>NC_069723.1:7615134-9002634 GCF_027358585.1 Pangasianodon hypophthalmus
TATATGTATTATTGGGTTATTATAGTTATTGTCCTATTTAACTGGTCAATTAAATTGAATGGGTTTAATGCAAATATCAGTAACTAATAATCTAAATCAACAAATAGCCCTATTAATAATATCAACTTGAGCAATTTTAATAAAAATATGTTCTATGAGTGGAAAGTTCAGAAATTAAAAAAGCTCTATGGATCCAATAAATTGTGAAAATAGTATTGTGCAAATTTAAAGAATGAGCATACCATTTCAAATAGCTGAACTTTCTTTTTCTATACTACACAAGAGCATAAGATATAAGATTTAGCAAAATATGCATTGATTATTAGGAGCCATATTAATTGGCAAGAAAAGCAGGAGAGAAAAGCCTGGTCGACTTCCTCAGGTTTGTCTCCTAACAGATCAACAGGCAAATTAAGGGTACAGTAGTTAACATTCTGGGATTTATTTATTTCACATCATCTATGCATACTAGAATATTTAGCATTCCATCTGGCATCTGAAAGTTTTATGCAAAATAGAAACACAGAGTAAGTATTGTAATGCAGGAATAAATGAATTAAAATCCGTGTAGTTCTCACAGAAACCTTGCTGTTTGGGTGCAGAATTGCAAACTGTAATTGTTTTAAATTATGAATTGAAAAACCTAGACAGGATATAATATTATTTATCTATCTATCTATCTATATATATATATATATATATATATATATCTATATATATATATATATATATATATATATATATATATATATATATATATATATATTTATATATATATATATAAAATATTATTTATAACATATAACATTTAATAGTCCATACGTTAAACCCTTAAAAGTGCATTATAATTAAATGAGTGAATACAAATAAAATATACTTCACATCAAGCAGAGCAGCTACCAGATCATATTGATATCATTGAATCGACCCATTCTCAACAACTCCTTCTCTATGATCAACAATGCAATAATTTCTCCTATACACACTCTGACAAATATTCCGTTTTTGTTTATATATGTCACTTTCTGCTGCCAGCAAAAATATTCCCCCTCCATGTAAGAAGCTGAAGCAAAAGACTCTCCTTCCTTGTTGTTTTATATACAGTTTATATTACATTAATGATTTATCTACAATGACTAAAATGATCTGCTGTAAAAAGATTGTATTAGCGTTCTCAGTTTGCATTTTTCTTGTTGATTGCAGAACACCCATTTCACACAGAAACTTGTGCTATAATTTTCAATATTGTTGACATTGTTGATTTTTTAGATAGGCCCTAGTTTTCTTTGTACAGGTTTCATGTGGACATTTCACAACATTAAACTATAAATATACACAAACAAAAAAAGAATGATATGTCATTCTTTAATTAATAAAAAAAATTAATGTAATTGTTGGCAAAACTGTGATATTAGCAGTATAAAACACTTCGAAGGCATGCTGTTGTTGGAAAATAATTAACATTGGGATGGTAAAAGTAACTCTGCTTTGTTTTGGGCCTTATCACATCACCTCGTTGTTGACTATTTTCCCATAAATGCATGCATTGTCCCTTTTAATTTCTTATAACACAATAGTGACATTTTCTTCCATAGCCAAAGTAAAGCAAGCACCTTTTTCTCTAAATGAGTGTATATTTAATGAGTTCTGTTATACACCACAATGATAATGTCACCATATCCTGAAAGAGGAAAAAATTTTTTTCTTCTGTCATTCTAAAGGTACCAACATTGTGCATGTTTACCGACAAGATTCAGTTAATCTCTTCTGATGTTTTGAATGAATGCAGTTGTGCTGAGATTGCAAAATGTCGCTTCAGCAGTAATACATATTGTACTGTAGGAGACAGAGGGCACATTAACATTGCCATTTTATATGCTAATGACTGTGGAGAATGCATGATTGCACTCTTAAGAATGTGAAGGTGAGAGCTGATGAGTGGCAAAGCCAGTAACAGTACTGATTAAAACTGTATGTACCCTGCAGCTCAGATTCAGGTTCACAGCACATGACCCAGACTGTACCGAGCATGACTGACAGTCCTAAGTGGCTATGCTCTAGTGTACACATAATGATGGCAGGGTATTTTTAAACAATGTGTCAGGCAATCAAAGATCACAAATGAGTGACAGAGACAGAATAGTTAATTTACATCAGAGATCTACTATTCCTAGAATGGTGTGAACAGTAGATATAAAAAGGTCTACACACCCCTGTTAAAAGTTTTCGTGATGTGAAACCAAAAAAATGAAACCAAGATAAATCATGTCAGATCTTGAACCACTAAAATTCAAGTGAAAAACAAATAGAAATGTTTTAGGGGACGGCACACAGTCTTTTTGGGTAAGAGTCTACCTTTGGCAATTTTATTCCACTCTTCTTTGCAGAAATGTTCCAGATCTATCAAATTGTGAGGTGATCTCTTGTGCACAGCCCTCTTCAAGTCATTCCACAGGTTTTTGATAGGATTAGATCTGGGTTCTGACTGGGCCATTCCAAAATGTTGATCTTCCTCTTCTGAAGCCATTCCTTTGTTGACTTGAATTTGTGTTTTGGGTTGTTATCGTGCTAGAAGGTGAAATTTTTCTTCATCTTCTGCCGCAGCAAAAAAGGCTGCCCACTGCTCCGGGTGTGTGTTCACGGTGTGTGTGTGTGTGTGTGTTCACTACTGTGTGTGTGCACTTGGATGGGTTAAATGCAGAGCACAAATTCTGAGTATGGGTCACCATACTTGGCCACAAGTCACTTCACTTCACTTCACAAACAGAGACCTGCAGGTTTCCCAGCTGAAGAGAAGCAGCCCCATAGAACGATGCTGCCATCACCATGCTTCACTATAGGTATGGTGTTCTTTTGGTGACAAGTCAAACATACAGTATCTTTTAGAATTATGCAAAAGAGTTCTATCTTGATCTCTTCAGACCATAACACATTTCCCACATGGTTTAGGGTAATTTAGGCATACTTGGATGTTTTTTTCTTTTTTTCATGAGAAAGGGCTTCCATCTAGCCATCCTAAAACATAGCCCAGACATGTGAAGAACACAAGAGAGTGTTGTCCCATGCAAGGAGTGACCTGTTCTTGCCAGATATACCTTCAGCTTACTTAATGTTGCTGTAGGTCTCTTGGCAGCCCCCTGATAATTTTTTGTCTGGTCCTTTTGTTAATATTGGAGGGACATCCTGTTCTTGGTTAAAAATATTTTAGACTTGAATATACGCATCATTAAAACACAATGTCTATGGCAAAAAAACATGGCAACTATGTTGTGGGGGGGATCTTTTGCAGGTCAAAGTAAGAAATTGAATAGTGCTACTACAATGGAAAAGACCTAACTGATCCTCAGCTTTGTACACCAGGCCACACTGATAATGCAGCCACAGCAACTGTGATTCTAGGATTGTGAATATTGCTGGACAGTCTTATTAACACAGCTGGCCTATTGTGAGATGCATCATTACAGGTTGAAGTAGATTAGAGATTTAATTATGGATATTTGGGCATTCTTCTCCCTGTCTGTTTTTGGGGTCATTAAGAATTAGGTACACATTGTAGCCCATAATAATCCCACTGAGATGTTATAATATTTGTCCTGCACAGGATTTATTGCCCCTTTTGCCCAAGCGTCTTGCATTTACCTCTCAATTGCAACTAACATCAATTTTCTGTACCATTAGATTTGTTCCATCATACCACCGTTTCAGGAGGCAATTAATACACTTTTCCTTCACCATGTTTCATGGTGTGTTTGGTTGCCTGGTAACAGGGGATTTTCTCTTAGGCTCAACTGATGGAGCTCTTTTAGAGTGCAGTAGTAGCAGGTCACCTGTGAACAGCAAGCTGACCTGTTTAAAAGGATTTAAATGCATTAAAGAACAAAAGTATGACAAAGTCCATAAAAACCTAAAGTAGGAATTGACATGTCTTTGTCACCTTTTAAGTACTTTGAGGTTTAAATATACACGGCCAGTCAAACGTTTTTGAACATCATATGGTATATTATGTGTATTTTATGTAAACGTATTGAGAGATGTTAGGAATTACTTTATTGTAATCTAACTGAATCAGAAATTGCTTTATCTCTCTAATTAGGCATTTGTAGTACAACACCTACTTAAGTATTACAGTTAATACTAGCATTGTCTATGGGTCTTTTATCTATAGGGTTAATGGGTTTACCCTTCGAGCACTCATTTAGAGTCCCATTAGGATCTGAGAGCAACCAGTTCCATACAAATTTCCTTATTATATTGCTATTCGTTATCATATCATTTTTGGTCTGTGCCATTAATAGTAATATAACTCTATGTACAGTATACATATATATTCATCATAGTATATATAGTATTTTCAATTTATCACAATAGATTTCTGTTCTATAAGGATGACTACAAGTTATATTAATATACTCATTGGTTTGCACTGTCTGTTTACATTGCCTGTGCAGTTTTGTATGTGTTTCCATTGCATTTCATCAAGTTGTGCAGTGTTTCATTGTTTTCCTGGTGTAGAATTTATCAGAAATCCTGTTAACTCTTAGTTCTAGTCTTTTCTGATTTTGACCTAGTTTGTACATTGTTTGGACTTGCCTTGTCATGACACTGTGTCTGCCTATAATCTGATCTCATGCTGCGGATCTCATGCTCTCTAACCAAGAGTCTTGGAAAAGCCAAAGTAAAGCCCTCCTTTTACATCCAACTGCTTTCTGTTCTCATGTACCAACACATTTTAGGTACACATTGCACTGTGAGTGAAGCTCATGTTTAATTGTTTACAGATGGTTTCACAAAAGTGTCCAAAAACACTTTCAGCATGAGCTTTGCTGGAGGGATTTATTTATTTATTTATTTATTCATTTTTTAGTTTTTTTTTTCCTGGCATCATTTTGCAGCTCTGTATTCCTACTGAGAAGAGGAAAGTGCCAAGGACTTGAGCTTCAAAAGCACCAGAATTAGAATGCTGGATGTTTACTTTCATCTAAGCTTTTACAGGAGGGAGAAGGACAAAAGGACAACCCCAGCATCCCTTTGGCAAAAATGGTGGAAATCTGTGTACTGGAGACTTGCTAGACAACTACATCAATATCCTGTTCTAACTTCTGATATAAACGTATTTCATTGCTTAATCCACGCATGCTTCTTAATAATTGTAATAGTTCAGTGAATAATTAAAAACTTTAAAGACTCCCTATCACAGTTTAGCACATTATGTATCTGATGTGTGTTCAGGACAGCAGAGGGCTGGAATTAAAGTCTTTTAAAAATGCTTACAGTCAGATATCTCAAGCTGTCCGAGTAGACATTATACATGGTGTGTGTGTGTGTATGTGTGTGTCTATATGTGTATGTATATATGTGTATGTATGTATGTATATATATACATATATATATACATATATATATATATATATATATATATATATATATATATATATATATATATATATATATGTATATGTATATATATATATATATATATATATATATATATATATATGTATATATATATACATACATACATACACATATATACATACACATATAGACACACACATACACACACACACCATGTATAATGTCTACTCTATTATATATATATATATAAAACTGATCACACCCCAGTCAAAGCATATGTGTATTACATCTCCCATATATGCATTACATCTGCCTATGAAGTTGTGTGTAGACATGCCATGCTCGTGTTTACAGCCATACAGTTATTAGGGGTTATTTCCACAGAGGCACACTGTTCTTTATCTGTGAGGTGATGTTTCAGCACCTTTGAGGGTGAGCGGTGCTTTAGAAATGAAAATGTCTAAAGAAGCCAATGACCTTGCACCTCGTCCTCTATACAGCAATTCACTGAATGGAGCCTCCACGCCATTATTATGTTTACGTGCATCCGAGCACAAACTGGAGTAAACACACAGTTGCATATTTGACAAAATCATTTTCAGCATTGTCTGAATAAAAGATTACTTTCAGTACGTTTTCCTTTTAGTTTTACTGTAGTTAGGGGATAATTCGTTGTTATTGAATAATATGCTTTAAGATGTATACCTAACTAATGAGCAGGGAATTAATGTGGGGATGGTACAGTGGTGCTCAAAACTCCAGGGTTTCAATTCGATCCATCCCAACCCTGACCAGGTTACATAAATTCATTAAATTGGCCTTTTTTAATCCAAACAGCATAAATGTATTAAGTGCTCCAAGTTGTATTTTAATTTAAAATTGCAGGTGAATATAAATAATTAAGGGTACAGTCCATAAATAAATTCCTGAAATAACACAAGCTTTGTCTGTGAATTTGGAATATTATAACACTCAAAACCTGAACTGAATTTAACCCAGTCTGACTGGCCTACATTTGTTTTCCTAAATGCCAGCACCACCAAGAGCCAGGCTACTGGATGAAATGTACATGAAATATCATTCCAAACCCAAGGGACTAGATCCCAGTATGTTTTGAAGACAGCTGCTCTAATTGACATGCATGTGTATGAGTGTGTTTGTTAGAGTTAATTATCAGGACAGCATGATGGTCTGTTTATAGCCCTGCGTGCAGGTGTGTTTGTTGGAATATAAAGGTGGGCAGGTTTATATACCACACACTAAATGGCTTTGGTGCAGTGTAACTGAGTATAACACATGGTTGTTGCATGAACCCAAATCACACCTCCTCATGGCTCAATCCTTTGAGTCGTGACAAGAAAATTAGTGATTTGTATTTGAAACAGACTCCCACTTTACTCTACTCCACTGCAGTGGTGCTGTCCAGAAGACGTCCACCTGAAGAAAATTTCGAAATGATCATCCTGAATGCAGAAAATATGTGACATCATTGTACATGCATGTATAATAATCAAAATCCTACAAAATTTGTGATTCTTCTATCTACAATGTGGAATCACGAATCATGTCTAATTAAGAATGATTAATGTGATGTGCAGCTGACACTGTGCAGAGCTGTGAATTCCCTTCTGAAAAAAAAGTGTCACCGAGTGCAGTTTATCACTGCCCATTATGTTTTTCAGTGCATTCATTATCTTTGATAAGTGGTTTCTCATGGGAATCTTCAGCATCTCTGTGGGATTAACACAATGCAGAGCACAACACTGTCAGGGAATAATACTTCACTCAGGCTCGAGACTCAGTGGAGGGGACTGTTGTGTCAGAAGTGCCATAAGTATAAGAAATGTAAAATATCCAAATATAAGAATAGTAGAAATTAAATTAAATTAAACGTGCCCTTAAATAAAAAAATTAAAAAATCATTTTAAAATGAAAAATCATTTTAAAATTCAAACCAAAATTTTACCATTGGGTTAATGTCCTTGACTACAATACAGAGGCAACACGCATGGTCATTTTATTTCTTTCCAGTTCGACACTGTCCATTCTCACGCTTCTTGATTTGCCCTATACCTTTGGATTATTGTTGGGGTACAAGATAATTGACAACAAATGTGTGTTTGTGTTGGTGCAGTGGATAAATTTGCTGGGTCCCTGGTTTGAGATTAAGCTTGGGTTACTCTTATATTGAATATTCTCCCTATGGGTTTCCTCCAGGTTCTCTGGTTTCCTCTCACCTCCCAAAAACATGCCGGTAGGTTTACTGTGTCGTGTGTGTATGGTGCGATGGACTGATGTCGCATACAGGGCGTATTCCCATTTCGCACCCAGTGTTCCTGGAAAAGCCTGAGCAGGATAAAGTGGTTTCCGAAGATGAATGAATTAATGAAAAATTTGTATGTGAAAATGTTATTACTGAACAGCATGAATCCATGCAGCTCTGTTTTACTTCATGACAGACCGGATGGATGAATGGATGGATGGACATTTTTTAAATCTCAAGGGTTTTTTTGTTCAGTCTGATCTAAGCTTTAGGTTGTGGTCAAGGCAAATATAAATATGTCCCACTTTTATCAGAAGACTTTATGAAAATATATCCCCATAGAAACATTGTCATTTTTAGTTAGTTAGTTAGTCAGTTAGAAAAGAATCAGAATCAGAATCAGAAGGAGTTTTTATTGCCAAGTGTGCTCACACGACAAGGTACTTGGTGTGAAGCTTCCAGAAAACACATACCAATAAGACAGCGAGACATAGAGACATATAGTAATAAAAATGACAAATAATAATAATATGAGGAAATATATATATTGACCGCAAGTCACTTCACTTCATATATATATATATATATATATATAAGTGATATATATATAAGTGAAGTGACTTGTGGCCAAGTATGGTGACCCGTACTTGGAATTTGTGCTCTGCATTTAACTGTAGTGAACACACACACACCCAGAGCAGTGGGCAGCCTTTTTTTTTTTTGCTGCAGTGCCCAGGGAGCAGTTGGGGGTTCGGTGCCTTGCTCAAGGGTCTCACCTCAGTCGTGGTATTGAGGGTGGGAGAGAGCGTATACACTATACACTATACGGTCAAAAGTTTGTGGACACCTATCACACCCATGTATGCTTTTTGAACATCCCATTCCAGATTTAGTCCCCCTGTGCTGTTATATTAACCTCCACTCTTCTGGGAAGGCTTTCCATTAGATTTTGGAGTGTGGCAGTGGGGATTTGTGTCCATTCAGTCACAAGAGCATTAGTGAGGTTAGGCACTAATGTCTGATATCGGGTGAGGAGGTCTGGTGTGCATTTGCCATTCCAATTCATCCCAGAGGTGTTCAGTGGGGTCGAGGTCAGGGCTCTGTGCAGTCCACATGAGATCTTCCACTCCAACTTTGGCAAACCATATCTTCACAGACCTCAGTTGCATAGGGTCACTGTCATGCTGGAACAGGTTTGGGCCCTTAGTTTAAATGAAGGGAAATTGTAATGCTACAGCATACAAAGACATTCTATACAGTTGTGTGCTTCCAACATTGTGGCAACAGTTTGGGGAAGAAGCACATACGGGTGTGACAGTCAGATGTCCACAAACTTTTATATATACACACATACACACACACACACACTGTACAGTAGACACAATAGGCTTAAATGGAATAGATATATGTACAGATGTGATATAATACAGCTATTATGAAGGCAATGGCAGAAGCATTAAGGATATGTGTACAGGTAATATAGTAAAAGAATGAATTTACTTTAAAGAATGAATAGTTACTTTTATTGCCACAGTGTGGAAAGTTATCTTTGGCTTCACCATACAGTATAAACAAGAACATCAACACAACAACTTAAAAAACAAAAGTAAAAGTACATTAAAAAAATCATTTTTTTTCAAGATATGTAAAGTTTTGATAAGCTTTTTTGGTAAGTTGGACATAAGCTGAAAGTTTGGTGATGATACAGATTCACCACCACATACAGAGTAAGCAGGTGAGCTTTTTCTCCTTGCAGTGATAACTATGTCAGCTTGATTTACAGCCACAGGCTCCTCCATGCACAGCTGATGAGCGGAAGCGGAGTAAGCTGTGGATGCAGGGTTCATCTGTGCGCAAGATACTGCGGCTGCACCGCACCGCACCGCACTTCCCTGCACCGCAACACACTACCTTGCCCCGCACCGCACCACTCCACTCTGCACCGCACCACACTACCCTGCACCGCACCACACCAGCACGCTCCAACTCACCTTGAGTAACCGCGTTCTGGATTACGCACACAATTAACCAATGCACTACCCGACTCCTCACCACGTCAGCCAATCAAAAGGTACCAGGGGCGTGGCCTGCTGCTGCATTTCCCACTCCAGTGTTGCAATGGTAGCGAATGAAAGCGCGGCGTGGGCGGAGCCGGCGTCTGAATTCCCGCACTGGGTTTTGCGTCGCGCTTGAGAAGCGTCTCCGTCTTCCACGAGTGTGTTGGTGCAGGTGTCCGGGGGGAGGATGAGGAAGAGGATGATGATGATGATGATGAGGATGAGGATGCCATAAGAAAGGCGGGCAGGGGCAAGAATGAAGGAAGACGCCGGAAAGAGAGAGAGAGAGAAAGAGAAAGAGAGAGAGAACGGGAATATGATATGAATAACGGGAAAACGGTGCGGTGCGCGGAAATCGACTATGTGCAAAATATTGCAAGGGCCACGCTGAGCTGTTAATTGTGGTCGGCGACAGTACTATGATTTGGTATGTGGCCACTTTGATAGCAAGCGTTTTCAGCACCCGGGGAACGACAGCTCAAGGTGAGTGGAAGAGCAGCATTCTGTATTTTCCATTCAAACAAACAAACAAACAAACCAACCAAGCAACCCTGCATAACAGCATGATTATGATCAGCATCATTATTTTGTTTTTGAGTCGTCCCTTCAAACAGCAGGCTATACCAGCAGGAAAACATGAGGAGGTGTGTTTGTGCGTTTGTTTATTTATTCATTTATTTTTTTCCCCTGCAATGCACGGATTCATTGCATCACTTGCATAAAAGTTCAAAGTCCTCAATCCTTATCCTGATGTCTCATGTGAGGCCGTGAGCAGCGCCCCAGACACAAGGCGTGTAGCATCGCCTTCAGCTCCATCACCTCTCCTCTGAGCACGAGCCAGGCGCAGTGCACGTGCCCTTCCACATCAAAACGCGTACAAGCGCTGTTGAAATCTACAGCATTGCAAATATAATGGCGTGGGAATATTAATGTAAAAATGCACTGGAATAACCGACTGTCCAGCATGCAGGAGACACTTCATAGTCTGTGCACAGCATTAGGGCAGGAGAGCAGACTGAGGGACCTGTGATTTTACTGTATACACTGATTTATTCGCAGCACATTGCTTGGTCTAGTCTGTTCTCGCTGCAGACATTGGCATTATAAAGCACTTCAATCGCGTATTCCTTGCAGGCGCCATGCTGCGTTCAGTAGCTACTCTGTTTTGGTTGCACTACCAGACGCGACTGTTACAGGCCTCCAAACGATCACTGCATTATTATTATTATTATTATTATTATTATTATTATTGATGATGATGATGCAGATCGTCTGTACATTTGTGTATATTTTGCTCTCCGTTTGCCCCACAGCTTGCAGACCCATGGACTTATTTAACCTTGCGTTTTCCGCGCGTGCCCAGGAGGAGGGGTCGCTCCCTCGCGCTAATTAGGACTACGCGCGTGCATCTGGACTCCATACAATTAGTCCATAGGCTGCATGCGTGGCGTGGAAGTCTTTTATGCACTCGATAAGCATTTCAGTATTCTCACATGCAGCCTACTGAGTTAGTGCATTTTTTTTATTATTATTATTACAAGGCATCTGGTGTATTTTTGGGCCTGGACATTTGGATTGTATTGCTATTAACCTTAAAAGGCAGCATTAATATGCACGAGTGATGATCTGAAAAATGCAGGCTGCATCCCCAGTCCAGGCCTCTGAATGGAAATAAAGTAATAAGTCCACGCGAATCAGTGAGCATTAGAAGCACTAATTGGCTTGTTGGTGTTGGAGGCTGCTGTGGCACAATGCGGCTTTGAAGGCAGCCTTTGAAGCGAAGGAGCAGTGAATCAGAAACGCACAAGGACTCCACTGGTCACACAGTGCAATAGGCAAGGTCATCTCAGAGCCAGAGTAGACCAGAGTGAGCATGGAAGATGTGGTTTTACTGCTGGAAATGTATATAAATGGAGAGATGTGAGCTGCAGGGAGGAGCACGGGACAGATTGGTGCGCCTGTGGGCGTGGCTACACACTGCAGGTACAAATCAAGCACAACATTATTCCAGTTATTCCTCTGTGATGTTCAGAAAAGCTGTACACAACCTGCTTACGAATTACACAGCAATAAACTTGCATACACGTTTATACCACAGTGTTGCTGAATTCTTCACTATGATTGGTCAGAAGGCGTTGATTCATTTTCTATAACTGCAGCCTTGAAAGTAGTTCCGGCTGTAAGTCAGGTGTAGATGTTTGTATTAATGCCTCATTCAAATACCTTATGGTTTCTATAGTAACAGCTAGTGCACAGGTGAATTGGATGGCACAAATGCAAATGATCTAATAATAGATATAATAAATGGATTGTTATATTTAACAAAGGAAAAGTATAATTGATTATATGGGGGGTGTGGTAGGCTCATTTCCAAATTGTGTGTGTGTGTGTGTGTGTGATTGTGCCCTGCTCAGGGTGTGCCGCGAGTCCCCTGGGATAAGAATAGAGTCTGGTGAGGGAATGTCTGTTTATAGCTGCTGTAACATGAGTGACAACAGGAACTAGTATTGTGGACAATCCAATAACGTTAAATATAACTATAAATGGTTAAAAAGCACAACGTGTCTTTTAATCATTTCTTTAATTTATAATCCGAGTTTTCTTCTTTTCATGGTTACGGTATACTGTACAGTTTCCTTTTACAAACTACTGTGGAAGTATAATGGCTTTTTTTTTGTAAAATATATATGAATTTAATGATATGATAATGGCTGAAGAAGGGAAGGAGGAAGTTCATCTAATCATAAACCATAACATTTTAGATGTGATGTTTGCCACCTCAAAGCTCCAGGGTCCACGGTTCAATTCTGTTAGCCTCTGTGTGAAGTTCCGCATGTTCTCCTTGTGTCCGTGTGGGTTTCCTCTGGGTTCTCCGGTTTCCTCTCACCTCCCAAAACCATGGCTGCGCTAAATTGCACCTAGGTGTGAATTAGTATGGGAATGTGTTTGTGCAGTTTGTGGTGACCTGTGATGGACTGGTGTCCCATCCGGGGCGTATTCCCGCCTTGCATCCATTGTTCCACTGCAACCCTGACCAGGACAACTGAAGATGAGTAAATGAATGAATGAACAAATGAAAATAAGATTAATGTGGGCATTATCTTAGCATGCATATTGAAAGAGAAAGTGCCGAGACATTCCGGAAAAAAAGGTAACTGAACTGCTTAAATGAACAGCATTTCCTACTACCTAAGGAGGTAATGTACTCTGGAGATGTAAAATCATACACACATGAGATTTAAAGATACATTCCCAGCAACTGATCACTAGTACTTTAATGTCTCACTTCTCAGAAAGGTTTATTCTTTGCATTGATTCGTTCAGGATTTGTGTTCGGGATGGCCTCTAAGCACTATCGTTAAGGGGGATATTATGGGAAAAATATGCATGACATTAAAAAAGGAAAATGAATATCATAGGCTAGTTTCCATAACAAATTGACCACCAAAACCTGGCTGTATAATAGCAACATGCAAAAATGCTACTGTGATATTAGTGAATTGAACCTCACTAAGGCAAAGCTAACCCTAGGACTTTGATATGGTCTATATGATAGAATAATAATTGAAGACATTTTCACAGTATGTGTCATGGCATTTAGTTTTGCAAACAAAACACTGCTATGGCGTTTATATAAGCTTTTTAAAAACAAGGGGTTTAGTCGTTTTATACTCAATAAAACAGTAAGTTCAGTCTCAATAAAGTTCAGTCAGATACTTGTAATGGTGAGTCACATGTCACATCGTACCCATAGAAACCTGTATGTTTGCGCATAAATAAAAATGAAAATAACATGTTAGTAAAATTTAGCATGGTGGCATGGTCTTCAGTCATTTCATTCATTCATCTTCAGTAACAGCTTTATCGTGCTCAGGGTCGTGGTGGATCCGGAGTCTCATGGACAGCTAAGGACAGAGCTCGGGTGACTGTCTGTGCTGTGTTTCACATGTTCTCGCTGTGTTTACATGGGTTTCACAGGTTTTTCTGTCCCAAAACATACCAGTAGGTGGATTGGCTATGCGACATTACCCTTATGTGTGAATATGTGTGTGTATCACACCCTGCAATGGATTGGCATCCCATCCAGGGTGTATTCCTGCCTCGCACCCAGCGTTCCTGGGATAGACTCCGGATCCACCACGACCCTGAGCATGATAAAGCTGTTACTGAAGATGAATGAATGAAATGAATAAACTGGGGATCTGATGCCAATAGGTCTGATGCCAGTAGGTTTCTCAGTTCATTGATTATTTTTTTTTTTTTGATGCCCCCGGTAGTTAAATTCAGGTGACTTGATGAACATGTATGAATGAGATAAGGAGAGATACGGCTCATGGACAGCTAAGGACAGAGGTATTCACACAGCTGTCTGATTGCTGATAATGCACACCCTTGGCAAAGCGACCTGCTTCTCCACCTTGCCAAGCAGTGTTTGTTTGACCCACGGCCTTCTGAGGTGACTGGTCCATGCTGGTCCATGCTGGTTCACCTGTTCATATTAGAACAGGAGCAGCCCGCTTTTCGTTTTCTGCGGTAACTCTCAGTACCCATTTTTTCCCCCAAGAATTTAGCAGGTTGTAAATCAAGCACAAATGCAGTGGCTTGTTTCTGTATCTTATAAAGGCATTCATCTTATGAAAACAGGTGTGGAACAGAGATTTGTAATGACTATAATACTGTAACATCATACTGCATTTCCTGAAGTTCTTTTTTTTTCCTAGGGATAAATTTTATTTCCTATTATGAAGCACAATTTTGCACAAGCAAATCAATGAACCTGGATCCAGTAGTTCCTGGCTGATAAACTGTAATCTGTCTGGATGATATCCCTTCTAGTAGTTTTATTTGATCTTCTATTGGAGAAAGTCTAAATAAAAAAACATGACTTTTGCAATTCTTTTCCCATCATTGTACAATTTTAAAAGATTAAGCCCAAAATTTTAACATCAAATCAGCTGTGATTAGTCATTTTGTCATGAAATTTATTCATAAATATATATAAAGATATCACAATATGTCAGAAAAGTGTATTGTGACATAATTTATCACACTATCGATATTATATAATCTGCTTTTTCTGTACCCAAAAAATGTATGTATTCAAAGTTGGTCATTTCAAATAGTACTATTTCTCTCAGCTGCCCAAAATGAAGCTTCTGTGGCAAATTAGAGAACAGAACACAAGGGTTAAAAGTATTTTCGGTGGCCCTGGGCTGTCTGTTTGGTCACCTGCAAATGTGTCACTCATTGTGGCTTATTGCAGCTCACAGTACAGTCTGAGTTTGAGTTAGAGTTATGCATGCAAGCTTGAGCTGAAGCACTAGCTCCTGACAGACTTGGGCACACTGCCACTGCCTGTGTTCCCTCTCTCTCTCTGTCTCTCTCTCTCTCTCTGCATCCTCTTGCTTTCTCACCTTACTTTCCATCCCGCTTAGCCCTCCGTCAGCTGGACTTGTGTCAGTGTGGCCCGTGCTGTCTCCTTCAGATCTATTAAATATTCAACAAGCTGCTTACAGCTACTGAACTGCACTTGGTGTCTGTGTTCTAAGCCTAGACCTACACACCTCTGTAGAAACTCCTCCACATCTGAATGTCTTATCATTTTAACCCTACTGTGTGATATTCCTTTTCACACATTATCTCCTTTTAAAGGGAAACGACCGTATTACCAGGGTAAGGATACTACATTCCATGCTCTGTTGTGCTTGTTGTATAATTTACCACATTGCAGTTGTAATGTTATAAAGGTAATGCTCTCAGTGAGCTGCTTGGGGAATCTGCTGTCCTGTGTGCAGATCTTATCATAGATTAATCTAATGTAGAGAAAGTGGTTGAGGCCCTGCTGTGTTTTGCTAAAGACTGCATTTCCTGCTAAGGATTTGTTCTGCTGTCATCATTTTTAGCTATAAATGTAATCAAATGCCTTTATATGCATTATGGAGATGAACCTGCACATCCTGCCTGGACGCTTTCTATGTGTAATCTAGATACACTCACTGGCCAAAGAGCAATGCATAAAATTATACAGATACAGGTCAAGAGCTTTAGTTAACGTCAGAATGGGGGAATATGTGATCTCAGTGACTTTGATGTTGCCGGATGAGCTGGTTTGAGGATTTCTGAAATTGCTGATCTCTTGGGATTTTCATTTTATGCATTCACTACTCCCACATGATTGGCTTTTTTGGATAACTGAATGAATGAGCAGGAGTTCAAATAAAGTAGGCAGCAAGTGTATATATAGACTCGTATAGATTTTCACCATAATGCTGTAACATTGAATAATTAATTAATTCATTCATTTATTCCATCCTTCCTTCCTTCCTTCCTTCCTTCCTTCATATGTTAGTAATCATTTTGTTCTGGTCAGAGTGGTGATGGATCCAGAGCCTTTCCTGGAAATACTGCGTGCAACTTGGGAATACATGCTGGATGAGGTGCCAGTCAATCAAAGGGCACCATTTATTTGGGAGTGGGTTCTTCCTCCGGAGAACCTGGAGGAAACCCACGCGGACACGGGAGAACATGAGGAACTAACAGACCGTAACCTGAACTCGGGATTGAACCAGTGAGCATGGAGTTGTGAGGTGGCAACGCTACACACACAAAAAGCAATAATGTCCAAAATGGGACACATTCTTTCCAAACCAGTGCCTGGAACAGACTAGTAAATTTTTGTGCTGTACAGCGCATGTTGAGGCTGGAAACAGATTGGGAAGTTCAGGGACACTAGGCTCCAGATGGGGTGAGTTCATGGGACGAGAGCAGGGTGCACAGTCTATCAGATGGACATCAGTGACCCTGCTAAAATGACCATGTCTTCCGTTTTCAAAGGACTTAGCGACCATCTGGTGTCCCTGAGGTGTCTGTACTACTCTACTAACTTTATTTTTCATCCTGTGCTGAAGTTACTGTGTTGAAGAAGATAGTGTAATGTTTATGATGCAATCTTGACACAATTTGGTTCAAGTTTAATAAAACGTGACCTCTAAAGTGAGTGTACTAATAGAATTCTTGTGTAGCGTAGGCTCTCATTTCTGAATAGGAAAGTTAGTCAGTCAGCATGTGGGCTCCGGCTGCTTGGGCATTTGGCCTTATACTGTAGTCAGAAGTGCCCCTTTCAATATATATTACTGATGTTTTAGGCAGTTATGAATTAAAATGAAAATATGGGTGATAAGTAATGCAAGAAAAATTCAACCTCGCTACTCTCCGCATTTCCCTCTCCCCTCTTCAGTCTCTCTGTGTCAGTTTTAGGTAAATCACAAAAATGTTTAGAGAGATATCATCAGATATGATCAGCTCCAATCACTTAAACCCACAAACTCCTACAACTTATCAGGTTCAGACTTACGTCATCATACCAAAAGAAGCAAGGCGTAAATACTTCCATTTACTATGGAAGAATTTCCATACAGAATTTTTCAGTTAATTGGATTTTGACAAAAAATTTACATTATGCTAGTTGCCCAGGTAGTTAACCCATTAAACTCCCTGGACCCAATGGCAAGCCCAGACTTTTCATAACTACATAACTTTTCCATTAGTTTTGGTGTAGTTACAGAAAATTCATAAAAGTTACAGAATTATATGCTTTAAGGTGAATAACTGAATAAAAACACTGGGCCTGATGCGGGAATACACCCTTGGAAACCAGTCCATTACAGGGCACCGTGCACACACATTTTAGAATAGCTATTCCACATATTGGCATGTTTCTGGGTGGTGGGAGGAAACCAGGAAACCCAGAGGAAACCCATGCAGACCTGGAGAGAACGTGTGAAACTCCACACAGACACTATCCTGAGCCCAGGATTGAACCAGGGACCCTGGAGCTGTGAGGCGACAATGCTACATGCTGTATCACAGTGAGAAGTGTGTCTGTAGTTATCAGTCAGTTTTCCAAATACAGTCCCCTGTGAAAGTATTGGAATGGCAAGGCCAATTTCTTGTTTTTGCTATAAACTGAAGACATTTGGGTGTGAGATCAAAAAATGATATGATAGATCAAAATTTCAACTTTCATTTCCTCATATTTACATCTAGATGTGGAAAACAACTTATAACATGGCACCTTTCATTTGAGTCCAGCCATTTTTCAAGTGATCAAATATATTGGAACATGTGACTGATAGGTGTTTCTTGCTGCCCAGTTGTGCTCAGTGATTGTTTAAACAATTAATAGCTTTGAATGTCTACTCTTGGTTTGAGCCCTGGGTTTCACCTGTGAAGTCTGGATTTGTTGTTAAAAATGATAAACCAACTTGAAGACCAGAGAGCTGTCTATGGGAGAAGAGCAAGCCATTCTGAAGCTGAGAATAGAGGGAAAATCAATCAGAGCCATTGCACAAGCACTGGGCATAGCCAGTACAACAATTTGGAATGTCCTGGAAAAGAAAAAAAACACTAGTGTACTAACAACTAGACATCAGACTGGTCAGCCAAGGAAAACAACAGCAGTTGATGACAGAAACATTGTGAGAGCTGTGGAGAAAAACCCAAAAACAACAGTCAGTGAAATCACCAACAGTCTCCACAGGGCAGGGGTGAAGGTATCACAATGCACCTTTCGAAGATGACTTTGAGAGCAGAAATATAGAGGCCATACCACAAGATGCAAACCAATCATCAGCAGTAAGAATCAGAAGGCCAAATTGGAATTTGCAATTTACAGAGAAATGCATCCAATCTAATTGGAAGGAATTTCATCATGCAGCAAGACAATGGATCTAAACACACTGCCAACACAACAAAGAACTTCATCAGAGGGAAAAAGTGGAAAGTTTTAGACTGGCCAAGTCAATCACCAGACTGTAACCCAGTTGAGCATGCATTTCACCTCCTGAAGAAGAAACTGAAGGGAGAAACCCCACCAAAACAAACAACTACTGAAAAAATCTGCGTTAAAAGCCAGGAAAAGCATCGCAAAAGAAGAACGCCACAGTTTGGTGATGTTAGTGGGTCGCTGGATTGATGCAGTTATTGCAAGCAAGAGATATGCAACCAAATATTAAGTGTTATTTACTTTAAGACTATCTGTTCCAATACTTTTGCTCACCTGAAGATTGGGTGGTCTGCCACCAAAGGTACCAGGAAATGAAAGCTGAAATTCTGATCTATTGTTTCATGTTCATCTTTTGATAACAAACTCAAATGTCTTCAGTGTATAGCAAAAACAAAGGAATTGGCCTTGCTAGTCCAGTACTTTCGGAGGGGACTGTATATGCAGTCAATACTGTTTTGCAGACTGATATTCAAATTGATCTCCCAGAAGTGAGTTACTGCCACTTGTGTTTTACTTTGGAGCTACCTAAAGTTTTTGTAGCCTTGCCTTTTGGGACTTGAAAAGAGAGTGAAAAGAGAACTACAGACCTAAGCTAGCTAGCTTTGTTCCAGCTCTTGTTACCAGCTTGTTACTAGATAATAGAACCTTGCTTGTCTTCTTGATGTAAAGATGTTACAAAAAGAAAGCAGTTACGGTATTGTAATTATTCTTGCCAGTATAAGCAAACAAAATGAGCTGATATTCACATGTGCAGGTATTAGCTGTGTGTGCTTAAAAATTTCAAACAGTAATGTTACATGGGATCAAGACAGTAACTGGGGTGAGGATATGTAACTGATAACTGATATGTAACATGACCAAGTGTGCTGTAATAAGATTATAATCAGCAGCAGGATGATGAGATATGTGGCGTGAAGCTTATTTTCCAATAACAGCACGTCCTGAAGTGTTTTATGCCTCTTATTACACAGCAGTTTATCAACGCTAACAATTTTTTATGGATTTAAAATCAACACATTCACAAAACAACTTAGTTTCTTGCTTTATCACTTACCTTATAATAGCTATAAATAGTTGTTCCCCCACCAGTCTTTGTTCTCCTCTCTTGAAGTTAATAATATAAAAAAATACAGCTTGTCATGTTGAGAAAGCAGAAAAGCTCTCCATCCTGAAGATTTTCTTATGCCGGACAACTTAGACAGCTCTACATCTGACATGTCACAAAGCACTGACACGGGAGACTCCTTCCAAAAATGCTCAATAAATGTCGAAAACCTCACCATATCAGCAATCACACATATTCCAAGTCCTTGTGAATTAGCTGTTACTATAGAAACAAGCGGCCCTTATAGAAAATTAATCAACACCAATCAATTAATTCAATGCCTGTGGTATGAGGCAAAAATATCATAGGCCATTATAGATTCAGAGATTTATGTCCAACGTTTATAAAAAATGTTGAGCAAAATCAGGCTTTTAAAAGCAATGACACTAAGAAAAAGTGTGTCATGGTGCTATTATATTATGATATCAGTATCATATCGTCATACTGCCCAACCTTTAACAGTAAACGACTTGAACTTGGTTGTGTCTAGCACGTACTGTATTCTGTTGCAATATCATTACACAGGCATTATTCCACGGACTTTGTGATAGTAGAGATTCCAGGGTAGAGCACCTGCCTCTGAGCATGTTCCTGTTAATCACTGTCTAAAACTCCCTGTGTGCTGAGTATGTGGTACAGGTTTGGTTTGATCACTCACTCCTTCTGTTGCCTCTCTACAGTACGTGTTGCCGGCATTGGCCTGACTCTGACCAGTTGTTTTGTGTCAAATGACCTTTACCAAAGGCAGGCTGGTGTTTAAATACAGATCTATCAGTAGCCCAGGCAGCCGAGTGCTTCTCTGTACTTCTCAGTACACCTCTGCTTCCATCGCTGCATGATTGCAGATTCCCGGTGTGTCTCTGTGTTACAAGTCTAATGCTGTCTTGCAGTCTGACGAGTGCAGTAGATAGCAGGATTCACACCCTCCTCCTTCCTTGCCTTATGCTGAGATCTTATAGTTGACAAGTATTTAATGTGTGTGAACATCCTGAAAATTACGCATCGAGTAATAAATAGAAAATAGCAATGTGTATTGCATACAATTAGTATTATAAGGTTCTATATGGGTTAATATTGAACAGGAGATAGAACCTTAATACTATACTAAGCTCACAAATTAATATGTTTTAGAAATAGATTTTGTTGTTCATTTACTGCGTCTAGTATATAGAAGCTGAACAGAGTATATATTATTACAAAATTATTCAGAACTCTTAACTCATTATGGACTAAGACCTGAAAGATATACTGGTTGGCCAATACAAATGACTGATGATAGAGTTTCACTGACTTACCGGCATTGACATTCTGTTGAAGCACTGATAATGACTCATAAAATGGTCTACAGACATCAAGGCGTGCTCGATGGCACAAATATTTGTATTCAGCTCTCTTAGCCGCCCTGTCAGCTTAAGACAATTGCAACGTTTGGGAACTCAAAATGTTCTTTCATTTTACTTGTATGAAAATTGCTAATATTTGACAATGGTGAAATTATCACGCCTTAAAATTGGTATTGGTATTGGTTGTTGGTCAAGCCCTACTATGGACTAGCATATGTGTGTAAGCAAGCTTTTGCACTCTATGCACCTTCATTAAAAATTCCATCAATAGTATTTCTGAGATGATACTGTATCTCTTCCAGTGTTACCCACCCCAGCCCTTAGAGCCATTCTTCTTATTCACGTATGTGCTGTCTTTCAATTACAACCAGCCTGCATCAAGAAGTCCAGAAAAGTGAATATCTGATTTAGGTGTGTTGGACTGTCGAGAGGATTGGGTTGGGTAACACAACCAGTGGTGGGGAAATTACTGAGAAATTATAATTAATTGAAAGTATAGATGGTAGTGTCAAAATCTTTTAAAAGTGGAAGCATTCGGACAAAAATCTACTCAGGTGAGAGCCAAATAGTTGCTACTTTTAAATGTACTCAAGTATTAAATGAAAAATGTAATGTTTTGAACATATGAAATTAAGTATGTAGCAGCAGATAACGAATTAGCACAACTGTTGATGAATTTGATTGGACGCTTTAAAACGAAATGTAAAAAAAAAAAAGCACAGGAGTCCATTCAATTGATGAAAAGCATACACTTAATTGGCTGGACGAAAGAAGAGACCTTCAAGATTTGTATTGAATACATTGAAGGTCTAGAAATGTAAGGAATAAAAAGGGTGTTTATTTTGGAAATGTAATTAATTAAGAGTACAGTCGTTCAGTTTCAGTACCTTCACACAGATTCATGACCTTCATTTAATATCTTGGTGCTACATTAAATTGTGCACACATTAACTATCAGCACATGATATAATAGGATGTGCTGGATCAAATGCTATTTTATAAACTCCTGAATATTGAATGTAGAAGCCATATTGTTAAGATTGCCATAGTGTTGCATAGTCTTCTCATTCATATTATCATTGTATTCATCTGTATTAATTTTAAATTTTAAATTTTGCTTTTATGTTATATGTTGTGTTTCACATTTGACAGCAAAGAAAAAAAATCTATTCGCTTCTTCAGTCAGCATTTTCTACGCCCCATTTTTTTGGCAAGACAAGTGTGTTTAAACGTGGTGATCTAGTTCAGTGGTTTACAAACGTTTTGTAGCCAAGCACCCCCTCAACTGTAAAATAAATTCCACTGACCCCCTCGGTATGGATTTTTAATATTATTTGAATACATATATATATATACATATATATATATATATATATATATATATATATATATATATATATATATATACATACATTTTTTTTTTCCAGAAATTTTCCCCAATAGAACACATTAGGCCTGTTGACTTCGGTGCTTGGACCCCTAAATATAATAACTGTGATAATGTGGGTTGTGATTTCTGCAACTGTAATAAAATCAAAAAAGGGGTCACGGACCTCCCGGGCTATACTTCCTGGACCCTACTTTGAGAAACACTGGTCAAGATGCTATTGAAAAACGCCATCTTTGATGCCATTTCTGGCTTTTACGCAGGAAAAATCTGGCAACCTTGAAGGCATGAAGTCCATGCAGGTGACTTGTGCAATCTGAATGGGGCACCCAGAAAATCGACTTAATCAAGTATTTAAACCTTACGGTAAGGATAATAAAACATCTCTGGAGAAGGAGCCTTCTGCTGTTCGGCTCACAAAGGACACATTTTTGCACTGCTAACGTTCAGAATGACAGAGAGGACTTTGGATGTGTGCTAAAGGGTTCATTTGACTTTGTTGTGCCTGTGAGAGCAGAAGCAGACTGAAGTGGACTAAAAGGTGATCGCTTGCACCAGCGCAGCCACAGCTCACAATGTGATGAACTTGGCCTGCAGGGGCTACTTCTGTTTAAACCCTGTGTTGTGCCCACAACAAATTATAGCCTGTTTGTGTCAGTGCTATTTTTCATGTGTAATTGCTTTTGTTCCAATCCCAGATGCACAATATTTATTATGAATATAATGTGTGTGCAATACATGGTTCTGCTAACATTTTATCCAATGAGCCTCCAGTTAGGTTGTAAGATGTCCGCATTAACAAGCTTAAACCTGCATGTACCCTGTGTGTGGGGCAGAGGGGGTTTTATTGCAAGGTTGCTGTCATGTGCAGGATCTAGAGAGTTTAAGAGAGTGTCCCCTTGGCCATTCATTACGGCTAAACCGCCTTTTTGTGTGGCTTATATTTGCATACTTGAACTGTCACAATAAGCTCAGGGCTACACATGTAATTTGATGAAATCTGTTCTGTTTCTGTCTAAAAGCTGTGCAGGCAAAATCTAATAAAGTGACCTATTTCCCTAGAACAAGAAGATTAAGCTGGTAAATACTACTGCTAATTGATGTATAGCAGCACTTACGGAAGAAGATGTGGAAATAATTTCTACTGCAGTAAAAGCCCTATCAGTGCAACACAAATATACGGATTCTTAATGTTTTTGTTCTCAGCTGTGCTCCTAGACTTGGTGGCCTTCTGAACTTTTCTGCAGTACTTTTAATGGTAACAAGTTTTTTTTTGTATCTAAATAGTGCAATGCAGTTTTAGTTTTTAGCTCCTTTTGAGAAGTTACCGAGCGAACCACATGGTTTTCCACACTGTGTCTTAGGAGTGGAGAGCGCACCGTCAGCAGGTTTTTTTTTTTTTTATTCCAGCAGTGATTTTCCTCTTCACTGAAGTGCTGTAGGTATTCTACATCCTATTGAAGTGAACATTCTCAAGCTACAAAGTAGAACCAATGGGGGAAAATCCATTCCTGAGAATATTTTTTGCTGATGCAGGTACAATGACCTTTAGCATTACTCACAGGGCTGGGATGTCGATTGACTAATCCATCTCCCTTATTATAAAATCTGACCAACTGCAATTTAGAATCGATCAATTAGCTGGCCGGAGGCGCTGTGTGTCATCTCATTAATGCGGTGGGACTGTCGTCTGCTGCCTCTTTTATAAAAGGCAAACAGTTGGTAATCGAACAGGTAGAAAACTGTCAGTTTGTAGAAAAACTCTTATGATCCTGTTGATCCTGAATTTTTACATTTTTTATTTTTATTTTTTTACCTTGGTTACATGTAAATTGACTAAACATTTTAAATATAAAAACAACCCTAACTATAGCTTAGCTCCTGGTTGGATGAATCCATTCACATTAGGGGATCAATAACTGACAAATACAAATGGTTTGAGCTATGCTATTGGTTATCAAAGTTAATTTACCAAATCATTTGAAATTTCAGTTGGTAGGTTGATTATTTGAGTTCTCAGAAACAATTTGGTATTGTACACTTCACATGCCTCTGAGGAACCACGTTAACCTTTTCCCTTTCTGCTCAGTAGCTGTCATGTGATAAGGGAGAACTAGCTAGGAGGTGAGCATTGTCAACACCCCATCCAGGGTGTAGTGCCTTTTCCAAATAGGTTTTAGCCAGATTTAAAAAACTCCTATCTCTCATGAAGTCATCTTAGAAGACTTGTCCAGTCTTCCAGTCTCCACTGCTACAGCCGCTCTATGAGTATAATGATCCTTGAATTCATGTGATAACTACCATCAATGTTGAAGTCCAGGGCAGTTTTAGTGGGTTCAGAGAGAGAGAGAGAGAGGAAGTGACCTTTTCACAGCTAGACATCGTGTATTTCTCGGATGTAGAGTAGGAGGCGGTGTGCATGATCTGTTCAGTAATGATGGAGGTCTTTGGTGATAGCAGGTACTAAGCTTGCCACAAACAGAAAACAGTCTTGGTGGACATGTTTGTGGAGACTTTTCAAGCCTTTCATGGGCAGCGAGGCAGACTGGTTGTCACGGTGAGGGTCTTTATTACCGCTTGCATGGTTTACAGCGGATGATGTGTATAGGGTAGGTTTCAGAGCAGAGAAAGAATCATCTGTCTCAGGGAAGGGGGAAATAGGCTAGAAGGCTATATCGAAAAAACCCTTCAGTTAAGAGATTATTTCAGAGAGAAATCAAAGATATAGACTAATTTGGAATTGGTAAAACCATGATTAGGCTTAGGTAGATCTTTAAAAGTGAACACGCTTTTGGAAAGGAGCTCGATTGTGATTGATAGGCTATTTTTCCAGTGCAAATAGACAATTGAAGTAAGCTTAACATGACACAATTTGAATATAACTGCAGTCTAAAAGGTATCTATGGGTTTAATAGCATTCGTCATTCAGTCACCAACATGGCACAGATTAATGGGGAAGAGATGCCAATGCCCTCTCCTATCACTAATAATACCATGATTACCGGTCAGTGATAGTACCTTATTAAAAGCTACAGTTTACTTAAGAATTTAATTTACATCATGCACTATAAGTGATTTCGAATGTGTATTCGACTGATTCATTAACATATAAACATAACGGTATTTCATATTTCATTAAAAAAACACTACTTGAGGGTAGGCTAATGATGACTTATTTTTATTTAACTAATATTACTGCTATTGCTACTGGCATATGTTGCCAGTTTATTAGTTACTTGATTGGTATGCCTGTAAACAAGCGTCTAAGTGTATACATCGGAAATACTATATTCACTGAGTTGACAGTTTATTAGGTATACCAGTCTAGTTAAACGTTAAACCTACAACTTATTTTATACTGGCCCAACTTTGATAAGTTCCTGTTAAATTTAAGTTTTGTTACTTTATAAATTAGGTAAGATTCTTCTCCTCAGTATGTACATATATATATATATATATATGTATATATATATATATATATATATATATATATATATGTATATATATATATATATATATATATATATATATATATATATATATATATATAACTTTAATATTGTTTAATATTAGTGTTAGGATATTAGAAATTGCAGCAATACAGCTAGCTAAATCTGATTTTTTAATGTAGTTCAAATTTGTTCATATTCGATTTTTAGGCTTGTCAGTTAATGGTTGCTTACTTGTCTAAATATTTTTGCCAAAAATTTACATCTTTAATGTACACTCACTGTCCACTTTAATAGGAACCTGTACACCTGCACATGCAGTTATCCAATCATTCAATCATGTGGCACAATGCATAAAATCATTCAGAGACAGGGCAAGAGCTTCATGTTCACATCATACACCAGAATGGGGAATAATATGATCTCTGTGACTTTAACCATGGTATGGTTGTTGGTACCAGATGGGCTGATTTGAGTATTTCAGAAACTGCTGATCTTCTGGGATTTCACACACAACAGTCTCTAGAGTTTATTCAGAATGGTGCCTGATTTTATGCCTTGTGCTGTTGCCACATGATAGAATGATTGGATAACTGCATAAATGTGCAGGTGTACAGGTGTTTCTAATAAAGTGGACGGTGGGTGTATGGTAAATTCATGAATTATTCTGGTGAAATGATCAATATTTGCTTCCTGTAAAATAACGTATGTTTTATTCAGCACCCTTTTTGTATGTCGGGTTGTGTCCAGGTGTCCACGGCGTGAGAGAGGAGCCCCAGTTTGTGACGGCCCGTGCAGGAGAGAGCGTAGTTCTGGGATGTGATGTGAGCCACCCCCTCAACGGCCAGCAGACCCCCTATGTGGTGGAGTGGTTCAAGTTTGGTGTGCCTATCCCTTTTTTCATCAACTTCCGCTTCTATCCTCCTCATGTGGATCCGGAGTATGCTGGTGAGTCCAGAAATCATTGCTCATAGTCAGTGAGTGCGATTGTACTGTATGTCCATTTGGACATTCTTTGGCTCAAGTTCATGCATTATTTTAAAAACCTGAATGTTCAAACTTGCATGTAACAAACATGCATTGTAATGCTAATAATGTGACATATATACATCAAGCAGACCTGCTTGGCCTGAATGTGCTAATGAGATTTAAAATCTGATCTAATGTCTTTTCTAATCAATAAGCTTTTAAAGCTTCAGGTTGATTTTTCCTACTAAGCATAAGCAATGTGAGATGCTCTATTCTAACCTGCCACTTGTTCCTGTTAAAAAATGCATAACACATTAATTATCCCACGTCTGCTGTTGGAGCTAGTAGAGAATCTCACACACACACACACACACACTCAGAGAGCTGTGAAAGACACACTTAGATCAGTGACATCAGCAATGTTGATATGCCAAACCTGGTGGCAGACGTGAAGAAAGTGTCCCATGAGCTGCGTGATTCTCTAAACTAGGGCATGTGAGCAGCTTGTACGTAATCTATCTCAGACTGAAGATTGAGGAGCGCTAGAAAGAGGAGGCAACATCATCGTTTATAAGGATGAGAATAAGATTTGTGTGAGATTGTGTGAATTTAACAAACAAATCAAAGATAGTATGAAAAGTGATTAGACACACTAATGGGCATTCGACTTTTCTCTCAGTTTGGTATTTAGCCAATTCCCACCAGCTAGCTATCTCTCCATTATCACACAACAGCTAGCAACCAGGGAAGGTGAATGCTAGGACTTTCTCCAAGACACATGAAGCCAGCCACTGTATCTTTTCTACCCTCTGTTCATGCTGCTTTGCAGAGCACCTGAACACTCAGGCGAAAGCGCTAACTGCCTTCTTCTACATACATGAGCTCACAGATTGGCTACTGTCACTGTGATTGACACGGGCGAAAGAGTATACCATCCCTCCCAGTCTTGGTGTCCTGGCCATGGATGGCTGTGACATTGTAGGGACTTGAACTTGTGATCTCCAGATGAGAGACCAAACACTTTCCTGCTGCATGGAAGCGAGTTTTAATCGGACAGTTCCCCCTTAGCATGATTCGAAATGAAAGCCCACCAGCAAATCTCCAGCTCACATAAAAATAAATAGATTTTTGGTGTGAAAACAGAGTAGTAAAAGAACTGATCATCTCACTATTTGGCTGCTTCTTCATCACATTTTAAATTAGAAATGAGGTCTCATGTTCAATTTCAGTTCTCCTGAAATGAGCCAATGCACATTCATTAAGCAATGAAGCATCTTTAGTGTGGTTACACACTACAGACAGTCAGACTGCAGCTCATTATGTCAGGTCATGTGGACCCCTATTCTTTAATAGTGGTAGTGGTAGTTCAATGGTTAAGATATTGGCCTGCTGATTGGAAGATTGTGAGTTCAAATCCCAGCACTGCCAAGCTGCTACTACTGGGCCCTTGAGCAAGGCCCTTAACCCTCAACTGCTCAGTTATATAAATGAGATTAAATGTAAGTTGCTCTGGATAAGAGTGATAGTGATAAGGGCCAATTGCCATAGCAACAATCAGTGGCATGAAATTTTATTTTTTTGTGATTTTTAGCCACCAGCTCTGTCCTAACATGCTGCCAGATGAAGTGTTTCAATATTTTGCTCTTGGGCATAGTTCATATCTTGCAGGGATATTTTTATCCATTTGTACTGACATGAAAAATATTTAGAATAAAAACATCTGGTCTGTACTTTCTAGGCTATTTTAAAATTCAAGCTGTGCTCTCTAAACCCCATGGGCGGCACCCACGCTGCGCTTACGAGGATTACTGCTTCTTTCGACTTAACTCATCAAAAGTGGGAAATCAGAGCTCAAAATTATGTCATTTTCGACCTTGATGTGAGAATAAATATGGATGCCTCTATGAAAGCTTGGTTTTTGTTAGAAACAGCTAACATTAGTGAAGTGAGTGCTCATGTTGTATTTACCTTCTCAAAACTGCAAACTGTATGACCAGTGTTACAGATTTAACCAGCTAATCTATCTGTATTTGACTGAAGCTCATAACTTGGATTTGACTAAAGCTCATAACTCATTCAAATAAAGTACATAACATGGATTTGACGTAAAGCTGGTAACTCAGATTCAAATAAAACTCATACCTTGGATTTGAGTAAAGGTTGAAACTTGGATTCAAATAAAGCTCATAACTCAGATTAAAGCTGATTAAAGCTTGTAAATCAGTTTTGTCTAAAACTCATAACTTGGGTTTTATTTTCAATGTTAAAATTATCACTCATAACAACTAATGATAATTTGTGCAGCAAAAGGTGTATAAATTGTACCTGTGTACTGCATCACTATCTAATAGTCTCAGAATGAGTCTAAAAATGTTTGTTCTTTGTGCACATGGATTTCTAGTTTCCTCAAAAACAGCATGCTGTTGTATTTTAGGAATATCCTACACATAACATGCAGCATCCCTCGGGACCATTGGTAATCGCTTCAGTTTTCATTTTACTTCACATCCCAAATGATTGCTTTGCCTCCTGCCACAACAGTGCATTAAGCATGGTTTTGATAGATGCATGAACTCTTTATAACTTGTTCTGAACACTTATTAGTGAAAGCAACCATAAATCATTAATTTCCACTGAGATCAGGCAAGAGTTGCTTATTGCTATACCTGTGTTACCAGGATGAGGAAAGTGAACCAGCCACAGGGAGAAAAAAAGATGCAGGATATAAAAGAGGAAAAAGGGGGAGTGATCGACCTGTCACAAAACAGAAACATATTAAGTGAGCCAAGAAGAATAAGATTTGTGTACGAGCAAAACTACAACAGTGCTTTTTCATTGTTTTTTAATCTTTAGTCTTTATAGTCTTGTTAAATCTGTCCAAAGGGTTTGCAGATTGTTTGCAGATGGTTGAGGCGGTCAGTAAAACCAGGGGTTAAATATCATAGCCGTTGATATCATGGAAATGTGATTAAAACAGTATATCTGTTTCTGTCCGAAGGGCTTGATTTAGGCCAAACCTAATTTCAGTTTTGGAATCAAAATGATAGCAAACTATCATCTGATTCTTTTCTGGCAGAGATATGTAACACTGTAAGGCCTTCAAATTAGTGAAATCAATATATTTTACTTTAATTATTTATGAAGTCCAAAAGTTAAAAACCCAGTCCTGAAAAACACTAGGGTGACAGAAAATGTGGACTGAAGACAGCAGTTTTTGGCTGTCAAATGTAATACGATGTAACAATGTAACACAAAAGCAAGAGAAAACTGAAAAATAAAAAAGACTATTACAATTAAACAGTATATGAATGAAAAGATGACAAGCACTGAACTCTAATAGGAGTCTTATATATTGTCACTGTATTGCTGCATACAGTCATGGTTGTAATTATCACATTAATCACTGCAAATCTGGTTTAACTTAACAATACGAATTCCGCAGTGATAAAATAGCACTTGATCCAGCGACGGATAATGAGACAATGGGCCCCTGGGAATGGACGCACACAAAATGCCCCTACATTGAATGTCATCAATAACAGAGGATTCCGCCTACAGAAAAGCAAAGTGATAAACACTCACTTTGAAGGAGTAATGATGATGTAATGATCTTCAGAGTTATTGTATAGTCAATTTCTTCAGTTTTTCAGGGAGGCTTTTGGAACTTTGTCTCTGGGTAGTTAATAAGAGCAACTTTATGTAGTGGCTCTGACTTTGGGGCGTCCTGACTCCTTGAACCCTTGGGCTTGCGCCTTCACCATTGACTTGATCCAGCACATTTTATTATTTTGCATTTTTTATTATGTTTTTTTTTATATTTATATTAAGTCTGTAGTTTTGTTTGAGGTCTGACTATTGATATGCACAGTTTCAGTATTAATTCCTCAGTGGGTGTGCTTAACTGAACTCCCGGCAAATGTATAAACTTTAACAACGTGAATGGAGGAAAACATTTTACAAAGATGATATAAAAGCATTTCTCTATAAAGCTGTGTGAAACGATTTTAAATCATTATTACCATCACCATTATGCCACAATATAATTAATTCTGTATTTCCATTGAAATTATCGTACCAGAGCTCAGCTCTGCTTGTTGTTCACCTGAACTGAAAGTGAAGGAGCTCCACTCTCTCTCCCCTCCAGTTTAACCCCTGAGGAAATGTAACTTGTGGTCAGGTGTGTTAAATTATTCATTACCACGCATACAGTAGGTCCCTATTTACATTTTACGTTGTGTCTACTTTGGCAAGTTAAAAACCTGCTGAGCCCAGTACCATGTCAGACACAAGAAAAATTTAAATAACTGCTTTAACTTAAAATACCTCTTGTGTAACATGAGCTGCATTATTAGGGTTAATTGGTTCAGCATGCCCTATCCATTCCAGTGAAATGAACGAAACCGGAAATGAACTATTCAGCTACTACCGCAGCATGTTTAATGTAATTTACCCACGGTTTCCTGCAGAAGTGATCTTCAGATATAAAGAGAGATCACTTTTGCTCCAAGCAGACCTTTGTGCTACAGTCCCTAAATTGCTGCATAGCAATCACAAATCTATGCCTAATTCCCAAGCCCTGGCGTGTGGATTATGTTCATTAAGCAGCTAAAAAGCTCGGCTCCTGCTCTTCAGCTTGCATTAAACAATGAGCAGGTACTGAAAATTTTCTCTAAGATAAACCAAGATGACAAGCTCAGAGAGCAATCGGGCTATAGTTAACAGTCAGGATGATGGGAAATGCACCTCTCAAGTAGTGGCTGAGATAATCTTTTTCATTTGCCAAGAGAGCATGGATTTGCTCTCTAACCCCGGTGCTGACGCCTCCCCTCATCAGCACTTTATCACCCTGTGCGAAAATAGATGTGTTTCTCCAAAGCTCTGATTTTATAAAAATCTCCTTTACTGCAAGGCTGCAGCCCCTCTTTCCCCATGGCATATTGATTTTCTGCTCTAGAAACCTGCAGTTTCCTCTCTCAGGTACTGCTTGTGATCCCAGGGCTATGATATCTACTGGTCGATACACCAGTGCTGTGAAGCATGAAGACTGGCCACACCGTCAATATGCTGATGTTTAATCTCAAGGAATGTCTTCCATCATGGAAATGAGAGATGGTCTCTCACTTGGTTACCAGGACATGGCTTCCAATGCAGTGAGAAGCATACCCCTCTGTAACGGCACAATGTACGATTTACACTATTTTACTCACTTATTGCTAATGAAAGTGTAACACGGGTTCCGCGATGCCACACAGTATGCCATTCAAGTAATCTACATTTGAATGTATACAGTTATGTGATAGCATTATAGGGTTAATATCAAAGATTGCTTTCGAAGTACTTGTGTTGCATTATTCAGTTCTCAGAAATATAAGTACACTATATGGCCAAAAGTATGTGGACACTTGACACCCGTATGTGCTTGTTGAACATCCCATTCCAAAACCATGGGCATTAATATGGAGTTGGCCCCCCTTTGCTGCTATAACAGCCTCCACTCTTCTGGGACGGCTTTCCACTAGATCTGGAATGTTGCTGTGGTGAACTGTGCTTATTCATTTCATGTGGGAAAGTTCCACATATGGGGGTTCTTGTCAGGCGTCCACATACTTTTGGCCACATAGTGTGCATAAACATCCTTGTCCTAGCTTGACATGCCATCTCTGGTCACTGGCACTGATACAATCCAAGATGATTGTGAGTGACATTATGATAAAATCCGGTGGATTGTTCTCATAGGGCTATATACGGAGTTGAGTTAAGTGCACTTAGTGAGGATTTAATACCAGCATGGCACACATTGCTATTCCAGATTCCACATTACAGCTGTGCTCTTCTACCATAGGTTTTAATCATGTTAATGTAATACTATAGTTATAGTTCCTGTCAGTGCCAACATCCTCGCGAGATTTCATAATGTAATTGGTACGTAGCATTTATAGTTTTGAAAGTCCACTCCATAATCAATGCTTATTTTGAGGAGCACATTTTTTATAGATATAGTTATGAATTAACTTAAATTAAGATGAGTGCTCTGTCAGCATATCCGTCAAAACCATGGTCAGATTTTCATTACACGAGCATCAAATGAACAAAAACATTGGTTTTATTATATTAATTAAACAACTCCTAAATCCAACTCCTACGTTAATTAAATGTCTAGCCTACATCCATCCATTAAATTGCACACACATATTTTAGATGATACATTTTAAATCATTTTGGCTGTCATATTGTTAGTTAGCATGGTATATTCAATAAGCTACGGTATCCAGACTTAATTTACTTATTGACTGTTCACAAGGCTCTTCTTTACACTGAACTCCATAGTCAGAGTTAGCATCATAACACAAATCCACATAACACAACAAAAAATCTATCATCTTGACATCAAAATTGCTAAATTGGCAGCTGAGAACTACTGGAATAATTCAATTTAATTTTACTTCGTAGCACTTTTAACAATAGATTTTGTCAGAAAGCAGCTTGAGCAGAAATCCAAATGGAGATTTAGATCCCTAATGAGCAAGCCAAGGTCGAGTGGCAAGGAAAAACTTCCTGAGAAGTCATGAGAAAGAGACCTTGAGGGGAACCAGACTCAAAAGGGAACCCATCCTGTTCTGACTGACACTCACTAATGTGATTATATAATTTATTACAGTATACAGTTATAACATAGAAAAGGCAAACAGCTCTAAGTTTGTTGAAAGTATGCTTAGTATGTGCATATTTTGTGAAAAAGACTTCATAAATGTTTATATGGGTTTAAGTTATTTGTCATGAAGTGCTTACGCCATGTAGCCCTATGAACAAAGTTGATTTTTAAAAAAAAACCTTTCCTTGTTATATAAATATATAGTTTATGTAAGGAATACAATCTAGCTGGTCATGATGCTATTGGAAAATAATCACCCACGCGGATTTCATTCGTTTCCAATAGCAGCACATCCTAAAGTGTTTTATTCTTTTATTCGTTTTATACCACAGAAATGATTTATTAAAGAACAACATGTTAGCTCTGGAACATGTTCCTCTTATCATTTACTTTTTAACAGCTATAAACATTTGTTTCTTTACAGGACCAAAGACAAAAATACAGCTGGACAGGTTACCGATAAACTGCAGAGCGCAGAGTCGTCTTAAAGCACCAGATTTACCTCAATGTATAGTCTCCTTGCTTAAATGTTAAATAAACATTCTCCTTATAAAAATCTGCACATAGCAGCGATTAGACATTTTTGTTTTTTTTAATAACAGTATATTGTTAGATTTAAATTACGTGAGCATTCACCATACAAGAAATGATAAAGTATTAGAGCCAGCACATTAATATCTATCCTATACCGAGGTGTGCTGACATAGAAAATTAATCAACACTATTGGACCAATTAGATTTACGAATTCAACAGCGCTGGGATGTAAGCACAAATATTGCTCTGGTGTGATCTTTGGTTTCTTGTGACAGAGTGATGAATATGAATGCTTTACAGAATGCTGTGTTCTTGTCTGTATCCGCTGCAGGTAGGACGAGCCTACATGGCAAGGCGTCTCTGCAGATCGATCAGGTGCGCTCGGAGGACCAGGGCTGGTACGAGTGCAGGGTTCTCATGCTGGAACAGCAGTACGACACCTTCCACAACGGCAGCTGGGTCCATCTCACAGTCAACGGTTAGTTAGACACCAGACATCTGCAACCTGGAGGGATCCTTTACAGCCCAGAGAATACAAAGCGCTTTGGTTGTTTCCCCTGCTCATTTCCATTTAACTAACTCATGATGCAGGAATGAATGAGCTTCTGTTCTTTATGCCTAATGATCTTGTCACTGATTCATCCAGCTGAAATACGTCTGAAATTATTTAAAGATGGTAGCTATGCGCTCTTGCAGAATGGAGTGTGTGAAATGTACAGCTTCAGTCTTGTTGTATTTGACTGATTACATTGCCTATTAGTTTCTCCCAATGGACAGATCGAAGCTCGTGTTTAAAATGCAGGCGCAGTTTTTGGCAGGTTTGCAATAGTGAATGTTTGAAAATAGAGTGACTGATTGGACTCTGTCAAATCCAGCGTTGGTGCTCATTCCGAGGTTTCACAAGCCGAACTGATGACGGGACTGAAAAAAATATGCCTATTTGTGTTTCCTCATGTGCTGCTTTTTTTAGGCTGCTTGCGTGTCATGTGGAGACTATTCTGATCCTTTAGGGAACTGAATAACATGAAATCAATTCCAAAGGAGCAGTCAAGGAGCAGAAGAGACTGAACTCACTCACTGATTGTTGGAAATAAGCCGTGCACTGTGGTGTGCCTTTACTATTTTTATCAGATCAGAGATTTCTAGGATGTTGCCTCAAGCTTGCTTAATGTGCTGCCTTGTTCTGTTTCTGCGATTTGATAAGCTCAGATTGCTGAGTAGGTGTGTGTGTAGGTATAGAATATGAGTGTGTATGGGGGTTTATTACTACCATTTTGAAAGGCTCATACACACCAGGAGCCGATAGGCATTTCTTTATACGTTCTTTCTATACTCTCCATGTAGAATGGACTATTTAAAAGATAAGTAATCACAACTTCATTTGAAATTCGTCAGTGAGTCAGAGGTGTATGAAGCTGGGAAGTGGAGGAAAGACAAAGTGTCACTCCTTCCTTAATTGCTTTACCACTATTCAAACAATGAAGAATAGTTATAGTGAAATAAAGCATTTGTAATGTTGAAAGTGGGCCTGCAATATATATATATCATATAAGTCAAAATCACAACTTTGGGCATTACAGTAATTTATGACAAAACATCAGAAATGCTTTACTTCACTTAGTAGTTAGAACACTTTGAATATCACCACTCAATAAATAAATAAGTAAGGAATAAAACATGACAGGGTTGTTATAGGAAAGCAATCAGTGACAAGGTGGTGTGATGCAGGATTAGATGGAGCATCCAATAACAGCACATCACAGTTTTATTGCTCTTATACCATTACAACTATTAGAATTGCAACAATTACAGTTTTTTTTAAAAAAATAATAATTTAAGAAAGCCTTGTCATACTTTTCACATTACATTACATTTAATTTTCTAGAACATTCGCTAAACAAGCTAGTTCCTGTTATCACTTCTGTTATAGCAGCTACAAAACCATTGTTTCTTGTCATGTTAAAAAGACAAGAAAGAAACCGCAAAGCACAAAACCCTCTGTCCTGAAGACTTTTCTGTGTCAGAAACTGAAACTTACAATTTTACCTCTGACTGTTTCAAACCACAGACACTGAAGACTCCTTCCAAAAATGCTAAATAAGCATCTCTTCACAGAAAGCTGCACCGTATCAATGATTACACACATTTTTAAAATCAGTTTATATAGAGTGCCTGCTATACAAGTCTCTGTCTTAGCTGTTACTATAGAAATGATGACATATTAGAACAAGCACACTGAAATAAACATTAAATCTGGAACTACTATCAGAGCTGTGGTGTTATAGAAGTTTAAGCACCACCTTCTGACCAATCAGAATTAAGCATTCAACAATGCTTTGGGATGATGTAAGGCAATGCTTGATTAAGCTATCTATCTGAATTACTGGGCTGAACAAGATGAATGTCTGACCATGTGTATTACGCAATATTAGTACTTGTCTGCCAGCAGGAAACTGTTATCAGTGGATGACATGTCTCTGCAAACTGCTTAGGATACATGAATGAGTGAATGTGTGAGTGTGTGTGCCCTGTGATATTGTGAGTGTGTGTGTGCCCCCATTCGGGCTGTATTTCTGCCTTGTGTCAGATGGGCCTTGTATAGGCTCCAGATTCACATCCCTGACCGGTATAAAGTGCTTACTGAGGATGGGTGACTGAATAAATAAGATTCAATTCCCAGATTCAATGAATTGAATTAAAGATTCAGTTACTTTTCTGTGTATTATAAGTACACATCCATGAAGTGCATCACAACTATGTATCCAACTATATAAATCCCCCTAAATCTTCATTACATATTGCAATCACAATAGTACTTCAAATGATAAGTTATTATACTCCCATTAGAATGCAGCCCCTTATTCAAAGTTTCCAGTAAAGTGTTCGATATATATTGGATATATATTTTGGAGATATACATATATATATATATATATATATATATATATATATATATATATATATATATATATATATATATATATATATGAGAATGAGGCATGACCTGAAAAGAAAAAAAACCCTGCAAAGTTCAGACACATTCTGGTTTATTCCACAGAGCATTAACACAAGGAATGATGTATATACTAGAAATATTTTCCCTATGTCTGCCATGTAGGCTTAGAAACCCATTAGGCCATCTCTGGAATTGGGCCACGCTAGTGTCAGGTAAACACAACAATATTTCCCCTAGCAGATTTTCCCAAATGTATTCCAGTGGTCTGAAGTAAACAAAAAAAATTTGAATTTGGCCTTTTCCTTCCTTTTGAGCTTATCATTATTTATTGTCCTTACGCAATTCTGCTAGAAATATTATGCCTATCCCTTCCACAGAGAGAGTTTGCATTTTATTAGATGATGAATTTAATATGATCCATTAAGACAATATATAAACTATCATGCTTCATGACTCTGTAATCATTGCCTGAAGGTCAATTTTAAAAGGCCCTCTGTTGCATATTAATACTAACACAAAGGCATTGTAGGCTTTGTGTATGTGCTGATAGGGCTGATTAATTTCAACACCGGCATGTTTTGTGTTCTGACTGCACAACTTGCAAAAGAAGCTTCATTCTGCTCAGTGTTTATCATTCATTACTTTACATTTAGGAGCTGCAGTAAAAAGAGAGATGAAATAAGGATCGTAATGATCACCAGGGCTTTAGGTCTATGCTTGTACCATTCAGGCTTAGAGCTTGGTTTGAATTTATTGTACTCATTTATCATCTGTAAACTGATTTGCTAGAAGTACACCCTCTTATTTACTGGATAATGGAAGCAGTGTATATGTATGTCCAACTGATTATCATAAAGACAACAGGATAATGCACTTTGCCACACTGCAAAAATTGTTCACGAATGGTTTGAGGAACTTGACAAAGAGTTCAAGGTGTTGACCTGGCCTCCAAATTCCCTAGATCTCATGATTTGGCCTCCAAATTCCCCAGACGTCAATCTGATCGAGCATCTGTGGGATGTGCTGGACAAACAAGTGAGATCCATGGAGGCCCCACCTTGCAACTTACAGGACTTAAAGGATCTGCTGCTAAGATCTTGGTGCCAGATACCACAGCACACCTTCAGAGGTCTTGTGGAGTCCATGCCTCGAAGGTTCAGAGCTATTTTGGCAGCACAAGGGGGACCTACACAATATTAGGCAGGTGGTTTTAATGTTATGGCTGATCGGTGTATCTTCAACATGCAGCAGTGCAGCAGTTCCTCATGATCATGCTGCCTCATAGCTATGTTAGCTAGCTAGGTTATGGGATGGTGATCTCATCATTATCAAATTTTGTTGATATTGACGTCCCTTCCAAAGCTTTCTTCTTCTCCTGGTGAAACTTACTGGAATCTTTTATTACTGCCGTTGTGCTCTTAAAAGCTTTTAGGCACTCTTGAGAGTAGGGAGAAAGGTTGTGGTATGAGTTATACACAATTCACTTTATTAGGAACATGTTCAATTCGAATAATGTTCACATCAAACATCAGAATAGGGAAAAAATGTGATTAGTAAGTGAGATCTCAGTTTACCATTCTGATGTTTGATGTGAACATTACTTGATGCTCTTGACCTGTATCTGTATGATTTTATGCATTGCGCCACAGCCACATGATTGATTGATTGGATAATTGCGTGAATGAGCAGGTGTACATGTGTTCCTATTAAAGTGGCCAGTGATTGTATAAAAGTTTACCTGGAATCAGCAGTTTGGGGGAAGATACATAAGCATCACAGTCTTAGATGCTTTATCAGCTTAGATGTGGTACTGTTTGTTCTCGTTTGAAGTAATGTGAGTAATTTTAGCCATCTTTCACCACTAGTTATGTTTACGTTACGTTGTGCAGCGAAGCCAGAAATTCGATCCTAAATATGGTGACCGCAACAGAAAATTACGTGACTGAAATGCTAGGATTTGTGTGACTCTATTGTCTTGTTCTCTGCATTTTGCTCCGACTTTGCTGGCTGTATCTGATTGCTGAGCTGTGCTCATTCATCATGACGCTTAGCAGCTCTTGGTATTTCTTTCCTCTGCTGTCAGATGCTGAGGTGCCATCCACAGGAACATTATAATTAGCGGTGAACTGTCAGCTCTTAGAAAGCGCTCGATATTTGTTCACTAAAAATATGCATGCAAGCCAAGGCTCATGAATATTCCAAACTCTAAACACTGACCCCAGCAAGGGTACCTTTGGCTCATAGTACCTGCTAGTTTAAGCACTGCATAGGCTGTAGTTGTTGGTGCAATGCACAGAGATGCACCAGGGTTGAAGGGTAAATTGTGCTGGTGTGTGTGAGCATTTGTGTTTGGCACGGTGTGAAGAAGTTAATTGTTTTCCATCCTGTGAAATATCACCTGCACAGCTGCAACAGGCGACGTATATGCATGTATGCTGATGGTTTCTGCTTTGCTGCTGCTTTTCAGGCTCCACCTCGTTTGCATTATTGGTCAGTGTGTTAAGTTACCTGCTCCTGTTATGTCCTATCACAATTCACTTACACACACACACACACACACACAGACACACACTCACACACTCACACACTCCCACGTGTGCAGTGCTATGCACACTTCACCTCGCTTTCATGTACATGTGAGTGCTCACATATGCAAGGACACACAATTTAACACACGCATTTGCCCTTCACCTTTAAATGGTTTATAAAATCTAAGTAGCACTTACTGTTCAGGCAGAAGAAATATGGTTTTTATGTTACGAGGCCATTTTAAACCATGCGTACAATGGGATTTCTGTGACCTTACTCAGCTTTTGATACGCTACTGCTGCTGCATTGCACCTAAATGCCACAAAGCCTACTTGAAATTCATCATATTTGTAGGAATTCGAGCAAATGCAACAGAGAGATATGCGGCGTCTGTGCTACAGCTCGTGACTGAAACAGAACAGGGGATACCTGCTATCCTTCTTATGTGTGGGATGCAGATTTTTATCTTATTATCTCAATTATTTTAGCTGAAAATGAAATATTAATCTGAAAATCAAAGAAAATCCTGTAATTATTTATGCAGGATGTTTTCTTCCAGCTCATGTAACTCGACACTTTTATTATTATTATTATTATTTTATTATTGCAGGTTTATGTTCATTTTTTGAACACTAATATGGCCATCTGGTTTGATAATATTCATATCAGGAATCAGTCCAATACATTCTCATCTTTACTTGGTATGTAAGATACATAAATTACCATGCAGTTACTTACAGTACATTCAACTGTTTCTAAAGTAATGTTGACATGAGATATGAAAAATTAATACCAGCATTATGACTGTAATATGTCTCTGAGTGGATTGGACTATTGTTCAGGTTTAATCAACAATATATAACAATGATGGCATTTTTTCTCTCCTTAAAACTAAGTGGAAATGAAAAAGAATCAAAGAATATATACACTGCTTTACCAAAAAGCAAATATAAACAGCCACATGAGTATATACTTACAAATACCAAGAGACACAATTTAACACACACGTTTATGCTTCAGCCTTAAATCCTGTAACAATCTTGGCAGCATGACACTCAGGATAACGCAGAATAAGAACACACATGAGTTTATTTATTGGTGCTCATACCACTTGGCACAAGTATTGGTCAGTTACATTAATAAAACAACCATAACTGCAGATTTACAGCTCGCTCACTGCTTATCCTGCTGAGCTTCAGCTGTGCTCTGCACACATACACTCATCTCACTGCTCCGAGAGAGAGAGAGAGAGAGAGAGAGAGAGAGAGAGAGAGAGAGAAAACATAAATATGGGATGGGATGTAAAATACAGCTGCATCAACCATCACCCTTTTGGCTTATCCCCAAATCACATCCTCCTGCTGAAGCATCTTGCTAAACCGCAACCTGCTACATACACCGCTGCCCATTGCCTTCTTTCTCCATCTCCTGGGACAATATTTCCCCCAGTCCTCTGTCCAATGCATAGAAAAGGGAGGAGAGAAATCAGGGAAGTGAAGCAAAGGGCCCCCACACAAAGTCGCCTTAAACTTAACAAAGGCCTACTGGCACTGTTCTGACCACTGGACTGGACCTGCACTCCCCTTTTTAGTGAGATCAGTCAGCAGACTGGTGAGATTTAAATAATTAGGTAGAAACCTACGATAATATTCTACCAGGCTTAAGAAAATACTTTTTAGTCTTGGGCTGCAGATAGGACGCAGTTGGTGCTGTCTTGGAAATTTGAGGATGTACCCACTCATGGCCATGTACAATCACTGTGTGACTCCTATATCACTCCCATGTCCAGCATGCAATTAAGTGCAAGTGAGCACAAAGGCAGCAACATTTGTGGCAAAAAAACACATCACTGACATTCGAATGACATTCAAATGCCTGGCCAATAGAAACGAGCCCCTGACTTATGCAGTGTTTTGCAAGTCCCCAGGCCTGGGGTTATAATGAGTGACATGGAAAAGCATTTCCTTGTGACTCACTGGATCAACAACTGGGTTACAGTTCCACCTTGCTGGGTGTCCTGGCTCACCTAATACAAGCTATCTTTAATAAAGATACACACTTTGTCCTCTCAGCACTTAGCCAATGCTGGAAGACTCATAGCACCTGGTCCATCTAAATTTGCAGACTGCCAGACCTTAATTGTCCTGGTCCTTGACACCCCAGCAGGTCTCATTATAGCTCTCAGGGGATTAATGTGGCATCCTGTGGAAGAGCGGGGAGAAAAAAGAAAGATGGGTTTGTAAAAGTGTAGAAGGTCTTTGATGCACTAAGTGCACACACATGGCATGCCGAAGTTCATCCTTGTCCCCAGAACTCCTGAGCTGGCCTGCGTGTTGGTGCCTGTTGGGTGATCCCCCTTTTCAAGTGGATGGCCTGTAGAGCACATCTGGAAATACCAGCCTCTTCATCTGTGGAGCTGGCGTGGACAGGGACCCATATGGGTGGATGACAGGGTTTGTGTTCCCTGAGCTTGCAAACAGAGACATGTGGTCCTCTAACGGCTGGATTGCAGGGACTGACCCAGCCACATGCTGAGGCCATACACTCAAACAAACCTGGGGAGTCATCCTGGCCAGGGTGAGGGTCCTCATTTGGCTGTGTCACAGGGGAGGAGGAAGCGGTGATGAGGCTCCTCACACACACTCAGTTCACTGCTCAGACTCAGACTCAGAGAGAAAACATAATTAGTGTGTCGGATGTGAAATACTGTTGTGCCGTATCAACCATCACCTTTTCGGCTCATCCTCCAAATCACAGATGCAGACTCACAATAAACCACCACCTGCAAATGGGTTATGAAATCTCAATAGCAGTTAATGTTCAACATTTTTACAAATGTAACAAATTATTAATAATGAATGAATATATATATATATATATATGTTTAGAAATGTGCTAATTTTTCCTAGTGTGCTCTTGCAAATTATTTTTCTAGGATACTTTTGCAAATATTAGGCCTACAAGACAACGTGGGCCAGCTTCATTTTGTACATTTTCTTTATTTGAGCACACAGTTAGTCCGAATACCAGACATCCTAATCCCTATATGTTCTGTACATAGGTATGTTCCAACCAAGCAGAAGCCATACACCCATTTTAACTATACCAAATACCAAGCAGTGTTGTACCAAAACTGCATCACACATTCTGCCAATGTTTAGTACGAGCTGTTGCATCTCTTGACAGTTGCGTCCTCTTGTGGAACACTGACATTGCTACTAAATTAGTATTCAGTCTGTTCCACTCTTGTCCAAAAGCCTCTTTGTCAGGGCAGGTGCTGTCTGGCTCCCACGGAAGCTGAAAGGCCCGACAGTGTTGGTTTCCTGTGGTGGTGTATTAACACTCTTGTGTGTGTGTCCTATGCAGGCAGCAGTTTTCTTCCTGCCATGGGTGAGAGAAAGGATGTCTGTCTGTCTGCGCTTGCTCTGCAGGTGTCAGATGGGCAGATGTAGCTCTGAACAGTAGCAGTTCTGTAGAAACCTCAGGATGACTACCAACACCCCTCCTACACACACACTCCTACACACCCTTCTTATCAGAGCCTCGTTGCAGTGGCCCAGCATCCTCCTGCCATTAAGAGTTAAAGCCGTGTGTAAATCTGCCAGGTGTAGGAGACAGTGTGAGAGTGATGGTGCTTCTTACAGAGGTGTCCAGAGGCTGGACACACTAAGCTTTGATCCTCAGGAAAAACACTGGCTTGCATGATGAAGGATTTCGTAGTGCATGCACTTTCTCTGGAAACTTTGTGTACTGCGCTGAAATTTTACTTAATCTATCTTATTAGCGAAATATACTTAACGTGAATTCTTTTACTGTAACAGCACATCCTGGAGTGTGTTATTCCTCTTATACCACAGTGATGTGTCAATGATTACAATTTCTAATTTATTCATAACTGACATTTCAAACCTTTTAAGAGTTTATAGTTACATTTAATGTTTATAGAACATCTGCACGATAAATTAGTTTCTGTTATCACTTACGTTACAGCAGCTATATAAATAATAATGTGTTAGAACAAGCGCATTAAGTATGTGCCCTCCAGAATTATTGGCACCCTTCATGAAAATGAGTGTTTGTTGAGCTTACACCTCATACCAAGTGACAGGTTACTGCTTGTGTGAAGTTTCACATGTTCTCTCTGCATCCATGTGGGTTTCCTCCAGGTGCTCTGTTCATCAGTAACGTGCCCTGTGGGTGGATTGGCTTCCCTAAATTGAAAAAAGTGTGTGCGTGTGTGATTCCTTGAAATGGACAGGACTAATTTCCACTTTGTGTCCAATGTTTCCAGGATAGACTCCAAATCCACCACAAATTAAGTGATAAAAGTATACAAAAAGTATACAATCAGTATCCTTTCATTCTTCTTAAAATAATTTTTAGAAACAGGACAGTAAGTAAAAATGTAACAAAATATTGCAGAAGTTGTGGTGTGGCTGTCATTGACCTGTGGTCATATCTGATATATTGTTTGTATTTTTTTTTTTTTCCTTAGCGCCCCCTACGTTCATGGATGTGCCACCGCAGTATGTGGAGGCCAGGGAGGGAGGCAGCATCACACTGAGCTGCACCGCCTTCGGCAACCCCAAGCCCGTGGTCACCTGGCTGCGAGAGGGCGAGCAGCTGGCCACCAACAAAAAATACACGGTAATGTCTGCTCAGCGTTCACCGAGTGATTAAACTGATGTGATGTAATCTCCCTGTATGAGTAATTCCACCCTGGTGAATTGATCCCAGCGTCAGAGAAGTGGGAAACAGAACATGTATACTGTTTTGGTTTAACACCCTCATCACAAACTTGGTATTGCTTATATTCGAGCTGTGGTAATAAAGGAATTGTTCTTTCATGCTTTGAAAGGAAAGAATTAATGCTTAAAAAAAGCGCTGTCACAGGCTGTTGTGTAGGCTGAGCTGACAGACGAAGGAGCACAATTGGGTGGAATGAGTTTGAAACATTGACAAGATGAGAGAGAAGGAGAGAAGAGTGTGTGAATAGCTTGTGCTGGATATGACAGAAACATTCAGGCAGTCTGGCTCTAGCAGGCATCGTCTGGCAGCACATCAGAGCAGCACCAATGCTGAAAGACAGAGACAGGGAGGGGAAAAAAAGATAAATCAGACAGACTGAACTTTTCTTGTCTTCTCTCCCACCCATTATATGCAGTCAAATTGTTTTGGCATTGTAAATGTTCGGATCCTGCTGAACTATCAGTCTTAAATTTATTCGGTTGGCAGATGCTTTTATCTGAAGTGACTTGCATTTAACCTGAACATTTGAGGGTTAAGGGTTTTGATCTTGGTGATGCTGGGATTTAAACTCTTTCAATCACTAGCCAAGAGACTTAAGCAATGTAACCACTACTCACTTGTTACTGATCTGCATCCCCTGCCCCATTTGCTTTGTGGGCCATTATTGCCATTTTTATTATTGTTAACTAAATTATATTACGCTTTAGAATGGGACTCAATATAACTCAATATTTAAAAGTGTAGTAACTCTGTTAGGAATAGCATTAATTACCAAAGCAAATTCTCTTTTAGTAATTTTTTAACAATTTAAAAACTCTTAATACAAATATATGTGGCCTTTTTTCATTAAACGTCTGAGAAAGTAATAAAATATTGTTATTAAGCCAATTTTGGAATATAGATTTATTTTTAATTTAGTTTTCTTGGTTATTACGACTAAATTGATGATTCTAGATTATTATAGTAGTTTTGATATGTTGTAATTACATAACATAAGATTGGAGACCGCTCATGCTGGAGAGAACAAAATTGGAAATAATAATCCATATTAAGTAAGGGTTAGACAAAATTGTCTTAATCAGTTCATCTTAATTATATTTTTTCAATAGAAGCAAAGTCAAGGAAGTTTAGACCACCATACTCAATACTACAATGCAATACTTCATAATTAAACAGAACTAAACAGAATTCTTAGCATTAGTCCTATCGTATTTTTATGGTAAAACTGAATATAGCGAAGGATATGTCATATTTGTATGTTATAAACATGGATACTTGAGTTTTGTAACATGTGACATTGTTGACGCAAGCACGAGGGATTGAATTAAGCCGCTAAACAACCCACGTCCACATGTGTGGTGCAAATCAGGCAGGGGACGTGGATCGAGTATACACAGTTACTAAGCTGCATGTGATGAACAGGCTGCAGCCCTTCACTATGTTTGCTTTCAGCTGGGGTAAGAGCTCTATAAATTCCTGTACTGGAGCATTGGAGATGAAACTTTTCCCACATTACTGTCTAAATATTCACATTGCTTTGGTATTGTCCTAAACCGAGACACAGTTGGCTGGTCCTGTGTTCTGGATTTCATGCAACACTTAGATGCAATTCAGTGTATATTTTATTTATTCCTCTGCGTACAGTTTGACCCAGGCTCTAGGTTTTCCCTTTTAAAGTCATTCCTGCTGCACCGACTTTTCCACAAAAGCAGTGTGTCATGATTTCACCTTTAAGAAGAGTGGCGAGACGGCCATTGGATTTGCACTCTCTGTTCCGGCTGCCATGGCCGGAAGCCGGAGAAAGGCAGGAATGTGAAGATGGAGCAGACAGTGTAAAGAGCAGGAAGAGGGGGATCTTGTCTCAGAGAAGCAGACTGTTTCATTCCCCAGAGATCCTGTGCTCATATTCTCGTTCCTCAGCCTCCCACTTGCTGTACTGCAACGTGCATGTATTCAGTCTATTCGGTAGAAGCCGTGTTTATAGTTTATTACTCATTCTTGTCTGGGGCTTCAGTGCAGTGGGTCAGACAGTGACACAGCACAGATGGAGTAGTAAACCCACTGATTTCTGTGCAACTGTGCTGGCTGTTTAATTAATATGTGTATTATTCCACACCATCGTCAGAGTTTGCGTGTCTGGCGTCTGCTCTGTCTAAACTCATGAGCAATTGTCAAGATTCTTACGCATAGATCAAACTTTATTTCCCTAACGGTGCCTTCCAAAGAAAGAGCCCTAGTCTCACAAAGAATCTTAAGGCTAAAAGTAGCTCCAGACTGAACAATTTAGGAGAAATACATTTGAAGAACAACTAATCCTAAGCCTTTGAAAACTCTGGGTAGTCCAGAGCACTCCTAAGCCTTTAAGACCAAATCACAAACAATCCTAAACGGCTGCTGCAGTCAAGTTCATGTGATATATTTCATCACAGTGAGCTTTAGAAAGGTGTCATGTCAATTGCAGGAGTATTTTTAACCCCATTTTCTTCCCAATTCGGTCATTTGCCAATGCCTACCCCTGTCACATGACAACTGGGTCACTTCATGAAAACTGCAGCCAAACTGTGACATGAGGGTAAAATTCCAGAAAAAGGAATTTTGAAGAACACTCCGACCCTTACACTGACATTACCATCAGACATAATGGCATGTGGGTCAAAAGATAACATCTCCACTCAAACGTGAGTTATGAGGCATCATATTTACTGCATTCTGCATGGAACAAGGACACGAAAATAACAAACGATTTATCAATAAAATTTGATTAAAAAAAAATAGGAAAAAATATGACAAGTTAATAAATAATATTAACTGAAGTTTGAAAACAGTCCACAATTTGGACCAGTCTCAAGATCTGTTAACTTGAATATTTCAAGATAACTTTTTAGTCTGTTTTTGATCCAATAAAAAAGAAGGATTCAGAACACTGAAGTCGAGATTTTCTTGGGTACAGAGTGCATCACTAGGAAGTTAAAGTAAGACCATATCAGTTATTTAATTTTTTTTATGATAACATAGTTGCAATATATATTAATTGAGTGACTTCACTACATCCTGCACGAAACGTCGCGAGTGTAACATGGTGTAACTTACCTGGACACGAACATCACAGATTGTCAAACTGCCTGCGATCCACCATGTTGAATGATTATCACAGGAGATCTGTGAGTACTCTCGGGTGATACACATCATGCCTGAATGTGGGGTCTTGGGAATAAGGCTGCAGCTGTTTTGAGCGTAACATACCCAGAACAGGACTACAAACCTTAAAATGTTGATTTTTTCTATAATCTTAAATTCTGGTAATTTTCCTCCGTTTTTGAAATACCAAAAATTGTGCTTGACTTACTGACAGAGAAATATTGTTGTTACTAATGGAAATATTGTTTTTTTATTAAAACAGTTTGAACGTAACCCATGCAGACACCAGCCGTTACATTGGCAACAACTTTTAAAAGAAAAAAGTTGCACCAAAAACGCTCTGTGGCCCTGAATAACCGTTCCCATAGATAACTATTAAGTAGCCTCTGTACTAAAATAGGAAGACTTTTATTATAGGAAAGGGTGGGAATTAAAGCAAAAAAATAATTACTTTATTATGTAAGGTAAGGAATATCACAATTTTCAACACTAATTAACGGGGAGAGTTTAGAAAGACGTTATGTTTTTACAGTAATTAGGAACAGGATGACATTGAAATGATCTTATCTATATCTGTATGTAAAATGTGTAACACCTTACATTAATTATGTTATTTAACAACATTCACTGCATTGTTAAATTTTATTGCCAATGATTTATATACATTGGAATGGCTGCAGTTTTCATGGAGTGACCCAGCTAGCAGCTAGAGAGGGTGAAGGCTAACCTCTGAGATCCATGAACCCAGTGTATCTTCTTCGAACTTCTGAGCATGCTACGTCACAGTGCAGCTGAACACTCTCAAAGGAAAGCGCTATGTGCCCTCTGCCACATGCGTGAACTCACAGACACTCACCATTGGCTAGTGTTGCTATGATTGATAAGGGAGAGAGTACTGCCATCCCTGCTACCCAGAGAGCTCCCAAATACGAATGGCTGTGACACTGTCGGGATTCGAACTCGCAATCTCTCAACAACTGGGCTTTTTCTGTTGTGCCACTCAGGATCTCCGACTGTAGGAGTATTGTAATGACTGTGGAGCGGTAAGGTCAGTATCCTCACCTATTAAAACTGAGATCAACTCTCTGCTACTTGGACAAATGAAAATTACAGTTATGCATCAGGCTACATTAAACAATAAATGCCCTCTGATATTAATAATTCAATCACTGATACAAATTACTGCATTTTTTCCTAACTGAATCTCTACAATGATTGACTGATTAGTGTTCACAGCAAACTCATAAATTTAACCCCATAGCATGAAAGTGACACTGAAAGCAGTGTCAGTGTCAGTGATTTCATATTAAACAGAAATAAATAAAAAAAGACACTGCAGTGTAGTTTACTGCATAAGGATATATAAATCAAAACTAATGTACATTAAAATACAAATCCTGTCATTAATACACATGTATAGACTATGCTGAAAATCTATTTGACAGGTAAGCATTTAGGTTATTGTTTTCATATACGAAATCAGGAACACTTTCATTTCTATTTCATCTTATGACATTGTGCTTTGGAATTTTGTTTATGAGTTTACCATTCAGACCAATACACATCATTGTCCATATTCATTCATTAAACCTGCAGTTAAGTGTAGCATCGGTGGTGACCCTACCCTTCCTCTTAATTTAGGAAATCTTTGCAAAAAGGTCCTTCAAAGTTCATCAGTTTCTGTGAATAGGTTTCAAGGAGAAAATAAAATGCAACTAAAGTGTCCTTTAGTGCCACTTAAGAGAGCTTTTATGTGATGCTCACGCTACTATTTAACAATGATCTTTGTGCGCTGATGCTTTTGGGAAATTCAGCCCTGATGAGTTAAATGGTTGGGATATGGATGGTCTAGGTTCTCACAGTTCTCAGCATAAGCTTGCAATCCACTTTGTAGTGAATATGAAATACGGACATGTTGATAATCCACCAATTATATGAATCAGAAATTAGCAATCGAGTTTGGTGTAGAGCTGATGCATTTAGTATAATTAGATGTTTAGATGTTTGCACCCCTAAACAGTTACACAAGTGCAGAATTTTTTGTCCATCCAGAGATTGGAAACAGGGATATGCTGCCATATACCATGAAATCCTGTGCTCCAGACCTGATTTGAAGAAGTCAGTTCAGGACATCTGGAGTTAGAACAGATATATCAAGGAGAATGGGCAAAGACTGGCCAAGCAATATGAGAAAGTTAGAACAGAAATGTCAGGGAAAAAAACAGGGGTGAATATTACAAAAAAGGAAGTTGTCATATGGGTCCATAACCAGGACCAATTCTGTTCCCATCTGGGGGAGGGGCCAATAATTACAGATTTGCTTTCTCTTTCTAAACTTCGAATCAGTTGCACAATTCCATATGTCATGTATGTGTGTGCAGCTTTGCAAAATGGTAGCAATAGATTAATCCGTTTGCTGCTTTTATTACTTTCCTTTGGTACCAGCACTGACGTAGTGCCGAACAGAGCCTTTTGGATGCACGGAATGTCATTGCCCAGGGATATTCGCAAACGAGAAGCCATTCTCATAGAAGAAGAAATTTAGCCATGAAGGCCAGCATGAGACATACGCTTTTTGCAATGCTCTCAGTGCAAGCACTTGCACCACAAATGTGAGCTAATTATATCGCTCCAGTCCTATAAATATCATTTTATATATATATCAGTAAGGTGTTCCATCTCCTCCACTGATCATAACAACTCTTTCCTTGGCTTCACGAAACTTGAAACAGGAAGTAATGTGACAAGTTGAAGTGATCATGTTACTCGGCATGCAGAGCTGAGACTGGATGACTTCCATACCTGATGAGAAACCACACCAGATTTTGGTGGAAACAAGCCCCAGACCACCATTTTCACCAAATTCTCTGGATCGCTCCTACGCTCAAGAACATACTTTACATTTCACCATAAATACTGAATTTGTTCCATTTGCCCCAGGTTATTAGAGAATATTTAGCTCATATTAAGGTTTTACTTGTGATTTAATGATCTTTTTCATTTTCCACCGTATGGTATACATACTTTTACTCACAAATGCAAACACATGCATTGTAAAAGTACCCTGATCATAATGCTTCAGAGACGAGCAAACATACACTCCACTGGATTTGAATCATTTTCATCTATGATGACATTAGACTTGGTAGGATCTCTAAAATACTTTGTAATACAGTTTATCAGACGTGATAGCAGCATGACCCCAGAGTGAAGCGTGAACACACGAGCACACAATCCACATTTGATAATTGAACCCCAGAGGGGATGTTTATTTGCATGCCTTCATCAGTGGGGGGATGAATCTGTGATTTATGATTTTACGTGGAACATTGAGCTAAATGTCAAGGAAAAGGAAACATTACTGAAGCAGCTACCAAAAAAAGAAAGAGAATTGAAGTTCAGTGGAAAGTCAGTGCACGACTACTGAAGACTGCTTTTTTAACCATTCTAGACAGAGATTTGGTGATGATTGTGTTTGACCAGTCTGTACTAAATCTACCTCCAAGGTAAGGTAACCAGAGGGTACCTGGATATGGCATAGATAACATTGCAGAGAAAACAAAGACAAAATGCAGGATTATTGTTATTGTAATTTATTATTGTAATTTGCCGAGCCAAACCAAGCCATGCTGTTTGGTGGTAAAGCCTAATCTCACTATGTCTTCATATTTTCTGTTTTTAGTGTGTGCACGCCATGATTACTGCTGGAGCATGGGTGGATTTAACAGGGGGTCAGGATTTAAAATAAATTACAAAAGATATTTTCTGTACAAAACCTTCAAATCCACAACTACAGTAAATGTGTTAATAAACAATAAAATATGGCTATTTTATCTGGATTTGGCGTCTGTCTTTAACGTCTCGCTACGTCTCCCTCACATCCCCACACATCTCCAAGCATGATAGCATGCAGAAAATCTGGTGAATTTTTAGTAACAAAATCTCTTGGCAAAAATCTACAGACTAAACTAATTATCATGAATGTTCCTAAATTCGATATCAAGAAATACAAGTGTTATTTTTGTTTCATTATTATCATTTGTGCATGGAGCTATTTTGTCACAATTATTGTTAGTCTACTGGAATATTAAGAATCTTCATTTTTAGTTATGGTCTTGACCTAGCTAGCTATAGTATGCTGTAGATGCTTTAAATACACCATGTGTGACGTAGGTTGTTTTTCTCTCTCTTTTTTTTTTTGTATTGACGTATTGCGACAGTTCATTCAGCCAATTAGTCGTGTAACATTCATACATAAACTCCAACTGGCATAGCTACATACAAAAATATGAACATTGGGCATTTTTTAAACATCCACCCCACGTCTATGTCTACTTCTAAATTCAGTAGGACCTTAGTTATTTAATTTATTTTCAGTAATGAGCAATATTCTTACAGCTCTCTTTCTCTCTCTCCCTCTCTCTTTCTATATCTCTTTCTCTGTGTCTATGTGTGTACTGTTCCATACTGTATTTTTTGTGTGAGTAGATAATACTCATTCACAGTTATAATGTTTAAAATATGCAACGTTTATTACGAACAAATATCATCCAGGCATGTATGCAACTATTGGATTAATTAGGTTAGCTAACCTAGACAAGTTGTGTACCCGTCTTTACTTCCGTGTGTTATTGCACAAGGTACTCTAGATACTTTGTCAAAATTGCAATGAGCTGGTTGTGTTGCTGTCCGTGGTTCTGAACCATCACTCATCCCAGTGATACCTGAACAAGAGGCTGGACATCACATGGAATTTAACTTTTTTCACTTTGCATATCACTGATCATCATACTTTTTACACTGCTCTGTAACACTACCATGATCTATTTAATACCATGATGCAGTGATCTGTTTCTTGTACATGCTGTATGACTTGCTGTATGCGTAGTAATATGACTCAAAGCTTTAAATTGTAAATTGTTAAGGAATGACTGAAAATTAGGAAGCAGTGTATCTAAGTAGGAACAAATTCATTTATACTGGTCTTCACTTTATACTGGTCAGTGTCATGGTGGATCCGGAGCCTATCCCAGGAACACTGGACATGAAGGAATACACCCTGGATGGGATGCCAGTCCTTCACAGGGCACCACACACACATTTACACACTCATTCATGCCTAGGGGCAAATTAGAAACCAGTGGAACTGACGAGAACATGCACAGAACCTCCACGTAAACAGTATACTGTCAGGAATCAGGCTTTGAGAAGTTTTACAGCACATAATGCAGATCGAATAAATGATTGTTATGCATATTTAATGTATATAATTATCTCTTTCCTGTTTCTTGGGGTTTTCTGGCTTGTAGCGTTACGCTAAATTGGATTATTGGATTATTGCTAATAGGCAATTCTGGTTGATATGGTGTTTATCAGTCACATGGATTGATAATTCATGGTTCTTTCATGTACACTGCGTCACTCTGTAGGTGAGTGATGGCAGTTTGACAGTGCAGACCATCGCACGGGAGGACAGAGGAGCGTACAGCTGCCGAGCTCACAGCGACCAGGGAGAAGCACTTCACACCACACGCCTGCTTGTGCAAGGTGAGGAAGGTTTAAAATATCCATTATAAGGAAAGCTGGATGGTCTTTAATATTGTATCATGATATCTTTTGACAGCAAGGATGTCACTGTCTACCTATACAGCTAACTTGAGCATATAAGAACACAAGAACATTACAGAATGTACATGAATACATGCAGTGTTTTTGAGGTTTCTCAAATGTTTGTAGTTTTACTTAATCTACTTTAAACAGATAAATTAATGAAGAGCTGTGCTGTTAAAAATATATACATTTTATATATTACTAAATATATATTATATATTTATAAGTCATATATATATATATGTATTTATATGTATTTATAAGAATGTCTTTGTACTAAATATATATTATATATTTAGTAATATATACAATGTATGTTATATACTGTATATTACTATATATATATATTTATATATATATATATATATATATATATATATATATTTAGTATGTATATTATATATGATATATTTAATATGCCACATGAAAATGTTTGTTTTGCAAAATGAATAGTAATATGAAATGCAATGGGAAGTAGGGTTAATTTTTTCTGCCAGGCAACTACAAATAAAAACTTAAAATAAAAACGCAAAATTTGCATGCCCCAGGTGCCAAGGCTACTGATTTGTCCACCCCTGTCTGCATAATAGAGTCATGGATGTTTAGGTTACATGGAGATATGTCAAGTACACTATATGGCCAAAAGTTTGTGGACACCTAACCATCACACCCATATATGGGCCTGCCACAATGTTTGAAGCACACACTTGCCTAGAATGTCTTTGTATGGTGTAGCATTCAGAATTTCCCTTCACTGAAACTAAGAAGCCCAAACTTGTTCCAACATGACAATGCCCCTGTGCACAAAGCAAGGTCCATAAAGACAGGGTTTGTGTGAAGGTTTGAGTGAAAGAACTCAAGTGGCCTGCACAGAGCCCTGACTTCAACCCCGCTGAACACCTTTAGGATGAATTAGAACACTGACTGTGCTCCAGGCCTCCTCAGCCTACATCAGGGCCTGATCTCACTAATGCTCTTGTGGTTGAATGGGTGCAAATCCCCACAGCCACACTCCAAAATCTAGTGAAAAGCCTTCACAGAAGAGTGAAGGTTATTATAACATATTATAAATCTATAATGGGATGTTCAACAAGCACAGGTTTAGTATGGGTTTGATTGGTCAGGTGTCCACATACTTTTGGCCATATAGTGTATCTCTCAATTATATGGCTAACATTCGAGATGGGCAATACAGTGATAATGTTAAAACACAAATACAATTACCAAGACTTACGACTGTAAGACATATGAGCTACATGACTAAGCGCTTTCACCGATGACTCTGCCCTGCTGAGTTTCAAGGAGTTTTTAACCTCAGGAGACCTACACTGTCAAATAAAGATAAATAAAACGGTAATAAATAAGAGTCACAATATTTCAAATAAATGAAATGAAAAGTGAGGGTGTTGTTTATGATCAGAGCAGCTCATGGGGGTAAGACATGGGGTGTGTGTGTGTGTGTGTGTCTGTGGTGATGTTGAAGCCTATATGACTCCAGAGTACAAGGGTGAATGATGAAGTGGCTGCATTTATTAGCCCTGCTCTGTGTACGCAATGACAGCAAACACCATCAGTCTGCATGTCACTGCCTTCGTGGCTTTCACTGCAGTCAGATTTATGGAAGCAGGACACAGGCATCACACTGAACTGTGTGTCCAACACAAACAAACTCACTGCATGTGGAGTCTCACACGCTTTACTATAATATAACCCGTGATACAGCAGTGGAGGTGTTGCTGCGGAGGAGAAATGCTGGCTCTCATTCCAGCCACGCAGAGTCAGATAGAATTCTGGCCCGAGTTGTGCCAAGTCAATATTGCTGGCCCAGGGCTTGTTTTCTCAAAATTTAAACTGGTGATATTGTTTATACAAAAAGCAATATTCGCTTATGGCCTCTGGGGAAACACTCCACAGAAAAGTCTTCTGTAATAACACTACAGGAGCCTGTCCTGAATATTTATATATATAACAGGCTGGTCATGGGATTTCTTTTGTGAAGACATTTAACATGCAAAAGACACAATATTCAGGAATCACTGAGATAAGTGCTACTTAAAAGTGCACTCCAGGCAAGTATTAGAGGGTTCAAGGCATCTTGCAGAGAGCCATGCAGTGTCTGTTTTAAAGGAAATAAACAAGAAATTAAAAATTGCTCTTGCCTGCATAAAGTTTTTTTAAATCACTCATAAAGTCTAGAGTCCCAAAGATCATTATAGTGTATTTGTAGTTATAGGTTTTTTATATGTTTTTAAATTGACTTTTGATAAATATTGGTAGGTTTATAGTTATGTATACAATGATGTAGATCACTTTAATAATATATTTTGTTGAATCTTTTAGTCTTGTTTACATATAAAGAGACTTGACTAGCTTTTCTTTTGTTAAGATTAATTTTTATTATATTAATTCAATTTCATTTTTATAGCACTTTTAACAGTGGACATTGTCACAAAGCAGCGTTACAGATACCTGGGTTTAGATATAGATTTAGATGTGTCCCTAATGAGCAAGCCAGAGGTGACGGTGGCAAGGAAAAACTCCCTGAGATACTTTGTTATATTTATTATATTTACTGTGTAAGTGATTTTTGTGTGTTAAAAATCATCATAAAAAAAAAAATTTAGCTTTAGAAAATTTTTGAAGAAATATTGGAATATTGGATGGGTATCGGTATCAGCTGATACTCAATGTTTCAGTATTGGTATTGGAAAAGACTATTTTTAATATACACTATATGGGCAAAAGTCTATAGACACCTGACCATCACATCCATATGTGGTCCATCCCCAAACTGTTACCACAACCCCAGTGAATACCTTTGGGATAAACTAATAGGCTGACTGCACCCCAGGCTTCCTCGCCTGACATCAGTGCCTGGCCTCACTAACGCTCTTGTGGCTGAATGGGCACCATCTAGTGGAAAAACTTTCCAGAAGAGTGGAGGTTATTATAACAGCAAAGGGAGGATTATATCTGGATTGGGATGTTCAAAATGCACATATATAAACTTTTGGCTATATAGTGTATAAGGCTGTTGCTTTTATCCATGTCCTGTTTTCCTGGCATATGCATATGAGGTTGCACAAATGTAAAATCCCTTTGTTATTTATTACCATGTGAAAAAATCTCAACACCAAAGAGACAGATTCAGTATTTAGCAAAGACCATCTCAGACTCTGGATTTGAACCCTACTGAAAACCACTGATCTGAATTGAAGAGGCCACATGCACAATATATACATACATATGTACATACATGCATACACACACACACACACACATACATATATATATATATATATATATATATATATATATATATATATATATATATATATATGAGCTTAAAATGTTCTGTGCAGAACAAATGCTTTGTAGAAAAAAAAGCTATTTGTGGTTGAAAAAAATTTAAAACTATACAACAAAACTATACAATGTCCCTATATGTTTGAGCTCAAAATATTACTTATTTTTTTATATTTAAATTTTTTATTACTTTCAGTAATGCAGTAATAATTTCCAGTAGTTCTGGGAGGCACTGTGTATTGGCTATTTTAAAAATAAATCCTACAGTTTTATTGTTATACAATCCAGAGAGACTGTTGGCATCAGTGGGATCTCAATTTCTCAGTAATAAATAAAGTTTAAGGTTAAATCAATGAGAATTAGATTAGAATAAACAGCTAAAGTGGCTATAATTTTTTTTTAAAACATGTCGTCTCTTAATACAGTGTGTTTTGCTTCTTCTAGGTCCTCCATATATAGTGGCGCCCCCTGAAAACATCACCGTAAACATTTCTCAGAATGCGCTCTTCACGTGCCAGGCAGAGGCGTATCCCGGCAACCTGACCTATACCTGGTTTTGGGAGGAGGACAACGTCTACTTCAAGAAGTATAGTTATGATCCAGTGCACTATTGTACCGTGTCACAGATAGTGATGTCATGACTGATAGTTTAGGATTTGCATTTAATTATCGTCATGATTTCTGAATCTCTGGCTGGATTCCTGCAGCTGTGTTGCTTTGGCATGCAGAAGCTCACACAGCAGGTTTTCTCAGGACAGTCTGCTTGTGTCATCACATGCTTAAAAAACACATGCTGATAGTCTGAGGGTGAGCCAGGAAGTTTTTTTTACCCTTCTAAACAGCCCTTCTGAAAAGAAAGAGCTGAAAATAACTTGCTCAAGTTACACTTAATCCACACTTTTGCTGCACAAGAACTTTCTTTAGATGTGCCTAAGATTTTTGCACAGAACTGTACACTGAATGAGTGTAATGCTATTTTTGGTGTCTCTGTAGACCAAAAATGGCCACCACAGTCCTATCCCATGATTGTAATTATAACTAGTTTCCCATTGTGTTTCCTGGATTAACCCTGGGATCCTGCTGGCCCTTGAGAGAGTTTTTTTCTCTCCCTACCACCCTGTGTGTGTTTGTGTGTGTTGTGTGTGTGTGAGTATGTGTGTGTGTGTGTTTGAGCTCATTCACACATACACAGGTGACATCATTCCAATAAAATAGCACCACAGAGCAAAAAACATAGACAACCTAAAATGTATAGAGATCAGACTGAAATAGATGAGTGATATTTCCTTTGCAGTTTCAGGAAAAAAGCAGCGAGGCGTGAGAATGTGTGTGAGGAGGAATCGCTAATGAGTTCAGCACTTCAGTTTTAAACAAGATTCATCTCATTCCTACATTTTGTTTCAAACGTGTCTAGCAGCAGTAGCTTTTAAAGAAAGATCATCATAAATTGTATTTTTAAGAGTGGTTTTAATGGTGATTACTGGAGTATACATATATATGCATGCCTTACATTCTGCTCTGTACATTTTTCCTGTAAATGAATATCTAATTGCTAGTGAGCATTCCTTTAAAGAAAAAATCAGTGTCATAGTCTCCTACTAAATTTAGGTGCCCCTTTTAAATACACTGTATGGCCAAATACATGTGGACACCTGATCATCACACCCATATGTGGTTCTTCCACAAACTGTTGCCACAATGTTGGGAGCACAAAATTGTATAGAATGTCTTGGCATGCTGTAGCATTACAAATTCCCTTGACTGGAACTAAGAGGCCCAAACCTGTTCCAGCATGACAATGCCCCTGTGCACAAAGCGAGCTCCATGAAGACATGGCTTGCCAAGGTTGGAGTGGAAGAACTCAAGTGTCCTGCACAGAGCCCTGACCTCAACCCCACTGATCATCTTTTGGATGAACTGGAACACCGACTGCACCCCAGACCTCCTCACCCATCACCAGTGCCTGACCTCACTAATACTCTTGTGGCTGAATTTGCACAAATTCCCGAATTCTAGTTGAACGTCTTCCCAACAGGGTGAAAGGTGGGCTAAATCTGGAATGGGATGTTCAAAAAGCACATATGTGTGCGATGGTCAGGCGTCCACACACTTTTGGCCATATAGTGTATAATCATAGTTTGTGTGAGGTGTTGAGGTGTTCTTTTTTCCCCTATACTACTTCCAGAGTTGGAAATATTCCAGGCCAGCTGCATGTCCAAAACAAAAAGACCTGAAACTAGCATTGGAAATTGGAAAGGGGAGCTGAATTTTCTTCTTTTTCTCAGGCTTTGTGTGGGAAACAAGTTCACAGTGGTGCGCACAAATTGTTGATTTGGAATATCTGCAATATGGCTTTTTTTTACTGCCTAGTACAGTCATTATCCACTCCATAATCCCCCTTTCCCTTTCCTAATGTTTGCAATGTATCGTACAAAAGAAATGGTAGATATGTTGAACTTACATAAATGTTTGAACTTACACATTACCCATTCTTTGTCAAAGCCTATGTTTAAATTGGATTAAATTCCAGTTATTAGCTTTAAAACAAGATCTTGGCAGGCACATACTTGCTTTTTCCAGCTTTCCGCCTGCAAACTTGTTCCTAATTTAGCCCAATTTGGTGGTAAAACCATGACCCTGTGGCATCCCTGACCATTTCTATACTAGTGTCTGACTAATATGGGCAAAAATAATTGTTAATGGTTAACAGTTTTTTGGAATTACTCTGAAGATATAATATTCTCCACATGATAGTGAGCACAAAGTTTCTTATTTCAATACACAGATTTTCCAACTTCAGCAACTTCATAGGGCACCTGAACATTCAGAACAATTGCTTGTCTTCATCGAACATGCCGTCTCCCGACCATAGACTAAACACTTTTTGATGCACCGATAATTTATTGTCTTTTGCTTATTATATAGTTTCATAAATCAAGTCAGATTTATTTACATGTGGCTCTTTTAAAAACAACACAGCTGAAAATGCTAAACAGTAATACGAATTTCAGTAAAAGATGTTTAAGATCTCTTCCCCAAATATAATTTAAAAAATCAAAGCTGATTGGATTTTTCATAATAGCATAACATCATAAATCATTTTGAACTAATTCAAGTAGACATGAGTGTTTCATTTTTATTTAGAAATCAGTTCCACAAGTGTATTTTGGACAGTACAGTGTAAAGTATGCTAAAGCTCTGCAAAGAACATTGTAAAAATAAAACTGACTGATTGGTTTGCAGTTAGGGAAATGATACCTCATACTGATCACCTTCTGAAAAAGGTGGAACTTTTTCATCTAACTGATTAATAGTGAAGAGAAAGGTCTCTTATGTTGGCGGCCAACAACAAAACACCTCTACACCTCTGCGTTTTAGTTCTTACACACTATGAGACACATTAAATCATGTAACACGTTCTCTGTGCTCTTATTTCAGTGATCTGAAGCTCAGAGTGCGCATCCTGATCGACGGCACCCTCATCATCTACCGCGTCAAGCCAGAGGATGCTGGGAAATACACCTGTAGCCCCAGTAACAGCCTGGGCATCTCACCCTCTGCCTCGGCCTATCTGACAGTGCAGTGTGAGTGCGGCCTTCCTCCTGCCCTTCCAACATCTAACAACCCAGAAGCCTCCCACTGCACACTGTACCTCCTCTGCATGTTTTATTTCCTTTGTGTTTTGTGTTGCATGGTCAGAGTGGGTAATTGGTCTATGTTATGTACACATGCTGCGGCTGTTTGGTGTGATCCTGATCCTGTGTCGTGATCTGTCCTAGTTTCAGGCTCTCTGTGGAGTACACAAGCACTTGTTTCCATCTGTACTGATGCTGTGTGTGGCTAAATAAGCTGGATAAATCTGAGCTATGTTCCTCTCAGCTGTGCCAGTGCCTTCTGCTCCTGTCATGACTAGCATTATCATGAGACAAAAATTCCAAGTACCACAATGCTCGATACCACAACAATATTATCGGGGAAAAAAAAGATGACAAGCTCATATTCATCACACTGTGTTTAAACAAATTCAAAATAGATTATACCATTTTTACTTGTGGTTTTTGCATATTGATGGATTGATTGTAGTAGCATAAAGTCACAAACATTACTGAATAAAACTCTTCACCTGTATGCTTTATATCTATGGCTTTGGAAGGGCAGATTTGACTATTTTTTTCCCTTCCATGTTGCTTAAATGGCAATAATTATTAACTGTAGCTGATTTTTAGTTTCGGTGAGCTTTTTTTAAAATTTTCCCCCAAACTTAGTGAGAAGCATGAGCTCACAGACACCACATGATTAGCTAGTGTTGCTGTGATTAATAGGGGAGAGAGAGAGTATGCCACCCTCGCTCCCTGAGAGCATGGCCAATTTTGCTCTCTTGGACTCCCGGTCACAGATGGCTGTGACATTGTTGGGGTTTGAGCTCGCACTCTCTAGATGATAGGGCAAACGCTTTTCTTTTGCACCACTTGGGAGTCCAATAATGTTTTAACAAAAAAATCTCATGTACTGCAGCTTTATAAATAAACACACAGATGGAGTTGTAGGCTGTGAGGTCCTTGCAACAGGAAATAATTGCTATTTAAATGCTAGATTACCCATAGTCACATTTCCTTTGCATTTATGTAGTTTGCCTGATAAGATAGGTATGATTCTATGATTGGTATATAGAGAAATTATATGAACGCTATGGTATTCATTCTACAAGTGTGCCTTTGCCTTGTAATTTTTTGTTTATTTAGTACTAGCATCTTGAAAATCTTATTAACAGTTAAAGCCTTGAATGGAGAAGGAGGAGGATATAGGTGCAACCGGTTTTTAATATCTTTTTACAGTGTAGCCTTCTTTTTAATAGCAGACCTAAAATAACTCACACGCTGTTTCACTATTGCTGGCAGGCTATAGTTTAAACATCTCTGCCTTCAAGTTCCTTTGTTATGCATTAGCTATATTTATTCATATACTCTGAAGTTAATGTATGCTCTACTCTCTGGACAAGTACATCTAAACCATCTTGCTTGTGCTACCTTGGCTCGGTTGTGATGCCTTTTTCAGCGCTTATTTACATTATTGTCAGATCATGATTGTTTATGAAATGGCGACTATTAATCTTTTTGTTTTGGTGCTTTCTGTAGATCCTGCCCGTGTTCTCAACATGCCACCAGTCATCTACGTCCCAAGAAAGTTGCCAGGAATCATCCGCTGCCCCGTCGATGCCAACCCGCCTGTTACATCTGTCAGATGGGAAAAAGATGGATATCCCTTAAGAGTTGAGAAGGTTAGGAGGTTGTGATGACCTTTGACCTTTGCGACGTGAGTTTACACAGGGTGCTTGTTTATGCTGTGCAAAGTGATAGGGAACACTGTTTGTTCCCTTATGTCTTATTTTTCACAGTACCCTGGCTGGAGCCAAATGCCAGATGGAAGCATTCGGGTGGCAGAGGTCACTGAAGACTCCCTTGGCACCTACACCTGTGTGCCTTACAATGCTCTAGGTACCATGGGACAATCCCCTCCGGCCACTCTGGTGCTAAAGGTTGGTCCCTTTGTATAGATTGATGTCTAACATGTTATGTTTATACTATATATATATAACGTGTAAGGTTACAACAAGCTATCAGTGCGAACTACCATCTACACTAAGGCTACTTTTGTAACACTGTTGCACCTGCTATTTTAATTGTGAAATATTATGTTTCTGGTTTTTTTTATTATCTTATTTATCATAGTAATAAAGTTAACATGACTGGGAAATAACCAACCCCCGGTAAGAAACCGGGTAATGCAATGCAAATTAATTGTTTGGTTACAGCACATATAACTCCGATTCTATGGTCATTTCACTACTGCCATATAGGACCCCCCTTACTTTAACGTGAGGCCTGGTGGGGAATACCGTCAGGAGGCCGGCAGAGAGCTTGTCATCCCTTGTGCTGCTTCTGGAGACCCTGAGATTCCAACCATCACCTGGAGAAAGGTACAGCAACTCGACTCACATAGCAGACCACTGTGCATATGACTGAGAGTTGTGACTTACTAGTGATGTTTCGAAAGGTTACATTTAACCATTGTTTTATAACAGTGGAGGAGTGGAGGACTGCGAGCACTGTCTAGTGGAAAATCTAGCTTCAGTTTCTGTAAGGCAGCCTTAATATCAATCTGCAGTGCATTAGCTACTGCTGCTGTGCTGCACTCCTGAATTATACTCTAATCATCAGAATGCTATGAGCACTCTCTGCCAGGGTGAGCTTATTATTCAAGTTTAGAGAATGAGAAGTAGCCACTGAGAGTACTTCAAGGTCTGTCTCCGTATGTGAGATAACTGTACAAAACTCCTCAGATCACTGCACTTTATTTCGCTGCATTTCATGAACAGCTCTTGCATTTGCCTCATGCCCCACCGCCAACTCCTCTTCAAGGTCTCTCCAGTGGTGTACAGGCATTCTTGGGGGGCTGAGTAGAAGAACCTTCTGCCCATTTCTGCTCCTGCCATGACAGTCTTCTCCACTGGAACATGGCAACACAAACAGTTTGCCATATTGCCCTGAAATACAAATGGTTGTGAAAGTTCAATAATTCGCAGTCAGTTGCTGTGCATCCGCAGCACCCACATCACTATCAGGACACACCAACAATAGGCCAGGTGTGTGTTATAAGCACAACCACACTGAGAGTTATAATAAAGTCAAGCATTAGAATTACCATCACACAAGGTGTGCATTAATATACATTCTTTTGGTGATGCAGATTAAACATGAACAAAATTAGAAAGAATCAAAGGATTAGAGCTATATTTAGCATCTTGAATCCACTTCCTTAACTCCTCCAAGAATGGCAAAGAGGATGAGAGTCATGTAGAAGTGATCTACATTGGCATGAGGTTAAGGTCATGAGATGATAACTTTGCTATTGGTACTCGGCAAGGAAAGAAGCAAACGGGAATACTCCACTAGTTCCGAAGGAAACCGCCCCACGGTCCAGAATTTAAGGAAGTACACCTGGGCACACTGAATGATTCATTTTACTTGTCATTACACTTTCCATTTTGTTAACTATATATTTTATGTATATAGATATGTACTGTATATAGTGAACTTTTTTAATGCTTAATGTTTATTGCTGACTGGTCTTGTGTTATGTGTGATTACAGGTAGGAAAGCCAAGTAGAAGCAAGCACAACATCTTACCCAGTGGCAGCTTACAGTTTGTGTCTCTGAGCAAAGAGGATCACGGGGAGTGGGAATGCGTCGCCACCAACGTCGTCACAAGCATCACTGCCAGCACAAGACTTTTTGTAATAGGTATATTGATTGTGTCCTTTATCATTTTAAGTGCACATCCCTATTATAGAAGCTTGTCTAAGGTGTACTAATGTGAACTACAACTTTGATTAAAAAATATATATATAAGGTTAAAATAAAGCTTAAAATTTTAGGCTTAGGAGTATAGATACTTTGGTGTCAAATTAACCTTGGCTCAGTACTACACAATGCATTCTGCTTTCAGACTCTATTTAAGATTCACAAAGCTGGTGTCCCTCAAGCCTGTCTTGGCATCCAAACAGCTGGAGTGAGTCATTATGTGAAATGTTTGTAAGGCCTGCAGGTGCTCCGTCCCAAATGTCATGTCACATACACTCACAGTAGCGTGCACTGGTTGTATGATGACAGGTTGCATTCATGACACTTATATTTAATTAGGTGGTAATTATAATGCTTAATACTCCAGGTCTGCTTTGATGAGAGAGCTTATAGAGCTCCTGACCAAGTCCTTGGCTTTAACTGTCTGATTTTTTAAATCCCACTTCCATGCGCTTTTACAGCTATTTCTGTTTGTATCTACCTGGCCACTATATTTTTGAATGAATGCTATTTTCTACTTAAAATTTTAAAATTGTTTCTGACCCTAAAAATGGCAAAGCAGTTACTTAAGTTGATGAATGAATGAATGAATGAATGAATAGGCTTTTTAAATTTACAGCTAAGTATTTAGTTTCAAGTAATTCATCAGTAACTGCTTTATCCTGGTCATGGGGGTTTTGAGAAATACAGTACTGTGCAAAAGTCTTAGGCACTCTATTTTTTTTTAGTACAAACTTTGTTATAGATTTTTATTTTATGACCTCTACATTATTGATTCAGTGCAAAAACATTTTAGAATTTAAAATTAAATGTTGCAGAAAAATGTTTGTATGTCAGTAAAGAAAGCAGCAGATTACATAAGAGACACTTTTCCGACAAAAAACATAATGAAGGCTGCTGGGTTTTGCTGCAAAAATAAGAAGCAAGTGTGACAGTCAAAGTCTCCAGAAGAACTGTGGCTGGTTCTGCAAGATGCTCAGTAACACTTACAGCTCATTTCCTTATAAAACTGCACACATTGTACCTGAGACTACTATTTTTTTTAAAGCAAAAGATCATCACACCAAATATTGACTTTGTTTCATTTATTACTGTTTACTGCTCTTTATAGTATTTTTTTTAATGTAGAAACATTTAATTTCATTATTTTTGAAGGCATCTTTGCTCTCAGCATTTCTTTGCATGTGCCTAAGACTTTTGCACTGTACTGTAGATCCAAATAAGTTCATTAGAAAATATCTCGGGCAGGTGCAAACAATAATAACTGAGGGAGCAGGTGAGATTGCTCAGACTTTCTGCAGCAACAGGCAGGATTTCTCAGAAGTGTCCCCGGTTCGGGCCAGAAATCCTTTGGGAGTAGGAGGGAATGGGTTTAAGCAGACCCATGCACACCTCTAGACTGGTCTTATTTGTCTTCATTTATGGATTTTCTTCTGATTGCTTTCTTTCAGCTCATTAATGTGAATCAACTGGAACAAACTTTTCATTAAATTCCTGAGTGCAGTTGAAAAAAATAAGCAAAAATTCTAGGTTTGTATTAGTGTAAACTTACACAAATTCAAGCGCTCATGTAGGATAGGAATGTTTTTCCGAACTGGATTTTCATGAATACCACATTTCTTGTGCAAATTCTCCTGTGAATGATTTACGAATAAATTTGTTCACACCCAGGTTGGTAATTGAGGCCCAAGGATCGATGAATATTCATTAGAAACTGCTTGAAAAGAGCTTAGGAAGGTTGAAAGAAGACAAAATCAGATTTGTATGCATTGGAAGGAGTGAACAATAACAGACTTTTTCCTGTGTTTCAGGCACTAGTCCCCACGCGCCAGCCAATGTCCGCGTCTCGGTCTCCACAACCTCAGCTAATGTCTCCTGGGAACCCGGATATGATGGTGGCTTTGAGCAGACCTTTTCGGTCTGGTATGGCCCTGTGTAGGTCCCCCTAGCACCTATAGCTTTTAAATATATATTGTCCCCTACTAGCATTTTGTTTTATACTCATGACTATAAATTGTCTTCACCCTTAAATTCTGTAGAATTCAAAAGGAATAACACAGATATTGCAAAAGCAGTCTTATCAAATTGTATTGCAGATTTTAGCTTTTCATTCTTTAATTAATCTTAACATATTTATTGAAATTAATGCAAGTGTATTGCAAGTCTAGTGTTAGTGTTACGTTTCTTTTCCAATTAATTTCCCTATATAGGATTTTCTCTGGGGTCTCACTGTGTGCTGTCTTTCTAACAGGAAGAAGAAGACAGATCTGGGTCCTCATGATTGGCTGTCCATTCCTGTGCCCAGCTCTCAGACCTGGTTGGTGGTGCAGGGCTTGGAGCCAAAGACAGCATATCAGTTCAGTGTGCTGGCCCAGAACAAGCTGGGCACAGGCCCGTTCAGTGAGGTAGTCACTGTGAATACAGTAGGTGGGTGCCACTTCCATTTATGCACTCTGTAGGGTGCAGTAACATCCATACAAACTATTGACGTTTAATGCTTTTTGGGGCTGGCAAAGGAAACACATCTGTACCTGTTACCTTGTGTGTGTGTGTGTGTGTGTGTGTGTGTGTGTGTGTGTGTGTGTGTGCTTTTGTGCATGTTTTTTCCCCCCTCAGTGTACCCTATAAGTACTCCGGAACCACTGGTGCTTCTTACCCCACCGCGGTGCCTCACAGCTAACCGGACACAGCAGGGTGTACTGTTGACATGGCTTCCTCCAGCCAACCACACTTCACCCATAGATCGTTACATTGTTGAGTTTCGCTTGGGAGAGAGGTGGGAGGTGCTCGACGACCTAATTCCAGCAGATGAGACAGAGATCATGGCTAGAGACCTCATTCCGGTAAAAGAAATAAAGGCAATTTGTATGCTAATCCATCAAAACTTCTTAGAAGCATGATTTTTCTTTTTTGGAGGTGAAGACTTGTTCCTTACCTGACATAATCCAAATAAAAAAAGGTATCTGCAGGTCTTAATTTGACTTAGCCAATGGACATTTCTTTAATTACTTTGAACTATTTATTTTAAGTTTGAGACAAGAAGCCATGTCAAGCAACATTTATATTTAGATTATCATCATGCAAATTAGGCATGACACTGTAAATTCTTTGAATCAAACTTATAGTGCAGGTTTTGCAGTGTCCCACCTGTTTTCTATTCACGCACCCTTCATTTCTATCTGTGTTTATTCCTTACACAACAGTGTCTGGCACACAAATACCAGAAAAAAATCATCTAACTGTAATCTTGTTTGTGTCCTGGTTTTATTCCAACCTAGACACTTTGTTATCAGTTCAGCTAAGGCATGAAAAAAAATCCTTGTTAGTTTTAAACCAAAGCATTTCTGGCTTTTCACCACTTCATGCCACTGACTGAAACGCTTTGTTTTATTCACTAAATTGCTTTCCAGTATTGCTTTTCAGCTTCTTCTAAATTGCCTTGTAGCTATTAATAGAGATAATAATTCACTTTATTTTAATTCAGTCATGTAATAGCAGTGGTGGTCATGTGATATTTCTCTGGCCTCTATGATATTTGACCTACACTCTCTCTTAACCCACTTTGAGAAGGTTGTAATATATTTGTCTGTCCCTCTTCTTCTAGGACTCGTGGTATGAATTCCGTGCCCTGGCAGTCATGGATGATCTCATTAGTGAAAGCAGTAATGTAGTGGGAGTGTCAAGCACAGGTAAGAATTTGAAAAAGCTATTTTTAGACCCCATGATTTCACAGCTTTAGCAGCTTTAACCATGTGGTACTTCATTGCCCCCTGCTGATCATAACAGATAGCACGCTTTTTTCCCCATGCTTTGTAGTGTTGGTAGATGTCTGGTTGCAAAATGAATGCCAGTGGATTATTAGAATGAAATAACATCGATGCTTTGTTGGCTGCTGTGTGAATAACTGCATGCTAGTTGGCTGCAATGCTTCCATCTTATTTCACGCTCTGCAGTGTGTCTCCTCTCTCAGACCCCTTCCCTCCCACAGAGATCTCTGACGAGGGGCTGGCAAGGCCAGTGGTGGCTGGGATTGTGGCTACAATTTGCTTCCTAGCTGCTGCCATACTTTTTAGCACACTAGCCGCGTGCTTTGTCAACAAGCAGCACCGCCGCAAGCTCAAGCGCAAACGAGGTGAGTCCTGTTTCAGACAACTGTACATCAGTAAAGTATTATTTCATTCACAAGGATTTTTCACAAGAATAATTAAATAAAAATAAAATAGAATACAAGTTATATATAGTATGTGTGGATAGATGGATGGGGGTATGTACTGTATGTACATATTGACATAATATTGTATGTACTGTATAGACATAAAATACAAAAATACAAATGAAAGGAGTCAAAGAGAGTAACCAGCTGTGCCAGCTGTTCATGCCACAATCTTGAGCCAAATGTGGTAATTAATTAAATGTTTTTCATTCATAGTTGCCTGGCAGAAATGTAGGTTAAACAAGCAGAGAAAAAAGAAACCCTACTTCTTAACATTTGCTAACAAAGGTTATCATTTAGTGTGTATGTTTAAATGCGATGTGCCTCACAGTGGTTCAATGCACCTCAATGCTGTAACTATCTTATAGGAATGGCAATTGTGAACTGGTGCGTTTCTTAATTTATAGTAATTGTTGTTTTGTCCATGTCTCTAGATCCTCCATTGTCAATAACTCACACCAGGAAAAGTATTGAGTCTCCGTAAGTATTGATGCATGGTAACATCCATCATACTTTGAAGTTCAACAGATATGCTGAAATGCTGTGTGCTTGTGTGTGTGTGTGTGTGTGTGTGTGTGTGAGAGAGAGAGAGAGAGAGAAAGAGAGAGAGAGAGAAAGAAAGAGAACATGTGTGTATGTTTGTGGCAGTGAGAGTAAAGGAGGAAGTGCATGTACAGAGTGGTAGACCAAATGGCTGACCTTAGCAGCCACCTTGTTTACTGTGAGGGATGCATGGAAGAGGATTTGAGTGACCAACTGAATGACTGCTAAAAATGCATCTGTACTTATATCTGCTTTTTGGTCAGCAAGATGCATTGATTTGCAATTACCAGCGATCTCATGCAGCTTCTCCATAGTCTGCTGAGTTGGAGCCTGATCAATCATCAGTGGCCGCAGAACAAACTGTCACCATGATGCTTACACATGAGCTTCTGAGAACTGATTACTGCAGCCATGGCCACCTAAACATTTAATCACCATTTTAAAGTTTACCCAGGCTTCAGTTTACCCCCAGCCCAAATTGAGGAAGGCATTTAATCCCATCTTGATTTCATGGCGGTTTTTGTAATTCTAGTCCCATGTTCCCATCCATCTTCATCCATCTTTGCATCACTGTTTGGAAACCCAGTCAGGTCTGATGGCCGCCTCTTGCCCCTCCTCTCTATTGTGTCTCTCACCGCAGGCCTCCTCTTACCCCTTTGCCTGGCATTGAGCCCTACTGGGAAGAGCCAGACAGGAGCAGCTACAGGCCCCCATCCACCAGTCCTCAGTGAGTGCCTGCACCTGCATCCCTTTCCCAGCACATGGCGCTGGTTGCGCCTCGCTGCCTTAGCTGCATGCTTTCTTCTTTTGTGGTGCGGACTTAGATTGACTATAGATTGGTTAAAGCCCCTTTGGCGTAATAGAATACACTGCTGCTCCTATGTTTACCTATGCATCGATTTTTCTTGAGGTATATAATTATTGATTATTATTAAGCCATTTTGTTTGAGAGCTATAGAGCAGATATGACAGTCACATATATTGGCCCTATTCCCACTGCTACTCAATCTTTTTGTCTCTTGTTTCCATTCTGTTGTCCCCTCATGGTACACCATGACACTGTCTTTTGTTTCATCCTCAGTGAAAGTGACCTATTGTGTGAACCTGTTTTGTGTGATAACAATAATAAAAATATTCTATTTTTATATTATGGTCTTCCTGGAACAAAAGCCATTCCAAAGCTTTGACTTATTATAAGACAGTCTCAAAATACAATACCTAATGAATCTTCAGGCAGCATTCCTCAGAATAATAAGCACTGTGTCTGCTCTGATTCACAGGCTGTCCTCTGGGAAAATCAGTCCAGAGAGCATTGCTTCCTCCCGTCCTCCGTCTCTGGCCAGTGTAGGCACACCTGGCCTCTATGTCAAGAAGCTGCCAAGCCCAAGGAAGGAGAAGGAGCTCTCACTGTACAAGCGAACCAAGCGAGCAATAACGGGAAAGAAGTACAGCGTGTCAAAGCACGAGGCCGAGGTCACCACTCCCATTGAGCTGATCAGCCGCGGCCCGGATGGCCGCTTTGTCATGGAGCCATCGGATACAGACTCATCACTGAAGCCACGTCGCATTGAGGGCTTCCCCTTCGTGGAGGAGTCAGACCTGTACCCCGAGTTCAGACAGTCAGATGAGGAGAATGATGAACCTGGGCCCCTCCCCCCAGTTATGGCCACGCTCAGGCCCCAGATTTCGCCTGTGTCCTCAAGCCAGGAGTCCTACATGGTGCAGCCCCCAGCCTACAGCCCTCGCTTCCACAGGCCTATGGAAGGTACGAGCATCTTGGAGGGTAGTGGGCTTCAGGCCACAGGGCAGAGCCGAGTGTCCCACTTTCACAGAGTCTTTCCTCCGGGCCCTTTCTATGGCTATCTAGGTAGTGGCGCGGAGCTGGAGCTGCATCCTCCATTCTACGCAGCCGATGTGAGCCCACGCAGCTCAGCCATGTCCTCTTCCTCACCACCGTGCCCCACCGAGGGGTCCTTCCACCATCCCACCATTGCTTCTGGCCACACCCTTCCGCTGGCACATGGCCCACCCTCCTCTCGCTCTACTGACACTTGGCGCCCTCCTGACTTCCCCTTTCTAGGTCAGGAGGGTGCCTGTGTCGTTTTGCCACCACACCCTCCTCCCCCCCATCTCCGCCGAGACGTGCCCGAGCCGCCACCGTACCCGTCGCGTAGCCACGCCCCCTCCAGCTCGGCGTTCCTGCGGCTGGAGGCGCTCCCTTCTCAGGGCCTAGTGGGCACACATGCAGCTATGCAACAGGCCCAGATCGTGGGGCAGTTGAGACACACTGCCCACGGGATGGGCGTACCAGTGTTGCCTTACCCAGGCCGAGCAGGGAGCCCCAGCACGCTACGCAGCGAGAGCTCGGACGAGCCGTGGCTGAGCCCGAGGGCGGCACGCCGCCTGGATCTGGGCCTGCAGCAGGTGGTGCTGCAGCCATCACGCCTCTCACCCCTCACCCAGACACCTCCTAGCTCCCGAGCTGCCTCGCCCGACATCCTGGTGCGCCCGCCACCGCGGCCGGGCGTCCTTCGCTCCTCACGCTCACAGGAGATACCCGAGAGCATGCGCCACATCACCTTCTCCCGGAGGTCCCTGTCCTCTTCCCCTGCCACCTCTCCCACCCTGGGCTCAGGCTCCATCCGCCTGCCTGGCCTGGGCTATGGTGCCCATGTGGCCTTTGCCACTGCAGCAGCCAGCTACCCGTCACAGTCCCCCTCACCCCCGGCGGAGAGCAATGATGTTTTTGGTCAGCTGCCATCTCAAAGGAGGACAGATGAAGAGATGCTGCCCTCAGAGCCCTCACCAGGGTAGGTGAACTGCACCATTGGCGGTTCCAAAAACATGACAAAGAGATCACGTTTTCATCAGCCAGTCTGCAAAAGCAGTGCCCTTCATGCTTTTGCTGTTTTTATTTTAAAACAATTCAACAATAGCCTCAGTTAAATACACATTTAAATTCATATTTGTACTTATATATAAAACACTGTCTTCTGCTACAATATCAGTTTTTTGGTATCTTTGTAGAAGTAAGCCATAACTTTGCTATCTTGGTTTTTGAAGTTACATTTTTGTAGCCTGTTGAATGGTTCAGTAATTTTCAAATGCTTTCCTGATGATTTCAAGATTTACTTTTTTGTCCCCTTTTATGGGCTGGCCATCTCATGTCATCTTCTCCAGCTCATTCACTCATCTCTCTCTGTCTTCCACTCCCACTGACACAGCGCTTTCTTCATCAGGGTGGCCTTCTTAGGCGGCCTTCCTTGCCAGGGATGAGCCTGCACTCATCTCTTGCAATGGTCACCATCCTCATCTAGAGTAGCGACGGCTGATTTAAAAAAAAAACTTTTTGTCCTTCCAGGCTTTGGTAGTCTTACCTTCTTTGTTTTTGATTGATCTCAGCTATCTGGGCAGCATTGTTGTGACCAGGTCCTCTACACCATAATAGGTAAGGGTTGAGTCCATGTCTGAAAGGGGAGAGGTTAGCAGGTGGGGCCTTAAATCATTTTTTCATTTAAAGGGGAATTACACTGATTATTTTTTAATGAAATAAAGAAATGATCAATTGGCCAGATTTAGTATTTTATTTTAAATAGTACTTTATTTTAAATCTGAAATACCCAATTTGGAAATAGTTTTAGTATTTCTGTAGCAAGGTAACTAGTTTGGTATAAATTTGACTAAACAAGAAAATATTGTTTGAATGGATTTCGAATAAGTGCCTTTTTAGCCACAGGCTTGCATTTTCCCCTTTAAACATTTGTTCCATGTCCAAAACAATCATGCATGTCTTCTTCAAATTTTCTTCCTCAACGACGAATCAGTAATGGTGATCCCGAAACTAAAATTCTGTCCCATTTGTTGTCCCAGTGGTTTGGTTTCTTTTCTTCATGTGACTGTTGTATATTGGCCATTCTACCCCCTCCCTGCCATCTTTTCTCCTGTCAGCATGGTGAAGCCACTCTGTTCATGCTAACCAGAGTTGTGCTTGATGTGACTGTAGGACTGTAGTGTGTCAGCCATGTCTCCCCCCTCCTCTACTAATGCCTTTCGCTTTCTCTCTCCACAGCCTCAGCAGCAGGGGAGACTCTCTATAAACGCTTTGTGTTTCTGTGCCTTGTGATTCCCATGAGTTGTTGGCTGACTCTTCCGTGTGGACTTTTCAGTTTTCATGGTCTCCTTGTCGTGATAGTGGGATGGCATGTATGATTAAAACTCAAATAAGCAGAAAGGAGCTGCATTTTTGGGGGAAAAAAATGACTTGCGTGTAACTAGAATCTTTTAGACTTATGAGTTTTTACAACAGAATGAGGTAAACAAATGAATTCTGCAATGCCAATTTTCGTTTACTGAATCTCTGAAGAGTGAATGACAAGAAAAGTGAATATAACCATAACCAAATGAATATGTTACTGATCACAGGAAATTCTGGATTTGAGTGTAAACCATTATGGGGTTGTTTCCACTAGTAAAGTATGTTTTTATATTCTGATGCTCAGTGGGATTAGTAAGTAAAATATTTAAGTAGAGCATCTCTGCTCCTATATGTAACACTGGCTTATGTACTACTACGATAACTGGTATTCTCGCTGCTGAAATGCTTTTGTGTAAAGTAATGCTGCTTATTTTGGCTCTGCCTGCCTGTTTTGTAGGGAGTCTGTAGGTGCAGTGAGAGTTCCTGCAGGGTCTGAGAGCTTCGAAACACTGTTTTATCATTGTATGAAAAAAACCAAGAAAGTGGCTGCCAACAACAACAACAACTCCACATCCAAGAAAAGAACAGGTCAGCATTATTTCATTTCTTATATAAGAAGCCTTTTTTTTTTTTTTTAAATTCTTACAGTTAAATTTGTCAGCCCCTCTACCCCATTTATCAGTTGAAATGTGTCACCATATAACCAGTGCTGGCCACATCTGATTTGGGTGGTAGTTTTTGTGACACTGGTACAAAGCACAGCACTTCATATGATTTTACAGTTTAATAACATCAAATTTTTTATATATTTTATTTTTAATATTTTAAATTTTTAAAATTTCCTCTACTGCCATCTGTACAGAGTGTACAAGTGTTCTTCTCTGTTTTGATGATGATGTGACATATCAGGTGCATCACAGGCATTTTGACAGCTAGCATCAGATCACAAAAGGAATAGTGTAGCTATCTAAGTACCTGACCAAATCGTGAGGAAATCACTCTTATCTACAGACTTTTAGATGTCTTTAGAATGACTGTTCTTATTGCTGCATTTTTTTAAACTGGCTCCTTATCTGACATGATCTTTGCAGGCAGATGTAAGGCAATGTTCAAAAATTAGATACATTCTTGATACCTTCTTGAGCATGTGTGAGACCTTAACACAAAGTCACATGCTGACAGCGTGATGTAGTATTTGCTATAAAATACCATATGATATACAGAACAATACTGTTATCAATTTCTCTTTTTCTTCAAGTTAGCTACAAACTGTATTGTGGCTTTGTGCAGCACTTACCTCTTAGTCCTTTGGTCTGCTGAGTTTTTATTTGCTTTGGCAACCATTTGACCATTTTTGCTCTCCACTGAGCAGTTTACCTTGACTTACTTTTTTCTTTGTATCTTGCTTCTGAATAGCTTCTGACGAACCTGCCACTAACATGTTTGAGTGTTTTTCCCTCACCATACACTACATCACTAAACACCTACTGGTATGGGCCATTTCTACTCTTGGCGTTTGACCACTCTCGCATGCTGAAGACTAGCTGGTTGGTAACTTCATTTCGTTAGGCTCCTCATAGCTAGCCTACTTAGTTAACTGGATTGCTAATTCAGCTTTAACATCCTTTGCCATCATATGAGTAGTGGGCCTGCGACTCCATATTAATACAGTGGTGGGCTTTCCATGCATAACATGTGCTCATTGTGGTTAGCTTGCTTCCATTATACACACAGCTTCAACTCTGAGTGATTATGAGCCGTACTAAATGAGTTATACTCTTTAAGTTTTGTCTAAGAACCACAAGTGTTCAACTCCAGTTTCAGCAGAATGCAGAAGTGAATCTGATTTAGTCTTTACCAGCTTACATGCACTGCTGGCAGGCTCCAACCAGTGTAGGACAGGCACCCTGAAAAGGGCAGTGGCCCCAATTGGACGGAAGGCTGATGCGCAGCTCTTGCATCAAGTGCGCTGTTCAGCACAACTCCGGACACAAGGACTTCACTTGGCCTAAGTGTAAGGCTACTGCACCGCACCTGAGCTCTGTGGCACACGCCATAAATAACATGATAAAATGTGACTAGCTCAGCCTGGGCCGCATGCCTAACATACATACTTAGAGTGCATCACTGGTGGCTTCACCAGACAAAGTACTATGATCAGACATAGAATGCAGCAAATGTAGTCACACTGATGATGTTTTGGTGAGGTCTCATGCCTTGTGCATGGTGCGTACAGGCAGTTCACTAGCATTTTTGCTGCCTTCATTGGAGCAAACATTCCAATATGCAGCTGTCGACCCCTGAGTGATAGAGTTTATCAAAAACTCTCTCCCAGCAATGGGACACCTAGGCCAGGATGCAGATTGGTGTGCCAGACATGTACAATCAACTCTGTGAAACCTATCCTACTTACCAGAAACCAGAACAGCCGAATGGACTGGCCATGTGGTGCCACAACCTGGCTTGTCAGCTAGGCATCTACATAAGTTCAGTCTGCCTCTTATGAGACCCAGACACACAGAGTTATGTTTTCAGACTCCTAACAGGCGTCCAAGTGCCCCCACTTATCCTGTGGTGATGCTACTTTGCCTTCTGTACTACAGAGAACATGTTGATTGACCAGGATAGGTCATCAGTGATACTGACACACTGGAATTTAACAATGGACACAGTTTTCACCAACTTGCACCTAGGGTTAGGTGCACCAACTTGGAACTGTCTTCCAAGTTTTCCTGTAGCCAAGTTTTCTTTTTCTTTTGGGTGTTGAGAACCAGGTTGTTCTTAATGCGATCTTAATGTGGGCTATAACCAGTCTTTCTAAGCACTTTGTGATGATGTTGTTCATTGCAAAAAAGGGCTCGGGCTCATTACAGCTGATTTTTTTGGTACGGGGACAATGATTACATACTTAAGGCTTGAGGGGAGCACAGCTTGAGACAGAGAGTGATTGAATATGTTAGTGATGACCCCTATCGGCTGATCTGCACAGGCTTTGAGCACCCATGCCAGGACACCATCAGGTCCTGCCACCTTTCTTGTGTTGACACCTTGCAGGACCTGCCTCACCTCATGTGTTTTGAAAATGAGTGGCATGCTGTTTACAGGGGATGGAGTCTATAGTGCCGTTATCAAATCCGGCAAACAATGTTTTAATTTAGTCTGGAAAAACTGGAAAATCAGTTTCGTAATCAACTTCGACTCACTGGTTGTAGTTCCTTTTGGCAGTTCTGATGCCCCTCTTGACATCCACCCTGGCAGCGCTGTAGGCTGTGGTGTTGCCCGTATTGATGGCTGCATTGCATGCCCTGAGCAACGTGCAGACCTCACTGTTCATCTGTGGTTTCTGGGTTGGATATACATGAATGCTTTTGGGTGCGTTGACAGTACATTGGAGACATATTCCTTTATGTCTAGGCATTGCTTCATCCTTGTCAGATGTTTTTTTAGGTTTGCATTTGAGGACAGGCATTCTGTAACTCTGCAGGTGCCTTCTCAGGCAAATCCGTGGCCACCTGCACGGGCTTTTATAACGCGGCACTCTCATGCAGGTAATCAGCGTAAACTTGCAGCACCTGGCCGTGCCTCTTCATAAGCCCTCCGATTGCCTCACTCCACGTGTGGACGTAGTTCTGTGCCAGCCAGCAGAATGGTGTCATGCTGCTCTGTCTAAATAATTTAATGGTTCAAGGTTCAGAGAAGTGAATACTGAGGTTCAGGTACAGAAAAGTGAATGTTGAGGTTTATGTTCAAGAAAAGTGAATATTGAGGTTTTGGTTCAGAGAAGTGAATATTGAGGTTCAGGGCTGGATATATTTAATATTCGCAAGAAAATATGTAATTCTTTCAAGTTCAGCCAAACGACAGGGCCATTTTATGTTATTTTCCCCACCATGCTGAGGTGCTTTTGTGTTGAGCCGTAGGCTCTGAGTTTCCCAATCCTGTACCCTTCACAGTACCACATAAGCACTGTGACCCTCACCCGGTGACTCATGTACTAGGTCAGTGTAAGGGTGCAGCAGACATGCTGTCGATGCCTAGGAGAGTGGCACTTGTGCCCAGAGGTGGTTCCATAAATCTGGAGAATTTGGCCAGTCACAGATGGACCTCTTGGCTAATGGCAAGTCGAATCACTGTCGAATGTGGTTCTCTTTAGTTGCACCAAATAACCTACCAAACAGTTGGTCTGAAATTAGTATCACTGTAGGTAGCCCTTTTGCTGGCGTTCCCCTCATTAAAGGAGTGGGGGAACTGCATGCATCTACTATAAGCTTGCCCTGCACACAACAATAATAATAATAATCTTATGGCCCATAAGAGGGTTCCTGCCTAAGTATGTTTATCCCAATTTATGAACAGGCATTTGACCTTACAGTGCTCTTCGAAGGTCAATCTGCAGAAAGTTACCTCATGTGTCTAGTATGTGCCTTACAGTTCTATAAGAACTGCACTAGGTGTCATCTCTCACAGTGCCAAGATATGGCATGCTCCCTTTTCTAAGGATTTTAATTAACATATCCTATGAACATGATGTGCCATTCCATGAGGTGCATCTCCTACTCATGGGCAGTAATTAGAATCATGCTGTTCCAGGAAATTCGCACTGAAGCTACCCTATGGTAAAGGTTCCTCAGGAAATTATGATATAAGTTATCCATATGTTAAACATCACTCACTTGTGGTTAGGAGGGGTGAAATAGAGCACTAGTTACACATGTAACTGTGGTTCTATGAACAACAGCTAACCTCCAGTGTTTACTGTTACTCGGAACCAGCACCAACCTGATGGGAACACAGAAAGAAGGTTCCAAGGACAGATAGCTGTTCGTGGTGGTATTTTATTGTAAATAATATGTCATACGGTCACGAGGTGACTTTGTGGTATGTTTTCAGCATGTGCGCACACATAAACAAGAAGATGCGTAACTAATGGTCACAGTCATTTTCAAGTCATATCATTTCAAGCCAAGTCATTACTGTTGTGCTGAGTGTCCTCAGCTAACTATTTTGTGGTTTTATACCATAATTTATGTAATTTTGTGCATAATAGGGCCCCACAATAGGGCCTGGACACTAACATCTCAAGTCAAGTCAAGTGGCTTTATTGTCATTTCAGCCATATACAGCTAGTTAGTACACTGTGAAACGAAGCAATGTTCTTCCAGGACCAAGGTGCTAAATAAAACAAAACACAGAACTACAGCAGGGAGATTCTGTGTTTAAACAAGAGAATCTCCCTTCAACATAGTTGTCAGGACTTGATGTAATCAGCATCCAAACTTTCAGCATCCAAAAAAAAAAAAAAAAAAAAATTTGGCCAGTTTTTGCCCCAGAGTGTAATATTGGTAAACTTTCTAATTATTAAAACTTAGTAAATGGTATAATTATGTTTTTCACAGGCTGAAGCAGACTTCTGCTAATTTAATACCTGCCCTTTGATTGTACTAATTTGTGCACACAGCCATTGTTTCCAAAGTGACTTTCAAGGCAAATACACAAAAAGGACAAGGTGTGCTCATGTGAAAGACATAATCCACCGTAGACCCTGTTCACTTGCATATTTATATGGGTGTTATCCTGTTTGAAAATTTTTACATATTTTTTACCTTTAGTAAATCAAGGCTGTAGTTTCTAAATTTTGTGTCCATTTTTTTTGTATTGCCTAATCTTCCCAGCTTTAACACTATTGTGCAGTTTTGCAATGTCATTCTTACTTCATTCATTGTTCTCTCTAGATGTATCTTCCTCTCAGACCCAGCAGCAATTCGCATCTCAGGCACCACAGCAACGACAAAAGATCTGCTCTCCCACCAGGAAGAGGAGGGAAAAAGTACTCCGAAAGTCCCCTTACCCCCTCTTATCTTCCATGCTGCGCTGGTCTTGCCCCAGAGAAGACAGGAAAGCCCTTTTGGCCAGTGTGAGCTCCCAAACTCCCCCAAACTACGGAGCTCTGCCTTGACCAGTGGGAGAATCACATACTGATCCATTAATTACAACAGTAGATATGCAGTCAGTATTGAATTTGATTGACCTAAAGATTTATTCACCTTCTCCTTCGGCACAATATTATCCATACACATTTGTCTTCTGTAAATTTAATAAGGTGCCCAAGTAGAAGAAGAAGTGACAGAGGACAGAAAAAAGTTTTTTTTTTTTCAATTGAATAAAATTTCCCGTGACTTATCAAAAAAAACAACAACCTGGCAGACAAAATTAGTTTTTTTTCTACAGACAACACTCAAGTATGAATTATTGTGTATATTGTAAAACCGTAAGTCCCTCAGAACATCTAATTAACACAGGGTTTATCCTTTTCCTCCTACAGAATATACCTCAAAAAAAAAGTAATTTTGGCACATATTTACAGCACTTATACCATCATTTGTGCAAGCTAGCATTATTTTATAATGATTTCAATGGCCTCCATTTCAAAATACCAATAATATGTATTATTATTTGTTCTAGTAAGAAGGCATTGATCCAGAGTGTGCGAAATTGCTGTTCTTTTTATTTTTTAAAGATTTATTCATCAGTTAAATATCAAATCATCTGATGCAAAGCACAGACGATCACAGAACTTAATTGTAATTTACGACAAAGTCTTTGGATCATAATGCAATACTGATCTGCTGCTATATCTGGATCTGTCATCATAAACCTTTCTGAGAGGTCTCTTATGTGCATTGATGTGTACTAAATTTAGCTGCATTAGCCCAGTTTTTCTTCAAACACAGTGTAAACCCATTATTATTTGTTGTCTACTCTTGAAACACAGACAGTTAGTGCTATTTTTAATATACTTAGTAGTCAGTGTGGGGACTGGACATAGCATACAAAACATACTTTTGTACTTTTGGGGTAAAAAAAATGTATAGTTACAGTGAACAAAAAACTTTGGCATGTTAAAAGTGACATTAACACTAGACTGCTAGAATTTTTTTTCTCTTAAGATATTTAAAAGACTGCCTTTTTCAGAGGGTTTTTGAGTGACTTCATGTTCACACCTCAGATTCTCTTTTGTACATGAGAGATGCTTGGGGAAATACATTCAGTTCAGAGAAAAGACCTACTAAAATATCATGGTATATATTGCAATTCCCATCTGAGTTTTTCAATGTCTCCTCAAAATCAAAAATTCCAGAAGGTCTCAAAGTTGAAGTAATACAAATATTGTAATTATTGTACTTTGGCGACCCTTGCACAAATGTCCGTAGAAGTTGTGAAATGCATTGTTAGTGTACTGTTGAACTGTTTTAATCAGTTTGATAGAGATATCAAGTATTAACACATAGATTATATTATATGTACACCAAGGCAGTACTGTAAAGTAGATATTGTGCTGACAAATGAAGACAACATACTGTATACCAATGAGAATTAACATGAACCTAGTCACCGGAAACATAATGGCAAGTTCTCTAGATTGCTTTATACTTAACAGAGCGAACTACTTAAAGTAGCTTGTCCATTTTTTTAGGGAAAAAAGCATGGATTATCCTCATCTTTTGTTTTTCCATCCATTTGTAAATCTTCATGGTACAACGAAGATCATTAGCAAACTGACACATTTCTAATCCCTTAAATGCTTTATTATGTCTAGAGCTCACTAATATCTGCTGACTTACTACATGCATCAACATGAAACATTAGCATGTATTGGATCAGTTTAGTTCTAACCGATGATGAATGTATGGTTTGGCTTGAAGAGTGTTTGTTCTACTTGTTTTTAAAGCCTGCTGTCATTTTTTAATTATAAAGCCCGTTGTTAAACTATTTATTCATCTGAACTGACTCACCAAAATAATCTCTTTTCCCTCATCTTTTACTAATGTGCCCAATACAGCACGTCCGTGAACATGGAGGGGGTAAACCACTTTGGAACATTGCTGTAATCTGCAAAAAGCCAAAAATACACCCTGTGTAGAGATATTCATTGATATCCAGATACTCAAGAAATATGTTGGATTAAAGAAAGTGGGAAAGTGTAACTGCATAGAACTTAATGAAAGTTTTCCTTTTCCAGCACATCAGTTGGCTGATGGACTGTACAAGTCTGTATTTACTTGTGGTGTTGTTTTTCCCTCATACGTTATATGTATCAGTATGTAAAGCTGCTTTTCATGTTTAGTATATCGGGAGCCATTGTAGGACACCCATTTACTGGCCTTTAGCTGTCCAGTGAATCTAAGGACCTTTTTTTTGCTAAACATTTGTCCAGTTTTTTTGAGAACAAGTCCTACAAAAACCACATGTTTACATTACTCAGAGATACATTGCGAGGACGTGGCACCTCATCCTCATATTGACTTGGTGCTATGTCTTTTTGAACTCTTGTGGTGCTGTGTTCCACATGTTAACACAACAACTCATGTACAGTCCTCTTCACGCCGCTGTGGTTCCTCTCGTCAAGGTCTTTTAGTGAGTAGGGTTGTAAGCAATAATAACATACTAACAAGACGGCACTTGCATTCTCATTCTGTCTCACTGCAGAAATTGAAAAGGCATGTTTAGCAAGATTCATCTCCACTAACAGATTCAGTCTCGGATTGAAGAAGTTGCTTACTGATTTGCATTTGTATAACGATTTGCCAACCAAATTAAAAATGTAACCAGGGTATAATTTAAAAAAAAAAAAAGTCCCATCGAGCATGTAAGGACAGCAACGCAATCGATTACAACACACAGTCTGGAGAATTAAATGCAGTATTTGTTTTTACAGTGATTTTTACACACATGAGTTCAAGTGATTTCCATGTGAACCCGTCAGCTCCTATTTAGTATTTCTGTACATGCTGACAGGTTTTCTTCAGATGATGCTTGATTGGATTCTATTTTAGTTTCTCCAGTACATGCATGGAGACCTGAGCTAATGCATCTCTCTTGTAGAATATAACTAATGCTGTATATGTAGACAAGCCCCCTTTTTGCTTGTTAGGAAAAAAATAGGGCTCATGCACATGAATTTGTCATATCAGCTCTTAGATTGCCTGTACTTTGCTTAGTGTGCTTTTTTTTTTTTCTTTTTCTTTTTTTTTTTTTTTCTTTTTTTTTTTTACAGTGCTTTGTGAAACTCCGCCTTTTTTATGTTGTATTGTGAACTACTAATTTTACATTTGTCAGCTTTCATCCACTTGGACATGTGTTTCCTGCTCATTGCTTTTCATGTTTACCAGCACTAAGAATCTAGAATGTACTACAACATTATGCACTAATTTATGACTGTTTTAAGATTAAACCTCATATGTTAGAGATCATGCTAATTGGAAGCATATTTCAAACTGCATTCGTGTGCATTTTTTTAACTTCATTTGATTTGTGTTGTATAGAACTTGTTTACAATTTATTTCATGTAGACAGATTCTGGGCTGACTTTGGCATATGTTTGTCATTTTTTTCCACCTCAAATGCAGTGTACTGAGACTGTTCACGTGTTGCAAAAACACCAATAATAGACCTTTTTCATTTTTTTTCCTTTATAGTTGAATGATTGAATGATTTCATTCTTTGAAGTGTCATTGGTAGGTCTGATTTATTTCAGGTATTATTCTTAAACAGTATGGTGCTGTACCAAAGCCTTATGTAAAATATTGTTCTACTGTATTGTTTCACTTTTCTGCCACTGCTGTTAAGACAAGTGAACATTCTCCAAGAAAATTGGGACATGTTGCTAGCCAAACTGACTGAAACAACTATAATGCAGTGTGCCTCGAATTCCTCGTCCTTGAATAATACTGCTCAGTATAGGCAGGGACTTTTGAAAAATTTTCACATGCCCAGTAAAACAGTAAGATTTGGTGCCTGGTGTGTCTTCTTCATGTCTGCTGCTAGGAATAAATGTTAATGGTGTCTCATATCTGTATAACATTATCTGAATCATGTTGTGTGTCTCCACTCTTTAACTCTTTTGGACATTGAGAGCAGAATTTCAAAGGGATTGATCTGAATGGCATTATCTGATAATAAGGGAACTCTCCCAGTAATCCATCTATTTCCTCCTCAAGATCACGCAGTCATGTTCCAGCCTGAAACACGTTACATCCATATGAAAGCATTTCCCAATAACTGCTTTCAGAAACAAGTCAGATGAGGGGTGCGTTGAGGCTGTCATGTTTGCAAGCTGTCTCAGATGGTCCAATTGAGCTAATATAAAGTGGAGCAGTTCAAATAGCATTGTTTACATCACCAGATGCCCAGATATGCACATTTTAGCAAGTTATGTTAAGTTGTCATTTTCCAGTGCTTCGTTCCATCTAATAACTCTCTAAAATTTTTGTATTTTGATATAATAAAATACATGAGAGTGTACTTGGGTGTCTGTGGCTGATTTATTTTTTGGATTTGCTTTACTTTTTGAGTGATGCATGTCAATGCCAAAGACTGGTGTAGAAGTAAACTTCTACTCTGCGACCACAAGATGTTGGTATTGTGCTAGTTTTCTGGCACTTATATTATAGATACTGATAAGATCTAGAATAAACTATAATGTATGTATGTGAGATATAATATACATAGAAATGTATAATTTAATTTATTTTAATTTGTTGTAAACCAGTGCTGTAGGTGTAATACAGACTGTATTGTCCTAAATGTTTAAGCACTAAACCTGTGTTAAATTATATATTGTTCAATTCTACACAAAAACACATGGAAAGTCTTTCAGATAGGCTCTTTAAGGAGACTTTCTGAAAGGAGCAGCATTTTTTTTTTTTTTTCATTTTTGTTATGTTTAGGTATTTTTTATCGTGTTATTTCTTGTTGTGTTGTGGTTTTTTGTTGTTGTGTTGACCTTTTTTCTGTTTATCAGTATCATTTACTATTTTATAACTGTAATTGCAATAAGGTTTGAGATCTCTGATATAGTATAGACTATATCTCAGAGTAGATAGATGGGAGGGATAAAATCTGTTATCTGTCATTATTATATAATATTATTATACAATCTTAACAATAAATCTCTTAGGGTTGAACAACAGTGATCTATCTAACATGATCTATTTTTAGTTCCTCAGCCAAAAGGCATTTTGGGGGGGAAAAAAAGGATGACTAAGTAAATAATCCTTCTCATTCACGTTCATTACTGTATTTACAAAATAAATTACAGTATTTAACACGTGCCTGCTCAGTGACATGGGCTGAAAAATATCAGCCCCACTGCAAGTGAAATCTTTGGGGGTGTTTTACTCTGTGTATTCATCTGTCATGACTATCCCTGCTAGGCTGCACAGATCTACAGCCTGGGCTTGAAAGAAATCAGACCCAGCCTCCCTTCTTCATACCATTCTGTGTATTTTTGCTATTGCTCTTGGTTCCATAAAAATACCAAATCATCCACCTTGAGGTAGTAAAATTATAAAACAGACAATAACCTGACATGGATGCCAAGAAAGACAGGGGGATTAGTCTTTTTAGCCCATTTATACCAGCTATCCCAGATATAAATACAAAATAAAGAAATTTATAATAATAAAAATAAATAATAAGAAATAAATACATACATACATACAGAAGTAACAAAAGAAGTGATACATACATAACTTTGTGCTTTTTAAATGAGTTCTTTGTATATATATATATATATATATATATATACATACATATATATGGGAGGGAGGGTGTTGGGGGTGTTTTACAATATTCATTCAGTTTTTACGTTATGAAATCACACAGTGGCTCTAAAGAGATTGGCATCATTCAAAACATTGTTATAAAGTACTGCAGAATGTACAGCAAAAGTACAGTATTTAATATTCTATAAAACAGATAAAGAGTCACAGCTGCTTTGTCATTAGGTCCAACACCACTTCAGCTTTACTGCAAGTGGAAGTCAAAAAAGCAGTTTTCCTCAGGGGTGAAACAGAGAAAAACTTCACACTTCATGCACTTGACCTTTATGATGCCCTTACACCTCCCTCTGCTCTCATCGTAGATAGGCCAGTGGTCTGTGTTGTGCAGATGGACGGGGGCTGGTGGTATGGGTGCAAGACGGCCTCTTTTTCATTTCATTCCCAGACTTGCCTCAACACTCAGAGAAGGCCTTCCCCTCTTGCTGCAAGCTACAGCCACCACAGTCTCCACTGTCTGACTTCGCACTCTCCCTTTGCCATAGAACATTGATGTGTTCATTCTCCAAACACTGAAAATGGAAAATGTCATTTTATTATTAGCTGTATATGGAAATGAACGCAGATACACCCATATAGACACTTGTATGTGGGGGCACATGCACACACACATGCACACATGCACATCCACTGAGAACTAACAAAGCTACAGCCCTAAAACAACTAACATGGATGTAATTCTATCATGAATGGGTGACTACCAATAGCTAAATCAATAAACATATTATAAAATATTGCTATTTATCATGTTAATCTCAAAAACAAGGTATGTAGTATCAGTACAATAATTTGATTTTGTTGTTATACTGACATAGTGGCATATTACTAACAAGCATGACAACATGGAATCCTCAGTCCACTGTCGCATGTTGTTGCTTTGAAGCAACATAGTTATTTTTATCAATTTACAAAATAAATATTTGATGAAAATACTAAAAATTGATAAAAATGAAATCAGAACTGATAATTAATCAGTTCTGATTTCATTCTTATCGATTTCATTTCATTCCCAGACTTGCCTCAACACTCAGAGACACTCAAACACTCAACACTCAGATTTTAAATCAGAACTGATGAAAAATGAAGATTGTGAAAATCATTTTTAGTAGATGAAAGTCTTCAGAATGGTGCCATGTTTACACAATTTTGGGGAGACCAAAAATATGGCTAACACAAATGCTGTCAACTGAGGAAGAGAGTTTGAAAAAAAGGTGGGAAAGGCCAAATGATCAAATATAAGTGCATTTTTGGTTTCTGTTACTTCCTCCCTTTTACAAAAGGCTTTTTTAATTGGTGTCTGTTTTTTTGTGTTTGTGATACTAAGGGAAAAAGGGTACGTTACCCTGATGCAACACCATGCAATAGAGGGTTAAGAGCCCACAGAGAAACTCTAGAAGAACTCTGGCAGTAGCTCCATTTTTTTTTTTTTTTTTTTGCCGCATTTCAACACACAACTCAGTAGCGACTGAATACTTTAAGTAAACCTCAACTTTTTTTTGGAAAATCTTTTCACCATCTCACTATCTTTCAACATCTTTGTTGAAACATCTTTTACTTCACCAATGTCATCTTCTGAGGGAATGGCAAGCTGTGATGTTATGAGTAAGAGTGTCAAGCAATTTCAAAATGTCATATTGTAAAACTCATCAGTAAATATTAATGGATTTTATTATTTGGAACAACAGGTATTATTAAAATATTCACTATGACTGGGGCAGTTTCTATTTTCTCTGGGGCGGGTGTGTGCTAACACCTTAGTCATGGCGACTTAACATACAAATACATCCTTATAGGACACAAAGTAAAATATCAAGACCTGTGTAGTTAGAGTTATGAGTTATTCATGTCACAGTAACACACAGAGCAAATAAGCAGAGGAGCTGAGGAGTTTTTTCAGCAGTACCCCAGCTTTTTCATTACTGAATCACTCCAGTACCATATTGTTCTTCTTTCCCATTAACATGAGGGTTAAAATAGCTCAGCATGGCATGGGATAAACAGCCATCAAGACTTTTTCTTCTTTTCCCAGTAGCTTAATATATCACTTCTGTCCTAGTGGTATGTCTCTGAGCTCTTTGAGAACGTTCAATGTTCATACTATTATACAAATTTTTCATGTTTAGAAAAAAGTGGCAATACGCCATTTGGGAGCTGAAAGAGTCGGATCTTATCAGTCAGCCGAGCCAAATGATCTGACTCAGTGATTTCCCACACTGTGCTGGCCTCGAAGGAAGTCTCCTGAGCATTTCCCAGGATCTGTATTAGGTCCTGTGTTGGTTATAAACAGGATTGTTTGGTTCCAGTTTTGTTATCAAACCACAGCAGATAATTTTGTGATACCTATCCCTATTTGTGTCTTTTTCTCAGGAGATGTATTAAAACATTACAACACTTCGCTAGTGGGAATTTATCTATTTATCTGTCCTGTCTGGGTCTCTAAAGCATTCCACAAACACTGAAAGAACTCTGACGGCAGACATTTCATCTTGTAGCTCAGCTGGAGGCTAGATCTTTAAATTTAAGCCAAAACTCAAACTTCCCAACATAGTCATCTTTCCCTAGCTGGGATTTTTCCAGCTCTGGACCGTGGGTTGATGCTGGTGACGTGCAACACCCTGTACATTAACCTGCATCACCCTGCACTTTTCTCTTCCACTTTTTTGTATTGTAGCACTTCTGTTTTTTTTCTTTCTACTCTCTAACTCTCTCAATCTTTCTACGATCCAGGTTTAACTCTTTCTGGTTATATATTTTGTTCAGATGAGGGTGTGAAGCTCCAACAGCAAATGTTGAGTGAAAATGGCTACTAGTTGAAGCAACATCTCCACCAATGTCTATGGTTATGCCCATTTCCCAGCCTGAAAAACAGCCAAAGGTCTGCCATGAGTTCTCCATACACCAGTTTTCTTTCTCAATCCCAATGCAAATTGAAAGGGCAGCTGGGAAACTCTGAATTATGGATGTTTGCTAAATGTATCTGTGTAGTAAATAATAATAATAATAATAATAATAATAATAATAATAATAATAATAATAATATCTTAAAGAGATTAATATGCAATATAATAAAAAGAGTAGCATTTAGTAGACATTTATGTTTTGTTACATATTGTCATGGTTGCACTGAATACGGTGCAGGGCTATGACTCCCATCTGCCACTGCATGTCACATGACTGTTTGCACTTGACACCTTTTGTTGTCGGTTGTCTGTTCAAGGTGGAGCTTAGCTTTATATTTAACCCATCATTTAGGTCCAGCTGAACTCAGAATTAGATCTGATGTGTGATTGTGTGATTAATCCTGTGAGTGGAACCATGGGCATTTGGAGTAACATGAATAGAGACCAAAATGGACACACATGCTTTCAATTAATATGTGTATTATTATATATATTATATATTATTAATATGTGTAATATATATATATATATATAGTATACATACAGTACTGTGCAAAAGTCTTAGGCACATGCAAAGAAATGATGAGAGCAATGATGCCTTAAAAAATTATGAAATTAAATGTTTCTACATTAAAAAAATACTACAAAGAGCAGTAAACAGTAATAAATGAAACAAAGTCAATATCTGGTGTGACGATCCTTCTCTTTAAAAAAAAAAAAAATAGTAGTCTCAGGTACACTGTGTGCAGTTTTATAAGGAAATGAGCTGTAAGTGTTACTGAGCATCTTGCAGAAGCAGCCAGTTCTTCTGGAGACTTTGACTGTTGCACTTGCTTCTAATTTTTGCAGCAAAACCCAGCAGCCTTCATTATGATTTTTGTCTAAAAAGTGTCTCTTATGTAATATGCTGCTTTCTTTACTGACATACAAACATTTTTCTGTAACATTTAATTTTGTGCTGGAAAACTAATGTTTGGAAATCTAAAATGTTTTTGTACTGAATCAGTAATGTAGAAATCATAAAATAAAAATCTATAACAAGGTTTGTACTAAAAAAAAATAGGGTGCCTTTTGCACAGTACTGTATGTGTATATATATATATATATATATATATATATATATATATATATATATATATATATATATATATATATATATAATGTACACATATATATATAAAGAAAACTGTATTTCCTTTGTAGTTTGAGCTATTAAGTCTAAACCAAAAAAAAAATGTTAACTGAATAACTGAGAAGAAGCTTTTATGGGGAAAAGTCTTCCTTTTTGACTTGGCCACAAGATGGCTCGCTTGTTTGACAAACATGATCCAGTGAATTGGAACATTTCCACCACATGGGAGTCTGCTTGTTTCTCCAGATTAAAATTAACTTTTTTTTTTTTTTTTAAATCTTGAACTAAACCTGAAGTAACATTGTCAAAATCAGTGCTAGTTGGTAAACGTGGTGACTCTTAGAGCCCTAATGATTAGTGTCATGAACAAGACAATCCAAAGTTGTGTATTGAGAACTTTGTTTACAATTCCAATATGCTACCTATAATAACCCCATTTAATATTGATTGCAAAAGCTGAACTTGTTTATTGGTACTGCAAAATAGAATTTGATGTGTACAAACACCAATTTACCCTGGTCCTTGATTCTACAACGGGTTCTGGATTAAACCTTCTTTTCCTAAGAGTGTAGGTGTCAACTGTCCAGCTTGGGTGAACCCGATGTGGTCTTCTGCTTTTGTAGTCAATTGGCCTCAAGGTTCGACATGTTGTGACTACTGATATGCTTTTCTGCTCACAACAGTTGTAAAGAGTGGTTATTTGAGTTACTGTAGCCTTCCTGTCAGCTTGAACCATATTCCTGCGACCTTTCCCATCAGTAAGCTGTTTCCACCCACAGAACTGCCAATCACTGGGTTTTTTGTTTTTCACTTCCTTGTGTGTAAACTCTAGGGATTGTTGTGTGTTAAAAAGCCCGTGACTTCAGCAGTTTCTGGAATACTCAAACTAGTCTGGCTGGCTTCAAAGTCGCCATGATCACACTTTTCCCCCATTCTGATGTTTGATGTAAACAATAACCGAAACTCTGGACTTTATGCATTATGCGGCTACCAAATGATTGGATAATTGCATGAATGATAGATATACATCAGCTGTGTAGGAACATCTGTTCTGACAAGCTCAGCTCAGTGGAGACTCACACAATAACTGACTATGGAAAGTGCTCATTCTAACCCAGAATCAGTAGCCTACATTTGTCTTCATTTGTCCCCTTGTTATAGAAGGCATATAGGATAAATATGCACCATGCTACAGATGAACAAAACACAGTTTCAGTGAGTCTAACTGACATGACTTATACAATGTGTATATAAAGAGGAACATTTTTGAAGCCATGGAGCCAAAGTGCTAACGGTGCCAGATAGTGGGATGCGAATACATGCCACTGTGTGAATGTGTGTGTGCTGTAGTTTTTAGTCAACATATACACAGCATGTAGTGTAAAACATGAGAGTCTTACTCATTTCTCAGAAGTGTTTTCAGATGCACACAACTTAGCTTTGTCCTAAAATCTAAAGTCCCACTGATTCCAATTCTTACTTTTCAAACGTTTAATCCCACCACTCCCTGTAGTGGCCCAATTTGTGTTTTGATGTCTTAATTCTTAACTCAAAGGCAAGCTATATATTAAAATGAACCTTTTTATGTGGGAGGTGAAATTGGTCAAATGACCAGGATCCATTTACTTCAAGCATACACCCTGAGGAGGAAGGTCATCAGAAATAAATAAAACAGGTTCTTTCACAGATACGCCTACAGTATTTGGTGCATATAATCTTTAAAGCATCTACTATTTATATTTTATGAAGACTGTACTGCCACTTTTATATCAACTTCACAGGAGATGGAAACTTGAACATTACAGTTGTGACCTCTTGGATAACACACTGTAAATAAATGTGGCTGACTAAAATAAATGTGTATTCTTACTGTAAATCTGTGAAAGAAATTTTGTTTTTATTATTGTCACTTTACTATTGTTTTTTTGGCATAATGAATTAAAATGTAATCTAAGCTACTGTATGGTTTTAATAATTTTAATAACTATCTGAGCCACTTTGACTCAATTGTGATCAAGAAAAAAAATTCACTAAAATGTTCAAAACAATAGAAAAAAGGAACAGATTTTATGCACAAGGAGTACAATTCATATATCATTTATGATTTTATGTGTTAAGGCAGACTTGCTATAGACAAAAACAACGTTTTTTATTTACATATTTAACTCAAACTGGCTTATTCCTTAGGTAAGTCAATTCTCTGTGTCTGAACAACTTCACCATTTTAGTATCACTTAACCACTTAAGATATCATTAGTGATTGAATGATTGATTCATTCCTTCATCTTTATCCTGGTCAGAGTCATGGTGGATCCAGAGCCTATCCCAGGCTGGGCATGAGGCAGGAATACAGCAAGATGGGATGCCACACCATTTCAGGGCACCACATACACATATATTCACACACTCATTCACTCCTAGGGGCAATTTAGCTTAGCTGAATTATTATTTTGGTTGGTGGCAGGAAACTGGAGGAAACCCACATGGACTCGGGGAGAATGTGAAATTCCACACAGACGGTAACCTGAACTCAGGATTGAAACTGGGATACAGGAGCAGTGAGGCATCAACACTACCTGCTGCACCACTGTGCCACCTACTCAAAAATACTTATAATCATTCTACATAGAAAATGAGTATTTCATATCATATCGTATTAGGATATCTAGGGTAGCGAACTTCGATCCAGAGCTTGAGTCTGTGTGGAGTTCATGGCATGTTCTGTGTCCGTATGGGTTTGCTCCAGGTTCTTGGGTTTCTTCCCGCCTCCCAGAAACATGCAGGTAGGGGATTGGTGACTCTTTTCCTCCACATTATTTTGGAGACAGTGGTGGGGCAGTGGTGCGGCAGGTAACAATGCTACCTCACAGTTCCCTGGTTTGCTCTTGAGCTCGGGTTACTATCCTTTCAAAATTTCACATTCTCTCAGTGTCCATGGACTGGGTTCTCAAAAACATGCTGAAGTGGACTGGTGACTCTAAATTGCCCCTAGGTGCGAATGGGTTTGTGATGCCTTACGATGAACAGGTGTCACACCCGGAGTGTATACGAACCTCGGATTCTACGCTCTGATTCTATGCTCTGAATCTTGGGATCTCCGCAAATCTAAACAGGATTAAACACTTACTGAATATTTTGTAAGTTAAATGAAATAAGTCAGTTGAATGTATATGGATCCAAGATCAAATCCTTGTTTTTAGCTGTGTTGATGTAAACAATGGCTCGTAAACTTTAATAACAACCAAACAAAAAAAAAGATATGTGTATTAAGTGTATTATTCCGCTCCCCAGTCTCCTCAATATGCCCGAACTCTTCTGCCAAAAAGGGCGTGCTCACTGATAATAATAATTTACTCCAAGCATTTCACACCATTAGACCTCCACTGACTGTCTTGGGACTGTCTTATTTGCTCCACATTTCGTCTGAGATTGTTTAAAACCATATAAACTAGTAAAGTTTCATATATCATAAGTGTATTTTTTTAATATTTACACTTCAACTTGTATTCCCAACAGATCAGAATTCGAGACCCTAATGAAGATGGCTTGACACCACCTCCTGTATATATATATAAAAGCATGAGGCAAAAATTTAAAAAATGGGCCAAGCCTAAAATGGCAAATATTAAGCTTTTAATGGTCTTAACAACAAATCATGGGCCAGAAAATTGGCAAGAATTAAATATGCACTCCTGAGTGCTCCTGTGCCTCCATTTGCTTGTGTACTTTTGCTGGAGTGAACTGTTTGGGGGAAAAGCTAGAACCAGGGAAATTCACTTGTATAGTCTTCTTGCGCACAAAGGTAAAATCATGATAATGATTATAATGTTTAATGTAAAATTCAAACTAACAAACTTAAAAAATAACTTAAAAGACTTAAAAGATTAGTCATTATTTGGTTACCTGGTGCAGCCGGCAAGGGCCACAAGGATTAAATGTTTAATGAAATCAAAGGGAAAAGAAATTAAATTCTTGTTAATTTCCTGACCATATACATATACACACACACACACAAACAGGCTACACATAAATGTGTGAAGTATAAATGTTCCTCAGGCTCCTGATGCTGATGTTCTCACACTCGGTAAGCAAGACTAAAATATAACTCAGTTTTCTGCTGTCATATTAAATTCTCATTTTAGTTACATGGGGTGACATTATGGATGCTGAGGACGCTGAGCCATCTGAACCCTCGGCTCCATCAGCACTTACATGGGGTGACATTAAAGATGTGGAGGATGCTAAGCTGGAGGTAAGGAGCTGAAGGAGCATAAGGAGCAGGTAAAAGTCCAACAGCAGCTGGCTGCTAGCACCAAGAATCTCTCTATAAACGTCACAGCTCAGCAAGAACACCAAGATAAAGCAGTAAAGTATGTCTGCAGATCACAGGCCTGAGAGGATATGTCTTTGTGTCCATATATGAACATGTGGGCGTGTCTCTAATTTCATACGTGAATATGAAAGTATGAAATTGCCTTAGCTAACACACTGAATGATCACTCTGCCTTTTGTTCTGTAGAGAATCTAACTGTTTGTGAGAGACCTGGATTACAGCATGGATGATAAAGAGTTCCTGGCATTTGGAAACTTTGTCAATGCAAAGGTCACTTAGAAATACTAATCCCTGCATTTTATTCCTTTCCCAATATCCTTTGTTCACATCTCCTTACTCGCTTTATCAGATCAAAACCAATGTGCACTTGCAGCACAAGAAGATGAGGATGGGATGTTTGTTTTAGCTACTGTATTTTCTGAAGTTGCTACCTGAAATTACATTTAATATAAAGGTGGTACATGTTAGCCACTTCCCACTGATTCCACTGCTGTCCTTGTCTGGCCTGTTCTACTTATTAACTTTGTACAGGTAGTTGTTTGTCGATTATTTTGGTGAATGGTATTTCTTCCACTGCAATCATGTAAGCTGCATTGAATTTTATTTTCAATTCTTTCATTTCCTTTTCTGAAACTTTATCACTGGCACATTGCACTGCTTTTGCTATTGGGGTGGCTTACAGTCTCTGTATCATCAGCATGTGCTGTAGAGGAGGCAGGGTTTGAATGGACAGGGAGCGAGAAAAGTCTGCTATTATTTGGTTTGGCCATTTAGTTTCCTTGTCAGTTGCTGATGTCCTTTGACTAACGTTAGCTAACGTTAGCTAGCTAAGCTACGTCACATGCTTTAGTTAGTTTGGCACTGGTTGACTTTCAAAATCTGCTGAGTTTTAAAATAAAAACGGTAATAATTCACACTGTTAATAAAGATAACACTGTTAAGTGTTATAGTACCTAATGAAATGTTAATCTCTTCTGTAATTCACTCCACTCCCTACTTCTCCGAATCCAAGTACACTTCAAACACAGCGACTATGTTTACATGCACATCCAATAAGGTCTATAATCGAGTTGCAGTCATATTCCAAATACAATGTTTATATGTGTACAGGCATCGGAATGTTCCTTTATACATAGTTGTTATAAGTATGCTGACCTATACGTGCGTTTCCTTTCCCGATGTTATTTCCCGGAAGATTCAAGATGCTGCCATTGGTTATAGAGTATGCTCAGTTAATTACATTTACATTTATGGCATTTGGCAGACGCCCTTATCCAGAGCGACTTACATTTATCTCATTTTTTATACAACTGAGCAGTTGAGTAAGGGCCCAGCAGTGGCAGCTTGGTGGTGCTGGGGATTGAACTCGTGACCTTCCAATCAGTAATCCAACGGCTTAACCACTGAGCTACCACTGCCTACCACTATTATTAGTTCTATTACTACTTTTCACACTAATTTAATTAGGATGCTAACACTTCTCACCATCAAAAATGGCCGACAACACAGCTTTGAAATGGAAATGGTTGGGTAAGCATCTGTTAAACTATCTGTTAGCACCCACAATTCCTTGCAGACTGTGCATGCACATTTATCTCCTTTCAGTGGATATTCTGAATAACGTGTTTACATGCAACAAATATCATGTTTACATGTAACAAATATTAAGACAGGCATATTCCAGGGGTGGGAATCAGAATTTGGGGAATCAGAATATTGTCTTAATCTGAATCGGCTAATCGGATTGCTGCGTTTATATGCATGACTCATTACTAAGTAGAATATTGCCAAATTCCGATTAATACCGGAATATTGATGTGCATGTAAACGTAGTCAGCTGCAGAGCAGGAGTGCACGCGACAGTACAGCAGGACAGGCGGATGCAGGAGATGACAGAGTTCACCCCAGTGCATGCCTTAGCTTTTCTTTCTTTTTTTTTTGTAGGGGACGTTTTTTTTTTTTTTGTGGCATAGAAAAAAAAACTAGTCGCAAAATATCAAAGTTATCAAAATCTGGAGCTCTGTAAACATGCAAGCTCTTTTCCGCTCCATATCTCATCCATGCCGCGTGCGCCAGGAGGACAGAGCCTGGGCCATGACGTCACGCAAACCTGTTCCGACGTTACGTGCTATTGGTGAGCATCATCCATATTTTCCACTCGGACACGCCCACAAGCGCGCGCACGCACGCACGCACGCCAGCGGCTCGGGCAACTTTTCAGTGGGCTGCGCTCGCGCGCGGGTCTGTGAGCCGCTTAGCGCTACTGCTTTTCCATCGGACATTTAATAATAATGACGAAGAAACGACACGCTGTGTGATTTCCTCAGGCAGACAGGCAGGCAGGCAGGCAGGCGGACATTCGGCGAGGATATGCCACCACGGACAGGTGAGTTGTTATTTAACAGCTCCGGAATGAATAGTAATTCCTAAACAGACATTTTGTCGCTTTGCTTGTGTCGCTGTGGCTTTTTGTCCACCAGGTGCGGTTTCTATCCTGATGACGTCACAGTGGCGTTTCATTAACTTCACATTACATCTCCTAACCTGCTGTGAGTAAAGACCCGGATGTCTAGAAGGGCCACAGCTGTGGAAAAAATTGATGTTTTCCTTCTTCTAACACACTTAATTAATCCAGTTAGGACCTTGGCAATTCATTGAGCTGAATTAGTTGTGTTTCAGTGTAATTTTCATTCATTCATCTGCAGTAAATGCTTTATTCTGGTGAGGGTCGTGTTGGATCCGGAGCCTGTTGCGGGAGCGCTGAGGAGCTCAAGGTTTGAATACTCACTGGATAGGATAATTCAGGGGCAATTCAGTGGCAAGGGAATGTTTTAGGATGGTGGAAGGAAACCGGAGAACCTGGAGGAAACCCACACAGAGAGAACATGCGAAACTCCCCACAGAGCGACACTAACCCAATCTCAAAATCGAACTCAGGAACCCTGAATGCTGGGAAGTGGCAACACTACCCACTGCACCACCGTTCCACCTAGGTACCATATTCCGATTATGATGTTTATATGCGTACAGGCATCGGAATATTCCTGTATACATGGTTGTTGTAAGTATGCCGATCTACACGTGCTTTTCCTTTCCTGCTGTTATTTCCTGGGAGATTCAAGATGCTGCCGTTGGTTATAGAGTACGCTCGGTTATTAGTTTTATTACTACTTTTCACACTAATTTAATTAGGATGCTAACACTTCTCACCATCAAAAATGGCCGACAACACAGCCTTGAAATGGAAATGGTCGGGTATTACATTATATCTAAGAAAGTACTAAAATGCCTTATGGTCAATTCACAACATAAAGAATGGAAGGATCTATGAGTAAATTATGTCAATTGTTACGTAAATTATGTAAAATATGTAAATTGAAACCTACACAACTGAGCAAATTTTATCTTAAAATTTACAGAACCTTTTCCCGGTTTCCAGCACACCTGTACTAGCTAGTCAGTGCTCTTGATTGGGAGTTGGAGATTGATCCAGGATGCCAGTGGACCTCTTCGGACTTTGCAGTTACAATTGCAAGAGTCCACACTGGTTAGATATGAGCCTGTATGTGTGAATCTCAGCCAGACTCGAGAGGAGACAGCTGTTCCTTATTTGCAGTCCCTTTGATAAGTACCCCCGTCCCTTTGTAATTTTCAACTTTTTCAACCTAGAACTGAAATGGACCTATCTGGGATTTTTACCTTTGGATTTACATGATATGCGTAACATTTGAAGGAACATGTTATGGCAAAAAGGTAAATTATACAAAAATGTAGACATTTCTTGGTTACGTAAATATTCACCATTGGCTGCAATTACAGCTACAAGTCTTCTGGGATACAGATCCAGACATTTTCCCCCATTTTTCTTTGCAAAATTGCTCAACCTCTAAATTGCTGTCAGTTTGGATAGAGGAGACTGGCAGCAGACAGCAGTTTTCAGTTTCGTCACATATTCTGAATAAGATTCGAGTGCTTTGACTTGGCCTTGGCCATTCTAACATGTTCAGGTTCTTGGTTTTGAACACAACTTAAACTTTTTTTTTTTGTAAATAATTTTGCTGATTTCCCCCAACTTCAATATTATGGACTATTTTATGTAGATTTACAACATATAAACCAAATTAAGTCCATTTTAGTTTCAACTACACTACAAACACTACAAAATATGGAAACATTCAAGGGGGCGAATACTTATGCCACATGCTAACCCACAGTGCAGTGTTGCATGCAGTACAGTTATACAGTAGCAGCCAGCCATGTCAATAAATGGACATTGATAGCTATTCTAATTCATCAACAGTTATCTAATACATGAACAATAATAGTTGCTGATGTATTAGAAAAGTAAGTGTAGGCCAGACCAGAAGGCCTGGAGTAAACTTTATTCCATAAAACGGTTCTACAGATGGTTCCTTCTGAAGCGTCTCAGTGGTGGGTACAACTTATTCTTCACTGTATGAAGATGTAGAGGAGGAAGGGCTGTTGCTTAGCAACCAAACATTCATCAACTTCCATAGAATCCCATACCATGATGACAGATGCAGCTCTCCCCCCAACCATGAAGCAGCATGAATTTCCCTGTAGATTATTAAAAGCTCTTCAAGAGTTTAATGTTGAAATCTGCACCGAAAATTTAGAGCCAGAGCATATGCATGTATTGAAACTGGGTGTGCATGGAAAGGTTAGGAAGACAGTTAGCTGTTAGCAGTAATTATGTAATTCTGTTGTGTGGGTTGCAGGCTATACAATGATCCTTAAAAAAAAAAAACCCTGCATACTAATTCATGCTTCAACACTTGTGCACAGAGAGCCAATGTTTAGATCCAACAATGGAGCTTGTCAAACACAGAGATGCTCAGCCACCTATACATGTAACCTATGTTAATCACCAAATCCATCAGGGGCAAGTGACATCACCGCATGCAGAGATATAGGTCACTCTCAGTGGTGTATAGTTCGATCCTCTCTACTGATGGATATTCTCTGTAGGTCCTTTCGTATTATCAAGTGGTAATGTCTGATGTATGATGTTTGAACTTCTTAGTTAATTAAACTTCTTAGTTAATTAAAGCAAACATAATTGAATCCTATGCTGTAAGAATCTTAGAATAGTTATATATGTTTTGTATGTTAGTAATTGAACAATTTGACATAAGAACAAAATGAAACATAAAATATGAAAGAAATAATTCAAGTGAAGTAGCTGAGACACTGCAAGTGATAAACTCCTTTTGTGGACATTGCACAACTTGTTTATTAATGAGAAATAGAACTGTTGGCAAACTGCTGTAGTATAAAAAGAACAAAACACTTTAAGGTGTGCTGTTATTGGAAAACAATCAACTTTGGGGTGGTAAAAATAAATCTGCTTCACATCAGACTGCATCACACCACCCTGTCATTGATTATTTTCCTACAACAACATGCCTTGTGTGTGTGTGTGTTTTTTTTTTTTTTGAATTACTTAATATATGCTGTTACATGCCTGTAAGGTTTAGTGTAACTTGAGTAGAAGCTTGTTGAGAGTATATCAGTATCAGATATTTTGGCTAATACTGAGAGTACATATCAGAATGTCAGACATCAGTATTGTAATAAATAAGGAAAAATGAAATTAGTTCAGCTGTGTGTGGGCTGTGTATTTTTTATTTTTTATTTTTTGGTAAGCTGATATAATCCTCATGGGCTCAGAATGTTTTCATAAAACAAATTCATTTTTCATAAAAAAATGGCACAGCTGGTATCGCCAGTAATCCATTATGAATGTATTTTAGTATATTTGGTGAAACATGAACAGTTTATGAACAGTGTAGTTTTAGAGATACTACTAAGCACATTGCCCTATTTGTCTACAATGCACAGATTCAGCAAATGCAAAATATACCGCCCACTACAATATATGTTCTGCTATACCTCCTGCATGCCACAGCTCATAGTGGGTTAATGTCTAGCCATTCTGCTAGCCAAGGTTGGAGCTTTATTCCGAACAGAGCACCGATCTTCTCCCCTCCCTCCCCCAGCAGACAGGCAGCTGTTGAGGTGAGGCAGGATCATGGAGGCAGGCAGCAGCACTGCTGCAGCACCGCACAACGCGGCTCCCGCACCTCCAGGAGACATGGCAATTCCTGATCCCCTCCACGGGTGAGTCGTAGCTTCCCTTGCTGTCTAAAGCCTGAGACTCCTCTTCAATTTGCGTTGTGGAGAATTATGATTAGTCATGCTGTTCTGTGTGTGTGTGTGTGTGTGTGTGTCAGGGATTTTAAAGGGCTAGATCAAGTATCCTGCTCGAATCTCTGTATATGTTGAAAGACTTGGCAATAACTGCATGTTGTGAATGGGAAGTTATATAGGACACTGCATTATGTTTGTATAAACATGGTAAGTGTTCAGATGATTGATGGCTTCTGATCTCTACCTCTCCCATATGGCGCTTTCAACGATCGCAGCAGCGATTGTCCATATAGATGAGACTTGTATAGAGAAACAACAGGCCACCAAGTCACATGACACATTCCGTAAGTTAAGTAAGAATCTGGAAAAGGTTTTTTACATTCTGGTATAAAGTCTGATAATATAAGGTGTTTGTCCCAATAACACTACATTGAAGTTGCTGCATGTGTTTCCAGAATAGAAGGATTTCCCCCTCTCTAGGGACCTAAAGCTCTCCCCAACTCACATTGATGCAACTCCAAATCTCTTATTTCACCTTTGCTGTGCACAATAAAAGGCTCCCCAGTCCCCAAAGCTACCTGGACTCACCTTACCTGCCCCACACAGCTACTCAGATTTCAATCAGTTACAATTCAGACAAGTTCTTTATGTCCCTTTTTCATTTATGACCAACTCTGTCTGAATCGTTGTCTTTGTTCACTGTTAGAATGGACACCATTTAGCTTTTTTCTGCTGTTGATCGAAGGTACATTGCATTCATATAGCTTTTATCACCTGAAGACAACCAAAAAACCTGAGTCAATTTTTTTCTACTGCTTTTATTATTTAAATGTTCTTAGAAGTGGCATTAGGATGGAATGGAGATGTGTGTTTTGATTATTTCTCTTCCAAACTTGAACATGCTTTGTATTTCCAAATTATGAGCAATAAGTCATATATGTTCAAGGATATAAATGTTATAGGGTGGTAAGTATAATAACTGGCATATGAAGACTTGAGTCCTTACAAATTTGTGTTTGTATGTTTAAGCCACACCTGCTTAACCTGTGGCATGCTTTTTTTTTTTGTGTATTGCCTCACACCCGGATCAGAATTTCAACAGCTCTATTCTGTTTGAATCGTTTAGCATTATTTACTTCTTTCCTGCTATTCTCAGTCATGCATGTGGTTTTATTCTGCCTCATTCCATTGTGATATATTGAAAGGGAAACATTTCTTTAATGCTACCTTTCTGTGTGTGTGTGTGTGTGTGTGTGTGTGCTTGTGTGCCCGCCCAGCCCCCACTCGTCAGAGCAGGAGAAGGATGAGCAGGAGAGGAGGCCAAAGACATCAGAGCGAGCAGGCTGGGAGGATGCCATCGCTCTTATGGTCAGTATCTGATGCGCATGCTCCATTCTACTATACATGCATATAGTGTTGTATAAGAGTACCTGTGTACGTGTGTTCGTGTGTGTACGTGTGTGTATGTATGTGTGTGTGTGTGTGTGTGTGTGTGTGTGTGTGTGTGTGTGTATACAGGCGAGGAGTGCGACCGTGCTCCCAGAGCTGTCTGCTGACTCGTCTCTCCGTTCCTGCACCAGCACAGCCAGTATGAAGGTCAAGAACGTGAAAAAGTAAGTGCCCCTCCCCTGTCAGCTGAGCTCTCTCTTTCTCTCTCTCTCTCTTTCCTGTTCCTCTCTCCTCTCTCACTGTGTTGGTTAGAGCACCAGATGCATACTGATGAGCTTTTCTGATTTTTATTTTTTTTTTCCCAGGCTGCCTCTCAGCAAAGGCCATTTCCCCCGCCTGGCAGAGTGTGCCCACTTCCACTATGAGAACGTCGACTTTGGCTCTGTGCAGGTGAGGGAGATTATTTGGCTTTATTTTTAGTTTTTTAAGACACACAACTGTGGGAAAAGAGTGAATACACAAGGAAGAGCCATGGGTAGATGAATGGAGTTTTGTTTAATTACACGCTTGGCTGCAGGAGGGTGGAGTGAATCAACTGCCTCATTTCATATCATATTATTTGAATTAGGCATTTAAGCATTCACCAGCTTTTTTGTACCTAAATCCATTTGGCTTAGGAGTAGAATCTGCTCTTTCAGTGTTCACTACATATATATGATTCCTTAACTATAGAGGCACTCAGGCATAAAACTGTTATGTAATATGTTATTTGTCATGCTCTGTGGTTACATGACAAACAGCGTGTTAAATAACATTGCATCTCTTAGCATTTTCATGACTTTTTTCATCTCCTGTAATGCCCAGCATGTATTATGCAATCACTGGATAATCTGTCAGCTTCCCAGCAGTATTTTTCCCTATCATCTGGCTTCCTTCTGCATTAACTAATGAGGCAGCTAATGAAAAAAATAAACCAGCCCAAAAAAGATCCACTCTGCTGGGATTGTAGTCTTTCCGACTTTAATTTCACCTCAGTATTCAAACTCTAGTGATACTTGTAGGAGAGAAGGAGAGCAGACATGTAGACAACAGATGTATCAGTGCTTGAGCATGTCTTGCACACTGCCTTCAGATACACATTTCAGCAGTTCTTTCTAACCTCCAGTAGAGAGCACTAGTAGCGTGTCCTCTGCAGGGTCTGAAGTGTCTTGATTTAAGAACATGGTGTTCGTACTGTACATGCAGTGCATTGTAGTATAGAAACACAGGCAGGATAGAGCCTATTTCTGTTCTACCCTCTTCTGGTCATGTGATCTGTACACACACACACACACACACACACACACACACACACACCACACCACATGTCTGCTGTACTGCAGTAAACTGCGCCTACTGTTTGAGGGTTCTAAGTGAAATACTGCAGTGCGAGAGAGACAGGCACACACTGTTACGCTGTGTGCAGTCTGCACCATCACACACGTGCTCTTAATAGCAACACTATATTAAGCTGATCCAGTGAATGGAAAAACATCTTAACAATATTTTGTGTTATATTTAAAAATACTACATATTTCACCTGTACATGTCTTAGAGGACACGTGATCAAAACACAAATCAGGCAGTGAACCTAAGAGATAGAACTGAACAGAATTGTGGGATTACCAAAGAGGACATGTACAATGTCACTGTTAAATCTTGCTGGAAAAAAAAAGAAAATGCTGGCACTCTGTGCAGGATTTGAATACAAGCATCACATGCATCCAAAATCAGGGGGAACAAGGAAGCATTTACGAAGGAACTGTATGCAGTTTGTGGTTTTGAGTACCTTTGATTTTGTGTTGTCTGGTCTGTTTAGCATGATTACCACATTAATGTTAGGTAATATATATATATATATATATATATATATATATATATATATATATATATATATATATATAATGTTACCTGATCAATTCATGATGATGTATTGGTTGGTTGTTTTACATATACTTATTGGGCACTTTAATAGGAACACCTGTACACGTGGTGCATTCATTCAGTTATCAAACCAGGCAATCGTGTGGCAGCAGCACATTGCAGGAAGAGCTTCAGTTAATGTTCCTATCAGATTGGGGAACAATGTGATCTCAGAGACTTTGACTGTAAGCATTGTTGTTGGTTCCGGATAGGTTGGTTTGAGTATTTCAGAAACTTCTGATCTCCTGGGATGTTCACACACAATAGTCTCTAGAGATTATACAGAGTGGTGTGAAAAACAAAAAATATCCAGTTAGACCACATCTGTTTTTTTCCCCCCTTGTTTTTATACAGCTAATATACATCTTATTTTCAGTGAGCCTTCTGCCAACTGTGGGTTCAGACTCCTGTTCTCGGCAGACAGGAGTGGAACCTGATGTGATCTTCTGTTGTTATAGCTCATCCGCCTCAAGATTTGGCACATTGTGCATTCTGAGATGCTTTTCTGCTCACCACGGTTATAAAGAGTCATTATTTGAGTTACTGTAGCCTTGCTATCAGCTCTAACCAGTCTGGCCATTCCCCTCTGACCTCTCTCATCAACACGGCCTTTCCATCCACAGAACTGCCACTGTTTTTTTTTTCTTTGTGCCGTTCTGTGTAAATTCTCTAGAGACTGTTGTACATGAAAATCCCATAGCTGCTTTTTGATTTTGATTTTTGATTTGGTTTTCTGGTTTAATAAAAGTGTCAGCAGTAAAATATTTGCACAAGAGTAGCTGGTTTTCTTAATTAATAATAATATTAATAAAGATAATTGATAATGGTTAATGATAATGGATAATGACATTTTTCCAAGGTGATCATGAACAGTAAGCATGTCATACAGAAAAACTGCTATTTAAAAATAATTTGAAGTGCCTTTAAACAAGTGTTGCACAAAGTTAAACGAAGATGCTGTGGCAAACAGAACTGATCTATTAACTAAAATCATATTCTTCTGTAGCTGAGGCATTTGTTTACATCTTACAGCTATGTGCAGACAGACCAGCCTGTTTTCCATTCATTACATGGCATTTATTTTGTCATAATTGAATGAACGGTTTAATCTGTCTTAATTTATGGGTTTATGCTGGCTTGCTTGTTTATTTTTTTATATTCCTTAATTAATTCCAATAATATAAAATGAAAGGATTTTACCAAATTTCCTCCATGGTATTCTTAGTCCCTGGCCTAATGAAACTAGTGTGAGGATGTGTTTTTGCTAGAGTCTCCAAAGCACTCTCTGGATTCAGTTGCTCTGGATAAGGGCGTCTGCTAAATGCTGTAAACAATAAAAATTTAAACTTGACAATATATTCCATATATTCAGTGCAGTAATCCATGCAAGTTATATGATCTGAAGTAGATCAGTTGTGTTTTTCGTTAGGCTTCTTATGTGTAAATTTTAGCAGGATCCAAACATTTTTTTCAAAATTATGAGATTTTCATGTATACTAAATTTCCTGTGTGGATGCTCCTATGAACAATTTACAAACAAATCCCTTTGTATCTAGCTTGATAAATCCCTTTGTATCTAGCTTGATAAATAAGTAAGTTAACCTCTATCCAAAGAGATCTTTGCTGCATTCTCAGAGGCAGTGTGGATGTCCCACATATTTCAGATCAAGTTTACAGAGGAGACGACACCATCCCTTTTTGCCCTTGGAGAGAGGAAGCGGGCTAAAAGCAGCAGTGTAGAGTGGAGTTCTGATTTCTCACTGATTTGAGATTTCTAATTTCCCTGTTCCAGTTAATGCTCCAGGCTGAGATTAACTCTCATCGACTCGGACATAAATCTTAAAGCCATAATCCTCAGACCCTCACTCAGCACTGTTTTATCAGTGAGCAGCTGAAACCAAAGCTTTCCTGGGGCCCGGAGAGTGGAGTGGACATGCAATCGGATTTTCCTCAGATGGCTTTGCTTTCAGTGTGTGATCTTGGCACTAGTGTTTGTGTGTTATCATAGCAAAATGATTAAATTAAGCATTTTGCATTGGGTTATTATCTGAAAATCATGATTGGCACTGCATGTTCTTGGTCTGTGTTTCATTCTTGATGAAAGAAAGGGAAAGGGTTTCATGAGCCCATTATCTGGGTCATGTTCTCATCGATAAAGATTCTACAAAAACTAGATCAATTATTAATCTTGTAGACAAAATGCTATCTTGCTATCATGAAACAAATAAGCCTACTGCAAGTCTGTCAGCGAGCTTTACCCCTCTTGAGAAGATACCGATCTCAAAGGAGGCTGAAATGGTGAGCAGATCAGATTCCGTGGCAGTAAAGGAGACAAAGGAGGGGAAAAAAGAATGATCTGTTTAAATTTTGGGTAGCTTGAAGAATTTCTTTGTGGATTAGTGTTTCCGCAACAGCAAAAGGCTCATGCTGCATTGTACTGCACAGGAGGAATTTTAATCCGCAGATTGTATGACATGAACAATATTCATTGCAGTGTTTGGTCAATTTTCTAGGCTGCAATACAAAGCAATTGCACCACCTTTATTTTAATAGTTTTAGGACATTATTTAAAAATATGTAATTAACAGGTGGAGTGTCATCTGTGTGACATTTAGAGAATAGACTCTGCTTTGTGTATGGTATTCACAGAGGTGTTTCTGCTGTCTCTGTGCCTTGCCTGCAGGGGCGGCTGGTAGAAATAGGCTAGCACAAATAAAGTTTCTTTTTTGGCATCCACATTAGATTATTTTCTGTTAACACGTGTTTTAAGGTTGACACTTTTTGGACTTTTTGCAGAACAGCACCAGCAATGGTCGGAAGAAGCGAAGCTAGGGCTGATTTCTTTCTAGTCCAGACTGCAGATCCATTTATCAGATCCGTAACACGTCTTCAGCAGTGATGTGAAACAAGCCGCGGGTGTAATGAACACGAACGAGGTGGATTATTTAATGTATCATTTTTTAATCTCCAAAGTGCCTTTGGAGGAGAAACTAAAAGCAGATTGACTAAACACACATTGTCCAAAGTACAAATTACACACAAGGACAGAACTGTAATTTTAGTCTTTCTGGTTTGAACAAAAGGACTACCATATTTGGCATGAAGCTAGTAAAGTATTAGACTTGAAACATTTTAGTGTGTGTGTAATAGTTTGCCCTACATCTTATTCTTATTATGTCATCGATGAGACCTCACAGTGTAATGCATTACTCAGCTGTAATAGTTTCATTGTTGAGCTACTGATTGATATTAGATTTTATCCCTCCCTTTATCATCTAATTTAGTCAGAGAGAGAGCTCTCAAATGTAGCTCTGAGTGCTGCTCTTCTCTGTGCACGCTGTTCCATCTGAGCCCTGTTCAGTCCCACATCACCTCAGGGGCAGGGCTTCCATCCAAACCCAGGAGTGAGGATTGGATTTGTCCTCCTTTTCCAGTCGTAACTGGACACGGCAGCATCCACATCCTTTCTGCTGCAGTAGTAGCTTGTTGGAAATGCTCGTGGTAGACTCATCTGAATCTGGATTTTTAAAGGAGAGGAGGAGCTGTGTTTGCTGAGCCTCGACTTATGGATGGAGGGGTCTGTATGCAGCGTGACAGGTTGCCTGTGTGTGTGTTAAGTGGTGTCCACCTAAAGCGTGCGTCAGTGTGGTGCAGGCTGGCCTGATGAAGCAGGGAAGGTTGCGGTGTGGTGAGGAGTGACTTTTTTCTCTCTTTTTGGTGGGTGTTATTAATGAATTAATGAATAGAAGTACATGCTGGTGTGATTAGTAGTGAGGTAATATGTAGCTTCATGCAGAGATGTTGTGTTTGGTTCTGTTTGGCTCAACATGGTGCTTTTCCTAACAATGTTTTTACAGCCTGCTGAAATGAAGAGTTATACTTGATTACAGAAGTCATGTGTATTGCTTTGTCAGCTTATATTGGTATTTATTTAATGACGTTCCGTAGCCCTTTACTGGGACTACATGTGTGTGACACAGATACTAAATTAATATATACGATGTTCTACAAGTACTCTTTATACAATCGGATGTCTTATTTCAAATTCAATGCACTGCTCAACTAGGTCATTTAGTCTCTTGTGCTCTTACATTAGTTTTTGCTATAAATAAGCAATGCTTTAATATTTCAGTGCTCTGTCGATATAGTTCATTATAGTTCTCTACTCTCTTTACATTGCATAGGACTGATACAGTACAGCATTAGAAAGATAGCCATGATTGGTTTTCATACAAATGAAGAGAACAAGACAAGTAAAGGTGTTATGGTGTAGGTGTTTATTAAAAAAAACATTTGTTATGTATATTCCCAGGCATCCAGCATCTATTTTTTCAAGCGTTGTAAAGAAAATGGTTGATTTAATTCTGATTATTCATATTGCAGTGTTTATTTTATATGAATATGTGGAGGATTTATATTTGTATGGCTGTATAAGTCTAGAACAGGGTATCTGGATGCTCTTTACTAATTCATAGACATAAAATTCATCCCTACTTGTCTCTCATTAGCTTTTCAAACAGTGAACTTTGCTGACATGGCTCTTCCTGTGCTTAGCTTCACCTCGTAGGCTGCCTCTTAATCATTCCTCTCTCTTTCTGTCTGTCTCCAGCTAACTCTGACCTGTGACGAGAACGATCAGACGCGCAGCGGCCTCAACTCCAGGGAACTGGTGTATCGTGTCCAGATCTGTTGCCAGGTATGACTGTGTGCTTTTGAGAGAGCTCTGTAGAGTTCTAAAAGACGAAATCCCATTAGTTTGTTATGGCAACAGTGGGAAAGTCGAGCTTTGTTATTATGGTAAAAAAAAAAGAAGGGGAAGTTATAAAAAGAACAGCAAGCTTAGATCAAAAAGGCAAAACAACCACATGTAGTGCACTTGGTATTTTTCTCTTCTTTGGGCCTGATTTAGAAAGAGACTACACTTAAGGAATACAGTAAGAATGAATAGCTGCAGGTTAAACAAATACATTTTGTTCTCTATACAAAAGGCTTTGTTTCCTGCACAAGAGCAGTAAATTATGTTACATTTCGTACTGCTGGAATGACATGCATTGAGGGCATGATGTGTATAAGCAGGAGGAATTCACTCCAATGTGCTGTGTGGTGCACATCTTTCTGTTCTGAAGAAAATCTCATTATTCAGTAGTGTGAAATCTAGATGGACCATGTTCAGCTGGATCTAGACATTCAGCGTATTGATTGAAAAGAAGCCTCTGTAAGAGTCAGTCCCTTCATGCACAAATGATCCTTTCATCGGTATTAACTTAAATTAAATCAACTTAAATTGTCTTCACCAAAAGAAATGATTTGTGGTGTAGAGTAGCAAATGATTATATAGTAGCAAACTTGACTATTTTTTGGATTTGACTGGGTTGTTTTTATCTCTTAGTATCTAAACGGTACTAAATCCTTAAAAGCAGGCTAAACATTACACGCCATATTAAACTATTAAGTTAGCATTTCACATAATTTACTACTTTTACTAAACCATTGCAAATTTATCGAACTACTTCTATTATGTAATAATAATGTCATCTGATATAGCTAGTTTTGCTTAGCAGGAGCTTTCAGGCACTTACCTTTTAAGGATTACTTCATTAAGTGAAAAACCTCATCAGTTTTAATACATTGTATGGCCAGAGGTTTGTGAACACCTGATCATTACACCCATATGTGTGTGAAATTGTAATGCTACAGCATACAAATACAGTTATACAGTTGTGTGCTTCTAACTTTGTGGCAACTGTTTAGAAAAAGGCCCACATATGGGAGTTTTGGTTAGGTGTCCACGAATTATTCTCCATATAGTGTGTTTCACGTATTGCCATTGCTTTCTTGGTGTCATTATTCATAGATAAGTGTGATTTGTGCCATCAATACTGAGATCTCACAAGATGTGCAGGCTGACAGATGAAGCTCAGTGAGCAACAGAAAAAGCACAAATCACAGTGTGATCACTGTTTAGTAATACTCCCTCATTTTTTTATTTATTCCAGAAAGAAGCATGACTCATTCTTTTGATTTCTATTGCCCTTTCACTAGTTTAACTGAATCTTGTCTCTGTGCAAAACCCCTTTTTCTATCTTCAGTCTGACTTGTTTTAATCTAAGACCATGGTTACATATACATTTTACACATTTGGCTGATGCGTTTATCCAAAGTGGCTTACAGTTGAGACAGGATACACTTTAGCAGGTGAGGGGTTAAGAGCCTTGCCCAAGGGCCAAAGTGATGGGGGGATTTGCATCAAGGGTGAATAGAGAATGTTTTGAGCTTCAGTTCAGTTTAGCTAACATTAGACCAATATAAAAATTAACGTCAGTTAACTATATTTATTAGGAATATTTCGTCTGAAAGTCATTTGATGATTATCAAATAGGCTTACATCGAAGGGTCAGCTCTTACACTTTACAAATAAGGTTAATGGTAATGAAAATTAGAATGTGATTAAATACAGTTTTTTTGCTATCCTGTGCTGGAAAGACATTTTCAAACGCTTTGAGCAACAGAGAAACATTGGCCATGTGAACATTTGACAAGCAATTTGTAAAAGGATTATATAGAAAATGTTTTTTTTTAACTGTTTATTGCACAACTGATAATATTACACCTTCCTGAAGTCTCCTTACACCTGAAATTCTCGTCTTTATTTAAGCTATTGGTTCTGGATGATTAGCATGATTTTTTTAAATGGTAAATCATGAGCAGGAAAAAAATTCAATATTGCACAAGCTTACCATTGAGCCATCACTTGTTTGCAAAGTTATCATATTTAATAGTGAGTTCTTCTAATCATTAGTCTATTTGACCTGTCACCTGAATTTACAGGTTTAACTTAAACCTCAATAACTCAAAAACAAGCAGGCCTATAAATAAATGTCACTGGTAGAACTTTGACACAATGGGCCCCTTTGCAGGCCCTACTAATATTACCTTTCCAAATAAAGGATTTCCATGTGCATATTTCCACAACCTTAATATTTGGTAAATAGACAGTAACCTGTTAGCCCTGTTATGGCCACTAGCCTTTTGTTGTCTACATCTGCAGAACATAACCTGCTATCAAACACTATCATAGCAAGACAAAAGGCAAGTGTGGCTACTAAACAACAAGTCGTTCAGATGGACACAAATATGACATTTCCATCCACTGCACGATGGATCTTACTAACTAGAGTAATATCTTTGATGTATTAACAGTGACAGTGACAAGGTGCCAGAAAGACCAGATGTAAAAAAAAATGCATCTAATCATGGAAGCTTTGCTATGTCCAATACTTTCTCTTTCTTCTCTCTTTGCTCGTTTAGATGAGGGGTTCTCAATCTTTTTCCAGTCAGGGGCCTCTCAAACTACACTGTATGGCCAAAAGTTTGTGGACACCTGACCATCACACCCATATGGCCTCACCTGAGCTATTGCCACAAAGTTGAAAGCATACAATTGTATAGAATGTCTTTGTATGCTGTAGCATAAATAAATTCCCCTTAACCTAAACTAAGAGGCCCAAACATGTTCCAGCTTGACAATGCCCCTAAACCCATGTTTAGCCGTGTTTAAATGGCTCATTTCTGTATATTTGGGATTGTTTAACCGACTGCAAACAGCCCTGTGCACAGGATTATATGGCCAAAAGAAACACTGCTCCCAGTGGTTTCAATAGAGTATTACTTTCTACCCTGAAGTAGAAGTTAATGCGTTCTTATATTAAAGCTCGTTTTTGTGAAGTATGCCTTGACTATAAAAGTCCACATCAATGAATTTTCGTAATAGCCTCGGTAGATTATGTGGTTTAATTGTTATAGGCTTTATGCAGGGCCTTTTAAATGCTATGATCTCTGCCGTTTGTTCTGAAGGCCGTGATCAGTTCAAAGCTCCTTTGTAATATTCCTTTCTCTGTCTGCCAGGGGAAGAAGTGGATTGTGAAGCGGTCATATGAAGACTTTCGTGTGCTCGACAAGCACCTCCATCTCTGTATATATGACAGAAGGTTTTCTCGCCTCACAGAGCTTCCTCGATTTGAAAACCTGAAAGTCAAATCAGAGGTATCCCATATTCGATATTGTTTATTGTCATGAGTTTTGTTTTCTGTAGGATTAAGTCTAATAGTACTTATCTATCAATAGTCTTTAAATAAGCGACCTGTCTTTTTGTCTCGTTTTAGATCTTTTTGTTACAATTCTTTCAATATGTTTTATCTTTCTATGTATTCTTTTCTATATTTTATCACAAAAAGAAATTAGTTGATTGAAAGTATTAAAAGGACAGTCAAGTTGTTTATTATTTAAGGAATAAAACCGCAAGGGATATAATCAATGATGGGGTGGAATGATATAGCATTTTTTAGTATTTATAGAACGTCATACTTTTTTTTTTAATCAGTTAATAGTTACATTTAATGTTGTTGGAATGTCTGCAAAGCAAGTTACTTCCTGTTATTACTTAGGGATTTATTATGACAGATGTCTACATAATTTAAGGCTAATAATAAAAAACAGAATAAAACATTCTGTTATTTATCAAATAAAATTTATAATCATTAATATGGTGAAGCTTTCTTTAGGGTGATGTTTATTCAACATGTATGGAAGGAGTCTCCAGTGTCAGTGCTTTGTAACTGTCAGTAAGTTTTCTGACACAGAAAAGGCTTCAGGACAGAGGACCTTGCACTGTCTGGTTTCTTGGTAGCATGACATGCTTTGGTTTTTTTGTCTCATTAACTTCTAGAGAGAGGGGAAAAAAAAGAGAGGCTGGTGAGGTAACATCTGTTTATAGTTTTTATAATGTAAGTGGTAACAAGAGGTTACTTGTCTCACAGACGTTCTACAACATAAATGCAATTATAAATAAAAAAATGTAATTGTTGCCAAATTGTTGTGATATAATAACAATAGTAGTAGTAATAATAATAATAATAATAATAATAATAATAATAATAATTCCTTACTAAGCACAGGGTGCTATATTTGTCCTTACAATGTTAGTCTTTTTGACTGGAGAAAAGCAGTACTGAACCTATATTTATAGTGCTGATTGTTCTGTTACGTATATAACGCCTATACAATATATAATTCAATATATAGTTTGTATCTTAGATCATTATGCAGGTCAATCTACAGTATGTTTCTATATTATTTGTTTGAGCAAATCATATCCTCAGATTCTTTCATGCTGTCACGTAGTGCTGATTACAGCAAAACCAGGTTCTATTTTCTTCTAAAAGTTCTGATTTGCATAAACACAGACAAGCAAATGAACTTAAAACCTGTCCTTGAAACACCCCATCAAATGAGGGAACTCTTATGGGAAGGGAAAAAGACACACTGACGACAATTGTTACTAGTTCTGTAATGGAGTGAGGGTTAAGTGACTGATACATTAGGATGTAGAGCTGGTCAGCTTTTTTTTGTGGAATTGAGAGGTTTATTACTTCCCCTGTTCATCAGTCTTTCCTCTTGCTTTCTCAGCCACTTTCCCAGATGCTTACTGCCTATCTTTCCCGACTCTCAACCATCGCTGACAACAAGATAAACTGTGGGCCTGCCCTGACATGGATGGAGGTAAAGTATGCACCAGTGGCTCAGTCAATTCCACTCTTCCATTAATCCTTTTCTTACCCAGTACAGCGTTACAGATGTGCTTTTTGTTAAAGAGATAAAGCAAGTGCTCACACCCATCTCATGTAACATTAGTCAGTTGACAGGTACAAAGCACCTCTGTACCTGAATAAACTCGGATTTCACTAACGTAATACGTCTGCCAGACTATTGTGTAGTTTGACTCTATTCAGACAGCAGTGTTTGGCAGAACTATGTTGTCTTCAGGATGACTTATTGAGTGATTTGACAAAAGTACGTGGAATATTTTGGTATGAAAGTGTTATGATTGTTTCTATAGAGTTGCATGAACTTGACAGAAAATGGTGTATATTGTAAATTTGTGAGAACCCTCCAAAGTCCTTCAGTAAGATTAGTCACCATACTGACAGCACGCAATGGAAACTTGTTCAAGTGCTCCTTTGTTGAGCAGCCTTTAATGGTTAAAGCTAGAAATACCTGGCATTTGTTCATTTGAACTACTGTGAACTTCTTTTGAATACAGGATTACAATTTACAAGGGGATGTTAATACCTACGTACTTATTAAATACGTGTGGCAGCCTGGAAAAATTCCTCACATGGTGAAATCATGACATTTTCTGCTATATAAAGTTCTGAAAACTACAGGTTTTTCCCTTTTGTAGGTATCTCAATCACAAGTAAAGTTCAAACTAATTTGTATTATGTATTAAATATGTATTAAATAAAATCTAAAAGCAATAAATATGACCATAAAAACTATATCCAGCTCGATGTAGACATACAGTAGCCTATAGCCATCTTAACGCCTGCATTTGTTAAACTGGCTTCTTATCTACCTAATGTGATCTTTGCTAATCTTTGTTTTGCTAGTTCTAGGCCAATTTAGAAAGGTAGTAAAGCAATTTCTAAATTATTTTGGGGAAATACATTTGTATTTAATGTATTGTAGTGCCTCTGAGGAAGAAGCTTCACCAGGAAGTACTGTAAAAACAGTTCACTTGCTCTTTTACTGGCCAACTCACACTTATAGCACAAACAGAGGCTTGGTCGTTAGCCACAGAACTGGCTTGATGAGGGAAAAGAGGCAGAGTTGACAAAACCCACCAGAGATTCAGCAGAATGGTGAACACAAAACAAACAAAGGAACATAAAACAGACGTAAAACCAACACGCCTGTAGAACATGTACCAGTACAGACAAATACACAGCACATTCCTCTGCTAACAATGAACACTAAATTTAACGCAAAAGTCACTAGACATCACATTAACTGGAGGCCACGGGGTCTCAGGGTATGTAGATTAGCACTCGCACTGAACATTCATTCATCATTTGCCAGAATTCAGCTGCAACAACAATAGGTTAGACCGCCTTACATATATCCCAATTGAATTAGATGGCAGAAGTGTCTCTATCTGTTCCTGCTCAACAAAATTCGTTGATTTAATGCATATTGTTCTTATCCATCTGTCTGTATCTCTCCCCCTTTTGTCTCGCTCAGATTGATAATAAAGGAAACCGCCTGCTGGTCCATGATGAGTCCTCCATTAATGTTCCAGCTGTCGCTGCTGCTCACGTTATAAAGCGCTATATTGCCCAGGCTGCCGATGAGCTCTCTTTCGAGGTGACTCTTTTAAAAAAATGTTTACGTTTTCTACTGCCTTTCAACTTTTTGTCACTTAGCACATTGTGTCTCTTTTCTGGATTTAGGTTGGAGACATAGTTTCAGTCATTGACATGCCTCCGAAGGAAGACACTGGATGGTGGAGAGGAAAACATGGCTTTAAGGTGGGGTATATTGTGTAGCAGAACGATAATAGTGTTTAGTTTTTATGTGTTTAGTGTTTATGCTCACATTGTAATAAGGTGGGCTTGCGATTCTGGAAATCTGGATGTGTGTCTCTCAATGTATGTATTATCTTGTCGTCTTCCTTCACTTGAAAATACAATATCTTAAAATATTTTGAATATTGTCAAATTTATCTAATATTTCTCATTAGGATATTACAATAAAACATGTACCCGATTATAACGCCTATTTCTAGACATTTTTATGGTAATTTTGTTACATTCTAGAAATAAATGCTTGATATAAGCAAAGAAAGAAACCATACATTTGTTTTAGTGTAACTGTCTAATAAGAAATATTAGATAAACGTGACTATATTCAAGGTTTTCAATTGACAAAAGATATCATTGTTGCAGTGCTCGGTTACTGTCTTTGCAGGTGGGCTTTTTCCCTTGTGAGTGTGTGGAACTAATCAGTGAGAAAGTTCCTCCAAGCGTGACCGGTTCACTGCCAAAACCAGGTATTTTTGTGTAAATTTGGAGTTAAACTAAAGAAATAAAGAGCCAGTCCTTCTTACTGATTTGTAAAGGAAAGCTAAACTTTGATGTTTAGATAGAACATTCATTCATTCATTTTCAGTAAGCACTTTATCCTGGTCAGGGTCACAGTTTATCCAGAGCCTATCCTAGACACACAGCATGAGACAGGGATACACTGCAGTTGGGACACAATCATTTGTAAGGCACCATGCACACATACTTCCTTAACTAGGGACAATTTAGAGTAGCCAGTCCACAAAACACACCAAAACCTACCTACTGGTATGTTTTTGGGAGGAAAGCAGAGAACTTGGAGGAAACCCACATGCACACAGAGCAAACATGTGAACAGTAACCTGAGCTCAAGGTCAAGCCGTGGAACCTGGAGACGTGAGGCAGCAACACTACCCACTATGCCACCTTGCTGCTTTACAGATCATTCACCAGTTCATTTGACCATGAAAAACTAAGTAAGCTTGTTAGGACAAACCCATAGATGGTTGGGTGCACACTCTAGTCAGCTATAATTAAAAAAGGAAAGATTAAAAACACTGAATGTGAACAAGCCAACCCTGACAACAGGCAGACACATCCAGACTCGGGAGACTGAGGATCACCAACCAATCACCATTAGCAAACTGGCCAGCTAAGACTGAGGAGCAAAATACACATGGTTAAGGGGACCAGGCATCCCTTTAAATTCTAGTGACAGCTGGCTGGAGGGTGTAGTCAGTTTTAGTTAGTTAGTTAACTAAATTAGTTAAGTAAAGTAAATAAGTTAATTAAGAAAATCAGTCAGTTAATAATCGGGTAAGTTAATTGAATTAGTTGAGTAAGTAAGCAAGTAAGAAAGTAAGTTGGTTGAAGTAAGTTAAATATGTAAGTTAAAATAATTTAGTTCAGTAAGAAAGTATGTTTGTTGAGTAAGTCTGTCAAATATGTAAGTTAGCTAAGTACATTATAGTAAGTTACTTAAGTATGTAAGCAAGTAAGTTGATTGAATTAGTTAATTAGTTGAGTTAGTTAAATATTTGTTAGTTAATTTAACTGGATAAGCAAGTTAATTAAATAAGTAATTTCCTTCCTTCATGATGATGTATAACACGTATCAAAATCCACACCAAATCAGACTCAACAGCTTTGACTATGAATGAAAAAAATTTGGGTTTTTCCACAGTTACTTTTTTCACTATAATTTTATTTGCTACTAAAAAGCTACATATAGCAGCTTTTATTATTATTATTATTATTATTATTATTATTATTATGAAGCTTTTAAATGTCGACATCATATGGCTTCAGATAGCCCTGCTTATGTGTCGTAATGTCTTTTAGTGTCTAATAAGCATGGGAAGCTGATCACATTCCTGCGTACTTTCATGAAGTCAAGGCCTACTAAACAGAAGCTGAAGCAAAGAGGCATCCTGAAGGAGAGGGTGTTTGGATGTGACCTGGGAGAGCACCTCCTCAATTCAGGTCATGATGGTGAGTAGAAAGAGGAAAAATACTAGAATTCTGATACTAGATACTAGACTGCTATTAATGATGTGCTTTTAAATTTCCTTTCTGTATTTCTCTGCTGTAGTCCCTCAAGTCATCAAGAGCTGCACTGAGTTTATTGAAAAGCATGGGGTTGTAGACGGCATTTACCGCTTGTCTGGGATTTCCTCGAACATTCAGAAACTGCGGTAAGTAAGTGCTTTTCAATGTGTCAGTCATGGACACCTAAATCGATGACCTGCTTTGTTTTTTTTTCCCTTCCAAATGAGCTGAGCCCTCACACCTACTTAAGCAATAACATTTTCAAGACTGTGCTGTTATACAAAAATAATGTGCACCGCAGGGGCATTAATTTCATATAACAACGCAATCTGGAGTGTCTTATTTCCGCTTATACCACAACGATTTGCCAATGATTACAATGTTTAATTTATTAATCATTTTAAAAGTTTATAGTTAAATTGAATGGTGTGGAACATCTGCGATACAGATTAGTTCCTGTTCTCCTCTGCGTTATAGCTGTGATAAACAATCATTCCCTCACCTGCCTGACTCACGTACAAGCGCACAAACACACACACATGCACACACAAAGCATAGTCTGTCATTTTACAGAGAAAATGGAAAGCGTAACTGAGACTGAGAGCGTTACAACTGAGACCCCTTCCAAATCTTTTAAATGTTAAATAAACATCTCCTAACAAAAAACTTCACCACATCATCAATTTTAAGAATTACTTTGTTAAACATGTTTTAAAATCTGTTTATTAGTCTACATTATTTGGAGCGTCTGCCGTGCAAGTCCCTGTGTACTATGAGCTGTTACTACAGAAACAGTAATGTATTAGAACGAGCACATTAATATTAACCTATCGTTTATGTTACAGCCAGAACTGCATGTGCTATTATACAGAAATATTGCACACCTTCTGACCATACAGATTCGAGCTTTCAACCATGCTGTGGTATAAGGCTTTTTAATTAACTGATGAGTTGCATCTGTGAAAGTAGCTGCACAAAAAAAAACAGTAGTGATTTTGTCTAACCAGCACTGAGAACCTTGATGTCAGTCAGTCTATATGCCAATATGTTAGAATATAGATTAAATGAGTATAAATTAATCAAAGCTGCATCCTCTGCTGTTTCCTTAGGCATGAGTTTGACTCAGAACACATTCCAGACCTCACTAAGGACACGTATATCCAGGACATCCATTCTGTAGGGTCCCTGTGCAAGCTCTATTTCCGTGAGCTTCCGAACCCCCTGCTCACCTACCAGCTCTATGACAAATTCTCAGTAAGCGTAAAGACGTGCACAGTTTAGATCATAGCCATCTATCCATAGTGCGTTTTGAATGTTTTTTTATTTTTGTGCATGTGTGTGTGTATTTTCATAGGAAGCGGTATCAGGAGCTACAGACGATGAAAGGCTGGTCAAAATCCATGACGTCATTCAGCAGTTGCCTCCTCCACACTACAGGTTTGTTTGGTGCACAGCACACTCTGGTGACAAGAAGAAGTACTGCAGTCTACTCTGTATAAGCACAGCTTTAGGTTATGTACATGTACAAAATAGATCTCATCAAATAAACCTCTAGATGATCTGATTTTAAAAGAGTCTCTTCTTTGTTTGTTTTTTTTAGAACTCTCGAGTTCCTTATGAGGCACTTGGCTCGTATGGCGACCTTCAGTTATGTCACCAACATGCACTGCAAGAACTTGGCAATTGTCTGGGCTCCCAATCTCCTCAGGTGGTTTGCTTTTAGGCTGTGTGTATAAATAGATTTGCTTTTGGATCTTTGGGTAAAGCTTTATATTAAGATTCTCTTAAGATTATTTACTGTACTAGTTAACATTAACAAACTATGGACTTTAGCAATGTGATAAATAATAAGCATGGTAACCAAATAACTAAGGAAAAACACATTTGTTAATGATGTTGCTTTTTTCACATGTTCCATCTGTGAATAAAAACAAGCAAACATAAATTAGCATAAATTAATTTACAGTATGTTACTAAAAGTTGATAATGAACTGTACTCAGTTCTATAAATATTGGAACCTGCAGTACAGCCTTACTTATGAATTATGCACATTAAACACCACAAACAGATTCACATGTTAGTTTATTTTGGTCAACATGGGCTATCACTTTGCTCACTTTGTTCATTATATTTTTAAAAAAGTGATTGACATAAGCATTAATTATTTCGTAAAAATTAGTTGTATAAGAAATAAACACATTGAACGGTGCTGTTTACAAAAAAAAAAAAAAAAACAACGGGGTGGTATATATATATATATATACAGTTACTCTTACCACCCTGACATTGATTATAGTTAAATTTAATGTTGTGGAGCAAAACAGCAGCTATACACAGTCATCCCCTCACCAGCCTCTCTTTTTTTCTTTCTTGTGACGTTAATATGGCAAAAAAATGCAGCCTGTCACGTTACTGAGAAACCGCAAAGACTTGTCAAACCTCCTTCCAAAAATGCTAAATAAATGTCTGCTTATAGAAAGCGTCCTATCAGCAATTACATATGGTTTTTAATACGTTTGGGTGAAGTTTCCACGAGCACATTAATATAAACCTGTTACTTGCTTTGCAGCTGATACAACTGACAGAGCTGCTGTTATAGAAAATTAATCAATACCTTCTGACCAATTAGAATTGAGAATTCATCAGCACTGTGGTATAAGGTTTATTATTGCTGAAGTTCATGGTTTGTTTAAATTTAGTAATACTGTAAATCATGTCGATTAAGGAAACCTTAATATAAAATGTCACTAATATGTATCAAAATTTAAATCCCTGAAAAAACCTTCTGCAACAACTAGTGCAATGAACTACACAAACATTGTGCCAGTGAAATTGTACTGTAGCACCATATACCTTTGCCTTTTTCTCTGTTAGTGAATACTTTGGGAATGGTGGTATGTCTGAAATTGGGGTTTTTAATGCATACCAAAATGCATATGTGTTGTTGAACTGAATCCTCGTACACATGACTAACCTTTTCTTAAATGATTTACCTGTTCCTGGTCATTATAGGTCAAAACAAATAGAGTCAGCCTGCTTCAGTGGCACATCTGCCTTCATGGAGGTGCGCATTCAGTCAGTGGTAGTGGAGTTCATCCTCAATCACGTCGATGTCCTCTTCAGCCCCAAACTCAGCACTCTGATCCGTGAAAGCACAGGTAATGAAAGGGAAACAAAAATTGACTCTCACTACACCACTGAATGCTCAGTTTCCAGTATCAATTGTTTAGTGATACGTTGCTAATCAAGGTTTTTCTGCAATGTGCACTCGTAGGCAACACCACTGTGTCCCGGCCCAAGTCTCTGCTCGTGTGCTCACCATCCACTAAGTTGCTGTCTCTAGAAGAGGCACAAGCCCGCACTCAGGCCCAGCTCGCCTCTCCTGTCTCCCCTGAAAGCAAGTACATCGAGGTGGGAGAGGGTCCTGCTGCCCTGCAGGGAAAATTCCACACCATCATTGAGTTTCCCATGGAAAGGTGCGTCCATTTCAGTGTACTGTATTACTGCAGAAATGTATATTTCATTCACTGTTATTTAACAAATAACAATGAATCCATTCAGGAGTGATATTTATCATGTTATGAATGATCTTAATTTCTTAAGTTAATTCTTAAGCTTGTTCTCAGATTTCCACACGTTATTATTATTGTTTTGGTTTCTATTTCTCCTTCCCTGGGAGTTCATTGGTTTTCTTTAGATTGTATCATGCTGTGTATACACATATTTCAAGTTTATGTTTTTGGACATTGCATGTTCTTGTTTCTCAGTTTGTGTTTCTTGTTTCTCACCTATGTAGTTATGTTGTGTGTGTTTTATAATACTTATTATAATTACACTACATGGCCAAAAGTTTCTGGACACCTGACACCCATATGTGGGTCTTCTCCAAATCGTTAACACAAATTTGGAAGCACACATTTGTATAGGATGATATTGTATGCTGTAGCGTTGCAGTTTCCCTTCACTGAACCTAAGGAGCCTAGTCCAAACACGTTCCAGCATGACAATGCTTCTGCGCGCTAAGTGAAGTCCATAAAGACACAGTTTGACAAGACTGGTGTGGAAGAACTCGAGTGGCCTGCACAGAGCCCTGACCTCAACCCCACTGAACACATTTGGGATGAATTGGAACACTGACTGCACCCCAGGCCTCCTCACTCAACATCAGCGCCTGACCTCACTAATGTTCCTGTGGCTGAATGAGCACATAGCCACAGCCGCAGTCTAGTGGAACGCCTTCCCAGAAGAGTGGAAGTTATTAAAACAGCAAAGGGGGACTAAATTTGGAATGGGATGTTCAAAAAGCACATATGGGTGTGATGGTCAGGTGTCCACACACTTTTGGCTATATAGTGTATGTTTACGCATAAAACCAGCTTTTATTAAAACCTTTAAAAACCTTTATTAAAAACAAGGTTTCCTCATACTTCCTTGTTTTGAGTCTCCACATATGTTCTGTAAATTTGTAATACCATATTATTTAAATTTGTATGCAGTTGTTATACTATAAATAATATTCTATGTTCTCATAGAAAGAAGGCCCAGACAAAGGTAAAGAAATCTCCTGTGGCAAGCTGGCGTTCATTCTTCAGTATGGCAAAATCCTCTACCACCGCCAAGCGCAAGCTGCTCCGTCATCCCAGTGAGCCCAATAACATGAAGACCTCACAGGCACTCCCAGGTAGGGCTTTTCCTATACACAGTTCACTGTTCGATACCGATCTCAATACTTTAGTTTAGAGATAGGCAAACTAAAAAAAAAATTCACTGACACTGTGATTAGATCCTATCTAAATTTAACAGTGAGTACAGATGGTTTAACAAAAAGTGGAATGCAAAATACTTCTTTTACAGAGGTAAGAACAGACTCCATGCTTTAACTGTAAGGAAGGTGTTCAGAGAATATAGTCTCAGTTGCCATTTCTCTACCAAACACTCTCCATGGGAGCCTACTGCTATGTGAGGTGTGCATAATGCATAATTCTTAATAAGAAAGCCAGATATAATTTGAGTAAAGTAAATTATCATGCAGAACAGTTATCTGTCGTATTGAGGAAATTGGTGAAGGCCCATGAGATAACCAAATTGTCTGAGCTAAAAGTAACTGATATGTTCTCAGCTTCACAGCTGACTTTAATTAAGAACCCTTTTGGGTGGGAATAGCTCTCTTTAGTGTAATTGTTAACATTGATCTAATAAACCCATACTGAAATTGAAACTTACACAGGGCCTAGTCTATCTACAACAATAGCACGAAATGGGTCGATATACTATTTAGGAATTTTATGTGACTCTTGGTCTAAAAATGTTTATCTAATCATGCTTTAGGTTCATAGTAAGTGTAATGCACTGAGTGGATTTGGAATGACAGAGCCTTGATTTGTTTTTCCAGGTGGTAGAGGAGATACTGGAACACTACGATCATCTAAAAGTGAAGAATCTCTGTCGTCAAATAATCTTGAGGGTAATGTGTTATTTTGTTTAGTTAAATTTTTCTATCTGCAATGTAGCTGACATTTAATGTCTGTTCTATATCAAGTAAATGAACATGTTGCCTACTTTAGATGGATCAGCAATGTATCAGGCACGCAGGCCCCGCTCTACTAGTGTTGCCTTGTCCACTTCCTTCAACGAAGAGCTGCTAAACAGCCGAGTCCACAGGGATTCTCAGTTAAGCCATAAAGACAGCAAAGACACAGCTTTGTCCACCACTTGTGTGCCTGCTCTCATATCGACCCCACACTCCGCTGATGCAGATATTGGCAAGGCTTCTCTAGACTTTGACCCAATTTCGTTTCAGTGCAGTACAACACCAATTGAAGCTTCTGTGTTTGAAGAAAGAAAAAGAGGCAGCAGACGGAAGACTGGAGGCAGTTCCAGTGAATCAGAAACCTTGAAAAAAGTTACCCCTACAAGACCATCTGATGTGATCCCAACAGTTTCAGAGGACACAAATTATAAGCACTCAATGTCAGCGAAATTTCCAACAACTATTATAGCTAAAGAAGAGCTGAAGTCCTCTTTGACTGCTCCTGTGGGTCTCACCCAAAAACCCGAGGTTGCTTTAGAGATGAGAACTCTGTCTGTGCCTCCCACTGAAGTGTTGTCACCCTTGGTCAAGCCCAGTGAGTCAACATGGGGACAGGATTGTCAAAACAAGCCTTCCTCTTCACTCCAGACAGAGGCTGAAAGCCTTGATGAAACTCACAGTGAGGAAACAAGACCAGTGAAACAAACAGAATCAGGTTAGTCCAAGGGCTTTTGCCATTTAACATTTACAAAGAGTGATCATCCTCACATTTTCCTTTTCTCTATCTTTGTTGTTTATTTGTTATCTACAATTTGCTGTCTCTATAAAGTGTATTATTGCACCATGCTTTGTTTTTCCCTGTTCTTAGGTGCTGTGACCTTTGACTGCACTCCAGGGCTGGTAAGATCAGTGTCTCTCATAACCTCCCAGCCTGCTGTAAAGAGTGCTGCCCGTATGCTGGCTCTGGCCTTGGCTGAATCTGCGCAACAGGCCACCTGGTTGAGGAAACGAGGGAGTTCAGAACCACCGACTCCTGTTTCTCCGAGTCACCTCCAGGACCCACTCTCCATACTGCAGTGGCCTCCAAAACCTTCTCTACAAGCCCAGACATCATCCGCCAGTAGAGGACATTGCTGTAGCACCTGCAAAACTTTTGGAAAACCTTCAAGCGTCATCTCTACAGGAAGTTACACCGATGCCGGCAGCCTGCAGAGCACCTGCGCATGTCATGGCAGTGAGAGCGGACTTAGCTACTCTGATGGAGGTGATGTTTCTGCTGAAAGTCATGAAACAAATTTGCCCCGCCAGGACTTACCTGCTGTTAGTAGTTTAGATGCTAAGCAGGATGCTGAAAGCCATGTGCCCATGAGAGAAAATGTCCGCCATGTTGGAGTTGGTACAGATGGTGGTAGCCCAGACCAAAGCTCTGAGATGGACTCATACAAGAACCTGATGCCCTCTCCCTCACAGACAGAGACATCACTCCACACCACTAACAGCCAGTCAGCCAGGGCTTCTCTTCTCAAAAAGCAAGCTGCCAATGCTTCCAACTTCCGTGTGATATTAGCTGAAGCTTCTATGCCAGCTTCAGTGCATGATGTTCTTCCACAATCTCCAGTTTCTCCACTGACTTCCAATTACCAGTGCAGCCCCAAAGAGGAGATGTTGAGGCCATTAGGTCAAATGTCCTGGTCTGGTCCTTTTGCACAGACCAGTTCTTTTCAGCCTGATTATATGCAGTACCAAGCTAAGATCTTCTCCAAGGACCACTACAACACCCTGGCACCAAGGTCCCTCCATCAATCCATTAAATACAAGAGTCCACATAGGAATGAACACTCTACAAGCTTCCGTTATAGACATGGCGGCCCAAGATACCCACCAATGGATGGTGCGTCTGTATATCCCACTATTCGTAGAGTGCGCTCCATGCATGCACCACCAGAGGACACGTTTTTCTTCCCGCATCCATCTTACCAGAACAGTACTTACCGCAGACAGGTTCTCTCGGATATCCACCAAGTGAGGCCTTATTTTGAGGATGGTAAAGTTCAATATAGGTACAAGCCCTATTCAGGAGCGCCGTATAACAATCTGGATCAGTATCGAGTAAGCAGTCATGGATACAGCCACTCTTACACCCTCTTCAGGCGGCCTACCTATCCTGGTAGAGTGATGAGCAAAGCTGAGAACTATCACAGCCCCCTCATCAACATACCCTTTAGCAGAGAAGCTAGTTTTATAAAGCAAGGCACTGGCCATTTTCCAAGAACAAGAAATGTTGGTCTGTATGAGGGTTCTGATGCCGGATTATCAGATCGACGTTTCAGTCCATCTGTCAGACAAGGAAATATAGAGAAGAAGAGACTGCAAGATGTTGTCCCCCAGCCCCATCTTCAGAAAGAGAGCCAGAGGGGCCAAGAAACAATGCACACCAGGAGTAAATCTGATTCGGCCAAAGATCTGCTTATTTCTACTGAAGGGGCTGATGGGAAATACAGGGTTACCATGGTGTCCCATTACTCCCCTGAACACCCACTCTCTGAAACTAATGTACCCCTTCCCACCCAGGCAGAGAAACAGAGGAGTGGGCACAGTACCAAACCTGCCCTGATGCTAAAGCAGAGTCGGTCTATGCAGAACTACACACAGCACACGCTAGAGGCCTTGCCACAACCACGTAAGCTAACTCTGCATAAAGAATACAGCTGCCCTGATTTTAAACACACCGATACTTCTGAGCACAACAGTGCCCGACTTCACAGCCAAGATAAACTGATTAGGATCCACGGCAGCCATCCTAAAGAGGACTTTCAATATGCTTGGGTTAAGGGACGTGATTTGCAAAGATCAGCGAGGTCACAAAGCATGAAAAGTCATCAACAACCCAGACATGCCAAAACGACTCTGGAGCATGATCATAGATTTTCATATGCTGTCCAGAGCAGGCCAAGGACTCGTAGCATGTTTGCACCATCTCGTACTGATTACATGGATGGTTATGTGTCTTTGCAGCCCAAGGTACACGGCATTTTCCCAAACTATGGCTGCATGCCCCCTCATAGTAACAGACTGTACTCTACAGCTATGGGTAGAGGACGCTTTCTTCACTCTGAGATTAGGCCTGAGACAGAAATATATGCTGAATGATAGCTATTTATGGATGTGTATGGGAAAAAATAGTGGTATTGTACACAGTTTATTATATAAAAGAAAGAGAAGCATTACATGTATTTTAATATGGTGTGAAATTTTACTTGTACATTATCCCATAATAATACACATCAAATTACACCATCAGTCATAGAGCTTGGCGACATCACATTAATGTCGAGTCACTTAGCATTTTTACTGATTATGAAGAACATGTCTGTAAATTATTTGTAATAGCTAAAATAAGTCATTTTGTTCAATAAGTCATTATAAGTCATTCTTCAGCTGTTACTAGTTTCATAGCTATGAAATAAATCTACTGAAATAAATTTCAACATAACATTTAAATGTATACTTGGTCTTACAAGGTATTAATTAACTGATAAAACTGGTATTTGGATAGCCTTTGTATTTCTTCAAGCTGCTTCAATGTTATAAAACAACACCAAATGTCATCCAAGGAACAGTTTCACAAATTCTTACTGTGTATTTTTTTAATGTGTCTTTTTTGTGTCTTTTTATATAGTGACTCCAAAATCTATGCTGATTTAAAGTGAATAACAATTTATTGTTGTAGACACTGTAAGGCCCTGATTTACTAAGATTCAAAATAATTTGTGTGTGCAGTGGGAAAAATTGCATGGATAGTGAGTGTGTTGAAGGTGATTCACAAAAAAAACAAAAAACAAATTGTGTAAATTACGTCACATGTGAGGTCAGTGAGCGAGTTATGGTGAGTTCAAATCTCATAGATTTCTGAAATAATAAATTGAATTTGAAAGTATAACAAAGACTAGTAAGACGGGTTGAAATAGTCTTCAAAATGCAATGTGAATAAATGAATCAAAGAGTGTAAACGTTAATAACTTTTCAAAAACTATTTAAATACCTTTGGCATCAGAACATGCAGTGAATATCTCAGATTAATCCCACTTTACTGTGGTAATATTGAAATTTTGAAAAACTTTCTGATTATTTTCCTAAGGCACAATTGTGCAAAACTTTCTCATTATTAAGATATTGTAAAATGGTCATTTCAGCTTCTGGAAATTTAATACATACCTTTCAGTTATATAAATTTGCACGCACTGTCCCTGAAGTGACTTTTAGGTAAATCACACTGCGTGTGCAAAATAATTGAAATGCTTTGACACTGCCATGTATTTTCCACCTTAAGGTACGATCTCCCAAATTGGAAATCCATTCAGGCAAACACACAAAATTTTGCTCATGTGAAAGACACAGTCTACCATCGACTCAGAAATTTCAATCACTTTTGTTGTTGTAAAAAATTTGCATGTTTTCACACACAAATTTTAAGTAAATCAGGGCCTGTGTATGAACTGCATACCATATTCATTACGCTTGGAAAGCTTCACTCACACATTCTAGTTACAGGCGTTTTAATTTGTTCTTTGAGAACCAGTTTGATTATTTGTACTTTTCTTTAAGAACAGAGGTCAAAGGATCAAAAATGCATACCCAATCCTGACCAAAATTGAGCTAGCTCCATTGCTTGAGTCATTCTTCTTTCATTAGTTTTGCATCAAAGTTGTCAAATGAAGTCAAATGTAATCCAATTTAGCTTTAACACAAAAAGAGGTATGTCCTAAATGAAGCAGAAGTTGCTGTTTCAGCTGTAATGTATATAAGTCTTGTGGTGTTGAATATATTTTCCTGCTGTTTATTGCTTGTATGTAGTAGGAGGATAGGCAAGCACTTTACGATTAGACCCAGTCTGTGAAACAACCAGATACTTTAAGATAATGAATTCAATGAAGATAATATAATTATACAACTTCGGTATGCAATGTAGAGTTGAGGATTGAGAATAAGAGTGATCCTGGAACTAAAAATCAGGGTCATGAAGCTGAATTGACCATTAAATGGTTACAAATGGGAATATAATGTAAATTCATATATTTATTTAATTGAAAACAGAGTGGTTGAAAATATGTGTAATCTTCGTTATTCTAAGGATTTTTATGTTGTCTACTCGTTTTTTATGTTGTACTGTTACTTTCATTAAATATTCAAAATGATAAGAACTGTATCCTTGTTTATCAATATTATGTCTGTCTTACAAAACTGCACATGACTTGTAATGATAATTGTTTTATTGATTTTATTTTTATCTAAATTAGTTAATACAGTGTTATAGTCTAGGCCTGTGCTGATGTTTACATTTTCATAGCAGGATATAAGTTATTAGATAATTCTTTATTGCTTTATTAGACATTTAACACTGTTGAAACACTCTCAGACAGCAACAATAGCCTACCCTCAGTAACTGAAAACCATGCTTTGACAGACAAAAAAGAAATTATGGGTTTATCTGGGTAAATTGCTCAATGCATAACACCATGCAGATACAGGTCAAGAGCTTCAGGTAAAGTTCACATCAAACATCAGAATGGGCAAAAAATGTGTTCTCAGTGACTTTGACCGTGACATGTTTGTTGACGCCAGAGGGGCTGGGTTGAGAATGTCAGAAGTTGCTGCTCTCCTGGGATTTTCACACACAACAGTCTCTAGAGTTTACACAGAATAGTGAAAAATACAAAAAAAAACAAAAAAAAACCATCTAGTGGGTGGCAGTTCTGCAGGCAGAAATGCATTCTTAATGAGAGAGGGCAGAGGACAATGGCCAGACTGGTTCAAGCTGACAGGAAGGCTACGGTAACTCAAGTAATCAATCTTTATAACTGTGGTGAGCAGAAAAGTATCTCAGAATGCACATCAAAAGAGTATCCATCCTCTTGGGGTGATACAAGATAGTGAGATTATAAATCATTACATATGTACAACAGTACAGTATAAAGTCAAACAAGTGTGTATTGAAAGGATGTTCAGTATGTGCATATTGTGAATCCAGTCCTGGGATGAACACAGGCTTTATGATTACAGCAGCAGCTCTTAAGTACAAGTCTATAGTATCCATGTGAGATTGTCCACTGAAGAAAGGGTGATACATGAGTGTAAGTTGTTTATGGGAAGATGGATGGAAGTGGGACCATCCACAGCAGCAGAAAGTTTATCAGAAGTGCACAACTCTACCACCATTGTCAAGTTTGCTGACCACACTGTTGTAGTGGGCCTGATATCTGATAACGACGAGAAGTGCTACCTAGAGGAGATTAAAAGCCTGGAGAACTGGTGCCAGGAGAACAACAAACAACAATTGATAGTGGACTTTAGCACAAAGCAGGAGAGGTGCTACCACCCCCTTAAGATCAACGGGACCCCAGTGGAGAGAGTGGACAGTTTCTGATACCTTGGTGTTCATATCATGCAGGACCTGGTCCATGGTCCTGTCACATTAACTCCCTGGTGAAGAAGAAACCCTGCCAGCGTCTTTACCAGCTTAGACGCTTAAGAGACTTTAAACTGCCCTCTAAGGTGCTAAGGAACTTTTACCCCTACACCATCGAGAGGTGCATGACAGCCTGTTTTGGGTACAGCACCAAGCAGAATAGGCGGGATCTCCAGAGGGTGGTGCGAAAAGCTGAGCAATCTGAACAATGGACTCTTCTCTCTGTTGCGGTCAGGGGAGCACTTCTGCTCCCTGAAGGCCAACGCAGAGAGAGTGAGCAGGAGCTTCTTCCCACATGCCATTCGGACCCTCAACCAGGACAACACATAGGACTATTACTTGGACTTATTTGCACATCACCCGCTACCTCAGCCTGATGTTGCATAGCATATATTGCACAAACAACTGCATATATATGCACCTTATTCAAAATACAGTTGTACCGTTTCTGCCACTGACCTTTGTATCCCTTACAGCATGTATTTTTTTATTTTTTTTATAATATTCCTTTCCTACCTGTATAGAAGTAAATTCTGGTTTAGGTACATTCTATTTTTATGTCATAGACAGTCAAAAAAAGCATTTCGCTGCACATTGTACTGCATATGGTTATGTATGTGACCAATAAAATTTGAATTTGAAATTGAATTTGAAAGCTCCTAGCAGATGAAGCGCATCAGATTGAATCCAGCATGTCTGGAGTGCGAGAGTAGAGCCACAGCAGTAGAAGTGTGTCAGGCTCAACACTGTGCATGTTCTGTGACTGGATGAGAAACATGGATGTTCCTTGTTTTACATCATCGTCTGTATCTATAACTGTAATCTACCATTAGGCAATTTAGTGAAATCGTCTTGAAAAATTTCTGTGCAGTAATGACAGCTTGCTTCTTGTGTTTGTGGTTTTCATTTTCACTGCTGAGGTCCTCTGATATCTTTCTGAAACTGTACCATCTGCATTTGGGAGCACAGAAAGTCACACATCATAGCTCTGCTGAATAAATACAGCACACACTGTGTTTGTGTGCCCATCTAAATTCATCTGCTGGCAGCAAAGTAGCAAACTATTATACAGACTGAAACAGAAACAATCCCAGCAAATAGTTAAAGCTAGTATAAGTAACCTAGGAAAGATGGCACTAACATTAATTCAGTCCCATTTATCAGACCAGCAATCAACTGATCTCAGAATACAGCAAGCATACAGCATACTGCAAGAATTATTATACATTAAATTATGTTATTTTTTATGTGAATTGGCCCTAAAAGTAGTTACTGAATATTATGCTTTACCACTTTGTTCAGAGGGTTAAATAGATAATTTCCTGTTGAGTTAGATTGTTTGTTTTACTAATTCAATTTAAGTCTTACTGTCCCAAAATTTAAGCACTGCACACCAATAATTACTCACTTAAATGACAGACGTATACCAAAATAGATCATGGTTTAAAAAATGTTTCATTTTAAATCATTTTAAATAAACCAAATAAACTATGATCTAACTGTTGTTTCTACATGTTAGATATATTTTAGTGTTGCCTTACTGGAACATGATTTTTTTAATGGTAAAAGTATTGGTTTTTGATGTCCTAAACAAGTCCCGAGGTGATACGTCTGTTCAGTTACCGAATGCTCCACAACAATGAGACAAAGAAAGCTCAAATTTCATATGCAGATAGAGAACTCTTTCCTTTGAAAGATGACATGCAGCTTTTGTTGATGTTGTCGCTATTTTTTTATACGAAAGCTATTTTTGCACAATAGTCAGACTAGACAACACTGGCATCTACACCACTAGGGGGCCTGAACAAACAGGCTATGATGAATAAGTGATGAGCTACCGGAGACTTTACAGAGATACAGCGAATCAATCAGATCTGCACATCACAATTCTAAGATGGTGTGATGTCACTTAAAGTATCTAGCCAAAAAGTAAACTCCATGTCACTTCCCCATTCAGTGTGAGTGCCAGATGCAGGCTGGAACAAAGAAATGAAAACCAGTGCATTGCTGTAAACTTACAGAAAAAAAACTTAGACAAATAATTTTTCCATTAAGTATGATAAAATATGGGTCAACCTTGGGGCATGGTGACTTAGTGGTTAGCATGTTTGCCTCGTTCCTCCAGGGTTGGGGGTTCAAATCCTACTGCTGGTTTCCTCCCCAGTCTAAAGACATACATTGCAAGCTGTTTGGTGTTTCCAAATTGTCTGTAGTGTGTGTGTGTGTGTGCCCTGTGATGGGTTGGCACCCTGTCCGGGTTCCCTGGTATAGGCTCCAGGCTCCCCCGCAACCCCGTGTAGGATAAGCAGTATGCAAAATGGATGGATGGCTTATTTCTAATAGAACACTGTAGGATCAGTTTAGAATATTAATTAAAATACTACAACAAATACATTGACAAAGGTGCTGCAGATCTAGTCCAGATCTGAAATAAGCATGATAAATCTGACCCATGGTAGGACTGTATGGGTAAAATAATCATTAAACACTTTTACAGATCTGGTCAGGAACTTCTGAGTAATTCAGGTCGAATCATTTTTGCCTCCTGAGTTCCCTTGGAGGTGGAACAGTCACTGGGTAGAACATAGGAGTGTACATAATAACATTACTAAGCATCAGACAAAAATGATCTAAGTAGTCAACATAGGCCAGTTGTTATAGATCAGTGATCAACCCTCTTCCTTGAGATCTACCTTCCTGCAGGTTTCATCTCCAACACACCTGTTTTAGTTGATCAAGAACTTCTTAAGACAATGATTAGATGGTCAGGTAGGCATGATTATAGTTGGCGCTTCAGGAAGGTAGATCTCCAGGAACAGGGATGGTGACCACTGTTATAGATTATTAGTACATGTCTACATGTCTTTGCTCAAGTCTCACCCTTGCTTCAGTGGATAATCTCACCTGGATGCTGTAGATTTATAAGTAACAACTTCTGCTGTAATCATAACGACTGTCATGTGCTCATTCCAGGACTCTTATTCACAAAATGCTCATACTGAACATCCTTTCAACCCCCTCAGTACTGTTTAACTTTACTCTTCTACACCTATACACTGTAATGATTTATAATCCCATTATCTGGAGTCACCCAGAAGAGGATGGGTTCACCTGTGTTGTCTCAGGGAGTTTTCCTTTCCACTGTCTGATCTGACTTGCTAATTACGAATCTAAATCTACCTATGGATTTCTGTAAAACCACTTTGAAAATATCTGTTGTAAAAAGTGCTATACGGTTAAATTTAGTCTAAAGCATAACAAAGTCTGCAGCACACAGCTCATTCTTCCCAGCTGTCTTCTTCCATTGGTGTAAAGCACCTGATTTATAGATGCAACATTATGCTGTATTAGGCGGTTATTACAGCTCTGTTGTAATATAGCTGAAAATATCTTGAAGGGAAACATAAGTTATCTTAAATAATTAATGATAAGTGTCACACTTGCCTGTGATAATAACAGATGAAACAGCAGAGGGCACCTTAGCACTAGAGGAACTGGATGCTTCCTAATGAAACCATTAGACATACTGTATGTTCCTTCTTCACCTATGATGTACGTCTAGGGCATTTTATTTATTTCCTATGGTTTTGTTTTTCATTGTAATAATGTATGACGAGTTCCATTTTGACTTTTGCAGCAGGAGACAACAAAATCTAATCAGTGGATTGAACTAATGAGTTTGAGGTAGTCCATTGCCTTTTATAGACATGTAGTATGAGAGAACCAGAATTGTAAATGGTTTCATACATACTTGGTATAAACACAGTTCATATGAAAATAACATGAGTTATGTAACTATGGGAACTGTTGGTTCCTTCTGACATTATTGCAAAACATTATCCAGTGATTCACATCTCCCCTGGTAGTTAGGAGAAGTAAAATAAAGAGCTAATTGCATAACTAACTGTGATAAATGCCAGAAGTGGTAAGAATCACCTGGATACTGTCTTGAGTGTGTGCACAAGCATGCTGAGTCCTTTCAGTGACGTAAGAAGCAGCATTTGCAATAAATGCCTCTGTCATACTACCATCTGTCCCTGAAACTTTCTCAGCAAGTTCTCACCAGGTGGGGGTTGGTTCTGAATGAGAAAGAACCCTGGCGCTTATCCAGGGTTCATAGATCTAGTTCTCTAGACTTCCTAGAGTGGCCTCTGAGTAATGCTCATGAGAAGGAGATGCTCCTTGGTAGAAGCTTGACATCCAGCATCCAGTAGGCTATGCTCTGCTTCAATAAGGGAGCCCCTGGTGTCTTTCCTCTGTGAAAAATGAACAGTTTGTTCAGTCAGATGGCTGTCGTCCGGTCTAAAATAGTACTATGCTGGATACAAGGAACACTGCAGACTCATCTTCATGGAGTACTGCCAGGTTAATTTTTTTATATACTGTATATATATATAAAAAATTTGTTTATATGACCTTCGGTTCAATCCTGGGTTCAACCACAAGGTCAATGCATGCATGCAAGGTCATATTATTACTAGAGCATGCAGTTCTCCCCGTCTTTTAGCTGAAGCAATTGCTAGAAAAAAGACTTTTTTTTTGGACATACCCATTTCAGTTTGACTTGAATAAGCTTATAAGGAGGGGGCTTAAGAATGAAATCCCATTCTGAGCGCTTGTGTCTAACAGCACGACTCTGACAGTAGTACCAGCTGCAAGGCAAATCACAGGTTTATATTAATGCATTTGTCCTAATACTTTTTCATTATTATAGTAACAGCTAATTCTCAGGTACTTGTATGGCAGCCATTTCACATAATGTGATAATAGTTTAAATGTAATAATAATCCGATTAAAAATTGTGCTCTTCTTTACCAAAAAAGCATCATTTTTGTAAGGGGACACTTATTTCACATTTAGGGAAGGAGTGTCAGTGCTGGAGTGTCAGTGCTTTGTAACAGTCATACATTCCTTTAACTTTTCCACAGTGGGAAAGTCTACAGATGGAGAACGTTGCATTTCACAGTTGCTCACAATTTGCTTTTTTTTCTGTCTTATTAACTCTGAGAGAGAGAAAAAAAAGAGAGGCTGGTGACGGAACGGCTGTTTATAGCTGCTATGTAGCAATAGGAACAAATCTTTTTTGTGGACATTACACTACATTAAATGTACCTCTAAATGGATAAATAGTATGAAGTGTCACTGTATAATAAATAAAAAATTGGCAAGCTGCTTGGGACTAAGAGGAATAAAACACTATGGGACATAATGTTATAGGAAATAGTCAACTATGGATTAGTAACGGTAACTTCGCATCACATTAGGCCACATCACACCACCCTGTCATTGATTATTTTCCTATAACAGCATGCCAGTCATGTTTTTTTCCTTACATAGGTACCACAATAAAAGTTAAAAATGACAGTGACCAATACTTCACTCCACATGGTGGGGATTTAATGAGTTATCTATAACAAATGTCAAGATTCCAGTCTAAACTTTCATGAATATGAATGAAAAATATCACAGTAAAAATAAGCACAACAGACAGAGCAAACTGTTTTATTGCCCTAGCATACTCCAGTTACTGATCTGCAGTCTTTAGTGGTAGCTAACACTAGTCATCCTGCCACCATGCGCTAACGACATTTTGGAGGGTAGATATTAGTTATAAAATGTATATACAGTTAATAGACATTAGTAGATCAGCTGGTGGTGAATGTTATGTTTCTGCATTACCTGTTATTAATGCATTAATGTTATATTTCTTAATTTAAAAAAAAAAAAAAACATCTTGCATTCTTGGAATTATTGTATTTCTTTTGGAAGTCAGAAAGGAATTTTTGCACCGTCTCTAATTCTGAAACCAATAACTTGATAAAAACACTAACAAACATTAATAGCAGTAAACAGTAAGCAATTAATTAAAATATAAAAGTCAATATTTGGTGTGAAAACACTTTGGGTTTTAAAAATGTCTCAGTAGTCTCAGGTAAACTTTGTGTACTTTTATAAGGAAATTTTCTGGTAGGTTTTGCTAAGAATCTGCCACAGTTCTTCTGAAGACTTTGCCACACTTGCCTCTTTACTGACACACAACTATTTTATTGTAGCATTTAGTTTTTTGTTGGAAAAGTAATGTTTGGAAATCTAAATGTTTTTATTTTATTTTTTAACTGACTTAATAATGCAGAAGTCACAAAATAAAAATCTATAAAATAAATTTGTATTTAAAAAATTAGGCTGCCTAAGATTTTTGCACAGTACTCTCTCTCTATATATATATAAATATTACATTAATATGTTATATTACATTGGAATTTCTTTATACAGGCTTACTTTAACTACAAGTTAGACTGCTGCAATATCTAAAAGGAGTTAATCTACTCATTCCCAACAAATGTCCTCCTTCTTAGAAAATAAATAAAATTACCCAAAGCTCAGCTTGTTTCTGCTTTGCTGCACTATATTTTCAATGGTTTTAATGGAATGGCTATCTGTGAAATTTGATAAAGCAATTAAATAAAACATTACTCTTCGATGCTTGACCAACTTGATTGAACTTGAAAGCGTGTTTAATGGGGGGAGTGTGTGAAAAGACCGCTTTAATCTTCTACAAAGCAAAATCTCAAGTGGATTGATTTTTAAGAAATGTGTAGTTACAAACCAATCCATACTAATAAACGTGACATCAATCTGGAGTCTGAAAATGTGTGTGTGTGTGTGTGTGTGTGTGTACATGCCGGCCATTACCTCTTTGTGCCTTTATATAGTTTCTTATATATGATGAATATAATATATATACACTGTGACTAGCTCTTTCACTCAGAATAAAACTGAAAATCAGCATTGCTCCTCTTCCTTAATCAAATCATCAGGATGCAGAAGCAAGAGCCAGAGCTACCATTTCAAATGTATAATCAGAGATGAAGGATGTGAAAAATGTGATGGAAGAAAGAGGGAAAGAAAGAAAGAGAGAGAGAGAGAGAGTGTGTGTGTGTGTGTGTGTGTGTGTATTCATACCCAATATATCACTGTCCTCCTAAGACCATGTTCTCATATGTATGTTCATGTTCAGGGTCTCTGCCACCAAATAATGTGTTACAACTCATGGACACATATGATTATGCTGTTCTGCTGCTCTTACTCTTTCTGTGCTTTCAGTGTGTTTGTGATATTGATTGGAGAAAGAGAAGAGACAGAAAGAGAAGAGAGCTTTTTGTGTCACACACTCTTGCCTTGGACATGCATCAAAGTGAGCAAATGATCACTGTGACTGCACAATATGCAACGTAATCCGTTTTCTTCTTCTTTTTTCTTTTTGCAGGAGAAGAGGAGAAAGGGGAGAAAAGATGTACAGCAGTCAGGAGCAAATACACACAGAAGAACTATGGGCTTGGTTTGTACTGTGAATTGATGATTTCAGATGGTACAGGTTTCAAATCATGACACATAAAAGCAACAACTGGTACTTTCTGTGTGTTTCTCTTAGTCTTTTTTCCTTCCTTCAGTATTCACCAAGTTCATTCAAGTCCCTCTGTGGATTTACCACGTAATCAAAAGCAAGGTTACTCCACTGCTTTTGCCACAGACCTCACATTTGTCCTTCATCATTAAATCATGGCACAAAAGCACTTTCTGACCTTTCTAATACCTTTTACAAAATAAATAATCCAATAAGAGGGAATACCTTCATGCACTAAAACATGACACAAATGTAAGTGCAGCAAGGGCTAAAAAGTCATTCTAATATATGAGACTAAATCTGGAGCCTTCAATATCAAGGCCTTGCCTTCCTAATCTTTAATATAGACAGGTACATGGTAATATTCCTACACTGAACAGCATTCCATGCTTAGACATAAAAATAATAAAGCAATAGAAAAAGAATAATAACACAAACTGTATCAATGGAAAGTCGAGTTTAAATATGCTGCAGTTCACATTCCTAGAGCTACAGATTATTTGGTTAAAAAAGAAAACAAGAATATTATTGAGTCAGGGGAGAGGAATACAGTATACTCATAAAATCTCTGAGCTGCTGTGAGTCAAATTAATGCTCTTGTGGCTGAATGAGCAGAAATCCCCACAGCCACATTCCAACATCTGGAAAGCCTTTTCAGAACAGTGGAGGTTATTATAGCAGCAAAAGGAGGACCAGCTCCACGCTACTCATGGTTTTGGAAGGGGTGCATATAAGTGTGATGGTCAGGTGTCCACATACCTTTGACCATATCATGTACTCTAAAGAATCAGATCTGTGCTGTGTTCTAAGAGAGGTTAGTAACTGTGACAGTCACATTGATGTGTACAATAATCGTTTTGAGGCTATGCAGAGATCAGCTACCAAACTGCACTGTGTACGTATGAATTTATTATCATTATTATTATTATTATTATTATTATTATTTAATCTTGCTTGTAAACCTGTGTCACTGAAAGTTTAGGCTAACATTTAGGGATGGGTCTTAGAAACTATGAAGAAGATTTCATGCCTGATTGTAAATCAATCTCAACAGTGAAAAAAAAAAACATAGCATGCTTTCATTAGTGAAATGCAAAAAACATGCCACTCTGAAAGGCTTAACCTTAACTGCATTGCAATGCTGCTTAATCACCTTAATCGAAAAACAATCAGCAGAATATTGCTTTTTTTTTTAAGAATGAAACACTAAATTTATGGCAGACGTGAACATAATTCACACCAATTCATTCCATCAGACTTTCATCAGCGTGTAGGAAACGTGCCACACTGAAAAGCACATTCACAACCAGGCTGGCAGAATAATCCAGTGGTGGTAGATATTAGACTCTCTTAGTAATGACATTACACTTTTGGGCTAATTTTTCTTGTACTTTTCTTTTTTATAGATGTTTTCTTGTCTTCCTGAAGCATAAAAATAAGCACATCTGAAGATTCCTCTGCTCTAGGTCCAGCACCATAGCCCATAAATTGATAGCCCATTGGCAAGATGAATTTATTTTTGAAATTCATATAAATATTTTTTACCTTATGAAACTAGTTTACTAGTTTAGATGATGATGATTCATGAGTCAGTTTCATGAATCAGATTTGTTCATACTCCATTCTATTTTTTGCAACTTTGAAGAAAAAGGTGGCTCATAAGATGAACATGTTTCAAACATTGTCTGCCCCCTGCCCAATCTAGTCTTAGCCAATTCCCACCCACCAGTCAGCTCTCCCCTATCACACGACAGCTACCAATCAGGGAGGGTGAAGTCTAACACATGCTTCCTCCAAGACACGTGAAGCCAGCCAACCGCATCTTTTCAAACTGCTGCTCCTGCTGCATCACTGGGCAGAGGAACATATTCAGAGAAAAGTGCTATTCGCCCCTTCCACATACGTGGCCTCACAGACACAGGCCCTCCCACTCAGAGCACATGGCCAGTTTTGTTCTCTTTCCTCCCAGCACTGGATGGCATCATTGGGATTCGAACTCGTGATCTCCAGATGACAGGCTGATGCTTTTGTTGTACCACAGGGAGCTATGTTTGCCTTTTGAAAATGAAATTGCAGGCTAGTTCCCTGGTATTTTCTCAGGTCCATGTGTTTGTTTTTCTTGTATTTCCTTGTTCATATTCTTCTCCTGTTGCATATTGATTTCCCAGTGTCTGTCTGTGTCTTGACCCCTGCTATGGATTATGCCTACAATTATTTTAACAGACTTTGCCATCTAAAGACTCAGTATATAAAGGGTGAGATGCCGTGGGGCAGCAATTTGGCTGTTTCACCATAGCAAAGTGCTCGTTACTCCAAAAAGTCCCTTACCACCCGCGAGCCCTGTAAAAACACCTTATGTGACCAAAATAAGGTCTGCTAAGCTTCACCCTGTCTCTCTGCATGCTCCTGTATGATTTAATGGACTTCCCTCTGTCATACCGTCTGGGCATTTCACCTCTTTATGACAACCTTGATTTTTCCCTTGCTGGTTTCAGTATCCAGTGCTAATAGTATTTTAGATGTATATTTTACCTACAGCTTAGTTTAATATAAGTTTACCAGCAAATCATTCGGATGGACATAGCGCATAATCACTGAGGGACACTCGGACATGGAGAAGGAATTTCTCATCTTCATTAAAGAAATGTGGGGCTCATCTATATATTTTTTGGGGAAAGGAACCAGGATCTCAGTCCTTTGCAAACAGACTCCCACATAGTGAGCATGACTGGATGCAGTGGGAGCTCCGAGTGGGTGTTCTGTTGCCCGCGGCCTCTGATGACCCACCTACCTGATATTTTCCATCTGCCTGCATAGTCACTGTAAAAGCAGGGAGTTGGAAAACAGATTTGATTCATTGCCAGCACTGATAACAAAATGAAACATTGTTTTTTTGTAATTGAAAATCGAGGCAAGGGGCCTTGAGAAGCGAAAAAGAAAGAAAACATTCAATAGTGAGTCAGGCTACACTTAAAAGCTTCTCAGCTTCACAAATCTGATAAAAGGTCAATAACAGTACTTGCGCTAACGTTAGCAGCAAGTCTTGCAGTTATAATCCTGAGTGGCTAACGGATTTACCATGGCAGATATAAATAGTTAATACTTTACTTGTGATCTTGGGTGGAAGGTTGTAAATGATCTGTACATGAAAGGAAGAAAAATAATATGTAATCCAAAAATATATTTTCACAGATCAATTACTATATGTTTTTTCATAAAATAAATAATTTTTCAGCTTGTAGTCTTTTTTAAAATTAATTTTCACCGAATCTTGTTTGCAGAATGCTTCTAGTTCTGCGATATTATTGGGGTATCTTGCATGCACAGCACGTTTAAGAACTACCTACATATTTGCAATGATGTACGAGTCAGGGGATTGTGAGGGCCATTTAGAAAGCTTCAACTTGCATTAAAGTAGTTCATGTTGTAGAACTTTTCAGCTTCAGTTTCTTGACTGACTGTCACATTTGCTTTGAGAATTTCCTAATATTTACTGGAATCCCTTCTTCCATCTATCTGTGCAATGTTTCTTGTGCCACTGGCTAACACAGCCCCAAAGCGTAATGGCCACCTCCATCTTAACTGTTGGCAAGGTGCTCTTTTCAGCTATAGTCAGGTCCAGAAGTTTGGGCAATGACACAATTTTCATATTTTTGCCTCTGTACCCCACCACAATGGATTTGCGGTCAATGATTGCCTGAAATCTGAAACCCATGGACATCACCAAATGCTGAGTTTCCTCACTTGAGATGCTTTGCCAGGCCTTTACTGCAGCTGCCTTCAGTTGCTGCTTGTTTATGGGTCTTTCTGCCTTCACTTTTGTCTTCAGTAAGTGAAAAGCATGCTCAATTGGGTTGAGGTCAGGTGACTGACTTTATTTTAAGATCTGCATTTAAGAACATTCCATTTCCAAGCTCTTGGGTTGCTTTGGTGGTACGTTTTGGGTCATTATCCATCTGTACTGTGAAGCGCCTTCCTATCAGTTTTGCAGCATTTGACTGAATCTGAGCAGAAGGTATAGCTCTATACACTTCAGAATTCATCCTGCTACTTCTATCAGCAGTCACATCATCAATAAACACCAGTGCACCAGTTCCATTGGCAGCCATACATGCCCATGCCATAACACTGCCTCCACATGTTTGACGGATAATGTGGCTTGCTTTGGATCATGAAAAGCCCTTTGAAAAGCCCTTCCTTTTCTTCTGCATACTATTCTCTTCCCAACATTCTGTTACAAGTTAATTTTGCATCAGAATTGGTCAGGCTTTTTTAGAGGTTTTTAGCAAAGTCTAATCTGGCCTTTCTGTTCTTGAGTGCTATCAGTGGTTTGCGTCTTCAGGTAAACCATCCGTATTTATGTTCATGAAGGTGTCTCTTGATTGTAGACTTTGATAATGATACGCCTACCTCCTCCAGAGTGTTCTTGATTTGCCTAGAGGTTGTGAAGGGTTTTCGTTCACCAAGGAAAGAATTCTGAGATCATCCACTTTGGTTGTCTTCCGTGGTCTTCCAGGCCTTTTGGCATTGCCAGTGCATTCCTTCTTTTTGAGAATGTACCAAAGTTTTTATTTGGTCACTCTTAAAGTTTCTGCTATCTCTCTGACAGGTCTGTTTTTTTTTCAGCCTCTTTCACTTGCATTGACACTTCTTTGGACTGCATAGTGAGAGTTCCCATGAACAGCTACCAAATGCAAATTCAACACTTGGAATCAAGTCCAGAACTCCTTAATTTGTCATAAAATAAAGAGGAACCAGGCCACATCATGCTTATCAGCCAATTGCCCAATTACTTTTTGAGCCTGTGAAAGTGGAGGTACTATGTAAAAATATAATGCAATATAATAATATAAATGCAATATTTTTATTAAACCCCTTGAATTAAAGCTGAAAATCTACACTTCAATCACATCTTGATTGCTTCATTTCAAATCCATTGTGGTGGTGGACTGAGGCAAAATTATGAAAACCATGTCACTGTCCAAAGACTTCTGGACCTGACTGTAGATATTGTATCTAGATTTCTAGGTAACTAGATATTGTATTGCATAGATCAAACATTCACTTTTGTTATAAGGTCACAGGTAAGTTATCTTTCTGATGACTCCTCCATGCAGATCATGTTTGTGCAAGCAATGCTTCACAGAAGAACACTGTACCCCCACTCCCGTGTCAGATAAACCTTCCTGCAGGTCAGTAGTGCCATGTGGATTTTGCTTTTCCTTTCTGGCTGTTCTGGTAGTTCTGTCTGAGAGTTTTCTTGGTCTTTCACATTTGCCTTGTCTTCCACATATCCCCTTAACTGCCATTTCTTAATGACATTTTGAACAGTGGAAATTGTGAGCTGGAGGCACTTTGATATCTTTTTATAGCCTTTCTCTGCTTTGTAAGCGTAAATTAGCTTCATTTTCAGATACTCAGTCAACTGCATAGAGGAGCCCAAGGTTGTGTTAGCACAAGGTGTGAAAAGTCAGAGAATTTATTACACTTGTTATTACAATTGTTATTCATTGACCTGCCTAACAAGTCCTAATGAGTCAATTATGGCATAATGACATAATGAGTTGATTAACTTTAACTTATTACAACTGCAGACTTTAAAAATTTTAAATTTAATAAATTACTATCTATCTATCTATCTATCTATATATATATATATATACATACACACACACACACACACACACAATGTATATATATATTACGTTCATCATAAATAAAGAAACTATATAAAGGCACATCATTACAAAGAGGTAATGGCCAGCATGTATACACACACACACTCTCTCTCTCTCTCTCTCTCTCTCTCTTTCTTTCTTTCCCTCTTTCTCCCATCACATTTTTCACATCCTTCATCTCTGATTATACATTTGAAATGGTAGCTCTGGCTCTTGCTTCTGCATCCTGATGATTTGATTAAGGAAGAGGAGCAATGCTGATTTTCAGTTTTACTCTGAATGAAACAGCTAGTCGAATTCATACAGACAATCTCAATAACATGACTCATACCCTGAATACAAAAAGAGAGTTTATGTTAAGCAATGAACTCTACCTATATTGTTTTTACTCACTTTAGATTGTATATATTGTAATGATTCAAAGTGGGCAAAAATATAACTTGCCATTGTATTTTGCTTTTCCTTTTTGTCTGATTTAATGCAATAGATGTCCATCTTTTTCATGGACTGTCAGATTGGGCAGGCCAACAGGCTTTTTGTTTTACTGACCGCTCAAAATACCCATAAAGTAGGTGCTTGTGTACTGCTAAAATGTTGATACTCTAAGTCTGTCAATACTCCATGAGTAATTACAGCCACTTATATTTTAATCTACAGTACTGACATAATGTGCTACCAAACAGCTGCTGCTACAATTACTTAGAGACAAAAACAAATGGAACAAGTGGAACAAGAGATGCTCCCATTCTAGAGGCAGCTTCTAGATGCAGCCTACAGAGGCGTCCATCAGGATCAGGATCCTGTGGGACCCAGTGAACAATTTGCAGTATTGAGCAGCTTTTAACTTCATGTGAGTGGGAGTAAGTGGTCAGATATAAAGTTAGTGTAACAAAGAAAGGCCACATCCATCAACATGGGAGTGTATTGGATGCATCAGGTTGCTCGCTTAGAGTTGGATGACTAGTTTACTGCATTCATTCTTCTTCAGTAACTGCTTTATCCTGTTATGGTCTCTGTGGTTTAAATGACTAATTTGTTCATATTTTGGGAACCAACTAACTTCCTTACAAAATATTGTTGATGCTGCAGCTTCTGCAGTAAGATGCTATCTAAGGCTAGCTGTGAAGTAGCTGAAAAAGCTGGCTAAATATTATGAAAGTTGTCCATAAATATTAGCTATCCAAAAAAATAATCACTTACATTTACTCCAGTGTAACAGTTTGGTAGGCCATGTTTGTTGAAACTCCTGTAGAACTCTTGGTGAACAGTTTGTGATTGCCTGCAATACTGCCTTAAAATCTGGCCAAGGCACCTCAGGGTAGACAGGCTACCAGACAAGGTAACTGTCTCCTAATTGGAACTGTCCTTATGTCAGGAGTGAGCAAATGCTTCTTATATAATTAACACTGAGTGTCTTATGATGACTGTTTGTATAGGGCATTGGATTAGGCAGTATTTTCCTCTTCCATTAATTTGTCTATTGGATGTGATTTTCACTTATCAGCTTATTTTGTAATAAAAAAAAATAGTGTATGTATGGTCTGCCTATAATAGTGTATGTCTGGTCTGCCTATAATGGCATCAGTGGGAATTAACCCTTGCTTCATCTCTTCTGAAAGAGCTTTAAAATTACTTAAGGATTTGTTAAAATTGGTAACACAAACGAACATGCAAAAAGCGGTACCAGCACTTTCTTCAGTTCAAATTTTTCAGTCCTGGTGCAGATATATATATATATATTTTTTTTTTCGTTTAAAAGATGATTGTCCGAATAAACATTCATGAATAAATGTTAGGGATAACCATGATGAGAAACTCACATTTTTGAATGTCTTCTTCTGTGATCTGTGATATTAATTCCTTTTTGCAGCCTGACAGCTTCCCTGTTGCTGAAATGTGCAGAAATGAGAGATGTCTCATGTCAGCACATTGTTACAGCAGTGAACACAATGCTATACTTTGCAAGCTAGCACATCTCTAATCACTGAGACTTTTCATTTAGCAGTAACAGAAGACTAATCCAATCTTGTACTTTTTTTTTTTTTTTTTGCTTAAGCCTAAAAGAAATGTAGCAGCAGTTCTCAGTATTGTGTTTGAGCCAGCATGGGACAGATCTGCCTGTATTCCTTGCATGCTAGTGTGTCCATCCCAGTGTGGCCCATATTCAAATGACTGGAGCCTCCGAGCTACTGCAGCCATCAATCTCAGTGAGACATTCAGGGCTAAAGTGTTCTGTTTTTCTGTCCCTCCAGTGTCCTCGCAAGGAGACTGTGTGTAAGAAATGAGATAGTCAAAGCTACAATCATTGTGCACTCAGCTATAGAGGGGCAATGCGAAACCGCAATGGCCATGTAAAAGTTGACTGTAGCTTTGTCTCAGATATCATTTCAAGGACTGACTTAAGAATCAGAAAATGTACCATTTCCAGAGTCTGAAGCAAAGTGTCTGTAGAAAGAGTGGAATATGGCAAATGTGCTTGGTCTTAGTGATCTTATGGTAACGCAAGTCAGATAGGATTAATATATCTTAATTCAGTTCAATTCTTAATTGTTGTTGCTATTGTCAATGATGCTGGAAATGCATCTCAAGGTTTTTATCTCCTTTGCTGACATTTTTTTAGCATGTTATTTTTCCCCTACAACATTTGTATATGTAATACTGAATTCTGCCAGTTTTATTTACTTATTTTTTTTAAATATAGGGGCACATCTGTAATATTGAATTGCATAATCATAATTGACAGGAGGGATGTAAACACAGGTGTATGATACATTTCTTACCCCCACCCCCCCCAACACACACACACACACACACACACACACACAACCCACCCAAAAAAATCTTTCCACATTATCTGTAATATAAAAAAGTTGCCAGTGCACCTTTAAGGGTGACTTTTTTTTTTTTTTTTTTTTTTTTTCTAGAGAAAGCTGCTGAGCATATTGTACTTGGGAATAAATGACAGATTGAGAACTGATAATCAAAGGCAAAATATGAGTCATGAAAATCTTTTTTAATAGATCTTAATTGGTAGAGCTCTGTCTCCATGGAGAGCATATCAGATATCACCTAACCTCATCAAGCAACCAGATAATAAAAGTCCAATAAAGATACAGCATAAACAGACAAGGAAAAAAGTTTGGGCTGAGAACAATGCAGGAGAGCGATTTGGCTAGTGATTGTACTCAAGCTCATTTAGGAACTAATTAACTACTAAGAATGCTAAATAACATGTAAGGGGAGATAAAGGATTAATATGAGTACGTTCTGCTTTGATTGCATAAGGTAAAGGCTGAACAGAAGACCAAACAAGTGCTAAACGGTGAGATTTACGACCCAGCATTTGATATGAGGTTATTTTAAGAAGTGGTGTTTGTGTAGTGCATTGTTTGAAGACTGAGCCACAGAGGCTGAAAATGTGTTAGCTGTTAAACAAACAAGAAAAAAATTCAGCAAGGATGAACGTGATGTTCATGCTGGAGGAACATAACCATAACACATAACCGGGGGAGAAAATGACGTCCAGAAATGATGTGATGATTATCCCTTACAGGATATAATGTCACGTTGATCATTTGTCATGGATGTGCCAAGTGCTTTTGACGTGAAATTTGAAGTACAGCTGGTGAAATTACCTTGCTCGATTGCCTGTTTGCCCCCAAGATATTTCTCACATTATGTACAAGTGCCTGTCAAGCATTCGAGTTTGCCATTCAGTGGGCGCACATACACAAACCCAGAGTCCTGCTCTCCAAATTACCGTCTCCTATTCTTCCACTCGCCTGATGACTCAACTGTACAACATGCTGAGACACTTTCCTACTGACAGAACAATCAGCTATGAGAAAGATCAACATATCACACACATAGGAACTGACAGTATTAAGATATTTCAGTGTTATTTGCTCTGGGTGTGAATGTGGAGTTAGAGAACGTCTCTAATCCAATATTCTCTAGCAAGATGCATGCTTTAAATCAGCCTCTTCTTTACTTTAAACTGAGCCAAATGCTCTTCAGATGTTTTGAATTCTGTATGGCTTGGTTGCTTAATTTTTAATCATAATTATTCCTGACTGCTTGTGCTTGGACCTGATGGAATATAAAAGAGCATACAGAATGCTGGCTTCTCACACTGCCGTGCTGAAAACCTGACAAACAAGGCTGTGAATTCATATAGTAAAACATGACAGGGCATGCTGTTATAGGAAAATAATAATGGTGACCACCCCATAGTTGACTACTATCCTATAAAGCATGTCTCGAAGTGCTATTTCACAGAAATTAACCAATGATTACATTTTTAATCCATCAAAATGGTCACATCATATGTTTATATAGTAGTTACTGTACATTTCCTGTTATGAAATGTCTCCAAAACGAGTTAGTTCTTGTTATCATTCTTGGTATAGCAGCTATACGTCGTTGCTTTCTCACCAGCCTCTATTTTTTTTCTCTTTCTTAAAGTTAATAAGACAAAAAACAAACCTCGTCATGTTCCACAGTTATGGAAAGCGCAAACTCCTCTGTCCTGAAGACTTTCCCATGGCGGAAAACTTACTGCTATAAAGCACTGACATTGGAGACTCCTTCCTTCAATGTTAAATACATGCCTCCTTACAGAAGGTTTCATCACCATGCCAACGTTTATTTTTGTTCTTAACATATTTTTAATTTGTTTAATATTAGTCTTTGATGTGGAGTGTCTACCGTACAAGCCCCTGTGAGCGCCTTGTTATTAAAGCAATAAGCCACAAAGCAGTGTTTCAGTGATTTTATGACTGTAACACATGCCCATTATCGGCTTATTGCTTTTATACAATGGCAACAAAAACAATATGATAAAATTCAGTGTTAAATGTAAAATTTTATTTATTAATAATATTCGCTATAAACAGTTCTTGCACCACACAATGCATTTGGATGCTAAGTACGGTGTAAGTGTAATGATTTTATTAGTTTAATGTAATTAAATGTAATTATTGTGATGCAGTCGTGTGTGTGTGTGTGTGTGTGTGTGTATCAAGGGAAAAGCTTTGAATGTGGCTCAGGTTTTAGAACCAAAACTATCCATTTTATACTGTAGAAACAATAAGTGCATTAATACAGTATATGTCTCTGACTTGCCTTGCAGCCTGATGTAGTGTCTGAGATGCTGAAAATGAACCAACACCTTCTGACCAAACAGAATAGAGAGGTCAACTATGACTGTGGCTAACTTCACTGAGTCAAACCTGACACATATTTAATAAGGCTGTCCATATCAACATCAGCTATTAATTCATTCAACCTCAGGAGAATCCACAGAGGCAATTTTTTTTTACGCAAAATGTTACAGACTATGGTGATGGGCATGACTGACTTGTTTCTTCAACTTTCTTTCAGCTTTTTTTTTTTTAGGTTATGAAATTCAACAATCACTTTCATCAGTTAGATTTCCTACAGTTTTGAATGAGCTGATTAATCATCAACAACAACAACAACAACAACAACATTATTTAATTTACTGTGATGTGTAATCATAGTTTTCCTTGATTAGATTCTTGGTTTTAGATAAATAATTTGCTGTAGTTTCAAAGCTTAGCTTCCTAAGATGATGTTAAACCTTAGAATTAAAGTGATTATAAACTGCACACCAAAGACAAGTGTCATAGATGAGATGAAGGTTTAGGCAATAACATTGATTCCGCAAGTGCAGTTGATAGCATCTTTCAGATTTAGAGCTAATCACCTCTTTAGAGATGTAAGGCATGAAAAGTGTCACAACTTTGCATTTAAAGGAATTACAGTTAGGAAAAACAAGTTGAATACACTGCTCCCTGAAGATCAGATCAGGTTTGCTTATAGTGAAGTGATGGGACGCTTTATGTCGCACAGTGCTCTCATGCCTGTGCTTACACTGTCTCACAAACCAGTGCAGGATAAGAGCATACTTAATACCCAAAAAGCAGTTCATACCCAAGTCTCAACCTTTCTTCAGTGTATAATCTCACCTGGATACTGTAGTCTTGTACCTAGGAACTGCTGCTGTACTCATAAACACTGTCATGTGTTCATCCCAGTACCTTTATTCACAATACGCTCACACTGTTCATCCTTTCAACACACTTAGTACTTAGTACCGCTTGCTTTTACTCTTCTACACCTGTATACTGCATATAATGATTACTAATTCACTATCAGGTGTCACCCAGAAGAGGACGGGTTCCCTTTGACTCTGGTTCCTCTCAAGGTTTCTTCCTCATTTCTTTTCAGGGAGTTTTTCCTTGCCACTTTCTCCACTGGATTGTTCATTAGGGCTCAAATTCTCCATCTATTTTTCAGTAAAGCTGCTTGGCAACAATTTCCAGTGTTAACAGTTAAAAACATAAAGCTGAATTGATTTTTTTTTTAATTCAAAGCATTATTATAATAAAGAATGAAATCAAATAATGGCAGTGAAAGAAAGGGTGGTGTAAGAAAGAGCTCAAATACTGTCTCAACATGAATATATCTATTTTTTATTAAGACAAGTACTGCTCCATTTGTTTAAAAATGTACTTTTATGATCAAATACAAACTGGAGATGGAAACATGTAGATATCTCCCATTACACCGAAACACAAACTACAGAGATGTGACAAAATTTAGACAGAAAAATTGATCTGAACAATGAACAACTTGCACTGGGTGATATAGTAGGTGATCTAAAATGCTGAATTATAACCTCAAACTTCACTTTTAGATCACGTTCACAAGCCTGCTATTATGTGTGATGATCCAGCTATACAAAGTAATATCCACATTTAAAACAGTGCACTGGGTGTTGGGTTTTGATGCAATGTATTGAGCGGAAAATACTTAACTGGGGAGTGAGACGTAATTCTCTGGGAATAAATCTGTTCATAAATTCTAAAGATTTTCTGCTGTGGGGCCTAAATCTTGCACTCTACCTGAGATGCAATAAACTGAATTTGCACACAGACCTGAGACAGAAGAATTAATATTACAAAGTGACATACAATTACACCAGGAACCTATTACCTACTGTTTGGTTTTACAATGCTTTATCTCCTACATTTACATTTGGTGCTTTGTGGCAGACATTGAAGCACAGATATATCTCTAATTTCTCACATTTCTCAGATTCTGTTCATTTACAAAGCATGAGATATATATATATAACAACAAAACTTATGATGCACTGAAAGCTCCTTTATATCAATGTCCTTTATATCAGGGCCTATAATGTAGACATGCAGACACTGACGGGCTTCAGTGTGATATATTCCTTAGGGTTGGATGATAAAACAGGGGTGGACAAATGATACATTTATTATCTAGCCCACCGGGTAAGTAAAAGCTCCGATGTGCTGTATGTTTTGGTCGCCTCGAAACCTAATTGACTAGGATAAAAAGTGGTAGCTAACATAAAACAAACAAAAGTGGTAGCTAGCATAAAACATAAATAAAAGTGATAGCTAACATAAAACATAAACAAAAGTGGTAGCTAACATAAAACATAAACAAAAGTGGTAGCTAACATAAAACATAAACAAATGAAGTAGCTAACAAATAAAACTGATAGCTAACATGAAACAAACAAAAGTGGTAGCTAACAAAACAAACAAAAGTAGTAGCTAACAAACAAAAGTGATAGCTAACATAAAACATAAACAAAAATGGTAGCTAACATAAAACATAAACAAAAGTGGTAGCTAACATAGAACATTAAAAAAAAGGTGGTAGCTAACAAAATATAATAGCCTACTGTGAGCTAGCTAGCTAGTGAAGTGCATTAATACAGACTAAAGGAAACAAACAAGTATATGATCATGTAGTACACTGTGTTTATGCCTTCAACAAAAAGTCAGCAAGTCTCGGCTATGAGATGTGTGAGCATCTGTGAGATGTGCTGTGGTGGTCTGCCTAGCGTCTTTATTTTTCTTGATATCTTTAACCATAATGTGACTCTTACTAACAGCAGGAGAGTGACTGTATATGACAGCTTTGCTCTGGAATTTTCTTTCCACATACCTCTGAGTTCCTGATTCGGAAAAAGATCTGTGCATGCTAATTAATCCATGATGTAAAAACCATTGTACTGTCAAACAGACTGCAATTCGGCCAACATGTAGCAGCAAGCGGTGCGTCACTATAGCAACAACGTGCGTCACAAGACCACTGAATGCATTTAGTTTCAACAAACATACCAAATGAAAACATCATTTAGAAGTTGTTGTTTTTTTTTTTGGTTAGTTTTCTGGTTGAACCTACTGGATACTAAATCTGCTTGTCCTGTGATTGTCCACCCCTGGGAGATGTTTGAAACATTCTTTAACACATAGTTCCAGTCTGTTCTTCAGGTCGTCAGCAATGCAGGCAAGTCAGTTGAGATTAAAAGCATCGTACGTTCAAATAAATCTAGAAAACACTGTACAAACAAACAAAGCAAGGTCAGGGATCAAAGCCAAAGATTGACACTGGCAGACTATGAGAGACGGACATAAACATATCATAATATATTACCATTTCTAAATTGCCACAATAATTTCCAGTTTTAAAATCCTGTTAAATAAACTCAGACATTTTTTTATTTTTACAAAAAAAATGTAGTAGAATTCTCTACATCCCATAATAACTCTACAACCAATAAAATAATGCGCAGCCATGAGAATGCCAATGTGTATAATATATGCCAACTTCTCCAATACTGCTCTATGTTACTTCATATATTCTATACTACTCACTCATCCTATCCTGGACCACTGACAACACCATGAAGGGAAAAAAATAAAAAAGGATAAAAATATATAAGGCCCCCACAATAATACATGAACACAAAAAATGAGGATAAAAAGTTAATGATAAAGATCAGATTTTTAAACATATTAAGCTGGTAGGCACACACACACACACACACACACACACGTGTCAAATGGCTCAGAAAGTACAGACTGAATCTGAATTTACAAGGTCTCATGTCACTTTATTTTGTTTATGGGGAGCACATATTAGCCGAAGCACTAGCGGTAACCAGTTTCCAGCACTGAGACCTGGTGCCAAAATGTGAGGAATCAAATAGAGCTGCTTTGAAGTCTGAAGCATGTCCAGAGGTGCCAACATGTGCGTTGTAGCTGTAGCGTTTATGATATTTGACCTCTTGCTATGGTCATATGGGAACCACCTGAAAATGATGCTTTTCTGCTTTCTCAGATAAAGCAAGGACTGAAAGGTCAATTCACTGAAGGGGAAAGGACGTGAGACATGAAAGACTTTACCCGAGACATGCATGACGTTACTTTCTCCTCGTGCTGACTTTATCTATATGAACTTTATCCTGTGTATACCCAAGCCTTGGCCTTGTCAGCCAACAGAAATCAAGATGGTGGTCTCTTAGGCTGGAAAAAAGTGAAGTAGCTGCTTGTTATTTAGGTCACACTAGGCTGTTTTTTTTTTTCTCATATTTTCTCCCCAATGTGATCCCGGCCAATTCCCATGTACCAGCCAGCTCTCCCTATCATACCACAGTTACCAACTGGGAATGGTGAAGGCTACCATGTGCTTCCTCCAAGACATGTGAAGCCAGCCAATCATGTCTTTTTGAACTGCCGCTCATGCTGCGTAACACACTCGGACAATAGCGCAATCTATCCTCTTCCACATACATGAGCTCACAGATGCATACGATTGGCTAGCGTCACTGTGACTGACAGGGGAGAGAGCGCACACTCCGTTCCTCCCGCCCAGAGAACACGGCCAGTTTTGCTCTCTTGGATTCCCGGTCACGGATGGCTGTGGCATTGGCGGGATTGGAACTCAAGATCTCCGGACAACAGGGTGAACGCTTTGTTCCACAGAAAGCCTTTTCCTCACTGTTTTCTTACTGTTGCTTGGCACACATCTAAAAAAAAAAAAAAACCCTGCCGTCTTGTAGACAAACATACACTCGGGGTGTTGTGGTCAAATTCTGTTTGTTTTGCCTGCTATTTTTTTTTTGTTGTTAGCAATGTTGGCACCTCTGCATGTCTTTCATTTGATATGAGTGGGGTTCCTGGCATTAGAGAGCTGCTGTATCCATTCGATCCATGGCTAGTCCACTATTTGCTTTGGCATTCATTTTTAATGCATGATTGCAATTAGCATTAAACCACTCGGTGGGCATTTACGACACGGCGGAAATGAATGAATACTAGCACAAGCAGGTTATTTGCACATACAGAAGAGCTATTAAATAATGCAAGACCACGAAAGAGCTGCAATAGATTTCAGCTCAGGTTTGTCACAACAATGTCACCCACCTTAAAACCTAATATGTGGGGGGGTGGTGATTGTAGTAGGGGAAGAGGGGGGGGAGGGGTTGAAGAAAAAGAACAACTGATAAATCACTTGGAACCGACCCATTAAAAAGATGTAAACAGTTCTTGTGAGGCTGAATGTCATCATTTGTATTAGCATGAATGGCGTTTGTTCTGCTTGGCTGGCGGAACAGCGTGAGCGCTGGAGTGTGTGTTTGGTGTGCGGGCGTCGGAGAAGCGTGGTCTGATTGGGCCTGCTAAGAGAGCCAGCAGTACGCTAGCAAGTCGTGGGTGCAGGAACAAGAAGTAGGTGCTTTCGAAATAAATAGAACAAGGCACAAATATTTTTTTTTCTTTTTCCACGAATGTTGAAAAAACTGAACAAAACTGGCACCGGCGGGAGGCGTTGGGAGGTGTCGGATAGTGAAGCTTGTTTTGAAAACGTGAGCTCTCTTTGAGCTCCTCCATCCTACACCTCTTCAGTCTCGATGGCAGCGTTGCTCCTCTTTCCTCTCCTCTCCTCTTGGTTAAATCACTCGTCTAAATCCAGTCTGATAACCATAAACCATAAACCCTCACAACCCCCACCCCCCTCCCTCCCTCCCCTTTCCTTCCAAACCCGACAGAACTCTCACTCTTCTCGTCCAGCAGGGAGAGACGCTAACAGAGTCAGTTAGATATAATATTCCTTTTTGTCATCCGTGTTGGTTTGCCCTCCCTCGGCGTTGATGATGGCTGTGTCGGCGTCTGCTGCGTCATCTGCTCCTTTGGCTTCATGGGTAAAGTAGGTACCTGTGATAGAGACATGTGAAAGTGGTTTGAGAGATATATAAGGACGAGCAAATACAAACTTTGCACAATAAATTGTGCCTGATTTACCTTTATGTCTGGCAAAGTAGCGTCCCAAAACAATCAGCAGACAGAGCATGGCGAATACGACCACAGCGACGACTCCGCCGATGACAGCGTGGTCGATTTTCTGTGCCGCTGCATCTGCTCTCGAATCTGCGAAAGAAGAAAAATGAATAAAACCAAATGTGGACAGCTGTGCTGTGCTCTGAGGTGTCTGTATGGCTGATGCTTGGGTTATCATAGATTTGAATGATTTTACATACAAGCTTATGAGCGCTACACTGCATTCCTGAAACAGCTTGAGCATCACAAGTTGGAAAGAAAAAGTTTTATTCAAGTGACAGAGTTCACGCAGAAATCGGTTCAATTTTTTTTTCCCCGTCAGTGAAATCTGAAAGATACATTATGCTAGGATCAGCATCCACTACAGTGATGTACATTCTCACGTTGATACATGGCCTCTTGCTTGCTTCTCTGACTAATCTCCTCTGTTCACCTGGTCACTGACTTTTGGTGGATGTCATTTTCTTGTAATAAAACTCCATTTTCCTTGAAGATGTTATTACCATTCACAGTCTTTTCATCTTCTTGCTAATTAGAGCTCACTTGTTGCTGCAGTACCAAACCTGAACCTATAGCAGTGCTTATAACCAGTGCTTTAACCCTTTTTACTATTCAAATCAAACAAATGTTTTTAAAAAAAAACATTTTTTAAAACAAATTCCATCAGTTTCTTTTTTTTTTTAGAAATCATTTTACACTTGGCTTAAGCAGAAATGTGAGTCCTCAACTTTGGAAAAAATAGCAACTGGTATCCAAGCAACTAAACTTAATAGAGGGGAGAGGATTTGACAATCAGTCTGAAAGTGCATCAGGCGTGTGTACAGGGCCACTCATCAAACCAAAAAGGCACCACTTATATTCTGTGGCCAACCCCACTTTAAAAAAAACAAAAAAAAAAAACAAATTTCAGCAATACTACCACTGTTTTCAAAACACATTCCAAAGGGGAAATTTACTGGTGAATTTTGGAAGCAAAATTGCATCTTTAGTCTCTCACATACTTTTTTAATCTTTCATGTCAAAAATGTTTAGATTCTGATTTCATCCACGAGCAGGTCTATGATTATTGCACCTCGTTTTAATTAAAATAGAAATGAAAGTAGAGATTTTTTTTTAAGAATGACAAATAGTTTGCATTTTTTTTGGATAATTCTTTAGTGGTGGCAATAATTTTCCATGTTTTTAAAACAAAATCATAATTATATTTAATAAGTAAATAAATTTATTTAGTTTAAGTAAGTAAGTGATTGATATAAATATCACACAATATATACTGTATGATATAAATATTACACAATATATCATTTGTGCTGTTCTTTCTGAGATGCTTTTCTGCTCACCACGGTTGTAAAAAGTGGGTATTTGATTTAACTGTAGCTTTCCTGACAGCTCGAACAAGTCTGGCCATTCTCTTCTGATCTCTCTCAACAAGAGCATTTTCCGTTTGCAGAACCACTTTTTTTTTTTTTGCACCATCCTGTGTAAACTCTAGACTGTTGCATGTGAAAATCCTTAGAGATCAGCACTTTCAACCATGCCATGGTCAAAGTAACTGAGATCACATTTTTCTTCATGCTGATGTTTGATGTGAACTGACTGTATGCAGTGCACTGCTGTCACATGATTGGCAGATTCGATAACTGCATGAATGAGCAGCTGGACAGGTGTTCTTGTTAGAATGTAGTATATAATATGCAGTAAATATTAATAATCAAAATGTAACATTCTTCAGAAGGGCTTCATGTGATAGAGTCTCTTTTTATTTGCTTCTGCTAGACAATTGAATGTGGATAACTGAAAACCTTAACATGCACATTTACTTTAAAAATTAATGTACTATAATGGACATGGCTAAAAATATTGGCTTGCGAGGTATAGCATGGCAAAGGCATTCACATATTTCACTGCATTATGCTACTATTTGCACCCAGGAACGTGTATTTTACTACCAAATGCAAACTTCACAGCATGTAGGCTCAAGTAATATTTCATTTATAGACACTGAATATGACTCAGTTGAGACCTTAGTTAAGACAATATGAACAATATGTGGACTTTTTAATGCTTTTAGCATTCTTCTTTGGTAGCTATTCACAAAAGGCAATTCCATTATGCTTTTGGAATGTGCACAGCTTAGTTTAGACCAGTAGTTTTTCACGGGGTATATAAAGCACTATTATTTTAAAGGGCATGTTCACTCAGGTCCGTCTACCACCAGCCTTAAAGTTGAGACAAAAAAAAAAAAAGCCACCATTCCTCAACCTCTGAACAAGATGTAGGATATGGCCAGAGCACAGAGATGTCAGAAACTCTGCTTCTGGTTTAGACGTTAAAAACATCAACAACAACAGTACAAAAATGTTATATGCATTGTGCTTATCATTTGTATATCATTTGGTGCAGTATTCACACACCTATTTGTGGAGTAGACAGATAGAGGAAGACCTCCAGGTTTCTGTTTGGCATTAGCCTCAAACACGCATGCCCTGCATTGCGTCATGTTCTACCAGGGGGAATGCAAGTATCACATGGTCCTTGTGCTTCTGGAAGCCAGATCGTGGTGTTAATTAGCATGAGATCAGGAATAGAGATGAGAGCACTGTCACGATGCATTCTGTTCAGCGGCACTAACTCCTCCCAGACTGAACTCATCTCTCTACCTCTACCGCTTCTACCTGACGTCCCCAGATAAATTAGCTGTCTTAGGGCACAGACATTTCAACCGAGTGAAAGGGGAATTTGGCCACGCTGTTTAAAAAAGGTGTGCTTAGATCAAATGCCTCGGTGTAAGTACGCTTTAATGAAATGTCACTGAGAAGAAAATAAAGTACATACATAATAGATCAAGTGATGTTATATGGGTTAGCATTTGAGATTACTTCAGTTTCTTTGGTCTGCCCTCTCTCTGATATTCTTCTGCTTTGCCACAAGGGAAAGATGATCATAAAACTCCACAGGATCTGCTTACTCTGATATGTGATAATGAGCTACTGGACATGTACCTCGGCCATCATGGCAACCCATCAGTGACTCGGTTAAATGTTTACTAAGCATTAAAACAGCATATAAGACAGCTTTGTGTATGCCAGAAAGTGAATTTATAGGGAAATAAAATTTGTGTAGATTTGCAGCTGGTTAAAACCTGACGTAGGCAATGCTCTGAAGGCCAGCAAATCATGCTTTACTGCTCCCATTCTGCATCGCTGCTGGAGTGACTAATTAAAGTGTGGCCACTGTCATTACAGTAAGATTGGAAATGGCCAGCGCCAGAGCTCAGTGCCCATCTGCTCTCCTTGCAGCCAGTGCAGTGCCCTCAGGGCAAGGGCAGGCCTGGAGTGAATCTCGGAAATTGAGAGTCGTTTGGCCTTGTTTGCTTTAGAAATTAATACATAAGCAAACATGTAGCTCTGGATTAAGTAGATGCTGTATGACTAAAGACAGCCCACTGTTTCAAATATGAATGGAGTAGACAGCTACAGTCAATGGCAAATATATTACACCAGTTCTGCCTCTTCAGTAAAAAGAGCCAATTAAGTTGCTACCTGAAAATGCCTGGCATATCAGGCTCTTACCCTAATGCATGCACAGAGAGAGGTTACTTTGCTCTGTTAGTTATGGGGAAATGTGCATGTGCAGAAATGTCCATTTTTTCATGGTATTTGAGTCAAAGTCCACATATAAATTGTGTGGTGGTTTGGGAAAACCCATCAGCTATTGCTGTGGCTGAATTCTGGCATACATCAACAAACAAACAAACAAACAAACAAACAAACAATCAGGCTCTGCAAAAAAAGAAAAATTGACAATAACATGCATTAACATTTTAATAAACCATAAAAAAAATTACACCAAAACAATGTGGAAATGTTGCTATTTCCGTTTTCATGTCAACACAGGAATCAGCATCAAACTCTATTTCCCAAGCAGCATTGCGGCCTACAAATATGGCTGCCAAGAACTACACTTCCCAACCCACACTCTCATTATCACATACAAGGTCTCCTGACTACTGATTACACTCACTTGGTTTCAATCACTCACATGCCCTATAAATATATATATATACACACACACACACACACACACACGCACGCACACACGTTGTTTATAGGCTGCTAGAGCTGTGGCGAACCCTAACAGGAAAAGCCCAAAGAAGAAGAAGAAGAAAAGTTGTTTATAGGCTTTTTGTTGTTTATTGGCTATTTGTATGTAAAGATCAAACTGAGTAAGGAGCCAGTTTAACAAACACAGTGGTGAAAATACTCAGTCTGGCTTAAGATGTCTAAAACCTTGCTAGACAAGTGTGATTTCCTCACACAGTGAATGTCACAGTTTGATCAAGTTGTTGCCAAATGGAAAGAAGCCTAATCAATTCAGTTTGTAATCAGACAGCATTATAAACTAACGTCAAAATGTCCGTGATGCTTCTGCACCACAGTCAGAGTATAATCTTTAAATGCAATTTTCTCCTTTTTCAATTTTGGGGGATTTTAAATTGTTATATCCTACTATTTAGATACATGCAGAAGAAAAACATATTTCAGTTCAGGAATATCATCCTGTTGATCCGTTTCTGGTATATAGGTCTCTCCCCACAGAAGTATATCTGGACGTCTGGACATACAACATATGTGGTTTTACGAGAGTAACTCTGGCTTAAGTCCCCAAAAGCACCTTTTCCCGCATACAGACAAGACTGATGAAATACTACAAGTCTATAATGTTAACACTTACTGCAACTTTTTGCTACTGCAGATGCTTTATGTGCACACTACATAAAAATCACACATCAGTGAATCTGTGAAACTGAACATATTTCACAAAATCTGCTTGCTGGTAATAATCATCCTTCTCTAGTGAGTTTTGTTGAGTTTATTTCATTGTTTGTCCAATAACTTAGCTTTAATGATGCAACATTTAGTATTTAATGGTCCATCCTTCATTCACTCATTCGTCTCAGCAAGATCAAGAATACACCCTGAATGGAATGCCAGTCCATTGCAGGGCACCATGCACGCACACACACACACACACACACACACACATTCACACCGAGGGTCATTTTATAGTAGCCAATCCACTTATATGCATGTTTTTGGGAGGTGGGAGGAAACCTGAGGAAACCCATAAGAACACTGGGAGAAAATGTGGTAAACATTAAATATAAATAAATTGGGTGTAATCATGCTAATACACACAGCTTTCTCAAGAGATCCTGAATGATTCACATGACCCAGTACAATAATAATGTTCTGGACTGAAAAGAAAAGCCCTGAAAAGCTGTACTTGAACTTTGACGAGCGTAAAATGGCCAAAGTAACATTGCATTTCAGCTTTCAATGGAAGGGTTTAAGACCTTTTACGAGCACAAGGGGATGCGGGGCATGTGATGCCTTTCAAGCAGACTTTCCTGAAAGAGCTCATGCCTGCTGTCTCTGAATTGATCATTCATTTGCTAATGGTTCCTGAGCGCTCGATCACAATGCCAGCGTTCAACTCTCTGATTGAAAAACTTCTGGTAACGTGTGGTTTCAGCGCCGTTCACTGCACGACTGGTGACATTTCCAAAATGTGTGGGTGAAAATAAAAAGCCACGTTTCCAACAGCAGCTACTGAGGCTAGTGCTAATCTGTAATGCCACACAGTTGATGATAGAGAGGCTGTAATCACATGGTTTATCACTGTTTCTCCCTACACTGGGTTTCTTTGAACATTCGTGTTGTACAATGAGTTTTATGTATCCTGCTCAGATAATTTAAAACACAACCTTTACAAAACAGGCCAAGACCATAAATTGCATAAACCTCTTTAAATAGCTGGACCATAATAGATTTATCAAATGCAACAGGGAATTATAGGAAATCGCCCAGACTTATTTTTCTGCCTCCATTTTCGGCATGTGACGTATCAGAAGCCATTAAACTTTCATTACATTCTGTTCACTTCTGTCAGTCAGTGTGGCACCTCAATTCCGAACATGATGGATGATTTTTCTGCCTGAGCCAATAATGTTATAGCACTTCAGTATCCATAAATTATATCATGAGTAGGAAATAAAACACGATGGGATGTGCAGTTGCAGGAAAATAATCAGTGACGAGGTTGCGTGATGTGGAGCAGAATGCTAGTCATACTTTTAACCGTTTATAGTTACATTTACTGTTTTGGAACATCCATAAAACATGTTAGTTCCTGTTCTCTTTTTTTCCTCTTTTATAGTTAATAATAAAAAGAAAATGCAGTCTGTCATGTTACCAATAAACTGCAAAAATGTCAGAAAACCTAGCTCAGCTTTATGTCTGACTCTTACAAAGCTCTGACACTGGAGACTCCTTCCAAAAAATGTTAAATGATGCCTCATTACCTTCTGAAAACTTCACCATATCAATACTTACACTTTTTTTTTTAAAGTTTGTTTATATGCCATACAATTTCCTGTCTAAGATATTATTATAGAAATAGTAATGACAGTAATAAACCTTGAATCTTGGACTACTGTTAGAGCTGCTGTTATAGAAAATGAATCAACACCTTCTGACCAATCAGACGTTTACAATTTTAATGCACATGTGCATGCTCATGAAGTGGTCCGACATTCGCCACCTTAAGTCAATAATCGTTCAAAGAATTGATGTGATGTCGAGCTTTCGTGCTTAGATGCAATTCAAAGATGTGCACGCTATAAAAACAAACATCAAGATCAAGCTGTGTGGCATCAGTTGCTCCTGACAGGTGACTTTTTGCATAATTAAGAGCAGAACCATTAAAGGAGGTGGATGATGCCAGCTGTAATCTGCATCAAGGTTTACTAACACAAGCTACCCTCTGATTATTCTAATCTACACACAACAGTACGTTATAACTCATTAACATATGTGTCTTCACACACTCAGCTGAGTATTGTCAGCTGACAAAAGGAATGAGCTTTACTGTAAGAGGCAGGAGGCATAGCGAGAGATACACAATGAGCTGTCAGTTTATCCAATTCGAATCCGGATATTTACTAAGATCCCGAATAAAGAGCACTCATTTGCGTGTGGAATCTGATTAAATGGCACATGCAGTCAATGGGTGTGTTGGGGATATTTTGCCAAGAATAACTGCGCACACGATGTGACATGCCAAGTGGTTTGTGCAAATGCTTTTTGTTCTCGAGTTCATTTCTCAAAGAGACTCCAGGATGACACTTTCAAAATAAAAACTGAAAGTAGAATTCCAATTAAAGGTAAAATGGTTTAAACAGTGTAAGAGCATAGATGTGAGTGTTTTTATGTGAAACTATCTTGAATATAGTTAAATGTAATTAGTATTTCTTATTATAGGATTACAATCAACCAAATTTAAGACTATTAAGATGTCTATTTCTCAACATTTTTACTCATTTCAAGCTTTAAAACATCTTGTTCTACTGGCAGATAATGTTGTTTATTTTAAGTGTTTATTTCAAGAAAGAAGCGAAATGATCTTCCAATAGTACAAGAAAATTTTAAGCTTGAAATGAGTTTTTAAAAAATGGCTAGAAATAGGCTTCAGAATCTTATATTTAGTTTCTTGTGATTGTATAATAGGATACACTAGATAAATTTGACTATATTCAAGATATTTTCACTTTCTAAGACGTCATGATTAGCTACATATGAATAAAAACCTTGTCACAGGCTCTGTTAAAGTGCTCTTAGCATCTGATGTGTGAACATGTAGTGAATATTTAATATAAAAACAACTTTGTAGTTGGAATAAAAAGTCAAAATTGCAAAAAAAGACTGCTATTTTGCTCATTTGAAAGGCAAAATCTGCAGTTCATCCTGTTGATTAATCAGATTCCAAGGTGTTTTTTTTTTTTAAAAAAACACATTTTTACACACACAAACCTTTAGTAAATCAGGGCTTTATTGTAACCTCCCACAGTTTTTTGTCCTTGCTTTTTTACACTGACAAGGACTGCCATGTTGCAGCCTTTCAAAGGATGTGCTGGTTTTAATGCCCTTGCTTGCTTTAAGGACAAAACAACATTATTTAGATGCTTAAGGACACTTGGACACAGAGCATTCAAGTACTAAATTAACCTGAACCTTTGTCCTCACCCAAAAATCGTCCCAGCAGCCATCTGGCTGCAGTGTTCTGATTTCCACCTAAGAAACGTTAACTCACTGAGTCTTAATTCCATGTCCAGCTACACACTCAATACCCTTTGGTGCATCTTCATACCTGAACAAGCTATGTTAGACAGCTGGAGGTAAAACGAATGTGGAGGAAAGCACAGGTTAGACTATTTTAGGATATAATGCAGTCATAATTACCCCCAAAGACATGTCTGTCTGCCTGTATCTTTTTAATTTCATCTTGAAATCTCTCTCAAAGGTTCAACTCATCTCAAAGGTTCAACTTCGCCAACAAAGCAAAGCGATGACGTGTACTGAAGTTCATCCTTCCTCCTCGCAGGTTTCACGCTATAAAGGGATACAGCGCCAACATTATCAGTAGCTTCATTTCAGACTGTTCCTCTTTTATTTCGCCATGATGGAGGACTGTATCTATAAAGAAGCAGCTCCTGGACCACAGGGTGCGATAGTGTGAGATCTTACCATGTAAAAGAGTGTGGTTTATGGGGTTTTGTCACTACGTAGATAAATAAAGCATCTCACACTCACACACACACACACACATACTTTTTTTTCCCTGCACCGTATTGTCCTGCCCTTTTGTGCACTTTATGTCTGATGTGTCTAACGTGCCTTACGTGTCTTTGCTCGTATGTAACGTAATGTTTGCACAGAATTAAGAATTTCACTGCAAGAATTATACACTGTTTAACACTCTGTACATGTCAAATAAAGAACCTGAACTTAAACTAGAACTGTATGTTAAATAAAGTCTCCAGGAGCCACTCTATCCTGATCCCAATCCGTCCTTTACTTTACTAACTTTACATTACTGACTTTACGACGCTCACATTCACCTGAACTCTAACACACCTGTTTCCTGTTTTCATTCCGTCAACTCAGTGTATTTCAGGAACTCTTTCTGTTCAGTTTCTTTCCTTCTTGTGAATTTTTTTTTTTCAGTTGTAATTCCGAGCAGTTCTCTATCTCACTGATTTTGACCATTTTGCTTTCTCTGTTTTTTTTTTTGTTTTTTGTTTGATGCTCTGTTTGACTTCTGCCAGTTTTGACCATGATTCTGTCTGCTGATTAGGATTGTTAATAAAGATTAAGCTGATGTTTACATCCCTCTCCCCTCCAAATTCATGAGACTGCTGCTAACATCATTCTGCATCAGGTCATCTGTGTATGTGCTGGTGAATCAATGTGTTCTGTTAAAATCAGAAATCAATAACATTTCTTTGAGCTTTCACTGACCTTGCCATACCCTTTAACTACCCCAATGAGATACATTAAGTTTACTGTAAATGTTACTCACCACACAGTGGGGAAAAAAAGCATAGCCTGATGAACATGAAATAAATCTATTCATAAATCAATATTCATTGGTTTATGACAGATAACTCTACCCATGTGTGTATGGCAGAATTCTTCTTTAAAACCTAACACATAAACAAAGAACTATTCATTTTTATTGCTTTGTAAAACTCTCTGACAGACAGTACAAGAAAAAAAGAAATAAACGAATAACTCAGTGGAAATCTAATCTAGAACACTACACATTCAAGTTGGGGAAATATATGCTAGCTAAGCTCACACATATGCTGTCTGATAATAATACATTGAGAATAAACAACGAGAACATCCAGCCCTGTCATACACACTACTATTTTCATTCTGATATTTATATAACTTGCATCACATGCTCACCTTAATAAACTGGGCCATTGCTTGCATTGAAATAATTAGCTTTTTTTTATTTCTGAATTTACTTAAACATCTTTTGTGTGTTGTTAACGAAACACATCAAATTATTATTATTATTATTTTTCACTTGGGAAAAACCTGTCATTTGTGTGCACTGTTATGCTTAAGTGTTGAACACTTACTGATATTTAACAGGATTATGTAATTGTCCATTTAAAATATCAAAAAAATTTTTCTTATGAAACAGAGATCGAACTAATTGACACCACAAATGTTCACAAGTCACTTTTTGCAATTTTGAGTCACGTCTCAAGTCTCTGAGCTTGTCTCTAATGTCAACCCGTTGCTGGTTTGCACTGGATATTCTGGGTGTTTTGTATTTGGACATGCTTTCCTAGCTTTAACATTATTTTGGAGGTGCCCTCTGTCAAGATCTCGCCTTGGTCATGCCCCTATATACTGCTGGGATTGGGAATCTACTATTTTGTCTACTGTTTGATTAATACTTTGATTTCAGACACAGACATTTTTTTAGAGCGCTATTTACAGTACGTGTGTGTATGTGTGCGTGTTATGAACCACACACAGGAGGTTGTTCTCTGTTTGTTTTGCTTTGTGTCCAGGTTCAGAGTCACATGCTTTTGCTACCCTGCAATCTTACTTCCAGGTTCCTCGTGCTGTCTGTCAGCAAATGCTTGAGATGTTATTTAAGGGACCGCCGGATTGGATTCAACAGCTGAATGCTCATTTCTTATAGTGTGACCCAAACCTTGTAATTGATCTTGAGACTTAGCCTTAGTTGAGACTTAAACGACATTCCATTGAAGGTCATAACTAGTAATTTCTGACTTCCATCTAGGAAAAACCAAAGAAAACGCCCCCTCAACTCAGAATTTGTGCTCAGGAACTCAGGAAGGTCATCTCAACCCAGAGTTCAGGAAGTGACATCAAATCAACATGGCTGCTCACAGCAACAACAGTTTCAATGAGTTATATATTGTATATACACAAGTATTTGCTTTGGATCAATCAACATACAGATGTATTAGCTTGTTAAATCTATAACACTGACTATACAGCTTTGAGGAGGAATATATAGATCAGTCATCACAGTTAGCTGGCTAGCTTGTTGCTAACAAAATATGAACATGGGAGGCATCCATGGTTTTTTCCCACTTTGTAGCTCAAACACACAGAGGTCAAAAATGACATTGTTCCGAGTTCCAGCTTCCCTCTTCCAAGGTAAGTCATGCATCTCTGTGCACTGGCTAGGTAGAGGAAGTCTTTTATTTATATTTTTCTTTGCTGTTACAGGAACGCTAGCATGTGCTGGAACTGTAGCTCGGGGTATTTGTTTGCTATTTTGGCCTAGGCCTGCCTGATGTTATTTACTGAAGGCTGTGTAAATACTGTTAATACACTAGAGCTGCTGTAATTTGTGAGAAAGCTGCCCAGTGTGTTTCCTTTTATATATGTGAAAATCACATTTGCAATACACACACGTTCTTTTACAGTCCCGACCCTAGACTGGGAGCAAACAGTGCGTAAGTATGTGATTTGGACTTTAGGCTTCTGAGTTTCCCACTCACTACATGCAACATTAGTTAGATTCTGTCTCAACACTTGTTAATCCATGGCTGAACAGGGTCTCATAGTTGCTCTCCAGACTGGCCTGAATGAAAAACACAAAGCTAAATATGCAGCTCAGATGCTCACAAAGCCGTCTGGGGCAGCAGAAGCACATTCCGTGGAAATTAATCACCTGTGAAAACTATGGAACTGCAAAATAATGAAGCCAGAATGAGCCTGATTTAGCAACTCTGACAGAATTCACTTGGCCATGGCTAATGTAACTCAGGAATTAATTACAAGTCTTCTGACCTGTAAACAACTGCAGGACTCACAAACATCTGAGCTTTGCTTTGTTCTCACACAATAAGAATAAATAGATCACCTCATATCTGGCCTGATTTTATTTTTATTTCTTGTCATAATACAGATGAATTAAAAAGAAACATTACTGGTCTGAATAGCAAACAGAGCAATGATGATACGAAATTATGCAACCAGTTGATGGGTAATCTGTACGGACGAGTAACTGTCAACACTCTGAATGCTTGCTAAATGGTTCGCATTATAATTTATCCTCAGTCCGTAACTATTAGTTGCTTAAACTTAAACATTAAAAGTCTAATTCGCAATGATACATCAAATCCCCAGAACCAGGCAATTTATTACTTATTCACAGCACTGCTAAATTCTGGAAACTGTTTGGTCAGAAGGTGTTGATTAATTTTCTACAGCAGCAGCTTGGACAATAGTGTCAGCTGTAATTTAAATCGTAGGTTATATTAATGAGCTCGTTCTAATATGTTATCATTTCTATAGTGACAACTTATACAGGACTTCACATAATGTAAGTCTAATAATAATTGCATTAAAAATGTGCTGTTATCATTGATAAGGTGAAGTTCTCTGTAAGGTGAACTTTATTTAACATTTATGGAAGGAGTCTCCAGTGTCAGTACATTGTAAGGGTCAGTACGTTTGTGCAACAGTCTTCATGACACATGACTTTGTGTGTTCTTGGTAACATGGCAAGCTGCCTTTTTTTGGTCTTATGAGGGGATGGTGAGGGAATGACTGTTTAAAGCTGTTATAACAGTGTTTTGTGGACGTTCCAAAACATTAAATGCAACTATAAATGGATAAAAAGTGCATTGTGTATTCTTTAATTAATAAAAAAATTTATAATTTGCAAATTGCTGTGGTATAAGAGGCAAAAAGCCCTTCGGGACATGCTGATATTGGAAAATAATCAGGACCTCGCTTCGCATCAGGACGCATCACACTGCATTATTTGGGCAATTTAGGCAAATAATAAGGTCAACCTGTTTTGGATTGATTGTATATTGGGACATATGTTGATGAGGATCTGGGATCTATTTAGCCGAAGCTATAATAGCTACGAATGCAGGCCAGAGTAAATTTAAAAGCCATATTCCAATATGCACATATACAAATGCTCCATTTTTGTGAGCAGTCACAATACATGACACCATGTGCCTCAGAATAGAACTATTTTCATTACATTAACTCAATACCATCAACCATCTATTAATCAGTAGCCAATAAAGCCAATGTTAGTTGACTACACTGACTCAAAAGAAAACATTAAGAATGTAAGCTGTCTAGACTGTAGCATTCATTTTTAATGCATCTACTTCACCTGAGGCACTAAACATGTTCAGAGCTGGATGGAAAATGAGTTTAAAAATGAGCCCTGTGAGTTGAGCATCCCAATCGGTCCTCAGAAATTGTTCTGAGTCTAAAGGTAAACCTAAAGCATTTTTAAGCATTTCATTGCTAATGCATTAATGATTTGCAGGTAAAAACAAGACGATGTACAGCTAACTCTGCCAGACCTCGCAGCATTTATCATGCAAATGTCATCGGTAAAGGGGCTCTGATGGGATATTGTAATTTATTTCGTCTTTTGCATCTTACTGCTGAGAAAAATACCTATGTATAATGCCAGCAACAGTGCTGTGCCTGATCCACTCATAATAACACAACACCTACAACATGTCAATGTCACTGCTGTGCTAAGAATGATCCACCGCCCAAACATCTGCGACTGGTCCTGGGCAGTGTCCTGTGGACGGGGTAGGAGGTAGGTGGCAGGTTTTACACAACAACACATGGAATGCAGTCAGGAATTGTACACAAACTGCACCTATTCTTATTAGAAATGCCACATGAATTACACATGTGGTTTTTGGATACTTCACGTGTTCTGTTTCACATGTTTTTCAGATATACGACTCCTACTACTACTACTACATGTGAGCACATACTTTAATATTCTCATAATCAAGTGAAAAAAATTATGATCATGTCTGAAATGTATTTGATTTATCTTTAAGGGATGAGAATCACTGCTGATTTTTTGTAAATGCATAATTAAATTTATGTGTATATATATATATATATATATATATATATATATATATATATATATATATATATATATATATATATATATATAAAACTTCGCTACATTTATTTTTACTCACTGTTACAGAGTAAGAAATTACAATGCATTTAGCCCCATAAGACTGTAAGCCAATTAAATGGTATATGCAAATTTTAAATAATTCAATTTAAATCAAAATTAAGTGTTTTCCTGCCAGCTTAAAGTTTACACTTCACCACCAAATGCTGAGTCAGCAGTAGCAACGTCTGAGACAATGGCAGCACATGAGCATCCCCTACCCAATTTTTCAGCTATCTTCAGTTTTAAATGCTTCAAAGGAAACAGAATGATAATAATCTGCGAATTAAGCGAGCCGAACCCTGTGGAGATATTGGCTTTTCACAGCTCAACATTCAACTGGAAACATGTAAGCCATTAGCCATCAGTATGGAACTTAAGATGTCACTGTGAGGTTCGTTAGCGATCGTCTGTTGTGTTAAATATACACTAAGTGCTGCTACAGCCTATAGGGAGTACTCAGGATAATGTGTAAGATAGCTAACTAGTCAACAAAAGAACAAAATATAGAAAACAGAACACTATTTCAGACGAGTCAATTGCAAACGTATGAAAAAATAATTACTTACTTGAGTAATTTTCTTGATTAGTTTTTATTTTCCTCGAGTGAATTACTTATTAATTTTTATTTTCCTTAGGTGAATTATTAATACTTTTTAATACTTTTTTTAAAATTAAGTAGCATGTCCTTTTACTCAAAGTCAGTGTGTACTCTTTCTACCACTGGCCTCAATATAACCATTCATTGGAGCATGATGTATGTTTTTATACAGGATTCTACAGCGTTAGTATTTGCTTTTCTTAAAAAATGTGAGTAAAATTCAGACTTTCAGATTTTGAGCCGTACAGCCTACCGCTCTGACTTGATTAGTTTATATTTATTAAAACTCTTTTCCCATGGCAGCCTGCTCTCTGCTCCACCTCCCTCTCTCTGTTTCTCAGAAGTCATAATTACTGCAAAGCTCAGCCTATCGTACAGCAGGTGTAAAAGAACACACTACTCCTAGCTTCAGTCCATTTTTAATTGTGGTTTAAAACTTGTGATGAAAGTTACACATCGCATCGTCACACACATCACGCAATTATTTGTTTGTGTCTGTAGCAACCAGGTATTAGCCAATGTTAGCAAATGCTGGCCAAAGCTATTCGCATTCTAACCTTAAAACGCAGGTGGCTGTGTATTTGTCCCAGGTAAGCTTGTGCTAGTTTATTAGTATCAAACTTTTGCTTTCTGCTCTACCTGTGTGATCGTTACACGGGCATTAAATCCCTTAACACAGGAGCATATTACGATTGCAGCAACGTTACTAGAAAACTGTACAATCACCTCACATTTAAACATGAAGTTGAATGAAAAACGAAGATGCCAGACATCACAAAAGGACAAGGAAGCTAAAAAAAAAATACCAGCTGGCCAAACCACCAGCTTAGCCAGCTTCAATCAAGATAGATTAAAGCAATACGCCATTAACAGCACGTGTGTTATAGTAATTTTATCATGGGTACACTACAGAAAAATGTCATCTTAGCAAGTGAAAATATCTGACATATAGTCAAATTTATCTAGTGTTTCTCATTAGAAGATTACAGTAAACCAAATATAAGATCATTAAACCTATTTCTGGACATTGTTACTCTTTTCAAGCTTGTAGTTTTCTTATTCTATTGGCAGATACTGTAATTTTGCTTCTTTTTAGAAATAAATGCTTAAAATGAGCATAATTAATTGCCAATAGAACAAGACTATGTCAAGCTTGAAACAAGTACAAATGGCTTGAAATAGGTTTAATAATCTTATATTTGGTTCTTAATGATCTTATATTTGCAATCTTATAATAGGAAATATTAGATAAATTTGACTATACTCAAGGTATTTCCACTTGATAAGATGAATTCTTCTGCATTATGTGAAGCGGAGCACCTAAAACCCACCTAGCCCTGATAAAATCACTGTAACAAACACCCTTGAGTGGCTTACTGCTTTTATAAAATGTCGACAAAAACAATATGATAAAATGCCGTTTCAATTAATGATTTATATTAATTAATTTATATTATTAATAATATTCTCAATAAACAATTCTTCCTCCCCAAAAAGTAGTCTGTTAGCAATAAGCTGTGGTTGCTAAGCAACATAAACGACAATGGTTAGCGTATTCTTTGGACAGAACAACAGCTAAAGTGTAACTTTTTATTGATTCAAACCCTGGCGCATTGATACAGAATTCATTATTGTGAGTCGGTCACAGGTGTGCGTATATCAAGGATTTTCCAAGGTTTTCGGATGTAGCTTAGCCAGATTTATCAACAGAAAATGTCTGTTTTACTTTCCAATTAATATTTTCCAATTAATGTTTGATGGCAAGCAAGTCTTTATGAAATTTGTGCTTGTAAATTTTTGTGTTGCGGTCTTTTATCAAGCCAGGAGCACCAGTGCTTCTTGGCAAAAAGCTAACCTTAGAAGCCTGTAATAATAGGGAATTCTTGCTCTGGTGGTCTGCCAAAAATACTGTGGAGTGTGAGATGTTTGACTGGTATTTACGTGAGTCTGTGTGCTTCCTTTGAGCGCTGTGGCATTTGCTCCTCCTCCATAGAAAACCATATTTGGGATATGAACTGTTGCCTACTACCTGTTGCTAGGCTACACAGAGAGGATGAAACACAAAACATGTATCAAGTGAAAGAGAGAGAGAGAGAGGAAGAGAGAAGTGTATCGGGGTGTGAAAGCATAAAACACACTCACGAATCGCACAACTCTGCATGTGCCCATTCTTACCCAAAAGGTGGAAGATGTATCATTCAGCACCTGCAATGAACTTCGAGTCACACTGCATCCTGAATCTTTCACCAAGAAATAACTACAACTGCAACTTTCACCACGGCATAGCAGAGTAGCCAAACAATACAGACTAGAATGTGATATTTTGAAATGGATGTAATATATAAACAAGGGAGTTGTTTTTTGGGGAGTTTTTTGAGCTCTCCAAAAATATTGGTCTGTTGAGAGGAGCTTTAGCCGAAGCACTGCAATCAATATAGAGAATCTGAGTGCTGATCAATATAGCTGGAGTTAACCACAGGTTGAACAGCATGATTTATTCTTAGCTTATGAGTGCATACTTAGATTTGAGTGAATAACCCGGCCAGTCCATTAAGGCTGAACATTGCCCTTTTGATCTGGCATTTAACAGAGAACAGACTAAGCATGCTAAAAGTATGTCACCTAAAAATATAGTCCAAACAGCAGAGGAGGCTCGTCCACAGGGACAAGTGGGGCAGAGCCCAACCATATACAGCATATACACCGATCAGCCATAACATTAAAACCACTGACAGGTGACGTGAATAACACTGATTATCTGGTTACAATGGGATATATTAGTCAACAAGTGAACAGTTAGTTCTCAAAGTTGATGTGTTGGAAGCAGAAAAAATGGGCAAGCGTAAGGATCTGAGCGACTTTGACAAGGATGTTACTTTGTGGATGTTACTTTGACGAGTACCACCTACCTAAACATTGTTGTAGACCAAGTATACCCAGCAAATTTAGTCCAAGGTCAGACCGTTTAATGCTCAAAGATATAAAGAAAAACCCAAGAGCTACATCTTGTAAGCTACAGGCTTCTGTAAGCACATTAAATGTTTATGTTCATAACAGCACTATCAGAAAAAGACTGAATAAGGCTTTCATGGTTAGGAAAAATCCCCTTCTCTCTAAAATGAATATGGCAGCACAACTTAGGTTTGCAAAATTGCATCTGAACAAATCACAAAATTTCTGGAACAATATCCTTTGGACTGATGAGACCAAGTTGGAGATGTTTGGTCATCATGCTCAGCGCCACGTTTGGCAAAAAACAAGCACAGCTTATCACCACAAAGGAGAGGTGTCAGGGTGATGATTTGGGCTTGTTTTGCAGCCATAGGATCTGGGAAACATGCAGTTATTGAAACAATGATGAGCTCCACTTTATACCAAAATTTTCTTGAGACAAATATGGGGCCATCTGTCCAGCAGCTTAAGCTGTGCCGAAACTGGGTCATGCAACGGGACAATGATCTCAAGCACACTAGCAAATCAACATATTTATGGCTAAATAAGACAAAAATGAAGGTGTTAGAATGGCCAAGCCAAAGTCCAGACCTCAACCCCACTGAGATGATGTAGCGGGATCTTAAGGGAGCTGTGCATAAACAAATGCTCTCAAACAGCAATGAACTGAAGCAATGTTTTGGGAGAGTGGGCCAAGAGTGGGCCAAATTTCTCCAAAATCAATGTGAGAGACTGATAAACTCCTACAGAGAACGTTTACTCACTGCCCCATTTAAGTCCATAGTGTTATTATTGCACCTAGTGGTCAAAAATTGGAACTGTACCAAGCACTGATAAAAGCCCACTGGGATACGAATCATGCTGCCCCATGCTCGCTGTATGAACATTTCCGGATTTTCAGTTGAGTAGTTGAGTAGAGAGTTGCCAGGTTTTTCTGCTAAATTGGCCTAGCTTAAAAATACAACTCGGCTGCCAAGACCTTGTTATATAACAAATAATTGGAATTGAAACGAACTATTCCGCAAACAAAGGTAAAGTGTAAGTGCAGACAGTGTGTAGGCCATACAGAACCATTTCGACTGTAAGATATATTGCAAAGATTGAGAGAGGGAGAGGGGGATTATGGAGTGGATAAGTTCCGTACAACAGAAATGCGTGTGCACCATGGTGACCTTGTTTCCAAAGCAAAGGCTGAGAAAAAGAAATAAAAAGCATGAATTATTTGGCCCAGTTTCAGGTCTTTTGTGTGGTAGTTGGGCTGGAGATTTAGCTGAAAACTGGCAACCCTGGTTAATGATATTAACCAACCCTGGTTAATGATATTAGCTCTTCTCATTGACGGCAAACACACCTATTTATCGAACACAGTTGAAGAAAGGTACGTCTAAAACCACTCAAAATGAACTGTGTATATATATGAAAAATATATATATATATATACACACACACACACACACACACATATACTTGTTAGTTAGTTTGAGGCTATGTTATTATCCTGTCCCCACCTGCTGCCAACAAGTACAAGCACAGTGCATTCACAAGTACACACAGGTCTTTGTCATCCCATCACCTGGGACTTGTGTACCACATGGCCCCTCAGCTCACACAGTAAACCTCATGCTGAGCTACAATCCCAGGCTTTTATCTCTCCTCATGGGCCCAAATTGATATCTAAGTACGTACATAGCCACCATTATTAAAACGCTAAAATGGACATCACAGAGCAGTACTGGACTAAGGGCGCTTACACACCTATTACTCTGGCTGCTGAGAGGAATCAGAGTGAAATTGATAATTTTGTTTTGTTTTCTCACTGCATGTAATTAAACAAAGCAAAAAAAGTTAGCTGGGAGGCGTGTGAAAACTCATGCGTAAAAGCCATCTGTGCAACACACAGGACGGGCCTCAAGCATTATGACTTCCATATATTTTGTTTTCCAAAACTGGCTCCCACGTGGCGCAACAGAAAAGCTTTCGCTTGTCGTCCGGCAATCGCAAGTTTGAATCCCTATGATGCCATAGCCATCCGTGGCCAAGAGAGCAAAACTGACCATTCTCTCAGAGAGGGAGAGGTGTCATACTCTCTGCCCTATCAATCACAGTGAAACTAGTCACTCATGGGTGTCTGTGCATGCAGAAGTGTGTGTGGGTAGTGCTTTCCTCCAATGTTGCATGAGCAGCAGTTCAAAAAGACATGGTCGGCTGGCTTCACGTCTCTCAGACGAAGCACATGATGGGCTTTGCTCTTCCTGGTTGGTAGCTTCATGTGATGGGGAGACCTAACTGGAGGGTAGGAATTGCTGGTGACTAAATTAGGGTGAAAAATAAAAAGCTGGAATAAATATTCTTTATTTTCTCTTTCATTTCCAGGCCACCCAATCAGATAGTTTTAAATGTTGACCAAATAATTACTTTCATGCTCTTCACACCTCTGAGGTGAGAGATTTTTTTCTTTTTCTTTCTGAGATGTTGTGGCAAGAATTTTTCAACAGTAGAAGAACAATAGAAAAAAATACATGTACAATGCAGATCACTTTATTCGTTCGTTAATTTCTTTGTTTTGCTGTCGATTATACTATGTAGCCTAAAATGAGAGAATAAAAATGTATGGTTTTAACTTAAATAATAATACACAAAACAAAAGACTAAGACTCAAATAAACTAAATCTAATTATGAATATATTAAGGTTAAATAAGAGTGAGAAGTGGCTATTTTTTATTACTGTTAGTACTTGTCTTAATTTAACAATATGAGACTTTGCTGTTAACTGGCTGTTGGCTGATGGCATGTTGGCCAACATGCTGAACTAGATCTAAAAGCATGGCACTTAGGCAGCAGAAGTAATTGTATTTTTCATGTTCCAACATAATAAACTATCTGCATGATTTTGTTTAACATGGCCATGAGATACTAAAGCAAGATCACAAAATTGTTCCCTTTTAATGGATAGGCTGAGCAAATACTAATCCGAAAGAAAAACTACATTTTGAAACACATTAAATATGCTTCGATTTAAATATTTGTGATGTTTGTAGTGATTCTGGTGCTAATTTGTTGGTGTTGGTGTTGTATTTTAGTTATACGTGTGAGAAGAACAAAAAACTCCACAAAGGGACATTGTTAGTGCAATTGCAATGGCATTTAGATTTCGATGTTTGCAAGAAGTGCGAGAATTTCTTTTCTCTCTCACCATTTTTCAGCAACATTATATTAATGAGAAATCCAGTGTAGAATTAATGGAGACAACAAATGTTGGACTCAAAGTTTCAAAATGTGACGCAGCTATATGATGCAGCTGTACTGAGTACTGAGTGTACAGATGAGGAGGTAAGAGAGCTGGACAGACCAAATGACTAAAGCTCTGCTGCATCGTTCTCTTAGGTTGAGATGAAGAAAGGGCCAAATCCAACTGGCACCACTATCAGCGGGTAGTTAAATGGCATTGTGGGTAATTTAGAAACCTGTTTACCAAAATGAAAATATATTACCATGTCAATGAAACAAGTTTAAACTAAGAAACTTAACTCAAAATAAATCTTGGATGTCATTCGAGATGACGTGTAATTATAAAGATTAATACGCAAATTGTCAAGTTTCCCTTTAGGTTAAAAAAAAAAAGTGCAAAATAGACACACCTATTTCGGCAAACGCAAGTAGTACGTAATTGAGTCATGCACAAGTCAGAACGATGTGCTCAATTTCTGCGTTACTCACACTGAATGGCTCTTACGGTGTTCATATTCCAAATGAAGGGCTTGAAGTTAGTTGAGAAGGAAGCATAGTTCTAATGCTCTCCTTCTAGATTATAGCAAATCAAGAAACAAGGTCTCTAGTTGGTTGCTCAGAAATTTCAGAAAGTAACTTGAAATTTACTGAAACATAAAGTCTGCCATAGTGTTATAGAAAGTGCACACTGTGAAATGTGATGCTCGAGGTTAACCCTCTGCTCAGAATGAGACGACTATTTTAGAACCTTGTGGAAAAAAAATTAAAGCATGGCCAAGAGTGGACAGACCATTTATAATAACCTACCTTGTCTTCTGTGTGTCATTTGCCCAGTGGCAGCTCCATCATCCTCACACACAGCAGCATAAATGCCCCTCATCAGACAGATATATGAGGCTACCTGCTCATGCTTTACCTAAAGGCACCCAAGCCTGAGCTGCACATATTGCCAAAAAAGCCCTGAAAACATATCTGGAGAGGAGCTCATTATATGAGAAAAACACTGCTGATGTCAAAACATGGACTTAAGATACAGCTCAGCATCATTCTTCTGTTCTGATGGTGTTACACCAAGTCTGGAGTGTATAAGCTGTAATTCCTGTGCTAATGGAGGCAATACAGGTTTGCTGTTCTGCTGGCCCAAGCCATAAGACTTATTTACCATGTGATGTTTGCCAGTGGCTATTTGAGTTCATCCACATACAGTATATACACTCACTGGCCAGGTAATAGGAAAACCTGCACCCCTGCACATTCATGCAATTATACACTCAGCCAATCATGTAGCAGCTGTGCATTGCATAAAATCATACAGATACAGGTCAAGAGCTTCAGTTTATGTTCACATCAAACATCAGAATGGGGGAAAATGTGATCTCAGTGGCCTTGATGGTGGTTGTTGGTGCCAGACAAGCTGGCTGGAGTATTTCAGAAACTGCTGATCACACACAACAGTCTCTAGAAACAGAATGGTGTGAAAACAAAACAAAAGCAAATCTAGTGAGCAGTATTTCTGCAGGTGGACATACCTTTTCGATGAGAGAGGTCAGAGGAGATTGGCCAGACTGGTTCAAGCTGATAAAAAGGCTACAGTAACTCAAATAGCCACTCTGCAACTGTGGTGAGCAGAAAAGCAACTTAAAACGCACAGCACGCCGAATCCTAAGGAGAACAGCCTACAACAGCAAAAGACAACATCAAGTTCCACTCCAGGTTCAACAGGAATCTGAAGCTACAGGCTTAGACAGTCGAAGATTGGAAAAACATCACCTTTTTTCCAATCTTTGTTTTCTTCACATGTAAACAGTGAAAACGGAGTTTTCTCTGTTTTTCATTTTCTCACATTGCAGGGTGGGTTTGAAAAGCTAAGCTTAATTTTCAGCAAGATATATATATAATTACACACACACACAAACACACACACATACGGGGGTCCAAATACAAAAACGGGACGTACCAAATACTAAAAAACTCTGAAATTTATGCAAATATTTCAAAGATTCTACTTTTCACTCAAGTTGTTGTCAACAATATAATTTGTAACGAAAATTGTTGTATTAAATTAGAAAAGAATGTTAAATTAGAAAAGAACACAGTTGAGGTCAAAAGTTTACATACCCCTTTCAGAATCTGCAAAATGTTTATTATTTTACCAAAATAAGAGGGATCATACAAAATGCATTAAGAGCCGGGGGGGTGAAAACTTTTTGAATTTGAAGATCAGGGTAAATTTAACTTATTTTGTCTTCTGGGAAACATGTAACTATCTTCTGTAGCCTCTGAAGGGCAGTACTAAATGAAAAAATACGATATTTAGGCAAAATAAGAAAAATGTACACATCTCCATTCTGTTCAAAAGTTTTCACCCCCCCGGCTCTTAATGCATGTTTCTTCCTTCTGCAGCATCAGTGAGCATTTGAACCTTCTGTAATAGTTGCATATGAGTCCCTCAGTCGTCCTCAGTGTGAAAAGATGGATCTCAAAATCATACAGTCATTGTTGGAAAGGGTTCAAATACACAAAAAATGCTGGAAAACCAAAGAATTTGTGGGACCTGAAGGATTTTTCTGAAGAACAGCAGGCAGTTTAACTGTTCAGGACAAACAAGGGACTCATGAACAACTATCAGTAAACAAAAAAACACAGCTGTGGATCATTCAGGTAACAGCACAGTATTAAGAATCAAGGGGATGTAAACTTTTGAACGGGGTTATTTTTATAAATTCAGCTATTATTTTCTCTTGTGGACTATATGAAAACATCTTTTATGTGAAATATCTTATTCAGGTCAGCACTAAATAAACAATAACATGCACATGCATCTTATTTTGGTAAAATAATAAACATTTTGCAGATTCTGAAAGGGGTATGTAAACTTTTGACCTCAACTGTATACTGTGTGTATATATATATATATATATATATATATCAGAAATCTCTATCTCACTTTACACTTTAGAAGAAGAAGAACATCCATAAACCCCTCTCACTGCTGTATTTCTTTTGTTATTATCCCATCATTGCTCTACGAACCAAACAATTCTGACTGATCCACCTGCCCTGGAGGCAGGATACTTGCAAAGCTTCATGCTATATTGAACACCGCTGATATCATATCTATGTGAAACTTCACAGCTGATAACCTTGTGTCTGGTTCAAATTGCTCCGTACCATCCTGAGCTCATCACTTCACACAGCCTGACTGGATTACTCTGTTTGAAAGGTGGTACTGCTAAATGCTAAATGCACTGATACATAGTCTTTCCCTGTGCTCACTGAATCTAGACAAAAGAGAGATAGTCTTTACAAAACAGTTCAACAGAGTTTAGGGGGATCTGCAAAGTTTAATTCAAATTCCATGCTTTCGCTATGTACTGCACATATTAGTTAGAGAACAAAGCCCTCAAAAGTTGCTACTGGCATACAGAGCACTTCCATTTAGCCATTTATTCTGCATTATAAATAGCAATCATCGGGAAATGTCACCGCTGAAAGCTACTAACACTTTAGAAAGGCACTGCTATTTTTTTAAGTGGAGTGCTCCCTATCATTTATTGCTCTCTGCCAGTTCATCAAAAATGCATTTTGGTTTGAGCTTCACTGGACCTAACAATGATTTATTTGGCTTGAATCAGTCCAAACAGAGGTTTAACTGGAAACGAACCCTGGCTAATTTTTACCTAAAGATCCCAAAATCCAGACTCTCCTTCTGCCACTTTCCCCAGCAAGATATTAGGATTGTTCACAGTTTCTCATAAAAATAATAATATCTCTTCTATATTATGCATTTGAAATTTCAGTACCAAAAATTAATAAAGCTGAAAGAAATCATTCCCAAAGTAATTTCATTTGTGTTATGATCTGAGCCATTAACATTTTGAGCTACGGCACCAAGCTGGGCTACGACTCAGTCTCCAAAATGTATCTGCGCTGCTAGAGATCAGACACGAAACACAGAAAGGATTCAAGAAACACAATCTGACAAGTGCTGTGGTTATCAGCAGTATGATCTTACTAAACCGCCTGATCTTTCACCTTCTCCTGCTGCTTGCCATAAACGTGCATCTGTGCAAATCTCTGTCTTTCACACACACGCATACACACACCCATACACACACCCATACACACACCCATACACACACTGCGGACTGTATAGATTAATCTAATACTTTTGCTAGTGGATGCTGTGGGGAGCTGTCAGGTAATCGGGGCAGTGATACATAAAGAAATTCAGGAAAATGTTAAAAGAAAGCAGACTTAATGCATTTTGTACTTTACATTATATATAGCCAGATCTATAGTCACTGTGTTAAATTCATCAGGGAAAGATTTTTTAGTTTTTCTTCTTTAATACATCACTTTAAAATCACTTCAAGCACTAAAATCAAAAGCACTGTGGCCTACTCATTTCTGTTGTGACCAGCACTATGCGAAAAAGACTGCATTCAGAATTCAGTACAGCGGCACGTCCAGACTGATCCAGACTCCTTTTCAGATGCTACTGAGATGGGAATTGGACAGAAAACTCTCCCAGATGTAGACATAGCTTTCACAGCCAATGGAAGGCCAGTCACTGAGCTATGAGGAGTTCTCTGATGATGGACACGAGCTTCCATGCTGCGCAGCCACAGTTTCAGAATCAGTGATTCAGTGGAGCTGCCAGCTTGTCCACACGAGTGCATTTCAACAATTGGTAATTTCTTAAATGGTGTAATATGAGACACTGTTTTATACTGTACACATGTACACATTTTTGTCAGTAACTATATAGACTAAAGAAGCACTGTGTCATGCATTCCTCCTTTCAGTGAGCACTATGGCTCTTGGCACATATCATGACTCCCAGCACAAACAATGCAGCTCTGTGTGTTTATTTCATGTCTTGTCTCCACCCCTGTCTTGCCATTGGTTTATCTCATGATCATTCTGACCAGTTTTCAGTTCCTCCCTTGATTAGTTTGTGTGTTTAAGCTCTGGTGTTTCATCATCTTGAAACAAAGTCTTTCCATGCTTTACTTTTTATTAATTCCATGCCTTGGTTCTCATGTGTCCTTGTTCCCTGGTTTGTGTATTTCTAGTTGGATTTCTTGGTTTTGTTCTGTGCCTGGGTTTATATTAATGATTATGGATATTCTCTCTGCGATGATGCCTGCCTGTTCTTTGACCTACGCTCTGGATTATAAGGATTTCTGGTTTGCCCCTAATAATGTACACGCTGATTTCATTTCCTTACATTTTGCGCGGAAGCTGGAAATGTAATTTCTAGCTTAATGGCCGCTAACTGATGTTTAGTTAACTGACGGTAACTAATTTGATGTTTTCTTAGCTGTTGTTTATCAGCATTTATACCATGTTAAATTCTCGAATCTGACTTGATCAGAAGCTCTCAGGTTCATATTCATGCACTCATTCTAATATATTATCATTTCTATAGTAAAAACTTTGCACTTTCTGGTTTCTCTGTAAATGTCAAGCTGTGTTTTTCTTGTCTTATTGCCTTCAAGAGAGAGAAAAATAAGAAGCTGGTGAGGGAATTACAGTTTATAGCTGTAAGTTATAACAGGAACTAACTTGCCTCATTTCACAACATTAAATGTAACTACAGGTATAAGAGAAATAAAACAATTCTGGAAATGCCACCCTGTCATTGACTCTTTTCCTATAACAGCACACCATGTCATGTTTTATTCTTTACTTAAGTGCACAAATAAAACAGCATATAATGCTACTCCTGAGATACCAGTGATCCTGACTCCTTCTGCTCTCCACGACCTGCCTGGTCCGTCCTGATGCCCTACTTCTTTTTGGAGTTCTCATCACCTGAAACTCACTCGCTGCTGCTAAAGATGGCCCCACATGGACAGCCTAAAGATCACCGTGTGATTATTGTGGATGGTACTACATAGAAACCATAAAGATGGCTGTGGATGTTATTCCTTGGATAGCTTTAGGACTACAATTGCTAAGACTAAGTTTTGCACTCGAGTCTCCATCGTTGAACAGTTGATAACATCAGTTTGATACAATAGACTTTAACTTAAAACTATAATGAATTCAGAAATGTCTCTGACTCTAACATTCATAAGCTGCTCATAAGCTCATAAGTTCCTCTTTACACAACTGCACTCTTTGACTATATAAGTATACAGTTATAGAATGAGAAATTATTTATAATCACACTATCCAGCTTCAACCACATGAGCATGGGTTCCCTTTTGAGTCTGGCTCCTCTCAGGGTTTCTTCCTTATGTTGTCTCAGGGAGTTTTCTTAAACACTAAAAATTTATACCAGGAATTGATATATTTCTGTAAAACTGCTTTGTGACATTTGTCCATTGTTAAAAGTGCTATACAAATAAAATTGAATTGAATTAAATAGTGATGTCCTTAATCAGTTTTTGCTTTAACTATTGACTAGTCAACTACTTTTCTGACTCTCTCTCTCTCTCTCTCTCTCTCTCTCAAACACACACACACATACACACACACACAAAATGTAGGCTACAGAAGAACAAAGAGACAGAACAAGGCAAACAGGTGAGATGGAGTTAGAACCCTGAAGCCAAGATGGTGTACAGTACCTTGGGCAGCATCAGGGTGGATGATGGTAGTAGTGGGTGGGGGGGTTGTGGTGAGAACATCTAAATGGGAAACAAAATAAACACACACACACACACACACACACACACACAAGGCAGATAGTGAAAAAAGGGAAAAGGCATTCTGAAAGGACTGGAGGTTAGTGCAATACCAGAGAAATCTGACAGAATTCTCTCAAACTATTATTATTTAAAATAAAAAGTGTGATTAATTATATATACATTATTATATAATAATGTTACAAGTGACTAATTCATGCCTTCTGCATTATTAAGTTATTTATTCAACATGAAGGCCCATAAGAGTCTGTTTTTATACTATGCATGTAAATTATTACTTTTTCTGATGCATATTTTCTGAGCAACACCCAGGGAAAAAAAAGCTCCTCAGCCCAGCATGCATCTTCAACAGACCTGATCCTGGTGTGATATACTGTATTACGATAATGGCTAACTAAATGTACAAGATAACATACAAACCCACACCACGTAATGTACTGATGGCTTCCAGACACGTTGAGTCTTTGTGCTGTTGATGTACAAGCCTGTCTGGAATGTGCACATCGACTCACCTTTTTTTTTTTATTTTCCCCCACCAACACACGGGCCCCTTGCTGGGAAAAAGTCGCAGTGGGCAAAATTGGCTGGCTGTCTCTAGCACTTTATTGTCTGTGCTCCATCAAAAGATCTCAGTAGGGATCTGAACATTTCCTCTCTAATGATAAAACATCAAGAGCGGCGTAGTGTCTGTAGATGCGGGAGCCTGAAGCCAGGCCTCGCCAGAAACGTTGTGGAGAATTCTGCGTGTCTGCTGGTACAGTGGCAGGCGGGGTATTGGAAATGTCAGCGCCTCCTTGTAGAAATTGTGCATGCAGTAGAGATGGCCACCGCCAAAGGTCTGAATGGGATGTGGCATGCATAATAGTCAAGCAAACAAGAATTTTCCACAGGCAATTTGCAGGCCGGCTGACTCTTGGTTCAAAATTATGAGCGCTGAAATATGAATGCAATTTTGGAGTGCAATATTTTTTGTGGGCCATGAAGACGAGAACGGGGAATTCAAATCATACGGGCATCACAAGCGGGATTCTGACAACTTGTGACTTGCTTCCTAATCTCACCCATGATTTGTCTTGTCTCTGTTTCTCTTCTGGGCTCAGTAACAGAAGATATCGACTTGATGTCAATTGATTTACACAGAACAGAATGAGGGGGCTTCCATGTTCACATCGATTACATAATTGACTAAGATTATTTTAGATAATCATGACTAACCATTAGCTCATGTTTCCACAAATGCATGTAATTGGTAAACAAGGTGTTGATTCTCAATTAGTTTAAGAAAATAATCTAATTGCTACACCATTATATTTTAATCGTTAATATCAGGCAAAAGCTTTGTGTAACTATTTGTGATAAATTGTCATATTTAGAGCAGTTGTAACTTGACTGATCTCGCTATGTGTTTTAATACATACTTATTGATTACGCTGCATTTTCTTTGCAATTTTTCCACAGTAAAAAAAAATGATAACAATAATGGTTACACTACTGCCATGCTTATAAGACTGGCACAAATTAAGCAGAAAAAAATATTAAATCGTTAATTATACCACTGTTAAATTCTCAAATCTGGTTGGTCAAATGGTGTTGATTAATTTTCTATAACAGCAGCAATATTACAGTCTGCTAAGCAAACTTCAGGTTTATATTGATGCACGATACATTATCGTTTCTATAGTAACAGCTAACTTAGGGACTTTGAAACATGTGAAACATATAACAAAAAAATGAAACAAAAATATAATTGTTGATATGTTGATATTTTAAGTTTCTGTGAGGAGATGATTATTTAACGTTTTTTGGAAGGAGTCTCCAGTGTCAACACTTCCTAACAGTCTTCAGAACGGAGTAACTAACTTGTCTTGCGTACGTTCCACAACAGTAGGTATAAATGGTTAAAATGTATGACATGCTCTTTAATAAATAAAAAGAACATTGATAGATGGCAAATTGCTGTGGTGCACTGCAAAAAAAAAAAAAAGACGTCTCATCATGGAATATCTTGGATATAGTCAAAATCATGGAGCATTTTCTATTACAAGATTACAATAAACCAGATTATTAGATCATTAAGATTATTAAACCTATCTAGACATTTTACTCTTTTTAAGTTTAAGCACTGTTTAGCTTGAAATAGTCTTGTTCTATCAGTAGTTAATCTTGCTAATTTTTAGCATTTCTTTCTAGAAAGAAAACTAATTATCTTCTTATTTATAGAATAAGAAAATTTAAAAACTTGAAATTAGGAGAAATGTCTAGAAATAGCTTGAATAATCTTATATTTGTTTTATGATAATCTTATTATAGGAACTACTAGATACATTTGACTATAATACATACACTATATTACCAAAAGTATTCGGTCACCTGCCTTGACTCACATATGAACTTAAGTGCCATCCCATTCCTAACCCATAGGGTTCAATATGATGTCGGTCCACCTTTTGCAGCTATTACAGCTTCAACTCTTCTGGGAAGGCTTTCCACAAGGTTGAGGAGTGTGTTTATAGGAATTTTTGACCATTCTTCCAAAAGCGCATTGGTGAGGTCACACACTGATGTTGGTCGAGAAGGCCTGGCTCTCAGTCTCCGCTCTAATTCATCCCAAAGGTGTTCTATCGGGTTCAGGTCAGGACTCTGTGCAGGCCAGTCAAGTTCATCCACACCAGACTCTGTCATCCATGTCTTTATGGACCTTGCTTTGTGCACTGGTGCACAGTCATGTTGGAAGAGGAAGGGGCCCGCTCCAAACTGTTCCCACAAGGTTGGGAGCATGATATTGTCCAAAATGTTTTGGTGTCCTGAAGCATTCAAAGTTCCTTTCACTGGAACTAAGGGGCCAAGCCCAACTCCTGAAAAACAACCCCACACCATAATTCCTCCTCCACCAAATTTCACACTCGGCACAATGCAGTCCGAAATGTACCGTTCTCCTGGCAACCTCCAAACCCAGACTCGTCCATCAGATTGCCAGATGGAAAAGCGTGATTCATCACTCCAGAGAACGCGTCTCCACTGCTCTAGAGTCCAGTGGCGGCGTGCTTTACACCACTGCATCCGATGCTTTGCATTGCACTTGGTGATGTGTGGCTTGGATGCAGCTGCTCGGCCATGGAAACCCATTCCATGAAGCTCTCTGCGTACTGTACTTGGGCTAATCTGAAGGTCACATGAAGTTTGGAGCTCTGTAGCAATTGACTGTGAAGAAAGTCGACGACCTCTTTGCACTATGCGCTTTAGCATCCGCTGACCCCTCTCTGTCAGTTTACGTGGCCTACCAATTCGTGGCTGAGTTGCTGTTGTTCCCAAACTCTTCCATTTTGTTATGATAAAGCTGACAGTTGACTGTGGAATATTTAGGAGCGAGGAAATTTCACGACTGGATTTGTTGCACAGGTGGCATCCTATGACAGTTCCATGCTGGAATTCACTGAGCTCCTGAGAGCGGCCCATTCTTTCACAAATGTTTGTAAAAACAGTCTGCATGCCTAAGTGCTTGATTTTATACACCTGTGGCCAGGCCAAGTGATTAGGACACCTGATTCTGATCATTTGGATGGGTGACCGAATACTTTTGGTAATATAGTGTATATTCACTTGCAGTGTGTAAGAGGAATAAAAAGCTTTCGGACATGCTGTTACAGGAAAACAACTGACCACCCTGTCATTGATTATTTCCTACAACTGCATGCTCCTTTGTGTTTTACTCTTTACTTATTTGTACGATAATAATCATTAACCAAGAAAAAAAAAAAAAAAAAACCTGTGACAGGCCTAATTCCACAGAATATCCTAATTCCAGAGAATAACATTACTACCAGGCTTATTTACCAAGCCACTCTGATTTACATTTCCAGCATTTGGCAGACATCCTTATCCAGAGCAACTTACACAATGCTTTGTATCGTCCATCAAAAACATCCTCATGCTAGCACAAATAGGTCAGGCTCTAAGAATATGCAGCTAAGCCGTCCTCAGTGTGCTTAGGTGAAATCTGGAAGTCACAATCGCAAAGCTAACAGATGGACCCTTTACTTTTTTCCTTTTAGCACCTGATTTCTTACACGAAAATATAGCTGTGCTTCGTGCCTCACTGAATGCAACAAAATCAACACTTCAGTAATGTTGTACAGCAAGGAGTAGTTCTTTAGCATAAAAAGGCCCAAATGAGGTCTGCTTTTGGCATGGAGGAGGGAAGTGATGCTAATAATCTAACAAGAAAAGCTCTGATATCCTCTGCGTAATAGGAGTAGGAGTGACAATACTTAGAAAGATGTAAAAATCTGCACAAAAATCACTCGGAAACAGAAAGGAAATAGATTTGAATAGAGTTAAGTGTCAGTTAAGATTTTCTTCAAAAATGCTGACACACTGTTTAGCATTTATGTGATGGCTCAAAACAATGAGTAAGTTTTTTTTTAATACAGGTGATGGCTTTTTATGAGCAATTTATGTAAGAATAAAGACAGGGTTACAGCTGCGGACCATTTAAGTTTAGAGGTTATGCTAGGGTCATCTGACTTGTGTTAGCTAATCTTAGCCAATGTTCTTAATATTTGATAGTGTGTATATAATTGAGTAAAATGAGCTATGTGGAGCTGTTTGTTTGGTATGTTTATTACAATCTTAGCCATGATTAGCTAAAGTTAGCTTGTGGAGATTAGCTAACCTTATGCTACTTGATCAGTTCATAATGAACATGTTGCTCTAATGCTATTTTTATATAATCGTACATTGTCATGTTATGTGAATTAAAATATAACTTATAAAATATTATACAAATTATATGTTGATGTATATATCAGTATTTATTATTATCTGTGCAGCTGTTTTATGATTTTCTGTACCTTCCAATGTTTTGCAGGAATTGGCCTTCAAATGTACATTTATAAAACTTTCAATACAGAATCTTTCAATACAGCTATAAGAAGGCAAATTTTGTGAAAAAAATGCATGAACATACAGTACACAGCAAGGTTAAAGGTGAATTTATCAGGGTGGAGCTGGATCTCACCATAGACTCCTGACATTCATCATTTCATAATCAAATCTGGCCTTTTTTAATATGGGAGAAAAAAATAGAACTTTAAAATACTACAAAAATCGTAGCATACTGTATGTCGGTGGATGAGATGGCGCGACAGGAAGAAGACAGGGAGGATATTTTAATAAATATTTAATAATAAGCATCTCCTACATTTTTACCAACAAAACAGACCAGTCCCGCCTACTTTACCTAGTTTATGCTGGCTCACTAAATCACATGTCAAAGTTGTTTCTTTAGCCAAGAAATCAGAAAATGATAGCTTAGAGATCGCTCCCATATCATTGTAGTAAGAGGTCAAAATTGTAAATGCTGCAATTCTTGTAAACCATAGATGTTGGCACCTCTGAGCTAGAAGAAATGGCTAGTGAAGAATCTACTCATTTTCCTAAATCTGTGGTTCTGACAGTGGGTTCTGTTGAGAAAAAGCAGACAGATGTGGAACTCCTGTCTGTGGGTTCACACTTACATTCCTAACTCTTCCTTTTTGTTATTTCTAAGTAAAAACAAAAAGTAGGTACTGATATGAATGATAAGTCTAGGACTTTACTGTCTTAATGCTGGACCTGAATTTTAATTCTTACTTTTCCTTAAAAATAAATATCATGCTGATGTTGTGTAAAATGGTATAATAATAAGATTGACATTAATATTAAGACAAGTAAAGTGGCCCTGTTTTCCACTGAATGTTCCTAATCGCAGTCCACTGACTGATGAATCAGTGCAGGTCAAATACCACAATTTCCCACAGATTAAAAAGCAAACATGCAATTAGCTGGAGCAGATTGATAAGCTCTATCAACAAATGAAATACATTGCCCGAATGACACCTGCTAGTCTTGTTGCACTACAAAAATGGCAAAAACAAAAAAAAATGCACAAACAAAAAAAGATAAGCAGTACAAACTAATTAGGTGAAGAAATACTCCTGTGAGCAACAAGTATTTAGCTTGATCTTCATCTTGATTTCACTGCTCTTTCAGCCAGGATGTGAAACTTCAAACACTATCACATCAAATATTTGAGCAGTAATTTGCCTATAACCTTGAAGGTATCTGCTACAGCTTTAATTACATTCATTCATTCATCTTCAGTAATGGGTCTATGCTGCTTGCAGTGGATCCGGAGCCTATCCTGGGAATACGAGGCAGGAATACACTCTGGATTGTATAAACAATTTAGAGTCACCAATCCTAGATTCACAGGCTGTATGCTATTTGTCCTATAGAATTCCAAGATTAGGGCGAGCCAATCAAATATCTCAAAAAGCCAATCAAATATCTCAAAAAGGAAGTAAGCAGGCTTTAAAATGTTTAAGAAAACAAACAAACATGTTGGTCACATTTTTGGCACAAATAGCTCAAGCAAAAGCATATAATCTACATATAAAAAAACAAAAGGCAAAGAGGATCACCATTCAATCCACATATATAGCATAAAATAAATTAAAGCTGAAATAATGAGTTGCATTTTCTGCTATTTCACTGCGACTAGTTCATGAGGCACTGTTCATATAAACAAGCTCTCACACTACATATAGGCAGGAAAGGTACAAAACTTACTACCTCTCAACATAATCATAAAGAGTGTCCAACAAAAGCATGTATTCTGAAGTACATTTATTCAGTGCTACAGTTTGCTCTGAATAGTGATGTGTTGTCAGTGAACGAGTCGGCTCATTAATGCACGGATGCTTATTGTACTTGTTAATGCACATAATACAATTTAATGGAGAAAATATCATACTGTGATTTTTTTTCAGGCTGGATCACGATCCAGAATTTTATCATGATTATTTTTCATGCTCATTTTTAAGACTATTTTGCAAAGTTGTTAAACAGACGCCCTAGACCAAAGTATTTACACATTTCAATAACGTGCACTTGTAAAGCATGAATGAAAATATGTTCTGTGAAAGCAATCAAGTATGGATAGAATATTTAAAAATGTTCAATAAAATGTTCATCACCTCCTGAATGTCTTCAGTATTTTGGTCACATTTTTGGAAAGATGATTGACAGACGAGTCAGTATTTAAATATGCGTACATACTAAATATATTAGAGCTGGTTTTACATTTTTATTTATCATTTTTAAAATAAGCTACTCACGTTTCAATTCTTTTGGTGTTAGAAAAACATTTGCATCTCAGTAAGTCAAAACAAGGAGCAATTCTACTTTTAGAGGTCGCTTAAAACCCTAAGTTTCAATAGTTATTATATTCTTGGCCAAGTAAACTGTCATGGCATCACTTCTTCTAGTGCTTACTTGTTTTCTTATAAGGAGTGTTTTTGCAAATGCATTTGTTATTGTTGTTTGCTTCAGCGCTGTTTCTGGATGTGGTAGTGTTACACTCGTGTGTGCTCTCCGTGTTATCTGGCTTTTGACAAATTTCTTTGCAGTGCTTTCTTTGAGGCTAAACAAGTTTGTTATGTTTCCTCGACATGCCAATCTTGCCTTTGCAAATTTTGAAAAAAGCCGTTGTTTTGGTCGTGTCCATTCCATATCCAAACCATCAGTTCCACATAACTGATGTCAAACCTTGTAGGCACCTAAAAGTCAAACCAACTCCTCCGTGTTGTCAGCCACGCTGCTCTGTTGCCAAACAAATTGAGGAAGAATCGTAAGCTAAGGAACTGCCTACTCTTGCTTATTATTGGTTGGTTTGTGTGTCCGCCAGGAAAAACATCAGCTGGACTAGCGAACAGTGTATAGTCGGGTTCATATAACAACGTGGGATGCCACGTCTGAGCTTTTTCAGCTCAACTGACAAAATGTGTTTAGTATCACAGTACTGGTGACATCTCTTTAAAAACAGATCGTGGAGACATTTTAAACTTTCGCAATCTAAAATCAGCATATCGACTGACACTCACACTGACCTGCATGTTTTTTGGACAGTGGCTAGAAATCAGACAACAAACCAGAATGAAATGCACACTCACATCATGAACTAACATCATCATGAAGTAAACGAGTTTTAGGTCTATCTATAACACAGAGAATCACAGGTACCATTCACTATCGCACTACTTGTGGGCTACGACACTCACCAAAAAGAAAACCGTCAGTTATTGTTTTCTTGAAGCGAGCAGCTAAAGCTCCACAAATCATAGAGCCCGTTAAAAGAACTGCAACAGAGCATATTTGTTCTTTGACTTTGGTCAAACTTATAATAGAAAAAAGGGACAGTGAAAAATGTTGTGATAATAATGGTGTATCCATGATGGAACACAAAGAAAAGACGTCAAGTGAGATCAATGACGCTGTTCCCCATGAGACGACTAGGTACAAGTTTGTTACTCACTTTTGAGCAAACGTCCCTGTTATGTGAGGGAAAGATCAACTCTGACAAGCCACAGAGGAACACAGCGGTCCTGGGATTCTCACATCACAAGAGGATTTTGTGTTTGTTAGAACTCATAGAGGTCTGTGATGTTCTGAATCTGTTTTGTTAAACTGATGTAAAAACATGTCATGAGACAGATCTACTTTGTTTTTTTAGAAGACGTGAGCCTGGCAAATGCAACTTGCAAAGCAACAAGAATCCACCAACAATGACTTTCATATTAATCTTTATAATTAACATGTGATCTTTAATGGCATCCAGTGAAATTTATTCTGTAATGAAACTCTGACTTGACCTATTTAGTTGAAGCCTTTCTCGCAGCACACTGGTGTTCCATTCTGCGGAATGGAAATTGACTTATCGGACATTTTCAATCAGTATTAACAAATGAATTATTTTATCTCCGCAAGTCTATTATAAGATTAGTCAGGATACTGTTGGGTTTCTGTGTGTAGAGTATCATGACTCTGTGTTTACCTGCTGGTGAGCAGGGCGATGGGAAAGGGGAGGGGTGTGAGCCCCGCTGGACAAACAATTCACACCTCTCCACAATAACATTGGTACAGAGATAAAACAGACAGCATAAACAAAGCTTTTTTGTTAGTAAAACACCTTATACAACTTAAACACTTAAGCCTAGAAGGCCAGGTAAAAAAAAAGAAATACTTGATACTATTAAAAACCACAAATTCTTAAAGCCCTGCGTGTCTACTTTCCTACAAGCCACTATTAACATCATAAATAAATTCAATGCTGAACCCGGGCACCCCCAAAAGAGATGGAAATGACAAGTTGACAATTTTTTGGCCTCTGGTAAAAAGAGTTAAACTTCCTTCACTTTCACTTTGGTTAATAGTCTCCTACATTTCCCACAATGCCTTTCGACTACCTGCTGATCGTGGTGCCAGTTAGCCCTCTCTTCATTTCTAATAAAGAGAGTGATGCAGCAGGGCTTTAGTACTTTGGTCTTTCCAGCCCTGTCACCTCTTCATCTGTACACTCTGCTCAAACAGATCAGGTTCCAAAGTCATGCTAATATCGCCATCAACGCCATTGTGAACATTGTGTCATATTGACCATATTGATCGCTAACTAGCCGAGCCAGGTCTCTGCCGTAACTCAGGGCATATTCTGAACAAAGGATTGTTCAGTCCAACGTTTGCAGTCTCCGTTCCTTCTACATTGGATTTCTCATTAATATGACATAATATGACACCACTGACAAAATAGTGAAAGAGAAAAAACACTCTTGGAATTTTGTTTCGATATTAAGAGCAAAATCTGATCATTATCCCTTATGTTTTACATTGTTCATTTTTTTCTCCTATTAACCTCTGTTTAACAGCGCTAGCAATGTCACACTCTGCTTTCAGTGCAGCACACCACCACCTAATAGAAATACAGAACTAGCTAACAAATAATCAGAATCACTAAACACATCACAAATATTTAAAAATAAACATTTATTGTGTTCCTGGTTGGAGTTTTCCTTTAAGCTTACATTAATCCAATTATTAGACTAATACTAATATATATTAGTCTGTGTTGTAGATGTACAACATGGCTTTATTAAATCGCATGTCTAATACACGTGATAAGCCAGGTTAGTTTATTACTCTCATTCTTAAAGAATTCCTTCTGGCTTGTAATGAAAAAAAAAAAAAACTCACTGCATGTAACATGTCCAACTTTTTTTTTTTTTTCATCCCACTTTTGCTCCAGGAATTGACACCTTCCTTGGAAGGGAAACTTAGGCATGACTGCCGTAGTGCAGCAACTAACGCTGTTACTAAGGTTAATAGTGATTAAAAAAAAAGGATTCTGCCTCATAGTAATGATGGTATAGAATGGAAAACATGATTGGGCTTTACTTCATATACAGACTGAAGCGTATATACATACCATAGACATAGAGGATGTAGTCATCATATGCTTCTCCGACTAAGTTGGACGCCACGCAGCGGTAAGTCCCGTTGTAGGACTTGTTGAGGTTCTCGATGAGGAGATCAGAGCCTGTAATCACTGCGTGGGAGGGAACATCATCATCTACTTTGAACCAGTTAATTTGATGAGGCCTGTGAAAACAGCACAATGGCAATTTAGAGATCTCCGTGTCAACATCCCTGCTGTGAAAGAGGATAATGAGAAGGGTTCATTCAACTTTAGGTCTCACCACCTGAACACATGTACATTCGACTTACACAGACACACATACTCAAGAATATCAAAACAGTCACACCACAGTAGTATCTGAATGAGACACAGCATTATATGGGGATGTCTATAATTTTGTTTGATGTATTAGCTCCATGTTTCCTGAACGGGTCCTCGGGGACTCCATGTGCACCACATTTTTTTCCTCTCTCACAGCTTCCAACACACCTGCACCAGTGCTCTTGATTGCTTGGTTAAGGTGTGTTGGGAGTTTGGAGAACTGCTGTCCCTGAGGACGGGCTTAGAGAAAACACTGTAATACATCAACACAATTTTCACATGAAGGCTTCTGTTATAATCATTACTACATTTAAAACTCAAATATTCCAATTTTTGAGGGAAACCAAAAAAAGAGAAAAGAAGAAGAACGAGAAAAAACAACAAAGTTGCTTTTCTGAAATAAGCCCATATTGGGGAATTAGGAAAGGTTGGATCGCTTCAGGACTCACTGAGGTTTGCCTTTTGCCTTGCAGGTCAGCTCGAGGTTTTCTCCTTCCCTTGTCAGGCCCTCTGGAAACTCCACAACAATCTTTACCTCTGGTTTATCTGAAAAAAAAGGTTGGTGGTTCAGTTAGAACCTTTACATTTAACATTTTAACATTTAGCCATTTGATTTGTTGAGTCAAACACAGGAAAGCCTCTAGGATAGTCAGAGATCATCAAATCACACTGTCAACACTGCCTTATTTCTAAGAGAAGCTGGAAGCTGTGCTTCAATGTTCACGTTCTCTCAAAAGAGCTGCATTCAATTCATTTAACATTTTTGTCTAGTGCTTTTAATAATAGCCGTTGTCACAATCAGCTTTACACAAATCCAGATGTAGATTTGGATCCATATTGAGCAAGTCAGGGATGACAGTGGCAAGGAAAAACTCCCTGAGAAGACATCAGAAAGGAACAGAAGGAAGGACCCGTTCTCTTCTGGGTGACACCAGTTTGATTATAAATCTTTACAATATACAGGTGTAGAAGAGTAAAGACAAGCAGTATTAAGTGTGTTCAAAGGATGTCCGGTATGATCAAATTGGGAAAAGGTGTCCTGGGATAAGCACAGGATAGTCTTTATGACTACAGCAGCAGTTTGTTGGTACAAATCTACATTACCCAGGTGAGATTATCCACTGAAGCAAAGGTCTAGGGCATATACTGCATCCGAAACCTGGGCAGTTTGTTATGTTTGTTTAGACTGCAGTGTTTATCAGCCGTTGTCTGTTTACAGATCTTAGTAACTGGGGGGGTTCTTCATATTCATCATCTGGTTACAATGGCACCTGTTTTGGATTGGATATATTAGGCAGCAAGTGAAAGTCAGTTCTCAAAGTTGATGTGTTGGAAGCAGGAAAAATGGACAAGTGTAAGGATTTGAGCGATTTTGACAAGGGCCAGACTTTGGGCTGTGCAACTGGGTCAGAGCATCTCCAAAACCGGAGGTCTTGTGGGGTGTTCCCAGTATGCAGTGGGTTGGTACGTACCAAATGTGGTCCAAGGAAGGACAACTGGTGAACTGGCGACAGGGTCATGGGCACCCAAGGCTCACTGATGCACGTGGGGAGCGAAGACTAGCCTGTCTGGTTTGATCGCACAAACGAGCTGCTGCAGCACAAATTGGTGTCAGAACACACAGTGCACCACAGCTTGCTGCGTATGGGGCTGCGCGGCTGCAGACCGGTCAGAGTGCCCATGCTGACCCCTGTCCACTGCCAAAAGCACCTACAATAGGCATGTGAGCATCGGAACTGGACCATGGAGCAATAGAAGAAGGTGGCCTGTCTGATGAATCATGTTTTCTTTTACATCATGTGGATGGCTGGGTGCACATGTATCACTTACCTTAGGAAGAGATGGCATCAGCATGCACTATAGGAAGAAGGCAAGCCAGCAGAGGTAGTGTGATGCTCTGGACAATGTTCTGCTGGGAAACTTTGGGTCCTGGAATTCATGTGGATGTTACTTTGACACGTACCACCTACCTAAACATTGTTGCAGACCAAGTACACCCCTTCATGGCAACGGTATTCCCTAATGGCAGTGGCCTCTTTCAGCAGGATAATGCGCCCTGCCACACTGCAAAAATTGTTCACCAATATTTTGAGGAACATGACAAAGAGTTCAAGGTGTTGACTTGGCCTCCAAATACCCCAATCGAGCATCTATAGGATGTAATGGACAAACAAGTACGATCCATGGAGGCCCCACCTCACAACGTACAGGACTTAAAGGATCTTGATAACTTGATCTGCTGCTAAAGTCTTGGTGCCAGATACAACAGCAGATACAACAGACGTGGTGCCAGATACAACAGACTCCACAAGTCCCTCAACAGGTCTTGTGGAGTCCATGCCTCAACGGGTCAAAGCTGTTTTGGCGGCACAAGGGGGACCTACACAATATTAGGCAGGTGGTTTTAATGTGATCGATATATACACACACAAAAATCCACTTCTTCATTACCACTACTCTACTTAATCTTCTTAATTTTATTCATCATCCCTGCAATCAACAGTAAAGAGCCCCTACTTTAGTATTTTATTTACTTCAGCAACAAATTCACAGCATACCTGTTATATTGCTTTATTTATATCTGTTATATAAAGCCTAGACCTGGGCATTGCAGTACATGATTTTTATAGCAAATCCTTATCCCTTGGGTAAAAGATGCACAAGCAGAGGGCACTGACTTATATTCAAACTGTCTATTTAGTGGTAGTGTACTGTAAAAATGTTTTTCATCTTCCTTCCGTTTTATCTGTGTTTGTCAAAATGTCAAGCTTTTTACAGTCAGACTGATCCCGTCCTGTCTTTTCTTCACAAAGGTCAGCTCGTGCAGTCAGCCTTCTGAATAAATTAATATTCCACAAAGATTACAAAAGGTTAGGTCAGCCTTTCCGGGACTTTCCACAGCCCGCAATAACGCGCACTGATCACCCTCAATTACCGTGCTATTTAGAGACTAGCTTTATCAAACTGAGGCATAACAAGACAAAGCCTGTTTTAATTAAAGCAAATCCCATGGCTCTGTCCAGGTTAATAACTTATAACAAAAAAAGTGTTTTGTTCCTTGTACCAAACCTTTTTTTAAAAAAATTAATTAATTCATTAATTAATTCATTACTTTTTTCATTTTACCTAATTTTCTGTAACATTTTAGTATGATGTTCAGGATGTTAATTTATAGCTAATATGTGTGCATCTAAGTAGTGAATACAGCACATGAGCAGCTTATTTAGTGCTCTCGCATCCTTACCTTATACTGTAGGCGTTATCTGCTTATAAAATGACTGCTTTGTTGTGTACACAGCTCTAATTTGCGGCTCCAAAATTACTGGGGAGGTTTTTCAGATAAAGAGATGGCAAGTCTAAGTCATAAGGGATAAATTTATACATTTAAAATTTATATCTAGAATGTATATATTTCTGTAAACCTGCTTTGTGACAATATCCATTGTTAAAAGCGCTATACAAATAAAATTGAATTGAATAAGACATCTCATACAGCTTTTAGGAATTTATTTTTAATTTCATATGAGAATTGTCTCAAATAACTAAAAATCCTGTTCATACTTTACATTAAGAGAAGCGAGTAACACCTACAAATAAGGTAAACACAAAATAAAGCATGAGCCACCATTTGAACTGCTACTTATACAATGCCATAGAATGACTTTATTCTGTATATATGATCATCCTGCCATTGCTGTGACATGGTAGGAACAAGGACTCATTATTTCCTTATGAGTTTAGCATTCAGCACATTATAAAAAAGTGCTTCTGCATGAGCTAGACCCTGCTGTGTTGCATTCTTGAGCAATGACTCACATTGCACTTCCAGGTATTTCTGGGCTTGGAAGTCCTTCACAGCTGGATGGTCAATGATGCAGATGACGGCCACTCCATCGTCCTCCTTGGAGACGGTGAGCCTGAGCCGGCTAGTAACGGTGAACATCCTGTCATACGTCTCCTCCACTGTTTCCTCACCTGGGAGCAAAACACAAGAGTGACAAGGCAGCCGTAATGAAAGCTCTCTGTCTCTCTGTCTCTCTCTCTCTCTCTCTGAATGGCTCCTAATAACTCCCAGTCCCAGATGAAGGCCTTTGAGAAATGATCCATCACCTCCAGACAAATCTTACATTCATTTAAAGTGGCAGACACATTTCCTTGCTGTCATGCTCAGTATACTGACTGTGACATCCGAGCCATCGCAACATCATATTATCACATACGATTTCTTTTACTCATGCACTTAAATGTACTTTTTTGCTGTGAGACATTTAATGAGTTGTCGTTCGATGAAATTCACATTGAGTATATTACATTTGGATTCATCTACATGCAAAAAATGCTGTCATTTAGCCAAACTGAGGAGAGCCTCCAGGACAGTTGGAGCACATCAAGTCACACACTGGTGACGCTGCCTTCTTTCTAAGACAATCTGGAAGCTCCAAGGGCACAGAACTAATTGCAGTGCTGATGATGATAGTTTACTTGGAACTAATGAAGTGGGGAAATAATTATAGCTCAGCACTGACCTACAACGCTCTTTTCCTGGAGACACACACTGTATAACAAACTGATTTGAGAAATATGATGCAAGGACATGTGTGTCTATGTACTGTACATGAGTCTTGAGTAACACACAGGTTCAATGTCTCAAGGCTCATATACAGTATTGAGCTAAATAGTCCACTCTGATTGGTCAGAAAGTGTTGATTTATTTTCCTATAACAGGAAGCAGCTCTTACAATTGTATCGCACAAGCACTAGTGCTGTTATACTGAATATCGACACGGCTGTGATTACAACAGTCGAATATTCAGTACGACAGCACGATTATGAGCGTGATATTGCTTTTTTTTTTTTACTACTATTCTATTAATAAGTAATTAATATTAATATTAGTAACTGACATTTCAGAACATGGCCAAATATTTTGTTTATTTTTGTTCCGAAACAGAAATAGTTTCCAAAGAAGCCGCAGTTGGATAGAGTGCTGTGTGTTGCCATGCCAACGCACTGACTGACTGACAGCCTCTAGTAAATGTAGTTATGGTTTCAATCTAATGATCTATTGCTAGAATTGGCATTTTGTGCAGCGAATACAGACAAGCAGAATGATACAAACAGTGAAATGCATTAGTGCTGTTATACTGAATATCAGCACTCCTGGAACTCTGCATGTCCAATCGAATTAGTGGACCTGAAATAACTGTTGTATAATTGTAATTCAAATGACATGTTTTTATTTAATACGCTCAGTCTAATGCATTAACATTTCTATAATAACAACTTACACAGGGGCTTGTATGGCGGATGCTCCACAGAAACAAATTAAAAACGTGTGTCATTCTCGATATGGTGACATTTTCTGTGAGGAGACATTTATTTAACATTTTACGTTCAACATTTATTTTACATTTAACATTCCCAAACATACTCCTGTGATTTTAATACATTGAGCCATAAATTATTGACCGCCAACAAAGGCAAAGAAGATATAACAGTTTACTTTTATATATTTTTTAAATATTTTTAAACAATATTCTGTTGGGAATCCTCCCAGGTATATGTTAAGAGGCATTTAATATTTAATAACGTTAAGAAACGGTTGCCAAATAAGCACCATATAGAACAATTTAATTGAAACTAGTTGTTTACAATATATGTACACTGACATTTACCACCAGCATATACTGGCTGACAAGCACTAGTGAGTAAACCTGCTTTCATTCCCAGTTCTGACTCTTGACTTGCTCATTCTGTATGACTCATTGCTTAAAGTCGGGGCTCAGACTGATTCATTTATTTGCTCAGCAAAGCGCGTGGTAGCATGAAAGCATTCGCTTGTCACCAGGTAGTCTCTGAGTTACTCGCCACTCCTCCCCCCCATGTCTTAATGGAGAAAGGCATTCATGAGCAGATTACGCAGCCTGCAGACTCTCTTTATCACACAACCTCAACCGGTGTCAGCTAATAGGCGGGTAGCGCCGGCTGAGTGGGAGAGGAACAGCTGGAGTTTGTTCAAAGCCACTTATTTAAGCTGAGCCAAAAACTCCCACTGAAAAACACGTCTCAGACTATTCTTTTCTGCACTTTGAAGCAAGCGTGGCCACCTCATCGAAATCTTGTTAAGAAGAAATTCCGAATCGGCATGGGATTACTGGAATGGGAACGTGCACAGTGAAGACGGATTACATATCTTGAAATCAGCACATCGGAAAAAGTGCTATTGATGGTGTGTGAATCTGACCTTGTAGGATCTGATCTCCTTTCATCCAAACGATGCTGGAGGCGGGCTTGCTGCCCATGGCCGTGCAGGTTATCTCAGTCTCATTCCCTTCGCTCACCACATCCTCACGTGACTCGATGATTAGGTTGCCTGGTGGAACTGGAGGAGCATAAACAGCAGCAGGATTAGACATGGGCTTTGAGTCCCCCTGCGGCTGGATCTCTGTCTGGATCTAAAGTCTACTGCACAGCATTCTCTTTCTCTGAGATCAGAGAGGTTAAAAAAAATAAATTTTCAAAAGCACAATGGAAATATACAAACCCAGAAGATGTCATGTTAAAATAAAGCGCTCAGATGTGTTTACCTTAAATTTAAGAGCTCTGTCAAAAAAAAATCATCTACTGCCAGAGAGCAGATCCGAGTTCTAAAGCTTTGTACACCGGAGGATCTATAACAGCAGTGATTACTTTTGGATCCTGATGTATCTGTTTACCAGATTTTTGGCTGCTCTGTGTTTACACACAAAACGTCAGTGTGTTATATGTCAAGCTGCTCTTTGCTACAGCACCATATTTGTGTTTTTCTACTGTTCCTTCTCATGCATCTGCCACTATAGTTGGCCTTCATGTTTCTCATGCTGTGCGCTAGTGACATACGCAGTCAAGTTCCCTGCGAAACACCCAGCGCGAGATCCCTCTTGATAAGGCTTTTATTTCGGCAGAGCTTTTTATTTAATATCGGGTTTGGTGCTCGGGTTCAGCATTCATGCTGTGAATGTGTAGAGCCTTGCATAATTTTAGGAAATGAAACAAGTGACTTTGGAGCATGCTCACATACATTCATCTCCCCAGGAAGTCCAAATATGGTCTGTAATAAAACTCTATAATTCAGTATTATTAAACGTGAAAAGCTCATTAAAAAAAAGCCTGAATCATTCAATGGGGCTTTTCAGAGTTGAAGAAAAATTCACTCAATATGGCTGACAAAAGCAGACCTCTAATATCAATAGCGCAACATCTGTTCCTCTTTTCATCACCCTTGTTATTGGAAACGGCATGAAGGTAATTGGTTGATATTGTGTTATGGCGGGATTCAATTAGACGGGTTCAATTGACTGAAAGGATCAATGAGGGAAATCAATAATCATGATTTTAACATTCACAAAGGCGCTCTGACATACCCAGGACAGTGATGTCAGCGTAGGCCTCCTGCGGGGGGTCCGTGTAGAGCTGGCACACGTATCTTCCCTCGTCCAAGAGTGTCACGTTGGACAGCGACACGCGTAGCTCATTGTCAGAGAAGTTAACCAGCTGAAAGCGGCTGTCCTTAAGAGCTGGAAATACAAAGAGCCTTAAGTGAGCACAGAGTCATAACGTGAAAGGTTTTAGCATTATGTTGAATAAGTGACAGGCTCAGGGGAACTGTGGCTGGAGGTTAAATGTCACATTCCTAATTGGAAATCCTGATCACAGGTTCTACATTCAGATCTCCTTCTTAAACCCAGCTACTGATGTGAAGAGTATATGGTTAAAAAATAGGTTTTCATCCTAAGAATAATGCTGATGCACACTGGGAAGCAAGTGAGGGATGAAAGGACTGTTCTCGCTATGACTAGGACTGCATGAGACATTTTATATGGGCATGTTCTACCTTTACTTCCTCAGGCACAGCACTGAAACTGAACTGACATATCTGCTGAGGACATGATCACTGTGTTAAGCTGAGACATGCAGTGGATGTGTAGAAACGTGAGTGGACACGAGAACAGAAGCACTGAATACATTTTCTAATGTAAGCCCATACAGTACAGTAGGTGATAGTTTGGCACTGCGACCATTGACAAATCAATGTGCCCTCAGAAGGCAAGAGAGAGAGAGAGAGAGAGAGAGAGAGAGAGCAGAAAGGGAGGAGGGGCAGAATGGCCACAAAAACCTAATGAGACATAACCCATCAGAGCAGACAAAACATTCTCCTTTCCTATTAATGCTTGGTCGGTAAATTCCCTAGTAGTTTGATTGCTAACTAGAACTTCCAAGAAAGAAAAAGACAAATCTGTGCTGTGTGAATACTCACATCATGCAATTTCATGGTACAGCTAGTCTTGTCAGAGCTTCTAATATTCACGTGCTCTCATAATCCGTGCACTTTGTGACTGTAGCGAGGCACATGACCATGACCAACCATCACAAACAAAAAAGACAGTCCCCAAGAATACAGTTATTTTGTTTATACACACTCATTTGATGGTCATTTAGCTAACCGTGGGAGTTTTGCCCTTGAGCTCCTCTTTTATGTTTGTAATTGAAAGGCTTTCCGATCATTTTGCCATGTGGTTGCTGCTGCACTGTTAGAAATGAATAACTTGATGAAATTGGACAGGCCATTAACGACTTCTAAACCAGACCTATTTCATTGTTACGAACTGATATTTAAACCGGTTTGTTAAAGCGAGGCAAGGGTGGAGGTCACATCCAAATGTTCTACGTTTTAAAACGGCTGCGAATGAGGTGATCAAAAAAGATGATGCAACACTACAAATCGGGCAAATCACGAGGCAGCTTGCACATGACCATCATCTGCTCTTGAACTTCCAACAACGGCCAGCTCAGCTGGAAGCGCCTGGTAACAGTGAAGATAACAAAAAACAGTACGAAGGAGACAGAGGAAAAATGAGAGAAAAAAGAAGAGCATGCCAGAATGCGAAAGCAAGAGAGAAAGAGAGAGAAAGAGACAGAGCCAGGATTCATGAGGAAGAAGTCTAAGCTGAATGTAAAGTTGTAATGCATTAGTTCAAATTCAAAAAGCAATTTGTAATTATGACGTAGATGTATTTGGCTTTTATTGTCTACGTTTAAAAGGCACAAGGAATGAGCTAGAGTGGTTAAATGGAGTAATTTAACTGTTGGATAGTGCCATTATCCATTTTCCACAGTTCTGAGTAAACAGCCACACAGTAGCGTCAGCGCCCAGGCCTGTGCAAGTGCACCGTGGTGGTTAGGTAGTTACATCTCTGTTTATTAGCCTGTTTCTCACTCAATATTTCCAGTTAGACAAACACCACGGCCCGGATTCACACTGGACAACGTGACATCAAGACTTAAGTCAAGCCACACCGGACAAATCTCATTTCTACACTTTGATTTTAATCTGTTTTGTCAACTCTGAGGAGGTGAATTTGCATTTTTTTTTGTATTGAGAGATATTAATTATTTCATGTTTAACAATTATTAGAATAAGCCTAATTGGTGAGCTACCAGAATCCTCCAATGACTGCCACGCCCACTCTCAGCCACGCCCACTCTCAGTCAAGCTCAGCGAACTCACATTTCTAATTACACTCATCTACTGCTCATTAACTCCTTCATGTGCTGTAGACATGCTCCACAATCTGTGTATTACAGTATAATAAAATAATATAATCCTATATGTATGAACAAGACGAGGAAATCTACTCCACTCTCCACCATAATAATTGCATAGAAACTTAAAACACTTTTACCAAACTGTCATGAAGTGGGTGCTAATCCACTGGATTGTATGTAAAGTGCCAAAAAGAAACAAAATAAAAAACTAAAGAAGATGAAGCAGTCAGATTGATATATGTTTGTTCTCGAGCCTTCATTACTAAGCCTATTTTGTCTGTAGTGATCGGCCAGCTGTACTTACAAAACTGTTCAATTAGAACTGTGACATGAGACAGTTGGACAGTGAATAAATCTTTATTTTGTTTCCCTATGTTGGTGTAAAATGAGTATCATAGCATACAAACACTTTGCTTTGCAGCTACAGGCTGCACAATCATGATGTCTTTGTAGACTGTGATTTTAAATAAGGTGCACAGTCTATACAGTAGAAAGAATGGTGGTGTGATTTCAATGGGTTTTTATGACGTTTACACTTGATTCACATGCGTAAGTGTAAAAGCAGCACAGCACACGCTTGAATTTAACACGCCTCTGACGCAGCCGACATGGATTGAAAAGCTTGAATTGAAGGAGGTCTTGACGAGACAGGTCTATTGCAAATTGTCCTTAATGTTAATATTTCTACCATTTAAAAAGTTGCAGCGTTGTAGGAACATGCACTGTTCCCAGAGAACTCGACAGATTGAATGTTCTTTGAATAAAAAGTTCCTAGAACTGTAACATTCAGAAAGCATTCGGTTTACCTAACGTTGTCAGCTGGGGGTGGATTAAACCTTGGAATTGTTCAGCAGGCCATATTTTTTTTTTTACAAACATTGAGCTAGCAGCCCAGTAAACATTAGACAGAATAATACATTATAGCAATGAAGAGACTGAAGACTGAGTGATCCAAGAGCCACATCCACACTCTTAATGTCAAGAGTTTGTGAGACGTGACTGTCACTGAGCCCCCCTCCTCTACCTCTGTCTTTCTCTCTGCAGTGAGGGGAAGTAAGTATTCAGACACTTTCGTTTTTGTCGTTTTTGAATGTACTTCCAGTGTTCTGTATATCCGCTTCAGAATTCTACACATAATGTCTTTTGACTTTGTAGTTGTTGTTGTGTCCTGGGATGTAATGTGGTTCGCGGTTCGGGGTGTGTATGGTCTTGTACTGTTAGCTGTCGTTCAGTTTTCCTTTTAGTCCTCTCGGGCACGATGAGCCCTTGTGCCGTGTTCGCACTGCTGTTTTGTTTTTCTTGTAGCATGCCAAATAGTTGGCGTGTTCGTCTCTCTCTCTCTCTCCCCCTGTCCCTCTCCCTCTCTCAATTATAGGTGCGCTGATGAGCAGGCCGCTGATTGGACCTGCAGAGATGATGAACGGAATAAAAGAGAAACACAGTTGTGCTCTGTGGCTCCTCCTCCTCTTCGCATCACTGCTGAGCATACGTGTCATATCATCGCTTGTGGCTGCGTGGTTGTTAATCTTAGGTGTGAGATTAGAGTGTTCACCTCTTCTCAAGCCAAAACCCTTTGTAATATAGTATATTTGTCTATAGTATATGAAACTAAGATTATCCAGGAAGCTGTACGGGGTGTGAGCTGATTTCATTTGTTGCTGTATTTTTCTCTGAATTTCTTTAACAGGTAAGTTAAAGTTCAGTGTATAGATTTTTTCGTAAATAGATTTTTTTTGGTTGGCTCTGTTCGTCCATGAAGAGGTTGCTTCTTTAAAAAAAGAAACTAGCAGCTAATACTTCTGCTTGAGTCTCGTGTTTTGGGTCTGGCGGTTGGTGATCTGGGAGGTTGGGGAGACACTTTTGTTTATGTTGCAGCCTACCTAGACAGGTCGTAACATTGTAAATATGAACAAAATTAGTATGTGTTAATAGACAAAAAAAGATATGCTTAAACAATAAAAATAATCAGACACTATCTAAGATTTCACAAGGCACTCTCAGACTAATGATAAGGAAGGTAAGAGAGAGGACAACAGACACTTAAATAGAGTTGCAGGACAACTTGAAAGCAGCAGGAACAAAAGCTACACAGAGAAAAATACGCAATGAACTGCACTGAAGTCTCCATTCCTACAACTCCTACACAAATCTCCTCTGCTAAAAAAGAAGCATCAGAAAGCATTTAGACTAGTCAGAGCTCTTTTGGAATAATATACTCTGGTCAGACCAGAGAACCCTTTGGCAACAATTCAGCTTGTTATGTTTGAGAAAGAAGAGTTGCGCATATGATCCCAAGACCATCATACCTACAGTGAAGTACGGAGGCGGAAGCATCACGATATGGAGCTGCTTCTCTGCAAACGGTACTGGAGCTTTACACATCATCAAAAGATACATGAATGGAGCAATGTACTGGGACATATTAGAAGAGAATTTAACTTCATCAGCCAAGAAACTGAATCTGGGGAGAAGACGGATGTTTCAACAAGACAACGACCCCAAACATACAGCCAAAATAACTCAAGAATGCATTGCATGGCCTGGCAAATCTCAATCCCATTGAAAATTTATGGAGGATTTTGAAATCGAGAATTCATCTGAGGGACCCACGTAACCATGGGGAATTGAAGACAATTTGCAAAGAGGAATGGGCCACAATTAAACCACAATGCTGCAAAAACGTAATTACTTCTTACCGCAGATGTCTCAAAGCTGTAATTGCCAACTATGGCTTTGCAACAAATTACAACTGTTGTTAATTTGTGGTGTTTGAATACTTTTTCTATATCAGTTTAAGTTTTAAACATCGCTTTGTTTGTACTTGTGAATCCATACTTATATTTATAATGCAAATACAAAGTCAAAAGATGTGTGTGTAAATTTGAATATAAATTTTTACTGGAAGTATATTAAATAACAAAAACAAAAATACTATATTTCCCCTCACTGTATATCTTTCTGAACAAGTGTTGGGGGGGGGGGGGTTATGAGTTCTTGTCAACTATAATTTCCACAAAAGTACACCTAGTAAGAAAATTATCTATCACTACGACACGTTAATTAGAGATGGATGAAAACATGGCAAAAAATGTGGCCTGACCTTTTCAACAATCTGTTCTTTTTGCTTTCATGAGTGAAGGAAGTTGCAGGGAGCTGAATAGTAATCTAGGATGTTATAAAAATCTGCAGCTCACTTTCATCTTTAACAAAAGTGTCCGAGAACGACTAGTACTCTTTTTCCTCTTCATTGAAAGAGACCATGAAAAAAAGGTCAAACTGAAATTGTATGGCATATGGTAATACATAATTTATAGAAAAATCTCAGGTTTAATCATAATATTAATGGACATGTCCTGCAAAAAAAAAAAAAACTACCACATGGGTAGGTCATATTATAATCATTTATAAATTAAATATTACTGATACACTGAAATGAAATTTCCTGGCCTAATCTGAAAATTCAGGACACACTAGGCTGAAAACTGATTTGCCTGAATGAAGAATAATTTTAAAAACTGCAAGATAATATTCCTCAGAAAAAAATATAAATAAAAACTTTTTTATTTATAATTTATTGAAAAACTATACTATTGAAAAAGACATCCTTTCAATAGAGCTTAACTGAGCTGGCTATAAATAAAATATAATATTCAAGTTATGTAACAAGTAACATTCTAAAATTATTAAACTAGTTTCTCTTAACATGACATGACCCCATTTTTTGTCATACTGTACAGTAGGGACAAATCATAATTTTTAATTTTAGTTGGTTGCCCAGAAACGTCAGAAACCATTCCTCACATAACAAAGTATTCCTCCCCTCTCTGAACTTTTCCACATTTACTGAAGTGGAGTTATGTCATGAATCTGAATCATGTAGTGATCCAGCAGTACTTATGCAAGGCGCTGTAATATTGTATGGAAACAAATGATTATACACTATATGGTCAAAGGTATTTGGACATCACACCCATATGTGGGCCTTCACCAAACTGTTGCCACAAAGTTGGAAGCACACGACTGTATAGAATGTCTTTGGATGCTGTAGCATTACAAATTCCCTTCACTGGAACTAAGACGCCCAAAACCTGTTCCAGCATGACAATGCCCCTGTGTACAAAGTGAGTTCCATGAAGACATGGTTTGCCAAGGTTGGAGAGGAAGAACTCGAGTGGCCTTCGCAGACCCCTGACCTCAACCCCACTGAACACCTTTGGGATGAATTTGCATGCCAAATGCGCACCAGGCCTCCTCACCCGACATCAGTGTGTGACCTCACTATTGCTCTTCTGGCTGAAAGAACACACATGTCCGCAGCCATGCTCCAAAATCTAGTAGAAAACCTTCCCAGAAGTGTGGAGGTTATTATAACAGCAAAGGTGGGACTAAATCTGGAATGGCATGTTCAAAAAGCACATATGGCTATGATGGTCATGTGTCCACAAGCTAAATTATGGTCTTTTATCAAAGCTTCTAAAGTAGCACATCACGATTACGCCCTCAACAAAACGTCAGTTGGAGAATATTTTGGCTACGAGGTCTTCTGTCCTCACACATAGCTATTCTTCACAGCAAAGCTTAACTCAGCCCCATCACACATAATTCAACATAATATGAATTACATTAGAGCTTTCTCGTGCTCATATAGTGCATTTGAAACAATCGCTGTTTAATGCACCTTAAAAACAGTTTTCCCCAACAGCAGGAATTACAATTGCAGGAGGTTCCTTCTTATAGACTAAAGTAGACACTGATTAACGGTCAGACCGTCATTTAGCAGCTCATCAAGGCCCTTATTAAGCAGAGGAGCCATGATTATATGCTTTGCATGCAGTACATCAATGAAGAGCTAAACAATCTCAAGGCTGGAATATAAATGGACCGTTCGGAGAGCTCTAATCAGGCCAACACAATTACACACTGTCAGTCAGTTGTTAGAAGGACCTTGTCAACAACGCTATGCTTTGCTGCACTTGCCAATAATAAGAAATGTTCAAACCAGGCTCGGCTTAAAGAGAAAGCAAAGGATGGATTGTGCAAGGCTGTGAGCAGGGCAAACACAGTATAACTGCTCCACAGACCGGAAATAGTGGTTTAACAGAAAGAAAAAAATATATATATATATATATATATATAAGTGCCTACGTCTAGAGATCCATGTCTGATGTGAATGAAAGTAGGAAGCGATTCTTACGTCTGACGTCTCGGAAGTAAATGGTCTGTCTGTTAGGGTTGAGGAGCTGGATGACCGAGTCGTCGTTGTTTTTCACCCGGCAGCTGATGGTGGCCGTCTCACCCTCGATCACTGACACGTTTGCCGTCACCAGGTTCTGACCCTGTGCTGTACAGCCAAAGGAAGAGAACATAAGACATTCATACAACATTTAGCCTTTTAGGATTCCTGCATTTTTAAACTTCCTAGACTGTCGTAGTACTTTGTCTTTGTCTAAAGTCATGTCTTTGATTATAATGAGACCAAATATTATAGGTGATATGCATTAGTGAGGCTGTGTTAGTGCACAAAATGGGGCAATATCTTAAAGAAACAGACTTTCCTACTATTATCTACATTTACAACATAATATCTATTTATAATTTTATTTCCCCCTAAAAAAATACTTCTGAACGTTTTGCATATGTGACACTGAATTTTATACTCTTTTTTTTAGAATCTTTTAGGGCTTAGTTCTTTTACTTTCGTACACTACACTGTGCTTCTTAGACTGGATGATTTTTTTTGTGTGATTTTTTTTTATCATGATCACTCATGATAAAATTATTCTTTGGCAATCAGTTGAGATTGATGGTCTTTGAGCGCATAACGGGATGTGCACACCGGCAGCTGATTTAGTGCCATCATGACCAAAGACAGTCATCAACAATGTTCAGCAATTTTTGCTGCCAGGACGTCTAAAAACCACCAACAGGTGGGCAGCATAGCATGACAAAAACACACAGCTACAAATATGGTAATGACAATAAACAAACTTGCTAATGGAGAGAAAAAAATAATCATTGTAAACTTATTATTACTTTTGCAACCTGTTTATCTGTAGTTTTGAAAGAAAGTGGCGATTTGAAAGATGGATCAATGGACAGGTTAGAACGAGTTTGATTTACTATCATACTAATTAAATTTACAGGATTGGAAGAAATTGAAAGCAATATCTTCAGTGTTCAGTGTTTCTTTATACGAGAACATACTGTAGACAAATTTTTTTTTTAAAAAAAAAGGACATACTAAGATGGTGAAGGGATAAAAAAGTTTTCGTATGGTATTAAAACACATACTGTAAACTAAGCATGCCAAACATTGCTGGATTTCCACAGAGGGAAAAACTAGAAAGTGCACAGCGAATGTTAAAAATTTGGTGTTCTGGACGTATTGATTTTACGCGGCTGTGTGTTTAAGTGGTGAGTGTGAAGCAGCTGCGCTACAAGCCTGCAGATCACAGCGGGGAGAAGAGAGAACTGGTAATTGCCGCTCAAGGCAGAACTTTATCAGACCTCTCCATCTAAACACATGGTGATGGAGGCTGGCAATCAACACTAAGCTCTTGATGGCATAATATCTGCTTGCCATGTAAGCCTACACACACACACACACACGAGCATAAACATAACCACCCACCTTCTCCCACACACTAAGTCTAACCTTTTACAACTGTTGCTAATTAGAATCAGCAACACACTCAACCATTTCAGCTCATGTTCATGCTCACAACTGAATTCCTCTTTCTTTTTAGAGAAAGCACATCACCTTGGTTTAGATATACATTCCCACAGCCAAAAAATACCAGAGAATGCTTCTAAATACCTCAAACTCCCACACAATACGAAAGGCAACCTTTAACGATAGCTGGAAAGTAAACAAGCTATGCAAATTTGCATGATCGAGCAATCAGCCACCTCGAAACCCCTTTGATATTTAAGAAAGATTACAAAGTGTGTCTCAATTTTCCCACTTCGACAGGTACAAAAATAAAGAAATAAATGAGAAAACAGCTCCGCTAACACGAGTCACAAATCACCTGGCCTAGACGCAGTATAACACACCACCACTGGAAATAAAGCAAGTAAACAACACTATTTTGTCCTGCTCATGTGGGAATGTTGGAAATAATATTGCTTTTCTTTATGAATGGGCATTAGCGAGCACAAGATGTCATAGACACAAGAGATATGCTGCTCTGCTGCAAACTGTGACTGTGCCTGAGGTTAAACATCCGTGACTCTGGGTTTCACACTGCCACACTGGCACTGCGGAGGGGGAAAAAAAAATAAAAAGAAAACATAAATAAATAAATGAAACCTCCAGGCTTGGCTTGAAAGGCTGTCAATGGCTCAGGAAAAGGTTTCAGCCCACTGTCCGCTGGGGGAAAAGAATATTCTCGTGAACAAATCCAATAAAACGATTTAATTCTCTTCTTCTCTGTTTTCCTCTAAAAATGCTGGATTATTGAATCCACCAAAGGCATTTGTTCTCAAGACGACTGAGCTATGATATTTAGATAAATAAAGACAGATGTGTTTTAGGCTTTGGATAATCCTCAACATTTCTGCATTTAAGAGCTATTTCTAAGCTCGACTTTCAGAGAGCAATCCACCACCATGTGCGTAATGCTGTTTATTATTCAACTACTAATCTTAAAGCATTTTATTCAGTAGTGTTATGGTACTCGAGACTGGTCTTACTCTTGAGACCATACATCGAGGCTCTTGGACTTGTCATAAACTTGGGTGAAATTTTACTCGGCCTTGTCTTGGTTTCAGCCTACGAAGACTCAAAATATTTTTTTAACGCCACCTGAGATCATAACATCATTTCCATGAACAAGGACGTGTTCCTATTGTAATGTTCCCGTGACAGTTCAAAATGTAAATGTCCATCTCTGCATGTGGAGTTATATAGCACCTAGAAATTTCAAGTGACTGTGTATTTATTTGTACAAACTCATAATACTGAAGTAGAGTAGTTATTTAAGTCTATTCAAGAGAAATTTCATGTTAGGTAGGAAAAATACTACAACCAGCAAATTGACATATCTGAGCATCTGGTTTCCTCTTGGACTTGGCCTGGACTTGGCCATGTGTGGTGCTGGTCTCGTCTTGGTCTTGCCCCACTGCCATAGACCTTGGTCTTGACTCAGACTCCATTGGCTATGGTCTTGATTTTGACTCAGCCTTGGCTAAGATGTTCTTGAACCCAACACTATTATTTAGTAACGACTATGCATCATTGAGACACTAAAGTGAAACTAATAGGGCAATGTGTATCTAGTTCCGAGTGTGAGGAATGTACGTTTAGACCCTCGCCCATTCTGACAGGATTCACCATAATGCCACATGTATCACTAGAAGTGGCACAAAATGAAGAAGGAATGACTACATCAGGCAATGTACCAAAGACTGACATTGTGCTTCCTGTCTATCATGACACGGTATTACTGATGCACGACCCTCAGGCAAGTAAAAGCTCCAGTTTGTTGCCCAGTCCTATGTTTTGGTAGCCCGGGCTCCCAAGCGGCGCAACAGAAAAGCGTTCGCCCTAAGCATTCGCCACAGCCATCCGTGGCATCCAAGAGAGCAAAATTGGCAGTGCTCTCTCTCCTCTATCAATCACAGCATATCTAGCCATGGGCATCTGTGAGCTCATACATACGGAAGTGGGCAGATAGCGCTTTCCTTCGACCATACCTGAACATAACACTCAAATGTGCTTTTTGAACATATCATTCCAGATTTAGTCGCCTTTTTCTGTTTTAATAACCTTCTGAGAAAGTTTTCCACGAGATTTTGGAGCATGGCTGTGGGGATTTGTGCTCATTCAGCCAGAAGAGCATTAGTGAGGTCAGGTACTGATGACAGGTGAGGAGGCCTGGGGTGCGGTTAGTGTTCCAGTTCATCCCAAAGGTGTTCAGTGGGGTTGAGGTCAGGGCTCTGTGCAGGTCACTCGAGTTCTTCCACCCCAACCTTAACACACCATGTCTTCATGGGGCTCGCTTTGTGCACAGGGGCATTGTCATGCTGAAGCAGGTTTGGGCTTCTTAGTTCCAGTGAAGGGAAATTGTAATGCTACAGCATACAAATGCATCCTATACATTTGTGCGCTTCCAACTTTGTGGCAACAGTTTGGTGAAGGCCCACATATGGGTGTGATGGTCAGATGTCCACATACTTTTGGCCATATAGTCTATAACTGAAGCAGGTTAATACCTGAATGGAGTAAAGTATGTACTGTAGAAAAGTGTTGATTAATAAGTTAACCTGCTCAAGAGAAGAGGAGCTCCTTTGGGAACATGCATTGTCTTGTCTGTTCATAGCACAACCACTGCTGCAACATTTCTTTCTTTTTTTCAAATAGGCTCAACTGTCAAGCAACAGCTCAGTGCAGTGTGACTAGCAGGTCCTGCTGAAAAAGAATGCAGTGGCCTGGATTTATCCTCGGATGGATGAACGAGCAGGAGAATCAGGTAAGGGTCAGAGGAGTGGTGTAGTGGTGTGTGTGCTTGAGGAAGGGAAGGGGGAGGAGGAACGGCACACAAACCCCTTCATCAGTCCTCAAAGGAGAGTCTGCTGTTCTGTTCCCATCTCACTACAAACCACAACTCTAAAGCCTTCTAACATTCAACCTGAGAACAAAAACCGCACTTGATCTGAAACAATCAGGATCAGTGGAGATGTTAATTGTGTGGTTAATACTGTGGGCATAACATTATATATTAAATACAGTGCGTCTGCGTGTGAATGGTCAGGATGCAAATCAGCAGTGCTGTCATCACTTCATGTTTTTAAAAGGTTTGATCAAAATGTGCCTGCTTAATCAGACACTCTCCAAGGAAAAGGAATAAATTAATTGCATAAAAGAATGTGAAAAATGGCTAAAATGTGAGTTTTTATTAAAATGTGTGTGCAGTACTGTAGGGATTAAATTATTATTTTAAAAAGAGATGTGTCTAAGATATGGGTCTTCTGTTACATGGTACATGAAGATACATAGAGTACTCAACGCCACTGTGTTCTCCATAAGATTCAATTCAATTCAATTTTATATATAGACATGGGTCATTTTCACACTTGAGGTTTTTTTTTTTTTGGTCTTGGTTTCCAGTTTCAGAAGACATGAGGAAGAAACCTTGAGAAACCTTGAGAGGAACCAGACCCAAATGGGAACTCATCCTTTTCTGGGTGACACCAGATTATAAATCATTGCTCTTAAACATAAGAATGTTGTGAATATTATTTCTAGGATAACCACAAAACCCTTAAAGATTTATGATATATACATACACAGGGTGTCCCAAAAATCTCCATACATAGGGGAAATTAACACTTTTTAGCATAATGTCTTCCAAAATTTTTCATACTTAGTTTCTTAGTTTATATTAGTTCTATATAGTTCTATATAGTTCTTCTTTTGTCAACGGCAGTCTTAAAGGCTATCAAATATATATATATATATATATATATATATATATATATATATATATATATATATATATATATATTTTTGATAGCCTTTAAGACTGCCGTTGACAAAAGAAGAACGTACTGAAATCATTATCATGGCTGATCAGAAAGCTGTTGCAAGATTGCAATGGACTTTAGCAGGAAACATGGCGAGCACATCACGCACAACACTGTTGCCTAACTCATTAACAAATTCAAGACTGGAAGTGTTGCGGACCAACCGAAAAGTGGACGTGTACGAACATCCACTGACGAAGTCACAACTAACATGGTGCTGGCATACATAGTCCCCTGTGTATGGAGACTTTTGGTACACCCTGTATATGTGTGTGTGTGTGTGTGTGTGTATATATCTATATATATATATATATATATATATATACACACACTCAGTACTGTGCAAGTCTGAGGCACATGCAAAAGAAATGCTGTGGAGCAAAGATGCCTTCAAAAATAATAAAATTAAATGTTTCTACATTTAAAAAAATACTATAAAGAGCAGTAAACAGTAATAAATGAAACAAAGTCAATATTTGGTGTGACGACTCTTTGCTTTAAAAAAATAACTAGTAGTCTCATGTACAATTTTTCCAAGATTTACGGAGCATCTTGCAGAAGCAGCCACAGTTCTTCTGGAGACTTTGACTGTTGCACTTGCTTCTTATTTTTGCAGCAAAACCCAGCAGCCTTCATTATGTTTTTTTTGTCTGAAAAGTGTCTCTGACATAATATGCTGCTTTCTTTACTGACATACAAACATTTTTCTGTAACATTTAATTTTGTGCTGGAAAACTGAATTCTAAAATGTTTTTGTACTGACTCGATAATGTAGAAGTCATAAAATAAAAATCTATAATAAAGTTTGTACTAAAAAAATAGGGTGCCTAAGACTTTTGAACAGTACTGTATATATACACTATCACGCCCATATGTGATTGTCGAACAGCTCATTCCATAGTTAGTCTCCCTTTGCTGTTATAATAACCTCCACTCTTCTGGGAAGGCTTTCCACTAGATTTCGGAGCGTGGCTGTGGGGATTATGGCAGGCGAGGTTAGCGATGTTAGGCGTGGAGGCCTGGGGCGAAGTCATCGTTCCAATTCATCCCAGCAGTGTTCAGCGGGGTTGAGATCAGGGCTCTGTTCAGGCCACTCGAATTCTTCTACTAAAACCTTGATAAACCATGACTTCATGGACCTTCATGGAATATTGTGTGACTATTTTCCTCCACGAAGGTGTACAAAGAAGGTGAGTTTGTCCTTCATGTTTTAAACCGCAGATAAAAAACTAAGAAGCACTAAGATGCCAATCCATTCAGCTCTGGAATGTATTTTATAAAGACGAGGGCCTGATCTTTCTAGTGACAGCCAGCCAAAATTGATCAGGATTGAAAATTATTTTCATTCTCTTCTTTTTTTTGTTGCAGCACTGCCTAAAATTGATTGAAATGGTACTGAAATTGACCTATTCATGTGTGCTCTGTGAATACACTTGTACTCGTGCTGATTTTTCTTTTAACTGAACTGGGTAGTGAGGCAAAGAAAACACTCTGGGCGTGTGTGGGAGGACGCTGTAATCTTTCGCATCACGGCCACGGTTATTGTGAAGAAAATGCTCTACGTTATTACGCATCAGTTGATGTGAATGTTAAAGTGAATATGTCCATATACCTCCAGCAGAAATACATTTGCCCACAGGGTTGCTGGTTCGACTCGTACGACAAAATTTCTTTGTTTACATTTTCCTTGGCCTTGCACCAGGAAGATCAGCTCCCTGAGAAATACTGAGCTACTTCCCCCAATGGCCTTCGAGAGAACTTAAATCTGTTCTTAAACCTTTTAACCTGTGACACTTATAAACTCCTATGAAAGGGAAGGTTACTGAATAGAGCTGAAATACATTTTGCTTCTTTGCAATACCATAAATGTCAAAAACAGCAGGCATGTGTATGGTATTTAATGTTTTAGCTGGAGGACATGCAACTAGACAAGCCAACAATGCACTATACAAACGCTAAAGAAAGTACAGCAAATCAAATTATTACAATACTAGAGAAGTAAATAAATTATACCTGTTATTATCTGGGAAGCTCCTGAGGAAGCACAGGGACAAAAGATATGATATACACATTAAAACATGGCAAACATGCTATGGACAGTTCAATACTAACAAACATCATAATAACTTGAATTCAACTTGTCAAAGTCAAAGCAAAACAGTATATGTGAATAGGGTACGTTTTTTTAAACAACAGACATCACAGTAAGCCTTTGCCAGTTGAATACTGACTAGAGCATATTCTTACAGATGCATTTTGTATTTGAAGTTTTTCGAAAAAGCTCATTTATGTATGCAAATCAGGCTTCATCTAATTAAATGTGATTAAAAGTGCTTAAAAACAAAAATACAGCCTTATGATGACGTCATGTCAGCGCCGGTAATGGCACAGAAACTACATTTCCCATCAACCCAATCACATCACCTGACCTGGTCATATTGTTTTTGTGTTTCTTTGTCAAGAGTTTGTCTTGCGTGAACTGTGTAGTCATCTCTAGTCTGTGTGCGTTTCCTGCCTCGTAGTCGTAGTTCATGCTCATGTTACTCCCATGTTGTTTGTTTTGTTCGTGTTTTATTTGCTAAAAAATACTTGCGTCCGCCTCCATCTCTAATCCCTGACATGATGTCAGAATTAAAATATTGATTTCACTATGAACACTCTGGAGAGAAAGACTTTTGCAGAATAGCTCATTGGTTCAAATAATGTGGTGGTTGTTAGTGGATAAATAAGTGAAATAAACAATACTGGAATTATTGGAATCATTTTTTTGTTTTATAGTTTAATCACTCTGGATGAGGGCATCTGCCAAATACCATAAATGTAATCAAGATACTACCACCTACTGTTACAAATATGTTTTATTTTTAATGTCATTTTGCAGTAAAGAAAAAAATCTAACATAAATCTGACAGTTATCAAGGTTTTGATCATTTCTTCTGTAATATTCCCCTATTCTGTAATAATTAGAGGTAAGAATGAACAAGTTTCATGAATGCATGTCATCTATAAACAGTCATTTTTGGTTCTAAGTATTGAAAAAACTGATTTTGAGAAAATAGTCTAAAATATACAATATGATTCCATGTTTCCACTCTAGCAAGTGTGGTTTATAAGGTTTATAAAACAAATGGACATGCATGTCATAATGACACAAAAATCAGTGAAATAAACAATTTTTGTTGAGTTTTAATATTTTATATTGTTACACTGTAAGAGAAAAAAATGTCAAATATAATTTATCCAAAAAAAACTAAAAATAATTCTTGCAACCAAACTTTCTGTATTCTCTCACCATAAGATCTACACAGCAATTCAACAACATATACATGAGAGAGCAAACAAAACACTGCTGAAAATCCATATGCTACACATCCACATGCAGTAACAGCAAAATGCTAAATACTGAATTTTTGGACTACATCAGTGCACTAAGGTTCAACCCAAAGCAGAGGATTATGACTCCTCAAAATCAGAGCCTTTCTGCCAAGCACACCTCACCAAAATAAACCACGTTTTCGATTGCTGCAAGTGACGTTCCTTCATTAGAGAGGGTCATTACCATGGTTCATGCTTGAACCAGCAGCTAATGACTCCTTCACGAGAAAACTCGCAATCCCTACATATTCAGCCTCAACGCCATACATGCCTCGGTCAATAGAGCTGGCGCTCGTTATGACACGGCAGCGGGATGGTGATTAGACCGCTGTCAGTCTCCTGACGTGACTGCGATAGACAGATTTAGCGTTTGATGCCATTCAGGTGGATGGAGGTGCGCTGTTATCTACTCTTCACAGGAGGGGATGAATTCTACGCAGGCAGAGGATTATTTCACAGCAGTGATTGACAATGCTGTCATTGGGCAGGAAGGATGAGTTAGTCCTCGCTGCCTTTTAGTTTAGAGAAGCTAGCCAATCATGAGTGTCTACGCATACAGAAGTTGTCTGCGCTACGAGGAGTTATGGGCAGATATAGGGATGGAAAAATATGCCCGAGCCAACTTGTATGAAAAGTTGTATGAAAAAAAAAAATATTTAAGGTTAGGGATAGAGATGGGTTATAGTTTATAGGTTTTGTTACTTCATTCATTCATTCATCTGGAGTCTATGCCGGGAACACTGACCTGGGAAGCAGGAATACTTCCTGAATTGTATGCCACATGTTCGTACACAGGGACAATCTAGTGTAGCCAATCCACCATGTTTTTGGAAGTAGGGAGGAAACTGGAGACCCCTGAGGAAAGCCACATTGTATCCTACCAATATTACACATTTTGATTGAGATTTCACTGCATTGCTTGCACTCAGATTTATACCGTGGGTGGGAACTGGCAAACATGACCACTAGGAGAACTTAACAAAGAAACACCAGCCTGTGGGATCCCTATTTACAGAGCAAGAAGTCAGTTCTGTAGTTCACACACGTTAAATCCACATGAAATTATACACCATCCTGTAAATGTTATTATTAATATTACTCGCACAACTCTAACCACTTTTCAAGCATTAAATCTGATTTTAAACATGCAAGAAGCATATAAAAGCACAAGTGGAGCTTCAAGTAGTTAGCACAGTGTCACCTTCAATAATCCACAGAGACATCTGTAAATGATGCATACCAGAAAAGGCCTCCAAACAATACACACATATCAGTAAAATAAGAGCAGTCACCTTCAGAGGATCATCAGCTTGGCTTGTATACTGCGCTAGTACATCCAGATAATGTGTAAAAATCTGGGTTTAATAATGGTAAAGGTGTCACACACTTCACATTTCAAAGGTAGGATAAAGAAGATCATGGCAGAGCTGCTTGAAGCACTGTGCCAGAATCTGCCACTGTTTCTGGGTTTTCAGGCTAATGATCCTTAATCACATGTCCACAGAACTCTTGTATGGAAATATTATCCCTTATATATAAGGCAAAGTATGAGTATTGCTACAAAATCGTACTCAATTAAAAGTGAAAGTCAAAAAATACACTTCTTTGTGAAATTAGAAGTCAAGGTTCTTAGAAGCTGGAACATGGTCTTGCACTTCATTTTGCTCAATTTGATAAGAAGTTGCATGACACAATTTGCACAAAAAGATGTTAAAGTTAAGGTTAGGATCAGGGCTAAGAGGAAATTAAACTAAAAGGACGTCTGTATGTAGAGATGACTAATTGTGGCATTCAAAAACACTGGTATGATTCTGAATTAATGTTTTAAATATGGCTAAAAAAATATTATACCACAGTGCTGTTGTGTTCTCGAATTTGATTGGTCAGCAGGTGTTGAGTAATTTTCTATAACAGCAGTTTTGAATCATACGTTTTTATATATATGTATATATATATATATATATATATATATATATCCTTCTAATATGTTATTGTTTCTATAGTACATATATACACAGGGACTTACAGTATATGGTGGATGCTCTACATGATCTGAAGCCTGGGTTATACTTGCTTTAAACCATGCATATGCATATGCAATTTACTGCCGTGCATTTCCTGTGGTCGTTTGGAGCCTCGCGTTTGCATATCCGTGGAAATTAACGCTACGTGTGGTGCAATACAAATGTAAATAGTGGGTGCAGTACAGCACCATGTGACATAGTATCCACTAACAACTAAACAAAATTATGGATGACTAACACTAACTGGTTTTCCTATGACAGTTAGTGTTTGAATTTTTATAAATCTTTCATGTAGCCTTTAAACCTACCAAAAGGTCTGTTCTGCATACCAGCCTTCTGGATTTTTAGATTAATAAATACTTTTGAATGTAAGGGCTGAGTTTGCATTTTGAGATGCAGATCATGACAACAATCACAAAGACAGCAGAACATTTTTAACAGAGCTTGTCATTCTGTTAAACTTTGCTGTGCATGAAATCAGTTTACAGTTTGACTTGGAAACAAGATGGACAGGGATATTTTGGCTCTGACGTGCTAGTGGACGTCACAGGCAATCCTCCAGATGTACAGAAAGTACGCAGGCGAGTATGTGACCAATGCTGCTCATGTTTCTGTTGCTTTTGTGCATGCATGCAAGTTATGTGTCAAGTATACACCAGCTTCAGCCTAAAAATAAATATATTTTAAAAAATTATGTAATTACTGATACGGTGAAGATTTCTAGATATAAGAAGATATGTATTCAACATTTATGGAAGGAGCCAAAGTTTTGTAACAGTCAGCATGTTTTCCGCCATGGTAAACTCTTCAGAACAGAGGAGTTATTACCTTCAAGAAAGAGACAGAGAAAGGCCGTTTATAGCTGTTATCATATATATACAGTACTGTGCAAAAGTCTTAGGCACCCTATATTTTTAGTACAAACTTTGTTATAGATTTTTCATTTTATGACTTTATCGAGTCAGTACAAAAAACATTTTAGAATTCCAAACATTAGTTTTCCAGCGCAAAATGTTATAGAAAAAATGTTTGTATGTCAGTAAAGAAAGCAGCATATTATGTCAGAGACACTTTTCAGACAAAAAAAACATAATGAAGGCTGCTGGGTTTTGCTGCAAAAATAAGAAGCAAGTGTGACAGCTAAAGTCTCCAGAAGAACTGTGGCTGCTTCTGTAAGACGCTCAGTAACACTTACAGCTCATTTCCTTATAAAACTGCACAAAATGTACCTGAGACTACAATTTTTTTTTTAAAGCAACAGGCTGTCACACCAAATATTGACTTTGTTTCATTTATTACTGTTTCCTGCTCTTTTTTTAATGTAGAAACATTTAATTTCATTATTTTTGAAGGCATCTTTGCTCTACAGCATTTCTATGCACGTGCCTAAGACTTTTGCACAGTACTGTATATATAACATTTCTTGTTGTGGCACATCTGCAAAACAAGTTTTCCCAGGAAAATGTACTTAGTATTAATTATACAACAGTTAGTTACAGTCCACTAATTTGATTGGTCAAGCGGCGTTCCAAGAGTGCTTATATTCCCTACAACCGCACTGGGACGTTTCACTGTGTGTATCACTCCATTAGTCTGTGTTCACCACCTAAAATTCCACTTCCTAGTTCGAAACCGTTAATACAGTAGTGTTAGTGACATCATCAGAGGACATGGCAAATGATATTTTTCAGGAATGTAACTTTTGATTTAAACATATTAAAGCTCGTCTAAAGAAAAGATGAAAAGGAAGAACGGATACGGATTTTACCAGAAGCACCTTTAACAGGAATGTACAAATCCATGTCAGTTAGGTAGAGAGTTAGCCAAATTTCTATAAAGTGAGTGTGGTTTTTTTTTGGGACCCAGTTCCACTAGTGGAGCAAAAATAAACAGAACATTTGGCTATATTGTGTCCGAAATGTCACTTACTCAATACTACTTGTGAGGAGATACTGAATATCGGCACGGCTGTGATTATCTACAGCCTCGTGCCTACTGCGAAATCACAGCCGTGCCGATAGTCAGTATATCCGCACTCTTACTCATGCGATATTGCTTAATTATACTCAGGTAAAGTAGAAATCCCTTAAAGTGATTAGGTCAAGTACAGTTACTTAAGTACTTTCCACTTCTGTCCATAATGCAATGCTACATGCCCAAGAAAGAGTGATGGCACATTTCTCACTCTTATTCAGAATCAGAAGGCTCAGGTTCCTGTCTCAGGAAGCACATCAGCAGGACAGGAGAAGGAAGAGGTGGATAATGAGGACATCAGGATGAAGAGAGCTGACAGGATATGTCATCCTCTCAGCAGGGTCAATGGCACTCAGGATGCTGAAGTTGCACTCAGTGCTGTCTGTGATCTTATCCATCACCCTGCACTGGCCTGATAAACCGAATTTACGCCACGATCACAGATACTCCCGTCACTGTTTAATTTAAAAAACTATACACGTATACATTTTACAAGAATCTGTTTAGTTGTTGCAAATGTGTTTTTAATACTACTTCAAGAGTAATAAGCTGGTTCTAAAGCACTTTTTAATGAGCATGAGCATTACTACTAAATGAGACATTAACCTTATTTCACCGCTATGGGAAATCATTTAGACAATACGTTCCAGGCTCGCAAGGATTTTTGTGACAACCTAGAAGAAGTGTGTCTTGCTATCAGTCTCTGCACAGCACCTGCGCTATTCACTCGCAGCATTCAGCGATCATATAACAGCATCTGTGAGCCACAATTCCATTCACGAGCTCCGCACAAACGCTGCCTCAATTTGTTTGCTATTTTAATGTCTACCAGGGAGCCGCAATCAGACACCTGTCAGAAACACCTGCTGCGTTTTTTTGTGCAGGCTAAAAAACAGGAACGTGCACTTTTTGTTTCGCCTCGCAGTTTATAATCAACGCTGAGTTTCCAATCTGCGGTCGCCATTTTTTCAATTTCCTACTTGCCTTCTCTCAGTCAAATCATAGCCATAAATCAGCTGTGGGTGTGATGGGCGAGCGCAAATGTGTTCAGTGATGGAAACGTATAAAGCCTAAACATATAAATAGTAAATGTGGGAAACAAATGATAATGGATGCAATGACATGTTGGACCATTTAGCATTCATGCACACAAAGCGTGCTAGGCTAAAGTGCATTTTCTCCTGCATGGTGATCTGTTTCAAAAATGGCTGATTGTGCTACTTATACAATATACACATTTATAACGCACAAAGAACCTCACAGCACAGCAGGGCCGCCGAAGACCCCTCGATTCGTCTTGGGCTGCCATGCTGAAGGAGGAAAGGGGTGAAGAATTTGAACTCGCTTGCATTAGGTTGCTATTCACAGTATTTCAGTGCATGCACTTAACTAGTGCTTTAAATGCTTACCATGAAAGGAGCTGTGAGGAAAAAAACTGGGTCTCTAAAGACAAAATCATTATAAGAAAAAAAAGAACACATTGCTGTCATGGTGGGATCTGAAATCTCCACTGATTCAATGACAAACTGTTTAAAGAGCATGCTGAGCAAATAAAAAGCTTTCATTCATAGACAGAATGACATTTTCTTCCTAAATACAGACAGAGGCTCTTGCTATATTCTGAGGAACGCATTATTCGTAGGCTCAGAGCCGGACGTAGATAAATATTAAATGTTTGTACAGTGACTCCTATGTGAATTCTAAATCATAGTGAGTTATGAATATTTTGTGCAACTGCATCAGCTGCCAGTGATGTATTACAGGCTACCTAATTCTCTAATAAAAGGATGAGCGATGGTTAATCATTTGGAATTTTTGCTGTGTGATCTCACTGCGTTTAAAGAGCGTTGCGGGAGATTACGGAACTGTGAACTGCCCTTTTTCCACTGATGAAAGCAAAAACAGCCTTTAATAAACCTTGCAAAGGTGTTATACTAGAACAAACTGTACAGTCACCACCTGAAAATGTCATTCACTACTACAGCTAAACCCACTGCCATTCAAAATCCGAAAAAAAAAAAAAAAATCACAGATGGCACTGTTAAGATGTAATATTTAACAAATGTTTGTGTGGCAGGGGGCATGGTGGCTTAGTGGTTAGCATGTTTGCCTCGGACCTCCAGGGTTAGAGGTTTGATTCCCGCTGCCATCCTGTGTACATGCAGTTTGCATGTTCTCACTGTGCTTCGGGGGTTTCCTCCTCTAGTCCAAAGATATGTATTGTAGGCTGATTGGTATCTCTAAATTGTCCCTAGTGGGTGTGTGTGCGATTGTGCCCTGCGATTGGTTGGCACCCCATCCAGAGTGTCCCGCTGCCTTGTGCCCCAAATCCTCTAGGACTCATGGGCTCCAGGCTCCCCATGACCCTGTGTAGGATAAGCAGTACAGAAAATGGATGTCTGTGTGGCATTTAATTTCATATTGAAGCATCTAGTGTATTAACACTTACACAGCAAAATGTCCAGAGTTGAGGTAAACCTATAGTGTTAACTTTTCACTGTGTTCATTTGGCACATTCTGGACCCATATAAAAACTATACACATGAAAACAAAAAGTGAAAATTTAGTGTGCATTAACTAAAGATGATTATTTTCGAATAACAGCACACCTTAAAGTGGTTTATTCCTCTTATACCACTGCAAATGCCAACACTTACAATATTTAATTTATTAATGAACACTATGACATTTTAACCATTTATAGTTACATTTAATTTTGTGGAACGTCTGCAAGACATGTTAGTTCGTATTATCACTTACATTATAACAGCTATAAATAGTCATTTCTCACCCACCTCTCTTTTTCAATTTCTTGAAGTCACAGCTTGTATATAAAATAATCAATGACTGTGTGATGTGATGCAGAGAGACACAAAGCAGGGTGCCATTACTACACCAAAGTTGATTATATTCCTATAACAGCATATCCTGAAGTGTTTTATTCCTCTAATACCACAACCATTTGCCAATGATTACACATTTTTAATTAACTGATGCTTGACAAATTTAACTCTTTTTTTTTATTGTTGTGGAACATCCATGAGACAAGTTTGTTCCTGTTATCACTTACATTAGAGCAGCTATAAACAGTCATTCCCTTACTTGCCTCTGTTTTTTCTCTCTCTCTCTCTTGATGTTAATAAGAAAACACAGCTTGCCATGTTACTGAAAAAAACGGAAAACCCAAAGCCCACTGTCCTGAAGACTTTCCCATGCCGGAAAACTATGTCAACGCATATACATCTTTCTTTTTTAAATAACAACACTTTTTTTTAAATCAGTTTATTATTAGCCTTACATTATGTGAAGCATCTGCCATACAAGTCCCTGTAAATCAGATGTTAATATAGAGACGATGACGTATTCTAACGAGCACATTAATACAAACCTGTGATTGGAATTATAGCTGGCACTACTGATAGAGTCACTCTTAAAAAAAAATTAATCAACACTTTCTCACCAGTATGGAATTCAGAAACGATGTATTATGAGCCTATAATTCTTCTCGCCTATACATTATTCAGGAGTATGAAAATATACTCGTATAGCAGTACAATATTGTAAAGATATCTGAGTTACTATATCTTATATACACACACATATACATATATATATAAATATAATACAAGGTTTTTAACAGTAGACCTCTTTTTAAAGGTCAAACATGACAGGAGAAATCATCAAAATATCTTAGGAATGATATTTCTATGCTGTTCTGATAAACGACTGAAGGCTGGCAATGCTATATGTCATTTAATAATCACCAGCTTTAAAAAAAAAACATATACTGTGATTTAATATTGGCTTGTACGGTTATCATACGGTCCATTTTTCACACAGTTTCACCCCCGGCACCACTTTACCTGGCTCCACAGTAGAATATGTCATATTGATTGACTGTTTAATTACCTGTTTAATTTGTTGTTAATTTGCACCTCATAGCAATCACATTTGACTGGCAAGAAGCCTGGTGCACAGCAGCTCCTATTTAACCTCCATCTGGCCCCACATCCCTGTGAGTGACTGAGAAGTATGGCTTAGCAATAACAGTGCCACTGAAATACCCGTTTTTAGAGCCTCTTTTTTACGCAAGTTATGACAGAATATCTCACGTCTGATCACTATGACTCTACATCTGATAGACATAAATGAAGAGCTGTCTTTATATGTGAAAGAATTTTGCATTAACATTCTCTAGCATTAACTTAGATCTAATATGCTCTTGGTTATGTGAAATATTTGCCTTGAGGGTCTTGAAGCCTTTAGCTTTGTCTGCTTTGTAACTTGTATGTTCTACAGTTATATTTCAGGAACTTCATGCTTTATAACCAGAGTATTACATGAGGCTACTGCGAGACAGCCATTACTGATACTGAGCATTATTATATACTGAAAAATGTAACTGAAGGAATGTAACTAAATATGAATGCAGTATTTGGATTGAACAGATGAAGTGTTCTAACCAGATATGATATTACAGATATGAATAGGAGGCACATTCATTCTTTTTAGAAGACCTTTCTTGCCAGAAAGGCTCATAGGGCATCTCATGCTTCAGGACAAACAAACAAAAAATGAAACATCACATCAGCAGGTTTTTTGCAAATATGAATATGAATAGGAGGTATTATTCGTTTTCTTTTCTTTCTTTTTTTTTTTTTTGTCTATCAGCAGTAGCCTGACCTAAACACCACCTTCCTAAGCTCCATACAGCTGTTATAATGAAATGCTGCTTAAAGGACTCCATTTTGACTAGCAACAGTACTGCAACTCAGCTTTGTAGTAGATACTGATATTGTGTCCAGTGAACTTTTCTGATCTTTCTGGAATTGAACAAACCCCAAAACTAAAGTAAATCTGATCAAATATTATTAGGTGGCTGTTTTTGTCAGCAACAGTTCTCTGATTTGGGAAAGATGTTGTTTTGAAAGATAGTTAGCTAGCTGACTCAGACGCATTAGATGGAAAATTTGCCAGAAAACTCTACAGGGCATCTGGTTGAGACAGATTATGAACTTGACTGAAGTGTAGAGGTTTAAGAGTGGAATAAATTGCTATTTGATGTATAATTTGTTAATAAAAAAAATCACTTTTTTCCCCAGCAGCTCTGTGCTTCCAGTGATTTCAAAAGCGTAGTGACAGGGTTTTGGTTTAGACCACGTCCACTTCTGGTTTAAATCTGAATACAGATACATATATAAATATTTGTAACACTGAACAGATAGAGATATAGATAGTGGCATTGTGTTATACCCCTAAGCTACTAATCACCCTTATAACTGTTAAACAACTAAACAATGTTACATGACCCAAACAAACTACATTTCAAACATATTCTCTATGACATTGAAGGCTAGCCAAAGACAGAGACTGAGCATAGTTTTTGTCTCTGCTGATTCAAGGTCTATCAAGTCCAATCATCAGCAGATCCTGTGATGCTGCGCGGTATGGGACTACAGTGATGCATATAAAAATAGACTGTCATTTGCAATCCCCCGCGGCTGTGAGCGTGAATGTCCATTTCCACAGGATGGGACAGTGCAGTAATTGACACGCGGCAGCCTTCGCTCACTGAATCTTAAACTGAGACCTTCAGGTAACACACTACCTACGCACTGTCTCTCACATGTCTATTTCTTATTCTCTTTCATCACCTCATAGCCACATAGCCAACTTTGAATAGGATGACCTCAAGGACTTCACATATCAGCAATCTTTTAATCTTAAGTTAAGATGTGAGAATTAATCTTCTACAAATACATTACAAATAATTGTTTTAATATAGATAATTACTGAATTTGTAATCAACAAATTACTGTTTTAAAACATGAATATTATATTTGCATTAAAAAGAAAATATTACTTTTTGTAATAGTTTTTGCAATGCATTCTTTTAATTTATCCTTTGTGCTTGTCCAGATACAACAAATATCAACTATTAAATATCAAGAGAGATGGACTATAATTAGAAAAAATTTTGTTTTAATAAAATCCTTCAGATTAAACAGCTAGTATCCAGCATAAAAATGATTACTGGCTTGATGTGACTTCCAACAGCATGGACTGGAGGCAAGAACATAAATATTCATGCCTCAATATTCAGTTTAGTTTCTGTAAAAACAAAAAAATGCAAATTCCGGAAGCAAAGGACCTGTTCAGTCCTTTGCACACATGAATACAATACAAGTCTATAATGCAAAGGTAACTTATAAACTTGAATAAATGTTAATGTAGCCCATTATATACTCTTTTCATCTCAAGCAGCTCAGCTCCCATGCAACTGTCCGAGTAATGGAATGCCTCCGTAGCTATATCTACATCTGAATACCAATGCATGCCTCACTGCTTGTTCGTAAATCAACTCTGAATCCAGCCTTTAGGTAGCTAGGGCAGTGTTGGTTTTTTAGTCCCTGAAGAGGTATACCAGGTATTTAGTGCTCAGATGTGTCAGGGTCTGGGACACAGTGAAACTGTTGACTGTAGGGAAGTCCAGACAGAGTTAATTAGAAAAACACAATGCTAGGCAACCTTGTGTCCTGAAACGGTAGTTCCTTTTGAAATCACAGATCCCATGCAGCCATTACACCGACATACTAGCCATACACTTCTTATGCGTACTGATGGAGAAAAGAAACACAGCAGTCACCATTGGGATGAGATTCCCAATTTCACTGCACAATATCAAACAAACAGACAAACCATACCAATTTGGAACATTAACCTCAGTCTTGGAACCGCCCCTGAAGCTAGCTATTTTAAATTAAAAATTCTCTCTTGCTTCAATATTTTCTCCATAGCTACGTCCCCAAAAACCACACACATGCCTAACCTAGAATGCCTAAATGCTAGTACAAGAGAGACAGCTTTCTAAATTGACAGGGTCTGTGACTGACAACGCAAGTAGAGACACCTCTTTGTCCGGATTGGTTGGATGTTTGTGGTCCACATGATTTGTTTTTCCCTTCCATGTACAAATGTACAGAACTGCAGTTTCTCTTCCCACTGACTCTTCTGACTCCTTTACCACCTCCAGCATAGCAATGCAATGCCGCTCTGATTGTGCTTTCCTTCACAAGAGCCTTATGAATTTGTTGCTTGTTGGCAGACAAAGGGTCATGATATCACCTAATCTTGTGATCCACTATGTGCTTACATGTCAGTTGAAAGACACCAAAGCTAGTCATGCATCATGCTTGTCTCTTCATCTGGAGACAAGAGGAGCAGCTTTGTGTCTCAGTGTCAGTCCTTACCACACCAACAGCCATCAAACATGCTTTTCTTGACATAATAATCAGGAAACTGATTCAGTGAGGCAATTTTTATTGCAGTTACCTCAGATTAAGCTGACCTAATTTGAACTTCTGAAGACTTTTTGGTGTGATTGGGAGATTTTTTTAATGCTGTACTGCACAAGTATAAACAAACGAACTTCTAAATGAAGTGTGCAACATAACTATGGTTGGTAAAACATTACTAAGGGTATTGTTCATCGAGCTATGACACTTGTGTAAACTCTTCATGACAACTGATACACATTTATTCAGAGCGTCACATAGACTGCTTTTGTCAGTTGTAATGGCAAGTTTACAGAACATCTAGGTCAGGGATGTCCAATCTTATCTGGAAAGGGCCAGTGTGGGGGCAGGTTTTCATTCCAACCAAGCAGAAGCCACACCTGAGTCTACTGAAAGCCAAGCATAACTGATTAAACAGGTGGAATCAGGTGTGGCTCCTGCTTGACTGGGATGAAAACCTGCACCCACACTGGCCCTTTGTGGCTAAGATTGGACACCCCTGACCTAGGTCAAGTGTAGATTTTTGTTAACATAATGTTGTTTCTCGGCGGTATGGTGATGCAGAGGTTTGCACTGCCGCCACATAGCTCAAGGGTCTCTGGGTTTGATCTTGAGCTTGGGTTACTGTCTGTGTAGTTGTTCTGCCCGTGTCTGTGTGGGTTTCCTCTGGGTTCTCCGGTTTCCCAAAAACAGGCTGATACATAAATTGGCTATGCTAAATTACCTCTAGGTGTGAATGTGTGTGTAGTGTGTACATGAGACTGGTATCCCTCCAGGGTGTATTCCTGCTTCACACCCAGTGGATCTACTGTGACCTACTGTAAGCTTATGTTAGAACATCATAAAATCTCACTTTATAGCTGCACTTCTGGCATGTCAGGGTCAAATATCAAAATGAAATCTAGGTCGAGAGGAAATATACACAACTCAGAGATTACAGCATCATGACATTTGCTATATGCTTTCATAAATACATCAGGTTTTAATAATGATGTTATTACCACATCCTAAGTGCCCGGTTCAAGAGACACTGCAGGGCATCTTTTGAAAGTGTTCACCTTGTATTAACCTGTCACATTATTACCATTATCTGACTCCTACATACCACAAGATCAGCTGTTACGATCTAATGTACACCATCTCAGAAAACCTCATGACAACAAAAATCTGTCAGTACATCAGGTGCAATGTCAACTTGATGTCAAAACTGAAGAATGTAGGCTTTATGTCAGCTGATGTTTACTGGGAATAAGCTTCATGGATGCCTATGAGCATTACCAATAAGAACAGTGTCACCCTGCAGCATGGGTATTCAACTACAAATGGAGAAGTTACATAAAATTCCTTGCATACAAAGGTCCAGATTAACAACTAATATAACTGAATAAGACAATCTGAAGTTGTTTTATTGTGTACGCTTTACGTTACCATTTTAGCGCCATGGTCTTAAAACAGATAAGACATTTAACATTTGAACATTCTTAACTTTTTTTTTAAAAAAGCCATGTCATCAGCATGCTAATCAGTCCATAGAAAAATCTAATAAAGTCTGTGAAAATTCTCCCCTTTCTGATGTAATGTCTCTAGAACTGTTGCTAGTCTCTGGTCCAATGAGCTGCCTTCAGCTAAATAATTTATATAAATGCATATGATTGTCCACAACAGATACTGCTACAGTTCTCCTGGGATAGTTGTACTGTTTCATGTTTAGAGGTTCTGACCTATGGGCAGTTTTTTCATAAGTTTAACAGTTCTGCTATTTTTTCAACTACTTCAGTTCGGTTCGGTGAAATACTGAGTCTGCCATCTTCCCCATCAAACATTAGACTTTGTTCACTTCTTCAAATGATAACATGTTCCCATATTAATCTGTGTGTATAAAAGAAAGGCACATATAAATAAACGGATTTCTATTCTTCCCATTTCACATGCAGTTTAATGCATGACATATACAGCCATGTTGGAATGCATATAATCACCGATCAAAGCACACCAAGCCTGGGATAAAAGAAAAGAGCATTTCAGTGCAGCGATATGGGGGCGGGATAGCACTCCAAGCTGAGCTTAAAGATCGGAAGCCAGATGCGCGTCTCTACACAAACGACAGGAAGTGAAGGCTTTGATCATTACCTGGCATGTCAGCAGCCCCTCCCTCTGTTTCTGTCCCTTGCCCCTGCTTAGGCAATTCTCTTACAGCACACCATGTTGACCGACTACTCAACATAAACAGTATATCCCACAATCCTTTGTTGTATGTAGCATAATAGAGTTAGGAATAGAAATCAAGCGCTGTTGTGGTGCTGTGTATAACATACAGAGGCTTTGACCAAGGACATGCTTATTAACTCTAAGCTCTAATTTATGCACATTTACGCTCCTGGCTCATCTCAGTGGGGTTTAATGTGCAAGGTAACACCAACAACTCACTCTTAGTGCACTCTTTATCAAGCCATTAACACATTGCTGGGTGAATTACATTTTAAACAGGCCTAAGCACAAATCGTTTTCTTTTTTGGTCCCTACTTAGCATCAGTATGGACAATTTTGGACCATTCTTCTCCATTCTTGGCAATCAAATGAGACATTTCTGGCATTTCTTTAAGGTTGAGCCTCCAATCCCTCAGCCTGTTTTCAACTTGGTGGACGTGCTCTGATTTCTGCACTTTTCACTGCGTAGGCCGCTGCTTTCCAGAGAAGTCTGTTCATCCTACATACATCCCAACCTTCATCTCTGGATTTCCTCCTCAGCTGTGGATTGCTGTTCACATCTTAGTCTGATTTCGAAGGTGATCGCGGACGGAAACTCCCAGGACTTGTCGCAAACATTGCAATTGGAAGCAATTCATTCCTGATGGCACAAAGAGGCGAGAATAAAGCAAGAGGCTTGGAGATCATCTGGGGATATTTGCTTCTTGTCTTCCTCTCCCTTGCATTCCTTTCTTGTCTGTCTTCCTCTCTTGCAAAATCGCTCCTTCTTTTTCTATTTCTTTCTTTTGATGTGCCAGACTCTCTCTAAAATTCCCTCTCTGATAGCTAACTTAGCTGAACCCGCTGCCGGTAGACTACCCCTGACAGACAGGCTGTTTTATCAGCCGTGTGCTGGTGTTTGTTAAGTGAAGGAAGTCACATCATAACTAATAGCTCCATCCCTCTGACTTGAGATGCTACACATTTTTGTCTGCCTCAGTATGTCCACGGGAGCAGCCGAAAGATCAAATTTCTGTCAGTGGAGTGAGTCACTCTGCGGGAGCCTGTTCATCAAAAAACAACAAACGCTCCACAGAGAGCCTGGATATTGGATTGGCTCCCTGTATGAACTGATTTAGAAATTATATAAAGTGCAGTCAAGGGGTGGGTGATAAGTAAGGAATAAAAAAAAACAACGGGCGTGCTGTTATAAGAAAATAATCAACGATGGGGTGGTCTGATGTGGCTCGTTACCACTGACACTGGAGACTCCTTCCATAAATGCAAAATAAATGCCTCCTTACAAAAAGTCTCACCATATTAACAATCGTGTTTTTCATTGTTAAATAACAATCTATTATGTATTATGTTATGTGGAGCATCCGCCATACAAATCCCTTTGAGCTAGTTGCCACTATAATAGAAACAATATCATATTAGAACAAGCTTAATAATAGAAAACTGTTAGAGCTGCTGTTATAGAAAATTAATCAACACTTTTCAAATCAGATTTGAAAGAAATTTAAGTTATGCTGTAGTATAAGCAAAAATATTGTACATTTAATATGTAGTTAGGCAAACAGCGTATTGTACTTTTAATATGTATTTATACAAATAGTATTTGAAGACTGTCACAATAAGTAAGATTGCAAAATGACAAAACAATTGTGACACATTTCACATTTTGTAAAAAAAAAAAAAAAAAAAATGGCATGGCATGGCAATATGATACTAATATAGGAATAAATCCCATAACAATACACATTTCTCAGATATCATGAGTGATGTGAGTACCTTTATTATTCTATGTAAGTAGTTTGAACTTGTTGAAATTGCTTTTGCTTGTTACAATTCCTGCAACTATTGCGTCAGATGAGGTCGATTGCTGTGATGCCAGAGCTCTAGCTACATCCGCATGTCCTTAGAGGTTCACATGGCATGACAACAGTTGATGCCAAGTATCCACTTGTAATATCATAAATGGTGGCATCAAGGGAGGCAAATGACAATGAGGCTGCTAAGTAGCTTGCGTCTATCACTTTTAAAAATGAAACTGTCTTTCCTCAGCATGCTCAGTGCAATTACCGTCTCTGCAGGGTGCTGCCAAGGGAAGGAAGGAAAACTGAGAGTTGGCCGCGGCTACACATTGCAGTGGCACAGCACCCAGCTGGTGATTGGATCGAATGAGATCTCAGCATCTTCTAGCAAACTGTCAGGAGCTTCCACTTGCCCAACGGCTCTCTCTGGGTAATTGCTAGAATGGGGTTGAGTAAATTGCACCAAGCAAACGGTCAGATGTGAGGAGCTACTGTGGCACCTAGATTCATCATTTTCCACCATTTTCAAAAGGTTTCCACTTTTATAAGAGCATTTCACCCCCGAATGTCCATACCAAAGCCAGCAAGCACCTTACACTATCCACCTCTGAGTAATGAGCACCAATATTTACATTTTTAATGCAAAGCGACATATACGACCTATGTTCTGCTGCCTTTCAGCTTTTTTTTTTTTTTAGGCAAGGTGTCTATCCATTGTACTTCTAATGGTCCTTAATGTTGAAAAAAAAAATATATATATATATATATATATATATATATATATATATATATATATATATATATATATATATATATATATACACAGACTGTACTATGCAAAAGTTTTAGGCACATGCAAAGAAATGCTGTAGAGCAAAGATGCCTTCAAAAATAATGAAACTAAATGATACTATAACGAGCGGTAATAAATGAAACAAAGTCAATATTTGGTGTGATGATCCTTTGCTTAAAAAAAAATATAGTAGTCTCAGGTACACTGTGTGCAGTTTTATAAGGAAATGAGCTGTAAGTGTTACTGAGCATCTTGCAGAAGCAGCCACAGTTCTTCTCACTGTCGTGCTTGCTTCTTATTTTTGCAGCAAAACCCAGCAGCCTTCATGTTTTTTGTCTGAAAAATGGTCTCTTACGTAATATTCTGCTTTCTTTACTGACATACAAACATTTTTTTGTAACATTTAATTTTGTGCTGGAAAACTGAATTCTAAAATGTTTTTGTACTGACTCGATAATGTAGAAGTTATAAAATAAAAATCTCTAACAAAGTTTGTACTAAAAAAAATAGGGTGTCTGAGACTTTTGCACAGTACTGTGTGTGTATGTATATATATATATATATATATATATATATATATATATATATATATATATAAATAATAGCCAGATTAATTAATATAATCTTCAGAACCAAATAGACAAGAAATCCCTTTTTCTTTAGACAGATGGTAATCCTTGACATTAAAGCAGTGGGACCCCGAGATCAACAGGTCCACCTACAGCATGCCAACTTGTGACCTGACAGGTTGCCATGGCAACAAAAAGCCCAGTTATCTGAGTAAATTTGCATTTGTTTCATAAATTGAACATCACAGCTCATGCTTGATTCACATATTGTTTTTGAAAGTGCTCAGAAGAAAATATAGAACAAATGAGAATAAACTGATAAATGCCATTGTAGACTAAATTATAGTCAAAGGACAGTTACTTGCATCAGGATAACGCTTTATCTATGACTTAAAATAGATGTAAATGAACAGTCTTTAATGATTCTGTATACAGACAGCTCACCTGCTATCACATAATTAAATACCAATCCTTTTGAAAGAAAAATGAAAGGATAGTTATTGCCCTATATTTAGCTAAAATCACACAAAGCACCACTAACCATGTGGTCTACATTCAGGCTCCCTTTCTCATACCTTCAAATCAAATACGACAAACTGTCTGATCTCATTTTTTAGTTCTGCTTTACTGGTTTAACCAACAGCTATTGTCTAGAAATTTTTTTTTTTTTTAAATTAACAAACACACACAAATGTAAAGTCTACATTTGGGGAGTTTGCAGCCTTCCTCATGCTAATACTCTTGAAAGCTTCCTGTCTTTGTAGTGTATAATACAACGCCAATATGAAAAATTATAACAACATTGTTCAAAGAACTTTTGGAAGCAGCTCAAATCCCTCTATGGACACCAAATAACAAAAGTACAGGTTCTAACATAGCTGTTGTGCTACACTCTTTAATACAGAATAACCCAAACTATTATGACGAGACATTTCTCTCCTTTTGGCTGGGATTTAGAGAACATTTAAGTGTCACCTAAACCCATTCAGACAGTTGTGATTATTCACTAAACTTTAATATGAATATGGCTGGGCAATATGGTGATATAATATGGATACTGTGATAAATTATGTCACAATACACTTTTTGTTAATATTTCATAATTCCAAACTCTGACTGGAAGAAGCTTATTTGTTAAAATTTTGTACTGAATCTTTAAAATTGGGAGATGTTACAATCTTTAAATGTGGCCAGAATCTTTATAGAATATTAATGTTTTATTTAATCTGAGAAGCTGTAAACTGTTAACGTTTTGTACTTTAATGCTGTAAAATGGTACTGTTTTACTGAGTCTTTAAAGATGTAAAATGTAAATTGTAAAATGGTAAAAAAAAAAATTAAAAATTACAGAATCTTTAAAGGTATAAAATATTAATGTTTTATTAAATATTTAAAGTTGTAAAATATTAACATTTTGTACTGAATCTTTATAAATACAAAAAAAAAAAGTTATACTGAATCTTTAAAGTTGTAAAATATTAAAATTTTGCAAAGCAGTAATTTATTTACATGATTTATTTCTGTGGTCTTTAGATAAATCCATCACTGAAGTCAGTTTTTCCAGGTTTTTTAATACAACACTACTATTTTGCTGGAAGTTTGTTAGCAAAACTATATATTGTGATCGTAGAAACTATCATGATATGATATTTTTGTGATATCGTCCAACCCTCATCTGAGGTTCCACTATAAAAAAATGCAGTTCATGAGCAGATATTGAACACAAGATGTTGGAAACTTAGAACATTTCTATGTAGAAAGACTGCACAATTGTCTATTCTTCATCTTTAAGACTACTTACTTAATCTTCCTGATCGATGGAGATAAAAAGGTATCATTCATAACACTGTCAAACTTTAGAGGAGTGTTTGAGTGACAGATCTAATAAGCTGATGTTCTCTCTTACAGATCTGAATGGTTTAATTCTCAGCCTCCTTTCTCCATGTCTCTTCTGCTTCAAGTAGAATAATAGTCACAGCTCATATTCTCTTCTGTAGAGCTGTAGTTGTTTATTCAACTTTATCTCATTCTGTACTGATTTGCTTCAATAACTGCGTAAAGAGGATCAAACTCAGTGGCAGCGAGGGAGAACAGGTAATATAGTGGCACCTTACAGTGTGAAACTACGAGACTACACCTTTAAACCACACTGATAGATTTACAATATTACACTGATATATATTTTTGAAAGCCTGTTTTGTCACGAGATTTGGAAAGTACAAAAAAAAAAACGTACAAAGCCAATCTAATTTGGCTAAAAGTGTGAAAATAAATTAGGCTGCTTCATTTCCAGTCCTGCGGTTTCTCAGGGAGTTACTGTCCACTTCAAAATGCAAACAAATCCTATTCAGAACATCTGTTTTTTTACATTTCCAAATTACCACCAGATTGTTTGGACAGATGACACAAGTGGCAAATGCAGTGCAGCTAAAAAATGATAAATGAGTTCCAATAGTGTTGCTTCACAGCGCAACTTTGTTTTTGAACAAAAGGAAAAAGGAAGGAAATTAGCTCACTAATTACTGAAAATTACAGCTGTTACATTAACACTGTATCATGGGCTTTTTCAGCGCAAATCACAAGCCCTTTTAAGACTGACGTTTCAAATCTATCAGACTCAATCGGGTTTGGATTTTAGTAAAGGCAGCATTTTAGTGAGCAAAGCAGCAGAAATGGTCAGAAGTAATCCGAAATGTTAGGCAGAGAAAGAGTCAGACAATATACAGACAGACTGGACTAGGCAAAGGCAGACACAACAACTAGACAAAACAAAGTCGAGACCGGATAAACATCACATGGAGAAGCAAGGCTCAGTAACTCAGTCGCTGAGCCTCATTTTTGAGTGTATCTGTAAATTTACATAAGAAATGTAGTATTTGTGAAAATCCAGATATTTCAGTAAAACATTCATATTTTGTGAGAACACCACTCATTAAGGGGTTCCCAAACTAGGGGTCGCTTGATTTATAATGGGGTCGCAAGAGAAACTCACAATCTCCTCTTTGGTTTCATTCAATTATTTCACAAATTCATTTTAGACATACCAAAGATGGAATTTGTGTGCTAATATTTGTCCTGGGTGTCACATTAAGACAAGCCTTGTTTATATTAATATATGCTATTTCAGTCCTAAAACACATCACTAGCATAGTTCAGCAAGTTTCTGGGCAAGTTTCTCCGTCCATCAACTTCCACTAAATAAACTAGTGCAGTGTCTCAAATCACATACTTATGTACTATTCTAGACCATTAATAAGTACTAATATTAATCGAAATATTAATATTAATATTAAACCTCTCAGGTAGCCTTCAAATCTACCGAATGGTCTGGTTTTTTGCGTACCTGCCTTCGTGATTTTCTACATTAGTAAATAATTATGTAAGGTCAGTTGTATGTAAGGTCAGAGTTTTAGATTCGAGACGTAGCCCAGGACAGCAGTCACACCCACAGCTTTAAAAGACATAGAGCTCGGACAGGGATGTTTTGGCTCTGATGCGCCATCTAGTGAATGGCGTACATCGCAGGCGAGTGTGTGAACAATGCTGCTCGCATTGCATGTGTAAAACGTCACATATAAACCGGACCACTCTGCTTCATGTCATAACATACAATCCTGCCGTGGATTATTAAGTCAGTGCAAGGAATATTCCTTTAGCTTTTAATCACGTTACATGTATGTATGTTTCTGACATAACAAAATGTTCAAATGTTCCAGTAGTCCTGTATAATAAATCTGTAATAAAAAATATATAGGGTGGTCAAGACTTGGGGGCACAGAAAATTCCTAATGTCCATTTGGGATCGTTTTCCCAAAAAGTTTGCAAACCACTGAACTAAAGTGAACCTCGATTGATCGGCTTCAAATCGTATTCTTGACATGAGTTACTGCAGTTTTATATGCGGAACAATTTTGTGAAATTCAGTTGTTTCATATTAATGTCTTGAAAGGAAGCAGGCCTCAACAGATCCATGAATTAAGACAAATAAGACTAGCTTTTCAATTAGGACAAAGGAAATGTTGCTGTATAACCGTCAGTCTGTGTCTATGGTAGCTGATGTCTAGTGGCTGAGCTGCATTACTGAAAGATTTAGCACAGATCTGTGTAAAGATCTGTTGAACTTCCAGACAATTTAAAGGAATGTGGACAGGTGTGTCTAATCAAAAGCCCCGAGATTGCAGTTTGTCGGTTAGCTGACGATCATTGGAAGTGTTTCCTGATCCTCAGTTAACTGAAGTTTTAGTGGAGACAGGATCAAATTAAAAAAAGTGACAAAATCATTCAAACAAGCACGAATTTTCTCGAAAGCAGGCAGAAAAATTCACATTAGTGTGTAACGTGGTGGACAACAGCCCATAAAAACAATTCTCCAAAGACTGCACACTATTTACAGTGCAAAAACCATTACTGTGTGATTACTCTCTTATTATCTCAAGAACGGAAGTATATTCTTGTGATCGATTATTAAAATCAGATGGCCTCAAATGGCTCGCTTTGTCACCAATTTGAGGAAAATCTGATTTATTCTTTGATTTAAGACTTCTGAGAGGCGATTTTTCATCTAAATGGCTTTTAGCTTTTCTTATTAAAGTACATTATTGCTCTTGTAGATTTATTTATTCACTGCGATAGATCATTAGTCAGATTAATGTAATGTGCTCTCATGCCATTACAGCCAGAGAGGCTGCAGAGAGCTTGCTTCCCCTCGAAGTTTCTTCCACAGTTGAATGAAAGAGCAAATAGAGTATGCATTGAATGCTAAATTCACTAGTATTGCTTCATGTGTGTATCCATATTCATTTCTGTTCAGTGCATATAGCTCTGTAACATGTACAGGAATGTATACTGGGCTATAGGCAATGGGGATGTACAGTACGTCAATCACAATAACGCAATTACAGAAGGCGAATTTGAGTCTAATGTTGGAGTATGCTACTCATAACGCAAAAATACGCCGAAAGAGCAGTCTTTTCTCCCCGATAAAACAGGAGATCGGCCAATTCACATATCAATCTGGATTGAGTTGCACAGGTTTTTTTAAATTCTCTGATAGTGGCTGACACCACCTGGAAGCCCCGCCCACTTCCACTATGTTACATGCTCTTGATTTGTGTAGCACCTACGCTTTCTGTCAAGGTAAATAAATAAATAAATAAATCATATCGATGTTTGTTCAACTTAGCTAACATTATACAAATACACAGTTAACATCAATTAGCTATATTTATTTGGGATTTCACCAAAGAGTTTCAACAGAATGGTCAACAATGGCACTGATTTTCTTTGGCCAAAATAGAAAAAAAGGACAAATATTTTCACCAAAGAATTTAAATAGGCCTACAATGAAGTGTCAAATCTCACACTTTACAAATAATGTTAATGGTGTTGATTATTAGAGTGCAATTTAATATGCTATTCAAAAAAAGAAAATATTGGCCATGTGGACATTAGACTGATTGACTTTTCACAACTGCCACGGCCAGCAAGCAGTTCCTGACTGCACAGCTGATAATATAATTATATAGTATTACACAATAATCTTATATAATAATATTGCATGGGTGACTTTCAGGGCAGCAATAATACTTACTGTCATATTATATAAAGTTAAGTGCACACTCTTTTGAAGTGCTCCTATTTTGACTAGGTGCTGTATTTATTGTCAATCACCTCATCACCATGGCCAAACATTTTTTTTTTATTTTTACTATAGTCTTGTCCATCTCCGTCACTCACTCCTGCTCTTCTTCACCTCTGCCGTCACTGTCTGCACCCCGGGCGGCAATCTCTGGAGAGAATTAATCAGCCTTCATTTCCATTCAATTCAGGGCCACACGTGAGTAAAGACCGCAGGAAACCTGGAGCCGGCACTATTCTGCTGCCTCAAAATGAGCCCCTTAATCCACTGATTATCCAACCTGAACTCTCCACCTCCACAGAGACTCCATTCCACCACACAGCCAGCAAGACCAGAGTGCACAGGGCACCCCCTCCTTATTAAAAAAAAATCTAGCATTAGTTAACATCATGACCCACCACTGTCATCAAAGCTAAGTGGGAATATGAAAAGACAAGTGTATGGCTTGCGTGCCATTTTGTTCCAATAATCACTCTATCCACCTATGCAGGAGTGATGATTCGAGGAGCCTTGATGCCCAAACTCAGTCGAAATAAATATGTTCTTTCTTTCAAATTAGAAAAAGAGAATGTGTCTGGAGAAACACAGTCGTCGCCTCGTGCCATTTCTCATAGTCTTATGTCCTTAAGAGGCAGCGGAGCTCACTGCTCTTTCCTGTCACCTCTGTGTTCTTGTTTGCTAAACTGTCCTCCCTTCGGCAGCATGCGGCCCGTTCATTTTTCCGTCCAATCGATGGCATGCTCTGACAGGCTGTTCAATCAGAACCCTGGAGCGAGTGCTCCTCAGCTGAGAAAAACAGGTGGCCTTTGGGGTTGTCTGTAGAAATCGTTCCCCGTGACTATGGCCACAACTCTAACAACTCTGTTTTAACTGCCCTGATATGACTGCTTGGCAAATTAGCACTGGGACAGTAGAATGCTGACAGACCCCTGGCACAGAGCACTATTGAGCCTTTATTCTACCCCTGGCACTTTAAAGCAGTTTAGATTCCCCTCCCTGGGGCCCTGCCACACAGATGTGACCAGAGTGAGCTGAAGTGAGGTCAGGTGAATGTCCTATCATAGCACCCACTCTGAGAGAAGAAAAATCAATTTTGACTTCTTTGAGGCAGTTATAAAATAAGCTCTCAGATGACTGAATCTAAGCCGTGGAAGTAATTAGCGACTGTGGACATCATGGCACAGGGGCTAGGGAGGTGAGAGCAGATCTTTTCTAATTGCTTGTATCCTATCTAGCTGTCAAGGCTTAGAACCAGAGCACATGTCGTCACTGGAACATGATCACAAGGTAAGTTAGTTCTGTGGATTCAAGCCAAAATGATCAGTGAGATGCTGTAGAGAAGGGAGAGCATGAATACATTTAATTAAACAGACCATTTTTCGACAACGTCATTTACATTTACAGTGACAAAAGACAATACTTTACTTGTGGGATTATGTGGTTTAAACAACAGACAAGAACATTTCGTGCTGGATGATACAAAGCGGTACCATGAATGAACACAAATCCCCACAGCCACGCTCCGAAATCTAGTGGAAAGCCTTCCCAGAAGAGTTAAGGTTATTATAACAACAAAAAGGGACTAAATCTGGAATGGGATGTTCAACAAGCACATATGGGTGTGATGGCCAGGTGTCCACAGTCCTTTGGTCATATAGTTTATATGCACAAGATATCCTGGCATCAGGTGACCGTCTGTGTGGATTTTCACATGTTCTTCCTGTGTCTGCATGGGTTTTCTGTGGTTTCCTCCCAAAAACATGGTGGATTGGCTAAGAAAAAATTGCCCCTAGGTGTGGATGAGAGTGTGAATGTGTGTGTGCATGGTGCCTGTGATAGACTGACATCCCTTCCAAGGTGTATTCCCGCATCATGCCCAGCACTCCACCACAACCCTGACCAGGATAAAGCGCTTACTGAAAGTGAGTGAGTGAATTCAAGATTTCCACTCAAGCAATAGTTGTTCTAACAAATAATTATAATAATACTATAATTATAATATTATTTTTATTAATATTACAATATATTAATATATCAATATCATAATATTATATATTATAAAATATTAATATTATTATAATATTATAATTATAATAAATATCATTTGAACTTCTTCATTTATTTATTTATTTTACTTTACTTTTTTTCCTCTCAAAAAATATGTGCCAATATGATTGTCACCCATAAAGAATATTTTAAATAAATGCAAAAAAAGAAAAAAAGGATTCCACCCCTCTCAAGCACACTGTTGTTGCCCTTAACAATGTCCTGTTTCCCTGGGGTATAAATATGAGGTTGCACACATATGAAATCACTGTTATCAAAAACTAACAAACTTAGAGAACAAAAGAGACAGATGGTTGTTGACTTGCTCAGATCAGTTTATGTAAGCAAAAACTGGTACATAAGAAAAAAAAAATACATAAGCAGAGCCATAACAAAAAGTTTCCCATTTCTGAAACGATTGGAAATTTGCCAGGAGATGGATCTATGAGCTCAATGCTCACCCGCACATTGAAGAGAATGATAAAACAGAGAAAAAAGAGCCCAAAGAAGAGAACTCAGTCTTAGAATTGTCCAGTTTAGTTGATTCTTGTGGGTGTAGAGTATCCGAATCAACTGTTAAACACCATTTTCATAACAACAAGCTGTTTGGAAGCACTGCAAGAAAGAGGCCCTGCACAAAATGCAACTTCGCCAAGCGTCATTAGGAACTACAACTAGCATCATGTGGTACAGTCAGAAGAGACCAAAATCTAACTTATAATGCCAGGATATTTCAGGCTGAAACCTGGTTGCCTCTGCCAGGAGGTTCAGACTTGGTTATAGGTGGAGCTTTCAAAAAGAAGATGGACCAAACATACTTCTAAATCAACACACAAAAGCAATAAATCACAGTCTCTGGATTTGAAATCCTTGGGTCTGACTAGGTGCTCTTATTTTCTCCAGGGCAAGCGCTACAAAATATTAATTGTCAGGTTGCCAATAATTTTGAGACCAGTGTATTATTATTACTATTTGTTTTAATAAAAATGTTTAAATCCAACTACGCAATGTCTGTATCCAATTACACAATGTATGTTTGACTTCAGTATGTCACTTTTTGCATGTGTTATTCTTTTTATATATCAATTTGTGCTTATTTTCAGGAAGGGTGCCAATAACTCTGGAGGGCACTGAAATAGGTAGAAACCAACATGACTTACTACATCTAAAGATTGCATATTATTTGTGCATTAGATTATATCTCGAAGTCAGAACATTCACATATGGTAAACCAGGAAAGCCAGTATGATATTACAGTTAAAATAATTAGGTACTAAATACTGGACTGAGAGTAATCATTGCCTTCAGCACAGAGAAGCTCTTAAACTGTTGCTCATTTGTAAAATGGATCCAAATGGATAGGATACATTAGGAAACACTTAACATCATAAAACGAATGAGGGAAAATGAACGGTCATTTCATTTTTTTTTTTTTTTGGTACAACTGCAGTTATGTGAGACCCATATTAATGCAAATTAGTGAATATTACTCGACCAGTCAAGACCTTGGAATTATGACGTAGTATTTGAAGCCATAAAAAGTTGATCCTCAATACAGTCAAACCAAATGCCACTTTTCAGCTTTATGTACTAAATATATAGTTTTTTTAAAAAATAATTTTAAGCAATATTTTAGTGAAAAATGTACAGACATGCATACAGACGTGACAAATTACAGGAGACAAAAACCCCTTTTATGCTGTGGAGGCATTTTTTTGTCACAGTTTGGGTCCATTTGTCCCCTTAGTGGGAACGTCACTGCGAATCAATACAAACTTATTTTGACTGATCGCCTTTATCCTATGATGAAACGTTTCTATCCTGATGGGAGTGGTCTCTTCCAGGATGACCCCGCCCCCATGCACAGGGCTCGAGGGCTCACTGTATAATCTGACAAAGATTAAAATAACATAAATCATATGCTATGGCCTTTACAGTGATTTAAAGTGCTATGGCCTTTACAGCAGATCTCAACCCAGTTGAAAACCTATTGGAGATTTTGCAGCGACGTATTAGTGCTCTCCATCACCATCATCAAAACACCAACTGAGGGAAGCACTTTTAGAAGTACGATGTTCAGCAGTCCAGTACAGCTTCAGAGACTTGTATGCCAAGGCACGCTGAAAGTGTTTTGGTGGCTCGTGGCGGCCAAACACATTACTAACACACTTTTCCTTTAATTTGGTAGCCATCTATACACTCAGTAGCATGTAAGCTCATATTTATAATAAAAAAAAAAAAAACCAGTAAAAAATGATGAGGTAAAAATCCACTCATAGCTATATTACCCATGCAGGTAAAGTCATTTTAGATAGAAACCCCCATAGCTGTATCTATTTCCAAATTTCCAAATCCATCTGATTTTTTTTCCTTCTATACCAAAAACCTCACTGACTAAACCCAGAAATCTCGTGATGGCGGAATCTTGACAAGCGGAAATGTTCAGAAGGGATTACTTCAGATGTGAAGCACCGTATCCAGTCCTCTGACTGCGAGGCACAATTAAGAGTGAGCTTCTAAACCGAATAGAAAATTGCAATGAGACTCAAAACATTTTACATTCTGCATGCCATTAGTCTGCCTGATTATTAATTCATCATGAACGAGCCTTTGTGGATGGAAACCTCATTTTTTCCAGACTTTCACTACAAAGAGCCGAGGGAGAGCGTTTGATAAAGAAGACACTCGGAGATAGAGTCCTATAATGACCTACAGTTTTACCTTTAAGATGGATGATGTGGCGCTCACTTTTTAAAGCAGAGAAAGTTTATAAGAGAGAGGTTTTGAGGAGGGGAAAAAAAAAACGTCTACATTTTAAAGTACAGAAGCAAAAATTGATACACATCATTTGGATGCAATGACTAATATAACATGGTCTTATACAAATACTTCAAAATTCACACAGTTCGATTTGAATTATAAGGTTTGGGTCAGCTTCGGCATTTTTTTCATGACTTCGTTTTGAATGCAACTGCACTAGATGCAACCACATCACTCAGTTTTGTTCAATCTTGTATAACTTTTTTATGAGAGCAGGTTCAACTGATCATAGTGCAAGATTATGTGGTGTGATAAGTATGTTATAAGAAGACTTGATAAAAAAAAAAAAATACACTGTCAATAATTAATTTGAAATTATTCACAGAAGTAATTGAAAATAACTGTACTACAATGATGGCTGGTTCCCCGGCTCCATCCTAAGCAGAGGTTACTGTCTATGTGGAGTTTTGCATGTTCTCCCCATGTCCACTTCCCAGAAACAGTGTGTAGGTGTGTATTCCTACCACATGTCCAGTGTTCCTGGGATTGGTTCCGCTATGTCCCAGACCAGGATAAAGCAGTTACTGAAGATGAATCAATGAACATTTATGCATTAATAGAGAGAATCATCCTAAAAGCATCCTAGCACTCACAAACTTTCATTCAAAAGTGTAGAACTTGTGGTCTTTTTTAAGATTAACCTGACTAATAAATCAGACCAGGGCACAATGTCTGACATCATTAAGAGGAAAAACTTCTATTTGGTGTGTTATACACTCACCGACCACTTTAACAGGAACATATACGTATACATCTGATCACTGATGCAATTATCTAATCAGCCAATCTTGTTCCACCCTGGTCAGCAAAGAACAGTGAGCACAGGCTACAGTGAGCACAGAGAAACTGGACAGTTGAAGATTGGAAACGTATTGCCTTGTCTTTTTCCAATCTCCAACTGCCCAGATTCGCTAAACCTGGTGATTCTTGCTCTTGGCTGACAGGACAGGAACCTGATGCGGTCTTCTGCTCTTGTAGCCTGTCCTTCGCACATAGGTTCGCACATATTGTTCATGCTGAGATGCTTTTCTGCTCGCCACGGTTGTAAAGAGTGGTTATTTGAGTTAGCGTGGCTTTCCTGTCAACTCAAATCAGTCTGACCATTCTGCTCTGACCTCTCTCAACGAGCCATTTTCACAGGCAGAACTGCCGCTCACTTTTTGTTGTTGTTGTTGTTGTTTTTCTCACCAGTCTGTATAAACTCTAGACTGTTGTGTGTCAAAATCCCAGGCGATCAACAATTTTCAAAAGAAAAAAAAATTGGCTGGCACTAACAACTATGCCACTGTCAAAGTGACTGACATTAATTTTTTCTCCCATTCGGATGTTTGCTGTAAACATGAGCATGATCTGAAGCTCTTGACCTGTATCTGCATGATTTTATGCAGATGAATAAAAATTGATTGTCTGATTGGATAACTGTATTAATAAGCAGGTGTACAGGTGTTCCTAATAAAGTGGTCAGAGTGTATACCAGGTTGAAGACGCAATCATTGCACCCAGTGATGCAGTAGCTCTCTCTGGCCTTGGAGCTTTTAAAAGTCATATTTTGCTATTGTACTTCAAAGTGTGAGAACTGCACTGAGCACTCCCGTGGGTTGCCATGACTGTTGTACTTCAAAAAAATTGAAGGTGGCACTGAAGTTCAAGCCAAGATTTTAGTGCAATATGAAAAACTTTCATCCAAAAGCTTTGACTGGAGAGGAACTACTCTGGAGAAACTCACCTCACCTTTGACCAAATAAAATCTTAGAAAACATTTATGTGGCAAGAGAATTAGCTTTCTTTTTTTCTTCAGTTTACAGATGATTCGGTTATTAAGATCCTAAGAGGAGTATGAAAGCAAAGATAAGGTTACTCCTCGCTGCCCTGCATGCGAAATCGCTTTTCAAACGGACACAAAGTCTCTCCCTGGGGCATGCCACCAGGAAGAAATTTCCATAACTGGGTTGGACTTCAAGACCTGCGCATTTCTTCCCTTTGGCAGAATAATTTAGTTCCTGACCTTTAAAAAGAGAGATTTAAATGTCTTCAGGCAAAAATCCGGAGTTACAACTTTGATAAGCTAAGTGACATACAGGGACGCCTGCAGAGAAACAAAAGCACCATGCCCTGGGCAAAAGTGTCAAACTTGCAAGTTCGGGTAAACACGGCTCCATGGACAGTGGAGACGGTGGTTGGTCTCAGTGTAGGCAAAATTATAACCTAGTAGGAATTCACTTTACATGTTGTCCTCTGAGCCTATAATTACAGTGCAGCGTTCAAGCTTGTGCACAAAAAATAGCGTACAACTACTAAGCTGAACAAAAATAAAAGAATAAACATATTGCTATGGTTATAGTCTATTCTGGCAAAAATGCTCATGTATTATCCCTTCCTTTTTGTTTTTCTAAATCTCTCATCTCACATTTTTGTACCAGCCCTAGGATTTGCCTTCAGCTTTTTTTTTTTTTTTTTTTAAACCAATGAGGGTTAGCTCATGCAGAAACAACTGAATAAAACAGTAGTAGCCTTTGATAAAGTGCCAGTTAAAAACAAAACAAAACAAACGAAAAAAAAAAAAAGTTACTCACAGGCACTGTCTGCACATCAAGGACAAACTAGGTAAGCCAGTCAATTTATACAGCATTTTTATAGATCATTATAGAACATAAAAGCAAAACAAACTGAAGTGGATGAGGTATCAGGCAATATAATTTAGCTATAAATGGAAGGTGAAGGCTCATTGACTTCTCTTTTGATGCTCTATAGAATCTAAGAGTTTTCCCCACATACAAACAGACTGAGAAATCATCACCATTCTACTCCGAGTTGCGACTATAAAAAAAACGTACAGCGAACGCTTGTGAACAGACTCCTGTGAGACTGACTTGTCAGTCCTGCCAGCTCTCTGACATATCAGCATCCCAGCTGAAAAAGACACGCAAGCCTGCTGCTTCTCACTCCAAATCCACACACACACATACACACACACTGGAGAAGTGGTAGCGTCCTTCAAACACCAGTTATGATCAACGTGCTGAATGACCTCGCCAGCTGAGCACCCTGACACTTTCCAGATCCGTGGAAGACCAATAGATCCCTCAGCATGTAATTTAAGAGAAAGATAGACTGTGCAGCGTGGTGGTTTTGGAGATGCGTTATAAATTACCCATGTATGTCATAAATCGCCACTCGTGTGAGCCCTGGCACATCATTATGCCATTTTCCTCAGAAATATTCACTGCTGTCATGCATCAAGCAAGAGTTTAATATGGATGATGACATAATGCAGGAGTTTTGATTATTCATGTAGCGTCTGTCCATAAATTCCTCACACTCCAGTGGTACAAAGTAATGTTGTCGTGATTGTACTGGCAGAAACTGAACGCTGATGGAAGCCATGTGAATCAACAAACAAATGTCTAATCTCACAAACACAATCCTGCATGGTCCTTGGCAAATACTCATGTTGATTTTGTCTATAATATAGATTCCAACCAGAAGGATATCAACACAGTGTAGACACGCTACTGTTTTTCTTGTTTCACGCTGCGTTGATGTTGTTTACCCTAATTATAATCCGCTGGCCCAAACTTGGCCTATAATAGAAGAATTCCATGAAATCATAGAAAATGGATGATTTTGTGGTATGAAGCCCTAAAACTACCCCACTGAGCTCCATGTGTCTAGCCGTCTGGCACGGCAGCCCTTCATTAGACAGCTCCTGAGAGCCTGCGATCAGCACGTTAGATTGCACTTCCTCTCTCTGCTCCAGCCTTTTGAAATGTCTACGCAACAGCAGTGAGATAAGACTGTTTGTCGCATGCCATTATTTCTAACTACCTTTGAGACTGCATTGTGAACTGTAATTGCTTAAACGAGGAACGATCGCTGTGTAATTGGCTGGGCAGACAAGTGTTTGGATTGGTTGTCTGGAATATATGGAAAGAAAAGACAAGTGCTTTCTGCGTAATCCGAGACAATGTCCTGTTTTACATATCTAACAGACTGTACAGAGTATACACGGGTCATTTATTAAAAAGATGAATGCAAATTTATGGTGATAACACGGATAGCAATTTAAAATTTGAAATTTAAACACAGCATGTCTTCACAGGCGGCGATGCTACCTGCTGCGCTACCATGCCGTCTCACACCTCCAGGGTCCGCGGCTCGATTCTGAGCTTGGGTTCTTGCTCAAGAAAGGATAAAGGAGTGTGTCTGAAGATGAATGAATGAATGTCTTCACAGTGGATTTTAACCATTTGCTCAAAGAAACATCGACTTTCACAGCTTTCCACAAATAAATAATCTGCACTCATCACTGAACTCATTTTTCAGTAGAAAATCTAACATAAATGGAACAATAATACATTTTTTGTAAATATTCTTGTGTGATATCCTTCTAATTGTGGAAAGGAAAGAGTGTGTAAAATTTCTTGAATGCAGGTCATCAAAAACTGAGATTTTTGGTTCTGAATATAAAAAAAAAAAAAGATTTTGAGGAAAACAGCTTTAAAAATACACAATGTGATTTCATGCATTTCCACTGTAGTTAGTGTGGTTTGTCATAACAACACATAAGGTGGCATATAGAGCAGGAAACAAGCCGAGTGGGCGGAGCTTAAGCCTCCATCAAATGTGCTGTTTCAGATTATTCAGTGGCCGCATATGGATAAAAATTTTTTTTGCTGCTGGGTTTTGATATGTTTTTTTTTTAGCTACAGTTTAAGAGAAGACACATTATAGATTCAGTTTATCTAAAAATCTGAAAAATGATTGACGTTTCCAAAACTACCTATTGTGTCTTGCCTTAATCAACAGCAACAAACTGTGCCAGAGACAGCAGGTGCCAATATTTTATTGAAACCGACTTCTGACAGTGAGTACCCATATTTCAGCAGCAGACAATCATTGAATTCCACTACAGGCATAAAAAATTAGACAGTAAACTTTCCTTTTGAAACACAATGTGTCTACACACATCAGAGTGCGTGTCTATAGCAGTGTCCATCATTTGTGATTAGTCGAAGCTTCTATAAAAAGCAGCCTTGAAGTATCATTTATCTCATGTGACCCTTGTTCGCTGACCTCGTCTTGATGGATGCCTACTACACACATTTATTGGTACAATTTTGCCAGGAGAGAAAGCTTCTAATTAATGTCTCAATTTTGTTATCTCTCATTTATTTCAATAGCACAGAGGTGACTCTCGCTGCGAACGGAGAACAATAGACATCGGAGGAGACTCGCTTTTGGCAGAGGTGTGCACTTGGAGAAATGCTGAATAACAATGCCGTAATCCATCATGGCACGCTGAGAGGCAGAGGACGCTTTTCAGCCAACGGATGACGTCCTGGGAGGAACCAGTCCAGTCCTGCAAACTTTACTTTGCTGAAGAACGTAGATGAAGTAATATACTTGCTCACTTTGACCTTTAAACATGACAAATCTTTTTATCTTACGTAGTCTTGATTTTTTTTTAAAAAAAATTTATATAAAATGACTTCAAACTTTTAAAAAAAGAGCAGTCAGCTATCTACTCCTATTTCTGTTTAAAAAAAAGTTTAGTTGCACATAAACTATATATGCGGCTATTAAATAACTATAAAGAAAGTCTCCACTGTTACACACTGTTTACAGCCGCACACTTGTAACAGGAGACCACGCCTGTCTCTCTCACGTGTAAAATAAGAAGGGCAATTACTTTTTTCATGAACTACTGGTTTTCCAACTCTTTCTGACTGACTACACAGGAACTATCCACTTATATTAAAAGTTTCATATATAAATAATACAAATTACATTTGAATATTAATCAGACTGACTTGGTTGGATTAGCATGTTACAACACATACATTACATAAATGTTAGACTAGAAATGTCAAGATATACTTGTGTACTTACATAACCCCTCTATTACAGTTATATATCATAGTTATGTAAGGATATTATATATTACAGTTATGTAAGTTGCATTATGGCTGCTATAAACAGTCAGTTCTTCACCAGCCTCAATGTTTTTCTCTCTCTTGAAGTTAATAAGTCCCAAGAAAAAAAAAAAAAAAAAAAAAACCTGAACACTGTCCCTTGGTTACAGTTAGAAAATGCTGTCACACGAGGCTCCTCCCATAAATGTTAAACAAACATCTCCTTACAGAAAGCTTCAGCATATAAACAAATATATGTCTTTGTTAAATAGCAAAGCGTTTTTTTTACCCGTTTAATATTAGGCTTATGTTATTATTGTGGAGGATGTGATATACAAGTCAGCCAATGATGGAGCCGATGCAACACACACACACACACACACACACAGGAACTTGAACACGACTTTGGGTTTGAGTTTGAACGTGAGACAAGCATCGAATTGTTTGCATTGTTGGTCTTTAGACATTAGATAAAAAAGGAAGAAAAATAAATCAAACCCAAAGCTCAGTCAAAATTGCCTCCAGAGTTCTCCTTCACACACACACACACACACACACACACAGACTGGGTTCTACTATAGAAATGATAACACATTAGAACAAGCACATTAATATAAACCTATCATTTGAATTACAGCTGGAACTACTGTCAGAGGAATGCTGACAGGAAATTAATCAACACATTCTAACCAATCAGATTGGAGAATTCAACAGCGCTGTGGTATAAATTATAGTTAGACTGCAGTTGAATGTAAAGTGGGACCAGACTAGACAATTCCAGGTTTCTGCAATGGTTTGTAATGATATTTCTATATGGGTTGACATCACACTGGAAGGAGTCTCTGAGTATATTTTCTAATGGGAATCAGAAGGACTCTAGTGGTCTCTGATGGTGATCTTGTAGCAATAACCTGAAGTTCAACGGAGATTAAATGGATCTAATGGACTTCTATCTATTCCTATTCCTATCTAGTGGTGTTCCTATCTGTAATGGTATTGTACGTTTACAAGATATACATATAGATATATTTTGATTTAGTGTTTACAAGCGGAAAGGTTCCACAGAGGATCCCACAGAGGAAAAAAAAAATCATTAAATAAAAATTGGTCGCTCAAACACTGTAGCACAGAAGCATAAATATTTAACTTATGAATATTGCCTCATATTTCTTTTTCTGCTTGTTAGATGTATGGATAAGTGCCTACTTCCATGTTTCAGACAGAATGAAGAAAAACACCTCCGTCCTATTCATAGTCATTTTGAATTTGTTATTCATACAAGCTTCTTATGAGATCTGTATAACAGTGCTCCATTGTGTGGATCCCGCAAAATAGGGCAGAAGCGGATACATCTAACCGGGGCACTCAGATACTAGCATCCTCTTGTCTCTGTTTGTAGTTAATCATACAAAAGGACTGGTTACTCTAGATGTCACCCTACACACCTGTCTATTTTGCGTATTAATAAAGACCAGCCAGGTAAGATATTATCAAGCCGAGGAAACTCTGGTTAGGAAAGTGATAGCTGAATGTAGTTATGAGCTGAGGTGTAGTACAACAGCGACTGTGCCAGAGACGAGGAGCCCTGATGGTGCACTGAGATGGAGATCAATGAGAATTTTAAAGTAAAGGTGTGTTGCAATCACTTCTAACAACTGAACATACTGAATATACTAGAGAACCAAAAAGACGGGAATTGAAGAATTGCTTGGCGTGAGCTACTCATGCCTCGAAGCGAAAACTTCAACTTGGGAGTTACATGATAATGCTATGTGATAGTGATTGAATGCCCAGATCCATTCAATACATACAGTGATTGATAATAAAACATGTCCGGACATGCTGATATAAGATAATAATCAATAATGACGCAAAAAACCTACTGTTACACAGTGCTGACACTGGAGACTCATTCCATGAACAGATCCATGATGATACGATTTTCTTTGGTACAAATAACGACCCATTTTTAATCTGTTTATTGGTCTTAGATATGCGGAGAATAGGTGAATTAGCTGTTACTATACACCCCTGGGCAAAAGAAAATGCCCAAAATGGCAAACTATTAAGCTTTTAATGGTCTTACCAACAAATAATTGGTCAGGAAATTACCAAGAATTAAACAAATGAATAAAGGAACTCAGTATGGCGTAGCTTTTCCCTCTGATTTCTTTAAATGTTTAAGCCTTGTGGCCCTTGATGGGCTGCATCAGGTGTGGCAGATAACCAAATAATGACTAATCTTTAAAAAAAAAAATACCAGAAGATATTTTTGGAAATTTTTGTACATGTCAGACATGTGTTAGTTTGAATTTTACATCAAACATTTAAATCATTTTCATGATTTTACCTTTGCGTACAAGAAGACTATATAAGCGAATTTCCCTGTTTCTAGCTTTTCCCCAAACAGTTCACTGCAGCAAAAGTAAACAAGTAAATGTTGGCACAAGAGCTCTCGGGAGTGCATTTACTTAATTCTTGCTAATTTTCTGACCAGTGATTTGTCGTTAAGACCATTAAAAGCTTAGTATTTGCAGTTTGGTATTAGAACTAGGGCATTAATATAAACTTGTGATTTATTATCTAGTTTAGATGGCACTGTTGTCCGAGCCGCTTTTATAGATAATTAATCGATACCTTCTCATCAGTCAGATTTGAGAATTCAACAGCTCTGTTATATAATATAAAATATTTGATGTAAGTGTCTGTCTAAGAAATTAATATTCAGAATCATGATTCTGGCAAGGTTGCATTCAACAGCAGTCATCACATATTTTAGAATTTGAGAACATCAAAGTATTTTGTATTCTTGAGGTCCAGCCCTATTAATGCAGCTCCAACCCTGATCAAGCAGTGTAAACTCAATCAGTATAATGATGCTAGTCCCTGGCCTTATTCGGCTTTTTTGGCAGTATGAAGCAAACTCCAGCCCCAATTCATCAGCAGATTGATTGAGCAATACCATAAAGATGAAAGCCTTTGGTTTGCGCTGCAACAATCAGGGAGATTATTACACTGCAGGGTTGGCTCCTCCTGTTGGTTTAACCTTTCTCCAGCATTCATTAACTCCCAGGCCCATCTGAGTGCCGGCTTGTCACGAGAAAGTGAAATTAACAAGATGAACGTTGAAGAGACTCGTTGCCTTGAGCGAGGATCATGCTGGGACCGCGTTGCCTTCTGCAGTATGCTTAGCATAATTACTTCAGAGAGGGATAAACTAAGGGTCAGCTAGAATATATATATATATATATATATATATATATATATATATATATATATATATATTTCCATTAGCCTTATGAATCTCTATTGTCTGTTCAGTACAATACAAAACACAAGAAGTTACTCAGTTTTTTTTTTTTTTTTTTTTTTCTGAAACTGTAGGTATATTTTATGTTCTTGGAATATATCTATGATGCAATGTATACATCTTATATAGAAGTTTACATCTTTTATGAAGCAACAAATTTATGACATATCACTTATCACTTCAGCTGTCAGTATTTATTGTAAAATTATGACAACCATGATATCTATATTTCAGAAACTATATCTCAGTAGAAATGGTTTGTCCCAGTATCCCATGAGCTGGCCCACATGCAGATGTAACCTCAGTTAATGTCAGACATGTCTTCTCTTTTTCAAACATTTCTTTAGAAAACTGGGTCTGGGTCCAGAGTGGACTAATATATTTGCAAACAAAATACTCCAGTATCACTGATTTCAATATTAATAAAGGTTGTTGAATAAACTTTGATACAACATTATAAAAATGTAATTATATAATGTGCTAGCTAGTTTAGTTTTGGTCAACATTTTAAAAAGTATATTAAGGTTAACATTGTGATGATTGGGATGGTGTTAGGGTGGAGGTGTTGTTAAATTACATGGAAATGGGGCGAGGATGGTGTTGGGGGACAATGGAACAGGGTGGAGGTGGTGTTAGGTTACATGGAAATGGAGCGAGGACAGTGTTGGGGAACACTAGAATAGGGTAGGGATGGTGTTAGGTTACATGGGCATGGGGCAAGGATGGTGTTGGGGAACACTAGAATAGGTTGGGGAAGATGTTAGGGCATAAGAAAATGGAGTGAGGACAGTGTTGGGGAACACTGCAGTAGGGTGAGGATGGTGTTAGGTTACCGGGGAATGTGGGAAGGACAATGGTAGGGAAGACTGGAATATGGTGGAGAAGGTGTTAGGGCATATGAAAATGGAGTGAGGACCGTGTTGGGGAACACTGCACTAGGGTGAAGATGGTGTTAGGTTACTGGGAAATGTGGGAAGGATGATGGTAGGGAAGACTGGAATATGGTGGGGATGGTGGATGGTGTGAGTGAAGTCAGGAAGGTCAGCAATGGAGACAGAATATCATCTCCATTCAGTTCTTGCTGATCTTGAAAAAAAAAAACTCTTTTATGTGTTGCATTATATTATAACTCCTTTATGTGTTGCATTATAATCGAGAAATACATTTGTGTCCTAGGAAAGTAATTGTACTGTAATTCTACTGAATGCAATTTACTAATTATATATTACCTCTAAGCCTTTAGCACTCATTAGCAAGTACATTAATTAAGCAATTTAAAAAAAAAAAAAAACAATTCAAAAGGTCAGCAGGGATTCTCAGCTCCAGTCCTGCCTTGCAAAGATTCAGGTTTTGCTTTGCTTACAACACACTGGATCCAGCTCATGAAGCGTTGCTCGGCTCATTATCAAGATGTTGAGGAGTGCTGGGATCAGAAGAAGCTTGCAACTGTGTAAAGCTGTAGGGTCCTAGCGCTGGAGGTGAGGTGCTTGGTCTAAGAAGTCATTTAACAACAAGTTAAGGGAGCTGTTGTTGTAAAGTTTTAAAATGGATATCATCCAATCTGAATGAAAAACAAACAAAGAAAAGACAGCAGGTGTTGGTGTGTTGGTTTCGGAGCTACATATGAAGTGACAGTGTACATAGTTGCGCTTACAAATATAGCTTGTTAGCTAAAGTCACTGGAGGATTGTGTTTCAATGAAAACCTCAGTGGTGAGTTTTGAATTTCTCTGTACTGCTGACTGCCCTTAGTTTTTGCTCAGTGTGCTCTGGTGGTTTGATAATATCATGCTTAGGAGAGAATCTGACATTGATTTGTGGCAGTGACTTGTGTGGATTTTTTTTTTTTTGTGCTGAATAATGGTTTATTATAAGAAAATCCATGAGTGTGTCACTTTTACTCATCACGAACCTCTTCAAACAAATCTCTGGAATAACTTTTGAAAATGTGTGCTGTGAACATTTGTTTTTTTTCAATCCAGTGATGATATCTTCAGTATCATCATCAGCGTCTGAAGAAAGCTTGCCGTGTCACAGTATGCACATATGTACTATGTATACACTGCCAATTAGAGTGCATCCTCGGTGTACACTCGCTCAACAATGTAGTTTCACCAAATCACTAGCAAGAAAAAAAAAACTTTCTCTGTAACATGACAAACTGCATTTTTTGTCTTATTAAATTCATGACAGTGAAAAAAGGCTGGTGAGTGAACGACTGATCGTTGTAATAAATTAAGTTGTTTCGCAGATGTTTTATAAACATAACCATAAATGGATAAAACAGGTGATGTGTTGTTCTTTAATAAATAAAAACATTGGGCCTCATTCATCAATCTTTTATTAAAGTTGTGTGTAAATATTTGCGTAAGCCAATCTGATTTTCTAATTTTCCGCCATATTTACAAAAGTTTCGGAAATGCAGATTTTCTTCGTACTCGCATGAGCATGTTGATCATCGGTGATCATCAGTAACATGCGATGCGTGTTCCCGACACAGCTCATTTGCATGTAGTGGCGCCCACATAACTCCATAAAAGTTCAAGTGCACAGACAGCTGGGAGAACAAAATGAACAATAAGGGTAAAGCCAGAAAGACAGAAGTAGAAGTTCAGTTGATTTGAAATGAATGATGAGAGTAAAGGCTGAAAAACAGAAATGGAAGTTATTTTGACTCACTTCTATGACAATAAAAATATGTAATAATATATAATAATACCGAGCGCTAAATCTTTTGTCGGCTGAGGCATTTGTTTATGATTAGCGGCTATGTGCAGACAGACCGGTCCTTCCTCCGTTTTTCTACAGTGGCATTACTTTTGTCATAATTGAATGATTACTTTTAATTTGTCTTAATTTATGAGGTTGTTTTGGTTCCCTTTCTTTATTCTTTTAAAATATTTGTAGTTACTGCCGATAATATAAAACTGCTAACACTCTTGTCCCTGACCTAGTGAACTAGCACGAGGATGTGTTTTTAATAGAGACTCCAAAGCACTTCTGTAAGTCACTCTGGATAAGGGCGTCTGCTAAATGTTGTAAATGTAGAAACATAAGCAATTTAAACTCGACAGTATATTCCATATATAAAAGTGCAGTAAACCAATCAGGTAAAGTCGATCAAGTCAAGATTTACATTAGTTAGTCTTCTTATGTGTAAATTTATACACACTCAGGAGCATGAATAGGATACAAACGTTTCTGTTTCTGAATTTACAGGATTTTCATGAATACCAAATTTCTTGTGTAAACGTTTGTACTAATGATTTACGAATAAATGCAGCTTAATAAAAGAAGCCCGTTGTTAGCATTGGCAATCCGCTGTGATATAAAAGGAATAGATCACTTTGAATAATATCAGTAACTTCACTTCACGTCTGTCCTTAGCCACCCTGCTGTCGATTATTTTCCTATAACAGCACACCTCATTGTGTTTCATTCCTTGCGTTATGAATTAAGATGAGCTAGACACTGCACAGAGAGAAGATAACTGATACCAATCATCCAGCGGAGGAAGTCAGGAGAACTTTATAATATCTAAGTGATACTCACTGACGGTCATATCATGGGAAATAATTCACAACTTGGTACAATCCATGATCATCTCTACACAGAGATCCTGATCAAAGTCAGGTGCACTAGAGAATGTGACAGTGTGTGGAGGGAAGAGTGTGAATGGAAATTCTTGCTGCTTGGAGGGACCTGATCCTCTCTTCACTAATGCAATCTCATTAGCGGCAGAAGTAATGTGCGGCGAACAGTAATGAATCGTTACACAGCTGTCACAGCGCTATGAATGCTGTTTTAGGAGAAGATGGCACTGCCAGGGAATTACCTATCATTCCTAAAGGAGTGGTTTGGGACAGAGTGGGCGGGAAAGAAACAGATTAATTAGCTGGTAGAGGCAGCGGGTCAAATCCACTGGCAAACACTTTCCAAGTTCGGTTAAAGACTATTAATTAATTGCTTTAAGCTTTGTGGGTTTTCAGTGGCATTGTACTATAAATCATCTGTTTTTCATTACTAATAAACTCAAGTGTGCATTTCCATTCATATCCTCACAACCACTGACATCAATGGAATAACTCCATTGTGCTGAATTCTTCTAATTCAAATAACTTCACAAGGGAACATTGTGATCCATAACAAAGGCATGGTCTCCATATCCAGTCTGAGATTGTCAGACATGTCTGCAGAAAAATGTTGCATATCAAAGGTCCTTCCTATGAAAAACTGTCATTCTCAAGATCCCCACCACAGACAGAAACCTACTTCTGTCAAAAAAAGACATTTCTATTTGTAGCCTATGTGCTGGGCTCATGTTCGAATGGGATCCCTGATCAAAATGCTGTCTCCTTCACATCTAAAATGACACGGTATGTAGAAGTCCATATCTGCCATCTGCTCCTAAAACAGATGGCGTGTAATGTCATGGTTACTCCCTCATTTCAACCCATCCTATTACCCCTTCGCTTGTTTGTTTTAACACCGCATAAAGGTCATGGCTGCCATTTGGAAATCAGCAAAGGTCCGGAACATTCACGTGCCCTTTCTCTGACACGCTACAGGGGCCATGATCTCCCTCTCACTCAGCCTGAGCGGACTCTCAATACATTTTGTTAGCAGCTTCCTTTTTTTTTTTTTTTTTTTTTTTTTTTAAACCGTCAGGCGACAACATCCTTGAGGGTATTTCACATGGTGTCTTTCAAGCGTGGCATTTATGATTGACGTGATTTTTATACTTCCTCTGCCTGTGCCTTTAAAAGAAGGACAGATATGAACGACTTGTAGTTACAAAACACCCTTCATTAAAAGCATCACAGATGGAAACTTCTGACTATTGACTGACAGGTGCTTTTACTTAATTGACGCGGCTTCAGCTTCTCACTCTGAAGAGCTTAATGAACATCTATTTCTATCAGATTCTCCAATCCAATATTCTATGCTTATTTGCAATTTCAGAGAGGTTAAAAAGAGCAGAACGGAGTGCCAGGAGCTTTCTCTTACAGCTCCAAAGCCTAAGACTGAAAGGCCCATTACATCACAGCTAATAAATCAGTGCTTAAATCTGGAAACAGAGTCTTCCGACAAGCCGGTGTACTGGACTAATGTACACTTCTCCTTCTGAAGTTCTTTATTTAAAGTTCGCTTCTCAGAAAGGTCTTTAATGGAAAACAGCAGTGACCAAAATCACTATAAAATGAGAGAACATTGAATAGTGAGGGCTTCTGCAATTTGACCCCTAATTTAGCAGTATTTACTGCTGCATTACACTGAGGGGCCACTGTCTTCTTTTATGGCTGTTTTACGACTGCGTTCATTTGGCACCAAGAGGACTCGAGGGTACAGTACAATCACGCTCATCAGTATTACACATTTTATTGCTCCTTAAACATGCAGAAGTTTGCTGCAGTCCACAATGTTGTGTATTTTGGGGAACAAATGACTGCGAAACCATGCAGTCTGTATATGCACACTATGAAATTCACTCAAGTGCTGTGTTTTTCTTTGATTAGTTTCATGCCTATCACTTTAAATGTGTATTTGACCCATATACAAAGTTAGGGTTAAAGTAAGTAACCCTAAATAAAACACAGGGTATGATGTTATTGAAAAAAATGAATGATGGGGTAGTGTGATGTGGCCCGACATGAACCGAATATACTGTTACCAGCTCAAAGTTGATTATTTTTTCTTCTTATGACACATCGTGATTTTAACTGTTAATAGTTACATTTACTGTTACGGTATGCTGCATTTGTGGCACCTTGTAAGTGGTAATTTTTGCAAGTTGTAATAATGTCATTTCCCACCTCGGGAGGTTTGACATGTGTAGTGGAAAAAACACGGATACCTCCGCGAAAAAGTGTCTTTTGTTTGCTCTGTCAGAGCACGTAAAGCTCATAAAAAGTTACTTTAATCGCATTTTTACAGTTACAGGCCTGAGTGGCTATTGGTGCTGTTCTACAATAGTGAACTTTAAACATTCATGCAATAATTGTACTGAAATTGCAGCACAGCAACGACAAAGGACAATAGCGAGTAGCTTAGGAACAAGCTAGCTGGTTAACGTTAGCGATAACTCTGATGTTGATGATTACCTTCTCAAAACTGTGATTAGTATGATCATTGTTATAGATTTAACCAAGGACTAACTGTAGCTGTTAACTGTATATTAACTGATCTAAAGCCAATACTGTTATAAAGCGATTTACAAGCAGAGAAGCGGTACTTTACACTGTACACAGTGTGTGTGACCATGTAGATTTGACTTCACCCTGTAAAGAGAGTAGTTGCTGGTAGTTGTGAAGACTACTCCAAGCTGACGAGTTGAACGTTAAAGTTGAGGGGGCGTTTTCGGTGGATTTTACCGGTTGTGTTTGGAGAATTACAAGTTGCAAGTTATATCTTAAGTTGGTTCCTCTTATCGCTTGCATTGTAACAGCTTTTTTTCTCTAAGACAAAGAATCCAGAAGTCCTGAAGACTCTCCCTTGCAGAAAACGTACTGATTGTTACAAATCACTGGCATCGGAGACTCCTTCCATAAATGTTCATCTTCCATAAACAAGTCCTTACAGAAAGCGTCACCATAGTAACAAATAAACATCTTTCTTTCTTAAATAACATAGCATGTTTTAATCTGTTTATTATTAGGCTTAGGTCATGTGGAACGTCCACCTTACAACTCCTTGTCAATTAGTGATGACAATAACGTTAATTACATTAATATAAACCTGTGCTTGAAATTACAGTCAGCACTACTGTCATAGCTGCTGTTATTGAGAATTAATCAACACCACCTAACCAATCAGAATGGAGAATTCTGCTGTGCTGTGGTATTGAAGGGAAGATCTACAGGGAAAATCCAGTAGACGCTAATAAAAATGATCGCGAAGTGAGATTGATGTGACAGTGGCAATAAGAGACTGAAGTGATTCCCAGTATAACATGAAGCCCATTCTGCTACGCTGTATCATTCACCCAGATGAAGCGGCTCTACATAGCTCTCACTGTCCTACATAATTAATGCACCTTTTCTCCCCTCCAATTATAGTCCACTTCATCTTCCAGAAAATCCATAAAGGGAAAATAACTATGCATTAATGAGAAAGGAGCATGTTCAACGTCTAAATGAACATCATCTGTTCATTCATTTTGACCATGAGAGATTTTTCAGTGCTGTAAATCCACTTGAATTTAATACATGTCTAATTTCCATGTTCTGTTCCTAGGTTGTTACCTCTTTAAGCCAGGATATCTTCCCTACATTCGCTCACTGTGCTTGTGGCTCAGGTGATATGGTAACATGTAACATTATAAGTAAGAGTGTTACAGTTTGAAATTTTCACTGTTTCACGTTTATTTTCACCATTTTCACTTTAGACTAGAGATGGCACGATATCACTCTGTCTTTTCCGATACTGATACTGATATATTTATTTCTTTAAAAATTACTAAGCCTTAAAATGTTTTTTGACAGAAGCAAATACATAGCTAAAAACACAATTTACACAAAACCTTACACAAAAGATTTGTTTACTCATTTAACCTCTTCCACACAAAAATCACTTATATGGCAAATATAATACATGTAGTAAAGGATAAATATAATAAAATCAATTCTATCAAAAAATACCATCATTTTTATATATAAACATTCCCAGTTCGGAACGAAAAAAATCCAAATCCAACTCCAATCTTTCCCATTTGCTACAGGAACTAACCTTGCTGTGACCTCGACTGTGTGGATCAGTTCCAAAGATCGAATCAGTTCATCAACTGGTTACAGTGATAATTCCAGATACATTCTACAAACATTCAACTACTCATTCTTGAGATATCACACTAACGAGACTCTCAGACAGACAGACAGATAGACAGACAGACGGACAGCCCGAAAACATAATGAAAGGAAACAAAAATAACATTAAAACCACCTGCCTAATATTGTCTAAGTGCCCTTTGTGCCACCAAAACAGCTCTGACCCGTCGAGGCATGGACTCCACAAGACGTCTTAAGGTGTGCTGTGGTATCTGGCACCAAGACATTAGGACCAGATCCTTTAAGTCCTGTAAGTTGCGAGGTGGGGCCTCCATGGATCTGACTTGTTTGTCCAGCACATCCCACAGATGCTCAATCAGATTGAGATTTAGGGAATTTGGAGGCCAAGTCAACACTCTGAACTCTTTGTCATGTTCCTCAAACCATTCCTGAACAATTTTTGCAGTGTGGCAGGGTGCATTATCCTGCTGAAAGAGGCCACTGCAATTAGGGAATACTGTTGCCATAAAGGGGCGTACTTGGTCTGCAACAACGTTTAGGTAGGTGGTACGTGTCAAACTGACCGTTCATTTGCTGCCTAATATATCCCGTCCCTTGACAGGTGCTATTGTAACGAGATAATCAATGTTATTCACGTCACCTGTCAGTGGTTTTAACGTTATGGCTGATCGGTGTAATCTTGTACATTTCTTACATAGTCAGTATTTCTTACATTTTAGTTACTAGCTGAAAGAGAAAGAGGAAGGAGGGGATGTGGTGCACTGGGTCAGAAAAAAAATGTAACAACTGTGGCAGTGTTCAGCACTGATTAGCTAAAACAAGATAGCTGTTTATTTACTTAAGACTAAGATAATAACAGTCTGCTAGAAGTGGCAGCAGAGTAGTAATGATTACACAGCCAAAGGGTTTTCAGTGCAGTCCACACCACCTTTCGGAGAAATGGAGGCTGCTGTTGTATGATTTAGTGCAAGTGCTGATGGAGGGGGTTGCGAATGTTTTGAGGAGACGCAGCCGACACAAAATGGATGAGAACCACTAAATTAAGGAAGTTAATCGTGTAAAGAAAATACACAGTAATAGTCAGAAATATATTTTAATTGGTATATTGGAAAAGTCTGATCATACACCGTGACTAACTGTGAAACCACACACACACACACACACACACACACACACACAAGCAACAGCTGTCAGCATAATTTAAACAAATATGATTATAACGGAATAAAACAAGTACAAAAAGAATACAACATACAATACTGACATGTCTACTGTACACCTATTGTAGCACTTGTGCTAATAGATTTTCTACCACAAATATGGTAGAAAATGGTAAAAGACTTTTCTACCACAAATATTTAAAGTTGAAAAGTGAAAAGTAAGGGAAATGTTTTGCAAATCACTATGGAAATGTGCAGCTTGTGCAGAAAGCGAACTTCTTTTTCGTTTTCAAAAAATAAAAAACGTGGCACACAGACAACTCCACCTCCTGCATCCCATGCCATCTGTTTGCGCAGCAACTCTGGACAAGTTACAAAATAGATAATGATGTGGATATCAAGCGGCAGCATGCAGCAGAAAAACTGTACCGCTAGGACATAAACACAGATGGGAATTAAAACGAGGTGGGACTCATTTATACAGTGTCATCTCTCTACTACTGCACTGATAACAATATGAAGCTAAGCTGTAAGTGTTTTCCACTGACATGTATAGCACACCATGTTTCGAATCATAGTTCCTACCGTTTGCTAAGCTTTACCATCCGTTTTGTTCATTTTAATTCGCTTTCTCATTCTTTTGCTACAAAACGCAGTTTGGACAAAAGTAACATCACATTTCTTTTGTCATCACAGGAAACTTTGCCAGTGAAAAGCCGCAGTGCTGAAGAACAATAGTCATTTTTGTGATGAGGAAGGCAAGCCTTCAGTTTCAGGAGTGCCAGGTGGTGTGATTGTGGTCAGCTCTTGATAAGTAGCTATAGCTCATAAATAAAAGCTTCCAAGTCAGCAGTCCTGGTAGGTAGTACACATCTATCCTCTACGCATTAAGCCTTCAGCGCTGCTATATGTCACCTTAATCAGACTTGCCTACCTTCATTGGCACCAGTCGAGATCAGAATCTACTATCCGCTGTTATTGAAAAGTGCTTACCTAGAAGAAAAGAGAGAGAAAGTAGCGTTAAGATGGGCAATATTCTTTGGCTCGCAGCTGCAGTTTATTCAACCACTGTTCTGCTCGAGTGGATCCTTTTCATGACTTGAAATAAGTAGGGTTGATTAGTCACCGCGCTTTGTAGTGGAATTGAGATCCGCAGGCATCGGAAGCAGAGGTTTGCTTATTCCCTTAATGTAATCATTTCGTGAGCTCGGTTGTTCCACTTCAGAAAAGCCACAGGAAATGGTTATGATTTCACAAACACAGATACAATCTCGGCTAGAATCATTCTCACCTGCTCTGGGTGCATTTGGAAATTTGTTCTTGGTGCATTAAGAGTACAATCAAGCAATCCTTTCCAAAAAGACACTGGGGATTTATTAATGCATCTTTTATGTCTCGAAATCACAAGGAAAGTCAAGGAAAGCGCAGATATTCTGATTTTTTTTTTTCAAAATCACACCAGTCAGTGTGTTTCGATTTTTAGGAGTACAGCATTAAGATATAACATCACGGTTTACCATCACATTAGTGGAGCAAATCCCAGTAAAGAAAGCATATAACTGAATGTCGATAGTCATAGCTTCCATAGAAAATTACACTCCAGAGTTTTAATGAGCATCATAAAGAGACTTAGCACCAGATAAACCCTGTTATACCAGCCAATAAAGCCTTAGCCTTGGGAAACACATCTCTTATTTGGATGAAAGACCTCTCTTGTTGTCCAAACTTTTAAAAAATGTAGACAAAATCATAATCAAATTTACATTGCATTACTGTTAGTGAAAAAAATGTCATCCTGGAAGTCATTCTGTTACTGGAAAAAAAAAGTAAAGGACGAGACAAGACACAATTCTTCAAAAGCATTGGTCATCTGAAGTAAAACGCTATACACTACAGTGCAAACACTATCGTGATTGCTTTTATTGATCTCAGGCCATGATAACTTTGTCCTCCAATGCATGTGTCATTATTAGATACTGAGCCATGTCCAATCAGGCAGATTTATTAAACCGCCTGGCTCTTTACACACGAAGTTCATCATGCATATTGATGTATCTATAAGATCTCTCATGAGAAAAAGCCTGAGAGAACTGATTACTGAAGCCCCTGATTACTTTCTTCACACCTTCCTCTACCCAAAGTACAGAACATGCACTGGATCTGTCTCAAAGGCCACAAAACCAGAACACACTTAACAAAGCACAGCACACAATTACATTAATGTGTCCTGAGTACTGTGTAGGGAGGAGTTAATATGGTAAATACAAACACCAGTATTCACACTTTACTATGCACTACATGGCCAAAAGTTTGTGGATACCTGACCAGCGCATCCATATGTGGTTCTTCCTCAAACTGTTGCCACAAAGCTGGAAGCACACAATTGTATAGGATGCCTTTGTATGCTGTAGAATTACAATTTCCTGGAACTAAGAGGCCCAAACATATTCCAGGATGTACACAAAGCGAGGTCCATGAAGACATGGTTTGCCAAGGTTGTTGTGGAAGAACTCGAGTGTCCAGCACAGAGGCCTGACCTTAACCACAATGATCACCTTTAGAATGAACTGGAACACTGACTGCACCCCAGGACTCCTCTCCAGACCTCACTAATGCTCTTGTGGTTGAATGAGCACAAATCCCCATGGCCATGCTCCAAAATCTAGTGGAAACCTTCCCAGAAGAGTGGGGTTTATCATAATGGCAAAGGGGGACTAAATCTGGAATGGAATGTTCAACAAGTACATATGACTGTGATAGTCAGGTGTCCACATACTTTTGGCCATACAGTGTAGTGTGTCTCAGACTGTTGCGTGTGAGTTACACACATAGGGCGAAATTTGCCCAAAAAAAAGCATTAAACATGATTCTGACCTTGAACATAAGTTGATTATTCATGTTCAATATCGACTTGAGTGAGGAGCAGTATTAAGTCCAGTGCCACTATATGACAGTTGAGTCCAAAATTTTGGGCATTTTAAATGCACTCATCAAATCATGGAATGCCATTTATTATATCGATTGAGAGTAAGTGATTCGAGTGATCTCTGCTCGTCTGATTTGTGCCTTGTTGAGATATTTTGCTCCTTCATGTGACAGTCACATTTGTGATGTGCACAAAAAAAATCATTCTATTCTCATAACACTTACTGAACAATCACGAGTTATGAATACTTGGGCTGCATCCCAAACTGCACACTATTGTAAATAGTATGTCACAACACTACTGGTGTCATTGACATTTAGTTATGCAACGGTTTGGGACACAGTCTTGAATTCTGCCTAAATGTGTGCACTTGCAGCCGTGAGTTTAATACGTGCAGGAAAGGAACAATGCAGCACAACCCACATTACAAAATAGTGCAACATATGTCACCAAATTCCAAAACATTACATCCTGCACCTTTAGAGTAGAGGTACATATGCTGGTATAGATGCTGGTATAGGTGCTGTTCACAGACTTCATCTTAGACACTGCTACTCAAGAAATAATGACAAATTGGGAGGTGTGAACTACACACAGATAATTTTAAGAATCTAAATGGGCCGCCTAGAAAATCAGCTTTAACGCATAAGCCAACTCTGAATATGACCAACTTTCCCCGCATACTGTAAATATTGATGTATCTTTTGAAATAGTCAATATTTTGGATTTCTTACTAGTACAAATAATGTGGAAAATTATGTAGAAAGAAAAAAATCTAGTTTGGAAATCTGCCTTCTGGTCCAGAATGTTTGTATTCTTTATTTATATTCTGTATTTTTATTCAGGCTTCTTGTCAGTCATTTTACAGACACGCCCCCAACGCCTCTTCACATCCTTATAAATCATTACGAGGAGAAGTTGTATGTGTACAGACTTCTAACTTGGCTTTCAAGCTGTTGAATGTCTGAGTGCGCTTGAAAGTGATGTCTTGACAGGCCTTGCTAATGAGAACTCTATTTAGCATGCTAACTCTAGTTGAACCACTATAAGTTTGGGGGCAGAGCTTTGTGTGCATAGGTGGAAATGGGGGGCGGGCTCAATGAGTAAAAAAAAATTATTCGAATCTTATTTAACTCTATCCATTTACCCATTAGAGATCTTTTTTATTTTTTTTTATTATTATTATTATTATTTTTTTTTTTTTACAAATCTTATCTAATGCATTTATACTTCACCAGCTCTGAATACTGTTCCTCTGATTACTGTTCCTATCTAAGAAGAATGCCAGCCCATAATAATCCAAACAAACTTGCTTGGTCCTTTAGGAAGCAGAAGGTTACATGAACTGAGTGCAATCTCTGAAATTGTATGTTATGCAATAATCCTGGTTTACAGTAAGATTAAAAATCAGAAGTGGTGAATTGCAATATGGAAGCAAGTCTCTTTGGTTCTCCAACGTGAAACACCCACAGGGCCATGCTGAGGCTAATGAAGGAAGGCAAGAAGATGAGGTGGTTTTGGTGTGGAGGAGGAGAGAAAAAGAGCCCAGCCACGCTGCCCTCCATTCACATTGACACTCTGCCGCTACCACGAGCCATTTAATTAAAAGCAGCTGAGCTGTGACAGACAGGAGCGAGGCAAAATCTCCCTCCCTACGCCATCGATCCGTAGCGCTGCGACGCTCGGCTCCTCCGCTGTAAGCGTATCAATCTCAGCCCACTCTCTGCATCAACCACCGACCAATTCAGGGTGGAAAAAAAAAAAGAGGAAGAAGCAAAACATTTCACTTGCTACTCCTCAGGGATCTCTCTAGCCTGAAAAACAGATGGTTTTAAATATGCTTGCGTCGTACCCACTAATTTTCGGGCCTATTATCTGATGCATGTCTTGTCTACATCACTGCTGATTACATGGTGAAGGGAAATACGGAGGGGAAACAAGGTTAGGGATCTGGTAAGCAGAGCTGTGTGGGAGATTCTGAGACAGCAAAAGAAGTTAGGGAGGATCATTTACTGATATCCAGTATGTATTATCTGCACACTACATCTAAATCTGGCATGAAAAATGAAAAATGCAAGACTTGGGTAATGAATTGTTTCACAGCGTGTGAGGTAAACAGTTGTCCGAGAGCTGTTGTCGTTGGGTAAACTCCATTAGCTTCCGTTTGTAGGGGACAGCCGGCTCAAAGCGCAAATGTCACACGCTCGTTTTCTTTAATACGGACGCGTGCAACTGTGACTTCATTACATGCATATACGAGTTCATCACTTCTCGGTGTGTGCGTATGAAAAACACAGCGGGATTCGTCCACTCTTGCTGGAGTTATTTGTGAAAAACCCATTTTGTGGCAATTTTTTTCCTCCTGTTTTCTTCTCAATTTGGTCGCCTGCCTCTCCACTACCATACCAGAACTGCATCTTTTGTCGAACTGCTGTTCATGCTGCGCAACACACTCGGGAAAGCACTAACCACCCTCTTCTGCATACATGAGCTCACAGACGCCCACGATTGGCTAGCGTCACTGTAACGCCATCCTTCCTACCCAGAGAGCTTCCAGCCACGAATATATGTGACATCTTTGGGATTCGGAAATATTCTTTTTTTTTTCAGTTCAAAAACTGGAATCTGTGGATCTAGGTACATTTATCTCAACACTTACTGTTAGCATAGCTTTAAGTGATTTCACATGCTAATTCTGCTTGCAAGGAGGTGAGAAAATATGAAAGACCTCTGCTACAATTGTAACACCTTTTATAAATATACAGGATATTACTGAAAGTTGGAAGCTCTGAGACAGACAAGACACTCATTTCTGCCTGCATAAGAATGAAGTGAAATTGATGCAGAGATCATAATGATGTTTTAAAAAATCACAGGTGTATAGTTTAACCATAGTAACCATATATCATATTATAAAAATCATGGTTATTATGTATAACAAAAAATAATAATAATAATAAAATGTTTTATGCGCTCTGCATCATCAATCAATTACAAAACATGTTTAAAATGGATCATGTGTATACTGGACATCCAATGATCTATTGTAATTATTTAAATTTTTACAAGCTACCCTCAAAGGTACATAAGTATTTCGCATGCAGTGTTTAACACTGATATTTCCTGATGGTTTTTGGGGTAATTTTTAAGTGGTGCTACTTTTCCGGCACTATTGTAACACAAGACTCTAATACAAAGTGGGAAGTATGAAGTCTGACATTTAAATCATCGTTAAGTAATTTAACTCAACCCAAAAAACGTTACGCAACTGTGCCAACTCTGCCGTAATAATTCTTGCTTATAATTCTATGGTTGTGACTCCTAAGTAAATAAACACACACATTAACAACACAGAATCACAGCTATTTATTGTGCTTAATGTCTGGAGCTGGGCTGACTCGTCTGATGGAGCAAGAAGAGATGAGATGTATTTGTAAAGGATATTGCCGACAGCCCTATTACACAGTGCGGTATTCTATCAATCCATCCATCACATGCATAAAAAGAGCAGTGACAGGCTTTTTACAATGGTAAATGGATGAAACGTTATAGACTCGTATTATAACGTGATGAATGGAGACCCAAGGCAAACTAAAAAGAAATTAAAATGTGACAGAAGAATAGTCAAGAGGCCGGGGCTTTCATGGTCTCAGTGTGAGCTTGACACTAATTATTCAAGTCCAGACGTGTGAAGTAGGACATTGCCAAATATTGCGTTGCATGTCCAGTCGGTTCAAGACCAAGGCTCTTAATGTATGAACACAAAACACACACTAGCAGATGGCCTGTGAAGTCAGAGATAGTCAGATTGGCAGCAATCTTCAACAGCTAGGAGAGAGCAGCGTGTCTGATGCCAAACACAAGATCACTGACACGTGGCTACATGAAAGGAGGAAAAAAAAATGTGTTAAAAGTAGAAACAGTGCATGGAGATTAGCTGAGGTGGAACTACCACATGCAGTATCATTGATCATTCATTTGAAATTCAATAATGTGTAGGTGAGGTAGTGTAACTGTTGCACTGACATATTATACCGCATATAACACATGGTCTAGGAAATGCAGACACACCAGATGATACTGTTTGTGAGGAAAATGTTTGATTGTGAGTAGGCTTCATATGTAAAAATGATCTGGCATTATTCTATATATTGTTAAACAAAAACATTACATAAAGCATATTTCTCAATCCTGGTCGTAGGTACAACCGCCTTTCACATTTCGCAACACAACTGATTCAACTAACTGGCTTATTAACGAGTCTAAACTGGCTTGAAATGCGGGTTAGAGCATGGAAAACCCTCAAATCCTAAAGGCAGGATCAAGAGGTGTGCATATGAAATTAAGCCATCTTACATGGTGTCTAGTGCAGTTAAATATGTAAAGATATTAATAATAAACAACGACAGGGAGGTGTGATGTGGCCCGATGCGAGGCGCAGAACCATTGCCACCTTCAAGTCGATTATGTTCCAGTAACAGCACATCCTGCAGTGTTTTATTCCTCTTTTACCACAGCAGTTTGCCAGCACTAACAACAATATTTATTTATTAAAGAATGACACATCATATCTGTGTATAGTTACATTTAATGTTGTGGCATGTATAGTAGTTCCCATTATCACTTATGTTATAGCGGCACCAGTCTCTCTTTCTTTTCTCTCTGTTGCCATGTTAAACACCACAAAGTATAAAAGCTTCAGTGTCTGAAAAATTTAACACTGGAGACTCCTTCCATAAATGGTAAATAAACGTTTCCTCGCAGAAAACTTTTTGTTTTGGGTTTTTTTTCTTTCTTTTCTTGGTTGAGCAACAGCCATGGCCATACTGGTCCCTGTGTAAGCTGTTACTATGGAAACGGGAATGCATTAGAGTGAGCGCATTAATATAAACCTGTGATTTGCTGGTATTTGTCATATTTTATTGATTAAATTATAGAAATTTAATCAATACCTTCAAACTAATCAGATTTGGGAATTCAATAGTGCTGCGGTATAAATAGATATAATTAATCTAATATAGAGTATGCAAACTCCCAAACTCCAATTTGCAGATTAAATATATATATATATATATATATTTGTAGGCAGAGAGGTGAAATTACACCTAAGATTCCCTGGTGGTAGTTGCTAAACTCTAAATCTAATGGAATATATCAGCTTCATGTCTAATATCTCCTCCCCTTATTTTGATAACGTCCCAAGGTTCCACCATCCTCTTTCAACAGCATGACGTTGTGTGTTGCCACGTACGCAGCACATGAACTGTGCATTGTCAGTTGTTTTGTTTTGTTTTTTTTTTCAGACAGAATGCAATCAAAATCAACTCAAACTGGAAGCAAAAAATCCTTTGTACATCTGGTCATCAGACCGTATTAGACATTTTGGATGAGTGTGTCCGGACAGCACAAATCGGGAAAAGGGGTTGCTGCTCATTGCATTCATTCCTAAAATATTTCTAGTAGAGATGGCACAGATCTCATGGCACAGTAACGGTAATGGGCTTATACCAGACAAAAAAACAAAAAACAAACAAAAAAAAGATCTGATATCGGAGAAAACAAACCGGATATATCGGATCCTGTAACAAATGGAAAGATTGGAATTGGATTTGGAAAAGAAATCTACATTTGGAACTTGGAGATGTTTTTATATAAATGTTTTTATATCTATATCTATCTATCTATCTATCTATCTATCTATCTATCTCTATATATCTATATCTATATCTATACACACTGCTCAAAAAAATTAAAGGAACACTTTGAAAACACATCAGATCTCAATGGGGAAAAATATCATGCTGGATATCTATACTGATATGAACTGGGTAATGTGTTAGGAACGAAAGGATGCCACATCATTTGATGGAAATGAAAATTATCAACCTACAGAGGGCTGAATTCAAAGACACCCCAAAAATCAAAGTGAAAAAATGATGCAGCAGGCTAGTCCATTTTGCTGAAATTTTATTGCAGCAACTCAAAAAGGTACTCAGTAGCTTGTATGGCCCCCATTTGCTTGTATGCATGCCTGACAACGTCGGGGCAAGCTCGTGATGAGACGACGGATGGTGTCCTGGGGTATTTCCTCCCAGATCTGGACCAGCGCATCACTGAGCTCCTGGACAGTCTGAGGTGCAACCTGGCGGCGTCGGATGGACCAAAACATAATGTCCCAGAGGTGTTCTATTGGATTTCGGTCAGGCGAGCGCAGGGGCCATTCAATGGTTTCAATTCCTTCATCCTCCAGGAACTGCCTGCATACTCTCGCCACATGAGGCCGGGCATTGTCGTGCACCAGGAAGAACCCAGGACCCACTGCACCAGCGTAGTGTCTGACAATGGCTCCAAAGGGTGCCATTGTCTAGCCTGTAAAGGTCTGTGCGTCCCTCCATGGATATGCCTCCCCAGACCATCACTGACCCACCACCAAACCGGTCATGCTGAACGATGTTACAGGCAGCATAACGTTCTCCACGGCTTCTCCAGACCTTTTCACGTCTGTCACATGTGCTCAGGGTGAACCTGCTCTCATCTGTAAAAGCACAGGGCGCCACTGGCGGACCTGCCAATTCTGGTGTCCAATGGCACATGCCAATCGAGCTCCACGGTGCCAGGCAGTGAGCACAGGGTCCACTAGAGGACGTCGGGCCCTCAGGCCACTCTCATGAAGTCTGTTTCTGATTTTTTGGTCAGAGACATTCACACCAGTGGCCTGCGGGAGGTCATTTTGTAGGGCTCTGGCAGTGCTCATCCTGTTCCTCCTTGCACAAAGGAGCAGATACCGGTCCTGCTGAAGGGTTAAGGACCTTCTACGGCCCTGTCCAGCTCTCCTAGAGTAACTGCCTGTCTCCTGGAATCTCCTCCATGCTCTTGAGACTGTGCTGGGAGACACAGCAAACCTTCTGGCAATGGCATGTATTGATGTGCCATCCTGGAGGAGTTGGACTGCCTGAGCAACCTCTGTAGGGTCCAGGTATCGCCTCATGCTACCAGTAGTGACACTGACCCTAGCCAAATGCAAAACTAGTGAAAAACAGTCAGAAAAGATGAGTAGGGAAAAAAATGTCTGTGGCCTCCACCTGTAAAACCATTCCTGTTTTGGGGGTCGTCTCATTGTTGCCCATCTAGTGCACCTGTTGTTAATTTCATTAACACCAAAGCAGCTGAAATTGATTAACGACCCCCTCTGCTACTTAACTGACCAGATCAATATCCTAGGAGTTTAATTGACTTGATGCTATTCTCTGATTAAAAGGTGTTCCTTTAATTTTTTTAAGCAGTGTATATATGTGTTTTTATATTGATAGTTATGATTGATTTTATTATATTTATACTTTTAATATATGTATAATTGATTTAACTGTGAAGAAAACAAAAATCATTGTAAAGCTTATTAGTTTTTAAAAGAAAACAATATCGGATGGGTATCGGTATCGGCTGATACTCAAGATTCCAGTACCGGAAAAGCAAAAGTGGTAACATGCCATCTTTAATTTCTAGTGATTTTCTAATAGTTAACAACATTATAGCTGGCTTAATCATCTCCTAATCTCTGAATCTAGATCTGGAGTAACACCTAACTGTATGAAGCAAGTAATTACCTTTTAATCTTACTGCTTTAGCTGGCTTACAGGATGCATCTTATTACATGGTGGACTTAGCTTGGTATAGGACTGCTTCCAGCTGCTAGACTGAATCACAGACATCTGAGAAATGTATCAGGAAACGGGCTGCCTCCCTCAGGGCATCGGCTCACGCTATTCCAGCAGTGTTATGTCAGTCAGCTCTACTTTAAACAGCAACAAAGAAAAACTCCTAACATGGGAGTAGCCTGGTTGACTGATTTGATTTGCTTCCAACGTTTAAAGCTGTGTGCTTAATCTGCTAGAAATCAAAACTTTAAAAAAAAATTTCACATCCCAGATGCAGGTTAAAAATGGAAGGTGTCATGAAACGTGCATTTTTGTCACATCGTAACCCTGCACGTCAAGTTCCGTTTAACGGTGCATGCAAGACCTCGAAAGAATGACTACTGTAGAATGACTACAAAAACAGGTCATTCATCTATTACCTGCTGTCATGACCCATCAGCACTAAAGACTGTTTTAAGAATGCACGAAACAGAAATGTTTTAAAAGCTACTCCACTAATCACTTCTCCAGCAAATTCCTCTAGACATGACAAGCGTCATTCACCAAGTCTCTCCATCAAATGATTCATCAGCCACTCTGATAATCACTGAAACAGATTTGGCACAGCATTCGTGCAGTTATAACCAGGCTAATTTGGGCCACAGCAGAGAATTCTTAAGATTTAATTGAAGCTCTTTATGATGATGTTTAACCAAGACGAATTATCTATCTTCCTTAACTTTCCTAATCATCACAAAGAATCTGGACCTTGGGTACAGTCTTTGATGGATAAAACCTTCTTTTCAGTCTCATTCTGCACTGCCTACAGGAAAAAACATTATAAGAGAGAAAAATCACAAGTAAAGAGGATTCTTGTGGAAGCACAGAGAAGTGCCCGGTTTTGTTTAACCTTGATAGTTTAATAGTGTCCATGGAATTTACCTTCATGGGATTTAAAACTAAAGAAATGAAACTATATCTCATTACAGGCAGTATGGGCAAATTTAATCAAATATTTCTTATTATGAAGTTATTATAAGTCAAATATGAGATTTTTTTTAGATGTTTTTTAGATGTTTTTTTCACTCCTTTCAAGCATTACATTTTCTTATTCTACTGGCAGAAAATTTGAAATATTATCTGTAAATAGAACTTCAAGCTTGAAGTTAGTAAAAGATGTCAAGAAATAAGTTTTATCAGTCATATACAGTATTTTTATTGTAAAGTTATAACAGGAAATATAAGATACCTTGTACTACATACAGGATATTTTCACCTGCTAAGATGTGCTCTCTTTTTGCAAGTCCACTTCAATGGAAGTGGAACAAATAAAAACTCAATATTCAGTGAAAATGAAAAGTGATGGGGATGCCTCGTTCGCCATAAATGAGCCTAAACATGAACGTGGAAGTAAGACAAACAGGAAGGAAGCTATTGATGAAAAACTATTTCAGATATTTTGACACTGCTGTGACTTTGACCCTGTTTGGATCAGTTTCAGAATGTGATCAGTTCATTTGCTGGTTACAATGATAATTCCAGATAAATCCTACAAACATTCAAACACTCGTCCTTGAGATATCGTGCTAATGAGAATATCGGACAGACGCACCGACAGATTTGGATGGACTGATGGCAAAAATCTCAGATAGCCAGAAAATGGGCCTTGAGTTCCTGATCAAGAACATATAAACATCATCTCTGTATGCCAATCAGGAAGGAAGCTACTGAACAAAAACTATTTCAGATATTTTGCCCGAGTTCCAGTCAGGCTTGAGATCCTTACATAGCACTGAATCTGCCTTGTTAAAGGTCACTAATGATATTTTGATCTCACTTGACTCTGGCACGTGTGCTGTTTTGGTTTTATTTGATCTTAGCGCTGATACTATCGACCAGAGGATTCTTTTAACAAGCCTAGAGTCTGTGGTTGGCATCCGGGGTCTGGCTTTGCAGTGGTTTGCCTCTTATCTGAAAGATATGACTTTTTCAGGAAACATAGGGAAGTTTTCCTCTACATCAAACCCCTTATCTTATGGTGTTCCTCATGGCACCATCTTGGGTCCTTTGTTGTTTTCCCTTCATATGCTTCCCCTGGGTACTATTTTTCAGAACTATAACAATTCCTATTACTACTACGCTCGTGACACACAATTTTTTTACCAGTTAGGTCAAATAGCAGCAGCCCTAGAGAATTTTCTGTAGTTAAATGAAGGTAAAACTGAAGTCATTATTTTAGGCTGTCCCACTGTCTCCTCTGTCCTTGAGGTCCAGTTAGGTCCTCTTTCCTCTACTACCATAACATAAGCATGTCAAAAATCTTGGAGTTATTTTTGATTCAAATTTACTCTTTGATAAACAAATTAGCGTTCTTTTTAAGGGAATTTTCTTTCATTTAAGGTCTATTACACAGTTAAAACAGCTTCTCTACAAAAGGAAACTGTGATTCTTATTACAGCACGGTTGGACTACTGTAATTCTCTGTATGTTGGCCTTCCTCAAACTGTCTTATCTCGCCTACAGCTTGTGCAAAATGCAGCAGCTAGATTTTTAACAGGAAACAAAAAGAGGGATCATATTTCCTCTGTTTTGGCAGCTCTTCACTGGCATCGTGTTAAGTTCAGAATTGATTTTGAAATTCTTATTTATGTATATGAGGCTCTTTCTGGTCTTGCTCCACAGTACATTATTGACCTTCTTCGCCCTTACTCTCCTACCAGAACCCTAAGATCTTGTAATCAACTTCTTCTGTCTTTCCCCTGTTGTCATACTAAGACAAAGGGTTATCGAGCCTTTTCTGTGGTTGGTCCCAAACTCTGGTACAGTCTCCTTTTTCCACATGAGGTCCGTCACGGAGCGTCTTTGTTTTATGATGTTATTTAATGTGATGCTATATGATGTTCAGCATCATATAGCACTTTGGATCAATTGCTGTTGTCTTTAAATGTGCTTTATAAATACAATTTGACTTGATTTCACTTGACTCGACCCTGTTTGGATCAGTTCCAAATTCTAATCAGTTCATCTGCTATTTACAATGATAAAATCCATATAAATCCTCAGTCAATCAGTCGTTCTTGAGATATCACGCTATGGAGACTCTCGGCGGATGGATAGGTGCACAAGCAGTAAGCATAATTAATGCAAAAATATATATAAACTCAAGCTAGAATATTGTATTTATCTTTTTAACCCCTTAATTCAGCATTTACAGCTTTGCGCTTTCACAGAACCAAACAGGAGTTTTTCTGTCAATCATTAAACACTTTAATTCATTGTTTTCTTTTTCCAAAGCCATTAACACGTCTGTGTGTTTCACACTTCTAAACTGGCAGTAGTGCAACCTGTATTAAAATCATCATGCTGTCCATTACGAACAAACATGGCCGACAAAACTTTGGCTTTTTTCTTTTTCAGAAAAAGCACTGGTTTTTGTGCTGCTATGAAAAAAAGCAAATCATACGACACACATGTTGTAACCCATAACACTCTTACCAGTCCTACCTAGTATTAGCTAACTAACTAGCCTGGCTTGGTAGCAATCTCATTAATTATGATTAGTAATAAGGATTAAAGGTTTAACTCATTAAGGTCATTTACTTTCACTGTAGCTTTGGAGGAAAAAAAATCAAGATAAGAGGAGCAACCTTTGCGACTTGACTGTACAGTTGAGTGTCCCAAAATTATCCATGTTGTTTTTAGTTACATTGCAGTGATTTTCGATTCAATCTGTCGTAAATCTCCTAATATCGCTCACCAACAAGAATTATTTTTCACCAGCACTTTGTCCTCTATGTTTGTGTTTCTCACCTTACCCAAAACTTTCAAGCTGATTGGTCAGAAGGTAAAAAGAAGTGTTTGATGTCACTCTGCATTTTTTTCCCCCTCGTTTTTTTTTCACCAAAAGAACACAGGCAGCTGCGCTTTTTAAAACCATCCTCCTTCCAGCCGCTTCCTATAGGATTACATGTAAAACTTGTTCCACGTGTGTGTTAAAAAAAAAAAGTACTGTGAAAACAGCCGTATGTACCAAACATCAGTGCACGCATTGCACCAGGCAGCAGGACAGACTGTCGTTTTTTTTTTTTTCTGTAAATTTGCGTGGCAGTTTGTTGACAGAAACAAACGTTCCACACTAGCTAGTTAGTCCGATGTCTCTATATCTTTCTCGCTCAAAGAGCTGAGAAGCAGTGATGGTCTAAAGACAGTGGTGATCTTGTTCTGCCTTCGGAATAACTGCAAAAAAGGGGGTTTATGCCTTTACAAACGTCATTTCGAAATAGATTGACCAAAAAGTCACATGATAAGAGTAATAAGCACGAAGAACAATAATCATTTAAATGTAGCCTACTATAACATGAATGTTTATGTCAATGTGTTAACAAGATGTTTCATTTAAAATAGACATGACCCTCCCTCACACTGTTTGTCATACGTCTCCGTGCATGTGAAGGATTCGCCCACTGACACATCAGCGTGACATAATCATTGCATCATCTCAAAGCTTCCTCAGGGGAACGGAGTAGGAACGGAGACATATTTACATGCCCATGAGAAAATACACCTTATATAGAGCCAGCTCTGCTCCGGTGACTCATGCCGTCCAGTCGTGTTGTTTACTTTATGCAAATATTTCGTGCCAGGTTGACTGCAATAAAACATTTCACCCAAAAAAATTGTCTCCGCATTCAGCCGGCAATGCCAATCCAATCCAAAGTAAATGTCCCAACTGACCAATAAACAAACAATAAATAAACAAGGCTGTTTTGTGTTTTTACTCAGTTACAGGTAATTTCATGGATGACGGCATGAAGTAATTAACCTCCCGGTAGAGGTAGACTTTCAACTCACTATTATATGCTTTTGTTTAATTTTCTGGTGAACACAAACCACTATAAATTAAATTGTATCTTGAAAGTCTGACATTGTGACTACAGAGGACAAAGCTGAAGCTGAGAATACCACAATGCATACTTTCAGACTCATTATTTTAATAAACAGCAGCCAAATTAATGAAATATGTCATTTACTTATCCAGCTACAGTATTTAGTTTTAGAAACAAATGTTAGACCTTTATATATGTATATATATATACACACATATATATAAAGGTCTAACATTTGTTTCTACATATAACATTTGTTTCTACATTATACATATATATATATATATATATATATATATAGAGAGAGAGAGAGAGAGAGAGTCCAATCACACTATTCATGTCTGACCTGTTTATGTTGCTTTGCACTCTAATAATAATCAGCACTATGGTCAGATTGTGTTTGTCTTCGATGCACTGCACTATAGACACAGAAGAAACACAATAGACAGAATAAGAATCTATGCAATCAACCAGATCAATCATGCTAATGGATGGTTAACAAAAGGTCAGCAGCAGGTCACACTCTTTCCCACCGGGGGGTTGGGGTTTGTGTGGTTGAGCGGTTTATGAAAATGATGCCTTTGAGACGTTACGTTGTTTACTGTATATATTATGTGTGTTCTTCCAGTATGATTATTGTAAGCTTCTTACATCCTCAGGTTTAATTAACTTATTTTGGAGCTGGTGACAAAAAAATAAATATATAACTGTGGAAGGCAGAGGAGTGGTTTAGGGAGTCATGGAGACCTGAAGCATCTGGCAGTGTCCCTAGGTATATACACACACACACATACACACTCTCTGTCTCTCGCTCTCTCTCTCTGTTTTGAACATGCATCTGTCATCCCGTTGCTACAGTCGGCTAACCAAACACTGAGTAGGATCCACTGGCTCACCATCACGAGTATAATGGAGTTCCTGCGGTGTTAAAGTCATGAGTGAACATATTACTAGAAATGGACTGTAATGTATTTGCCCTGTTTTACCACAGATCTGATGTAAAAAGCTTTACTAAAAACAATGAGCTTTACATTGTTAACTCTTTACTTTAACAATGTAGCACTCCAGGTAAAGGGGCAGTGGTAGCTCGATGGTTAAGTCTGGGTTCAAGCCCCAGTACTGTCAAGACGCCTCTGTTGGGCCCTTGAGCAAGGTCCTTAAAGCCCATGTATCATGGCTGATCCTGCACTCTGACCCCAGCTTCCTAACAAAATAGGATATGCAAAGAAAAAGAGTTTGCTGGAATGTATATGTGACAAATAAAGGCTTCTTCTTCTTCTAATAAGATTAGTGCTTTGCAAACAATAACTAGCTGATTCTGCTAATGCTAGCTAGATAAATATGTTCAAGAAATGAAAATGTAGATGGATACTCTTGTACACATTTTTTAGAATGTTTCAGCATATTTTTAGTTACATGTCATTCAAGAATTTGAGTTAAAAAGTACCGAGAAACACAAGTCAGGACAAATTTGTTGAGAGGAACAGTGTAGTACAATGATATTTATGTCAAAGTCTGGGTAGTAAAATTAGCACACTGCTAAGAATAACTGATTTAGCTAATGGTAATTAGCTAAATGTGTTCAAAAGTTTAAACATGTCTAAACGTTTAAGTGTATCTGTCTCTATGCGAACATGTTAATATTTCTCAAGAATTTGAGCCAAAGTTGTGACAAATGTTCAGTGTAACAGTGTAACACTCTAATATTAACATAGCACTCTGGATAATACAATTAGCACACTGCTAACAATAACTAGCTGATTTAGCTAATGCATGTCTCTGCAAGAATATATGAAACTAAATAACGTTCCCTTAGTAAAAGTGCACACAGAAGCACTAATTGAACAATAATGGTTGATTGAAAGTAGTAAGCTTGCTAAAAACATTTTAAAACATGTAAATGAATAGTTTTGTAAGGGAAAAAAAAGACATTACGCCTGTTCACCAGTAACAGTGCTAACATAGCTCACATTTAGGTTCACAGGTTCTAAATCCCTTAATGTATAATCGCTAACTGAATATTTTAGGCAAAAAAGCGTTGATAGTAGGTGCTATGCTGTTACATCTGACTGGCAACAAAAGCACATATGCAGAGTTTTCCCAAGGTACCAATTAACTAGCATTTCCTGGTTAGAAGAAAACACTATTTGCTCATATATTATCACTGTTCAGCTGCAGCGTGAGCTACTAAAGAAATGACACAATGGCTGTTTTTCAAAAATAAACAAATGAAGAAAGCAGTTAGCACAGGCTGTAAAAACACAATGAAGCCACTCGCATGGGGAGAGCGGGATAAAGAACAACACAGATGAGTTCCACGGGAGAAAAGCACTCTTTATCTTACAGATTAAACTCACGGCAAATCTGCTTTGGATGCTACAATATTACTGTCAGGAGGCTTTAATGCACCACTTCGTGAGGAGAAAACAATGGAAGCTCCCTCTGCAAAGCCACTGGTTTTCAAGAGTATGTGCTATCACCCTCTTCATGGAAGTTACACAGTCATTCATTTCATGTCCAAGAATCTCATGGGCAGATGTAGCAGAAAACCTCTCGCTGGACAACAGAATGGGGTGCACAATGAAGCGGATGCAAATGGCACGGTTCCTTTTGTGTTTGACTGTCTCATTTAAGAAATCAAAACACAGGACTGCGTGCGCCGTGCACAATGGAGCGAGACAAAGGGACCAGAGCTGGAGGCAGCAATTCAGTTTCCTTGCCGACTTTACGAAAGGGAACAAAAAAAAAAAAAAGGGCCATCTGTCTTCCCCACTCAAGTACAACTTTTCACAACAAATGACTTCGGTGTCCAATTTAACAGCTGCACAAATTCAGAATGCAGTACAACAGGTGGACGTAAGAAAACAGGCCTTAATCTTGTCTAATTAGGTGGAGTTTGTTGGTGGGAAGTTAATAGCTAGTTTAAGAGCTCAGGCAAAGTTTTTATGACGTAAAATACACTATATGGCCAAAAGTATTTGGACACTTGATCATCACACCCATACCTGGCTCTTCCCCAACCTGTTGCCACAAAGTTGGACGCACACAATTGTCTAGAATGTCTTTGTGTGATCTAGTCATAAGATTTTCCTTCACTGGAACTAAAGTGCTCAAACGTGTTCCAGCATGACAATGCCCCTGAGTGAGCTCCATGAAGACATGGTTTGCCAAGGTTGGAGTGGAAGAACTCAAGTGGTCTTCACAGAGTCCTCACTTCAACCCCACTGAACACCTTTGGGCTGAACAGGACAGTGGTAGCTCAGTGGTTAAGATGTTAGCCTCCTGATTGGAAAGTTATGAGTTCAATCCCCAGCACCACCCAGCTGCCGATGCTGGGCCCTTGAGCAAGGCCCTTAACCCTCATTTGCTCAGTTGTATAAAAAAGAGGGATAAATGTAAGATGCTCTGGATAAGGGTGTCTGCCAAATGCTGTAAATGTAAACTGGAGCTCACTGGGCCTTTTCACTTGACATCACTAATGCTCTTTTGGATGAATGAGCAAATCCTCACAGCCATAACTCCAAAATCTAGTGGGCACATACAGGTGTGAAAGTCAGATGTCCACATACTTTTGGCCATATAGTGCAAGTCCATTATTGGCTGGATGACCTACATGAATCTCCTACACACTATGTAGACCTGCAACAACACTGTTCTAGAAGCATCTAGAAGCTTGACACTGCTTCAACTTAACTTGAACTGTTTGTGCCATAGACCAGGTTTATTGTGTGGAAAGTCCATCTGGTAGTGCCTTATAAAAATGCCCATTTAGCTGGTTGCATAACAACAGTTTGAACTTGGATCAGCATTTTGTCGGTGTGTGGGAGTGCCAAAAGTGCAGTTTCCATCCACTTGTTTGCATATGTTTTGAACAAGCACAAAACTGAATGGACACGTCGACTTTTCCAGACAGTTTTGTACATATACAGAAATCTAAGCTTAATTGAGGTGAAAAAGTTAACAAATAAATAAAAGTAAGACATGATTGCTCCGTGTCTCCACTCTCTCCATGAAAAGCTTTTTATCACATCATCTTGCTGAGTCTCACATCATCTTGCTGAGTCATCTTCAGAATACATAAGCATTTCATGTACAGAACTCAGTGATGTGCATTTTATAATTCACTTTCTGACTGACACGTGTATGTGCTACCACTGCACGATGGCCAGCATATAAAAGCATCTAGGTTTTGTTGTATCAAGAGAAGGTCCAGGTACGCATATAACTCTTGATTCAATAGTATTAACGTGTTTAACCTCATATGTTTGACAAATAGTTTTCTTGACCAAACGCAGCAATTCAATCGCCCACTAGTCCATTTGTGATTGAATTCAATCTTATTTGTATGGTGCTCTCAATAACAGACATTGTCACAAAGCAGCAGGACTGCCATTCATTGCGTGTGTTTTTTTTATCCCCGCACCATGCTGTGCAAAAGTTCTAGATACTTTCTCATGTTTTTTCTTCTTTCTGATGTTTGATGTGAACATTAACTGAAGCTCTTGACCTGTATCTGCATGATTTAAATGCATTGTGCTACTGAAACATGATTGGCTGATTGGATAATTGAATGAATACTCAGGGGTACAGGTGTTCCTGTTAAAGTGGCTGGTGAGTGTACACCAAGCTGGTAAATGTGCCAGGGTTCGATTTAAACATATATGAATAGCGCCCTAGGTGTCCATGTGACAGTTAAGCTCAGCACTCATAGAGCCAGCATGGGTGACTCTCCAAATCCAGAGGCAATACAATATAAGTTAATACCAATTCATAATCATTTTCTACCTTATCTTAAAATATCCTCTGCACCTGTGCCTTCCACAAAACATTAATCCTCTGCACAGTGTGGTACATTTTATTCACACCTTGGAAAACACATTTATACAATATTGAGAAAATAGCAAATTCTATTGCAATTTTCCGTGAATAGCAAAAGCCCAATGATGAAATTGGACATATTCGTTTCAAAATAAGGTCTATTTAAAACATCTAAGCGTTGGATTTGAACCTGCTAAATCCACATTTGAACACATAAACTTAAACCTATATCACCCACAACGTGTATGAGGTCCTGTCGCTGGTACGCACACACAAACAAACAACCATCCCACACACACACGCCGGCGAACAACAAAGGCCTTTCTGTCCCCTCCGAATGAAACCAATCATGCTTGAGTGGGGGCAGCAGATGTATCTCCCTTTGTACCCCTGCGTTTTAGACAGCTCTCCAGAGGAGCACGGCACAAAAGAAGTCAAATGTATTTTCTGCTTGCAGAGGTGAGACAGGCCTGCCATCAGACAGACATCTACCTTCCAATGTCGGGAAGAGCTGCAATCATCCACAGCGGGCTGATGGATGGCGTGAGAGGCCCCGAGCCACGCACTCTGACTGCTGTGCTCATTCCCCGCATGCTGCTCAGAGACAAAATGGAGCACAGCTCAATTATAAACAGATTGACAGCCACGTTGCGCCATTATCAACAGCCTGGTCACCCAGGGCAAGGATGGATAGCAAAGCAGATCGCCTGCACTTCTTGACACTGAACAACAGCACCTATACTCATGTAACATACTTGGATGCAGCTGCAGCTGAATAAGCTCTTCAAGTACCTCCATCTCCAAAGAACCATGGTGATAATTAAGGCTGACAATTTGAAATTCTCATGACATGATAACCTAGTCTAAAAATATCATGGTTATCATGGTATCACAATATTAACTAATGTTTTACAAAACACACAAGCTGTTTATTACATTAAACATTTATTATAAAATCTTTGTACAAAATTCTCTTTGTGCATATTTGTATATTTACTAGAAACCAAATGGAAACAAAATGATCAAATCTCTTAATTGTCCTTCTTTCTGGACATATGTATGTTTTTTGCTTTTAAATGGTGTCTTTATTTTACCATTCTGAGTTAAACCCTGGCAATTTGGTTTTGTTTTTTTGACAGAAAAGAGTGCTTCTTTAGATTGAAGAAAGTGTTTTCCACAGCATACGGAAATCTGAATCTTTACCAAAAATACATTTTTTGAGAGCGACATTTCAATCTCTTACATCATCAGTATTTAGCACTCAGTCATTATGAGATGAAACAGAGAGTGGCTGTGAGGAAAAGTGGCACGCTGAGCCGAAAAAAAAGAAGGAAATCTATTTTTATCAATATTTTGGAAAGTCAGTGGTGAGGTAACCATCCAATCACACACTGTGACTAACTGCGTATCCGTGACAATATAACAACGCTAGTGATAAGGTTCTTGGAACTACAGTGAGGGGAAAAGGCAGACCAATGAGCTACCGGTGCAATGGACCAGTCTAAGTGTTTAATGGCACTAAGTAGTATTGGCCAGTGGAAAATCTCTGTTTAGTCAGTTGCGTACCAATATTTTGGTTTCTTTGTTACGAGTTCAGAATATGTCCACTTACATAAAATTCCTTCCTTAGCAAAGTCTGGATAAGCAACTAACATGACTGTGGCAACAGAAGTTACCTTTCAATGATGATCAATGATCAAGATGACAGTAAACGCATACATCTTTGTCCCTTTGTCTTTAAACATTCTGGTTTCACTGTTGACATCTTTTTTTTAAACAAGCTATGCCTTCTGTTAGCTAATTAGATCAGAGAGCATCAATAAAATAAAAAAACTCTCCCTTTCTCCCTTTTCTGAACTAACGTCTCTAACCATGTAGCTAATGTCTGGTCCGATAAGCTGTTTTCAGATAATAATTTACATAAATCCTAAAGTCGCTGAACTATGAACTAATTTTTTATATACTGATCTGCTCTGCTGCAGTTTTTTTCAAGTACTTGTTTCGCGCTTCTGAAATACTTTGCCCGGTCCACATTTGGACTGTGGTCTGCCACTTGACGATGCCTGGCCTAGATCATACTTTCAAAAGTAATCCCACTTGAATCACAGCCAGAGTGATTCGACACCTCTGATAACACTTATAATAATGATATATTACTAAGTTATCTATGATCCTATTTACACCTGCTTGTTCTATCTTGCATGTGGTTTCCATGAAGATTTTAAGCACATGCATTTAGGTTTTGAGTCAAGCGTATCTCTTGTTAGATGGATTGAAATCTGATTCTTGTATCACATGTTAATATGTAAGTTAGCTTATTATTGTTTTCAGTTGCTTTATCAAAAATGCTTACTGTTTTCAAACTCCTTTAATCATCAAACCTGACAGTCATACAAATTTTCATAAAATATTGGGAGGTACTCAAGACGCATGAAATGTCTAAGTATAAACTCAGTCTATGAGCTTTTGTTTATGAGCTTTAATGAATAACTAATCATAAATAATTCAGGTAGTCTTTATGACTACATACACTATCCTTTTCAACAGCTTGAATCCCTTTAGTCTGGTGATGGCATTGCATTTCATCAAATTCATCCAGTCCTTCTTCCACAGCAGGGTGAATGCGAGACACTGAGGATGTCCAGCCCGTAATGCTGTCTTTCTAAAGTGTTACTGATGCATATTGATGTGATTGGAATATAATTGAGTAAAGGCTGTCCTTTTCCCCACAGTGGACAAGTTTGCACTAGATTCAGATTCTCCACCAGTCTGGATCAAGTCCAGAAATCAGACACATCATCTACTAGAAAAGATTTAGGATCACACAGCCAGACGAGCAGGTGGTGTGCATACACTGCGCCTCAATCAATGAGACAGTGGGATGCTGGATGTTAATTTAGAGAATACGCTGGGCCTCATTTTCTCCCAGTTGATGAAAAAGGCCCGAGTGAACACTGTCACCTCCACAAGCTGACGAGAACCAAGTTGTTGAGGCTGGTACTAATAATAAATGATTAAAATATATGATTTATTCATGATTAGTTCATTATGAGTTAAAGACCTCTGATGGCTAGTTAATAATGAAGAAAGAATGTCATAGATACCTGATACATTATCACTATACACTAACACAAAATGTTATGAAAGATGAGGTCCAGGACTAATGAGGTGCAGCATTGCCGCCTCACAGCTCCAGGGTCCCCAGTTCGATCCTGAGCTCAGACTGCTGTCTGTCTGGAGTTTCGCATGTTCTCTCAGTGTCTGTGCGGGATTCCTCTGGGTTCTTTGTTTCCTCCCGCCCCCACTAAAACATGCTGGTAGGTGGACTGGCTATTCTAAAATTTCCCCTAGGTGTGAATGTGTGTGCCTGCTGCCCTGTGCTGTGACTGTGACCAGGAAAAAAACGGTTACTGAAGATGAATGAATGTATAATTACACTTCACCCCCATAAACTGTAACAATCAATTTAAAATTACCAGATCACACAATCAGACCTCTAACCCTTGATGATGAGTTATTGTCATAAAGCAGACAGACACAGTGCAGGTATTATGGTTTTATTAAACCCAATATAGCAGAAAAAGCAAATGGCTAGGCAATACTCAGAAATGAAGACTAAATCAGTCTTGACATGAAGCAGGCTATGACCAAAACATTGTTCAATTATAAATGGCATTATTCTTTAATTCTCAGTCATTCTTTTATTTACTAGATGCCCTGCCTGGAATAATTGATTAAAAAAAAAAAGAATTATATTGAACATTTAGAAAGTCCTCTTCTTCATAGAGGTGTTAAGTTTAGTAGAAAACATACACTATATGCCCAAAAGTGTGTGGACACCTGACCATCACACCTATATGTGTGCCTACACCAAACTGGTGCCACAAATTTGGAAGCACACAACTGTATAGAATGTCTTTGCACGCTGTTGAATTATAATTTCCCTTCTATGGAACTAAGAGGCCCAAAAATGTTCCAGCATTACAATGCTGCTGTGCACAAAGTGAGCTCCTGCACAGAGCCTACACACTGACCTCAACCCCACTGATCACCTTTCTGATGGAACGCCGTCATCAGTGCCTGACCTCACAAATGCTCTTGGGGGTGAATGAGCACAAATCCCCACAGCCACGTTCCAAAATGTAGCGGAAAGCCTTCCCAGAAGAGTGGAGGTTATTATAACAGCAAAGGTAAGATAATGTACCTTAATAAGCCTATGCTGCACTTGGACCTGCCACAACAACGACTGCTTCATCTCTTGATGAAGTAATAATACATACAGTACATATGTGGTTATGAGCACAAATATGTGCTTTCAGTTAATATACGGGTATTCTAAAGAAGCTCGCAGGACCTTAAAAGTGCAACATAAATTGAAATTAAATTGCAATTTTTTTTCTACAGGTATCCAGACACTCAATAAGTGCTGGAACACTTGCACTGAATGAAACGGAGACTATGTAGAAAAATTATTAGGAAAACATTAAAACTGTCCTTGCTTTATATTTACTGAAACGGATAATAAATTGAAAATTGACTTTTCTTCTCATGTAACTGACTCATTCATTGTCTGCAATTATTTAAAAAAAAACACTGAAAGACATGAACTCAGTGTGAGACTAGTGATTAAACGAAGGTTGGAGTAAATACTTATTAACTAGATCTCCCAAAGGTAATGACTGTAATATTCAGAGACTATAATATTCTCCTGGTGCTGTTGTAGTAGACAGGCAGCTCACAGAAAACCCAGAGAGGACAAGGCACAAAGGATGACAGGATTCATGGCTCCCCAATGACCAAAGTTGAGGACTGAACTGTGAGTCTCTGTTTACCCTATCTTCTCCTTCCTAAAAGCCATCAGTGTAGAATAAAGCAGTGAGGACGACACCTACAGCACAATCCGGCATGCTCTAATACACTCTCTGAGAGATTCAGTCTATTTAGAATACTGCATTCTTCTAGCTTATCTACTGAGCTCATACAACCTTCACTAAGAAAACAACATAAATAGCTTCGTGGGAACAAAGGCACTAAGGGGCAATAATACTGTCCCCCTTACTGTATTCCTTTGCCTGATCTAAATTTGTTATGCAAACTGCTGAGTGCATTTTCCAGCTGATACACTTTAATAATGATAATCGTTCTCAGGAGGGACATGAGGTAGACATTTTATGATCAGCTGGTAAATGTCTTATTTATAACCCAGAGCCAGTAATGGACATATCTGTTGAAGTAAATACAGACAGGCTTGTAGGAAAAACAGCACAGGGGATCATCATCATCATCATCATCATCAAAATGTCACTGTATCTTGTTTTCAGAGAAGAGTTACAGCAGAGCTCAGACCATTCCACACACCCCACCCCCCACCACCATCTTTAATAGAATGGCCTCATACTGGTTTGTGCAAAAATAAATACTATCTGAAACGATACCTGAAACTAGGGACAAAAATATTATAATCATGAATCACAAACATTTCTATGATACACCATATGTATAACCATATATAGGTTTGCTACAAAACTTCCAGTTTTACATTTAAAACCGTATGAGCTTAATGATACATTTATCTAATGTCTAACACTGAAAAGTTGTTTTTAATTCTGAAAAAAGAAAAGATATAAAACATATACACTATATGGCCAAAAGTTTTTGGACACCTGGCCATCACACCCATATGTGCTTGTTCAACATGCCATTCCAGATTTAGTCCCCCTTTGCTGTTATAATAACCTCTACTCTTCTGGGGAGGCTTTCCACTAGATTTTAGAGCGTGGCTGTGGGGATTTGTGCTCATTCAGCCACAAGAGCATTAGTGAGGTCAGGTACTGATGTTCGGTGAGGACGCCTGGTGCACAGTCACCATTCCAGATCATCCCAAACGTGTTCAGTGGGGTTGAGGTCAGGGCTCTGTGCAGGACACTCAAGTTCTTCCACTCCAACCTTGGCAAAACATGTCTTCATGGACAGTGTTACTGTCATGCTGGAACAGGTTTGAGCCTATTAGTTCCACTGAAGGGAAACTGTAATGCTACAGCATACAAGGACATTCTATACAATTGTGCGCTTCCAAATTTGTGGCAGCAGTTTAGTAAAGGCCCACATATGGATGTGATGGTCAGGTGTTCACATACTTTTGTCCATATAGTGTATCACAGAAAAGTGTATTGCATCTTTTGAGAATAACTGTATGATTAGGATGTATCGATCCAACACTGAGCATCAGGATAAATAGAGGTTTGAACTGCTAGATCGCTGAATTAAATCCGGTGACGCATTTCATCTCACGAGCCACACAGATTTTTTTATTAAACACGGAACACAAATTGCATTGAAGCAGTCGGTATTGGATCAGTATCACATGATAGCCGATATTGGTATCATCAAACGTGTTTATTAAATGATAAGCATGGTCTTCAATGGCTATTCCGAGACTGATATGTATAGCTTAACTTAGCATTTTCCTCCCAGTGGTACATCTTATGATGCCATAAAACTAAACCACACCACGCTGAGGGATCAGCTCTGTGATTTATTTCACTACGGAATATACTGTGGCCATAAAACAGTTGTACAATGACCAGTTTTACTATCCCTGAGTGCATCAGCTGTACAGCCATAGCTTGATTTAGAGACTTACTGTCTTACTGCTTACCAGCAGCCTTATGTTTTGGATTATTAGGCTGAGTTTTAGTTAGATGGTACTGTTTTTTTAAAAAATCCTATCCCAGGCCAGCATGTGCCAATCAACTGCAAAACAGACAATAATACATGTATACCATTCATTTCCAAAGACATTTGTATCACACAGCACTGCTTGCTTCTGATTGGCCAGAAGGTGTTGATTCACATTCTACTGTATAACAGCAAGTCCAGCTCCAGCTGAAAGGTTTACATTAATGCCTTCATTCTAATGCCTAACTGTTTCTGTAGTCACCTTTTACTCAGGGACTTGTATGGCAAGTACGCTGCACATAAATGGATTAAAAATGTATGTAAATATTATTATGGTAAGGAGATGTTTTTTTTTTCACATTTATGGAAGGAGTCTCCAGTGTCAGTGCTTTGTAAGTCAGAGCTAAATTGTAACTTTAGGTTTTCAGATATGGGAAAGTCTTGAGGATGAAGCACTTTGCAGTTTAACAGTAACACTCACTGTATTTGTTTTCATCAACCTCAAGAGGGAGAAATAAGAAACACTTATGAGCTATTATAACTTAAGTGATAACAGCAACTAACTTGTTTTGTGGACATTCCACAAACACTAAACTGTAAAACTGCAACTGTAAATGGATACAAAAATATGACATCTCATATTTTTTAATTAATAAAAAAAGAACTGTTGGTAAATTGCTTTGATATAAGATGAACAAAACGCTTGCTGTTATTGGAAAATAATCAACTTCAGGGTGGTAACAGTACCTCCACTTCACATAGAGCCACATTACCCCAATCCAACGCTGATCTTCCTATAACAGCATGCCCTGTCCTGTTTTATTCCTTTCACATTAAACAAAGAAAATTAAAAAAAAAAGCGTTGACTAATCCATGATCATCATCATTACTCAATGATGGAGATATTTATCCAGGCTGGCTCACTTCTGGCACTGCATTACATAGTTACTTTTTTCTTCTGTGGAATTTACAAACACTAATAAACCTTGGCAAACCTAAGTGAAAAGAGACAAAAGCTGTAACTAACATCAACACAATAGGATGCATTGAAATGCAAGAGTACTTACACGCACACTATAGCCTAATTGGTAGCGTACACATTACCTGACTGATGGTTTACTCAACACAGGAAATGTAGCAATGTATCGCTGAGCCTGTTTGGATCATTTCCTGTGCTTCTGTCAGTTTTGTTTTCACTTTGACCTACTTCACAGCAACACATTTGGTAGTGAGGTGTTAGACCATCGAGAAATGAGTTACTGGCAGGAGAAATCGCGTCACCCTCCAGACATGGAAATATATTGCAGGTGGTGGAGACTGTGGGGGTCTTTCAAATCGCTACTTTCCACTTGGTGCCATGGACTGTGGGAGAAATTGAAGGGCTCGATGCAATATGGTGCGTTTTTCCCCTGGCCTAACAGTTTGACCTCTTTGTATGAGTCAAGTACCAAGAGAGCTTGAAAATAATTAAGGATCAAAGTGAGTTGCAAATATTGACATCTTCATAATGGGTTACTTGTTAGAGAAACCGCAAACCACATTTTGAACGTGAATTCCTAAATTCCATCCTGCTGCAGAAATGCATTCATTCCGAAAAAGCTTGATGTTACTTTCATTGATTCCACGAAGTCCAGGTCCACATGTTAGTCCAGGACTGATTTTGCTCATTCAAAACCTTGAAATTATTTGGCTTTGTTAACATTAGAAATATGTCATTTACATGTTTTTGAATATATGTGAGATGTTTTACGTCAAAATATCTCTTCAAAGCGTGAAAAAGAAAAGCTGCTGAAAATCTGCTATGACACAAGGCTTTAATTCCAACCTCTAAACCAACCCATCAGTTTCTGCAACCAGTTATAAAGGCTCTGACAGGAAATATAAGAAAGGAATACAACACAACAAGGCATGCTATTATAGGAAAAGAATCAACTACATAGTAGTATGATGCTTTTCCTACAGATTCCTTTCCTATAATAGTATATTCCAGAGTGTTTTATTCTTCTCACACAACAGCAATTTGCCATTTATTACAATATTTTATTTATCAATCGAGACACCTCTTGTTCTTTAAAAATTTCCAAGCTTTTAAATGAATTCTTTTTTATTGACGCACTAAAAAATACATGAAAATAGTATAAGACAGCTAAAAACAGCTAAGACAAAACTGCAGCTTTGCAAATATAATAAGTATAATAAAGTATAAATTATAAATATAATAAAAAATCAAGCCTAACAAAAGAAAATACAAGCAAGTCTCTTTATATGTGGGGAAAAAACCTTTTTCCAAATTCTAATCTTTTTTTTCCCCCAGTATACATTTTTTTGCTGGTATCTCTCCGATACCAATCCTGGATATCCAACTGGTGCCATTTTAATTTATTACTGAATGAAATGTTGTACTTTTTATCCATTTATAGTTACAAGTTAGTTTGTAATCATGTACTTTATGGCAGCAATAAACAGTCATTTCCTAGTCTTCTTCCCTTTCCTGAAGACGAGACATTTCAAAAAATAAGAAATTCACCTTTTTATGTTACCAAGAAGCCAGAGAGTGCAAAGTCCTCTGTCCTGAAGCGCTGACAGCCGAGACTCCTTCCATAAATGTTTAATAAACATCTCCACACAGAAAACTTCACCATATCGACTATTAGACGTTTGTCTTTGCTAAATAACGGTTTATCATTAGCCTTAAATTATGTAGAGCGTCCGCAACACAAGTCCACGTCAGTGAGCTGTTACTATAGAAACAACGACATATTTAAAATGAGCGCATTAATTTAAACCGTGCCTTGCAGCCGGCACTACTGTCAGAGTTAAAAATTAATTAATCAACACATTCTGACCAATTAGACGTTTCAACAGTGCTGTGGTACATGGATATAAAAAGTATACACACCCCTGTCGTATTGCCCGAAAAATAATTGGAGAGACGCTTTATGTTAAACCTTAAATAATCGGGGTTACAAAATAAAATAAAGAGAAATATACGTTATCGCAGTATATCTACGCTGGGGTGCACTGATTAGACGGCAGTGTCTGTGTATGCAAGTCCTTTATTGGAAGAGATAAGCTCCTGAACCGTGACTAATTCGAGTTCTCCAGCTCGCTTTTTCTCCTCCGGTCATTCTCCAGACAGGAGCCAGGAGCGTGGAGGTGCTCCATCTGCTGACCCTTCTCCTCATCCCTATAGAAGGTGCTCCACCTTCGCACATGGTCTCCTCCTCCCTTCCACCTGGATATGAAGCACTCAGGCACTGCAAGGTGCCTCTTAAACAGCCTTTTCTCAAATGGGGGGGAAAAAATCACACAGAATCAGTGCTAAATAAATCTTTTTGAAATACTCAGACAATTCCTTTATTCTTTAAGCTCTCTCAACGAGCACACTGTCTTGCAGTCACAGACAAAGCATTAGACATTTAATGCATAAAAAGATCAAATCATGAGTCAAGCTAGGCTGTTAACGATTTCACAATGATTTTAAAATCAAATATTAAACAGGATGCTGCTGGAAGTTCGACGTGACCACTGTTCAGTGTTATATTTTTGCATATTTTAACAAAGAATGCGTTACAACAATGAAAGAGGGAACATTTGGCTGAGTGACGTGAACGGCAAAGTTCAAAGGGATGCTGAATTACAGCGAGTTGCATCATTTCAGGCACTGGGGAATCAGTTGCTGAGGAAAATGAGTTTTCAGATTTGAATAGAGCTCAGCAGTGGGGAAAGAGCTAGAAATTACATCTTGATCAGGACCCTTTTAATATATTCTGACACAAGTGAGATGACAAGGCTGTGTTCTGTCTGATCTGGAAGACAGAACATAAACAAAATAAAGAAAAAAAGATGCCAATAAATACGTTTTTCTTAAACCTCTTCATCTCCACTCATATTCTTCTTTATTTATCACTTTCTCCTTTCTGTTAAATGGGTAAAACTAGGCTAGATGACAATATTGGACATCATGTACTATTTAAATTACACATCGACATGCTCGTAAATTCATGTCTGAGAAGTCGATATAGCAGAAGTTTTGTTAGGTTTTCATAGCCTGACCATGACGGTCTAATTGGAGCATGACTTCCAACCAAAAGCCGCACGCGCACACACCCTCTGATCACCACACGACCTCCACACTGGGCTAAACACAGGGTGTTTCCCTTCAGCGGGAACATAATAACACCCTTCTATTTCTGTGTAAGCAGATGGGAGCTCGTTGTACGTTACGCCCCAGTTTTCGATCCTTTATGTGCAAGCCAACTGTCACATAGAATTTTTGCATTTCATCTCAGCTCAGGTGTCTTTGCAAGGTCTTTAAAATGAGCCATGTAGGAAGCTGCTAATAAGCATGCAGAAGAAGAAGAAGAAGTATGGAGCATGGCAAGCCAGCAAAGTGCCAGACGATAATTCACATTACAAGCTAGAAAAATCATTTGCTGACCTGATCCTGTCAAAATTCTGAGAACTTCTAATGAGTATGAAATTGAGAAGTAAGAAAAGCTATGATCACTAAACCAGTCTCTTGCCTTAACATGAAGCTGGTTTTACATTGTTGTTCGATTTTAGCAGTCTTTTTAAGATTTTCACAATAAAATCTTGGACGAATTCTGTAACAGACTGTGCGATAACGTGTTCAGATTATATACGATAAAGGTGCATTAACAATTAGCACAATCCGGGCAGATAACGTTGCATAAACAGAAACAAGCCCTCAGAAGCAATGTTACTGTTATGCCAAGAGAAAAGACGTTTTAAAAAGCAAACAGGAGGAGTTTGTAGACATCCGTGGCTGCGTAAATGAACAAAACATGGAATGCCAATTCTTCAAAGTTAACTTGAAGTAATACGGATATTTCTTCTGTACATTAGCAATGAGTGGTAGACAAGCATGTAGGCTGGTAACATTATATCAACTAATGTGGGCTGAATGTCCCAAAAGCATCACAAAGTTAAGATCATCTTAACTGGGAGAGAGAGAGAGTGGTCAATATGACACTTGCACTAAAACGCCATTTAACAATAAGCTTTCTGCTATGTTGCTTTTGGGAAATTTTATATTTCACAATTGCCTTTACCATATTGTAAGCTGCTCTGGTGACTTTTACGTCATCCTATGCCGTCCTCATATTGGTGACTTTTAGGCATGTGTCGTAGCGATCACACTCAGAGATTGCAGTCAGTCATTTCCGACACTACCAGAACTTTGTCGTTGACTGTCCTTAGTTGCCGTGGCACTACACTGGCATGAGCATGTCACATTATCTCAACTCACAAACAAAGAATTCTTCGATAACGTGCGATTTATGTCTGTGACAGCAAAATCAGGCTGACAGTCAGTCATCATCCAATCCAGCAGAAAGCCAGATTTACCATTTGTAACTTTTTTTTTTTTTGGATGTTGGACTTCTGCTTGGAAGGTTGTGAGTTCAAACCCCAGCACCACCAAGCTGAGATGACTGTATGTTGCTCTGGATAAGGGCATATGCCATAAATGTAAATCTAAAATCACGCCTTCAAAACATATAATGGAATACCTGAATGCTAATGTGAGACAGAGAGCTTTCAAATATCTTCACCTTTTGTGCAGATGTTTATTAATCTTTGCCAAAAAAAACTGTTTAGCTTTTATTGAACTGAGTCACACAAACTGGAGAAAGTGGAGAAACATTAACTACAAATATAAGGTTTATCAAAAAGCCAAAAATTCTGGAACGAGCAGCATATAAAACTTGAAGACTATAGAGCCTTTCACAGCTAAGACTGTTCACACTTAATTAATTCTCTTCAACTGCTCAGAGTCACCAGTGTGTCAAGACTCAAGACAAGCTTCTCTTCTAATTTATTCCAGGAAGATGGAGTGCTACATCTAAAAGTGACCTTACTGAGATCTGTCTTGGGAAATTGATTAGATTTGGGCCTGGAAAATTGCTAGCTTTCCTCAGTGTGTGTTTTGGTTTTAATTCCTCACACTGTAGAGGAGAAGTTTTGGAAAGACCCTCAGAAACCAAGCTGGATAGCAGAAGAGTAATCACAATGACAAAAAAAACAAAACAACTAGCAATACTGAATGTAAAACACATGATTAAACACATATTTGTCACGTTTCATTGTGAAGATTGTGACTAATGGTAGGCTCGAATTGAAAATTTCAAGTGCCTTGTCATTTTTTTTACAGTTGCAAATAGAGGAAGCAGGAGATGAGAACAATCAATATTCTTCAATATTCAAATACACAAAATTTCCATGCTCGACTCTTTAGCACTGTTCCACACGCAAGAATGGAAAGGTGCTTCTAGTGAGAAGATAATAAATGTCTTCATAAATGTGAATCAGATATCAGCAGGGCCTACAGGCACACCAGTTAAGACAGAAAATAAGTACTATACTTATATTGATGGAGACAACCACATGCTGTTCATCCGTTTCAGGCCTTTGATTGAGTTTATTTGACAAGCCGAGAAAACATTCCTAAGCGAAACCTAATAAAGTTTAAAAGCTTATTTCCACGACATCCATTTTAGAGGACAGAAACAGCAAATTTACCAGGTAGCTAGTAATAATAATAAAACACTCTCCTAAAAAGTATTTCAAGCCAAAATTAATATCTGATATAGCACTACGCATCTCCTGACAAACTAAAGCTGTCCAAAGTCATAAAAGAAGTCATAAAAGCGCATTCTAGGCAGTCTAAAACCAAAATAACAATGAGTAAATGTAGCAGAGTAGCAGTAAATGTAATACATGCTAATATTTACCAGTATACAAAAAATATATGTAAAATGGATGAATGAGTCACAAATGAAGTCATAAGTAAAGTATAAATAACAGGGCACGCTGCTATAGGAAAATAACCCATAGTCCAATGCAATATATCCAATAACAGAACATCCTGAAGTGTTCGTCTTATGCCACAGCGTATTGTCAGTTTTTATGTTTTTGGGTTGTCTGCATGTCCATGATTCTCGTTAGCTCGCTATCTCAAGAACGAGTCGCTGAATGTTTGTTGGATTTATATAGAATTATCACTGAAAGGAGTCTGAAAGGAGTACTCTTGGCGGCAGAGGCATCCTCGGCGATGGTGTCGAGTTCTCTTGTTTATTATATAAAGAAGCACACGTCATACGTTTTTTTTTTCTTTCCTTTTTTGGATTTTTCCCCAATTTTCTCCCAAATTTAGTCATGGCCAATTCTCACCCATCAGGCAGCTCTAGCCTATCACATGACTGCTACCACCCAGGGAGACTGCTATCCTCTCGCTTCCATATGCATCACAGACACCCATGATTGGCTAGTGTCGCTGTGATTGATAGGGGAGAGAGAATATTCCACTCCTCCCTCCCAGAGAGCACGACCAAATTTCAAATCATGCTTTTTATCCATTTATATTTAAGCAGTTTCGCATGAGTAAAGGTGCGGTTATACTGAATATCAGGATGGCTGTAGCTAATCACTGCATTTGCGAGTGCAATGTTGCTTTTATACAACAGTTCTATAAACAACAATAAACAATTTCAGACACAAGAGAAATTAGAAAATAGATCCCAAGGAAGCCACACTCACTTTATGGAACATCAGCTAGCTGGCTAGCCAGCTCACATTGATTTGTACATTCTCATTAAAGGTGCTTCCAGGAAAATTGGTGTCCCTTCTTCCTTTTCATCTTCATCTGATGAGCTTTCATATTTTAAGCCAATAGTTATATTCTTGAAAATTATCGTGGAATTGTACGTGGTGATCACAGACGAGAGGCGTGATCCACACGTCCCATTGCGGTTAAAGGAAATCTAGGCACTCTTGTAATGCTGCTCAACCAATCAGATTAGTGCACCAGAACTAACTGTTGTATAATTATGTTTAATGATGTGGAATATCCGTGGAAAAAGTTACTTATTGCTATCACTTATAAAAGTTATAAACAGTCGTTCCCTCATCACCCTCTGTTTTTCTCTCAAAAAATCCATCATGTCATGTTACAGATGAAAGATGATAGTTTGAGAGTCACTGTATTCTGAAGATACTGTGTATTCCGTATGGTTTGGAAATATAGCTATCACGAAGTCCACTGTGTCTGTGGCCTACACACGGAAACTGCGAATCCCTCCGTCCTCAAGTCAAAAAGCTTACGGTTGCAGCTTTACCTCTAACTGTTACAAAGTGCTGACACTGGAGATTCCTTCCAGAAATCCTAAATAAATCTCTCCTTACAGAAAACGTCACCATATCAACCATTACACACATTTTTTCAATCAGTTTATGTGAAGCATTGGCCATACAAGTCCCTGTGCAAGCTGTTACTATAGAAACAATAATGTATTAGAATGAGCGCATTAATATAAACCTGTGATTTACATTACAACCGGAACTACTGTCCGAGCTGCTGTTATAGAAAATTAATCAACACCTTCTAACCAATCAGATTTGAGAATTCAACAGCTCTGTGGTCAGCTCCATTAAAGAATGTAGTCCTATTTTGCAAACAGTTTTTTTTTTTTTCTGAAAGAACTCACCAATGGGACATGTTATGTGATGTTCAAGTTATCAAAAAAAAAAAAAAAGAAAATTTATATGCAGTGAAACACTATTTCCACTAATTAAAAACAAGCATGGCACTGTAGAAGAAAGATAAGTCTGCTGCAACTGTTTTATTGTTTTGCAGCTCTGTTTATACCTGTCTACAGCCCTACTTATGTGTCTCGCCCTATCTAAGCCTCAGCTCATTGTCCTGACTCTGGCTCTTAGGCTGATCCTATATTTGCCATTATCTCTACTCAAGCCTCTGGATTATTGTGTAACTCTGTAATAAGGAGGAATCCGGGGAGCAATAACTTCTTTTTTAGCATTATGCCCATCTAATAACGCAGGCACGGGAAAATTAATTTGCATATGAGTACAACATCAGGTCAGGGTTGTCCCTGCAACATGCAACAAGTATTGAATGTTATACCATCAAATTGTTTACCACGGTGTAGCATCAGACTTTCAATGCCTTGTACATATCTAGGCCAAAGAGAGGGGAAAAACGCACAGACAAGAATAATAAAGGCAAATCCATAATCAAAAAATTAAACCAGAAATTGCTAGACACTATAAACCTAGACTAGATAACTGAGAATTACTGGAAACTGGGGTTGGGCAATATTGCAAAATAGAAGCCATATTAGGCATATCATTCCTGAGTGGTGCAATAGAAAAAAACAGAGATTGTGAGTTCGAATCCCGATGATGTCACTGTCCGTGGCAGTGTGTCCAAGCATACTTCTCTGTCTATGTCTATTTACATACCTCTATGTGCACAGAAAAAAAACTGTACGAAATGTGACATTTTACATTTTCGATTTTTTTTTTCTAATAACCTGCTTCCAATCAGAGTTTGGCTTCATAAAAAATATTCATGATATCTCAGAAAAGTGTATTATGACATCATTTATCCCCATATCAATATTACGTAAAGAATAACAGCATGGTTTAAAGTGTGTTATTCTGCTTATACCACAGAGATTTGCCAACATTTACAGTGATAATGACACACTGCACTGACTAAATGCTGCGGAACATGTACGAGAGACGTTAGTTCCTGTTCTCATTTACATTACAGCAAAGCTACACAGTTGTTCCCTCACCAGCCTCTCCTTTTCTCTCTCTCTCTCTCTCTCTCTCTCTCTCTCAAAAAAAAACGCAGCTTGTCATTTCACCAAGAAAATCGTAAACCCCTCTCTCCTGAAGACTTTACAAACTGGGAAGACTGGGAAACCTTACAAAGCCTGGTGACTTTTACAAGGCTCTGACAACCTTTTAGAAATGTTAAATAAACATTTCCTAAAAAGAAGTCACATCAGCGATTATACGTTTTTCTTTGTTAAACACCACATTCTTTTTTTTATCTGTTTATTGTTAGCCTTATGTTATTTGGAGTGTCCACCATACAAGTCCCTGTGTATGAGCTGTTACTACAGAAACACTAACATAGTAGAACAAGTGCATTGTTCATGTTACAGCTGGAGCTACAGTCCGAGCCGTGCTGTTACACAAAATCAGTGCACATTTTCTGACCAATCAGATTCGAGAATTCAACTGTGCTGTGGTTTAAATCATTAATTTGCCCAGCCCTAGTGGAAATGCACAAGACTGAACAAGAAGCAGAGGTTATCTTCTTTAAACTCCCAGACTTACATTTCTCTCTCTCATAACTACATACCCTTTCCTATTAGTTCCACTGCAATTACTAAAGAGTCTGTTTTAAGATGAATCACTGAATAATAAGCTGGGATTTTCAGAGATTACATATGAAAGCTGGAAATGAGGAACAGGGGGACCTAATTAAAAAGCGCACCGCCAGGAACTGAAAGAAGCAGCCATTTGACTGACATGAAAAATGACTAAACACAGACACGTAGGAGCAGGTGATTGTCAAAATGCTGCTACACCAAAAAAAAAAAAAAAAACAAGCATCTATCTATCTATCTATCTATCTATCTATTTATCTACACAATTATGCAGTTAGATTTGAAATTGTCCTTTTGTGTTACTCCCTTGATTTCTGTCATCCATGCATGTTAATTAATCTACCTAGTAAAATTTGTCTGATTTGTCCACACCTAATATATGGATAATAAAAAAGTCAGATTCATAAAGTTTAATTAAATTGCTTTTCACAAGCAGGGCCACAGTCTGTCACAACATGTACAGTGTATCAGACTCCATAAGTCCAGGACATTGTGGGTCACAAATCTCACCCTTTGCCAACATCTAAACAAAACCAAACAAAAAAAGCACTGAGATATAAATACATGTAGTTTCATTAAGGATTTCACAACCCTAACCCACACCTGATGACATTTCTGCCATTTGGCAAACAGGAGTGCAAACAGCAGATGTCTGAAGCAGTTGAAGTTTTTTTTTTTCTTTTATCAACAAGCCCTCACACTCAACCTGTCTTCTTCTTTCACTCATAATTAAGTACTTCCTGCCTTGTCATATCACTTTAAACACATTTTCACTTCTTCTTATTTTTTTTAAAAATCTTTTGCACGGTTGCATGTTGATGTTTAATGTCTCAATTAGCACCTGTACTACTTTTAATATCACATTTATTGCATGTAGCACAGACGAGTTCTAGAAATGCATAAGAACTGGTCTTAAGAAGCTTAGGTTTGTCTCTGTCAGTTCTCAAAGCTCAGTCTATGGCGTTTATAACAGAATCTTTATTAGAGAGCAGGAAGACAGCATGCTTTTGTGAGTTTTTTTTGTTTGTTTTTTTGTTTTTTGTGTGTGTGTGTTTTTTTTTGTTTTTTTTACATATAATACATTGTGGAAAAAAAGAGGGTACAGTGAAAAAAATCAGTGCCTTCACCCCTTCTAAAAAGCTGCCATCTTAAGCTCAAATAACCAAATGGCTTCTTATTCACAGTATATTCTCATATCGCATAATGGCACTGTAAAACCTATATAGGGTATTATGTGCGAAATAGAATGGCTTTTGAGATTGAGTCACTGACAAAGTGATTTAAATAAGTGTCTGTTCAAAACTAAACTACTTACATGTAGTATAATTTTAAGGATGTGTCCTAAAAGTGCAACATATCCTCAACAACGTGAGTGTTAAAGCTTCAGCTCAGCTCTCCAGCTCTCTTTTACAGTGGAACCATCGAAAACACACTGTCTACTGGACCAAAACAGATTGCTGCAGTTAACCACAAATGCTGACAGATGGCTTCTGAACCTTTTCACTGGCAGCCTTTGTGGTTACAAAGGGAGCTCTGCAAGAAAACCACCCATTTGGAAGTATTTTTGGAGTTTTTCTGGGTTCTGAGGACACTGAGCTTGAAATATCTTTCAAAGTTCCTATGCAAATGCAGACCAAAAGCAATGAACTAAAAAAAAAATGTTTTAATAATATAAGTAATCCAGAGTCATTAGATGACTGTAATATTTACTGGAAGCCGCAGGCGTCCAAACACAGCACAGCTGTCATCTACGAATGATTTCACTTTCTGCTGCTTAAGTATTCCATTAGAATTAAGCACACGGTATTTTTCATCTGTGAAATTTCTGAAGGGCAAAATAATCTCAGTGCCACCGAGTAAAATTCAGTGTTTGACTGAAGCATGTTCCTGGTGGAACGGAAGTCTAATGAAACAGACATAATGTAATTGAAACTACAAAGTGTCACATCTAGGATGCAAAACTTCACCCTTCTAATTAGGCAGCATAGGCAGGCAATTACTGTAAGGAAACTGCTTGGAAAGAGGATAGAAGCATGTCTTTGAGACATCTCGCTCACCTCAAGGTTACAAACAGCAGTCAATGTTAGGTAAATGAAACACTCAAGCAGACATAAGTCTCATTAAAGCCTATGAAGGGCACCCCTAATAAAATCCTCAGCCTGACATTTAGAAGATCTGCGCTGATGGCTGACAAATTGGAGGTGCTTGGGAGAGAATTTAGATCCTGTGGAAGCTATTTATCCCAAAGGTTCCTTGTAGACAGGAAGAATATGCTTCACTTAGTAAGATACAGCCCATCATTTCAGCCCTCCTTTTTCTCACCACCATGACAGCAAGGCCAGGGAACAGGCTGTTTTTCCAAACTATGGACCATGAAGGCAAACAATCCTCCAATGACAAGTTAGTGGTGGGGCCAGACAGGAAATAAGATGTCTGGGAAATGCATAACGTGCTTCTCACAGTTTTAAACATCATGCCACTTCCATTAGAATCCATCAAAGGTAGTCAAACGGTATTTAATGGAGATGCTCAACCACTACACCTTCTTATGATAAGACATCAAAGAAAAGCGAGCAAGAGAAAATAACAACTTTCAAACCAAAAAAAAAAAAAGGTTTACGAGAGTAGCTGAGGAATGCCTTTTTGAAAAGGTCAACTTGAAAATGTAAAGCATGCATGAAAGGAGAGTTTAGCTACTTAAGGATCATTATGCTGTCTTGACACTGATGCTGTCCACTCTGAAAAACAAAGCAGAGAATTGCAACAATACGAAGCTCATTGGCATGCGCTTCTTGCTTCACTGGAAAATTTAGCACCCTGACGGACTTAAAGCTCATGTTATTTGTATAGTCACTGCTTTATACCTAGGCATATTATACAGCAGTGTTTTAATGGGATATATAAAAGCTATACGGTATGTGAACCTGTGAGCCATGAACTTTATTTAAATGCAAACGTTACTTTCGAATCCAATCCAAAATACACTGCAACAACATTTCACCTCACTGGCATAAGTCACTGACAGCAAAAATGCAACTGCGATTGACAATAATAATAATAATAATAATAATAATAATAATCGAATGTGTGAATGTATGTGCACATGGTGCCGTTTGATGGAATTGCATCCTCCCATCCAGAGTGTATTCCCAACTGTAACTGACATTCTCTGTGGTGTATTGTAACAGCACTGGGGTACTGTGGTGTATTGTAACAACACTGTTGGTGTACCGTAACAGCACTGGGGTACTGTGGTGTATTGTAACAACACTGGGGTACTGTGGTGTACTGTAACAACACTTGGGTACTGTGGTGTACTGTAACAACACTTGGGTACTGTGGTGTACTGTAACAACACTGGTGTACTGTGCTTTACTGTAACAACACTGGGGTACTGTGGTGTACTGTAACAACACTGGTGTACTGTGCTTTACTGTAACAACACTGGGGTACTGTGGTGTACTGTAACAACACTGGTGTACTGTGCTTTACTGTAACAACACTGGGGTACTGTGGTGTACTGTAACAACACTGGTGTACTGTGCTTTACTGTAACAACACTGGTGTACTGCGGTGTACTGTAACAACACTGGTGTACTGCGGTGTACTGTAACAACACTGGTGTACTGCGGTACTGTGGTGTATTGTAGCAACACTGGTGTACTGTGGTGTACTGTAACAACACTGGTGTACTGTGGTGTACTGTAACAACACTGGGGTACTGTGGTGTACTGTAACAACACTGGTGTACTGTAACAACGCTGGTGTCCTGTGGTGTACTGTAACAACACTTGTGCACTGTGGTGTGCTGCAACATCACTGGGGTACTGTAACAACACTGGGGTACTGTGGTGTACTGTAACATCACTGGGGTACTGTAACAACACTGCTGTACTGTGTTGTATTGTATCAGCACTGGGGTACTGTGGTGTACTGTAACAATTTCCACTCACCAGCCAGCTGTCCCTATCATACTACAGCTACCAACCAGGGAGAGCTAACACATGCTTTCTCTCTGAGAAGCCAGCCAACCACATCTTTTCCAAAACTGCTGCTCAAGCTGCATAACACACTCAGAGGCAAGCGCTATCTACCCTCTTCCACATACACGAGCTCACAGATGCACATGATTGGCTAGTGTCGCTGTGATTGACAAGGGAGAGATAGCTGGGATTCAAACTCGCAATCTCTGGACGATAAGTTGTGTCCATAAATTCTGAATAGTGCTTTAGTCTGGTGTTACATCTGAGGTCTGAATACCGATGTGTGCGATTTCTGCATTAAATCCTTACTAACTGAGGTTAGCCCAACTCTGGATTTAAAACTCACATGAGAAATCTAATTGTGATCACATGATTGAATTGAAATTTTCCAAATTTTCCCACAAGTCATGATTATGCTGCTGTACAGGCCCTCCAAAAGGGTTCTGACAGCTTGTCTGCAATGTCAGGTTTCCAACAGGACGTCAGCATCACAGAACAATACGTCCTGATGTCATCTCTAAATAGGCTGTGCTTGACTGAAAGCCTGATTGTTCCCATAAATTCTGCTTCTAATTACACCAGCAAAACACATGCCCTCTCGCAAGCCTTTCAGATGACTGTTGAAGGAAACAATGAACAAGGCTGTCATAGCACTTTGTATATTGTGACTATCTCCTGTGTCACTATGATGACTTAATATACCATAATTAAGCCATTGTACATGTCTGTTAGCAGGGCAACAGTAATGTGTTGAGCCATCAAAATGAGAATAACATTTTACCTAAGAATATTGCATGCTTACTAGCGGAAAAGGAGCTGATGAATAACGTAACTCGCTAAAAGAACAACTAATTCAATTCAATTCAATTCAATTTTATTTGTATAGCGCTTTTAACAATGGACACTGTCACAAAGCAGCTTTACAGAAATAAATGGATTCACAAAAATATATTGTAAATATTTAAATTTATCACTGTGAATTTATCCCTAATGGTTGTGAATAAAAAATAAACAAACAATATGTAGCTACTGTAGTCCTGAATTACTGGAATCATTATGAAGGTTTATGAACTGGCCAGGGAATACCTTTTATGCAAGCAAGACAAGAAAAGAAAAAAAAAGCTTCCCATTACCAGGCAATTAAAACTCATTTATGGCTGTAAATACACAGAAGGAAAAAACATGCAATATTTAAATTCCAATTTCGCTAAAAACAAACCAGACCAGAAAAGAGTATTTGCTTGAAATATGAAATAAGCAGATATTCTAATGGTTCCATCAACACTGCATTCAATTTCCACAACCAAACATTCAATTATTTGACAGGTCGTTTTGTCTAATCTGTGTAAAAACCAAAAGTGCTATTCACTATTTCGAGTATTCTCATTTGTTTTATATTGACATAAACTTTTATAGACCAACTGTGAAAGTCAATGGCTAATCCTCTCAAATAATACAACAACCTCCACTGCACAGTTACACATATGGACTGTGTAAGTGTTCATTTTAGAAAGCTAAGCCAAGAATAAACAAGAAAAAGAAAACTAGAACTTCAGAAACTAGCCATACAGTAACCAGCTCTAAAATATCAGTTAATAAACTGCTCTTGAAGGTAGTAATCACATTCTGCTTTAATAATAATTAAAGCGAAATGAATTAGGTGGAAAAAACAACACTTTTAACCTCAAATCAGAATCTCTTCATGCCTTTAGATTCTCTAAATTGGTATGCCAGCCCCCCTCTTCTTAGCAACAGCATTTTTGCCTGTCCTGACTCACTGATAAAATGTGAGAGGCCAAATGAGGTTTCACAAATAGTCTAACTTCCACGACAGCAACCAATTACCATAGCTAAGATAACCTCTTCCCTGTCAGAGAGGATTAGCTACTGGTCCGGGCAACACCGTTCTTCGGGTCGCTCGAGAGCTGCCACGATGCTCTCTATGCAGAACTGGTTGTTTACAGAGCAGCTTATTTACATTTGCGTATAAAACCCTAAATTGACAGATGCCATCCCGTCCCTCTGTGGGCATACCTCACACTGCGATGAAATAATGAAGTGTTCTGCTTTATCCTTTCATTTTCAATGCCCTGTTTATTCATCTTGCACAGGGATCTTCCATATCTTCCACACCATACACTGTCTACAAACACATGTCGTCTGAAGCCTCTGGCAAGAATCCTCACATCATACAGTATATTGGATTTTGTTATTAACTTGGTAGGTGGTATATCAAGAAATATCATAAGCAGCACAGCAATGGTTATTACTGTATTTTGCTACTGCTGAACTAGGAGTATAACACAATGTCACGATCTGTACCTGTTTAGTGCTCCAAATATATCTGGATTTAAACTTAACCAGATTTGTTGTTGTTGTTGTTTTTGTTGTTGTTGTTGTTGTTGAAACACTGTGGAAAAAACCCAGAAGTAGAAATGCCAGCACCATCAGCATGGTGTATGAATTCTGGCTCTGACAGTTCCTCTTCCTCAACTACATCACTCGAGTCTCAACTATAGATGTGCGTAAGGCTGTTTTTTTTTGTTTGCACCTTCCCACGATATTTTCTAACAAGTTTAGTTGGCACTGTTTACCAAAATATAAACAAACTAGTAGACGAATTTAAACTACCACGACCCTGACTAGGTAATTACTGTTAACCACCGTACATTCATGTTCAAATCACAGGTTTACGCTAATGTGCTTGTAATACAGTGTGTTATTGTTTCTATAGTAACAGCTCATTCACAGGGACTTGTGACAAGTCAAAAAATAAACAGGTTAAAAATGTGCTGTTACTTAACAAGAAAAACTGTATAATCATTCGTACGGTGATGCTTCCTATAAGGAGATGTTTATTTAACATTTATGGAAGGAGTCTCCAGTGTCAGTGATTAGTTACAGTAAGTTTTCTGCCACGGGAAAGTCTTCAGGACAAAGAAATTTCCGTTTAATGCTTTCTCGGTTACATGATAAGCTGCATTTTATTTTATTTTATAGTTATTTATTTATTTTTGTCTTTTGAACTTCAAGAGAAAGTAAAAAGATAGTCTGGTGAGGAAATGGCTGTTTATAGCTTTAAGTGATAACAGGAACTAACTTGCGAGGACACTTCACAACATTAAACTATATGTAGCTGTAAAAGGATAAAAAGTATGATGATTATTTAATTTATATATTTAATGAATTATTTAATGAATATAAATTGCAATCATTGGTAAATTGCTGTTGTATAATGGAAACAAATGTCACTGCTATATGAAAATAATCAACTTTGGAGTGAAACAGCTCTGCTTGGCGACAGGCGGCATCACACCCTGTTGTTGATTATTTTCCTATAAGAGCATGTCTCGTCATGTTTTATTCCTTACTTAATTGCATGAGTATAGCTTACCAAAATTTAATGGAAAGGAGTTATGTACAGTTTAAGCTTGTCTACATTACCATGCTCTGGTCAGCAGACAGAATCATGGTAGTAACCATGGAGGTGACCTTTTTCAATTCTATCACCGATTCCTAGTAATCTCAATGTAAAAAAAAAAAACACTTACCTAATGCTGACAGCTGTCAACTTGTCAAGTGAAGCATATGTGCTGTTATCTCACTTAGCAAAATAGAGGCTAAAACTGTAGACACAATTAAAACCCTTATTCAAACATATCAGCCCATGCAGATCTCTTTATTACAGCATTTAAAATTACAAAAGTTATTGTTATTTGTATTACTTTCAGTAGCAGTGGTTAAATCTGCTGAAACTTTAAGTGAAGGGTTTTATTTTTATTCTTTATTGAACGGGGACTTCAAAATGTAACTGGGATCATAGGATGTGATAGAATGAGGGCAAAATTAAATGTGTTTAACCACGAATTCTTTCAGCATTTTTTTGAATTATGAATACTCCATAAAAAAATAAAAAGCCCTGTAAAATATGATGGTTCATTAATGCTTCTGGGCAGGAGGTGCTGTCATTCCCTGCGGAGGAGGCTTTACCAGATATTGTAAGGCTACATATAATTTTGACAAACAAACAAAAAAAAAGCAATACTTACAAAAAATATATATATAATATATATGTATGTGTATATATATATATATATATATATATATATATATATATAAAATAAAGGGCAGGGAGATATGGACAAAATCTTATGACATAGATAATTTCACAACGTGATATAAGATATAACGGTACATATCACAATATATTCTCTCTAAAATTGATTAAAAAATGTATATATACAAAATAACTGCATGCATTCATGGCTGTATTTTGATAATTCTGTGAACTAAACACCAGTGAAAGGCACCTTTTCTTTTCTCCTTTTATTTGGAAGTGACATTGAAGAGAACTATCACAAATGAGAAGAAAAACATAACGCTGTCAAAATGGGAACAATATCAATACAAAATAGAAAGTAGATAGAAAGTAAATATTAAAACATTCTGCTCAATTTCAAGTGTTAGGAATCCAAACGACAGAAGTACCTCCCGTTTTAGGAACAAGTTCCTCATCTTTTAGCTGGGTAGATGCCTGTGTCGGAGTGTTGAGGAGAGTTTCGCTCTGTGTCACACTCATCCATGCTTGTAGTTTTGTTTTTTGTTACAGCACACCACTTGTAGCTCTTAGCTCCGACCTTTGTGGCGTTAACCAGCTGCCAAAAAGCTTTTGTGACATTAGCGATATAGACAATATAGGAAAATAACTATCAATAGACATTTTTCTATCATCCTATAATATTTATCTCCATATCACACAGCCCTATATATACTTTTTTGCTCATTTTAATGAAGTGGTGTCAATAATTCTGGAGTTAACTGTAGCTAGCTAATGTATCCAGCTAACTAATGAGCTAATCTTAGCTTCAGACCTGTTGCTACACGTGTAGCTGCAATCTGAGGACGTCCATCAGACATGAGTGACTTTTTTAAGGGTTACATGAAAGGTTTAGCCCATGGCAATGCACAATAATGGGGCAGTCCTCTATTTGGCATTGAAATGATTCATAAATGTACAATGCACTATTACTTCTCTTAGAATAAGACAGCTAGAGTTACCCTAATGGCAGTGCATTTACTCATTAGTTAAATATTAGAGAAGACGTCTTCCTCGTACCACACAGGAAATAATGATGTTATCGTAGCACAGCCAGTTGTGACTGTGCAAACAGATGCTGCTGTCACATCGCCTCCTCTTGCGTTAGGTAATGAGATTAACTGCTGAGAGTATTCAATGTCCTGACAATCTTAAGTATTTAGCAGCTCTACTGAAAAGCGCCTTCCCCCCGAGCCACCATCTGTACATCCTATTGATTGGTCACTCACTCTTGCTTAGACAGCTGGAGTCCCACTTTCTGTCTCCACTGATCAATACTTATCCGACCTGAGGTCCAGACTGCATTCAACGTGACACAATGGCTTCCAACTTTACACCCCAGCCTGCATTCTGCGATCCAGGCATTTACAGACATTACACTGTGTGTTTTACTGCACATTATGCTTGGGCGATATAACGGCATTACCATCCTTTTATGATACATGATATGATATGATAATTACACTGCCACCATATCCAGTGATGTTTATTCCTAATATATATTTTATTATCAGACATGTCAACCTTTGCGCATTTTGTGTAGGAGCGCCGCTATCACTCAAAAATATGCCAAAATTTCAGTCTTTTTTTCTCGCCAGTAAAACAGGAGATGAGATACATATTACTCTGGAATGATTTGTGCCAGTGTTCTCCAATATTAATCAACATTTCCTAAAAGGCCTGCCCTTTTCTCCCATCTCACATGCTCTTGACTCACATGCCCTCGCTTTGTCAAGGTAAATGGAGAATGTTTTCAGTCCATTAATGTGAAATAAAATCTATCAGGAGGACGATGTTCACCCAAGAAGATTAAATAGACCTGCAATAACGTGTCAAATCTAACGCTTTAGAAATAATGTTAATGGCAATTATAATTAAAAAGTAATTAAATACACAGTTTTCTTTTTGACCAGCATTCCCCTGCTCACTCCTGCAAGCCCACTGCACATAATGAAACGAACCAAAAACTAACAAAAACATTGGCTGAGGGCCGTGTAGAGCTGAAAATGTCCTCGAAAAAACACTTTCATTCATTGGTCAGAAAGACAACTACGGAAAAGGTGAACAAAACCTTTGCCAAGTATGCATATAAATCAGAAAAAAACCATCAAGGACAAAAAACACAGATCTGCTGCTAAATAAGTGATTAGGTAATTATAGAAATAGCTAGGATAAAACACACCCCTTGTTTTGGTCCTGAGTGAAATTACTGTGTTCTCACCTGCACAAAAGCTAGAAAACGCAGCAGGGTTCAATGCAACCAGGCTAAACAAGGCTTACCTGAAAGCACTCATAGAGAAACCCTAAAAACCTGGTTTGACTACTGTCTGTAGATGTCTCCGTCATGCAAAATAGATGCTGCCTAGGTACGTGTAGATCATTTCTCCTATAAACTTTAACACAGCAATTTAACAGTGATTGTTCAGGAAGAGAGTAAGTGTTAATGCAAGCCACATTAAAGATTCCAAGAAGACTGATGCAATGGTGGGACAAGACCTAGTACTATTCCTGGAGGGCTCATGTGTGACCAAAAGCCAATGGATTTATTTATTTATTTATTTGTATTTTTTTTTTGAAATACTGTATGTGCTCACCCCTTTCGAGACAGCTGATTTCAAACAGCAGTGAAGCGGCAACAGGAGGGAATACTTTAAGTCCACGAGGAAGATATCTGAAATGTCTGGAAATTGAAGCAATTCAGAATGTACAGAGCTGTTGGTCGTATGCGCCTAGGTCCAAATAACAAAAGAAACACCGTAGAGTTTTATTCAATTCTAGGCACTTAGGTGTTCAGTGAATGCTGTTTGATTTGATGTTCAAGTGCGTCTGCTGTAACAGTAGTAGGTCTCCTGCTAGATGTTGCTACAGTTATTAAAACAGTGTTGCAAAATCACAACTCATCTTCATCTTCAGCTCACAGGCATGGTAGCATCAAAATTATGTTTAACACAAACTCATCAAAATGGATTTAGAACAAAAGGGCTCGTATTCAGAGTTGATACAAACTTCAAAAGTTACGTCAATATTTTTGAGTTTTTTGGGCAGCCCATTTGGATTATTAAAATTACCCAAGTGAAGTTCACACCTCTGAGGTTGCCTGGTTTTCATACAACCATTAAAGACAAACCTTTAAAGACTTTCCTTTTAAGCCTGAATAAATCAGGGGTAGAAAATGCAGGATTATTATTATTATTATTATGCAATATGACGTAGCATAAAAGTTTACATTACTATAATAATATATGAATACAAAGAAAGCAAATATTCACATAAACATCTAATATATTGTGCATATATTATAGCTGATTGTAATAATAGCGAGGATCCAAGTCATGATACCATTTAACATTAAGAGTGCCAAAGCTGCATGCCTAGAAAACAGCACTTGATACAGCACAGCCGATTCATAATATGATTAACTAGAAATAGACTAATATTTGTACCAACAACAGCACAATGAGTGAAGCTTATATAGGAGTGAAACCAGAGAAGACACTGAACCCATCACAAAAAGATTATTCGTTTGTTTTTAATTTTGTGCGCCAACACAGTAAATAAGACCCCTAACTTAATGTGACAACAAGAATACTGGTTTTATTCACTGCTTACTTTATTTTCAATTTAATCTGTGTTAATGGAGCAACTGCCAAGTTCAAATTGGTTGTAAATGAAATCTTAGTTGGCCAATAAAAGTCTTTCTGAATCTGACTGTGGGATACAAATCTGAGGTCATCAAATCATAATATGTGTGTGCAATGTAACTTTTTTCATGCTCTCGTTATGCTACTTTAGTTTTGAAATGAATAAATTGTGCTGGTGTTTTGGTTAATTAGGTAGGTGGAAATAAAAAAAAGCTTCTACAAACACCATCCATATGATTAATTAATTCATAATGATATTAATGATATTAATAATATTGCCACTGAGTGTTAGTCCACAATATTTGAGCCAATATTGTGTAAAAAAAAAAAAAAAAAAAAAAGAAAAAGTCCAAGGTCAGAATTGCCTGAACCTGAGACACACATTTGTTTTTAGCAAACTCCACAACAGTCTGAATAGCACTTGTGTCTGTAGTTAAAACTGAGGTTTGAATACCGTTTTCACGATTGCTGTGTTAACTCCTAGGTGGCAGCAGCATAATGTATAAAATCATACGGATACAGGATCAGAGCTTCAGTAAATGTTCACATCAAACATCAGAATGGGGAAAATATCTGATCTGAGTGACTTTGACCGTGGCATGGTAATTGATGCCAGGCAGACTGGTTTGAGTATTTCAGAAACTGCTGATCTCTTGGGATTTTCACACACAACAGCCTCTAAAGTTCACACAGAATGGTGATAGAAAGAGCCAGTGAGCAGCAGGTCTGTGGGTGGAAACGCCTTGCTGATGAGAGAGGAAAGAGGAGAATGGCCAGACTGGTTCAAGCTGACAGGAAGGCTACGGTAAGTCAAATAACTACTCTTTACAACAATGGTGAGCAGAAAAGCATCTCAGAATGCACAACATGTCGAACCTTGAGGTGGATGGACTACAACAGAAGAAGACCACATCAGGTTCCAACTTCTGTCAGCCAAGAGCAAGAAACATAGGTTCTCACTGTAGCCTCAGATTCTTGCTCTTGGCTGACAGAAGTGGAACCTGATGTGGTCTTCAGGTGATATTTTTTTACAGTGAGAACATAGGTATATAAAAAATATCACCTGATCTTTTTTCAATGTTTGGTGAACCTATGCCCACTGTAGCCTTAGACTCTTGTTCCCCCGTTCCCCACTGATGTGAAGATTAAGTGAAGCTCTTAACATGTCATGACATCCGTGTGATTTTATCCATTGTGTTGCTGATTGGATAAATTGCATGAATGAGCAGGGATACAGGTGTTCCTATAAAAAAGTGGGTGTATTTAACTACTGTGTAAAATAATAAAAGAAAAATAGTAAATATGTATTTAAACATTTTTGTTACTGATCTGAGCCAACTTTTTAAAATGGAAAAATCAGACATTACACTCATCCCTCTGACAGTTCGCATCTGTTTATACAGAAATCACTTACCCAAGATTTTTTTAATTTTCTCAAAAATGTAGCAAATTTCAGATAACCATATATTTATTTTTAAAATAAATATTTTATTCAAATTAAGCATTAGTGCAGCTGTTGAATGAAGCCATGATAAAGTCAACAGACCCCTCTAGACAAAAAAAAAAACAAAACAAAACAAAAAAAAACGCACAAGCTGGCTTGTAGATTTAGAAAATAAAAAGGTTACTCCATCCAAACCATCAGTGCTTTGACTCAGTACATTTCCTACCTAGCTGTTCCAGACAAAAACCTCTTCAGATATTGCTTTGGCCATCAGAAAAAAAAAGTGTTCATACATTTTCCCACAGGCTTTTAAGTGTTTTCTTTCGATCTGAAGCATAAAAAAACAATACTCAGAGACAAGAAGAGTACAAAAGCAGGCTTTTAAAAAAGACTACTGAGGTTGTGTCAAGTGTTGCTAAGTGGGTCACATCACGCTGAGCTTCACGCACCCTCATAGAGTTCATGTGGTCCTTCAACGCATTTCATGAAGTGTGGTGATATGAGATATAGAAGTGTAACAAATCTAAACTCAGCTTCATATTAATCACAAAAAAATACGATTAGTCAAATGAAATGTTAAACCCAGTGCCCTGAACATAAAAGCCAGTCATTAATAATAAGCATCTGATTTCATTAATGCATTCCTTTCTGAATGCCATCTACAGGCAACAAGCTGGTAACTAACTTGAAAGTAAACTTGATAACGCACATTAAAGAAAATTTCTAGCATAAAACATCTCTCATAAGCGAACAAGGTTACATCAGTGGCACTGGTGTTAGTGCAACACTACATCACTGTTATTTGTTTTCTGTGGCTAGATGAAATAGCCTATTATCCACTGGATGCCCTGAAAAACAACATAATTTGATCTCTGTTTTTTTTTTTTTTTTCTCGTCCTTTCTTGGTCGGTGCCAAAATTTAATCAGTGCGTAACTAGAATAGACAATGGGCTCTTTCCATGAAAGACAGGGCAGAGAGAAACAATGACATATTTATCGTAGCAGACATGAACTCTCGTCCTCTCATCATATTCGCTTCTCATTATCCAAGCGCTGTCATGAATGAAGCATTCTCTGTCCCTTCAGCCTGCATCTCATCTGCTGCCTCTCATCTAATTCACTCTGTTCTGTCCCAATGACCGCACAAACAGCCATACGCTAACGCTATTCCTTTTGAAGAATCAATCCTTAAGATGCTCTTTTGCTCATATTTTAAAATTAAGTGGTTAGTAGTGAGGTTACTCACCAAAACTAAAAGAATGTGTATCTTTTTCAAGGTCCTGTACTCTGTGCGTGATAGATGGCTGAGTGAAAAGATTTGTGATTGAAAAATTGTGATTTAATTGTGCCATTGTGAATGAAGAGCAAAAGTTTATTCTGCAGTAATAAGGAGACGTTGTCGCACGGTAACAAATGGCTAACATTTTCACCACTAAGGAGACTGAAGCATTCCTTTCAAACATAACCATTTTAATAGATACTTTAATGTGAGGCATGTGTCATACTCAATTAGATATGAATTTATAATATTTCCATATGACAGAAACTAATATAGTGTTGGACTCGATTTCGTCACTAAGTCATATTACGCTTATTAGAAACAGAACAGAATATTAAATATTATAAGAATATAATGATGAATATCATATTAATGTAGTTTTATTTGACCAGCACACATTCTGAAAACATATTTATACCAAACGTAGTTGAATGGTCAAATCTGACTGGTCAGAAGATGTGCACTATTTGTTTAACAGCACTTTGCGGGGGCAGCGGCACTCCAGTTGCGCGTCATGCTGTATCACACCCCCCGATGTGCATTATTTTTGTACAACAGCACGGTCTGTCATGTCTCCTTCCTTACATAACTCATGCTTAGAAATGTGGATCAAGTGAATATTTCAAATCTGCAATTTCCCCAAAATTTCTCAGCATGTTTCAGCAAGCAAATCTTAAATCTTATAAACTTATAGCATGTGTCTTGTAATCACCAGAGATTTTTAAGTTAACAAATTTTTCCAGTAAGTTAACAGTGAATACCCCTCACTTCAGCCACATTAGCATCGGCTATGACCGCACTGTAGTATACTTAATGTTCATTATTTAGCAATTACAGAGTGTGTTATATGTCAGCGGATAATGAAAACCTAATGAGCTAAAAACTGTACAGCTTTAAATAGAAAAATAAATTACTTCTTCAAATGATGTTCATCTAAAGAGTATATAATTTTGTATTTTGTCACAAATAAGATATCGGTACTAGCTCCTAGCAGATTCCTAAATAACAATTCTCGTATCTACTGTAAAAACTGGAGGGTTTTTTTTTTAATTACAATGTTCTTCAGTTTCTTTAATGCATTGTGTTAATGGATTGCAATGTGTCATTTTTCAGTTCGTCTGTTCTTCCATCAGATGGAGGTGTTGGAAAACTTGCACTGTTACAATTCTCATTCTGCACTGATTAGACATATGACCTGGAACTAATAAAAATGAATGTTTGGCTGGTTTACAACTAATGATAGAGATTACACATTCATGTTTAAAGTGATGTCGTGTGATATATTCGCTTAAACTGATTTTTGCTGGATGATGAACAAAAAAATTACCTAGTAAGAAAACGGCTGCTGTAAATACTGCAGCTCAGTTTAAAACCTTTTAAGTCAGAGAATACTATATTATTAGTCCCCATGTTAGAATCAATGAAAATACACAATTTAGCTCTACTGGGTCCCTTCAAAAACAAATAATACAATAATAACAGTTTTGGATGAAACCAACAAAGAAGTTCAGCTGAAACTATTTTATCCGTGTAGGTTACAGCTACTCTAACACGAGCCAGCTGGAATGTCTCCAATGGAAAAAGCATATTGAATACATTAGGCTTTCCATATTCACAACTTTAATGGGTAGAACATGAGGGTTTTTTATTTAAGGAAAGCACAGAGAATTTAAAGCACTTTCAGGATGATTTCTGGATGAATTGCTGTAATTGAAGAAATCTGTAATATGTCTTCTCTTAAATCCTAGTAATAAACATCTCAACAGAAAAACGTTTAGTTCACTGTTTTTGTTCACTCTCGACCATTATCCGAAACGTAACCCACTTCACAGTCACGTCATATTGTACTCAGTATATTGTATATCTCTGAAAAGCTACTTTCCTGCTATAAATATCAATTTGTCATTATGATATACATTTCAGATTTCTTTATACATACTTACTTGAGTGTAAACATTAAAACACACAGTATTAAAAAAAAAAATTCTCTAAATCATTCTATATTCAAAACCAAAAATTTCACTTTCTAGATGAACTTTTCATTCCTATCCCAGTTCAGAAGGGTATTAGAGAGGAATTTCCCAAAAGTGCTGGATTTACATTTGACTTCATACTGAAAATGGTATTAAATACTTTATTATTACAGTGCAAGGTTTTAAAACAGAAACAAAGAAATTATATTCCAACAAACTTTTCTGTAAGTCTTTCTCTTGAGATCTTCATGGCTAAAATAATTACATTTTAAATATAATAATATTATATCCTAACACCAGATTTTTGGCTTTAGTAAATATACAAATTTACACGTTTAATTACATACATCCAATTTATGTAAGTAAATTTTGTGTAAATAAATCAATTGTGTAAGTTCCTGTACAAAAAGTACTTGCAAAAATATCAGCAATCAACTAGCAAAGATCGACTGTGATATGTCTAGTTTCAAGCACTTCTCTGAAAAATGCACAAAACGAATTCCACCTTCTTCAAAATGAATAGACTCCAGCCATTTTGTCTCAACCAAGCGATGGTTGGAAAAGGAAACAGTGCGCAGGAAGAAAAGCTTCCACAGCCAAAAGCTCACAGATGAACCATGTTTGCTCCTAATGAGGTGTCTAGGGGCGGGACATACATGTTCCAGGGAGCATTTAATTGGATGGACACAAGACAAGTACAGGATGAGTCATACAAAAAAAATTCAGCGTTCTCCCAGAAGTGGTGAAGTCTAGCTAAAATAAAAGTGAGAATATGTATCAAAAACTATTTTATTGGTGTCTATAACACTACAGAACAGGTACAAATATCAATTTGGTTTCAGGGTCATTTTAAACATTGTAGTTGGGCAATATCACACAAGCAAGAGTGCAGTTATACTGAATTAGTAGTGAATTATAGAGTATGATTATACTTAATTATCTACGGCACCTGGCCTGTGGCCTTGTGCCTACAGCCGAATCATAGCTGTCCCGACAGTCAGTATAACTGCATGATTGTGAATGCAGTATTGGTTTTATACAACAGTTCTCAATCCATCCATCCATCCATCCATCCATTTTCTGTACCGCTTATCCTACACAGGGCCATGGGGAGGCTGGTCCCTATCCCAGGGAGCTCAGGGCACAAGGCAGGGGATACCCTGGACGAGGCACCAACCTATCACAGGACATAATCGCACACACACTCACACACCCATTCACACACTACGGACAATTCAGAGATGTCAGTCAACCTACAACGCATGTCTTTGGACTCGGGGAGGAAACCAGAGTACCAGGAGGAAACCCCCAAAGCAGGGAGGAGAATGTGCAAGCTCTGAGCACACAGGGCAGAGACAGGATTTAAAGCCACAACCCCAGAGGTGTGAGGCAAACGTGCTAGCCAATAAGAAAGACATTAACATGGAGTAAGTGACATTTCTTACACGAAAGACCAAATGCTCTGTTTATTTTTGTTCTGGTAGCAGAACTAGATCCTAAACAAGCCACACTCACTTTATAGCATGCCAGATAGCTCTCTAACTAGCTCACACGGATTTGGACATTCCTGTTAATCGTGCTTCTGGTAAATTTGGCATCCCTTCTTCCTTTTCATCTTCATCTGACGAGCTTTCATATTTTACCACGGAAAGCCATCATTTTCAGGGATATGACTGCAAGTCAAAAGTCATATCCCTGAAAATTATGGTAGATCTCTAACACTACTATAGTACTGGTTTCGAACTCAGGAGTGGAATTTTATGTGGTGAACACAGACAAGCGGTGTGACACACACAATGTAACATCACAGTGCGGTTATAGGGAATATAAGCACTCCTGGAACGCTGATCGACCAATCAAATTAGTGGACCGGAACTAACAGTTTTATAATGTTCTTCATTCTATTGTTATAATGTTTGCGGCAACGTACGTATACCGTGTGTGATATTTTACACTGCTAATGAAACTAGGCTTTTGTACAGTCCAGGATGCACAGACGGAGGAGGTAAAGCTCCTAGTGCTTGGTGAATCAGGTTTCCTCCTCACAACGCACTCCGAGCTGGAGTCTCACACTAAACCTGTTGATGGATTACATGCCAAACCAGAGCAATCCCACAAGTCCACTTATCCTGATGCTGGGAATCGTGCACCACAATGGAGAAAGGGGGTTTCTGATGTGTCTTGGTGAAACCCATGTATCATCTTAAAGGTGTGTGTGTATATATGTGAGTGTGTGTGTGTGTGTGTGTGTGTGGATTTGAGCTGGAGTAGTGAATATAATAACAACGCACAGATGCGGGAATAATGATGCGGGGGAACAAAAAAGATGCGCGTGACTGAATATCTGGGACCAGGGTTAGTAGTGTAACACTATGATCACACACCATAATTATGTTACACAATAAATAGTGCATCTTTAGACACTTTGTGTTACTCTTATTCTCTTCCCAGTGAAACCATTCCGGAGTTTTATCCCACAAACCCCGAGAAATAAGACTCTAAGCTTAAAAAGCACTAAGGCTACAGCAGTGTCTAAACAAAAACAAACCGCAGCGCGTTTTGTTTGTGAGACTTAACACCAAACACACACACACACACACACGGAGAGAGAGAGAGACTTAACACAAACACGTACAGAGAGAGAGACTTAACACAGAGAGAGACCGCAATTAAACATCCGCGCGCAGCTTCTTCACCTCTGAGCCAGAACAGCGCTGTATTAGCGCTCTCCCATTCACTGACACACAAACGCATTACACCAAGTGGTGTAAACTTTCAAGTCTTACCTTGGCGCAGAAAAGCTGTTAAAATGAGCCAGGTGAAGAGTGAGAGAGAGAGAGATCCGCTCGCTAAGCTCGCCATGTTGAACACCTGCTCCAGACTGGCGGCGCTAAATCACCTAGAGACGCTCTGGAGGATAATGAGATGCGGGGAAGGAGAAGGAGGAGGATGAGGAACAGGGAAACCATTACACCACACACCATACACCAATAAAGTACATTTATGTGTCAAATGAGAGGGAAAAAAATCAAATTGTTTGTAGAATTTCTTGCAAAATCTTCCCTGTCACTGGCTTTTGTTTACAACCATCATGGAGCGTGAAAATATTATTAGCAATTAGCTTTTTATTTTCGAGCGCAGAAAATGTAGGTTTTGCCTGAGTTTTACAGACACTAACATGACACAGGGTTTTTTTTAATAACATGTGGAAATGAATTAATATATTTAAGCAAAATGTGACGTTTCTTGGAACCGGGAATTAATACATTAAGGTTAAGAGTTAAGTTTGGTGAGAGATAATGTATGCCACGAAGCAGGGGAGAGCGGGGTGAGTTGTCACGCAGCAAGGCTGCCACACTGTTTACACCAAAGGTGCTAACTCAAAAATTGTTTGACTTCATATTTTGAAGTCAGTTTGCTGTTCATATGTGGACAAAATCACTCTAAAAAAACTCTAATAACTTGAAATGTGAAAAAAAAAGGCACTTCACATTTTTTATAATAAACAAAGATATAGGAAGTGGAGCTACTGAGGATGCTGTAACATCCCTTACAACTGCAATTGCTAAAATAATAATAATAATAATAATAATAATAATAATAGTCGAATGCTTGAATCTGATTGGTCAGAAGGTGTGCAGTATTTTCGTAAAACAGCACAGCTTGGAAACTAGTTCCAGCTGTACGATGAAGGATTGGTATATTAATGTTCTAATACGTTATTGTTTCTATAGTAACAGCTCATTATTGTTTCTATAGTAACAGGGACTTGTATGATGAAAGCTCCACATAATCTAAGGTTGTGTCTCAATCAGCTCCCTAGGTCATGAATCAGTATATCGTGTACACGAGCTTGGTAAGGACCCTGGCTCACTACACATTGGGACACTGATGACTCAATTTCCGGAGAAATGACTATGTACTCTCGTTGTAAAATGTCACCACTGGCATTTATCAATAACAGACAATAAGACTGATATCTTTCTGACATGATATGTCACATAAATTCGTTAGCTTAGTCACATGCGTTTCTGTCATGGTACTTCAAGCAGGATCGTAGGCTAGCTAGTGGATTTTTTTTACGTTAAAAATTGCTAATGTAAGTAATCGTTCTAGAGCTACAACAACAATAACAAGCTACTTAGATTTGTAAACAAAGTTGGCTGAGAGTTTGTCTGCCATTTTTTTCGAGCTAAGAGGCTTCAGAAAATATGACATCATTTCCAATAAGGGAACATAGTGAGCATCGATGCTCCTTGGTTTTTTGCGGTGCATTGTGGGATTTTTTAGGGAGCGAAAGTTCCAGTGCACTGGAAGGATTTTGTGATTGAGACGACCCTTAAAATGGCTGACGCCCTGATCAGTGCCCTGACTACTGAACTAGGGAGCTCACTGAGACACACCTTAAGACTAATAATAAAAAAACAGATTTTAAAAACAGGTTTGTCTGACAAACTTATAATCGTTAATGCGGTGTCATTTTTGGTTTTTTTTGTAAGGAGACGTTTAACATTTACGGAAAGAGTCTCAGTCGTAAGCGCTTTGTAACAGTCATGGGGCTTTGTGAAGTTTATCAGCACAGGAAAGTTTTCAGGACAGAGAAGTTGATGCTTTCTGGTTTCTCTGTAAAATGACAAGCTGCTTTTTTTTGAGAGAGAGAGAGAGAGAGGAAGAGATCGGATTGAGTGAGAGAGTAAATGAGAGAAAAAAAGAGTGAGGCTGGTGAGGGAATGACATTGTTATCGCAGTTATAACATAAGCAAGAACAGGAACTTGTGTCTTGGATATTCCACAACATTAAATCTAGCTATAAACTGTTAAACTGTGTGGCATTTTGTACACCAATAAATTAAACATTGTAACTGTTGGCAAATCATTGTGGTATAAATGGAATTATACACTCCAGAGCGCGATGTTATACGAAAACCGTGTGTCGTGCTGCATCACACCCCACCCAGGTGTCCATTTTGGTATAACAGTGCAGTCTGGAGTGTGTTATTCCTTACATAGGACACATCTAGCACACATCACACAGGTATGCTGCTTAAAATTCCAGCACCCCAATGTAAAAACACCTTCTCTGGCCCCTGGTAATAAAACTTTGTTAGGTAGGAATGTTCGAAATTCTGATTTTACAGTGAGTAGAGGAGAAAATTAACTGTCTTTTGATACTTTAGCTGCAGTCCTATGTTAAGTTAGCCTTGAGATATAGCCACCATTAATAAGATATCATGAATGCAACTGTCTTTCTGCCTTGAAGTGTGTGTGTGTGTGTGTGTGTGTGTGAGATAGATTGCTCCACATCACATTCAAATTATGCCATCAATAAGACCATGTTGATCTACATTAATTTTAGTTATGTCTTTTCCTCAGTTATCTAACTAACACTGCTTTCATGTCTTACACCCATGACACATAACTGTATAATTATAATCTTAGTGTATATGCTAAGCGAGGCATAAATGTTAGTTTACTGCACAAATTGCACGCTTCATAGTTTCCTGTGTGTAATGACACACAAGCTGCTAATAATAACCAGCTATTATGCTTTGCTTAAACATGCCTCCTATGTAATATGTATGGCCGCATATTATCTCTGTGGCTGCAGGATGCATACTGTGATTTTTTTTTAAAGAATAAACTGTTGAATGTGCATTGCGCCTTTTTATAAGCCAACACAATGTGACTTTTTGGTATTACTGTCTCTGAGATGAACTTTGTAATCAATATTAATAAGAAGATGGGTCGTTGCCTGTGTTAAGTGCTAGGTTCTGGTAGTGATCTATGTTCAACCTACCAACTGTAACCTAACCCTTCTATATAAAACTCAGAAACCAATATTCCTTATAATCAGGATGTTTGGTACAAAGGTATTATAACTTAATTAGAAACACAAATTGTGTTACTTCATGTAGCATGTGGGTTATCCCTGGTTTGTGACAGAATTTCATAAGTTTGATTATGAAGTATATTTACAAACACTTTGCAAATGTAAACTATAAGGAAATTTACAACTATTTTTAATTTTTAAATTAATTAACATTTTTAATTGTATAAATTTAAACAATTAACAGAAGGATTGTTGTATGGGTTATATTTCTAGTTAAATAGAAGAAAAATAGAGTCATTCCCCTCATGACCTCATGACGTCAAGATTAAAAATCTTCACAAATTACTTTTCTTTTTTGCAGATAACTTGCAGTTATCATTTTTATGACTTTTAACTTTCATGCTGGTTTTACTGTAGTTACTGAATAATTCATAGTAGTTACTGAGTAATACCCTTTAAGGTAAATAACTGAATAAGAAGTCAGGACTTTAGTGGGTTAAAATCTAAACCTACAAGGTTTTAACCCTGTCTGAGTTTAATAAATATTCTGCTCCTGATATTCTACCTCTCAAGCAACTTCATGTGGCCTAAATATTGTATAGTTCCTGTCTCAGCTAACATAAAAAGATAGCTGTGTTGGATTTAGCTTTGTTCGTGATATCCATCCTTATTATATAGCTACTAAAATATCACCATTAGTTATAGGCCTGCATGCACAGAGACACATTGTAAGCGAGCGGCACTTATTTCTGATAGTTCTGAGCGGGCAGAATCCCATCTAATTGCACAATTTATTTGCTGCTCTATTCAGGGTGTTCACGTCAATCCTCATTCAGCAATGTACACAGATAGCATTTAGAAGCTCGTTTCAATCTCCCACACAGGTTTTCTTTCCACAGGATTTAATTTCACACATCAAGTTCACTTCTGATATCATTATCCATGGCAGCTTGCCTGCTCTAACTTAGTTAGAGATGGTAAACGCCACATGGAGATATTGTACAGCAGTCAGTCTGTGTGTTGGCTCTCCATACATTTGCGTTTGCTTTTTTTCATTTAGTGAATGCTTTTATCGAAAGTGATTTATATATAAGGTGGAAGAACACAATCCAGCCTATAGCTCTTTGGTATGGATGCAAGTGGCTTCGCAAGCACTAAACTGCGAAGGAGTCAATAAAACAACAAATAATACAATGTTGTAATATATGTAGAGAATGAAATTAATTGGCATGCAGTTTTAGGAAAATAATCAACAGTGGGGTAGTGTGATGTGGCCCGACGTGAAGCAGAGTTACTGTTACCATGCCAAAGTTGATTATTTATTCCAATGACATGTAACACAGTGTTTGATTACTCTTACACCACGAAAATTCACCAATGATTACAATTTGGTATTGTATAAAGAACAACACATTATACTTAGTATATACATTTAATGTTGACGAATGTCTGCAAAATAAATTAATTCCTGTTATAATGTTTGTTATAAGAGCTATATGAAGTTCTTCTCTCACCATCTTCTCTTTTACTCTCTCTTAAGGCTATTTTTGAAGCTCTTTTGAAGCTATAATTGTAGCTTTTCACCTAACTGAGAAACCATAGAATGATTCAATAATTTGATAGCGATGCGATATAAAGAAGGGTAACTTGGGCAAATACTACCAATACATAATATAAAGAAGAAGAAGAAGAAAGTAATAAATCTAACTCCAAGAGCACACAGAAACTATCAGCGTAAGAGATAAGAGCATGCCAAAAGAAAGCAAAAGTAGATAGACATAAATAATAAAAATGTATAAGTGCTCTCAGAAGAGATGAGTCTTCAGTTGCTTCTCGTTATACTGTATGGGCATAAGGACAAATTAAGCTTTGGGGTCTGATGTAATTTTCTGACCATTTATCATCTGTTCACTAATGGCTTTACCGTACACATTTGGGTCCATAAGTATTTGGACAGTGACAGTTTTCGTAGTTTTACCTCTGTCCACCACAGCAATGGATTTGATGAGTCCGAAGTGTAGACTTTCACCTTTAATTCAAGAGGTTTAACAAAGAAATGTTGCATTAACCATTTAGGAATTACAGCCTTTTTTACAGTACAGTTACTTTTTTTTGAGTCTCTCCATTTTCACAAGCTCAAAAGTAATTGGACAAACTAACATAATTATAAATATAAGGATTATTTTTATTTTTAATACTTGGATACAAATCCTTTGCAGTCAATGACTGCCTGAAGTCTGGAACAGATGGACATCACCAAATGCTGAGTTTCCTCAGCAGGCCTTTACTGCTGCTGCCTTCAGTTGCTGCTTGTTTGTGAGTCTTTCTGCCTTCAGTTTTGTCTTCAGTAAGTGAAAGCATGCTCAATTGGGTTGAGGACAGGTGACTGACTCAGCCATTTAAGAACACTTCTTTGCCTTAAGAAGCTCTTGGGTTGCTTTTGCAGTACAGATTTTTTTGGCGTCATTATCCATCTGTACTGCGAAGTGCCGTCCTATTAGTTTTGCAGCATTTGACTGAATCTGAGGAGAACGTATAGCTCTATATACTTCAGAATACATCCTACTACTTCTATCAGCAGTCACATCATCAATAAATACCAGCAACCCAGTAGTTTCATTGCCAGCCATACATGCCCATGCCCAACACTTCCTCCACATGTTTGACAGATGATATGGTATGCTTTGGATCATGAGCCCTTCCTTTCCTTCTCCATGGTCTTCCCTTCCCATCATTCTGTTACAACTTAATCTGGCATCAGAACTAGTCAGGCCTTTTTTTTAGAGTTTTTTTATTTTATTTTTTTTTTATCAAAGTCTAATCTGGCCTTTCTGTTCTTGAGTGCTACCAGTGGTTTGTGTCTCAAAGTAAACTCTTTGTATTTACATTCATGAAGGTATCTCTTGATTGTAGACTTTGACAATGTCTACCTCCTCCAGAGTGTTCTTCACTTGGCTAGATGATGTGAAGTGGTTTTTCTTTACCAAGGAAAGAATTCTGCGATCATCCAGTTTAGTTCTCTTCCGTGGTCTTCCAGGCATTTTGGTGTTGCTAAGTTTGCCAGTGCATTCCTTCTTTTTAAGAATATGTAAAATTGTTGCTTTGGCCACTCCTAAAGATTCTGCTATCTTTGGCAGTTCTGTTTTGTTTTTTCAGCTTAATGATGGCCTCTTTAACTTGCACTGACACCTCTTTGGACCACATATTGAGATTTCCCATGAACAGTGACCAAATGCAAATTCAATGTTTGGAATCAACTTCAGACCCGTTATCTCAATCTATCAATTTATCATGAAATAATGAGGAAATAGGCCACACCTGGCCATGAAACTACTTATCAGTCAATTGTTAAACCCCTTGAATTAAAGCTGAAAGTCTACACTTCAATCATATATTGATTGCTTCATTTCAAATCCATTGTGGTGGTGTACAGAGGCAAAACAGTCCTCATTCACAACTCCATGCATTTTAAGTTCTGTCGAAATGCTAATTATGTTTTTTGAGCGACCAGCAATTGAAAAAAATGTTGCTATATGACAGATATAAGCCATTGTTCAATTGAGTTGCTTTTCTAAATGCTGCACAATAACTCGGCAGGATGCTCTCTGCCCCATTCAGCTGCATAGAGGTATTATTGCACCTAGTGGTCAAAAATGGGAATGCAACAAACATTAAGAGAGGCCCATTGGTGCAAGAATCGCTCTGCCCCATTCTTGCTCTATGAACATTTTTAGTGGAGGAGGAGGTGTTCCACAGCCACCAAGATCATGTTTCATAGCATATCAATGGAATTAAATCTAATATATTTTCAGAAAATGGCAGAGTGTAAGTGCCTATAATGTCAGATATATTGCAAAGATTGGTAGAGGGAAAGAGGGATTATGGAGTAGATAATGTCCGTATATCAGAAATGCATGTGCATCATGGTGACCTTGTTTCCCAGGCTGAGAATTGGAAGAAAAATGTGTCTCCCTTTTCCAATGGCCAGATTTATTTATTTATTTTTTGGATAGTTTGAGGTCTTTTTGTGCTTTTTGAGATGGAGTTTGGGCTAGAGATTTTGCTGAAACCTGGCAAACACACTTGCTTTATCAAACCCAGTTGAACAAAGGTACAGCTGCTACACTGGATGTGTATGTGGGATGTCTGTATGTTGCTGACTGTCACCTGCCTATTATTGGGTTACTCTAAAAATTCACTAGACAATTGCCTATAGCATAAATCACATGTGATAGCCTCTCGACTGAATTTTGTTTGAGGCTATGTCATTATTAATGTCATCCTGCCCCAACAAAATCTATGGACATGAGCTGCTGCTGCTGCTACTCACTATAAAAGGTATTTTGACATAGCCTGTTTATACAGCTGCAGAGGAGTAGTGTACATTATTCCATTTCTGACTTCATGACTCTTCAGGATGTGTTAAATAGCACTAAATAAATCACATTTACAGTACACTGCATTGGATGATGGTTCTTCTGTGGTCACTCTGTTATCCAGACAGCCCACAACTCATCCCGATCCCAGTACTGCTTCAAAGCAGTGAACTGCAAGCCTTCATCTCTCTCTCTCTCTCTCTCTCTCTCTCTCTGTGTGTGTGTGTGTATGTGCGTGTGCAGGTGACCGCTGTGCCATTGACCCCTCAGGGAACCATAAGAAGGACAGAGAGCCAAGACACTCTCTTTGTTTTGCCTGCAGGCTATGCCAGTAATGAATGCTGACAAAACTCATAAATTCCTAATAGTGGGGCATGGCCAGTTCCCTTTTTCCATAGATCAGCACAGTATCGATGCCAACTGCAAAGGGTGTTAACCAGTTTTTGGGGCCACAACTGAGAGATGCACAAACATATCTCGGCAACACAAAGAACAGAAAGGTGTTAGATCATTGCTTCATCATCAATCACAAAACCTGGAATGAAATATGAAGCAGTATATGGAGGGAATACTCTGTGAGTAATGTATCCAACAAGTTCATAGAAGGGTCAGCTTTACGCAACATTACAGAATATAATGCTGATGCAACGTTCCAAAAATGTGACATAATAAGATTTGGCTTTGCAGTGTTCTAAGAATGTTACTAACACAGCATTCGCAGTTGACCATTAAATCAAAAATGAACATTACAGCAGCTCATGACTGTAGAGTTTGTTGGGGCAGGATGGCAATAATAATGACATAGCTTCAAACAAAATTCAGTCAAGAGGCTATCACACTTGATGCTTGATACTATAGCCTACTAGCTAGTGAATTCTTAGGCATTTGAGAGTTGACAACATACAGTCATCCAGCATACAGTCTAGCAGCTGTTTTTGAGCAGTTTTAGACATACCTTTGTTTAACTGAGTTTGAGGTAATATCATTAATCAGGCTTTACAGGTTTCAGCAAAATTTCCAGCCCAACTAATCTCAAAAACCACACAAAAGACCTGAAACTAGTACAAATAAAGATGTTCGTCTTCTTTTTCTCAGCCTTTGCTTGGGCAGCAAGTATTACAGATGGATTTCTAATGTACAGACATTATCCACTGCATAATCCACCTTACCTTCTCCCATTTTTTGCAATATAGCTTACAATAAAAATAGGTCTGCGCATCATAGGCACACTGTCTGCGCCTACACTTTGAATCTTCTGCAGAAATTGATTAGATTTAATTAATTTAATTTGCAATCAAACAAGATCTTGGGAAATCATGAATATTTTAAACTAGCCCAATCTGGCAACGTTGTCATTAACTGTCTGCACTTACACTTTGTCTCTTTTGCAGAAATTGATTAGATTTAATCAATTTAATTTGCCATCAAACAAGATCTTGGGAAATCATGAATATTTTAAACTAGCCCAATCTGGCAACCTTGTCATTAACTGTCTGTCTGCTGATCCTCCTCCTTCTCAGAGCATGGGGCTGCATGATTATTTCCCATATGGACCTCTAATATTGCTTGTTGCAATGCCCATTTTTGACCCTAAACACAATACTAACTCTATGGATTTAAATGGGAACATGAATGCTCTGCTAGGAATGACAACTTCCTAGAAATGTAACATTCAGAAAACATTCTGCTAACCTTACATGGTTAACTGCAATGGTAAGGTCCCAATTAATCTGTATGCAACATCTGTAGTTAGTGTAGTTTTAGTTATGTTAAAATTGTCTAAATTGTTCTCTTGTCATGAGAAAACTGTCATATTAATTATCAAATGTGGCTCTTACAACTGCAAGAAAACATGAAAGTCTGTCTAAATAAGTGTTATATTGATTTTATACCAAAGTGCAGTTGAAATCTTGAATCTGATTGGTCAGAAGGCATTGATTGATTTCCTATAACAGCAGCTCCGAGAGTAGGCACAGGCAAATCACAGGTTTTTATAATAATGTGCTAATTCTAATATGTTTCTATGGCAACAACTAATTCTGAGACTTATATAATTTTCTTAATGTGGTAAAGTTTCCTGTGAGGAGGAATAAGATGAACAAAACACATGCTGTTAAAGGAAACTACTCAACTTCAGGGTGGTAGTTGCTTCGTGTCTGGCCACATCGCACCACCCTGCTGTTGAATATTTTCCAATAACAGCATGCCTGTCATGTTTTACTACTTGCTTAGAGCCTATTTAAATGGGCAAAAAATATTATGTTGTACTCATGTTTCCTAACATATACTGTGGTGTCCCACAAGAATCCAAGCATCTTACTCCTCTGCGTTTCATTCTATATATACACTTCCTCTAGCTGGTATAATTAACAAATAAAACATTTCTTTTCATCCAGACACAGATGGCATATGTCTTTCCTGTGTGACGCTCAGACCGCATGAGTGCTTAGATGACGCTGTGGGTGTGTCATATTTTCCTGCAGTTAATCCAAAGTAAGACAGAAGTCCTTATTATAAGATATAAAGGACAGAGGAAAGGTTTATGGTGTTATTTTGACTCCTTGCCTCTGAAAGCCAAAAGCCGCATCAAGAACCTAGAAATATTTTATGAGCGCGACCTCAGCTTCAAAACTCACAATTGTAATATCTGCAGAATAATATCTCTAAATTCTGGGAACGTCCTCTTATACATCTTAGGCATCTTTTAGTTATCTAGACTGTTTACTGTCTGATCTGGTCTACGTAGGAGCTGTACCACTAATTTACGAATTCAGAATGCTGCTGCCACAATACAGATTTGAATCAGAATAATAAAAACCTCTTAAACTCCCAGGAGCCATCACCAACATCTGTTAGTCTCATAACTCCTAATAATTAATAGTTGAATAGATTCATAGTAGCTACTGAATAATATGATACTATACTCTAAGATGAATAAGAGGTTATTTTTATACACTTCACTGGCTAGCTGTGTATGAAAATGTGAAATGATTTTACAAGTCTTTTTATTAGTGACTGAATGTCATCAGTCTTAACCCTTTCTATCCCACTATCCACCTTAAATCATTCCCCCCTCCCTTTTTCTTCAACCTCTTCAACTCCCAGTATCAGTCTTGTTTTGCTTTTATCTGAAACAATTTAAATTCAAACAATCTAAACTGAATTCTGTTTCAAGTTGAACTCAAATTTGCAACTCAAATTGAAAGAAAGAAAAAAATGCATACTTATGAATCAGAACAAATGCCAACTGCAAACTAAAATCCTAACTGCAGCAAATAAATTCATTTAGAAACTACTGTTTACAAATCAGATAAGTATTATTAGAAATACTATATACTGTAGCTGACTGGCTTAGCTTTTTGGTACAACCTTTTCTCTTTTTTTATATTTTATTAAGTTAATAACAGGACAGTGCTCATGTTTTCATTGTCTTACATAAACAAATTCATAAGAATTTGTACATAGCAACTGGTGTGAAAATTTGTGAATGATTAGGATAAGGGTGGCGGCTTAGCAGGCTTAGATCATGTTACATCTTCATTCCTATGAAATCATGAAAGTAAATGATCCACGTCATTGTAAACCCTCTACAGCACAGGAGAGCAATTCCACAGTGCTGTTAATGCGTATCAGAACTGAAGTTACTTGTGCTTCCAAATTGATTTGTGTTTCATTTGTGCAGAACTAATAGGAAAATGCACTCAGACAATGCTATTGACTAGAGCAGGCTTGTCTCCCCGATTCAACTAATGAAATATCAAATACTTGTGTGTATGGGTCTAATTGGCGACCTGAGCTCATGTGAACAGCAATCAATCAGGGCTGAATACTCTAATGGAAATGTAGATTGCAATAACAATAATAATAATAATACTAATAATAATAATAATAATAATGATGCAGCACAGTTTCAAAAACAGTGGATTGTATGCATTCAGTCAAGGCAGTTGTTAACTGTTGTGTTCATTTTGCTCGTTTAAGACTTTACTGTATCACAAGAGAATCAGAAGATTTTTATCTATTAAAATCATTTTGATGACAAGATTGACAAACTGGTCACCCAAATGCAGTTAGTTGAATTAAGCCATTAGAACAGTAACACATACACACATATATACATACATATATATACATACATATATATATATATATATATATATATATATATATATATATATATGTGTGTGTGTGTGTGTATATATATATATATATATATATATATATATATATATATATATATATATATATATATATAGAAACAAACCATGTTTCCATTCTGTAGATTGTGGGTTCACGTGGCTTTCAACAAGAATGCTAGTTGAGTAACAGCTCCCCCTTGTGAGTGTGAGTGCATATAAAACAAATTCTGCCACTCCTGAGCACTAGCCACATGTTACTGTGCTCAGGTGGGATATGCATGAGATTAGTTAAGATTAGTTGTACTAGATTTAATTAATTAATTCATGTTTTTTCATTCCATTTATGTGCTGCTCATTGGCAGGTCAAATTAATGATGAAAGACACTTTAAGCCCTTATCTGAGGTAAATAATCAATAATCAAAAGCAGTACTAGGTCAGAGACCCCTGCTGATTAAATTGTGTGTGTGTGTGTGTGTGTGTGTGTGTGTGTGTGTGCAGTACTGTGCAGAAGTCATAGGCATGTGCAAAGAAATGCTGTAAAGTAAAGATGACTTCAAATATAATGAAATGTAATCTTTCTACTTAAAAGAAAAATACTACAGTGTGCAGTAAACTAAACAAAGTCAGTATTTGGTGTGATAACCCTTTGCTTTTTTTTTTCTTAAATAGCAGTCCCAGGTACAATTTGTGCAGTTCTATAAGGAAATTAGCTGTAAGTTTTACTGAGCATCTTGCAGTTCTTCTGGAGACTTTGACTGTCGCACTTGCTTCTTATTTTTGCAGCAAATCCCAGCAGCCTTCATTATTATTATTATTATTATTTTTATTATTATTATTCTCTTACATGATATGTTGTTTTCTTTACTGACATATAAAGTTTTTTCTGTAACATTATTTTTTGGAAAACTAAAATGTTTTTGTTCTGACTAAAAAATAGGGTGCCTAATACTTTTGTACACAGTAATTGGGGGTGAAAACTTTTGAACAGAATGGAGATGTGTACATTTTTCTTAAATATCGTATTTTTTCATTTAGTACTGCCCTTCAGAGGCTACAGAAGATAGTTACATGTTTCCCAGAAGACCAAATAAGTTAAATTTACCCTGATCTTCAAATTCAAAAAGTTTTCACCCCCCGGCTCTTAATGCATGGTTTTTCCTTCTGGAGCATCAGTGAGCATTTAAACCTTCTGTAATAGTTGCATATGAGTCCCTCAGTCGTCCTCAGTGTCAAAAGATGGATCTCAAAATCATACAGTCATTGTTGGAAAGGGTTCAAATACACAAAAAATGCTGGAAAACCAAAGAATTTGTGGGACCTGAAGGATTTTTCTGAAGAACAGCAGGCAGTTTAACTGTTCAGGACAAACAAGGGACTCATGAACAACTATCAGTAACAACACAGTATTAAGAATCAAGGGGATGTAAACTTTTGAATGGGGTCATTTTTATAAATTCAGCTATTATTTTCTTATGTGGACTATATGTAAACATCTTTTATGTGAAATATCTTATTCAGATCAGCACTAAATAAAAAATAACATGCATTTTGTATGATCCCTCTTATTTTGGTAAAATAATAAACATTTTGCAGATTCTGAAAGGGGTATGTAAACTTTTGACCTCAACTGTATATATATATATATATATATATATATATATATATATATATATATATATATATATATATATACACCACTAAGACACCCTAAAGCCTCATGGCTTACCTCCAATTCCAAACCTTTGTGACACTGAGGTGCAGTACTAAAAGTGATCATCTGTGACAGCCCTTCCTTCATAAAACTGTGCGACATTTCTCCATGCAGTACATTGTAGTTTTCAACAAAGCACTTGTGGCTCACTATGCAAAGGTACAAGATACAATGTGAGTCCCAAATGTCATCAGGGCAATTTTTTGTTACTTCCCCTCCTGATTCAAAAGAAGGTCAGACATTTAGTTTCACCAACAGATTGGTGCATTTCATTCGTTTTTGTTGGTGTGATCTTTTGTTGTTTTGGTGTTTTTTTTTTGTTTTTTTTTTGTTTCACCAAAACAACAAAAGCTCTTACCAACAAACATGAATGAAACACAATGTTAAAATCATTTATTACGCCGCAGCCCAATATCACATTATGTACTGTATATGTTAGAGTACTTCTAAAATGTCTAAATGTTTGTTGGTTCGATGGAGGAAATGTTCTGGGCTACATTGATGGGCACTGCAATGCAAATATCCCAGTTTCTGTTCCAGTCTTTTCATAGCTGCATACAAATCACATCATTCTGTACTAAATAGTGAGCCAGAAGAGACAGTCATGATTGTGATAAATATTCTTTAGCATGCAAAATTATTTTGCTAGCAAAACAGTTAGCAGTAAGGTTACTATGACTGACCCCTGTCGTGGCTACATCACAAACGACATGCTACATTTTAGCAATCAATAATAATCCTATAAGTGTTTAACTGACCACTGTCTTGTATTAAATAGGGTGTTAAAATGATAGTATATTACGGTGAAATACTTTTTTGGCGTGTGGTTTGGAATGCAGCCAATGTGTTGCAGTGGCTAAACACTTCAAGCTAACAATGTTCAATATGTGCCTCAGATACTCTTCTACTTTAGCATACTAATAACAATTTCACAAAGAAGGATGCCGTTTGGGATAGAGCCTGATGTTGATTTTTTTTTTTTTTTTGATGACATCATATCATTACACTTTATATGTGCAGATTTCAAGAATATGATTCATCCTGCAGCACCACGTCAACAAAACTTCAACTCCATCACCGCGATAAACAATAAGGTGCCATGCATTGTGACATTACAGTACATGAGTCATAGATATGGATGTGCCACCCATGTGTACGACACTCATTGTACATCACGCATGTTGTGTCACATGACTCACACCCATGTGTTTTGTGGGTGTCATAGTCTAGTTGTGTAGTTGTAGCTGTAGCCACTCCTGCACTGACAGGACACAGACAAGAAAGCCAGGCATGTACACACACACACAATCACATATAAATACACACACATACCTCAGGACTGAGAGACGCAAATAGCCAAACAAGACCAAACACTTATCAAGTACATAATTCGAGTACTTTACGTTTTATCATAAATCACAATCCATTTCCTTTTTTTAACAGTTAAAATATAACTAATTCACCAGAGACACTCTGCGTAAACATGATACACTGAAAATGACAGATCATGGATGTAATATTTCTTGTTGATCATTTAGTGATGGTGAATTATGGTGAATTATGTTTATACTCTATAAAACTCTGTACAGCACTAGTTTTAAACTAAACCCAGGTTATCAAAATTCAGTTGTAGCGGTGTAAGTAGGTGCAGATCCATGAAGTGCTTCACATCTAAAAATATGTCGAGACAGATCTTATATGAAAGACTTATTTGAATACTCTGTAATTCCTAAATCTTACAAACAATTGTTAATCAGTGCATAAGTGGCAGCATTTATACTGCTGAGAGGAGGAAGAATAATGTAGACAGTATGGTTAAGGTTCTCTTCTAGTGATTGGAAGGGTATGAGTTCAAATTCCAGGACTTTCCAAGAAGCAGTGTTGGTCCTTACAGGAAAAATGTCACCTGAATGATGTGCATATCAGTACTTATAACCAGTATGTGATCTTCAATTGTCCAAAAGATTTATTTTACAATTTAATTCTAAGTTGACTTGTTCGGTTTAAACTTCTTCATGTACAATTTGGACTATTTTCCACTTCAGTTTCCTATATTACCCACAATGCCATTTGACTGCCTGCTTAAAACGGCTCTAGCGGGAATTCCTCATTACCTACAGAGAGCAATGCAGCAGCGCTTTAGTCCATTAGTCTGTCCAGGTGTCTCGCCTATTCATTTGTACACTCTGCTCAAACAGATCAGTTTCCAAAGCTTCAACTTTCATGCTGAGACCGTCGTTAACGCCATCACGCTCATCATATCATAGATGGTTTACTAGCTGAATCTCTGCCCTAACTCAGCTCAACTGCGTTGTATATCTGCACTGAATTCTGAAACTGTGGATCCAACATTTGTTGTCTCCACTATCTCTAAATTGGATTTCTCATTAATATGACACTGAATGTTACTGGAAAATGGTGAGTGAGAAAAGAAGCACCTTTGTTTCTAGGTGCTCTACTTGTTTACTTATGTTTGAGATTGCTGACATTTTTTTCTCCTATTAAACACCACTGTAACTGCACTAACAATGTCCCTATGTGACATCAGAGCGGCAGATAACCATTAGCTTCTTATTTTAATAACGGAAATACAGCACCAACCGACAAATTACCAAATATTTCAGTATAAATACTGTATATTTAATGTGTTTCAGGGTAGAGTTTTGTTTTAACCCTCAGCTCCCTAGCTGTATGTTACGATTGTACTGTACCTCACTTGCAAGTTAGAAGCATCTGCAAAATAATAATAATAAAAATTGAAATAAAAACAATTGAATGTAATGATTGCACTTTTTGTGCCTCTTGTTTGTGGTGGTTTGCTTCCTGTCCAACTGTCCAACCCACCATCCAAACTCCAGGAATAGATGAGGAATGTGTCTTCTTTCTCAGAATAGTGCTGGATGTATTGTTTATAGTTCACCTACACATACTATAACTAATCCTTTTTCACTTATGTGTTCAATAATATGCAAGGAGAAACTAATTGTTTCTCAGCAAAGAATATATATGGCAATATAAATGCAAATATAAATGGCAAATATATTTTAGTAGCCAATGATCTGGGTTGTAACACAATGAAAGGTTTAAAGATCTTCAGTGCACATATTCTACTGAAAGGACACTTCAATGTGAAGAAAGAATGAAGTTAAATAATGCCAATTTTGCAATATAAAAGTATCAATCATTTTGATGAAATGTTTACCTTGAGCATGATAACTCTACTAGAAGGTATTGTGCAGGTATTGATATAGATGATGTCCAAGGGAGGCAAGTAAAGCTGCACATGCAGGCTATATAGCACTTCACATGGCTCAGGGCAACATTATAATGAGACAAGACTGCCAAGTAAATTAACAGTTCTTCTTTTAACTACTCAAGGTGATGCTTCTGGCATATCCATTTGCGCATTCGTTTTCACTTCTTCCTGATACCTTCTCTACTATTTAAAATGTCTTCATTATCTATGTGTGATGAAGTAATGACATTCAAATACAGAAGGATATAGAAAGAATAGGCTGTATGTTTTTTTTTTAATTGGAATAATTTGCATGTGAAAATTAATTCTTTGTATCTTCAACCATTATAATCCATAATTGGCTTTTTTTCCCTGTGCAATATTTCTGTGCAAAATTATTTGCATAATATTAATTAGCAAAACATTCTATCATAAAGGGTGAGTTCAAGTGAACATCTGTGCTCCTTTTTTTATTTGAAAAGTACAATAATTGCCTGGGGGTCAGTCCCTTGTCTATGACTATAGAGATGGCTAAACTTTCAGTGAATGTTTGCTTTAGGACTCTTTTTACCTCAGTTAACCTGCAACTACATAACTTTAACTTGCACTGTGTTTTATTTCAGGATCACATAAGCTTAACAAAGTACTGTAGGCGGACAACTCCTTTACTTAGCATGATAAGTAAAGAATAAAACATGACAGCCAAAAGTTGATTATTTTCCAATAACTGCATGCCCCAAATTGTTTTTATTCCTCTTATACCAAAGCAATTCTCCAATGCTAACGATTTTTATTTATTAAGTGAACACACCTCATACGTTTATCCATTGGTACATTAAATGTTGTGGAATGTTGTTACAACAAATTAGTTCCTGTTATCACTAATGTTATAACATCTGTATGTAGTCATCCCCACACCAGGCTCTATCATAATGTTAATAAATAAGACAACAAAAATGCAACTTATCATGTTACCGAGAAAACACAAAGCCCTCCATCCTGAAGACATTATACCAGAAAAGTTACAGCATCCGCCATAGCCGTACAAGTCTCTGTTTAAGTTACTATAGAAATGATAGTAAGCCTCTGAATTGCCAGCACTACTGTCAGGACCATTTCTAGCAAATAAAACATGGGCAAATGCTCAGTTCATCAATAACCAGAGTTTTAAAGTAATTTTAAGAAATTAAAAATGTAAGTAATTTCACAGCATTCTGAAATGTGGAAAACAAGGCCTATTTGTTTGTTAAGTGGTGTTGCTGATTTTATGACGAGCACTTCAATCTTATTGTCTTTCAAGTACCTACACTGGCCTTTACAAGCATTAAATAAATATTTTACAAAGCAATGCTGAAGGGTTTATATAAGGTTTCTGTCAAAAATTGTGAGATGATGAAAGTTTTATAAAGTATTGTATATTGCTTTGTTTTCACATGGAAGAAGAGAAGAATGAAGAAAGAAGAGGCCTCAATTATCATGACGGTCTGAAACTGTTGTATCTGTAATTAATTAAGCTTTATGTTGATAGTTATTATTTTGCGTTCACTAACATTCATGATGTATTGAGAAATTTTCTATAAAGTATCCATCTGTCATCTTTCCTTTCAGAGAGTTCAGTTAATCATTCAGGGAGTTAATCATTTAAGGTGTGAACTAGTCAACTGGTCTTGCCATATTAATAACGCTGCCATAAAATACCTTTATGACAGTTCCACTGAAAATGGTTAAAGTAATATTCTAGTAATATGGGAAGATCCTTCTTTTTCCTTAACCATCAGTACTTCAGATGCTGCCACCTTGAGCTATCTGAGTGTAGCTCTCTGGCTTTCAAACAGAAATGGGAAAAATGCATGATGCCGATTGGTTAGCGGGATTGATCCCATTTCTCTCCATAGCAGCCGATAGCCAATAAAAAAGGTGAGTTTTTGACCTTTTAGCAACATAATTATGGTACAATTACTATGCAAACCATATTATTTGACACATACAGTATATCATGTATAATTAGTACAGTGTTAGAAATTCGTCCAACTCAGTTTCGTGTCTTCAGATGTTTATATTGTGCGCTTGAAGAATGTTCAGTTCAGCTTTTTAACCAATAGAAGCATAACTTCAGAAAGCTTTCACCAGCTTAAATCTACAGATTGAACAGGCCTGGTGTAGGTAGGAGAAGAAGAGAGGATGGAAGGAGTAAAGGATATATATATATATATATATATATATATATATATATATATATATACACGTGTGTGTGTGTAAAGGATTTATGCAATGCTTATGAATATGTTCCAAATGTCTTATATGTACATAAAGGGTCATTCCATCTCAAGTGGTTCAATACAGGTTTCTTGACCATTTTTAATTTTCCTAATTTTTTTGAGTGAATACCTCTATACATTGGCAGTGCAAAACCAGCAGTTTTTTTTTTTTTTTTTACTTGGTATAACCACGACGGCCATCTTTGTGTCATGGAACACAAGCGCATTACAAGGTACCTGTACATATAAATATATAAACATTTTGCACATTCTTGTTCCTTAGACTTAGAACTTAATTCCTAATGTAATGCTCAAGATGCTCACAGCTCCACTTTTAGGGTCAGTTTATTATGGGAAGGGTTCTCAGTGTTAATTTTTTAGATGGTACCTAGGTAAGCATAGTGTGCATGCAGAACATTTCAGGGTTGAGACTTCTCTTATTTATTTTTTTATTTTTTTATGGGGGCAAGAAAGTGCAATTTTTTAAAATTCCCCTCACTTTCAGGTTGAATATCTCTGGTGGGGGACCAGATACGAACTTGAAATTTTCACAGACATAAGGCCTCTATAGTAGCATTCTGCTGTGAAAAAGAGTTTGAGATTCCACTGGTTACAGAGCTATGGCTAGTAGAAATCTGGGGATAATTACTTTATTTCTGCATTTTAAGAAATAAACAGAATGTACCTTGTAATGTGTTCTAGAGATCAGTTTTTGTTCCAAGGAGCTAAGACCATCCTATTGATATTGACGTTTCCATAAACAGCTGTATAACCAAAATTTGTTGTGTGCCATGGCACAAATATTGCCATCATGGTTAAACCAAGTGAAATAATTTTAAAAAATGGCTGGTGGTTTTACAATGCCAGTACATGGAGGTAATTACCCAAAATATTTTTGAAAAATTAAAAACGGTCAGGCAACTAACTTTACAATTATTGGACCACTTGAAAATGATTCAATCGTAAATCAGTTCAAGTAATAGTCTCCTGTCTGAAATGTTTTAATGTTGTGTGGTTTATTACACTGTGTCTGGGGCAGAGATAAACATTAGCTTCATGGCTCACAAAGTGGAACTGCAGTCTTCTGTCAATTTGGAGGTAACAAGTTCTTCCTCATTCCCCCTTGAGACCATTTTATCTTTTTTTTTCCTTCACTGAGCTGCCAGTCATATACTGCAGGGGGTAGTAGAGAAAGGGTTGGTATTAGTCTTTTTGTGGGAAAATATTGCCAATAAACCTGCTCAAATTGTCATGGATTAACCCACCTCTGCTCATTATATAGCGGTCTTCTCATGGGAGTGGAAAATCTGACCTAAGACAGAAATAATTTGAGGTGCTGATGGAGTCCAAGTGAGTTATATTCCTATCTAATTGGCACTGGGCAGCCTACACCATCCCTCAAGGTTCAACTTAGTGGCACTGCAGCTAGTTCAGAGAACTGCACAACCCTAGAACAAAATAACAGCATGTATAACATGCGAGAATGGTATGCATTTCTCTGTATCTTATTCTTATTGGATTTTTAAAATTCTTCACAGTATTAAATATTGGACACATTAAATACAAGGTTTTGGTAATGGGTCTCCGTGTCTATCCTATACAGAATTGCATTCACTCACTGCACTCCACTGTATTAAAAATATCTTTACATCTGCACATTCATACAATTATCCAATCAGCCAATCATGGGGTTCAAAACAGGAATCTGAGGTTACAGTGGGTACGGGATCCCAGAAACTGAACAGTTGAAAATTGGGTAAAAGACCATTTTCCAAATCATCAACCATTCAGTTTTAGTGAGACTGTGTCCACTGTAGCCTCAGATTCCTGTTGTGTAAACTCTAAAGTGAAACCTGATTTGGTTGCCTGCTGTTGTAGCCCATCTGCCTCAAGGTTCAATGTGTTGTGCATTCTTAGATGCTTTTCTGCTTAGTGCGGTTGTAAAGAGTGGTTATTTGAGTTACCATAGCCTTCCTGTCAGCTCAAACAGTCCGGCCATTCTCCTCTGACCTCTCTCCAACAGAAATTTGAAATATTTTCTGCCTGCAGAACTGCTGCTCACTGGTTGTTTATCACACCATTCTGTGTAAACTCTAGAGACTGTTGTGTGTGAAAAACACAGGAGGTCAGAAGTTTCTGAAATACTCAAACCAGCCCATCTGGCATCAACAACCATGCCACAGTTAAAGTCACTGAGATCACATTTTCCCCCATTCTGATGTTTGATGTGAACATTAAGTGAAGCTCTTGATCTGCATCTTCATGATTTTATGGATTGTGTTTTTAAAGTGTGTGTGTGTGTGTGTGTGTATAGGTGTGTGTATGAAACAGTCTTGTTAGAATTCCAGAGATTGGAATTGTAAATAGGTTTCACTTTGACTTGTGACTGAGTGTCGTGTGTGGTGGGGAATGGCGGAGGATTCGTGGCAGATGCGGACATGGACATGACTATAATGAACCCCATTTGGATGAGGGCTGGGTGGCTCCAGGCCATAGCCCTCCCAGTCAATCAGATATTGGAGACATCCTCTGGGATGACGTGTCAAGAATGGCCATTACTCTCTATGTAGGTGTTCCCCCCCACTGTCCAGAGTTGATAGTGGTGTCTCAGTGGGAGATGTCTTGTCTAATGGACCAGAGACTGTGGGTTTGAAGAGAAAGACACTTTAACTTGGTGAGAGGCAATACTGACAAGGTAACTGGAGTTTATACGTGACCTCATTTATGTGCTGAAAGACTTTGAAGGGGATAGTGTAATTGTGATATCCGTACCTGAACAGACGCAAATCTCTGGTGGCTAACCAAGCCCAATCTCCAGGTTAATAAATGTATGTTTCTGATGTCTGTCTCCAAACTCATGTCACTGAACAGCCTGATCCACATACTGTATCTGTGGGCAGCTTCCCTTGCCCCCTATCTCTTTTGAAACCACTCATTAACAGCAAGTGCATTGGCATGGCATTCTAGGGGAAAAGGTGAGGGTGGTAAACGAGTAGAAGGTCAGCACAAAAATATGAATCTTCCTTTTTCCTGGTGTACCTTCTTAATTGGACCATTAGCCTGAGAGCAATAGCCAGATGTTAAATTTGTTGACACTCCCATCTTTTTTATGAATGATCACCATACTTGTGATATGAATTGAGGCAATCTGTATGAGACTATGTGTTCAGGGATGCCAAAATACTAAAAAAAAAAAAAAAAAAAGTGCTGAAAGTGGAACCACAATTTTTTTTTGTCAAAATCTAAAGAGACCATTGATGCTGAGGAATTGCAAAGTCTCCAGGAAGAGCCCTGGAGGCTTTGTTTTGGGCACATGATAATCATAGTTTGTGCTGGATATCAATAAAGCATGGACTCCCACTAGCAAGCCTTTGTTATGTTTTGGTGGCTCTTAGACATCCAGTAACTAGAGAGGTACTGTATGTGCCCAGGTGTTGAGGGCATCACAGAGGTGAGGACATATGTTTTATCTGGTGGGCCTTGTGCAGGAATTGGCTGACCGCTGAGGACTTGACCTATTTCTTGATCAAATGTCCCAGTTCATGATGGCCATAAACAGGATTGAGGCAATATAGTGTCTTTAGTCTCAGGTTTGAGGCCTGACGAGTAAATGCATCAACTTTGATGTCTTTGGAAACAGAATGGTGTGAGAATGGTGAAATTGAATCAGAAGAAAAATAGAGGCAATCTGGCTTTTTTTGGGATGAGACGTTTTGTCATTTTCAGGTATTTAAGTTTTTTGTGGTGAGTGTACACTGTAAATGTGTACTCTGATCTCTCTAACCAATGGCACCATTCCTTTAAGGCTAATTTAATGGCCAACAATTTTCTGTTCCCATTGGTTTCCTAGAAAAGAAAGCAATGGGGTACATTTTAGCAGAGGAGTTCTGATGGTGAGAGAGCACAGCATCAATCCCCTTCTCTGAGGTATCATCTTCGAACGTGAAGGGCAGACTGTGGTCAGGGTGTTTGAGAATAGGTGCTGTGGTGAATGATCATGTGAGGGCTATGAATGCCAGATTGGCTTGAGTGTTCAAGACAAATTATTTTGATCCTCCTTTTAACAGTGATATGACTGATATGAGTGATTTTGCACAAATCCTGCCAGGACCTTGCTTGTTTTCAAAAAAAGTAAATCAGTGCTTCTCCGGCCCACTGTGATAAACTCATAGTCTGTGGCTAAGCTACGAAACTTCTGTACTCCTCTGCAGGATGAGAAAGTCGAGAATGTCTGCTGATCCACCAGGCCACTCCTCGTCAATTGATTTCCTTTTAATTCCGCAAAGTGCTTGCAATTTGAAAATGAAAATGTAAACTGGAAAATAGATTATACAAAATTGAATACAAAAGAGGAAAACTGATGTTGTAACTTATATTAACTGACTTTGATATGATATTTTCAATATAATGGTTATATTGCCTCCTTTTTTTATTTCCCCATTTCTTTTTAAAGAAGGTTCAAAAATCTTCCATAAAATGTACAATGTGTATGTCTTCTGCTGGACTCTGACTCTGGGGATCAAGGAGGCAATAGTAGATACAAAGATTTCTTTTAGCATCTGATAAAAGTGGAATAGAATTCATAGGAGTAATATGGTCCTCACATCATTTTCACTATACACTGTTAGGGTTCATGACATGTCAGATTGCTCAGAAAGGCTGTATAAGGCCTTCATAACTAGTGCAGGAGTGTGCAGGCCAAGAATTTAATTTTCTTTCTGTAATTTATTATATTAAATAATTATCTGAGATCCAGGAAACTTTATCAAATGGTAAAGCATGACATTTTTGAGAAATGCTAATTATTCTAGAGGGTGTACTTTTCACAGCATCTGAATCATTTGGACAGAACAGATGCATGCCTACTTACTGAGATATGTGCAGTGTGCCAAGATGGACACACTGTGCCCGATATTTTGTATGAGCTCAAGTTAATGGTGGGGAAAAAATAAGAATAAAAAGTAAACATTACACTTTAAAGGATGCCACATGCACAGTAAAACATCAGTGACTTGACTAAACATTTATAGGGCTAGTTACTTAAGTGATAGGTTTAATTCAACAATTTAAATTAAAAACATAATAAACCTGGTAAACTTAGTCTGATATGTATGTTTATCATATAAAACATATCGAATATCACTGATGTTTACATAGAACTATGCTAAATTGAAATGTATGCATGGCATGCTTTCTTCCATATGGAAGCATTCCACTGGCAAAATTCAAATTAAATGTAACGTGAAATGGTATGCATGTACCCTTACACTCCTGAATTTCCCATTCATATATACCATTTTTTGCATTACACTGTAAAAAAAAAATTGCTGTAAATTTACAGTATTTAATTGACAGCAAAATACTGTTTATTTTATAGGATTGTACTGTAAATGATTAGGCAATTAGAGCAGTTTATTAGTTCACAGTAAAATATCAGAAAACACAATGCATAGTGGGATATCTAACATTTTTATCTAACATCTCCTTGTGTCGGGATGTGCCAATTAGTGGATCATTTTTGTGCCCTTTGTTTTAGCGACTATTTTAGACTAATAAAAACCCTGTTTGAGTTTAAATTTATATGCTAGTAAAAACTTTGGTTAAGTGAAACCATTTGGTTAACTCAGTGATAAAAGTGGTTGAATCAATGCAAGCTAGTTGTGTTAGTTGTAATGGCTCAGTGATTAAGGTTATGTGTTCAGATCCTAGCACTGTCAAGCTATCATGGTTGGGTCCTTGAGCAAGACTCTTAACCTTCTGTGCAGAAATCAACAAAATACATACTGACTTTGCAACATTTCAACACCATGTTAGTAAGATGGATAACTTGAAATGGTTATTTCAATAACCGTATTCTTATTCTACTGTGTCATGTCACTGCCAGCCTCACTTGACACACAAACACAAACTCCGTTCCTCAAGATCCTCAGCCAGCTAAAAAACTACAAAGCCAGTCACCTGATTTATCACATGACTTGTATCCCTGTTCACAGTCCACTGATTACTGATACACACCCTTTCCCAATCACACTAATCCCTTCAAATAATCGAGACATTCCCCTGTTCTGTGCGAAGTCTCTCTCCTGCTTTCTGACAGTTTAACATTCTTGTTTGTAGATCGCCCAATCCTGCCTGCTTTTCACTCTCAGTTTGCTTCACCCTTTGATTGTCTGCTTTGATCTTTTTAATAAACCAGCATTTGCACTCAAACCCCGGGAGATCTCCTGACAGTGCTGATTCTGTGGCAAAATGCATTTTTAAAAAATGTATTCCTCAAACTAACTTTCTTACAGCAGAAACATAGCTCTAAAAATGTTTCACAGAGGTGTTTTTTTTTTTTGGCTGCAATATTTCAGAGTGTCTATGACACTTAGTACTTAGATTGGATGAAAGGTGGACGGTTGTAAAAATAAAAAAGCAATCAGATCATGCATTTCAAATCCATACTGCCACCAAATCAGCAGCAGTGAGAATATGTAATGGTAGTATGGCACTGATTCTAATTTACATCTCAAATTTGCTGTCTTTCATGTGTGGTGATGTATTTAGTAATAAAGTAAGAAATCTGTTTGGCATGGGTAGTGTTGCTGCCTCACAGCTCTAGGGTCCCTGGTTTGATCCTGAGCTCGGGTTACTGTCTGTGTGGTCTTTTACATGTTCTCTCCTTATCTGCATGAGTTTCCTCTGGGTTCTCCTGTTTCCTTCCACCTTCCAAAACACATGCCAGTTAGGTGGACTGGCTACACCAAATTGCCCCTAGAAGTGAATGTGTGTGTGTGTGTGTGTGTTTGATGGACTGGCAAACCATCCAGGATGTATTTATACCTCATACCCAGTGTTCCTGGGATAGGCTCCTAATCCACCACAACCCTGACTAGGATAAAGTGGTTACTGAAGATGAATGAATGAAGTTCCTTATTAGAAAATGCATATAGTTTACATGATACTCATGTAATAATATGTGTGCAGAATGTCAGAATACATTGTACATTGGAATATTTCCAGGTTTTTTTCCCCAAAAGGTGAGTTGGAAGCACTGAAAAGCCCATCAGCTTGTGAATTGAGAATTTAGAGAATGACCACCTTTTCATCCAGATGAAAGCCACTTGAGTGCCTTCAAATAGGAGCTGAGGTAAATAATTCCTTTTGATATCCATGTCTCAGTGGCTCTTTGTTATGGATTTTACCTCATAGCATTTTGGATGCTGTCCACAGTTTTACAATTTCCATGTTCAAAAACACTGATTTTGTATTAAAGCTAAACATGACCCTGAGGAGCAGTAGCTCTTTAGGATTTTGGTAGTAAAATTGGATACAGTTCTCAACTGTAGTGCTACAGTAGCTTGCCTCACATCCATAAACATTAAAGAGTACAGTTTTGAATCCCTTTGCAAATGAAAAGGCAAATATTGCAACCAAGCAGGTTGCAATATAATTGAAAAAAGTCATGTAACTGAGTTGACACACTTTAAAGTGATGCCACAGAAGAAACGTTTGGTTTTCTAAAAAAAGTCTCCATCTGCTCCTGTCATGAACTCCACTTCCCACTTCGCCATCACCAACTACTTTCAGAAACTCCATTTTGCATAATCTACAACTACTGAATGAACTACAAACATGTACAGTCACTCTCTTTAAATAACTAAACTTTCATTTAAAAAAAAACACTGCAAACATTGTCTCACTCCTAGCATTGCTCTCTGATTATTGAATTGACCTCTGTTTGTTTGTGTACTTTTTTATTCTTGATTCTTGATTTGCTCAGTTTCTTGGCCAATTGCCAAATATTTTTTTGCGTGACTGACTACGATACTGGATTTGCCCTTTCGGTTTGTCTGTGGATTGTGTTTTAATAAAACCTTGCATTTGAATCTGAAACTGTGCAAGATTTGTGGCAAGTACCTTTTGGTTGTTTAATTATTATAATTAACATTTTTATTGGTGCAATAGAGAGCTAAAATACTCTTTCCCACCATAAATGTCAGAATTATTTGAAACGATGCTTGGGGTGGGAAACGATTGTTCTGTTCAATGTGGCAACAACAAAAATGGCTAAAGAATAGAAAAACAGTTCTTCTATGCCATTGGTTTAAAGACCCTTTATTTTAAGATTGTACCCATATGGAAATAGGATACATTGAGATATTTAAGCAATATTACAATATTTGTTTTTATACAACAGTTCTGTAAACAAGTGACATTTCGGACCCAATATAGACAAATGTTCTATTTATTTTTGCTCTGCTAGCGGAAATAGATCCCAAACAAGTCACACTCACTTTATACCATATAGTGCCATTCATTGCTGGTTCTTTACGGAGCCCCTGCAACTTGCAATTGATTGCATGTGTCAAAGCTATCCCTGTGATCCATACACAATTATATGTGTATGATCCATACACAATTATATGTGTATAAATCTGTAAAACTAAAAAAAAAAATCGATACTGACTTGCAACATTTCAGTTTATTCATTTGGCAAGACACATTTATCCAAATCACCCTACAAGTGAGGCAGAATTAAAACCAGTCCTCCAGTATACCTGAGGAGTTGACATGTTGAGGATATAGGGCATGACTAATTGGCCCAACATCTCTGGCAGCGCCAAACTACCTCTGCCTCCTGATGTAAACTAGTCTCACAATTTCCACTTCATAAGAATTCACACAAGATCAGTTGTATAAAGTTTCAAATTCTTAGGTTTATGCCAGGTGCAAAGTGCGATAGTGGGATGCATAATTACATACACTTAATTAGGTTAATCCATGAACTGTCACCAGAATACATAGCTGGTTCCAAAACACAGACAGACAGCAACAAAATAGGATATTCTATATTCAATGTCAAAGACAGAGAAATGTCAACACCAAGAAGTCCAGAGAAAACAGAACTGGAAAATAAGGCTTTAATGACACAAAATGAAAAATAAGACTTTATAATGAGAGAGAAAAAGGAGCAGGGTGTAAACAGTCAAACTAATTAGTGGCTAAACACAGAACAGGTGCACACATTTGGTAAACAAACCAATGACAGGACCGGGGAAAAGACAGAACTAGAACCAAAACAAAGGTACATGGCAAAACAACAAAAACAGGTGGATGACAAAGAACAAGTGCAGACAGCACTTGCCACGCTGGGAAACTCAGATGTGGTAGTTTGTGACACCAGGACTGTGGGTTGGCGTGATTCTTATGATATTCAGAAAAAAAAAAGATCCCTGATTATGACTACTGACTGAATTTTACCCTCAGTCACGTAGCCTTGGTTGTTTCTCCTTTCTTTGTAAAAGGTCATTTTCAAGCAGGATTTAATGCCTACAAAATGAAACAGCAACTTAACAAAATTTTAAATAATGTAGCTTTAGTTCATGAAGTGATTGAGGAAGGGAAACGTAAGCACATGGTGGACAACTGCTGTTCATGTTTCCCTCAGCAGAGGATGTCAACCCTTAAATGAGATTCTGCATTTCTAGCTGACCTTGGTATCTTTTCTTTTTCCAGTAAATACCAGCTGGCATAGTGCACATGCTGCACTGTCTTCCATCTGTTGTATACTTCTTCTACTGTAAAGGTTTGATTATAAAGGAAGATGGTAAACTTTATAAAACTTTACCAATCTGTGAATTAGCTACACTTGGTAGCTTCATTGCATTAAGGTGTGTTCAGAAATTATCATATAAATTCGTATAAATTAACAAATCAAACAATTAGTTTTTGTGCTAAAATCATTATTATTAGAGCTGTATTTCATTCATGAAGAACTTATATTTATCATGAATATAATATTTTGTATAACTATTAGGTGGCACACATGAATCCATGTGTCACCCATTACCATGGGAAAAACCGAAGAACACAATAGAGACAGATGGTTGTAGACTTATGGTTGTAAATACACATTGTTTCAGACCAAGTACACTCCTTCATGGCATGTGCTGGACAAACAAGTCAGATTCATAGAGGCCCCACCTTGGTGCCAGATACCACAGCAAACCTTCAGATGTCTTGTGGAGTCCATGCCTCGACAGGTCAGAGCTGTTTTGGTCGCACAAGGGGGACCTACACAATATTAGGCAGGTGATTTTAATGTTTAGGCTGATTGGTGTAAACTGCACATGGACCTTAATTCAGTGCGAAGCCTCAATTGCCTGTGTGTTATGCACTTTTTTTTTTTTTTTACTTATTATTGTCTTTATATTGCATATGACCCTTGATTTGCTGGTATTTTGACCACAGACTGTTTAACGAGTCAGATATTTGGTTATACAGATTGTTATTAAAATTTCTGCACATGGATCCTCTGATCCTCTCCATTGTTACAGAAGGCTTCACCTCTACCCTTGAATCCAGTTGATTCCACACTGTGCAGAGCAATAACCTGGTAGCATGTTCACACAATCCTTGCATTGCACATCCAGAAAAATATGATGGATCTCCGGGTAAATACAAGGAATTTTTTGATTAAATGCTCTCCCTATTTTCAAGGTCTCCATCTCGTTATCCTAAGAAGCTACATTTCTAGAAATGTTTCTAGTCCTGTTAAAGAGCCCTCCATGCTCTAGATGGAAGTCCATTGGGGAGTGGTAAGATCCACCCCACCAGCCCTCTCACCATACTGTATAAACAGGTCTGCTCCATACTTAATCACTCACTTTCATAGGAACAGAATCTCAAATTCTAATGGACTTGGTTACCCCTGGCTAGCCACCCATATCCCAATCGTTTCCTTGACTAATGGGGAATTAATATCCTGGAGTGTTCAGTGTCACATATTGCCAAGGAAGAGTATGTCCAGGAGGCCTTAACATTGGCATATATCTGCCCCTCCACATCTCCTGCAGACTCTGGGTTTTTCTTTGTGTAAAAAAGATTCTGTCAATGTGATTTATTGGTACCCACTTCCTCTAGTACCATCAGCTCTGGTCCCGCTCCAGAAGCAGACACTAAACTTTACTTGTGTAGTGTTTATAATCTCAGCAGGATGTGCAAAGGGGACGAGTGGAAGACCTTCTTCATTACCGCCTCTGGACACTACAAATAACCGGCAGTGCCTTATGATCTAGCTAACGCCCCTTCAGTCTTCCAGGCCTTCATTAACAAGGTACTGCATGAGGTTCTCATTCTTGTTTATTCCTCTTCCGAAGCCAAGCATGTAAAGCACATCCACCAAGTCCTACAGGAACTCATGGCCAATCACCTCTACTTACACCTTTTGCCTTGCCTACTGTGATTGCTGGTATTTTGACCATAGACTGTTTAACAACTCTGATATTTGGAATGTGGACTGGTTGTGGTTATACAGATGGTTATTAAGGCTTCTTCATATGGATTCTCACACTGCATCTGAGCTTCCAATCTTACATTAGCCAAAAGGTATTACATTTAAGGAGTGGTCCAGGTTGAAATGTGAATGTTCACACTCGCTCACATCTGCTCCCAAAGTAAGCTATCAGCATGCACAGTGTTTGTGTATGAAAAGAAGCCAAGCAGAGAATTGAAAATTGACAAGAAGCAAATGACAATAGCAAACATGCATGATAAAAGGGTAGTGAATATAAATGAACCCCTCTTACTAAAACTGTATTCCTATGGAATCAGCAATCTCATGGTGAAATGGATGAGGATGTGTTGCAGCAACAGGTTCCTAGAGGCTCTTTATTCATGCATTTCCAAATATCTGTATTTTTCAATATGCACAGCAGGAGCAAGCTTGGGCATTGCAGGCAAAATCAAAAACCTAATAAGAATTCCAAGGACACAGAGCATACAGTAAAATCAATATAAGAATAATATGCTACCTTATAATGGATAGCTAAAGCAAAGTACATAGAACTGACAATAATGGCTCACCTCTCTCATAATTATAATTATGGCCAGAACTAGAGGAGAAGCTAAGAAACTGGAAGTAAACTGGAGCGTTCCTTGTCACCAGTATGACATAATCTTTGTGCAGTAATGGCTGATTGTTTTCAGTCTTCTGAGTAAGGCAGATTGATTTGTATGTGATAGTAAAGTGGGGCTCAGTCAGTGAAGGATGAACTGAAAGTTAACAAATCCACCAACCTTTGATCGCTGTGGTCCCTGCTGCTAATCATAGTTTATATAGAAATAGAAACAAAAAACATCCACTACAACCCTGACCAGTATAAATTAGTCACTGAAGATATATGAATGAATGAATGAATGAATGAATGAATGAATTAATTAACTTTTAGCTCTAACGAGGACTGTGCACACCTAATTTTATAGATAACCATACTTTTTGTAATCTCACTGAGCACACCTATTCTGAAAAGGTAAAATCTGTTCTTCAAAATTAATCAACAGCTCCACAACCACTAGGAATACAGACATGAAATTAATTGTGCTATAGACCCTAGAGACATTTGTTCAGTTAGGTTAATGAATTTTGAGTAATCGCTAGTATTACATGCCACTTTATAAAATGTTGACCTGTTGTTTCCCTTCACAATTATAAAATGCTGCATTTACAGCAACATGAATTTGGAAACCTGCCAAGAGAAACATCAATATAATTGTGTTATTAACTTTGAGCTATATGGAGGACTGCACACCAACTTTAATTTTCTGACTGGCTCTTTAAGTTATAATAAACAATTATAATATTTTATGCCTGTTCTAATAAAAATGCAGTCACATAACCTATAGAGGTAAAATCATCTCTATGATAAACCGTAAGACATGCCCACTAATTCACACGCTTTGTTATTGAAATTTTATTTTATTTATTTATTTATTTATTACTTATACTTATGCCCCTTACTTATACAAAACATTGTACTGATACAAGTCTGGGAATAAAAATATGAATATGTAAATAATCACTGTGTCAAGAAACATCAGGGTAACTAATAAAAATGCACTTACATCACCTACAGAGGTAAATCCACCCCTGTCTACTAGCACAGCAGATGACCAACAATTTTGGTAAATGCAGCACTTAAAGGAAAATATTTAAAGGGCACTAAATGTAAATCAGTACGCATTACTCCCAATAGCTCAAAATAAATAACACAATTATTTTGGTGTTCATACACACAGTGATTATGGAGCCATTGATTTTTTTTCAAGACTCATTTCTACAAGTGGACCATTTTAGAATGTACAACACGTCGAAGCTTGAAGCTGATAGGCTACAACAGCAGAAAACCACACCAGGTTCTGCTCCTTTCAGCCAAGAAAAAGGCCAGGCAATGTTTTTTTTCTTCTAAATTCTGATGTTTTTTTTTCTATCTTGCCCACTGTAGCCTCAGATTCCTCTTCTTGGCTGACAGGACTGGAACCCCACTTGGTCTATATATATATATATATATATATATATATATATATATATACACATGAGAGAGAGAGAGAGAGAATCAAATTATGTGTGTGTTGATGGTTACTTCTTGTGGTTTCTTCTGTATTTTTAACCTGATGTTTATATAAACACTGGTCATAGAGCTATTGATACATTTCCTAGGCAATGCAACAATTTCTAATTGCAAGAGGAGACAACAGGCCAAAATACAGTACTTCATATACTGAGGATGTGATGGGTTTAGATTGATGAACAATTCTTGTGGGTTCTCATAGAGGTGATTTTTAACCTTTTCAGGTAGGATATGTTCACTGCTTTTAGAATCATTTACAATTAAACTGATATCTGTAGTGATTGTGGAGATTAAATGAATAGACACATCTTTTGAGTGATTGTACCTCTTCCACTTATGAAAGTGCGTTTGTAATAGCATAGGTAGGGCAAACTGTAATTGTTAGTTATCAGGTAATGTCAATTTGCAAATTAAAGTGGTGTGCAATATTTCTAATAGCTCAGGGTCAGTGGCACATTTAATCTAATGTCTCTACACATAATGGTTATGGAAATATTTACTGATTTCATAGACCTATTGCAATAATTGCAAAATGTCATACCTACAGGGAAGAAGTCAGAATATTTTAAGACGTACTACAGGATGTGCACTGGAGGATGTCTGTTTTGGGTTCTCGGAGATAATTTTACCTTTACCAGTCAGGTATGTGCACTGTTATTAGCATATTTCTTACCTACCAGTTAATATGGTATCTTTTATAAAATGAAATTAGTATGCAATACTCCCTATAGCTCAAAGTAAATAACAAGTTCGTCTAATGTTTCTACGCCTAGTGGTTAAGGAGCTTTTAATGTTTTTCCAATACCTATTTCCAGGGTTGGAAAATGCTTGAGTAGTTTTACTGCAATATGTCAATAGAATGGGGTCATTTCAGTTTAGGATCCAAAGTTAAACAATTTAGAAAAAAACGATCAAGAATCAGGCTAATTCGCCATCTGCAGTGACCTTCATATGCTACACAATGTGGTTAGCGCTATAGATATCCATGTGCAATTGAATATGGATAAGCCACTGGACTGCAGTGTGGAAGCTGAGGATGAGCGCCCCTGGCCCTACCTCAGTAAAATGTACCAATACGTTGCCGTAAGCAAAGACTTAAAATGAGACGTCTCCTTTTGCCTCCCTTAGCAGCATGAAAAAAAGCACGTTGAGATATGTTTTGCTAATTTGTTAACATTAACTGGCAATATTTAACTAATTCAGCCTGATTTCTTTGCTAATGCCAGGTTAGACTAGCATCAATTCTAATACCTAACATAAATTTGCTAGGCAGCAAGTCAAATTCTGGTTAATGGTAAATATTGCAAACCAAAAAACAGAATAGTTTTAGGCAGCTTTTACTCAGCTTTTACTCAGTTCAGCACAGAGAAAGCATCCCATTAGCTGGTGACTCAAATAAACCAGGACATCAAATATACATGGTTGTTTTCCACTTAGTGGGGCTAAATTTACAGTACATAATATTAGTATATTACCCAGAAATTCAGCTCCCATTTCTTGAAAAGACAAGAGAAGCAAGCGAAAGCTGAAAGCTGCAGGATATGAAAATTTACGTGACATCGCAGGATGACAAGTTTTATGAAAAGTGAGCAATTTAGCTACCTCACAGATTCTTTCACACAGTCCTATTACACCATCTAAACAGGGCATTCACACCAACAGTGTTCTTCAAGTGCTCATTTTCTTTGAAGATTGCCTTAATTTAGCTTTGGGAAGAGTCTAAAGGGGGTTATAAAGTTTTGACTTGAATGAAGGCTATATCATGTCATGTGTGTAGTGCCCTACTATTAAAGGTAAATTACAGTCACTAATGTGTAGACTAATAGTGGCTCATGATCGATTGAGTCATCTTTACAGTGAATAATAAAATGTTACACGAATAACACTGATTTAAGTGTAGACTCTTTCTTTAAGTAAATTTGCTTCTTTTCTTGCAACATATTTAAGTAAATCCCATTAACTTTTTAGTAAAATAGATTTTGCAATGTAATCAGTCTATTACAAGATGTTTTCTCTGGAAAACAATATCATAGCAGACTTTTAGATTTGCATGTATTAGGTTGGCAACTTATTAGATTACAAAATGCTTATCGTGCATATTATATAGACTCACTGTCATTTCTTATTGCATTTATTGACGTTGCGATCACTGTATGATTAATAATTATTACAGAGACAGTCGGGCACTAGCACTGAATCTTAAACGCTGAGCTACTGCTTCCCCAAACCATGATAAATGAGTCTAACACTGTTTTGACTAAAATTACATAACTTGTAAAATCACCCAATTTTTTTTGCGCACTCAGCAAATTCGAACTTTGGACAAATAAAGCTCGTAAAGTATTAGTACTGGGAATATCTGAGTATTCCCCTAGATGTTGCCTCTCTAGTGATTAACACTGTTATTAACACCTTATGTGCTAATGTTGACCTAGATGTTATAGCAATGTTTTTGGGAAGTGTAGCAGTGTTTTTTGCATCAAAGTTTCCATTACTACTGATTTATAATCCAACTGTGAGTGATGTTATGCTTATGTGATCTGCATGATGACACAAATACTGTTCATAGAATACTCCCTACCTAGTAAACTAAAAGTCTGAAATTAGCTGGACTATTTCTGTGCTCACTTGCTCCTGATATCTTACTTAGTTTGACATGAAAAGAGTACTGTTAGACAGAATGCTCTTGTAACATTTTATCTAAAATAAATAAATAAATAAATAAATAAATAAACAAACCACAACATGTCTGCCCTCTACAGAAGAGAAGACCAAATTGCAGATGCCCTGGCACATTACACCACCCCACAAACTATAATTATTCCTGTACAGTACATACAGCTCTGTGGAAAAACTCAAATGGCAATTCAGTACTTATTGTTAATTATTTGGTGGCCAACAATAATTGATAGGAAAATACACCATGCATTCATTTTCAGTCAAGCCATGCAGTACTTATTTATGACTTCAACATATTTCCTGTTTTTGATGTTATAAATACATTTTCCCATCATTAGTGTTCATTTTTGTTATTGGTCATAAAACACACAAATGTCTTCAAAAGTAAAAACAGTATGAAATCTTTATATATTCCTTTTTGTAATACTGAACTTTACTATTGACCTGAATAAATAAATATTGCTCGGCTGTTTGACTGAAAGTAGAATTTACTTACTACACATTTTCCATCATTATTGTCTGCCACAAGTTAATTAACAATAAATACTCAATGGCCCTTTAATTAAAAACAAAATCTGAATTTTGCACAGTTCTGTACAATACACTTGTACATCACATTTAAGTGTTATTCACTGACAAGGTAAATTACAAAGCATAAGTGGTTTAAAAAAAAAAAAAAAAAAAAAAAAAGCAGAATCCATTTACAGAGCATAGTTTGCCAGTCTTAGCCCTCGAGTGCCCAAAAGTACTACAAAACGCTGTATCAGTGTTTCCCCAGCTCTTATGCATATGACTGAGCAAAAAAGCACTTTCAAATGTGTGTTAAAGCAAGAGGAACATTATATTGAGTAGAACAAAGGGCTGATACTGGTCAGAATCGATAAGATTTTCTGATATTATATGATGAATTCAATACTATGGACATGTGATATTGACTGACTGACACATCTCGCATTAAACATAGGACATAACTTGTCTTAACCCTGATGCCATTGTGCTTCTGATATTTCACATAAACATGGCTGCTGAAGCCTGCAGAGAGCAGATAGTTACTAACAATAAAATTAGTTACTAAGATGTTTTTGGTATTGGAGTGGTATCAGATATTGGCGAGTGTTGTACTGAAAAATGGATAATGGAATGGAATCCCACTGGCCAACAGACACTGGGTTAAAGTGATGAGATCTCACCAGTAGGTGGCAGCAAACACTTGCAATTCAAACAGTGAACCCAAGCCTTGCCTTTTTTCTCTTTTTTCTCTTTTTTTTTTTTTTGGTCATTGCTTCCTGTTGATTTTACCAGATGCTGGGTTATACATAAAAATGCAAAAAATTAACCCAGCAAAATCACCCAGCAGGCTCAACCCAGTGTTTGGGTAAAACAACAATAACAAAAAAAAACCCAACAAAAAAAACTGTAAATATGCTATAAAATGCTAAAGAAAAAAAAATCAATTTTACAAAATGATCTAATTCACTGATAGCCAACTTGGGTTCATTATGTGAATTTGTATTTCAATCTGATATCCAAACCTAGTTTTATCTGCTCCTGCTCTACATAGTCCCATGCATGGGAAAGATTCTGTGCCAGAGGGAAAAGCATTCATAGCAGTGATAGAACGTGCAAGAATGTGCAGGCAGAAATTGTTATGGGCTGAAAAGCAAAGCCTTCATTGCATTGCTCTTACATTGCTTGATCTCTTCAGGGAAAAAGCAAAAAAAGTGATTGTAATTCCTTGTTACATTGCATTTCACTTACATCAGTGTGTTGCAGTTGTGGTGTACTGAAATGCAATCACTCTCTAATCACAGCCCTATGCCGTACTGAGGGGTGGGGCTGTAGTCGGAGAAGAGCCGAAGTGTTATTTTCCAGGAGGCATTGCTGTCCACGTTAAAGAATGTTCTTTATAGTTTGTTACTGTTTTTTTCTTTTCTGCTGCATTCACTTTGAACTCTTAGCAGAATTATTAATTAAAAAACAAGTGTTAATATAGTTTACAGCAGGATGCAGTATGTATTTTCATCAAATTTCTTAGACTATGAAAGCTAGCAGCTTCCCCAAACAAGAACATTTCATATAGGACATAGGAGAAGCAGGGAGGAACTCGGCCTATCTGGGTAGTTTAAGAAAAGCCTCTTGTGTGAAGCTCCTTCAGGAAAGATGAGAAGATGTCAAGAGTGTGCAAAGCATCAACAGGAATACAGTTAAGAATTTTAAAATATGAAATCGTCTTCTACAAAATAATAGAAAATAGTACAATGAAGAAATCCCTTCTATGAGCAGGTATGTCCAAATGTTTGACTAGTAATGTGAATTGTGTGTGTGTGTGTGGGTTTTTACATCTTGGTGCAGACCAAATAAGATGCAGACCTCCACAAGGATAAGAATATCTGACAGTTTTGACCTTGTCAAGCCTCGACATTTGGCGGGTCCCCATGAGGAAACAGTGATACAAAAACTGTTACAAAAACTGCAACTAATTAGCTGCATTAATAATAATGTCAATGTGTGTGTGTCTGTGTGTGTGTGTGTGTGTGTGTGTGTGTGTGTGTGTGTGTGCAAGCCAGGTAACAGATAGCAGTTTAAAGTGCAACTAAGCTTTATCAAGGCCAGCAAACAGGATGCTTGAGGATATGCCTCTGACATAAGGTTAATGCTTGGCTATAGAACAAGATAAGGGCTCAAAACATACAGTACATCCAAATCAAGACAGAAACTGGGAACAGTTGTGCGAACAGAAAATCACTATTTTGCAGTAGCCATCTCAGTGCCAGGATTTGAACCTTACTGAAACCAGTGGTCTGAATTACAGAGAGCACTGCAGTCCCCGTGAGCAAAGCTAAGAATATAAAGGAGCACTTCAACCAGGGGATGCTTGAGTACAAAATCAAGCTGCATGAATGTTCAAGATCCCTTTACAAGTGCTTTTTAACCTTGGCAGGCTTTGGTACAAGGAGACAAGATGACATATGCCAGATCTACTATTTTTGATTCCAAACATTCCAAATTCAGTTTTTTGGTTGCATGTGAGAACTTGACTGGAGTCAAGAGATAATAGCGTGCTCCTGCTCCGACAAATGCTCACAACAGACAAACAAGCTAGAGCTGTTGATCAAATTGTATACCTATGTACTATTCTAGACAGTTGAGTGTTTACATTATGGTTTGTTATGTCAGAATTAAAAAAAAAAACGCTTTATCCTTCAAACCTTCAGCCCCCATTTTCTCCCTAATTCCCACTCATCAACCATCTTTCCCCATCATACAACAGCTACCAAATGGGAAGGGTGAATTCTAACACGCGCTTCCTCCAAGACATGTGAAGCAAGCCAACTGAAACTTTTCGAACTGCTACTCATGTTTTGTCACAGGGCAGCATAACACACTCGGAGGAAAGCGCTGTCTACCCTCTTCTGCATACATGTGCTCACAGATGCGCATGATTGGATTGTGTCGCTGTGACATTCCTCTTGCCCAGATCGCACAGCTAATTTTGCTCCCTGTGGTGAGGATTTGAAATCGTGCCACTCTGTTTTGTATACCAACATTCTAGATTAGACATGCACCTGATGACAAGTTTTAAAGAAAAACAAACAGAGCTTATTTGTGTGGTTTAAATCTCCATGCTGCTGTACAGAGACAAATATGTGCCCCAAAACAGCTATACAATTCACAGGTCAACATGGAATCCTGGTGCAGCACAGCGGTGCATCAGGTTGTGATGCTGCCACACGGCCCCAGAATTTAAATGATAGCCACCAAACGCAATCCAGTAAAAGTAGGTGTGACATCAAATGCTTGTCAGAAATTAGTTAAGAAATTGAATTAATCATTATTTTACTGTTAAATGTGTTCCCACTGGGTTTCCCCACTCTTGATATCATTTGCTCATTATTCTTGGTGTCAGAGCTAAGAAGGGCTTAGAGAACATGGGAAAAGGTGGAAATAAATTAGGTTGAAGTAGGCATACTGTTTACTTCAACAACTAATTGTCATTATGAAACATTTGCATCCTTCACTGGCGGTGGTCTTTTTTTTCTATCTTCCTTACCGAATATAAGGAGGACAGAAAAAAACTGATCGAGGTCCAGTAGCTGTGAAGGCAGAAGATCTTCGTATACCAACTGCAAAACCTATCAGGATTGAATCAAGGAAGCTCTCAAGACTTGGCAAAGGGTTTTGGCAGTTTCATGTTGTACTCATGGTAACTTCCGATCACATTATTACATCTATTTGAATAACTTGCTCATGAAAGAAGGGAGTGGCTAACACAGGCTTCCTTTATAGAAGGCACTTCTAAATGTGATCTAATCCTGTTTATGTTCAACAAGCCACTGCAACAAGTTTAACAAGAGCTTTTGAAGAACAAATGTACATGGATAAGTGAGATAGTGGATTGTATTGTGCATGATTTGACATAATCCTGTATTTGTTCGGTTTTTCAAAGCTGTTGTCTTGTTACTTGTTGTCTTGACTTGTTACTTATTCCACAGAAATAAGATTAGTTCATACATTTAGAAACATTATACTGTATATCCAATCTCATGCAATATGTTTTTGTCTAAACCAAAAGTGCCCAAGATTTGAAAAGTCAGTCTACAGCTTAGGTGGAATTCTATGGATAGACAAGTTTAATTAAAGTGTTAGCACTGGGACATGAGACAGTACACTGTCATTGCCACCCATAGCATATGCAAAATATTCAAAATGAAAACTGAACAATGCTTACTTGCACTATGTGTGCACAGTTTCTTTAGACAAGCAAAAATAAACTATTTTTCAGCAGGTAGTGTTGCTGCCTCACAGCTCCCATGTCCATATGGATTTCTTCTAGGTTCTCCGGTTTCCTTCTACGTCCCAAAACCATAATATTGTCTGGCTACTCTATATTGTGCCTTGGTGTGAATGTGTATGGGCCGGATGCCCTGTGATGGACTGTCATTCCATTCAGGGAGTATTCCCGCCTCCCACCCTGCGTTCCTGGGATAGGCTGATGACCCTTGCCAGGATAAAGCTCCTGAAGCTAAAGTTCCAGAAGATGAATGAATGTTTTAAATCAAGAACTCGAATTGTGCACAGATGAAATAGTGAAAACTTTGTGTAAACATGATTTCCTGACTCAGATTTAGTAACCCGTAGCCACATGATAATAAATTGAATATCGTACTACATTGCGTGTAAGAAGCCCTTCCAGGCTACTGAGATGGAGGCCATTACATTTTGTTGTGAATGATTATCAGATTTCCAAAGAAATAGGTAAATAGGCAGAAATCATATTTCCACGTTAAAAAAAAACAGGTTTGTGGTGCTTGGCCTATTTTGAGACTCTGGCTAGGAGCGTAACATTGTTCTTTATTGGTCAGGCCACATGGAGGTTTTCTAAGGCCAGGGCCCTCTCAGGGCTTAGCTGAAGACAAAAGAGAGCATCAGTCCATTCATCCAGCAGTGACATCATTATTTAGAGACTGAGATGAGATGAAGCAATAAATAAATAAATTAATTAATTCAACACACCCATTTCACTGGCTGTTTCTTTGTCTACTGTAACCCTGCTAAGGTAACAGCTTAAACCAGTAGGAATTCGATTCTGGTCCAAACTGGTTTTTGCTGCTAAGTGCTGGTTTAGTTGGTCAGCCAACATGGCGATGCAGGATGACTAGCAGAACCTTGCTGGTGAAGCTCATCTCGCATTGGTGTTTTCACAAGCAGGTTACTTGAAGATGAGCCGTTTAGATACACAGTAACGATAAAAAACAAACTGACAAGCTGATATTAAATTCCTAAAGTCATCCAATTGGCTTTTTAAAAAAAATATATATCCGTATAGTAACCTACTGAATTCAAAACACAGAGCTCTAACATCCATCTTCGGCTGTAAACCGAGTCACACGAAGCCTGTTTGGGATGGATACCCTTTCTCAAGCTTCCCGGTCTAACACCTGTGAGTGGATATGTAGTGCACTATGTAGTGTGTAGCAGCCATTATTCCTTACTCTAAGTAGTGCAGTAGTGTAGGGTACAGGGAGTAGTTTGGGGACGGATCCCCTCTGAGGGGGGCTCGCGCACAGTTTCCCAAGCTTCCCAACGGATGAATGATTGGGCGGATGGATTCTAAGAGTGTGTGCGCGCGCGCGCGTGTGTGTGTGTGTGCGCGCGCTACGAAAAGCAGCCTGTATGCACGCGCGCTTACTTCTGCCTCGTTGACACACGGGCGTGCTATTTTAAACTGCAACACTGACAAAACCGTTGCTATTTAGCAAAAAACATTTAATACAACAAACAATAACTCCGAGTCCACGTTGAATTCATACGGATTATTTAGTTATAGCTGCATGAGGGACAAGCGAGTGATGGCAATGTTTCTGAACAAGGAGATCATCTTGATATTTCTTTTCCTTGGCAATGCAGGTAAGATTGGCTTTAAAAGCATTGCGCATTTCTCTTCACTTTGTGCACAGAAAATATGGTGTGCAGCGTCGTTTTGCATTTGGTTTAAAAAAAGAAAAAAAAAAGATCTAGCCTAGCTTGATGGATGGAGAGTCAAGTGAAAGGTGCACGAGCGGACCTGTTTGAACGGTGCGTTTATTTATCACGCACACACACAGAGAGAGAGACACACACAAACACACAGCCTGCATTCAGATCACACTGGCTAGTTCATCCAGCTAGCTAGGTCGCTTAATTTGATGCTGGAGGGTTAAACTGATTTCTGATGTTCGGCGAAATAAAATAAAATAAAAATAAAAACAGAAAGTTCTCTTCGGTTTGACTTCTTAACGTTTTATTATATTTATAGTATACGGGCTACATAAGAAAGACATTATCTCGGTAGTTAGCAGCAGTGTTTTCAGACAGGTCTGACAATAACAGCCTGTTTTTCACTCTCCTTGTCTGGGAATAGTCACCTTAAAATGGTACTTATTTTAAAACTGGGACGCTGGTTTTAATAAATACTCTTACCTTTAGCCAGTTTCGGAATTGTTAGTCAGTATAAATATATATATTTTAAATAAATGTGTTTATAATATCGTAAATTGAGCCTGCCAAACCCGAAGAGCATCTTCAGTTCTGTTAAAACGGCTTTCCTGTCAGGTTATTTAACCGCCTGTGTGTGTGCGCGTGTGCGTGTGTGTGTGTGTGGGGGGGGGGCGTTTAGATAGCTGGTTATTTAACCGTATGTGTGTTTTTGTTTTTGTTTAAATAACTAACTGGCTAACGCTTCTCGGATGTCGCGTGCACGAGATGCTTCAGGTGACAGTTTAGCTGAGGTGCACTCGCGGCACGCGCGGGCAGCAGCCAATCACAGGTCGGGGAATTTGGGCGGGAACAGTCCACTGCTGATCACGTAGCTACGTGGGGTTTCTAACACCCGACTCTATGTTGCATGTCGTTAATAATAGAAACGTTGTCGTGACCATGCTGAGGATTTCCAGTGCTGCTGCTGAAAAAAGCAAGAAAAGAAAACCTGTTTAAGTTTGAAATTGTGAACATTAAACATTAATTCTTGGTGTCCTGATTTGACAGGATCCTTAAATGAATGCTGATACAGTGCTTCTGTTTATACTCTGGAGGTGATTCTGTAAATACTTGATTAAAGGAATAATCCACCCTGAATGACTTGCATATTAATCTTTATAATTAACATGCGGGGAGCCAAGATTGATTTTGTAATGACATTCTCAGCTGACGGGCTGAGACTGCTTGGGGATGGGGGGCATGGTGACGTAGTGGTTAGCACTCCTTCCTCGCACCTCCAGAGCCGGGGGATCGATTCCTGCCTCCGCACTGTGTGCGTGGACCTCAGATGTTCTCCCCATGCTTCGGGGGTTTCCTCCAGGTACTACGGTTTCCTCCCTCAGTCCAAAGACGTGTGTTGTAAACTGATTGGCATCTCTAAATTGTCCATAGTGAGTGAATGGGTGTGTGAGTGTGTGTGCGATTGTGCCCTGTGATGGGTTGGCGCCCTGTCCAGGGTGTCCCCTGCCTTGTGCCTCGAGTCGCCTGGGATAGGCCCCAGGTTTCCCGTGACCCTTTGTAGGATAAGCTGTATAGAGAATGGATGGGTGGATGGATGGATTCTCAGCTGACTTTTTAGTTTTACACTTTTTTCATCAACAAGTTGGTTTATTTTCAATTCGGTTAATGGTTTCCTATGTTACCCACAATGCCGTTGGACCAATTCTGTCCTTGTTACATCACTTCCTTCATCTGTACACTTTGCTCAAATAGATCAGGTTCCAAAGCTTCAGTTTTAATGCTAATAACTCCGTTAACACCATCATGCTTGCCATCTCACCGATCGCTAACTAGCTGAGCAGAGTCTTTATCGTAGCTTAGAGTAACTGTGTCATATAGTTGCATTGCAATCTTTAACTTGGAGTCCAGTGTTTACTGTCTCTAATACTTCTCTGTTGGATTTTTGGTTAATATGACATCGAACATTGCTGGAAAATGGTGAGAAAAGAAGCTCTCGTTTTTTTTTGTTGTTGTCCTTAAGAGCAAATCCTGACTGTTATCCCTTGCTTGAAATTTTCTCCTATCAAACCTCATCGTAACTGTGCTAGAAGTGCCCCCTGTGACATGATTGTGACACACAGCCATGAACTCTTAACAGGAATAATGATAATATCGCACCAAATAACAAATTAGCACCACAATCGCTAAACACATCACAATTATTTCAGCGCAAAAATGTTTAATGGGTTTCAGGTTGAAGTCTTCCCTTAAGCACTACTAAAAGTTATTAAAAAAATGCAGTACTTCATTATATCAAACAGTTTGACTCTAAACGTCATTGGACAATCAGACTATTATCAGACTTGACATAAGGATTTTTAATGCACATAGCTTTACAGTGCATGAATATGTGCAGTGAATTGGTACATGATTAATTTTTGCCCAGCATCATTTAAAATAGCATGGGAGGTGCTAAGTATTTATGTGCTTTCTTGCCCCAGAGCGTTAGGGATGAGTCAGCTTGGTGATGTAATTCCGAAACTCTGTTGAGCTCATTGTGGGGCTTTTAATTAGCTCTGATAGAAGCAGCTCTGTCTGACCATGGGCCTTTCCAGATGCAAAACAGTAACCTTCGTCTAGATCCTTCATCCCTGATACGGAAACCAACAGGGTAGAGTTATGTGAAAGCACCTCAGCACAAAGATGTTCGAATGAGCATTATATTGAACACTGTCTCTTCCTGTTAAGGTGATTTTACCTTTACAGCACTTTTAGGAACAGATGGGCAGATGTGTTCTACTTGTTATATTGCACAGATTCTGTTATCCCCGACTCCACATCCAGGAAGGCATACAGTTTACACACAGAATGACGTCCGAACAGATCTGCATCTTATTAATGAAACTGTTTCACTGACATTTGAGCGTGAATGGTGAATCAGCTTCACCTAATTTATACGAGACGCCATATACTGTACATCTAATTTACACGTATCACCCCCCAATTTAAGCAGCCATTGATGCTGCTGATGGTAATGATGAGCCAATAAGCTACAGTTATTCAAGGTCTGACGAAAGTAAATGAAGAGGAGGAAAATGTGTTTCAGTGAAGCCGAGTTAAGAGGTGCTTGTGTCCAGGGTTGGTGAAAATAAAAATCTCTCTCTCTTTTTTTTTTTTTTTTTTTTTTAAAAATAACATACAAAGTAAGCACAACATGAAAATATAATAAAATAATAATGGAGAGAATATTGCAGTGGGTTTTGTGTTTTACAATCCTTTACTTTTACAGAAATTAATAGTATCATATAGGTACTGATGTGGCAGTATGTTCTGTTTTTGGGAGATTTTGGAATGACGTGCTAAACAGCACTCTCTAATACCATCATCATCATCATCATCATCAAAACACCAATTGAGTGAATCTCTTTTGAAAAATGGTGCTCCATTTTTCCAAGTACAGCTCCAGAGACTTGTAAAATTGCCACAGTACGTTAACGCTGTTCTAGTGGCTTGTGGTGATGCAACATCTTACTAAGACACTTTGTGTTGGTTTTTTGATAAGTGATAACTCTATTAGGCAATTTATTAGCCTTAGCTAGCTAGCTAAATACTGTAGAGAACAAAACTCTCAGTTGGGTTTAGTGGACTAAAAAAAGCTTGATTGTGTGATAAGTTAACTATTTTTGTGTGGATTTGGACATATTTTCCTGCTGAACCCAATTGTTGCTTCCTGGTGATAAACGATATTCACATATATAGCACATTTATGAACCAAGTCACTGAGTTGTACTCATTGTTGTTAAAAATAGCGTTAGATAAATGCGGTTTTGTTCCAAAACACTTACAGAAACGTTGTTAGTGATTTATTGGCATGATTTCCACTGATTTCGATTTAGTGGAACCTTAATATCATCTCTAGCCAAGTGATATACAGTATGTATGGTTGTTTGGGAAAACCTGTCGAATGTCTCTGTGGCTGAATTCTGGATAAAAAGTTGAAAAGTCTGGTTTTGGCTAAATATACTTTGATGCCTTAACTTTAAGAAACCATAAATATATTTCACCAAAATGATGAATTTGACCAAAATGATTTGATGATGATTTTGACCAAAATGATGAATTTCCATTTCACTTTATCTTTTAGAAGTACTGTCTTCTGTAACAAATGAGAGGTGTAGATGACAGGGTCTTTGTCTAGAATAATTCAGGAATCATCACCATTGTTACAGAGATGAAGTAGGCATGGTCAACTATATCTGTAGGCAAAAGGCATATCTGTAGGTGTACTCACACTAGGTGATCTGTACCGTACCCGAGCACGTTTGACCCCCAAATTCCAGTTCGTTTGACTAGTTTGATTCGTGTCCAGGCCCGCTTGAAGAGGTGGGCTTGGGCACGGTTCAGTTGCGCTCAGGCACAATCTAGTGTGATCATTAACTGTGGCTGAGCACGGAACTCTAAACATGACGTCAGTGATGTGACTGTTCCATTTAACAAACATGGCAGTAAAGGGATCACCCTCAGGATCACTTCTGGTCTACGGCAGAAGTGCAGTGTTTACTGGAAATTTGGGCAGACGAGAATATTTGGGTTTATAACCAAAACTGCTGCGCTGCATAAGTGATAACTCTATTAGGCAATTTATTAGGCATGTGAGAGGGCTGTGTGTCACCGCGCCCCAAACGACTCCAAATGAGCCACCAAGTAAGTAACATTATAATGATGGACTCCATTGTGTTGTGCGAGAGCACTTTTTTCCTGTTTTCTTCAAAACAAAAAGTCGCATCATAATGACGTAAGCGTGCTCAGGCCCGGAACGTTAAGTGCAATGTGAGTGCGGGCCTGCGGGGGAGTGGGGAGGGGGGACAATCGTGATAGAGCAAGGGACAGGGCAACTGGGCCTAGTGTGAGTACGCCCTGTAATCAAAAGCCTCCCAGGGGAAAGACTCTGTGGCACTGATAAGGACATATATGTTGTTCTAAGGACAAAGTCACATGAAAATGATTTATTTTCCCAATGTCAGTGCTTTTCTTGTAGTACAAGGAATGTGCGTGAGCCTTTCTGTGAAGTAAAAACACAATGTGCTTGTCCTAAATATTAAATCAATGGTAGAATTCACTTTATGATGACTGTTTTCTTAGGAACGATGTACCTAATTTTTTATTATCACATGCAATTTGCAGAATGAGTACATCATCAGGGCTTTGATAAAATCTATTAAATAAATAAAGTCACTGAAGTTAACAAGCGGCAGTGAGCAGAGACTCAGGATTTTGTCTCCCTGCCGAAAATCCCTACGCATAGATGACGTAATAAGCGTAGGATGAGCAGCAGAGCTCAGTGGCGTGCGAGTATCCGCCATCAAATTGAGCAGGGAAGCAGCGAAGCTATACATTTCATTCTCAGACAGGACGGCACTTCAATTTTCTTTGAGCTACAATAATCACTCTGTGAGATACAGAGTGCCACGGACAGCTTGTAATCTCACTCTGAAGAACTGCACGAGCAGTGCACTGAAGGATCAGAACAGAGAGATGGCTTTCTTGTTCAGTAAGCGTCTGTGTTTAGCGAGCGCACTAACACTGTCTCTAGCTTGGCACCATGTTCTGATCTTGCACAATGAAGACAATTAAACTGTAGGAACAGGAGATTGGGTTGGCTATTCACAAACACATTGCTTATAAAATTATTTGGAAAATTTGACATTTCACGTTAACTTCTGATTTATCAGATCACACGTTATTAGCACATCGTCCTACAAGCTTATTGCGCATCAAATTTTTTCTCCATACCATGCAGCCCTAGTAGTGATATGAAAAAATGAGACTCACCTACCGGAATGAGGAACAAATGCAGCATGATATATTGTATTCATATAAAATATGACTGATAGCTATAGCCTGTTGGAACATAGCCTAAACCATAATGCACTTTAAACACTGAGAGTACATTAATAATTACTTCATGGATAGATTTTTTTTTTGTACTTATGGATGGCTCACATCCATCTTCTATATTGTTTAATAATTAATTTGACGTCAATAGTTTCAAACCTGAAAATATCTGTGCTTGAACACCTGAACACATTTACTATCTGGTTTACTGAAAGTGAAGGAATGTGGGCGTGTGATTTTAATGGATATGGATGCACTTTACAGTGTACTTGGATACAAGTGAAATAAATAGACAGCATATAAAACATGCGTAATAAACCATATGTCTCACCTTCTTAACTATATGTGGTGGCCGGGCAAATGGTGAGGTTTTGATGTTTTCTACTCTATACTGTTGTGAGAACTATAGACTTAGATGAGTTTTCTTTTTTTCTATTGCATTTGTCTCAGCCATCTAGCGATTTTAAACTCTGGTTAATGGCAAAAGCGAGAAGGGAGGAAATTGCATTTAAATATTCGATTCTGAGTGTGGCGTAGGAGCATCTGTGAGATTTTGAGAGTCAATATCGGATTACAAACTGAATTGATTATGCTAATGTACATTTCACTACGGCACGTAGTTAATATCTCTGTTAAGGAAAAAGCATGCTGTTTAATAGCTGGGGGAAGGGAAGTGAAATGTGATATCACACTATTGGTTATAACTTTTTTGTCTCGTTCGTGATTCTACGGGGACTGAGTCAAAAATCAGAAGACGTTTAGAGGTTGCACGTTAGATGAAATTTTTGTGTAAGTTCTAAAAGGACAGAAAAGACTTTGGTCTTTTTTTAAGTGATTAGTACAGATGAATCAAGAACAATATGACCAAAGATTTTAACAGTTAAAAAGGTCAGTTTTGATTTCAAGCTGTCTTTAAGAATGTAGTGAGCGTGCCCAGGATGTGCGCATGGGAGCTGGAACTACCGCAGTGTGATCTTGCCCAGCATAGGGACACATTAATCAAGGTTAGTAGACGGCTATAGCAGCCATGGCTGACTCCGTGCAGGTTGCCAGCGAGCTTCCCAGCACAAGACTGCTCCATAACTACTTGTTCCAGAAAATATTGTTAGTGATCTAGTGGATGCAGGTGGTATCTCCTACAGTGCTTAATGTACCTCACCCACCTGGGCGAACCTTGCTGAAGAGCTAAAGGTCCAAACACAGGGATAAAGTGAATGAGTGGGCTACCTCTATTCTCAGGGCAAACAGAAAAAAAAAAAGACCATAGGTTTTACAGCCCTTCTTATGGCTACGGTTGATGAGCTAACAGGAAACAAGGTCTCCATGGTGGCTGACGTTCCAAGTTTAGTTTCTTGGCCTTGGTTCCAGGAACCTTTTCAGTTCCTGGGTCAGAATAGATGAATGAGGGGGTGTTGGAGTGGAACATTGGCACAATAAAAAGGAAGCAGAAGCGGTTGGATGTGAGTGTGAGCTTTATTGACAAATCCAAATCAGCAAACAAATGTGAAACAGGTCAATCGATCAAATATCCAGAATAGTAAAGTACAAACAAACTAATCCAGAAGACAAAGCACAGGGTCAAAAAAACAGAAAAAGCAAGCAGAGAAAATGCTCAGAGATGAAATTGGCAAAAACCTTGCAAAGATTAGAGGTGTCTAAATGTTTTAAATAGATAGGAATGGGCTAAACAGGAAAGAGGTGTGTTACAAGTCAGGTGAGTTAGAGTGATGGAATGTCCGTTCTGTGGAGCTGAAGTGGCTCCTGGATTGGTTTTGGACGTGACAAATAGTCACTGGTGACCGCTAGCCTAATGAGCATATGCGTCCATCAGGTGACTATGAATGAAAAAACTAATAGCCTAGACATGTAATCTTGCACCTGGCCTAGTGATTTCTCCAGCCCTGTTATGATTTATGCCTATGTGACCACTGGACCTGGTTTAAAAAGCTGCATTATTGTTAACGTCATAAGCGTGTCACAAATCAAAACGATAAAGAACAACACAAGTCCGCCTCCACATTCACTCTGTTGCTGTACTTCTGCTGTGTTCTGAAACAGCACAAGCGATAAACAGTCATTTTATATTTTCTATAGTAGTCTTGGTTCCTTCAGTGTGATGGAAATGCAAAACAGAAACTAGTCCTCCTTCAGAATAGTTCTCTTTAGAGAAGTCTTTAGTTCCTGAAAAGGTTCCAAATTTGGTGGAAACGTGCAAATGGAGGAGTAGTGCTAGTCTGTCCTCGTCCATGTGCCTTCTACTGAACCATCTTCAGTGACTGTTCCTGTTATACCCAGGACAACATAGAAAGTGCTGTGAAAGTGTATGCTGCCATGTCACACATCTTCGTTCCTGTTCCTGACTTCCTCATAATGTCAAACTAACCCATCACCTCCAGCCTTGGTGCTACCAAACTTGACGTGAAGGTGGAAGGTTTGTGGAGGCCATTCTAATGAAATGGAGCCTGGTAACATCTCCTAGTTAGTATTATCCATATGAATACATCGTTCCACCAATATTGCATCATTTTAGTTACTTATTTTTTGTTTCCTTATCACACACAAGTTTTGCTGTGAGTAGCCCATTTGCAGGTTGTTGTCTGAGGTAGTTTGAGCCCCTTTCTGAGGCGTGAATCCACAGAGTGCGTAGGAACATGAATTTTCCTAGCTTGACTGACTGTCCAGTCCAGCCCAGCCAAGCCTTGGCTGATACTGTAATGATGCAGGGAATTCTATTTTTTCAACTAAGTACTGACAGTGTCGCTGGAGAAGTTTTGTGCCAAGAGCGTCATCTACGAGAAGGCAAAAAAAATATGTGCTGACAGTAACAGTGAAAGTGCAGGATAGCCATTGTTGTGCTGTCTCTACCTCAAACAGCAGCCTAAATTTATCACTGTCAGAGACTATTTATTGTCATTTATCGGCACACAAGTGTACAGAAGAATGAAATGTTATTTAGTGAAGCTCAGTGCTGCAGTGTAACAGATAGCAAAGGTATTAATATACAATAATTTAAAAGAAATACAGTATATAGAGCTATAAGATAAATATATATAAACAGAATAGAATAGAGTAGAGCCTCATTTCTGAGCTGGGTAGGTGGGGTCCTTTATGATATTCTTGGCATTCCTCCGACATATTTTTGTGTAAATGGCCTCCATGGTGCGAAGGATGGTGTCAGTGATGTGCTGGGCAGATTGCACTATCCATTGATGAGCTTGTATCTGCGACGTTGCAGCTGCCGTAGCACAGTGTGATCCGGGATGTCAGGATGATCTCCACTGTGCATCTGATGGAGGAGGAGTGGATTACTGCACTTTCTAAATAAAGTGCATAAACATCAATCAGCTGCCCCTACGTGCTGATGATGACACTGTCCAGAATTCTCATGTTGAAATATCATACATACATGATGTGAAAAGCAAATCTTTTCGAAAACCTGTTTCTGTTCTGGATATGCACGTTTTTCTCATGACAATAGCCTTTGTGATATGAATAGTGGGGATTAAATGAGATTAAATCCAGGCTTTTTTGCTTTTTTTCTGTGTCCCCAAGATGTTTTTCCTGAATTTCCACACCGTGAAGTTCTATAACCTAAAACTTTAAAACCTAAGTTCAATATTTTAAAATAAAAGCGGACATATAAATGTAATTACAATAATAATATGTATTTTCAATAACACCATGTTCTCATGTTCTTTCAAGCATTATCTTAACCAGCCCTGCAGTGGTGTGCTTTCTTGTTTGATTTTTTTTTTTTTACTTGGTTTTTGTTTGGCATTGCTGTGCAGCTTCTATTGGGACCATTAATCACATCAATGAAAGTGCCTTTAGATGCTACAGACCTGCAGTGGATGAAGAGCTGCATCATATATTTTTAGGATGGAACCAAAATTGAATACATTATTCAGATTGAACAGATAATGAGGCCCAAAACAAATATGAATATGTATACGGACTAGAGGTGGAGTATTCGGTAGTGGTGGTGGTTGTTGTTTCTTTTCTTTTTTTTTTAAAAGCTTTTTTTAAAAGTATTTTTGTGGGCAACAAAGTAAGAGTGGTGCGCATTTCTGATTTGCAGTATATATCTGCAATACATGGACATTATACACAGAGGCGCACATACATGGAACGAAACTTCACAAATGGGAAATACAAAAGGTAATTAGGAACATAAACAGAAAAAGGTGGGGACAATTGGGATGAATACACATGATGACAACACTAAGAGGCAGAGTCAGGAGCAGGAAGTGAAAAGAAATGTCACAGTAAGTGCACGGGCTATGCACCTTGCTCTGAGGGGATTCGTGACAAAAATAAAAACCTTATTCCTACTGTTTCTGTACAAATAAAAGAAATATGCTTTTTTGAGCACTCCATAAACTCCAGTACAGACCACGCCCACTTCTGGTATAAATCCGAATAGGAAAATTGATACGAATATTTTGATACACATACAGATAATGGCATTGTGTTACAACCCTAATATATTTACTGAAAATATTTTACAATATCTCTCAGTATAATGGTCTGCACGTTGCATAAGAATATGGCCTTGTCTCAAACAACGCCTTAAGTCCTGGACTTCTCCTCCAAATCCACACTTTGGTGACTTTGTCCTGTTGTTGATCTGTGAGTCCTCAAGTGTAGAAAGTTGTAAAGGCAAGCATGTGGAACAGTCCTCAAGACTTCAAGGACAGATTAGATAGATTCTGACTATCACGACTAGTCAGATGATTTAAATGTCTGTCGGACGATGTAGTGTCTGCAGCTTTAAGATAGACAAAAATAAAGTGTGTTGTATTTTGTGATATGTGTTTCCTTTACGCCTATTTAGTATCCTAAATAACCCGCTGAGCCTTAATAACCTGCTGTCTGACTTCAGAGCAGAGCAACAAAACATCTTTCTCTGACGCAACTTCGCTTCCCTTGTCCGTGCTGCCGAACTGATAAAGCCGTGAATGTCATCGCTCTCAAAATATGAACAGCGGTTTAAATGAGGAAAATGGAACAGTGTTTTGTTTTTTCAGGGCGACTTCACTATACAGGAATGAAAGAAGTTTCTCCGCTGCTGTTCACCACAGAGCACATGCACATGCAGTTTATTTTATTTAGATTCTATAACGAAATTAGTTACAGCTAATAACTCATTAAGTTTATTTACAGTCAGTTATTTACTATAGTATTAGTATTAGTTTACTATTACTATACTGTTTACTATAGTATTAGTAATAGTTATTTGTTACAGTTAGGTTATTACAGTTCAGTTTTGCAGCATTCCTGACCTTATTAATGGTTAATTAAGCCAAACAAAAGACTGATTAAATGCTAATGATATCATTGGAAGCCACAGGTGATATTATCGTCAGTCTGCGATAGTTAGTAGGCACTATTACACCTGATCTCACAAGCGTAGTGTATTGTCTGGTGCTTTTACGATGGCTTACCTTTCAGTGAGACTGGCAGAGAAGTCATGAACTCACAGCATTACTCATTTAAATGCTTGTGTGGATGTGTTGCAATGTCTAATTAAACTTAATCGTTTGCTATTTTCCATTTCCAGTGAAGTTCATAGTCAATTTGTCTGTCCCGTCAACAGAAATGGGAACTGCACAGGATCACACTGACAAATACACTGTCATACATTGATTTTCCATCCCAGTAAACTGTAGCCCTGATGTTACTCAATGACAAGTTAAATAACTAAAGACTCGACATTTATATCTTGTTCTCCCTCATTGGCTTTAATGTTTTTCTCTTTTTTAATGGACTATTTTTACAATACTGTACCACAAGACAATGATGTTTGTTTTGCCAGATAACAACTTGCAGTCTGAGTTATTAAATAAGAAGAACAATGAGAGAAACTCTGCCAACACCTGATAAATTATAGAACATGCCAGGGTAAAATTGGATTACAATAATGTATACAGTAAGAACGTAATAAACTACTTGTCTTAAGTACTATTCAGACAGTATAAAATATTCTGACATGTGGCTGTCACTGGAGGACGTCTGTAGTAATTATGCTCGATTTGCACAGGATAAGTGATCTCTGCATAAATCACAGAGATGGGAGTGTTTTCACAATGGCCATCAAGTTGTGCCTCATATTAATACAATCCTTTATTATAACAAGATATAATATTAGCAGAAGTTGTGTTTCATTACTAGAAGGTTGCATGACCATAACATGTGTGAGGGCTATACCTGTGCTTTACTTCAGTAACTTACCTAAAGCCCTAGGAAGTGTTTCTCAGACAAAATTGTCTATTTTATCATTCTGTGTTTCTTCCTCAGTTAATGGTTTTGTTTTGGTTTTTGGCAGAAGACGATAGAAAATGATAATGCGTGCTTCGTGGAGTATCTCCATACTAAAAAAAAAGCGCAAAACCTTCCGTTATAATACAGGGTTATAACAGAATCTTTACCAACATGTCAGTTGGGACAGGATTTATATTACCTAGGGCTATTTATACAGGTCCATTTATAGTAGGTAAAAGACAGCATAATCATTCCAGACAGGGGAATGAAGAATCTATAAAAATAACTGACATGATAGATTAGGATGGGATGAAAAATCCCAGAGATACTCCGCTACTAACAGTTACACTCATGTAAAACCCTGCTTTTTTATTTTTAAAAAGGTTAAATAAAGGTGCCATATTGTGTTGAAGCCCCTTGGTAACACAGGGTTCAAAAATTGTTATACAAAAGCTACAAAAACGTGAAGCTTGACGTAGAGCTCTCTGGATGATTTGACAAAACTCGACTCTAACGTAAACACATCGAAAGTGCCAGTTCTAGGAAACCCGGATAGAAATGACAGAGGAGAGCTTTCACAATGCTTTTACACAAGTTTTCGTTACACATAGTGTGAGTCAGGAATGTTGTGTGCTGTATTTTGTACATGGTTCTAGTGGTACAGCGCACATGAAAAGCGGCAGATTAAAGTAAAATTGCGATTTGTGTGCACTTTACTGCTGCTTCCGGCTGAACTGGTGAATAGAGCCTCACTTTAAAATGAGCTTTACTGTCCTTACACTTAAATACCTACAATCACGTAGCAGCAGCTAGCTTAGTATTCCTTTAGCGATGCAAGTTTTACCACTGAAGCTTGGCATGCTGAGATTACCTTCACATTTATACTATCATGAGTTTGTATAAGTATGTAATTGTGGTTAATTACGCAGAAATACAGATTGCACATCTTTTTATAGTACTAGAGGTAGATGATGATTATACCAGTTGTAGTGCCACCACAATTCTCATTCCTTTCATGTAGAAGTAGCCATTATCATACAAACTACTATGCTAAAATGGTATATAAAAATGTTAAAAATGCTGCTAGATGCAGTTTCACTTACAGTCAGACGAAAGGCTGAGTGAGCGGGACAGAAATCACTTTATTTCCTGTGGTTGGGGTGAAGGGGGAGCTGATGTAGGCAGATGGTTAATTCTGATTGGTATTGGCTGCGAAAAAAGAAATTCTGAAATCTCTCAACTGAAAAACAACATTGTTTTACATCTTTTGCAGTCGAGGGTAAATTAACCACACAAGGCGCATTTAATAGAAATAGGTTGACAAGGGCTTTAACGTTGCTGCAATCGCCTTGTTGCTCCCTGCTCTCCAATCCGCTCTGATTGTTCCGAGTTAATAATCTCAAGGGGTTTTGGGTCAGAGAGCGCAGTCAAGTCTGCGTTGATGCAGAGTTCTCCATTAATGCATATAGAGGGCACTTATGAGAACCATTCATGCAAATGAAGACCGCAAGGCTGTAAGCGCATCACATCGGTTGGTGAATTAACTCCATTTTCTTTCATAGCTGTTTTACATATTTTACATTATTTATTTTACATTATTTCTGTGCTAATAATTTGAATGGAAAACTGGAAAATAGTACTCCAATGTGAGTGCACCCATCTGTAAATTAAATTAGAACTAAATCAAATTTCCATGTTGACTCGTGGTTTTATTAATATATTTTCTATAAGTGTATTTTATTTTTTAGAATAAATTTAACAATTAACCATTAGATTTCTGTCATATTTTCAGTGTGAAAATAAGCTAATTAACCCCAGATGATATGTATTTTCTACCAAGGGCTCTAATAATTCTGGAGTTAACCAGGAATTTATTAACAACCATTTATTAAGATCCTTAACATGTAAGCATGTGTAATCTATTATTTTATTTAGTTTTTGTACTGATTTCTTGTCACCGGGTCAGTCCATATAACATCACAATGAAAATGGATGATGCTCAGCTCTGTCCTCTTTTCCTCTTGATTCGCTGCACTCTCTTATTCTGTCTCTCATAGGGTGTAAAGTCCAGTATGACTCAGTGACCTCCACTGTCTGAAAGGCGTCACGCTTGCTTGGCCAACAGAAGCCGGATGTGTCATGAACCCCACTGAGTTATCTTTTGTACTTGCTCGGATGTTACATACAGAGAATGAGGCAAACGGCTACTGACAGCCAGGCCATTTCAGACATTTCAAATAATGTGTTCATTAGACAACTAGTCGTTAACTTTATCAGTGCAAAGGAAAAAAGTATTAATGGGAATTTTTCATAACATCATCCATTTAAGAAAGACACATCACCCTTTTAGTTAAATTGGTGGTTTGAGATGACAGTATGACATAAATGTTTAATTGCTGTGATCCACCGAACCACATAGGATGATTAAACCTTGTTCAGACAGGGTAAGCTGTGAAGGCACGGTGAAACTTCAGTAGCAGGGTTTATTCTGTTTAAAATAGTAACATTTAAATCTAAACTAAGACTCAATGAGGGACATTTATTTATATGGTGCCGGTGCAATGGCCGCTGGGTCTTAGTACAGAGACAATATAAGCAAATCTGAATGAAGAATATTCACAGAATAGTTGCAGATTATGAGTTAGTTTTGGTTTAAAATGCACTGCAGGGATGGACAAATCATCAGCCCAGAACGAGGAGATTTTGTGTCCGGGCTATGATTTTTTTATTTTTTTTCTTCTGATGGACAAGTACAGTCAGCATTCTGGCCGTAAGTAGCATTTTCTTCTTCTCTTGTTCAACAGCAAGAGAAAGAAGCCCTACTGGATTTTGATTTCCACAAAACAAAACTTTTATTTGGTATTTATTTTTAAACAAAACACTTCGTGGTGGTACAACGCACATCGATTTTGTAGCTATAGCTCAAGTTACTCGCTCTGAATCCCACCTCCTGCTGCACTACACACATCGGCTTTTACTTGTCAGATTAACTAGGACAGATTACAGGAACATGTGGAAACACTGACAAAACTGAGCAGAATATAACTCATCATAAAGCTGTCATATAACTAATTAAACATATAGAGAGAAACAATTACGCTAACCAGACTTGAATAATAGTTTGTGTGTGGGCTGGAGAAAAAAACACAACAGACCATAAACAAACATGACCAATGACTTGCTGACTCCATCACCACCCCAAATTTCTCCTCAGTTTGCCAATTTTGTCAGTTCCCACCCACCAGCCAACTCTCTCTTATCAAACCACAGCTACCAACCCTACTAACACATGCTTTTTCTGAGACACGGAAGATCAGCTAACTGCATCTTTTCTAACTTCTGCTGCTAATGCTGTGTCACAGGGCAGTGTATCACACTCAGAGGAAAGCGCTATCTGCCCTCTTCCGCATACACAAGCTCACAGACTCCCACTATTGGTGAGTGTCACACTGATTGACAGGTGAAAAGAGAGTCAGGAGCCCCACTTGGTGACTTTTTGTTGAGGATACAAACACAATGTACTACCTTCAGATGCTTTTTTTAGAAAAGGATGATGATTATGGCTGAGTTGTTGGGAATTTATACAGTATACTGGTTTGTGTCTGTATTAACGTCATTAACTAGCAAACCAGCTCTCCATACTTTATTACATTATGCTGGCTACCACTTTTTATTCTAGTCAGTTAGGTTTCAAGGCTACCAAAACATGGGACTGGACTGCACATTAAAGCTTTCACCTGCTAAGAAATGATCTGTCACCCCAGTATGTAATAATGTTGATCGCGTCCTTAATAGCGAATACCAGCATGGTAAAGAGTTATGACACTAACACTGAAATTCTTTCTAAGTGTGTACACTTGAGCCATCACTGATTTGTCATTTGCTGTCTGAAAAGACTAGATATTGCACAGGATAAGTTAAGCTGTGAATTAGGGTTAAAAGCCAAACAAATGCTGGACATGGCTGCTTGTAGGTATAGCTTAAACTTGTATACTTTTAGTTAGTAAATGCCAATTAACAGTCAGACCCACAAACAAGCAGCACATGAAGGCGGCTGCACTAAAGGCCTGGCAAAGCATCTCAAGGGAGGAAACTCAGCATTTGGTGATGTTCATGAGTTCCAGACTTCAGGCAGTCATTGACTGCAAAGGATTTGCATCCGAGTATTAAAAATAAGTCTAATATTTATGATTGTTAGTGTGTCCAATTTCTTTAGCGCCTGTAAAAATAGAGGGACTAAGTTTTAAAAAAAATGGCTGTAATTCCTAAACGGTTAACGCAATTTTTTTGTTAAACTCCATGAATTAAAGCTGAAAGTCTACACTTCAATCACATCTTGATTGCTTCATTTCAAATCCATTGTGGTGGTGGACAGAGGCATTTGAAAATTGTGTCACTGTCCAAATACTTATGGACCCGACTGTGTACGTGAGTGCTTTTATGGATTAAAAATCCATTGTATAGTTTCAAGCCTGAACAAGAAACTGAATATTTTGGAGTGACTGTACTACAGTTCCCGAATAATGAGCCCCATCAGAGTCCTGTCATAACAAAGTCTCCGTTCCACTACACCATTCAGTGAGTACAGTGTTGCACAGAGATATTATAGACTAATTATATTTAATTTAAAATATCTCAACTGAAACACAATGTATGAAAAAGACAAAAGTGAATACATTAATTATGATTATATTAACCAGCCACTGAAATAACAGTGACAAGATTGCAGTTAATTATGTATCTAATTGGTGAACTAATGGCACAACTGTAATTATGGTGTTTTTTTTTAAATCAAATGGTTATGTGAATTGTGAACCAGCACTGTTTTATTTCATATTCAGTCAGGAAAGCATGCTACGTCAGTCTGTAGTAAGTAAAGTGCACAGCTTGCATTTCTCTATATGCTTGGCTGCCCTGAGGCTGCTGCTCTGTAAATACTCGGTGACGGAACAGGGTCACTTTGCCGCTTTTTCCTTCTCAGCGACATGATTGTGGCTGCATAGAACATCTACTGCCTCGCTCATATTAATGGAGGAACGGGAGAAGTTATTCTTTATTACTCTGCCAGCTATTGGACAGGTTTTAATGATATCTCAGATTGTTATGACTAATGTTGTGTGCTTTGAGGAGCTTAAGCCCATCTTCATAGTTGGAAAGAAGAACAGGAGCCTTAGTGCAGACTGGGGTTTTATGACCTTGATCATTTTATTTAAATATCAGCATGCGTATGTATTCAAGTGGCATAAAAGGAGTGACTATAACCCTGATGAATAATTCCCAAATCCGAGAACCCCAAGTAATGTTTTTCAATGAAGTATCTGTACAAACAAACAGTTTCAGTATCAGGGCATTAATACATATACAAGCTTCCTAGTATTTTTTAAATACAGGTCTCTAGAATGAAAAAATTCATTTAACCATATCTGTAGCAGATAGTACCTCTGCCTTATAGCTCCAGAATCCTGGGTTTGATCCTGAGTTCAGGTTACTGTGTGGAGTTTCTGTGCATGTTCTCCCTGTGTCCTTGTGGGCTTCCTGCACATTCTCCACTTTCCTCCCACCTCTCGAAAACATGTCGGTAGGTGGATTGGATCAGAGAAATTGCTCCTAGGTGTGAATAAAGCGGTTACTGAAAGTGAGTGAATGATTGTGTGGGTGTAGCTATAGCCCCTGTATTCGCAGATACAATATTTGGTCCTCTATTAAGTGCAAATGGACTGCAATCCAATAATAGTCGACTTATGAAAGTAGTCACCTAGTGCCATCCCAGTGCCAAGTATAGAAACTGGTTCATTTATTATTTAGTCATTTTGTTCATGTTTGACCAGATTTGCACTCTCTGCATCTCCTCAAATGTGTTTTCTTTTTTAATTTGTTTAGTTGTGTATAACTTTTTCATCTAGTTTTGTATGAGTGTTAAATTATGTGTGGCAACCTGCAAAAATCCTTCATATGGTGAAGTTTTAATACTTTCCACAATATATAGTTCTGAAAATTACAGACTGAAGGAAATATGATTCTCTTTTGCATGTACCTTAACCACAAGTAAAGTTCTAGCATTTTAAAATCTCATTACCTCAAAGGTGGAAAAGGGATAAAATCACATTTAAAGATTCCATTCCAGCTTGAGTATTTTGACAGCCTGTATCTGATTACTAGGGCAGTAGTCCAGTCTCAAGACATTTTCTGTATTGACTTGGACCTGTCTCTGAAATATTAGCATTTTTTCTTGGACTTATCTTAGTCTTGGGCAATAGCCTCGATAAATATGGTCTTGGTCTTGACCAAGAGTTTGTAAAAATAATGTTTGTGTTGTCCTTCCCTTTCGCATGCAAAGTTTGAAGTAATTCCTTTTTAATAATGGAAAACCCAGCGTAATCACAGGCACAATGCACGTATGAAGCCAACTAGTCAAATTAAAGGCTTGGGTTCAAAAAAGATGATGATTTTTGGTTTTGATTTTGACACAGCCTCACTTTCATCTGTACTCGATCTTGACTTGAGCCCTTAAGACTTGGTCTTGACTCGATCTCGGTTAGTCCTGGTCTCTGACTTATCTCGACTTGAGAGTGGTGGTCTTGACTACAGCCCTATTGATTATAAACTGAATTGATCTGTTTCTCTACAGCACTTTGCTTTACAACAACTTGAACAAAGTATGATATTCATTGTGTGAGAAAATCGCACTTAGCTAGCAACGTTTTAGACATATGTAGTCAGATCAACTGTTTTTACCAGCATGTTTTTTAAAAGTAGTTTGGTAAACTGCTTATCCAACATGATATTTGCAGAAAACCTAGGGGAGATTAAAAAGTAAATAAAATCACTTCTGCATATTTTTGGCCAAAATCTGATATTTCCTCTTTTTTTTTTTTTGGGTTGTTTGTCAGAATTGAACCACGGTGACACCTGGCAGGTTTTTCTAGATGAAGATGCTCCTAAGTCATCAAAAAACTTTATTTATAAAGTTGTTTTCAAAACTTAAAATGTGGTTATTTTTAAATAGATCACTGTAGAATGTACAATAATTTTTCCATTATGTGGGTTTAGTAACATTTGACAGAAAAACATACGCAATTTGTTTTTGCTTCTGTTATAATGAGGGTGCAGTGGCGAATAAATTCTTTCGATGAGCTAACTCTATTGTTACCGGTTATCTATATTTTGATATTAATACTGGATGGAAAGCATCTTTGCAGATGGCAATGCCTGCTACAAGCAGCACATGATTACTTGCTTGCCTGGCTACCAGTTCAGGTCAAATTGGCCGGAAAATGAAAAGCCATGGTTACAGCATGAGCCAAACACAAGTAAAGGATGTCCCCCCATCTATAACGTGATAACCTAAATAGATAGACGCTATAACACTTTCAAATATTGTAGCAACAGAAATTACAAACTGACAGCTATCATAATACTAAGATACCTCCGTAGTTAACAGTTTTCAGTGTGGACCACTTAACAGTTTTCAGTGTGGACCATGGGAGATGCCTAAATTTTGATAAGTATTATAATGGAAAATGCCTGACATTGAAAGTGTTGAAAAAAGTCACATTTTAATTTAAAAAATACTGTATAAATCCTGTTTGTGGTTTTATTCAAATTGTTTTTTCATTTAGTTTCATGAAATTAGCTTAGCTTGGTAATCACCACAAAATAATTTTGGCATTCTGGGCTTCTGTCGTATGAAAGAACCTCAAACCTCTTGTCTTTTCTCACTGATCCACTTGCCAGTGGTTTATGATATCAGGAAAAACGGAAGTACACCAACACTGCCAACATGAAAGTTTACGCCAACACTTGTCTCCGAGCATTATGGTGCTGCATTCAGTCATGATTGCCACTTAATAATAATAAAAATGCTAGCATTGTTATTTATAGACACATTAATGAAACGTATGCTTCACTGCCAACATGCAGAAAAGACAGAGAGGAACAGATATCAAACATGGTTGTGCCTTGTAAGAGGCTTTATCAATATTGGGACTACAGCTGGCTTGTTTTCAGTGACCTGAATTCTAATATGTGGACATTGGACATTGCATTTAGCCTGATAATCATATATATTAGGGTTGAGAGACAGGCAGCTCAGTGGTTATTCCATACATATAATGGGCATGGTGTTCTTTCTGTTGAAAAGGGCCTATGATTATATATGAAAGAGTGGGATGGCTTTCCTCTCTGTACCTTTTGAATGAGCAGCCAAATTTTGGCAGGACTATTAATAATTAGCTGCCTGTAGCTGGCGTGCTGAGGAGAAGTGTCTCTCCACCATCTGTTGTCCTGTCAGATATGACACAAGCCTCTCTTGGAAGCTTTTCCCTGAACAGTCAATATTTTGCCAGCTTTGCTGCATTCTGCTATACGCTGATGTTCACGAATACATTTCTGACTGGATGTATTTCAGTAAACAAGTAAGGCTCTAATTTTTTGACAATGTGTATTTAAACGTGAGTTTGCTCCAAGGACAGATCATAAGGTTCTTTCAGACCTGAGGTCACCGGAGGCAGTGGGTAACTGTATTTTACTGTGGTTTGGTTCAGGTCATGATAATGTATGCAGAGACGAAGACCCCTTTCCTTCTTCTGAGCACTGCAGATGCGGGAGGGGTACATGGCCATGGCCTTCTTCCAAATCTTCCATGGCCTTGTTTTCTGTGGTGTTAGCAGGTGAACTAGGGTGAGATGTTGACTGTGAGGAGGTCGATGGCACAGTCATACGCTCTGCGTCGAGGTAGGGTACAATGATTTACAAAAGACCTCCTTGATCTCAGCATAGCATTCTGGGATAATAATTTCAAGCACATTGGGTTATTAGGGGCTCCCAGAAGGAGATCTTCATGTGGGCAGCAGTGGCCCATTCAAGTGCCTTCATGCTGAGCAGTGAGGTGAGGTGGGCTCCTTTGTCTTAGTTGGACTTGATTGCTTGAGAAGTACAGTGAGCACTGTAGTAGGAAACCATGGCTCTTGAAAGGATCTTTACCATACTTGTCAGGTTGGATAATGCGAACCCTGTTATGTGGCGTGGGCGGTGATGTGACAGTCATGGAATTTTGTTGTTTGTTGTAGCTGGTTGGCACAGCTTTCTAGTGTTGCTTGAATTGCTGTTCACCTTTAGTAGAGAGGGCTTGGCAGAATTTACTGAAGCCTGCTACGTCCATGTTTTATTTATTTTTTTTCGATTTTCTCCCTAATTTGATCTTGGCCAATTCCCACCCACCAGCCAGCTCTCCCATATCATATCAACAGCTACCTGCCAGGGAGGGTGAAGGCTAACACATGCTTCTTCCGAGACACTTGGAGCCAGCCAGCTGCATCTTTTTGAACTGCTGCTCATGTTGTGTCAAAGGGCAGCATAACACAGTCAGAGGAAAGGGCACGTATGCCCTCTTCCGCATACATGAGTTCACAGATGCCCACGAATGGCTAGTGTCACTGTGTTTATAAAGGGTGAGAGAGTGTGCCATCTCTCCCACCCAGGTAGCATGGCCAATTTTGCTCTCTTGACTCCCAGACATAAATTACAACCAGCTGATTCCCAGCCACGGATGACTGTGGAGATTCGATATCTGGACCATAGCGTGAACATTTCGGGAGTGTCCAGAATGTTGCAGCACTCGGGAGCTCTCTATATCCTATGTTTTCAACGAAAAATGACAATAAAAGTTCAGCTTATTTAAAGGGAGTAGTGTGACTGCAAACAGATGAGTTCCATTAGTAATAAAGTGACTTTGAGCAGGGATAAGTGCTTGACTGGAGGTCATGTGATGAGGTTATGGCCTGAGGATCATGGTAGTGGTACACTGCAAATTTAGGATCAAAGACACGGTTGTGAGGAATGGGCAATAGATCCTGCAGGATGGGTGACAAAGCATGGACAATGAATGCTGATACTGGGTGCTGGTGTAGCACTCCTCAATTTAAAACTTGTGCTAACTACATGGAACATGTCAGGGTAGACTGCATTTCACACTTCATGTGTTCCTCACCGACTAATTAAAGAAGTCATGGATGAATGAAGTGTTGAACAGGCAGATGGGGAAAAACAGATGTTATTCTGCTTGCTGTGGTGCGTAAAGGTGGCCAATCTGGAATGAAATCGGATAATGGAAATAGCCTTAATGACGATGATGTCATTATTGTATGCCTTCGATCAATAACTAACTATAATTTGAATTGATCAATCCATAAAGAGGAGCTAGAAAATCCAATAAAAATCAAAATCTAGAATACTCTTCCAACAAAGCGCCCATCCAGCCCAGACTTTCTGTTAAAACTATGTACCAGTATTAAGCACAGCATGCAGTCATATATATTGTTTTGACAGCATGACTCAGAGTCTTTTTTTATGAAGGTAAACATGTTGTCTCATCAAGTTTTTTATTTATTTATTTATTACTAAGATATCTTTCTGCAGACCTTCTTGTTACTCCACCCTTGGTGACTGTGTTTCTCAGTGCTTTATGAGTTTGATTGCAGGTGTCTGTGGACTGTCCAGTATTTCACCATGTGGGTGGAGATGCAGTTCTTACTCATCGTGTTAGGGAAGCATTGACATGCTGTCCACCTTCAGATAAGAGGATATGATGCAGCTTTATGAAAATAGTAATTACTGATGGATCTGCCTGATTACATTTCTCTTTCAGATGTCTTTCATCAATCCTGATGACCTTTGTCTTAGCACTTAGTATGATTTAACATATATGAAATGCCTTTTTTAGAGGTCCTCTATACAGAAGAACCATTTCACAAATAGACTCACAAGTTATTTTGTCACTCTGTTGACCAAATTAGTTCTTATGAGCATATACACTCACTGTCCACTTTATTAGGAACACCTGAACACCTGCACATTCATGCAGTTATCTAATCAGCAAATCATGTGGCAGTATACAGATACAGGTCAAGAGCTTCAGTTAATGTCCACATCAGACATTAGAATGAAGAAAAAGTTTAGTCTCTGTGTCTTTAACTGTGGCATGGTTGTTGGTACCAGACGGCCTGGTTTAGGTATTTTAGAAACTGCTGATTTCCTGGGATTTTCACGCACAACAGTCTCTAGAGTTTACACAGAATGGTGCGAAAAACAAAAAGCATTCAGTGAGCAACAATTATGTGGGTGGAAACACCTTGTTGATAAGAGAGGTCAGAGGAAAATGGCCAGATTGGTTCGAGCTGCCAGGAAGGATATAGTAACTGAAAGAATAACTCTTTACAACCATGGTGAGCAGAAAACCATCTCAGCATGCACAAAACATCGAACCATGTGGAGGATGGGCTACAACAGCAGAAGACCACATTGGGTTTCACTCCTGTCAGCGAAGAACAGGAATCTGAGGCTATCATGGGCACAGGCTCACCCAAACTGGGCAGGTGATGACTAGAAAAACTCACCTAGTGTTTTTCCGGTCTTCAGCTGTCCACTTTGGGTGAGTGTGTGCCCATGATAGTCTCATATCTTTGTTCTTGGCTGACAGGAGTGAAACCTGATGTGATCAAATTATCTGCATGATCTTTTACATTGCGCTGGTGCCTCATGATTGGCTGCTTAGATAACTGGGTATGATAACTGGGTATGTATATATATATATATATATATATATATATATATATATATATATATATATATATATTAGAAAATGTTCGCTCATATGATTGCTTATATATATGTGTGTGTGTGTGTGTACATATATATATATATATATATATATATATATATATATATATATATATATATATACATACATACATACACACACACACACACACACACACACACACACATATAAGCAATCATATGAGCGAACATTTTCTTATATATATATATATATATATATATATATATATATATATATATATATATAAATATAAATAACAGAAAAAATCTAGTCTTTGGATAATTCATGTATTTATCTTTAGTAACTGCTTTATCCAGGTCAGGGTCTTAGTGGATCTGGAACCTATCCTGGGAACCCTGGGCGTGAGGTGGGAATACACCCTGGATGGGATGCCAGTCCATCACAGGGCATCAAGCAAACAGATATTCACACACTCATTCACACCTAGGGACAATATGGTAGTGCCAGTCTGCTACCAGCATGTTTTTGACAGGTGGGGAGGACCTGGTGGAAACCTACACAAACATTGGGAGAACACCTTACAGAGAGTAACCAAAACACTACTCGCTGCACGTGACACCATCCAGTAACTAATAAACTAAAAAAATATATAAAATTGCAACTCTTTCTATTTAATTATAGCACATTACATTAATTATTTGTTATTATAACATTCCTACCTTATTCAATATGTCCTCGGTCAAAGCCTGCCATTCCCTTAAAAACATTCACACAGTTAATCAGCATCTAATAAGTTATTCAAGTGTAAATTAATTTATTCTGTAGCTAAGGAACAAAAATGAACATGCTCATCACTCGGATAGAGAACAATCAAACACTTCAGACTCTGATTAGACATGGATTCCTGAGGGGATGCTCCAGCACTTCCAACTGTTCCAGATCAGCTAGTTTCACTCTTCTCACTCATCTGTAGAGGCAAACTCATGTTCACATTATTTAAAGTGGTTTAACATTAGAGGTTTGATAAACAGTGTTGAAATCATATCCAAGCGTCTTAGGACTAATCATGTTTCAGCCACATAATAAAATAAAGCATACTTTATACTACAGGTTTACATCACAGGGCAGCTGAACACACAGGGAGGAAAGCGCTAACTGCCCTCTTCCACATATATGAGTTTAGAAATGCCTATGATTAATTAGTGTCGCTCAGACAGTGGAGAGAGTAACGCCATTCCTCCCACTCAGAAAGTGTGGCCAAATTTGGTCTCTTGGACTCCTTGCCAAAGATGAGTTTAGCGTCATCGGGATTCAAACTCACAGTCTCCCAACGATGGATGAATTCTTTTCTGTTGCCCCAATTCAGAGCCTGAAACAAACATATATTTTTTTTTGAGTTTTGACACTTTTATTACCACAGTGTAGTTTCTATATACCATGTCTGTACTGAACATAAAAATTAAACTGTGTGGAACAAATCGGATAAAAGGAAGTATAATGTCACAGGTCTTTTGGCCTTTGTGGTTTTAATATGTCTATTAAAGCCTAAGTAGCAGCTCAGTTAAACCTAATCCTCTCCCTGTCATTCATCTCTATGGATTTGGTTCAGCAGTTTATCTACAGTTGATCTTTTTGCCTTCTCATGTGTTCTCTCGGTGTTCACTCCCTCTCCCACACAGCTGAATGACTGCACTCAGAACTGGCATTCATGTGGTAAAGCTTTTGGTTATCCCCTGAAAGCTTGGACTTCATTTGCTTTTATCACTTTTTGTTTGATAAGAGCTTCATTTTCCATTGGTGCCTAGAAAGTCTGTGTTTTTGTTGTTCATTTTATTTTTCCTTCAATGGCCCAAGGTCTTAATTTCAGCAGACACTGAATTTCAGCTAACTATCTATTTATTTTAACCTCGAGTGTGCCTCATAACACAGAATTATGCACAATTTTCAGAATGCAGATGCTGTGACATAAACATTACATGGCCAAAGGTTAGCACTTCAGTACAGAACAAATAAAATGTGCCTCAGAGGTGTAAGTAGGAAAGAACAGGAAAGAAGCGAGAACTGAATTAATTGACAGGCACTAATGGCTGTCTCGTTGACCACAGCAAGTGGGGAATGTCCTGTGGCGAGTAGTTTAAACTGTAGTGCAAATAAAATCTGACGGAAAAAAACAGGCTGTTTATATAAGTAGGACATTCTCCATCTTGATTAATTAATTTAGGCTTTAGAAATAAAAATGACAAAAAGTTACACAAGCTGTATATGTGGTCTGTGCACTTTGCACATTCATTTTCTCACTTTATCTCTCACTCTCACTCTCCTGCATGTTCGCTTGCCAACGGAACACCTACACTCACACATGGCTCAGACCAATATGACTAAAGTACAACATTATGTCTGTGCTGGTATTAACCAAAGAAAAGTGATATTAAAGTAAACAATGCTGCGAAATGATTTTTAGAATTATTAGTCTTTGTGGTGGCCCAGCAGGTAGCGTTCCCACCTCACAGCTCCAGGATCCTCAGTTCAATCCTCAACATGCATTACTGTCTTTTTGGAGTTTACTCTGAGGTTCTGTGGTTTCCTCCCACCTCCTAAAAACGTGTGGAGTGGTTATGCTAAATTGCCCCAAGGTGTGGATTAGAGAGTGTGTGTGTATGTTTGTATGTGTTTTTGTGTGTGTGGTGCCCTGTGATGGACTGGTGTCCCATCCAGGGTGTATTCCCTATTCCTATACAGTCAGGTCCATAAGTATTTGGATAGTGACACAATTTTCATAATTTTGCCGCTGTCCACCACCACAATGGATTTGAAATGAAGCAATCAAGACGTGATTGCAGGTGTAGACTTTCAGCTTTAATTCAAGGGGTTTAAGAAAAATATTACATTAACCATTTAGGAATTATAGCTATTATAGTCCCTCTATTTTCACAGGCTCAAAAGTAATTGGACAAACTAACATAATAATAAATATAAGGATTATTTTTAATACTTGAATGCAAATCCTTTGCAGTCAATGACTGCCTGAAGTCTGGAACCCATGGACATCACCAAATGCTGAGTTTCCTCCCTTGAGATGCTTTGTCAGGCCTTTACTGCATTTTATTTGCTGCTTGTTTGTGAGTCTTTCTGCCTTCAGTTTTGTCTTCAGTAAGTGAAGAGCATGCTCAGTTGGGTTGAGGTCAGGTGACTGACTCGACCATTTAAGAACGTTCCATTTTTTTGCCTTAAGAAGCACTTGGATTGCAATATGATTTGGGTCGCTATGCATCTGTACTGTGAAGCGCCTTCCTATCAGTTTTGCAGCGTTTGACGGAATCTGAGCAGAAAGTATAGCTCTATACACTTCTGAATTCATCCTGCTACTTCTATCAGTAGTCACATCATCAGTAAACACCAGTGACCCAGTTCCTTTGGCAGCTATACATGCCCATGCTATAACACTGCCTCCACATGTTTGAAAGACATGTGGTATGCTTTGGATCATGTCCTTTTCCTTCTGTTCACTTCCCAACATTCTGGTACAAGTTAATCGTGGTTTCAGCTGTCCAGAGAATCTTGTTCCAGAACTGGGCAGGCTTTTTTAGAGGTTTTTTTTAGCAAAGTTTAATCTAGTCTTTTTGTTCTTGATTGTTACCAGTGGTTTGCATCTTAAACCCTCTGCATTTACATTCATGAAGATGTCTCTTGATTGAAGACAATGATACACCTACCTCCTCAAGAGTGTTCTTGACTTGGCTAGATGTTGTGAAGGGTTTTTTTTTCACCAAGGAAAGAATTCTTCCACTTTAGTTGTATTCCGTGGTCTTCCAGGCCTTTTGGTGCTGCTGTGCTCGCCAGTGCATTCCTTCTTTTTAAAAATGTACCAAGTTTCTGCTATCTGTCTGATAGTTTGTTTTTTTTTTCTTTTTTTTTCCAGCCTCTTTGGACCACATAGTGAGAGTTTCTGATTCTGCTGACATTCTAATTTCTCTGACAGGTCTCTTGTTTTCAGCTTAATGATGGCCTCTTTCACTTGCATCGACACCTATTTGGACCGCACACTGAGATTTGCCATGAAAAGCTACCGAATGCAAATTCAACACTTGGAATCAACTCCAGACCTTTTATCTCCTTAATTTGTCATGAAATAATGAAGAAGCAGGCCATGAACCTACTTATCAGTCAATTGTCCACTTACTTTTGAGCCTGTGAAAATGGAGGGAGTATGTAAAAAAATTGCTGTAATTCCTAAATGGTTAATGCAGTATTTTTGTTTAACACCTTAAATTAAAGCTGAAAGTCTACACTTCAATCAAATCTTGATTGTTTCATTTCAAATCCATTGTCCATGTGCAAATACTAATGGACCTGACTGTACAAATAGGAGGTGCAAGTTTGTTTTTCTTTTAGAAAGCTTGTAAGATTAGATTAGAGGTGTGCATCAGGATAGGGAACTTGCAAGATGCAACAAAAAAGTCAAGTGAGCAGGAGTATTTTGTTTTCATGCAGGTGCAAGCGACTGGTCGGATATGAAGCTTGTGGGAGAAACAAAGATGCTGTACGATGCATTTACAACATCCTTAGTAACTGTCTGGGCTGGATCTAAATGTGTTACAAAATATCATGGGCAAGTACCAACAAAAATAATAACTGCATGAGCAGAATGAACAAAATAGTCCCATGCACTTCTCTAGATGACACCAATTATGAACTCAAGTGAAGATCTGTCAGAATCCACAATCCATGCGGACAATTGGCATTTCTACCAATGTTTTTTTTTCTACCAATGTTTTTCATTTTCCAGCATTTCTGGGGTCATAGTGGTTGAGTTCCTATTTAATTAAAAAAAAGAAACAGGCAAACAAAACCATTTTGGTTTAGGCCACACCCACTTCAGGTTTAAATCTGAATACAGATATATGGACTCTAAACTGTGTGTCATACATGCCCTAATACACTATATGGCCAAAAGTTTGTGGACACCTGACAATAACCTTTATATGTGTTTTCTGAACATCTCATTCCAAATTTAGTTCCCCTTTTCTGTTATAATAACCTTCACTTTTCTGGGAAGGCTTTCTACTAGATTTTGGAGGGTGGCTGTGCGGTTTTGCCCATTCAGTCGTCAGAGCATTAGTGATGTCAGGTACTGATGACAGGTGAGGAGGCCTGGGGTGCAGTCGGCCTTCCAGTTCATCCCAAGGGTGTTCAGTGGGGTTGAGGTCAGGGCTCTGTGCAGGACACTCGAGTTCTTCCAATCCAACCTTGGCAAGTGAAGGGAAATTGTAATGCTACAGCATCCAAAGACATTCTATACAATTATGTGCTTCCAACCTTATGGCAACAGATTGGGGAAGACTTGCATGCAGTATGGGTGTGATGGTCAGGTGTTCCCAAACTTTTGGCCATATAGTGTACATAGATATACACATATAAGCTCTCTGCATGTATTTCTTGATTGCCATTATGTGGTAAACCCTTACGAAACCTATTATTATTGTTATTATTATTACTATTATTATTATTATTATTGGTGACAAATGTAAGGAAATATGTTAGCTGAAACGAGATATTTAAAATATCTGGTTTAAAATGGTTTAGAGCATAGTTTTGATTGATACCTTTATTCTCAGGAACCTTTGAGAGAATAGTTTCCTCACTGAGGAGAATAGCACTATTATACCCAGGATGAGTCATAAAAGGGCACAGATCTATTAGACAAAGAGGATTGCTATGAAAGATGGTAGAACAGAAAGGAGATATCCTGATGGAATGCTTTCACTAATGCTTTCTGTGAGTTTCTTCAGCACATCAAAGTTTCATTGTTCATGCACATCTTTAGCCTTCCTAGAAGTGGTCTGATATTGTCAGTTATCAGCAGTGGTACCTAATTCTTTAGATCTTGGCACCAAGGAGAAACCTTTTGAGAGTAGTACATATTAGCATTGTTGTATGAATGATGGATTAGGTTTTTACATTTTTGTTAAAACACAGTCAAGGGGACACAATTAATGCCCTATTGCCTCCAGAGTGACTTTCGTCTCAGTTGGAGAGACGAAGGAGACTGACTTTTATTCAATTTAATTGAAGAAAATGTAATGTTGTATAATATATGACTTCCAGTTATATAAAACAAATAATACATACAGTCTTTTATATTTTGAGGGACTATGGTTGTATTGTAACACTTTTTTGTTCATACATATTCATAATATATGTTGAAGCCTTCTCTGGGGAGTATAACAGCATTAACCCTCTTTCTATAATGTCTAACAAGACAGTAGTAGAGGGGTCTATGCTCCATACAGAACATTTTAAACTTTTTATGTTCGCACATGCAGACTGTCCAATTCACACCACAGGTTTTCAGTAGAGTTAGAAATGTTTGGCCAGTGCAAAGAATTGATTGTGTATACCATTTCTGTTTTGATTTGGGCACATGTTTGTTACTTCTGGATGAAAGATCCATTCGCAGCCAAGTCTTAACCTCCTGGCAGAGGCAACCACCTTTTGGGCTGGTATTTAAAAGCATTGATCAGAGCCAGCCTGGTATTTAGCAAAATGCATCAGAATTACTGGAACACCAGCTGCAAAGCAGCTCTAAAGCCCCAATGATCCACCACCATATTTTACAATGTGTACACATGCTTCTTCTTGTATGATGGTGTGAATGGCCAAATATATCTGGTTTTGGTCTCATCTGGTATGAGTCCCTGAAGACTGAGATCATTCCAGAGTAATTAGAATTTTTTTTGAAGGCAGATAATTTGCTTTAAATTGTTTTTTTGGGGGTGTTGTGGTAGCGCAGTGAGTAGTAATGCCGCCTCATAGCTCAAGGGTCCAAAGTTCGATCCTGAGCTCAGGTTGCTGTCTGTGTTTGACTTTCTGGGTATGTTCTTCCCATGTGTCTGTGTGAGTTTCCTCAAGTTCCCACACACTCCTGAAAAACATGCAGATAGGCATATTGACTGTGCTAAATTGCCCCGTGTGTGAATGCCTGTGTATATATGTGCCATGTGATAGATTGGAGTTCCATCCTGCCTTGCACGCAGTGTTCCTGGGATAGGCTTCAACTCTACACCAGTCCTAACCAGGATAAAGTGCTTACTGAAGATGAATAAATGAACGGTTTCTGGAGAGGGCGGTACCAGTAGTTTAGTCACTTTTTAAAAAAAATACTGTAATTATAAAGTACTACAATCTTATAGTTTTAATAGCTTCTCATATTGTCTGAGAGTATAATTTAGATTGTTGTGTCATGTTAACTTTATACAATGATTTCTGGCTGTTTTTTGAAGGGTGCCAGTAATTCTGGAGTTGACTTTACATGCACTTATCTAACTGATGGTCTTATGCTGGTATAAAATTTTATTATAAAAATGCAACCTGAGCTCCATTAAACCGGTGCACAGACATCTCTGTTGAGTGCAGATAAAGCCTAACTAGTGAAAAAGTAGGATTGTGTTCTCTTATTGAATCTCTCTAAGTGCTTCATTCTATCTGCCCGCACCGTTCTCAGCTACCTGCTCCTTAAATAGTCTCATTAGAGTGAGGAAAGCGAATTACTGTCTGAGCACTTCAGCTCAGAAAGATTTTTCTAAGCTGTGTGAAGTGCAGGCAGATGTTGATGGGTTCTCTGTGTAAATTGCCTGTATATGGTCAGATGTGTGCAGAGCTCTGCGGCTTACTGAGGAGCTGAGCATTCTGAGCAGTGTGTTAGGGAAGCATATCTGGAGTAGGATCTGCTCAGTGTGGTGTTATTTTGTGCAGCAGTGGAAAAATCAGTAGCTGGGGCATCCAGGGCAAGTAGATTAATCTGAGTCTGAGCTGTTTAGCTTTTAATTTGTAGCTGAAAGAAAATAAATAATACTTCCTGACTTTTGCAAAACAAAACTTTTCATTTGGTGTTTATGCTTAATGCGCTTCACGGTGGTGTGACGCACCTCAATGCTGTAAGTGTACTACATACTTCTGAATCCCAAAACCTTTTGCGCTATACACATATTATTAGCTGTATTAGGTGTAGAGTTGGAAACTGCTTGCTGGCAGTGGCAATTGAGAAAACTCAGGAGTGATTTCACAGTAATGCAGAGTTAAAAAAAAAAAAAAAAAACAACATTTAACATTTTCTGTATAATCCGTTTATAAATGTCTAATGTCCACATGGCTGACAGTTTCACTGTTTCACTGCTCAAAGTGTTTAAATGTGTGAAAAAATAAATAAATAAAAGCAATTATTTACTCACTTTCTAATTATCATTAACATTATTTGTAAAGTGATAGGTTTGACACTTCATTGTTGGTCTGTTTAATCTTATATCAGATCAAGATCAGCCAAAAACGAAGAGTCTTTTTTACCTCCCATTTTTGGCCAAAAATTTTCGGCTACATTCCTAATAAATGTAGTTAATTAATGTTAAATGTATATAACACTTTTCTAATGTTAGCTATGTTGATCATATATTGATAGACTGGCGGGACACCTTAGACAGGGTGCCACTCCATCACAGGGCACAATCGCAGACACGCTACGGACAATGTAGAGATGCCAGTCAACTATAAACGCATGTCTTTGGATTGCAGGAGGAAACCCCCAAAGCACAGGGAGAACACACAATCTCTGCACACACAGGGCAGAGGTGGGAATTGAACCCCCAACCCTGCAGGTACAAGGCAGATGTGCTAGCCACTAAGCCACCATGCCCCCCCATGACTTAACTCAATTTCATAATTTACTGCGACAGAAAGCAAGGGCTCTCTGTGAGTCCCAAGAGCTCTGAGAGCACATGAGATGGGGGAAGGGGGCAAGGTTTTCATTTGGTGTCATTTAATATCAGAGAGTTCAAAACACTGTGTAGATCATTCAAGATTAATAGATCAATTGACTCATCTCACATTTATACTGGGGAGAAAAAGTGACTTGGGTAACTTGAGTGATAACTTAGCATACTCTGATGTTAAGGTTGGCAGGTTAGGTAGTATGAAATAATCGGAGTAAATATCTCATGATATCTTGGCACTGTAATATCGTGTAGGATGATTAAATTGTTATATCCCCCAAGCCTGGTGAAGACAGAACTGCCCATCTCATAGCTTAAATGTTCACTATCAGCTTGCTGGCTCTGGGCTGAGGTTGCAAACATGATTTGCTATATTAGAAACTTTGTCAGGACAGGATAAGGACTATTGCTACACAGTCATCTTCTTCCTGGTAAAACATATACGTCTTTGTTTTCCCCGAGTCTGTATTAATGAAATTAACTCGTTCACCAGCTAACGAATTTATCATTTGTCCACTCCTGCTCTGATGTTACAGTATATGACCAAAAGTTTGTGGACACCTGACTATTACAGCCATTTGTGGTTTTTGAACATCGCATTCCAGATTTAGTCCCTCCTTTGCTGGTATAATAACCTCTACTCTTATCTACTGGTTCTCCACAAGATTTGGAAAATCCCCACAGCCATGCTCCAATTCAGCCACAAGAGCATTCGTGAGGTTGAGCGCTGATGTCAGACAAGAAGGCCTGGGGTGCAGTTGCTGTTCCAATTCTTTCTTTCTTTCTTTCTTTCTTTCTTTCTTTCTGTCTGGTTAAATATTCATGCTGAGCTCAATTCATTAAGCATAATTGGGCATATCTACATAGGAGTGCTCATGTTGGCTGGGTGTCACCCTCAGGCCCTTTACCTACACTCTCTGCTCCTGTCTGCGGTGGGCTCTTCTAGCCTTATTTCCTATTCACACACAATTTTACGAGCGGAGAGGGACCAAGGAAAAAGGGAGGGAGGTTTCCATGGCAACGGGCAGCAGGGCCCGTCACTGTGGTCTGTGGCACGTGATCTGCAAACAAATGCAAGCCTGAGTTAACAACCGCTGGCAGATTAACCACGCACATCAGTCCCATGCACAGCTGGTCTGCTCGGTTATATAACCACAGCTGTATGATTCAATCTGTGTGAAAAGTGGAGGATGAGTAGTCTTAACTATTTGCATTTCATACAAATAGATACAGGATGAAAAGAGATAGTTACAGTTAAACATGAAGTGTGGGGTTAGTACTATACGATATAGTTTACACTATATGCATAAAAAGCTTCAGAAAAAGCTTCAGTCAGCAAAAGCTCAGCAAAACTGGTTTAATTATCTTTTTGAGAAACAGACCTTACTCTCCCCAGGCTTCTCTTAAGCTGCTCATTATATCCTTTATGCAGTGGCACCACTTCTGGAGCAATACAGCCTGTAAACACACACACTCACACACAGATAATCAGCTTAGGCAAGACCAGGAGCTAGCGTAATGTGACAGATGTCTTACACATTCAGTAACAACAACAACAATAAAATAGAAAAAAAATGGATTTGATAGTTGGAGCTGATGGAAGATACCCGATGTCAAAATTCATTCCAACGAAGTGCTGTGAAACCTCTATTAATCTTGGACATTACGACTCTGAGCCTCAGAGACGACAGACCTAAAAATGATGACATGAGGGGCAACAATAGTACCAGCACTTAATTAGTAGAAGTGTTCAAACTGCCAGCATGATTGTATAGTGAACTGATGAAAATTCATAGATATGAGTCTATGTAAATTTTCCAAACAAGTATGATTCCTACCTAAATACAGTCTATAGCTGTAAGATATACAGTAGTTCTTGAGGTTTCTTAGAGATGTAGCTAGTGGATGTGCAGTAACAAAACCTTCTGGCAAATAATGTTGTTAAAAATTCATTCATAACACAATACAGAGGATTTAATACCTGACTAACTTTACTTGGAAATCAATCTAAGATTAACAATCTCACTGTCTGAGCTCATCATAGGTTGAACAAAAGATTAGAGCTTATTTGCATTGCAAAATGAACATAAAACGACAGGGAGCAGCGACATTGTCTGAGAGAAACATAATGAAATTACTAGGATAATGCAGCCGAGACCATGTTGTCCTCTGTATGAACTGTTAACCTTTTCTCATATTCCAGACGCAGGCTAAAATGAGTCAGCATATACCATTTGCTCATGTGAAGTATAATTGGAGGGCTGTTGCCCTGTTATTTTGAGTAGGATTTGAAAAACGCCTCTATGCAATAGCCTGGAAATTGGAGGGAAAAAAAAACAGCAACAGAGAAAGCTCTGTTTGCAAAATGTGCCCCCTGTGCACTGCTTTGGAAGCTTCATGACCCTTGACCCCTCACTGGGGGAGTGCTGGACACGTCATCCAGAGCATTAACATACACTGCACACCATTGAGACCGCAACACTCAATTTCATGTTGCCAAGCAACAGGGCCATCGTAGCGGGAATGCGGCGAATTGGGTTTTAAGCAAGCCGTTGCTTTCACAGGAAGGTAACGTACCTACATAAGAGTGAGGAACATCTCGTTGTCAAGGAGGAAACATGGCTAATTGGTCGACTTAACCTGCTTAACTTGCTCACATGTTCAGTTTATTCAGAGGAATACATTTCATATTGAACTCTTCCACACTGAATGGGATGTATGTTTAAATTTCAGAACACATAATCCAGTAAAACATGGAAGTTAGTGAGTGTTGAGATATCAGCACGTTGTTTTTTTTTTTTTTTTTTTTTTTTAGTTATTACAATTTTGTTTGCATTTGAACAGTGCTTATTTGTCTTATTTGTGTTCATGTATAGATCAAGGGGAGTTATAGATCAGCTGTTTTTCAGTATACTGGCCAGAAACGTGGGCTGTGGGTTTATTATTGAACAACCTTGACTCACTTTAATCACAACTTTGCAATTGATCTCCTGTTGACCTAAGCCACATTTTTTCATTTCAAATAGTACAATTGTAAACATAGGTCAGAATGATCATTATCTAACATTTCATTGGAGATATTGAGCCAAACATTTTTTTCTGGTAAAATATTTTGTAGTATTGTTCCAATTTGAACATATTTTACTTTAACCTAAATTATTTTGGCTGCATGATTTGTACTAAGCCATGCTTGGGTTGAATAATGATAGTTTGTTAAAGTTAGATATCATAGCTACTAGCTTCACAATAAAAAAAAGCATGTAACAAAAAATGCTAGACATGCAAATGAGAACTAGCTTTGACATATATATGGTCCTGTGGAAGGAATAAAACACAAAAGGAAATGCTGTTATAGGAAAATTAGCCTGTAAATGTTTTATTCCACTGGTACCACTGCAATTTGCCAACAATTATACTGTTTTTATTTAGTAAAGAATGACCCATCATACTTTTTATCCATTTATAGTTATGTTTAATGTTGTGGAACATCTACGAAACCAGTTTGTTCTCTCGATAATAAGACAAAAGTAAAATGTAACTTGTTACCAATACACTGCAAAACAAATTTTTTTCTGTCCTGGAAACCTTCCCATGGTGGAAAGCTGACTGTTACAAAGCTCTGAGACTGGAGACTCCTTCCATAAATGATAAATGAACACCTCCTTATGGAAAACTTCATCATAGCAATGATTATACATTTTTCTTTAAATAAATAGTAACGTCTTTAAACAGTAGCACGTCATTTTGACCGATTTACTAGTAGTCTTGGGTTACGTGGAGCATCCACCATACAAGTCCAAGCGCAAGTTGTTATTATGGAAATAACATATAAGAAATAACCTGTGATTTGGATTACATCCAGCACTATTGTCAGAGCTGTGCTGTTATAGAAAATGAACACCGTCTGACCAGACTCATTTAAGAATTCCACCATTTAATCACGAACCATTCAAATCTTTGTCCAGACTGTCCATTGGTAATGTATAGCCGGCATTATGTTGACTGATCATCTTAGACTATCATATTATACTGCTTTTACCACATTAGACGCATTAACTTTATCAACGTAAGTGAGCTAGTGCTAAAAGTGATACCATTTGTCTTGTTTTTATTCCTTTCTTTTTTCATCCTGTAGTTAAAGAATTTTAACATAATTTATGCATCTTCCAAATGCACACTAAAGACATTGCCATTACTTTTCTGATCTTTAAAACTGATCTATTATGTCTTTTCGATCCAAATGGAAATGTGGTTTTGTGTTCCCAGTATATTCCTAAATATAAATAGAGGCTGTTGTAATATATGCATTCAGTATATTATGTTTTCTAATGGATTTTCTGACTTGTCTCGAAGACTTTCAGAAGCAGCAGTAAAGAAGCAGCAAAGGCTTGGCATCGGCCAGTTGGGGAGATTTCAAGTAGATATGAATTCTGCTCCATATGTTTATTATAAAGCAGTAATCATCAAGGAAATACAGATGTACTGATTAATTCTCAGAAGTCCTTCAGTTACCTGTGGCTGGAAGGTCTGATGAGTTAATGCAGTTAATAATGTATATTGCAATCTCTCGAGCCTATTCAAATTTACACAAAATTGGGATGAATATATGTAATTTTTAGTATTATGGAATTTTGCATAACTTTGACTTATGATCTGGCAAACTGTATTATGTCTACAATATGTGTTAGCAATTCAGTTTTCCTTTTAATTTGTTTGCAGTAAACTCCAGAGACATGAAAGCAACTTTTCTTAACCTTTTACTTTCACTTGTGCAAGTGAACCAGAAATGGTCTTTGGTTTATATCCTGGTGTTTAAAACATATTTTGTTAACTTAACATATTTTGTTAACTAATGAATGTAACTCATGTTACACACTTCCAGGGGTTTCTGAATAACAAGGACACAGTGCTGTTGATGCAAAGCACCACTCATCTCCACAGATCTGAGCTGCATAATGGGGTGGCTGAGTATGTCTGGATGAGATAAATGAGGCCAGCCTTTGCTCAAATTTGAAAGATTTACAACAGCAACCTTGTAATAAGAGTGAACCAATTAAAATATCTCAAACTGGTATATATTTCTGTTTATATGACAGCGCTGTTGAATTCTCAAATCTGGCTGAACAGAAAGCACAAATTTCCCAAATTTCAGCAGCTCTGAAAATAGTGCCTGCAACTCACAGCTTTATATTAATGTGCTCAATCTAAAACATTCTTTCCATAGAGACAAATTGTATGGCAGTTTCTGCATAATTTAACAAAAGAGATTTTTTTTCACAGACATTCCGCAACATTAGTTGTAACAATAAATGGATAAAAATGATGACATTCTGTAATAAAAGAAAAATTGCAATTTTTGGAATATGTGGTATAAGAGGATTAAAATACTTCAGAACACGTTGTTATTAGAAGATGTGATAATCCTATAACAGCGTGGCCCATCATGTTTTTTTCCTTCCTTATACATAATTGACAGCTCAATATCTACAATACGGGTTTGGTCTTGTCTAGTTAATGAAAGTCAATAACTGATGTCACTTAAATTGAAAAATCTGTTTTGTATTCAAAAGTAATTTAAGCCCATATGTTTGTAGCTAGGCAAAAGCTTTTCAATTCAATTCAATTTTATTTGTATTGCGCTTTTAAGAATGGACATTGTCACAAAGCAGCTTTGCAGAAACATATAAATTCAGGATATAAACTTTACATTTAATGAGTCTTTTACCATTAGTACTTGGAATGAGTGAATTGTTGTTGATATTAGTAAGAGACAGATGCAAGATCGAGTCAGTGAGTGAGTCAGAGCGTGAGTGGGTGAGTGAGTCAGTCAGTGAGTCATTTTGTCATTGAGTGAGTGATTCGGTGAATGGGTGAGTCAGTGAGTGGGTGAGCCAATCAGTGAGGTGAGTGAATGAATGAGTGAATGAGTAAGCCAGTCAGTGGGTGAGTCACCGAGTCAGAGGGTGAATTGAGTGGGTGAACCAATGTGCCAGTGAGAGCGTGAGTGAGTGTGTTGGTCATTGAATCAGTGAGTGAGTTGAGAGGGTGAGCCAGTGAGTGGGTGAGTCAGTTAGTAAGCGACTGAGTGAGTGAATGAGTGAGTGAGTCAGTTAGTGAGTAAGTCACTGACCCAGTGAGTGAGTGACTGAGTCAGTGAGTGGGTGAGTCAGTTAGTAAGAGACTGAGTGAGTGAATGAGTGAGTGAGTCAGTGAGAGTGTAAGTCACTGACCCAGTGAGTGAGTGACTGAGTCAGTGAGTGGGTGAGTCAGTTAGTAAGCGACTGAGTGAGTGAATGAGTGAGTGAGTCAGTGAGAGTGTAAGTCACTGACCCAGTGAGTGAGTGACTGAGTCAGTGAGTGGGTGAGTCAGTTAGTAAGTGACTGAGTGAGTGAATGAGTGAGTGAGTCAGTTAGTGGGTAAGTCACTGACCCAGTGAGTGAATGAGTGAGTGAGTCAGTTAGTGGGTAAGTCACTGACCCAGTGAGTGAATGAGTGAGTGAGTCAGTTAGTGGGTAAGTCACTGACCCAATGAGTGAGTGACTGAGTCAGTGAGTGGGTGAGTCAGTTAGTAAAGTGACTGAGTGAGTGAATGAGTGAGTGAGTCAGTGAGTGGGTAAGTCACTGACCCAGTGAGTGAGTGAATGAGTCAGTGAGTGGGTGAGTCAGTTAGTAAGTGACTGAGTGAGTGAATGAGTGAGTGAGTCAGTGAGTGGGTAAGTCACTGACCCAGTGAGTGAGTGACTGAGTCAGTGAGTGGGTGAGTCAGTTAGTAAGCGACTGAGTGAGTGAATGAGTGAGTGAGTCAGTTAGTGGGTAAGTCACTGACCCAGTGAGCGAGTGACTGAGTCAGTGAGTGGGTGAGTCACTTAGTAAGTGACTGAGTGAGTGAATGACTGAGTGAATGACTGAGTGGGTGAAGGAGCGAGTTGGCGCAAAACATCAGGCCCATCCATGTGCAACGATGTTACAACTGTGGTGAATGGAAAACTTGATTGAGCCTTGATGACCCAAGTCATAATAGACCTTGCAATTTCATTGCTAACAAAAGCAGTTGCATAACAACACTGAATACCATTTTTCACTCATTCATACCCTCACCAATATTAAGTGCCATTTTTAACATTCCTCAACTGCCGACATCATCATTTCACCATCACTGTCAGCATTATTGACAAATATCTTCATGTCATGTTGTGGCATTTACAGAAACATTGAGCAGAGATTTGTTTAGTTTATGAGGGTCTGACTTGGCAGTCACTCAGAGTCAGGGCTGTAGACCAGTTCTGTCATTTCCATATCCACTGTCCAATAAAATGTCCAGCTTTAAATGAAGAGGGCTCACAGAAATAATTAATGACAATCTAAGATGACAGTGTTTTTCTAAAAGCCTTCCTATGTTCATTTAGCACAGGCAATACTGTGTCTGAGTAATAACTGTTGTGTCAAGGCACAATAAATAGCTTTTCCACAAAAACAGCACATTAGCAGCAGTATTGACTGAATGTGCTGATTTAATTGTAGTTGGCCCGGCTTCCCCTTCATATGCTTTATTAAATTACTTTCAAAGCCTAAAAGCCACTGAGCACCCACCTGGGCACAGATCATGTTCCCCCGCTGTTCCCCTTTACTTATTTCACAAATGTCTCTTTGGGTCAAACAAAGAAATGAAAAAATGTTACGCTGTCTGCACGAGTTTGAGCCAGGCCAGACCGGATTTTATTATGCTTTGATTGAAATATTGATCTGCATTTTCTCTTGCCTGGCTTTATATTTCTCTGCAGTGTATCTTTCACTGGATAGCCTGCAGGCAGTTACTAAAAGTCAGTGCATATCATTCGTCATTTTCATCACAAATACTGCTTTTTTTTTTTCTTGTTTTCAGATTTATTTTGCCAATTTAGATTTTTATTGGAATATATTTTGAACTGTTGTAAATGCAGCATGGTGGTACAGGCTCTGGGTTACTGATCAGTAGGTCAGGGGTTCAAGCCCCAGCACCACCAAGTTGCCACTGTTGGGCCTTTGAGCAAGGCCTTAACCCGCTCTGCTCCAGGGGTGCTGTATCATGGCTGACCCTGCGCTCTAACCCAGCTTCCTAACAAGCTATGTGAAGAAAAAGAATTTCACTGTGTTGGAATGTGTATATGACAAATACAGGCTTCTTCTTCGACAGTGGGTAAGGTACCCAGTTCAGTTTTGATCGAGGGCTACTGTCTGTGCAACGTTTTTCATGTTTTCCCTGTGTGTGGGTTTCTTCTGGGTTTTCAAGCATCCTCCCACCTCCTGAAAATGTGCCAGTAGGTTAATTGGCTATGCTAAATTGCCCCTAGATATGATTGAGTGTGTGAATGTGTGTGTGCATTGTGCCCTGTAATGTAAAATCTAGGGCCTATCCCTGCCTCGCGCGAAACGTTCCCAGAATAGACTCCAGATCGACCTTGACCTGGATAAAGTGCTTGCTGAAGATGAATGAATGTAATATATTCCATAAATGTTGTAATATTTTGTTAATTGTGCTTTGACAAACAGTATTTAGTGTTATTTTTTTCTGATTGGTTTGACGGTTTCATTGACTGATGCTTCTTAGAGGTTTTCTGCAACACCAAAAAAAAAAAAAAAAAAAAAGCCACATTTGCGCCACATTATTGGCTCAATGTAGAAGAAACTTACAGCTCAAACAGCAGTAAATATTACACTACAGATGTTACACTACAAAACATACTTACACAGCTTTCATTATTCAAAACTCCTGACTGGGAATAGTTATTAAAAATTGATAACATAGTGACTCAATTATATCAGCAAACACCTGTCATGTTTACTGATGTGTTCTGCATGACCGACTTCATTCCCTTGACAATTATGAGGACACATGATTGTGGAATCTGACCGATGATTGCAATCAGGTCTAATAAGCACAATTAGACAATTGTGTGATGGTCTGTGGAAAAACAAAAAACACGTCACTGTGGCAGAAAAACAGCCAGAAATGGCAAAAAATAATTTTTTTTGTTAATAATACAGTCTCATTTATTAATAAAATAATATGGAAATATTTTTATTTAGGCTACTTTCTAACATTGGGCTTCATTTATCAAGCTTTTGTTTATTTCTTACTCACGTTGTGTGTAAATTTTTGCGTAAGCCAAACTAAACTAAAAATTTCCATTTGATTTACGAAGGTTTCAGAAAACACTGATTTTCTTTGTAGTCCTGTGTGTATGTTGATGAATGCCAATCACCCGTAAATAACTGGATGCGTGCACAGCACGGCTGATTTGCATTTGGTAATGCTCACAAAACTCCATAAAAGGCAAAACTCACACAGCTGAAATGACAAGTAAATGGCAGCACTTTGAAAAGGCCCAAATCTGGAGCTGAAATACAGAAAAAGGTGAATTAGATGTGAATTATGTGAAGTGAAAAGAAAGTCTACTGTACCCAGGTGATTATGGACACCGCACACATCACACAGGGAAGGAATATGAGTGTCATAGGAAGCCCGATGATAGTACATTAGGGAGAATATGGCACATTACAGCTTGAGACATACCAGATCTGTCACTTATCAGTCACTTGGCTCTTAACAAAAAAAAAAAAAAAAAAAAACGGAACCGAAGCTTGAGACCGTCCTCCTTTTATAGACCAGCATTCTTAATTGAATGACTGGTCTTATTTGTCTTAATTTATGGATATATGTTTACTTTCTTTCTTTTTTCATATTTAATATTTCTTTTGTTAATGCCTTCAGTGTGAAACGACTGTGTTACAAAAGTTTTATTAACAAAAGTGTGTGTAACTTATGTATGTAAGTGATTTAAACTTGACAGAGTAATCCATATATAAAGGTGCAGTAACTCTTTGGGTTTTATATGATTTCAAGCCGATTAGCTGAGGTTTACATTAGTTTGACTTTTTATGCATAAATTTACACACACTCAGGAGCACAAGTAGGAATACAATAAATCCATTTGTATCCAGCTTGATTAAAGAGGCCCATTGCCTTGGCTGTCTGCCTGCAAAGGTTATGTTTGGTAAAAAGCCAGTTTAACAAATGCAGTCAGTCTGCCTAAAGATGTCTAAACCCCTGTTTTGTGTAGTTTTTGAATAGCTACATGGCATAGCAAAATGGACATATGCCTAATATTCAGACTGTAATCAGATGCTCTGAAAATCACATCATCATCAAAACAAAGAAGAGCACTTATACATTCTGTACAGAGGACAGATGAAAAAAGAAATTACAAGAAATTAATTACAAGAAATGAACTATTGTTTAACAATGAATGATGTTGATGAAGAAAGTGATAACTTGTCTCCATATGTAAACTTATAATTATTTTAAAATTTTCTGTAAATACATTTGGCTTTAAATGTAGAACTAGTTGGAACTGGAATGAAATCTTTAAATGTAATTTTCTCCATTTTCAATTTTGGAGGTAAATGCTAGAACTTTACTTCTGATCGAAATACGTGCAGAGGCATATTTCAGTTCAGGAAAGTCTGTAGTTTTCAGGACTATATATAGTAGAAAACATTTTGACCACGTGAAAGGTTTTCCCAGACCACCACGCAATTATGTAAAAATTGCAACTTTTGTAAAAACTGTTCTTCCTTCTGCAGCCTCTCTACAAGTAAGCATTACGCCCGCGCAAGGAGAAGTCAGCGTCGGAGAGTCCAAGTTCTTTTTGTGTGAAGGTACATTTGCACTTTTTTCCCTGACAACATTTTCTTGATTTTTTTGTTCTCTAAAAGTACTATTCAGATGGGATAAGCTTTCTTGATATAATGACGTCTCTAATAGTTGTGATCAGTTTGCCCAGGATAAGTGCTAAATCCCAGAGATGCAAGTGTCTTCACGATGTACACATAGCCATCACGCTAAAAACTCCCTGCACAATATGTACACCTTAAATTAATTTGTTTGTTATAATGCGCATGTTAGTCGTGTTTGTTTATTAAAGGAACAAATGACCATAATGTGTCTTTAGGCTATGCCTGTGCTAGGAACTTTCCTAAAACCCCTGGATGTGTCACTTCAAGTCAAGTAAAGTTCATTTAAACTCGGGCAGTACTTTCGTTTTGGTTGTTTTATTTTGGTTTCAGCGGAAGATGTTAGAAAAGCGTGAACACTTCCTGGAGTGTCTTTACAGTGTAAAGGAAAACCTCGTTTCTCAAAGAATATAATGGAATCTTTAACAACATGTCAATTTGGATGGAATATACAGTATATATTACCTGGGATTATTTTTCCTGGTCAATTTATAGCATGTAAAATATGATGAAATCTTTCCTGGCGTGTTAAAAATGATGATGCATTCGACTAGAATTCAAATCCCAGAGATACTCTAGTAATAATTACATTATCGCTCCTCTTCATGTAAAACTAGTTCGATTTCAGCTTAAGTGAACTTTGTGCTACTCGTTGTCTCTCAGTGATTTTGCTGATCTCCATGTCTTGCATTTTGAACTCTGTAGCAGCAGCTCTGATAATTGCTCTGCTTAAATGAACCATCATCAAAGCTTTTGTCTTCTGGTTCAGTGATTTGGTGCTGTGGTAACCACAGATTTAAAATATTCTTTGCCAACAGGCATGGTTTACTCCCATTTCACGCTTTTCTGACACGTAGACATTCTGGCCACATTTGTTATAAACGAATGACGTTTATTACAGTTCATTGAGTTAAATAAAGCATGACGAATTGTGTTGGGTTTTAACGTCGTGTCTTTTGCTGTGTCGTAGTTGTCGGTGCAGTGAAGGGAATCGACTGGTTCTCACCGAGCGGCGAGAAGATCGAATCCAACAGGCAGGACATCACAGTGATCCGCAATGATGACACATCCTCTACGCTCACTATCTACAATGCTAACATTGAGAATGCCGGCACGTACAAGTGTGTAGCCACCAGCGGAGACCAGCAGGCTGAGGCCACAGTGAACGTGAAGATATACCGTAAGGCCAGATCGATTTTTCACTTCAACTCTCCTAGATCCAAAAACCCTTTCTCTCTACTCACTCGGTCTTCAAGAAAGACCCTTTTGACATGGCTATATTGTAAAATTTATCATATAATCCCCACTATAAATCATCCTCATCGCCAGTTATGTGCAGTATCAACTATATTAATAGAAATAGACACACAAATCCTCTCAGCTGGTTTGGGATCCTCCTGATAGCAGATGTGTGTGTACAGGTGGGAATTCAAATATGGAATGACTGGGAGGAAAATTACTTTTTCACTTCTTATTTATACAGTTAATCTTTTTGAACATTATCTCTATAATACAACAGTGATTTTTAAAATAAAACCACACATAAGGTTTCTTGCTGGAAAATTAATTTTAACACATTTCTAATGTTATATATAACCTCTAAAAAACGGATAACTATCAGTCAAACCTGCGGTGGAAAATCATTTTCTTTCAGTGTCCAAAAAAATATAAAAGCAGCCATAAAAGTGTTTTTATTTATTTATTTATTTTATTATTTTTATTTTACTGCCATCTAAAACTAAAACGAAATTGTCCATACAGCACATGATTAAATTTGATGGTATAGCCCAGTATTCACAGTAGTGCAGTACAAATCTTATTTATTTGTTATTTGAAAATAACTGTATTTGGCATTATAGCATGCTGAACATTTATGTAAAGCTTTTAGTGTCATATAATTGTGTATATTTGTTCTCCTGCAGAAAAGATTACCTTCAAAAACTCCACATCACCACAAGAGTTTACTGAGGGGGATGACGCCGTCATTGTATGTGATGTGATTAGCTCCCCACCACCCACTGTCATGTGGAAACACAAAAGGGCAAAAATCCAGTTTGATAAAGATGGTATGAACCAGTCTGTTTTTTTTTTTTCTTATTACTGCAATAATTTCTATTGATTGCATTTTTAATGTCACACTTAATGCCTTCGGTGCTATTTTTCTCCACTCACCAGTCATCAGGGAAACCAGCTGAGCTTTCTATTACTATTGTTTGTTCTATTATTTCCAAGTACTGAATAGACGCTGTTTTATTCTAAACCACTGAACCAGAGAAGATAACGCAGCCAATAATGAATTATTGACACAGACTATAATTCATGGCATGACTGATATTCTCTTAAATTAAGCTGTCACTACAATTAATTTTAATTACCTGGAAACCAGATAGGAATATTTTGACTCAGGTTGGTCAGTGTTTTTGTTCTTTTTTTTTTTTTTTTTTTTAAATCTGCTCTTACAGTTCGGTTCAAAATTTTGGACAACAACCACCTGCAGATAAGAGGGATCAGAAAGGCAGATGAAGGAGTGTACACCTGCGAGGCCCGCATTATGGCTCGAGGCGAGATTGACTTCCGTGATATCAGAGTCGTAGTGAACGGTGAGCTCTCAGTGCTTTTATTTGCGCTTTAAAAGGTTTGCGGTTTTGTGCTAAATTGCTGTTTGTCACATTCGGGTGCCACACTGTTCAACCCAGACACTCATTATAAACGATTTGGTCTGAACGGAGTAATTTACTGCTGAGTCTTCTATAAAAAATCTACAATAAACGTTGACCTGGCATAACAGAACACACAGACAAAGCAAAGCAAATACAAAAAAGACGAGAGTTTTCTGTTTAGCAATAAATGCTGTGTGTGTGCTCCATATATTAAATGTTTGCAGAGGCTGTTTTGTTTCAGTTTCATATTCTATTTCATAAGAGTGCAGAAGTCAGGCTCTTCATCTTTTTTTTCACATTATAGCTCAACAGTGGAAGACTATTACTCGAACACCCATTTCTAGCTGAACTGTTCAGTATATGCAGAATAATATTTATGGGTCACATTAGAATGAAAGCATTTTATAAGTGCAGCATTTTAAGAGGTATCACTAAACACATCCCACGAAAAGACATTTATAGTGGAAGCTTATATCTATACACCCTATGCTCTGCAGATTTCCATTGAAGCTCTGTGAGGAGAGTCACTATTGCTGTAAATAGTTGTAGAAATTCTTACAATGAAGCTCTGAACTGATATTGTGAAATAAACATGTTTTTTTAAACCTCCTGAAAGCTTGTGCTTAAGAGGTTTTATTTATCTAAAGCATTTACAAGTGTTAGATGCTACCTTATTGAAAAATACAAAAACACAAATGGAACAGAAACAATATAATGGTAAATCATTACAAAAATACCTATAATGACTTTTTAAATATTTACACTGAGGGCCGTAGTCAGAGTTGGCGAGTTCAGTCCAAAAGTTAACATCAGCATTTATACAGAGGAAGTTACTTATATTCAGAGTTTAATTACGCAGCTGCTTAAGATGATTTTCTGGGTGTGTCATTCATAATAAACAAATTTCCTGCAGGTACTTTATGCTTCCAAGGTTTCCAGATAAGACAATTTAAAAATTAAAAAAGAAAAATGATATGAAAGACAAATATGATATATGATATGTAAATGACAAGAAATACCAGGCATTGAAAAAATATCTAATAGGAGTCTAATAGAGTATTGCCGCATATACAGTCCTAGTTATAATGATCACATTAATCACTCCAAAGTTTAATTTAACAACATGGCTTCTACCCTCATTCACAGTTAAAAGATTAGCACTTGATCCAGCACATCCTATTATTTTGCTTTTTTTTTTTTTTTTAATATTGTGTTCTGACAGTTAGTCCTGCACAACTTCATGACGCCACAAGATACTAAATGGAGGTCATGAAATCACAATGTGTGCATGGGATAGAATCTATTTTTATCATGCTTTTAATTCCCTACTTGAGTTGTTGAATAATGCCAGTGCTTTTGTGAATTTGATGTGCTCTCCTGTAAAGAAAATGTGCCCATGTTTTGAAGGATAAGCTGAACGAGCACTCATCTGCTACACTTAAAGCTCACTTTAAAATATTTTCATGTTAATTTTTTATATTCTATTATATTTTAATCTATGCTTCTAATGGTATTCTGTAGTAGTTTTGTTTTCTGGGTATTTGTACAGCCTAAAACATGAATTTCAGTGTGGCATGTGGCAAGTCCCGGGTCAGAATCGTGCTTAACTGAGACACACCTTTGTTTTAACTTCCGAATAGTGCCTAAGTCTGTAGTTATGTAGTGATGTCTGCATACTGCAATTGTGGTATTAAATCCTTACCGCACATGCACAACTCATCCCTGAATACAGCTCTGAGGGAACACAATAATAAAAGGATTATCACTATATTCTGCATTTATCAGGTTCTTTCCCTTTCCCACAGTTGTTCCCACTATCAGAGTGCGACAAGCCGAGGTGAACGCCACCGCTGACATAAGCCATTCTGCCATGCTGGCCTGTGATGCAGACGGCTTCCCCGAACCCACAATCACATGGACGCGGTAAGCTCGTCTTCACCATCTCCCAGAATCCTCCTGATGAAAGAGGACTATTCATAAACCCCCCATCCAGCTTCCAGCCACTTCTCGCCGTGGCGGGTGTGTGTTCTGATTAAGAGATCAAAGGCAAGCAGAGAAATCCTCTGAATAAAAGTAAAGAACATTTGTGCACAACATGGTAGAGGGCAAGCAGGAGCACATCATTAGTAGTTTTGAAGCATGCTTATTCTCTTGGCAGCTTTCGTCTCCTGAATGGAGCTCCCTGGGGAGGTTGCAAGGGAAGTGTAAAAATCTGGTCCACAGTTTTCTGATGGGGGTTGTGTTGTGTTTAGTGCTTATTTGATGATTGGGTGATGGGTGGGCCAAGAACGTGCTGCCTGGTCCCCAAAGCCCTCATTTCTTCCTTTTTACCACAAAAAAAAAATAAAAAAAGAGGATTGCTTTTATTTCAAGTGACTTCAAGACTAGGAAACAAATGTATTTTTTTTATTAAAGCAAATGCTGAAAATTCTCTGAGGATTCTTTAAGTCTATTCAGCATGTTATGCTTTTGGCTGCGTATTGAGATATTATATTCAATAGTTCTCTCAGGAGTGAGGTTCTTCTGGAGAGTGGGGATAAGTACAGCTTCAATGAAGATGGCTCAGAGATCACAATAATGGATGTGAAGAAGCTGGATGAAGGAGATTACACCTGCATTGCTAGGAACAAAGCTGGGACGAGTGAAGAAGAAGTCAGCCTCAGAGTTTTTGGTAACTATTTGCACTTCTCAAAGTTGACGTCAGGGACTTTACCTTCAGTTGAAATTTCTCTAACCTTAAAATTGTGTGTTGTTAGTGAAACCCAAAATCACATACTTGGAAAACCAGACCACTACAGAGATGGAGGAGCAGATCAGGTTGACGTGCGAAGCCACAGGAGACCCAACACCCAGCATCACGTGGAGCTTCGGTACACACGTCTTTGCCGAAGGAGAACAGGTATTCGCCCTTTCTTCTGCTGGTCTTTGATGAATTCTCAGTAAGACCAAGAGCCAGCGTAGTTGTCTTTCATCTCTACTTAAAATGCATGTAGTATAACTGAGGTTGGAGCTGCCTTTGGCTGTTTTACACATAAGATTTGTTTCTGTCTACAGGAGCATCTAAAGAGGATTTATCAGGTATGAGATCAGAGCAGCAGGTACAGTAACTCGAATCTCTAGAAAGCCGACCGAAATCATCCTAGCTGTTTCATTAATCCCAGATTTGGGCCAGAACACCGATAGCTATCAGTCAAGGCGTCTGCTAAAGTTACTGCCTGCTGCTGAAATTCATTTTCTTCCACTGTCCTAAAGCCAAAATCTTATCAGGGATTATGGGATGAAAATTAAAAAGATATGTATGTAAAGGTTTTGTCATTGCAGCAGCCTCCACAATAGAACAGTGGTGACTGAAACTGTTGCTAAACCCGGACTCAGTTTTAAATCTGAAGCGAACCAATTGCATGGCACTTGAAGTCTTTTTGTGGCACCATTAATACAGGGTCGATATGACTTACCTAGTGCTTTTTTTTCCCCCAGATCTGTCCCCATCATCATTCCCATCATGCAGTCATGTGTTTGTAGGATGTCATTTAGACAAGTGGCTGAATTTGCACCATTTTTATCAGGCTGTGTGGACACACAGGGCACATTGTGCTCATAGTGAAAAGAAAAATAATTAGCAGTGGTTTATTTATTTATTTATTTAGGCATTGCTATTTGCTGGTTGGATTTTTTTTTTTTTCCTGCCACAAAAGTATCTGGTTTTGCAATGAGCATGGAATAAAAAAGTTAACTGCAAAAGGCAAGTGGCCATCTCACTGCTAATTATTTTGCTGAATGTGTCACTCCTCTGTGGTCTTTTAAGCTCGCCATCCAAACTACGCACTACACCTACACAGTTGGTGGAAGTGGTGCTGCTCGCTGAAGCACTCATCATCAGCCGGTTTGGTGGAAAATGAAGCATTATTCTCTCAGCGTGATTTCAGTGTCTCAGCTCATGTCGAACCCTGTGCACACTAACACAGCTTCCTTCCAGAGTTTCTCATAAGTAATATGACGTGCATATGAAATGGATTTTTATGATGGTCTTTTAAAACTGTCTGAAAGCTCTGCATGATGCATGTGATTGCCTGTTCACTCAGCTTTAAAAAAAAAAAAAAAAAACCACGTCTGGGTACACTTTTGCACAAAAATGACCTGTCAGACATCTCCTGTTTTTTTTTTTCTTCCATCTTTTTAAAACGGATATTCTTCTCTCCCTCCAGGAGACCTCCAGCTCGTATCTCATCAGCTGTATTTGTGCTATTTGGTGCAATAAATGAGATGGTTTATAACTCTGTCGTATTTCTCCAGCCCTAGCCCAGTTAACAAGGGTGCCTGACAAATGAGAGGGCTGTAAAGGCAGTAGGCTTGAAGAATTCTGGAGCAATAAAGCCTTGAGTATATGCATCAAGAGCCAGAGGAAACTGGGTTTCTGTATGTGAACAAGTACTAATACGTGAGCCACTTTCTCCTGGGTGTTTTTTTTCCTCCTATCTCTGCTCTGCCCCTCTGAGTCAACTTTTCCATGACTCACCTGTAAAACAGATTAGCGCCCGAAGTCAGACACATGGCATTAAATATTAAATTTAACCAGAGATGGAGATAGCTCTGAAAAGAGAGAGACATGTTTAAATTATGCCTTTGAAAAGAGCAAGACACACAGAAATGATATTTCAGTAGCTCCAAGGTGCTGTAGTTCCTGTGGGCTTTTTTTTTTTGTTGCCATCAGATATCTTCTTGGGTAAGTGGCTCATAGAGCAGCCCATGGTTTCAGCAGATGCAGTGAATGTTCAGATTATTCTTGTCCGCTGTTGTGGATCAGTCGGTCTGTCCACTTACACCAATGTTGTAACAGTCAGAACAGTCCAGAAGGAAGAAGGGATCCTCTTCCACTGGTCTCTCTGATGAAATACAGTTATTGATCCAGTTCCTCCTCTGCTTCTGACATCCACTCTGCAGTGTGCAATATTTCTTGCCCCTCAGAAGCAACCCCCACATCACTGGGAATGCATGAATGCGTCTCTCCCCTCATACAAGATGATTGATGATGGTATCCACATCTGCATGCAAGCTTCCTGAACATTCTTGATTTTCTTTCGCACCTTGTTAAATCTCATGTAGGTTTTCTTCCTCACTGTGCTCTTGTACTGATTTCATATTTCATGCTTGTTTACAGACGTCTTTGTGATGCCCAGACGGTGCTGTCTGTTCCTCTCATTAATTCAGTTTTTCTGTACATGACTGAATTTATGGAAAACTCCCATCCATATCTCAGTCCAATTTAACAAATACCCTCATAAGAAGTGCATTAGGGTTATATGTGCACACATGGATCCTCTAACATGCTGTACTGTAATGAGCTGTTGTCATTTTACATGACAAAGGTCTCATGCAGGGACTGAAAGGAATGTTTATTCATTCATCAGCTTTAACTGCTTTATCCTGGTAAGGGTTGGTTTGAATATGCTGTCTATCCTGGAAAGGCAGAAATACATCCTGGATGGGATTCCACACACTTTCACACACACAGTCATGTCTAGGGGCAATTTAGCATAGCCAATCCACCTACTGGTATATTTTTGGAAGGTAGAAGGAAACCAGAGATCCCGGAGGAAACCCACTCAGACATGGGAGAACATGTGAAACTCCACACAGACAGGCAACACTACTCACAGCACCACTGTGCCATGATTCATAATGAACATACAGAAATGTAGCAGACTTAGTATAATACCTTTTTTAAGTATCCTAAGTAAATATTCTAGTATAATGAATGTACCATGTACTACCATGTGTAAAGTCGGTTTTACACTATGCAGTTCTAACTTGTCACACACTATCAGATGATCCCACTAAGAATTCTGGAACAGACTGTATGATAACGAGTTCTTCATGGCAGATTAAATGATAAAGATAGCTACTGTGTTCTGCTGTACTGAGTGCGCGGCGACAGCACAGGTTTGTAGCTCTTCAGCTGGAAAGCATAAAAATAGTTTCACATTGTCATAATAGAAAATAAAGTCTATGAACAGAGCATTTGTGTGATAATTAGCTAGCTACACACCTGGAAGCTGTAATTCATCCTCTGTATCTTTCCATGTTGTGTCCCTTTTTGTCCTGTCATGGTATAACTACGATGAGACATTCTGTTTGCTGTTCCAACTAAACAAACTGCTCTTCTTTTAAATCCAGTAGGTTTTGTTTGTTTTGTCTTCGCCACTACCCTGTTTATAGCTGTCCCGTGAGTTTTGTGTAATCCTATGCTGTCCTCCTATTGGTAGATTTTAGACAAGTGTCGCAGCAGCGGGCACACTGAGATTGTGTTTGTGCCTGTGACAGCAAAATCGGGCCGTATATTGTACATTGTAAAACCGACCAAAATTGGGGTAACAATTATACTTGCAAGTAAACTTATTTTTGAATTTGAAGTGGTTACAGTTGGAGTTTACTTTACTAGCCACATATATGGTAATGACTGTACTACATATTAGCTTAAAAGCAGTTTTTTTGGGGGGGGGTTAGCTAGGGGCACGGTGGAATGGTGGGTAGCGTTGCCATCGCAGTACAAGGATCCCCTGTTCGTGGGTAGCATCACAGTACAAGGATCCCCGCTTCGATCCTGAGCTTGGGTTACTATCTGTGTGGAGTTTCTATGCATGATCTCCCTTTATTCACGTGGGTTTCCTCGGGCTTCTCCAGTTTCCTCTCACTCTCTTAAAAAAAAAAAAAAAAACATGCATGTCGGCTGACTGGCTATGCTAAATTGGCGCTAGATATGACTGAGTGTGTGATTGTGTGTGTGCTCTGCATGATGCATGTGATTGCCTGTCTCCGATGGACTGGCGTCCCATCCAGGATGAATTCTCCTGTCTTGCACCCACTGTTACCGGGATCGGCACTGGAACCACTGAGATCCTGCCCAGGATAAAGCGGTTACTTAAAGTACACTTTACTTAAAGCTAATTTAACATGAAACATGAAATATTATTATTTGTACACCTAAAAAGTAAACTACCAGCATTTTATTTGGCACCCACTTCTCTTCAAGTATACTTTCAAGTCAGTATAGACGTGCTAGTATGAGAAACTTAAACTGTGCCTTTAGTATACTTCTGGAAAGTGGAAAACTTTACCTAATTCCTAAATCTATGACACACTATTAAAGACGGAATTACTAACTAAACTAGATAAATCACATTCAACATGTATGTCTGTTCCAAGGTGGCTAGCTAGCAATTCTGCATAACAAAGTCTTTATTGTTAACTCACTGAATTTGCTACCATACGTAGCTGAAACAACAAATGAATTTAAATTAGTAGATTAAGCCATGGAAGAATAGGAAAACGCAAAAGGATAACATTTTTGCTAGCTAATGGAAGCATTTAAATTAGAACTAGTGGGGGAATCAATGAATAATTATAATTATAAAATAATTATACATTGATTAAAATAATTATAAGAATTATAACGCAGCTCTGTTGAATTCTCAAATCTGATTGGTCAGATTGGTCTTATTAACTTAAAAAAGAGAGAAAAAATGGTGCTGGTGAGTTTTATGTTATAAAGTAAATGTGAAATATCCTGTTATAATGTAAGTAATGGCACAAACAACAATTTGTCATTTTTTGTTTAATAAAAATTTAATTTTTAATTAACACTTCTGGATAAGAAAATAATCAGCTTTGGAGTGGTGATGCATTACACCATCCTGTCATTGATTATTGTTCTATAAGATGCCTGGATGTGTTACTTAAAAATGTGTGTAGCATAAACGTACCCATGCTACTGTTTTACCTTTTGTGTCCATGTCATCTATATGGGTTTACAAGGTTAAGGACTTTTTTTGTTGTTGTTGTTGTTGTTATCTGTAGGCTTTAGCCTCAGTATTTATCCTGTTTGCATTATTTTCAGACTTATACTGGAGATCTTTTTTTCTCTGTTCCTTAAAAACTTGTCATATGTAGCACCCAGGTTAGAAGAGGGTCAGTTAGCGGCTGTGAATGGCTTACCTGATACACAGCTCTACATACTGTATGTGGCTCTCGGCTCTCTCGGGATGTAGTTTGCGACATGAAAGCCACACGAGTACCAGCCTCAGATCGCCATTATCATAACAAGCTTGTTTTTTTAGTGACCGTGCCACCATTTATGCGAACGTGATTTAGATTGTGTAGATCTGCATCTTCATACATGAAACATATCCCATTTGCAATGGCCGTAATTGGAATGCAGCTTTGCTTGAGTATTGATTTTCATCACACTTGCTTGTAACCTTGGCTGTTCATCCCATTCCATTGTTTTAACCTATATTATAACATTAGCATGCCTTTGTTTCTTTGTATTTGTATCTGAAGTGAAAAAAATACCTTGACAAAATGAGAAAAACGGGAAAATTTTGCCAGTTTTCTTTTTAATTGAAATGTTCAACCTCAAGAACACTTAACCTTTTCTACAGACTGTTAATTGTTTATGCTTTGCTGCAAATGTTAATAAGGCAAGGTAGAACAGAAAAACACAAAATTATATAATTGGCCTTGCTTAAGATTTTCCTTTCTTTTTTTTGGCACTTGGGTTTTTCTTTTTTTTTTATCATGAGTATATCTTGCGGGACTAATTTAGTGAAATATTCTATGCCAGTGGTCATTTTTTTTTTCCTGGCTTGCATGCTGTAACGATGACTGAGGATCCATTTTAAAAGACTGCCTCTTTTTGTTGTCATTCTGTCTCTCTGTTCTCTGCAGGCATCTTGGACTCGACCCGAACAACACAAGGTATAGCTTCTATACCCTCAACTCCAAAAACATAAACTAGGCACGGATTCTGTATGACCCATTTCCATTTCCTGTCTTTGCACTGTAGATATGTGGAACAGATTGAGTTTTACTTGGTTTTATACTGGGTTTGGTTTGTAAGAAACAAACTAATTGTAATAATGTTTGGTTATGTTTTTTATGTGAATGTGATAAAGCAACATTTCTCTAATTAACTTAACATGTAAAGAAATCTTTCAGTTTGGTTCAAATATGCCCTTTTACTTGACTTATTTCTTCAGGAATTTGACGGGTGCCCTTTTATCTGAATATTTAATGTTTTTTGTGGTTCCTCTTGCAAAATACTTTTTATTTTCTAGAACATTTCTTCCAGCAAAGCAGTGCAATTGTGGAACAACCAACAGCATGTGCAATGGCTAATGGCTGGCCTGCATTATTAACAAGGCTTCTCGGCTGAAAACTATGGCCATGAAACATTAATATGCCACTGTTCTCACATTGCAAATGAATAACTAGAGCTTTATGTCTGAGAAGAATGGGAGATACGGCGCACTGAATACAGCGACTGGCCTGCCTTGCTGCCTTGTGTGGTCACCGAGCTAGACCAGTGACTTGAGGGTCAGGGGTCACGGCCCGGCCACTCCTGGAAACAACAGGAAGCAGACTGGGCAGTGCTCAGCTTTCCCATTAGGGGATAGATTGAATTATGTTGCGCATAGCAGATGGGGAAGCTGCTGATCTCTGGCTAAAAAGGGACTGTGCATTATGTAAGTGTGACTGACTCTGGAGACAGCAGTGGCATAATGAAAGTCCCAGACACACCTCTTCGACTGGAATCCTTCACAAATAGAGCTGTCACCGTGGATTGTTGCAGCATACAGCTGCAGTACAGTAATAGAGAGAGAAAGCTAGCTTAGACGCATATATATTGTGAAATATCGATATGCTACTTGAGGAATGGCAGTGATTTTAGTACTTTCAACGCTGTACAGCTTGAGATTTATGTTTATGTGTTTGTGTTTGGCTGAACGACGGTATGAGAGACTGAGAATTTGTGTCATCTTGTAGAAGACATATTCACCTAGTGCACTTCCTTTTCAGTCCTGTGAATAACATGCACCAAATCTCCTCTCTCTCCCGTTTTATGCTCTACCATTTAGAGCCGAGTCGGTTTTCAGCCTTCCTTGTAATCATCATACTACAGGACTGTCCAAACTTTTTTCAAACAGGACCAGATTAGACCACATCAGTATACCTGAGGGCCAGTCACCAAAATATCATTTTAGAGCTCCAATGTAGTGAATTTAATTTTAGTGGAATAACTGCAGCTGCACTTTTTTCCAAGACAAATGACATTGACCACTTTAGTTAAGGACTCTTTCAAGAATTTACAAAAGGTTTTTCATGTTTAGTGGTTGGAAGCATCGCCACTTATTAGCTCTAGTAATCTGATAAAAAGATTAAAAAGTTGCTTCTGCCTGGGTAGCTTCTCTAGGTTCTCTGCCCTCTCATCCTCTGAATATTTTTTTGAATTGCCCATGATTTGTTTCATAATTTCTCATGATATTAAATTCCTTAATTACCGCAACAGTCTCTTGACATGAGACACGTGCATTTGCAATGGCAAAGTATCACTGAAAAAGTATCTCTCTTTTGAAATCGTCACTTCTCACTGTTAACTTTGCACTTTCTGTATGTAGCCATGACTAAATATGATTCAATAAATTAATTTGCAGGTGTAGTCAGAGAAAAAAAGGCTCTTGCAATTTATCTGTGTTAACACAGTCTGCTGCCACTGTCAGGCAGAAGGAAAAATTGCAGCATGTTGGCCGGCGGGCCACCCATCATGCATTCTAAGAGAGAAGGCGCAGGCCAGTTAACATCACTCCATGGACCGCGTTTGGCATTGGGGACGGACTTTGGACACCCCTTTATATTAAGCATGCTTGTTACAGTGTCACGGTTTTACAGTTAGTCATGGTGTATGATTTACCTCACCATTAATAAAGTACAGATTAAATACAGATTAAAATGCATTTGTGTATATTACCAACTACCTGTTCATTTTTTTACCCAATCGACTACAATGGTTTTGTGACTTTTCAAAGATTGTGCAGCCCTCACTCTCTGGATCCCTCCTACATCATACTACATGAGCCTTTGTTTCTAGCTGCAGGGGATGTAGACTGCACTGAAGACGCTTTTGCAGTGTAATCTGCTACTGCTGTAAACGTGGTACAGTGCTGCTTCTGCTGCCACTCCTAGCACGTTTATAGCTTTATCATACACAACAGCTATCAAATGCACAGAAGAGCATGACAGTGCTGACCACAACTAAAAGAAACAACCATCTCTTTTGGCTAAGCAGACTATTTTTATTTTGGTTCAGGCTTTCCTCACAGCCACTCTCTTTCAGCTTATAATGTGGTAATAAATACTGATAATATAAGAGATTTTATGGAAAAAGGTCTCAGAAACAAAAAAGAAAGAATTATTAGGGGAACTGGGTTTTTTTTTTTTGGGATGTGCAAACAAACCTTTGTACGAAGGATTCATAACAATGTTTCCCCCTTTAATTTTCAGCATCAGCTTGTGTGTTTTCAAATGATTCATTAATACTGTGAAACTGTGATTTTTCATGCTAGGTTATTAAGATTTCAAACTGTAAAACCCCTAGTCATAACGCCTGCACAGTTTTTGGAGGCTGGTTTACTTTCCAAGTGTGTTAGAGTCAGGAATTTAAATGCTGACTACATCTCATTGAGATTCATAAAAAAATCTCCATGCTAAAAGAAATCACAAGTGTGGGATGTTGGGTTGTGTGCGTACGCCTGTCGTGACGCACCACAGTGAGCCCTAAGTGGATTGGGTCTGCTGAATTCGCACGACTCTAGAACGGTTCCCTAAGTTACACTCTGCATTATTGATGGGTTCTGCTTCCTGCTTGCACCCCCCCACATACCTACCCACTTTTATTTATATCTGCCTCTTGCACCCTGTCACTGCTTATGCCTTTTCAGGGTGCCTTCACCTTGACACTTAGGGCTTTTCAGGCAATAACTAAGCAGCTCAGGTTTCTGTCATAGCACCTACACAGAAGTTTGATGTTCAGCTACTGACAAGCTACTATGTACACTCACCGGGCCACATTAATAGGAACACCTGTACCTCTGCTCAGTCATGCAATTATCCAATCAGCCAATCATGGGTCATCAGCACAGTGCATAAAATCATGCAGATATAGGTCAAGAGCTTCAGTTGATGTTCACATCACACATCAGAAAGGGCGATTTTGACTGTCGCATGTTGATGTCAGATGGGCTGGTTTGAGTTTTAGAACAAAATTGTTGATGTCTTGGGTTTTCATCACAACAGTATCTAGAGTTTACACAGAATGGTGCGAAAAACAAAAAACATCTGTTCTGAGGGTGGACATACCTGATTGGTGAGCAAAGTCAAAGGAGAATTGCTAGACCTGTTTGAGCTGATAGGAAGTCTAACTTAAATAAGCACTCTTTACAACCGCGGTGAGCAGAAAGGCATCAGAACTGACAACGCGTTTAACCTAGAGGTGAATGGGCTACAACAGCAGAAGCCCACATCAGACTCCAATCCTGCCAGCCAGGAACAGGAATCTGAGGTTAAACTGGGCACAAAACTGGACAGTTGAAGATTGTAAAAACACATTTTGCTTATTGGTTGATTGTACAATGGCATGAATAAGCAGATGTACAGGTTTACCAATTAAAGTGGCCAGTGAGAGTACAGGGAATAATATTGTGTTAGTTTGAAAGTATGTAGAGTGAATTTGACCCTGTGCTTGTCTCTGTGTCTCTGTAGAGTGAAGATGGGAGTGTGGTGGCTCGCAGTGACGCTCGTGTCTCCTCTCTGACGCTAAAGTACGTCCAGTACACCGACGCTGGACAGTATCTCTGCACGGCCAGCAACGCCGTTGGCCAGAGCTCCCAGTCCACGTTCTTAGAAGTGCGCTGTAAGATCTCATTACCTTAATATTTTTATTTCTACACTGCCCTGTTACTTCAGTGATGTCCTACATTGCAGTTTTGAGGGTCTCTGTAACAGCAGTTTGTTCTCTGTTTTATGTGATGAGGCCAAAATCCTCCTCATGCACCACCACCACCACCACTGCCAGTATACCTGCATTCACACCTGCATTTTATTGCACAATAACATTTTACTACTCAGCTCTTCTTACATAAATACTGAAAGTATGATGTGCTTCAATCTTATGCAGTTTGTATTGTTATAGGGTTCTCAAAGTATTTGTAGTCCTTTAACTGTAAAATACTCCCTCAATACAGATTTATGTCACAAGCATTATTTAAATGTGTATAATAATATTTTATCTATTTATTGGAGTCATAGAGCTTTCTAATCCTGAACTTTCCACCAACAAAACACATTAGGTTCAAGTTGACATTATTTATTGGCTAACTTGTTTTTGTTTTTGAATTATTGAGGCTTGGATTAAAACCAATTCAGTTCAACTGCCTAGTCAAATAAACTAATAACTATAAGACTTTAATAAGTGTGGGTTGTGATTTCCACAGCTGCAACTAAATTATAATATCACAGAACCCCTGGCTATGGTTCACAGACCCCACTTTAAGAACTGTGGTCTGGCTTATGCTGAGCTGCTCCTGTTTTTCTCTGTGTAGGTAATGGATAGGGTAAAAAAAAAAAGGGGGGGGGGGTGTCTCACTTTTTCTTTGTTTCATTGTCTGACAGATTTTATTTTATTCCTGAGATTTTAAGTCTCTAATATGTTAAGGCAGGCAATTAACTTTTTAATATTACTTCAGTATTGCTCCACAAAAAAATACTGTAATGAGACTATTTAAATGCATTCATCATGAAGAGAAAGGAAACTACAGAGCTAGAAGAACTCAACACAAGTGGGCCACTAACACCAATGCCACTATTTCGGCTAATACTCAAATTGAGTCTAGGTGCAAATTTTCTCACAGTGAAATTACATATTACAATTCCATTTTCCAATATTTAACAGCAGCCACATTAGGATTAGGATTTAATAATTCAATAATTCCTCAGATAACTATTTCTAACAATAAATAAGTCTCTCATATAAATTTCTTTATATGAAACTATTCAGTGACACTTACAAATGAAAATATGAATATAAACGCTCTTGGAGTCATCATGATATAAGTATTTTTAAAGCATTTTTACATGTTCCAAAACTAAAGCTCACTAAAATTTAATTGGAATGGTAAAAGTCAAATGTCTGGGCATTTTCTGATTTACCACATTCTGTGAATTTCACTGTAAGTTTTACTGTTTGTCTCTTCCTGAGCACATTACTGTCACTTTTGTTTTATATGTGGCTGCCAAATATTGTCTAAAAATATCTCTTAACACTTAGAGGGTCAAAACCACTAAGACAGTATTAACTAAAAAGTGGATACAATTCACAGTGCTATAATCTATCATTCGTAATCTTTAATATTCACTCATCGACCACTTTAATCAGAACACCTGTACACCTGCTCATTCATGCAGTCATTAGCCAATCAACTGGCAGCAATGCAATACGTAAAATCAAGGTCTGATTAGGGGGAAATGTGATCTCAGTGACTTTGACCATAAACATATAAATACATAGATGCCGCATTGGCCGCTGAATCGTACGTCAGCGTCACTGCCTTATTGGACTGGGCAACTTGCCCTAACTGGGCTGAAGAAAAGATGCTTGACTATTATTGACTAGACTGTACTACTGTTTATGCTACATATACTGTTTGCTATTATCAAGCTATTATTATTATTATTATTATTATTATTATTATTATTATTATTATTATCACATAAATGTTTAACCACTGTAACTGTAAATATTTTACCAGATTATATTATAATTATATAAATTATATAATTAATTCGATTATCTTATAATTATCTTTTTATTTGTCTGTTTTGGGGTACATCTGTATCCGTTTATTGCTATAAAAATATAGAAAGCAGACTGACTGCCAGTGTCTCACTATTTGATTTGTATTTGCAGATTTTGTTATATTTTCTCAATGACGGTCAATTATTAGTACTTAAAGACGCACTATTTAAATTTTTTTCATTATTTCAAAGTGAACAAGCTGTGTTCTGACCTGGAGCACAGTAAAAGCTAAAATCATGGGCTTGAAGACAGAAAAAGCCATTTCCACAATGAAAAAACTTTATGCACATTTCAAGTACATTAAATTATATTACATTAGGTACGTCTCCACAATTATTAACCAAGAAAAAGAAGTCGAATCTATGCTTGACAAGTGTGAGTTTTCACAATTCCTTATGACAGTGAATAATTTTCTAAGTCTAACTATCGAGATTCTAAGTAACTGGAGACAGATCTTTTTGTACTCCACGTAGATCATAAACCAATCGGCTGAGAAATGTAAATGTTATTGTGCGTTTTATCCAGAAAAACTGCAGCTTCCCTGTTTACTTGTATATGTTTATAGGACAGTCTTGCCTGATCCAGTATGGTGGACGCGTTGACATATCGCAGCAACGGGCCAAAGCAGCCAATGAGGCGACTATGTATTATGCATGTATATACATAATACATATATACTATGTATATGTCTATGACTTTGACTGCTGTCATGGGTAAAGTGTATATTTTATAAAGTGTCATTTTAAACACTCCATGATTTTTAGTAATCCAAATTACACTGGTTTATTTTTAGCACCAAAACAAATTTTCAAACATATTTTTTAAACTAACATAAGGCCGTTCAAAAAGTACCAAACATGTTTCGTTTTTGGACAAAAGCTGTCAGTCCTTATGTAGCTAACTCTTATGCTAGCTACCTTATGCTAACCTCTTCACAACATATACCCATTCATAAAGAATAGAGCTAACTAGCTGGATGACTTGCAAATTTAGCTACATAGTTAGCTAGCCAATAATTGAACACAACTTACAACCAAAAAATATTTAAAGATATTGTGTTAGCTAGCTACGGTAAATTTTCTGTTACAAAACGTGAGTTTTGAATTGCTAGCTAGCTAGTTAATGTTTACTGAACCACTTAAAACTTTGTTAGTGAGTCATTTATTTAAAGACCATATAATCATTTAATTATGAAGTTTATTACTCTGAATATATTTCTAACAATAGAGACAAATTTAAAAACTTAGGGTTCCTAATCTTCTCTTCTTGACATAGCTGTCTTAAGTGCCTTAACTGATTAACAAATGAAGTTCCTACTTGTGAGACTAACGCTGTTTAGTGTCGATAACTTTAACGCATGAGATATGACATATGCACTGGCAGTAAGTGTACACCACATGGTGTATACCACATTAAAAGTAACACTATGCATTTAACACCTTCACTTTCAAGATTTTAACACCAGGATTTCAACAGTTTTTAATTTGCTGTGTGAGTAGTTTATTTTTGTCAGTGGCTAATTTCGACCAAGATGCTGTGTAGTACCTTTACACAAACTGTGCTGTGTTTATTGGCTTGTGCTATACATCATTTTACTTAAAGTGTACTTTGTGTACAGCAAATCACTCATCATCGCACAATATGAGTGCCTGTATTGTTGGTATGTTGCTCCATGATCCCTAACAGGGTTCCATAGTGTGAGTGTTTTTCTTAAGTTTGTGAGCAAATATGAGTAGAGGACCAGATGTGGCTTAGGAGCAGATGTGAGAGAACAGATTTTGACATGTAGAGCCTACCACACTGAATTAATGGCTCTCTGCTCTGCAGATACAGTACTGGGCAAAAGTCTTAGGCACATGCAAAGAAATGCTGTAGAGCAAAGATGCCATCAAAAATAATGAAATTAAATGTTTCTACTTTTACAATAATAAATGAAACAAAGTCAATATTTGCTGACGACCCTTTGCTTTAAAAAAAAATAGTAGTTTCAGGTACAATTTGTGCAGTTTTATAAGGAGATTAGCTGTAAGTTTTACTGAACATCTTGCAGAACCGGCCACAGCTCTTCTGTCGCACTTGCTTCTTATTTTTGTGTAAAACCCAGCAGCCTTCATTATGTTTTCTGTCTGAAAAGTGGTCTCTTACGTAATATGCTGCCTTCTTTATTGACATACAAACACTTATCTGTAACATTTCATTTTGTGCTGGAAAACTAATGTTTGGAAATCTAAAATGTTTTTTGCACTTACTCGATAATGTAGAAGTCACAAAAAAATAAAAATAGGGTGCCTAAGATGTTTGCACAGTACTGTATCTCTCTGCTTCATGTAAAAAAAATAATCACATTTCAAGTATGCTTGCAGTAGTTTCTTCCTGTTGAGCCAGATCCGATCGTGTTTCTGTGCCTGCCCGAAAATGAATAGACAAAGGACTCCCATGTGAAAATCCCTTAACATAGGAGCATATTGCATGTGGCACCTTTACAGCTTCAGTCAGCTGTCAGCTCTACTTTTACTATTGGGGAAGCGTGCTATCACCTTACGTTTAAAACGTGCCGAGCAAAAACGAACATTCTAGCCAAACAACACAGCTAACAGCCAAACTCATGTTAACTTTTGTTGAGAGTGAAACCTCATATACTATATAAAGTGGTTCCAGAATTTTAGCCTGACAGATTTCACATTAGTTTAATTCACAGCTTGAGAAGGACTTCATGATAGTGTTAATTAACAGAATAATACTCTTCCTTCCAAAAAGTCTAGCTTGGTGCGTGCTAGTAGACGGAAAAGATTTATGAATTACCACTACTAATGCAACATTGTAGACAATAAAGAAAATAACACAACAGTAAGGTCATTAGAAACCTCAAACATTTATTAATCAGTTCAGTTAATAGATAAGGAAGCTGGGAAATAACAGCTGGCCAGATCAAGTAGGCAGCTGGTCAGATCAAGCTGTGCTGAGTGTTTTAGGATCGTTAGTCGAAAAACGTTTTGCAGTAAGTGTTTGAAGACGATTTCTCCTGTCAATAACAAATAATCAATTCTGTGCTCCTGTTCTTCAGAGTCGGATATGTTTACACATAGTTTGCGTATCTTACACTCATATTTTGTCCCACTGTACACTGTATATGGATGTGGTAACAATAAAAGCTAACAATATCTTACATACTGACAAATTTCTTCTGCTTCAACATGGGATTTTGAGTCACACTCCCAGTTGAAGGCTTTGGATAAACAGAAAATCTGATCAAACAGCAAATCAAAATATGGCAGTCTTGGCAAGATAAAAATCAGCTGCTCTTGTAGAATCTGTTTAAAGAGATTTCATGCATGAGTGATTATTGTAAACCTTATTCACATTTAAAATGAGATATAATCTTGTCTGAATTATAATGCAATAAGCAATAGGCCTCAGCTTGTTTGTCACGGTGTGTAAACTGTTTTTAATTCAAAACAATAATTTAACAATTGAAATTTCAGACTGAACAATACAAGCAGCACCACTGATACCCCTTAAAGAGTGTTGCAACATACGTACAAACACAAATTGATTCTCTCACTGTGCATATTGTTATTTTCGTCTTTTACACTAATCGGTGCACATACTGAACAAATAATTGCCAGCGCATTTGTTTGCATATATTTGTTGACATCCCATTGTGCATTAATGTAGTGCAACCGATATAATTGCAGGACTTCTGAATGCTGAGAAACAGTGACAGTGTTATGGGACAGAGGGAGAAACAGCAGCATGTCATATTTGCAAATAACATGTAGCTTGATCTGTGTTGGTGATATTTTCATCAGCCTCTGCATGCTCCTCAAGAGGATGAGGAGGTGGAGGTGGAGGAGGAGAGAGTCTTTAAGAGCTATCCAAGTGTGATATGCTTTTATGTATAAGAATGACCAGATGTGTTCAGCTACATGATCTCCCTGCTCTCCCGCCTACCATTCACTTTAGTCTGCCCTGATAGTCATCTGCTGTTTACTTACTGGAGATTTCACTGACCTTCTCTTTTGATTTCATAGCAATAAAGCTGTATGCTTTATTTCAAAATGACTTCCATGTCTTAGCTTAGCAACATCAACAACTTATATTTGTAGTGGTCTGGGAAAACCTGCTGGATGTCGCTGTGAGTGAATTGTGGCAAACAGCCAAAAAAAGGTAGCTTTGGGTTTTGGCCAAAATCAGGCTTTTCTGCCTATAACATTCTTTGACACCTCAACTTTAAAGAAGACATAAATATATTTGATGAAAATGATGTGGAAATGTTTATTTACTTTTTAATTTTGCATTCTGCAAGGATCATATCGGATAAGGAACAAGTTTAACAATCACAATAGCAAAAACATTCAGTCTGCTTAAAAATGTCTTAAACCTTGCTAGATAGGTGTGATTTACTCACACAGTAAATGTCAGGCTTTGATCAAGTTGTTGGATAGCTATGTGCTGTAGCAAAACAGAAAGAAGCTTAATCAGTTCAGTCTGTGATCAGATACCAGCTGTCAAAATGTCTGAGCTGGAATATAATTTTTAAATGTAATTTTCTGTTTTTCCTTTTTACTCCTGAAGATAACCAGACTAGAACTTTACTTGTGGTTGAGATACATGCAAAAGAGAAGCCTATTTCAATTCAGGAAAATGTGTAGTGTAGTGTAATAGCATTTTTCCAGGCCGCCACACATTTATTGTGGAATCATATTGTGGGTGGGATATGGAATGGGATTTATTACTTTCATTACCCAGAATCCCTTCACATGTCTTCCTGGCAGGTAGTTGCATGTAGTGCAAATCTAAAATAAAGAGAATGTGTCAGGGACTATTTTTTTTTCTTCATATTTACAGAGGCTAGTACAAATGATGTTTAATAATCACTTATGTTCTTAATATCGGGGAAGTGGTAGCTCAGTGGTTAAGATGTTGGACTTCTGTATAGGAAGGTTGAGAGTTCAAATCCCAGCACTGCCAAGCTGCCTCTGCTGGGCCCTTGAGCAAGGCCCTTAACCCTCAACTGCTCAGTTGTATAAATGAGATAATTGTAAGTCGCTCTGGATAAAGGTGTCTGCCAAAAGCTGTAAATGTTCAGAATTGTTGTATATAGTATTGTTGTAAATATTTAAAACAGGTCATCTGAATATGACAAATAACAAGAACATGAGGGCTACATTTCTAAACACTCACAAAGAATCAATATTTCAAAGGATTTGCCATGGTTCTTTTACCAGTTATCAGTTTGATGTAAAAGGGTCTTTTCTCCAGCTTCGTTATTTTCACAGTCACAGTCTTTTTCCTTTTCTGCCAGACGCACCAAAAATCCTGGGCTCAGTGGCAGTCTACACGTGGGAGGGGAATCCTGCCAACATCAGCTGCGAGATCCTGGCTCACCCCAGTGATGTGTCTATCATGTGGCTGCGAGATGGACTCCAGCTACCCAACGCCAACTCCACCAATGTCAAAATCTATACCACCCCCACTGCCAGCTACCTGCAGGTAAAAAGCCCATCAGTACTCCAGCGAGCTGTTTCCTCTGCACATAAACATTTAATAAATGCACTAATCAGTGGCTGTATTGTGTTTTCTCTGAGATGGTGTTGCAGATTAATTATTGAACAGAGAAAGCACATAGTGTGGGGTAAATATAGGTAATGGTACGGCTGATTAGGATCCCTAAGGTTAATGCATGCACTCTTAATCCACCACAGGTTAACCCGGACTCCCAGAACGACTTTGGCAGCTACAACTGCACTGCTTCTAATGAGATCGGGACTGAGTCCAAAGAGTTCATCCTGATTCAGGCTGGTTCGTCTGTTCTCTGTGACATGACCTTTACATAGAACTTCTGTGTTTTCCCGAAGGGGTCTTTAAGTGGTTACAAATTGTTCCATCATCTGTTTCAATCAACAGTTGTGTTCTTGCATCTCTCAGCAAGTCTTCTGTATATTGAGCAATGAGTAATATACAGATGATTATTAGGATGTGCTTGAATGTAGTCCGTTCTGTTTTGCTCTTGGCATGTAGATGTTCCCTCGGCTCCAACCATCACTCGGGTGGAACCCTACTCAAGCACGGCTGAGGTACTGTTTGATGAACCTGAAGCTTCTGGTGGAGTTCCCGTGCTCAAGTACCGTGCCGAGTGGAGAGCAGCGAGCAAAAGCAACTGGGTCCAGCGCGTCTATGAAGTTCGAGAGGGTAGGTCCAGTGCTCACCATATTTACACTACTTTATACTATCGACATCATCAACAGTAAAAACTGCTTGCAATTACTAGTCTCTTTTAGGACTTGTAATTGCTCTATGATTCATTCCTCAGCTGGGAGTGTGTGTTACCTGGAGAGGAGCTATTCCACACAAATCAGAGCTATGAGTGTTTAGTAAAAACACTTATTACCACAGTGCTGTTGAATTCTCGAATCTGATTTGAAGGAACGTGTTGATTAATTTTCTATAACAGCAGTTCTGACAATGGTTCAGATTGTAATTCAAGTCACAGGTTTAGTTTCATTGGATGTGCTTTTTCTAATACATTACCATTTCTAAATTAACTCTTTCGCTTGGATTTGGTATGGGTATGGTGGCCGCTTCCACCTAATTGTAAATGGATTAAGAAAACGTGTTGTTAGTTAGCAAAGAAAAACATGTAATCATTTATATAGTGAAGCTTTCCGAAACATTTGTTTATTCATTGAATTCGTTTAAGGAAGGACCCGTGGGTGTCAGTACTTTGTTATGGTCATATACAGTAATTGAATCTTATCCTGAAGACTTTCCACCACAGGAGAGTCTTCAGGAGGGAGGGCTTTGTGCTTTGCATTTGGCTTGTAACGTGACATCCTGCATTTTTTTAGTGAGCAGTAGTGCTGGGCAATAAAATGATCTCGATTTGTATTGCTATAAGGTTTTCCTCGATAACTATGACAAGCCTAGTGCATTCAAATTCAATAAACTTTTGTTTCTATTTTCCTTCTAATTTGCTGAAACAGCCAACGGATGTAGCCTGATTATGCAGCACGATTGTGCTGCACGTACGGTTGGCGTAAAGCCAATCAGGCTGCATGCTAAATTGCACGAATCATGTTTAAACATCAACAGTAGCAAGCTATGGAAAGATGGTGAGCAGAGAGATGCCAGAGTGTGAAAATGAAGATGAAAGTGGGTCATCTGCTCTTGATGACATTGTTCCAAAGAAAGGCCACACCACTTCCAGCATATGGAAGTGTTTCTGCTATCTAAAGTCTGACCAAGCTCAGTTAAGCCCAAAATGTAAATGCTGCGAATTTGTTCCACCATTTGAAAAAATACCAGACAGTTAAATACACAGGGAGTCTAAAAACACATTCAAGTGTGACATCCATCAAGAAGTGGAGTTTCACCTAAACAACAGTTGACTGAGTCGATTTTTGCGACCATTACCCTGTACAGAAAAAAACCCTAAAAAGGCATCAGGAGGTAACAAAAGCTGTAACCTATTTCATGGTTAAGGATATGATGCCACTAAGCGCAGTGAAGAAGGAAGGGTTCAAAAACCTCATGAAAACACTGAAGCTGAGTTAAATCTTGTTTAATTAATCTTGTTTTCTGGCTCTTTAAATATTTCTGATCTTTATGCGCAAAGAATGTTTATATGACACAGGATACAGCTCTGTAATTTATTTGATTTTTTTCTTTTCGTGAAGAGAATTGTGTTACAGGTCAGTTTGCCATTGTGTACTATTTTGTAAACTGTGTGGATGTATATTATGTATATTTAAATATTTTGAACAATAATGAGCATTTAGTTTATTCTGTCTGCATTATTGAGAAGGATATTCTTTAAAAAACTGTGACAGTCTTATGAAATTCTGTATCATAGTAATGACTGAGATTGACAAATAGAAAAATTTATTGTGGTAATATTTTTGTCCATATCACCAGCTCTAGTGAGTGGATAACTTTATGGTAGCTATAATGTATAGCAAGTGACAGGAACTAACTTGTTTCTCGGATGTAACACAGCATTAAATGTAATGATGAGCAGTTAAAAATTGATTATTTTCCTATAACTTCACACCCCATCATGCTTTATTCCTAAGTGTTAAGAGGAGTTCAGTGGGGTCCAAGCAAATAGTCCCCAGTTTGCAGTTACTGTTATGCTGTTATAATTACTCTTATACTCCACGTCCCCCAGCCCTGACTTTGAATAGGACGAAATAAACCTCTACACCGGGGCCCCGAGTTTTAAACTATTGGTGGCTCATGGCAACTAAAATGATTTGACTTACTACTGCTGCTATAATAATAGTATAGAAATTGCACTGCCTACCCCTCATATTACTGAAGATCTTGTTTAAATAATTATTTTTCTCTTTCTAGCCAGAGGAGCTCTAGCTGAGTACTGTGAATCTGCAAATCTTTAATTCTCTTCTTGTCCTTATTTTCTAATCAGCTATGAATTGTTGTACTCCATCCTAGACCTGCAACTATTGATTATTTAAGTTATTCTGTCAAATATTCTGGTGATCTTAATGAGATTTTAACTTACAGAATGTTTACTTGAAAAAATCTCAGATTTTTTAAATGCTAAATGACCAGTACCCTATCAATCAATATCTATATTCTGACACACCAGTTCCATAAAAATGTATGAATGGTATAAAAATAGAGGCTCTTTTGCCCACTAAATCAGATGAAAATCAAATGTCGGCTATATTGGTGCTACTGGTGCGTATTATTGGTCTCCAAACTAGAAAGCAATTTACAGCATTAGCATCGATTTATCGTTTGTCCAGACTGCCTCAAATGTTTTTCAAATGCATCTCATATTGGTGATGCTGTGCTGTTATGGTACATAGAATAGCTCAGTTTTGCAGCGTGTGCTGGCAGCTAGATCCTTCTTCACTGTTGGTCTAATATTAGAAAGATCCCAAACCTGATTTTCTTTCTTTCTTCCCTTTTTTTCTTTTCTTTTTTTTTTTTTAATAAAAAAAGCAACAAGAAAAAAAATCATTCTGTCTCAGTGACAGTCACTTTGGTAGGTCGCAATGGTGGCTGAAAAGGCAAAAGCCTTTTCCAAAATCAACAAAATTCTTATCGTTTACCAGCTAAGCTGCTAGCTAGCTCAATTTCACTGAAGAAGGCTGTGACAGCTAAACAAAAACAAACACAAATAATCAAACATAATTTTATTCTTATAATTTATTTAAAATATTTACCAATTACAGTAATAAAATAACAAGCTGTACTAGTTGTGAATATGGTTGCTGACCAACTGCTGCATCTCCAAGCACTGTGAGTCTGACTAGCATGGATATGTTTGAGATGTCAGCCATGTTCACTACTGTTTCAGTGATTGGCAGTTGGTTACGAAGTTCAGCCCCTTTGAGAGGTCTCCCAATCATCATATGGAGAATCTCAACAAAGGAGCCCACAGCATGATAGATGAAAAACGATAAATGCTATATGATGACTCTAGGAAGATGATTATTGGTTATTGAGGCTGTATTTGCATTCTGATATCACTGTCTCAAGCAGCTGTAGTAGTATGTGCTGTAACCTCTTAAAGTTGATGGTTATAATCTTATCTCAGCACTCAATTACTTTATCTGTGCTTGATGTTTTGTTAACTCGAAATCCAATTTGATCCTGCAGGGCTGAGTGCAGTCACAATCACAGGCTTAAAACCAGACACGAAGTATGAAGTCAAGGTGTCTGCTATCAACGGCAAGGGAGAAGGCGAGAGCAGCTCTATAGTCACCTTCAAGACAGAGCCTGTTCGTGAGTAGTGCTGCTTTCCATGCTATTTCCTGCATTCTATTAAGCTCAAGATATTCCATCAACACTTTAAAATGCACCCTGGCAGTGTGAAGCAGCAAGCCAAGGTTGAGTCTCAGTGGGACAGCTTTCAGAGCTGCAAGTTTCTCACACTAATTAGAATACTCGAGCATGAGATCTATACTACACCCTTCATCTGTGCTTTAGATGTAAAAGTGCCAGACTTAATGATACGAACCAGTTCTTTATGGCTCACGTGGGACATTTGTCTAGCGGCATGGTTCGAAAACAAACATATCAGACAGTGGACATTGGGGCAAAACCACCAAAACCAGCCTAAATAACAATACAGAGACTAAAGTACAATAGATAGTACACATTCACCCTTTTAACTGTAGTAAGGTTAGGGTCTCGGTGGATGCGGAGCTTTACACACGAGCATGCGTAGGATACAAACATTTTTCTGAAATGACAGGATTTTCACGAATACAAATTTCTTGTGTAAATGCTCGGGCAAACAACTTACAAATAAATCCGTTCGTATCCAGATTGATAAATGAGGCCCAGTGTTCATGTAACCTACATTTATCACCTTGCCTAGTTCATTCATTTATTTTCAGCACCTGCTTTATCCTGGTCAGGGTGAAGGTGGATCTGGAGCTTATTCCGGTAACACTGGGTGCAAAGGGACACACCTCAGATGGGAAGCCAGGCCATCACAGGACACACCTTCGCAAACACATTCACTCCTAGGGGCAAATTAGAGTAGCCAGTCCACCTACAGGCGTGTTTTGGGAGGTGGGTGGAAACCGGAGAACCTGGAGGAAACTTGCGCACAGACAGAACCTGGAGGAAACTTGCGCACAGACAGTAACCTGAGCTCAAGATCGAACGAGGAATCTCGGACCTCTGAGGCTTTAACTTTCACGGCTATAAGACCATTCCAAGCTATCAGACCAATGAGTAAAATAATGAATAGAAGATCTATAAAAAGTGTAATCAGTTCTTTACTTTTAAAACCATGTACTTGCCTTAAAAGAGAGCTTTTAATTGGTTCTTTTACAGATTGCATCTGTATTTGTATCAAAACTCAAATCTGTATCAATTATTATTTCAAAATATTTAAAGTTCTCAGTATAACATGATAACTTCAAGTTGCTTCAGCTTTTTCTGTTTCCAGTGTATTTGCAAAAAGTATAGCAGTCATGGATAATCATTTTTTTGACACATCTAAATGTCTGCATTAGATATTAGGGCTAAATGAATTCATGGATGAATAATACATCAATGTTCATGCAAGTGCAAATGTGCAGCTGTTCTCCACATGAGTTTCTCACATTTTGCTGATGAACCCATCACAACAAAAGATCATGATGTCTCATTTTTGACAAACAGGCGTGTATGTTGTTGGTAATGTCTGCTGGTAGAGTCTTGTGCCCTGAAGGTTATGGCTTGCTTGTGCCCCCTGGTGGCTGTGTGTGTATGTGTGTGGCATGTGGTTTCATAATAAATAATTACACAATATGTTATTAAATGCAGCGAGCTGTGCAAAGATGTTTCTATTAATTCATATTCTCCCTGATGGTCTGGTTATATATGTTACAGTATGCTGTATAATGAAGTGAACTCATGGAGTTCGTATTTGTGTTTTATGATAGACGGCTACTGCATACTGTCCCTGTATCAAAGGTAAAGTGTTGGTGTTACCTGAAAGGTCCATGATCAATAAATACATTTTATGTATTTGAGCTTTTTAGTCTTTTCATCATCCATTTTTTAATAATCCATTTTATTTGTTCCTCATCCACTTACTCATTGGATCATTCAGGTTACACTTACACAAGTAAGTGACTCACAGACCTGTGAATCTGAAACTGCGTTTTATTAAAGTGGATGCACTGATGTATTCAAATAACATGTTCCATATCTTCCAGTTAAACTTGCTGTTCGCTCCAGTAGGTTGTTATATTTTTTTGTTCTTCTCGTTCTTTAGACTTGTGTTTATATCTCCAACTTCTCAGAGTCAAATGCCCCTACATTAACTGAGTTTATGAAACGTGTCATGTTTATGCTCCCAGATGACGCTTTTCTTTTTTTTTTCCCTGACAAGACAAGTTCGTTTAATCATCATACAAGGTTTTTTTTTTTAATGTATAATGGCACAAATCTTAATACATTAATTACTGAAAAATAAACATCATCTGTGGACTAAGCTGTTATAAAAATGAGAGATGAATCAGCCTTAACGAATGAATGAAGGGTCCTAATATTTTTGCACTCAGATTACAGACAGCTGCTGTATGGGTAACATGACAGAGCAATAATTCTTCTCATCTTTAGTTTATTCTGTTATTAAGCACCATGCTGTGTAGATCTTTGAATATTTCTCAGGCAGTTAAGATCCCCTGTTGTGACAAGCTCTGTATGTGCAGAAACTCATGCATGTGTCTTCCCTGTGCTAAGTATTATGTGAATACATGCTAAGCACAACATGGAGATTCCTCTGTTCTTTGCATTAATCTCATATAACAATGACTATTCATTATTCATTTATTTCAGGAGTATTCAAAAACAATTTCTAAAGATCCAGTTAAATCAAATTCTGTTACTGTTACCTTATAATTCTTAACCATCAATGAGTAGTTTATGGCTGCATAGTAGACAGTTCAAAGTAATTAGATTTTGTTTTGTAGTGGCACTTCATGTTACCACTTTTGACTAGTGCTGCGGATTCTGAATAAATGAGACACATGGAGAATAAACCCAAACATCTTTATCCATTCATCTTTTTACTCTATTCACCTTCTTTTTTAAAGAAGCTGTGTTGTCAGATGAGAGAGGTTAAGTAGAATGAAAAATCTATGAAAATCTGTGAAAATGCTCTCATTTCTGACTTTAATGTCTCTAGGAGATAGAGCTTCCTTCAGCTAAACAATATACAAAAATAGACGTGATTGGATAAGTCGCAGTTGAGGATCTACTACTGACGTTGCCCTGGTTCAAAGATGCTGAACTGCAGCCAGTTTTATTTCATATGTTTATTGGCTCAAGTACAGTAATTTTTCAAGTATTCAGTTTGGTCTGCTGAAATACTTTGCTGGGTCAGTATCTGGATTCAGTCCAGCAGTTGACCACCCCAGACTTATTTACTTAATCTCTAAGGCCTTCTGATATTTTGTCTTTTCCCTAATATTTCATCTTGGTTCAATGAGAGGACGCTTTGCTTGCTTTCAATGTTTTGATTGATATACCCTTAGAATTCCTTTTTTATGTGATTCATGTCTTTGTGTAATTGTGTTAACTAGCTCTAACACCTTGACTTTGTGTTTCTTGTCCATAATCACATCATGTTTTTTTTTTTTTCCATGTGACTTCTTCCAATTTCCTTTCAACCAATCATGTGCGTGCGTACGCTGTGCCTTTTGTCATGTGGCTTGCATGGTGCCACGGATGTCGTCCACTCTGATGAACAGAAGGTAAATGCTCTACTCTAGCTCTGCAGCTCTCACAAGTAGGATTAGTCAAGGCAGATCGTTGAATTTGCCCCAGTCATCCCCTCACCTTCCTCCCAGTGCCTCACAGCTGAACTAAAACTCTACAGTCAACTTCAAAAATTCATCTAGCCTCCAGTTTTTTGACACACTTCCTTTGAGCGAGCACTGTGTTCTGACTGCTTTGAATATTATCTGAGGAGAATATGGGGGCTGAGATAAAAAGATTTAACATTGTCCTTTCAACCATGAAAAACTACTTCAAAAGCTCTGGAGCTGAAAACAATTCCCCAGAGGCAGTGCCGGGTGGATGACCCAGGAACAGCCTCTCTCCTTTTTACTGCTGCTATAAACATTTTGGCAGCTGGAGTTTGAGAGATGATGCATATCGGTATCTATTCATTCTGCACTGTTTTGCAGGCTTGCAGAATATATTTCTTTGTTAATCTTTATTTCAATTTTGGTCTTTACAGTAGTGATATCTCACAAGCCCTCAACATGCAAATGAGCCCTCCAACAAATCAATTCTGTACATTCTATTGTGGCCTGCCGTGTAAAGGAAAGGCCAGTATGTTTTAATATTTTGCAAGATATCTCATTTCAAACTCAGCTCATCTCAAATATATAATGTCACATTTTACCCATATTTTGCAATCCTGCTACTGTATGGCCTTGATTTACTAATGGTTTACATGTATAACTTGATTAATAGCATGTGCGAACTTGATAACAATTGAAAAAAAAAATGCTAAGGAGGATTGCGTCTTTCACATGAATAAAATATCACATCTTGTCTGTTTTGCACATCCTTAATGAATATGCAATTTGGAGCATTTCTAAATAAAAGTGCTAAATACTTGGAGACGTCAATGCAAATTTTGCACCCATAGTGTGATATACGAAACCTGAACGTCACTTCAGGAATGATGATTTTTTTTCATTAAATACGCAAATAGCGAACATTACTCGTTTACTAATAGAATTCATCGAAATAAAGTATAATACATCTTAAGATCATGTTTTTGATACATTTGCCATGAAATTCATTGGAATTGTTCTTGAATAGTTTAATAAGAAGAATTATTTAAAACTTTCTTAAAATTATGACTTTTTATTGCAGTAAAGTTAGTTGTTAGATGTTAGATATTCCTTTGCACCTCCGATATCTTCAGCATTTAAACAGATTATTTGAAAAGGTTTTCATTCACATGTACTTTATTAATATATTACATACACTAACATCTACTTTTATTCTTGTAGGCCGGTACTGATGTCTCATGGCTTTAAGTCAGCTTTATGCTTGAATTTTAGTTTCAGTTTCACTTTTCTGGCAGTCTCTTAGAGATCTGAACTTGCCAGGACTATTAATAACAATAGCACATGCAAATACCTCATTTGATTCCTGCCTCTACTTTAGACGTGACGTCATTCATGGACTTCTTCTTTGTAAATCTTCCGAAACACGTCTACTAACTGCATGATCCGTTTATCAGGTTGCACTTGCATAAGTACTAATTAGTACTAGATGTTTACTCTTAGTAAATCAGGGCCTGTGTAAACTGATAGAGCTGAAAGACGAAAGTATTTCATTAACCGTAATTTAAGCGTTTGGCTACAGTGGTTCATTTACATCCTAGATGCCGAATTAACAGGGTCCATTTCACCATTACTTTTGCAACATTGATTGTGTTTGATGTTTATAACTGTGATAAATGTTCATTATGAGCCTCAACATTCTGTTTCTTCACTGCTTATTGTTTTTGCCCATAGTCTATGTCTATACTTTTTCAAGGAGAGAGAAATTGCAAGTGTGGTGTAGAGTGTGCTTTGCCTATTATATATTTTGAGTGCATTATCACAGAAAATGAGCTTTAATGAAGGACCCAACAGCTACTGTACATCTGTGACACAGATGGGTAGGATCGTGATGTATTTTCTTTCATGATGTCTTTTCTTTCTCAAAGTCTTGAAAGAACAGCTAACCCTTGAATAAACGCACACTTCATTTTCAGAAGTCTTTCATCTGCCCAGCAAAATCCCAAGTGTTAAATTAACAGCAATGGCATTTAACTAACACGCACAGTGTTTATGTAAGTCCAGCTGGAGACGTATAAATAGTGTAGGCGTTCATTCACACTGGGAGTGTTAATGCTGTAATAATTAATTCAGCACTGCAGGTATTTACTCAACACCAGGGATTCTCTTGTAAACAGGAAATACTTCTAAAAGTGCATAAGTCATCAGAAAAGCTTCACCTAAAGCAGTATGGTTTAACTGTGCTAAGTGAGATGTTCTGTTCTCTCTTTTTTTTTTCTTTTTTTTTTTACAAGCGTAGCTAATCACTGTGCTAATGTGGCTTAAAGGCCTTCATTTTTCAACGCCGTCTGTTCACGCAAAGTCTTTACACACAAAGCCCCCACTAATGTTGTTGGATGTCATTTTCTAATGTCCAACCAACGTAGGGAATCAAATTAGCATCCATGGGTCATTAATCTCTAATGGATTATGAATGATGGTCCGTGAAGGAGAGGTTACACTGCTTTTTCACCATTACACACAGTGCAGCATGTCTCCTTGACATCTAAACAAGTGTTTAAGTGGAGGTGTTTTTTCCCAAAAGTGCTTACTGTTAAATGGTCGCAAGACTTTGCTTCAAAAATTACACATTTATACTTTATTATTATTATTGTATTTCGTTGAATTCAGTTGTCCTTTATAACATACATAATATGTGTGGTGGTTTGGGAAAACCTGTTGGATGTGGATATCACTGAATTCCTGCAAACAGCCAAAAGATTAGAGTTTTGAGCAAAATTGTTGTTGTTTTTGTTTTTTTGTTTTGTATTTGTTTTTTGTTTTTTGTTTTTTTTCCTAATAACATACTTTGACATGAAAATGCTGCCAGTTGTGCAGTGGTTAAAACAGTCAATCTGCAACCTTGCTAGCTAAGTGTGATTTCACACAGTTGAATGTTACGTTTTGATAGCTATGTGCCATAGTGAAACAGACATTAACCTAATCAATTCAGTTTGTAATCAGATACTGGCTGTCAAAATATCTGAGTCAGAATGTAATCTTTTTAAAATGTGATTTTTCAATTTTGGGTGTAAACAGAATTTAAAATGGTAGAACTTTACTTGCGCTTGAGATACATGCAAAAGAGAAACAAATTAAACTTCAGGAAAGTTTTAGTTTTTCTGACCTATGTACAGTGGGGTCCAAAAGTATGAGACCACATTGAAAATCTAGGATTTTTCTTTTTTTTTTTTCATTTAAGATTGGAAATAAACAGAAGGCTTTAGAATTTTGAAATATTTAATAGTAACTAGAAAGTAGAAAGTAAACGTTTAGTTTTTTTTTTGTTGTTGTTGAATATTTAATATTCAAGATTCTGCACTATTTCTAGGTCCCCATTTAAATGTAAGCAAATTTATGATATTGACCATGTTAACTGTTTTGTACAAAAGGTCAGATTTTCCTCAAGCCTAATCTCTTCTACTGAAGCATGTGTTCAGATGACACTCCTATGGATTTAATAAAAAATTGATCATAAGGTTTTGCACAAACCTGAGTCCATGCCAGCTCGAGTGCATATTGTCGTTAAAGCAAAAAGGGGACATACCAAAAAAATAAGAAACTCTTGTAAATTCATGTAAATATTTCAAAGATTCTACTTTTCACTCAAGTTGTTGTCAGCAATATAATTTATAAAGAAAATTGTTGTATTAAGACTTCTGGACTCCACTGTATATAGTAGAAAATGTCAAAATGTCCTTGTGTGAAGGGTTGTCCCCAGACTGCCACACATATAAACTAAAGGTCTCTAGATGCTGGTAAATAGCAGTCCATTCATTATTTGTATTTCTTACGGCAGTGCTCTCAGCCAAGTGCACTTTATAGCTTAGCTTGTATTGAGCACAATAAAAATTTAGTACACTGAACTACACATCAGTGATTCAGCAATAAAAATCATCTCCAAATCATCATCAGAAACATATGCTTAGAAAATAAGATCAGTGTCAATCATTTAGTACACTACTTTTTTGTGAATTACACAATAATGTACATTAAAGAGCAATTACAAAAATGTAATTGTGGAAAGACTCAAGACAGAAATATATATGCTCCTTTAAAAACCTGGCAGTGTGTGCTCACTGCTATTATTGGTGTGTGTTTCCAGGGGAGCCCAGTCCCCCTAAATTGGAGGGAGCCCTACAGTCCAAAGGCAATGCACTTAAAGTCAAGTGGATCAAGCAGGATGACGGAGGCTCGCCCATCACACACTACCTCATCCGGTACAAAGCTGTAAGTATTTACAAGTTTTAAAAAGTTAAGCGTATGACGCTACTCAGATAGACTGAGCTGAGAAGCTAGTGAGAGACTGCAAGGAACCAATTTTTTTTTAAATATATATTTTAAATGTAGAGGTGTAAAAGGGATTACACTACTTTGAAGTTTTGAAAGTTGGACTGTCAAAACATTGTCGTCACAAATCCCCAATGAACTCTTTACCCAGATAAAGCTTAATAATACCAAGATCACAAAATGTTACATGTCCAGAGTGCGCAAAGTAATGACCTTGGATGCCACTAAAGGCTGTCCTGCTATAAATGTTGATTATTTTCCAATAATTGCGCATCCTGAAATGTTTTTTTCCTCCTATACCACAGTGATTTCCTCCTATTTGCCAGTGATTACAATATTTACTAAAAGAAGGCCGACACCTCATACTTTTTTAATCTGTTTGTAGTTCAGCAAGTTACTTCCTGTTATCACTTACTTCATAACAGCTATAAACAGTCGTTCCCTCACTGGCTTCTCTTTTTTCTTTCTCTTGAAGTTAGTGCAACAAAAATCTTAGTATATTAGAAACCTTAATAATTAAGGTTACATTAAGGTTTCTAATATACTGTAAACCTTGCTGCTGAAACTACTGTCCAAGCCATGCTGTTATAGAAAATTAAGCTTCTGACCAATCAGAATTGTCAGCATTTCATAAAAGTTGATGCAAGCTTAGGTAATAAGGAATATCTGATGTATTATAATAATAACATGCCAAATTTTCAAGCAAACAGCTTAGTTCAGGCCAATGTTAGTAAAAAAAAACAAACAAACTAAAAGACCATTGGGCCTGTAAGTTCCCTCACTGATTGTGCTTTGTATAGAGAGAGGATTTGGCCTGGAAAGACGAGCTCCGTGTCCCGAGCACAAGTGGACACGTCCTCCTCAGCGGCCTGGACTGGAACACTGAATATGACGTGATGGTGGTGGCCGAGAACCAGCAGGGCAAGTCGCAGCCTGGCTCATTGAACTTTCGCACGTCCTCTGAGCCCTCCACCACCCCAGGTGAGTTCCTCCTCCTCTTGCACCCCAGTCCCCCCCCCATCCATCCATTCGTCCATCCATCTCTTGCTCTGACGCATACTGACGCACAACATTAACAGCTGACTCAGAACTGTTATAGCACCAAGTACATGAATGCAGTGAGAAATCGCCTTTTTTTTCCTCACTCACCCTTTGGCCGCTTGCACTATGATGCATGCTGAGTCACGGCAAGCAACTGTTCGTCTGTTAGTTTGGTGTTTGGTCATTACTTATACTTTTAATAAAGCAGTGAATGTCTGCAGAAAAACAATGTATTCTCTCTACTATGAGAATTCTTCATACTTAAGAGGCGCATCAAGCCATTGTAGGAGTCTCACAGTGGTGTCCTTCCATTACTGACCTTGCTCATGATGTCCAGAAGCTCTGGCACTATTATTGCTGTCTGAGTCACGGTCCCTGTAGCACCGTTTGGTCACTCTTTCATTTCTCACCAGCCACATTAGGGAAGTAGATCAGTGAATCCCTGCTCCGCTTTGAGACCAGGTCATTACTGAGAGTCATTTTTGTGTCAAATCTGAGCTTCAAAGCACCATAAAGTGAGCAGTGTTCAGTGAGTTCCGCCTGGTCAGACGAGCGGAGGTCACAGTTGGACTCGCTTGACTCATTTCAACCTAATGAGCATCTGGTGCAGCACAGTCCTGAGAGCTTTTCTTATTAACACTCTGGGATAGCTCTGTAGATGTAGGAAACTTGGGTGTATGCATTCTGTGTCCCAGCAGGAAGAAAGTGGATGGGATCCAAAGCCTGTTTGTTTCTCTCTTATAACCCCTCATGCTTTTGCTGCTGCTTCTTGAGCAGCATGCCAAGAAGAGACTCTCACAGCCAAATGTCTGTAGGTGCCTCCACAGGGGTGTCTATAGAAATGAGATTTCTGAAGCTTAACTGAAACTGTTGTCTGGTCACATTGGTAGTGTATTTCTTTAAGATCAAGCACAGCTTGGAAAAGAAGGTTTGTCATTAAGAGAAGTTTAGAGTGAGCTTTAGAGTGCTTGTCTAATATACTAATATACTGGCATTTTCATTTAACACCAGATCACACTGTCTACTACTGTCCTCCTACACTACCTGTACAGTATATGTAGGTGGCAGACTGGGAAAACCCTTCACATTTGGACATTTTCTACTATATAAAGTTTTGAATACTATAGATTTTCCTGAACAGATGTGTTTCTTTCTGGCATTTCTTTCTCGCAGTTATTTAAATTCTGGTTACCCCAAAAGTGAAAAGGGATAAAATAACTTATCAGACTAGAGTAGATTAAAGTAGATTCGATTTGTTTTTGTTTGTTTGTTTTTCCTTGCTGCTGTTGCCTCTGCTCTCCCATTAGAGATTGAAAGCTATATCCGTATTTCTTTAAAGCTGATTTGCGCAATGTCTATTGTTAAAAACGCTACACAAATAAAATTGAATTAAGTTTATTAATATATTGATTTAATTTGCATTTCATTTAACATGTAATAAATAAAATATTAAAATAATTCAGCTGTTTTTACATTCGCATTTGTTAAATTGGCTTCTTATTTACCTAATGTAATCTTAGCAGAAAAGGCAAGTTTAGAATATTAGAAACATGTCTGTGCCATTATGGTGAAATACACTATATGGCCAAAAGTTTATGGACACCTGACCATCAAACTTATATGTGGGTCTTCCCCAAACTGTTGCTATAAAGTTGGAAGCACAAATTGTATAGAATGTCTTTGTATGCTGTAGCATTACAGTTTCCCTTTACTGGAACTAAGAGGCCCAAACCTGTTCCAGCATGACAATGCCCCTGTGCACAAAGTGAGTTCCATGAAAACATGGTTTGCCAAGGTTGGATTGGAAGAACTCGAGTGGCCTGCACAGAGCCCTGACCTCAACCCCACTGAACACCTTTGGGATAAACTAGAACGCTGACTGCACCCCAGACCTCCTCACCTGTCATCAGTGCCTGACCTCACTAATGCTCTTGTGGCTGAATGGACACAAATCCCCACAGCCATGCTCCAGAATCTAGTGGAAAGCCTTCCCAGAAGAGTTGAGGTTATTATAACAGTGAAGGTTATTTAGTAAAACTAAATCTGGAATGAGATGTTCATAAAGCACATATGACTGTTATGGTCAGGTGTCCATGTGACTTTGAGTTAAAGGTCTCGAGACATATAACACTTGGAACACTGGTCGAACTCAATTTGGCCTAAACCTGATTTTGGCTCATTTTAGCTGTTTTTGGTCAGAATTTAGGCACAGCAACATCCAGTGGGTTTTTCCAGGCCACTACACTTACATCCTTAAGGGAGAGGCTTTGCAACCACATTATCATGAACCTCTAGCAATTTCATATACTTCTATTACTTTCAAAAGTTATTTTACCTGGCAATCCTGGTCTATGTTAACTAGTTATAGCATATCTGCAAAAAAGTGACCATAGCCTGAGCACCTTATTAGACTTTTGATGCATTACTACCTACATACTGTACATTTCATACATGAACCCATAATTCACTCCAGTAATAAGAGTGTCCACAAAAGGGCAAATAAATAGCTGAGTCTTCATTTCTGCCTGTAGTGTAAGCCCTGTTTCACACAGGAAGCTGGGGAAAACAATCACACATTGAATTTATTCAAAGCAAATATATCACATTGTATTTAACACAAAAACCATTCGCACAGACTCTGAACCTGTCGAAGCCATGAGTTTAAAACATAGACGTGTTGTGAGCATAATATTGACATTAATTGGATAAAATAGCAGATCAGTTAAACACCTTTGTTATTACAAATGATTATTAATATGAATAATGATACAGATTGTTAAGATACAAGATGAAAATGTAATTCAGAAATGCTCTTGGCTTTAAATGATCACAGAATAATTCTATTGAACAAGTAATATGTTTACATGTATTTTCAATGATAAATAGGTGATGGTGTGTTTTGTGTGTCCTGGGTGAAACATGCACTAACATGCTTTATGATAAGGAATAACACGCATTGTCATTTTACAGCTCAATCACAAATTAATGTTTAGGTAAATTTAATCTTAAATCCATTAAATTCTTCTTCTGAGTTCTGTTTTGAGCAACACTTCAATTAGGACTTTGGTGGAACAGGGCCCAGGTGCCGCAGTCATCCGTCATGTCCAGCCCTCTGCTTCCTCTCTAGAGCTCTATTCCTCACTTGTAGGCCTGGATGAGTTCAGCACTGCTGAGTTCAGTGTTTTTCCCTCTTTCTAACCCAGATTTAGCTTATGAAGGTCTTGATTCTTGATTTTTTTTTTTTACACATTTCCTTTTTCCCTTTCCCTGCTTCCCTGGGCTTTTAGGTTTTGTGATTTCCATTTTCTTTCCGATATAACTAGCTTTATGAATGATTTTGCCTGCTTTTTAGATGATGATTTGAATAACATTCAAAATCCAGGTCTGTATGTGTTGAACACTGCTCTAAAGGAATGCAACCTGATATCAGAGCATTAGCCACTTTATTCACTACCCTCACATACGTCAGCTTTGCACTTGGCCGCTTTTCATTCATTCATTCTGCTTTCCTCCGTCACATCAGTTCACTTTTTGGTTAATTTCCAAACTTTATTTCTGTGGTTTTGACTGTTATTTCTCTTGTTTCTCTCTTTTCCCTCCCATTTCCCTCTTCCTTTCTCTGTTTGTTGTGTGTCATTGTGCCTGGTCTTGGATATGGATGGATCATCACATTCCCACACATGCAATATATTTTTCTACAATATCCTCGTACCGTTTCTTTCTTTTTTTTTTCCTCCCGTGCAATCTCAATATATATGTATTTCTGTATCTCTGACACGTTATTTGTGTGTGTATGTGTGTGTGTGTGTGTTCTTCAGTCACACTTGGCAGCTCCTCAGTGATGTGCACCTTCTTGCCGATGGTGCTCTCGCTGTTCCTGCTGTCATTGCTTTGATAGTGTTATGAGCGAGAGGTGTTTTTGTGTTCAGGGCATCCTGGCTGGATATTTTGCTAATGATTTGATCTTTTTGCTGATACAACTGAGCCTGAAGTGTCGATTAACACAATTAACAAGACAGACAGCTCAGTTTCCATTGATCCTATCTATATTATAGAGCACAATTTTTCTTTTCAGCCGAGTGCACTGTACAGGGAAGAGGGAATGGAAAGCATTTCCTCTGCGACAAATCTGGTTCTGCTCATCTGTACATATTTAACTAATTTTCTAACTGCTGAAATACTGTATAAAATTGTACATTATATGATGTTTAAGGAAAGACTTTGTAATGTCATCGAAACATTTTCTGAAAGCTGCAACTCAGACTGTTATTCTGTGAATCTACAGGAGTAATGGCAAAAACATTGGCATGTACCCTCTAGGCATGTGCATATCTGGATTTATTAAATACTTTTTTATATAAATCATATGCCTGCATTATCACTTCCTAATCATTTAGTATCATCTATATAATCTCAATACAACAGCTTGTTCACTTTTACAGACTTTTGTTGCTGTTGTTTTTATTCAAACCTGCAAATGTATTTATGACAGCTGACATCATCGTCATATTATTTGTTGCCGATGTTTGCTGGTGAGTACACTGTTTTGTGCTACTAAAAGAAATAGAAATCTTAAATGTATATGTGTAATATATGTGACAGATTTTTATTTTTCTAATTAGACCATAATAAGGCCTGTCTGTTGCTTCTCTCCTTTTTCATAACATGATTGCAGATGCTTTTGTACAGAAAGGGGTGTAGAATTTGTCCTAGAATTTCATCTACTATTAGGTTGTATGGCACCTTTGTAGAGTATGTGAATAAACAGACGTATTTATCAAAACATTAGACAGAATTAATGGTAGAAAAGTTTCCATACAGGGTACAGAGGAATTCTGTGGGTTCAGTGTGTAATATTACTAGAAAAGCAAAATTAGAGATAAAGTACAGATACACTGATATTGACATTTGTTTTCATGTGGGAAGTAAACTAACACAGCCATCTGCCTTAATGCAGAATTAGCTTTGATAAGTGTTTGAAATTCGGCGAAGATGAGTCAGTAGACAGGAGACTGGTTTGATCTTCAGATTCTTGTTTGTTTATTCGTGTGATTGAAGAATTTTCAGAACAGCTTATTCACCAACAGAAGTATAACTTCAGAAAGGCTATACCAGCTCAGTTTTCCAATCGAAAGGGCCAGCTTAATAAGGGAGTGCTATCACCTCTGACCTTGGTGTGTTCTCTCAGAGACGCACTGTACCAAAACGTAATGAATAAGAAATACAGCATGTTCAGAGATAACCTAGGCATAAACCTGTCATAAATACTATGAAATATAATGCATGATTGAACATAAAGCATTAGCAAATGGTTATAGAATCGAAGATAAATAATTAAAGGAAATATTTCTTTCATGAGCCACACCTCTGTGTGAAAAAAGTGCCATTTCCTAGTGTGTTTGAATCTAGTTTGTACTGGTTGCTCATTAAGCCACAAGTTAAATAATAATGTCATGAAACTGATATAAATGTTTTAAATCACTGTAGAGTGTGCATTACATTTTTATTATTTTTATTCATGGCTTCCTAGTAATTGCTTTTTTCTTTTGCTTATAAAAGTAAACCTTGAGCCAGTGTCTTTAGTTCTCTCTCTCTCTCTCTCTCTCTGTCTCTTTATGTATCGTTATCTCTCCTGTCTCTCTGTCTCCCCCAGACTACATGGAGGATGGCCCAGGCCTGAGTACAGGGCTGATTGTTGGGATCCTCATCCTGGTGTGTGTGGTCCTGTTGTTGGCCATGGACGCCACCTGCTGCTTCGTCAACAAGTGTGGCTTGCTAATGTGTCTCTGTGGCAAACCCGGGACCGGTCCAAAGGGCAAGGATGTAGAGGCAGGAAAGGCTGCATTTGTGTAAGAAGATGTCATGTTTATTCGTTTTTTTCTTCAATTGTGACTGTGTTTATCCTTAATTGAAAATGATTTAATACAAAGACCAGAGCTGATTTTGTGCCAAATGTATTAGGCAAAATCCTGAGGTAAAATATTAAGCAAAAAGATGCACTCACCATCCACTTTATTAGGAAGACCTGCACAATCATGCAGTTATCCAATCAGTCAATCATTTGACAGCAGCATAATGCAGAAAATCATGCAGATACAGGTCAAGAGCTTCAGTTAATGCTTCAAACATCACAATGAGGAAAAATATGATCTCAGTGACTTTGAACATGGCATGGTTGTTGGTGCCACACTGGTCTGAGTATTTCAGAAACTGCTGATTTCCTCTAGAGATTTCTACTCTGGAGTTTACAGTGGTGTGAAAAAACAAAAATACCCAGTTCTGTCGATGAGAATGGTTAGAAAAGAATGGCCATATTGGTTTGAGTTGATAGGAAGGCAACGGTAGCTCAAATAACAACACTTTACAAGTGTTGTGCAACAGAAAAAACCTTAGAATGCACAACACGCCGATCCTTATGCCACAACATCAGAAGACCTCATCAACTTCCACTCCTGTCAGTCAAGAACACGAATCTGAGGCTACAGTGAACACAGGCTCAACAAAACAAAAAACATGATTATTGGCTAATTGGTTGATTGGTTAATTGCATGCATAGGGGTGTTCCTAATAAAGTGGATGGTGAGTGTGTGTCTTGCAACCACCAACTTAAAAACTTAACTTGACAGCTTTAATTTAAATTATTTCCTCTTTGTTATTTTTGTCTTGGTTTTATAAGGTAAACAACTTAAATGTCTTTTGGTCACCTGAAATTTGTAGCAGCTGACCCTCAGTCATGCCCACTCAATGAACCATGGCATTTGCTCCAACACTCATCATTCCAACCAACATCAGTCCAACAAAAATCTGGACTGATACTCAGCAGCACATATCCCTAGTCTGTTATTGTAGTTACTTCCCAAAGTCATTACATTACATAGCCACTGTTAACACAACAATGATAGGCTTTCTTTTTTTTTTTTATAATTTTATAATTAGCTCTTGCCTTGTTTGTGGATCCTTACATGCATTCAGTGGTCATACAGATGTCATACACATACAAATTTCAGTTATAGTACTTTATTGCCATATCAATACATAAAACGATTACAGGCAACACAGTATACATAAAAAAAAAACTCATTTGATTAAGACAGCATACCTAAAACCAAACTCAATTAGACCACTATTAAACAAATCAATAAATCAAATAACACATCACACCTAAAAAAAAAACAGCAGTAAAATCCCAAATTTAGAAAAGGTAAATATGTCAGTAACAATTACAGTGAATAAATAATTGATACTTAAAATGTACTTAAGATACTTAAAATACTTAAGATTTTTAAATAAATATATAACTCATGATGAGTCATTGAGTTAAACAGTAAAGTTAACTACTATTAAAAAAATGTGATACTCTGAATGAGCACTGTCATGCTTCCAAGGACCTTTACAACCAGCACATACAAGACCACTGACTGATCTCCTGTAGCAAATGAAATGCAAGCTTACAGATGCTAATTACTCTTTAGAGTAAGAAAGTAATTAGTAACAGAGAAAGAAAAGAGGCTATCTCTTAAAGATGCCGTTTTTTAACATTTGAAAGTGTTTCTAGACTGAATAATCATATGAGAACGTTTCCTTAGAAAACCTATAATTCACAATATTTACATAGAAACGATCTGGCTAGTTTTTCACTGCAGATGGACAGTCTTGCGATTGGGGCTATTTTGTTTTGTTTGGGGGCTTTTTTGCATTCCCTTTTCTCTCACAGGCACTTTGTGACATGTCACACACAAACACCATGTAGCAGGAGACCATGAGGACTACTCAGAGACCCTGCTTTTTGTTTGTGCTAGCATACGACAGTTTTTGTTATTTTGTCTCTCATAAAATTTTGTAATCTACGTAAAGGGGAATGTGGCTGGTGAGAGATGACTAGCTAGTGAAATTAGTCCTTGTGTGACGGTCATTTGAGGCTACAGTGAACAATCAACAGAAAAAAATCAATAAAAAAACAAGATTAATATTAGCTTGCTAGTTACATTATTTTATACCAATTGACTTCAGTGGCTTCAATCTCTGGCACGCATGTTACAGACAGCTCATGGACACTGCATATTAGTATCCCAAACACAAACTTGTAGTATTTTAGAATAGCGGCCCCAGTGGTACCTGATGCAATCTGACTAAGACCTGCATTAAAACCATTTAGCTGCAGAAGATTGCCTATCAATCAAGCCAGCGCTTTATTAAAGACATTATTAAGTATGCTGCACAGCAGTCTTTAAAAATAATTAAAGCACTGTTTACTCTTATGTATTACTATTTGGAAGAAAATGAAAAGGCTTGTGAATGTTAAATTGTACAGTAATGCAGAGTTATTGTCAATGAGAACTGGTTCTCAATTGACTTACCTGGTTAAATAAAGGTTATTAGTTAGAGCACAGAAAAAGACACAGGTTGGTTACAGAGTCTGACACAGAGCCAGCTGTGGGAAAGAGGAGAGAGGAGATAGGAGACATTGACAGGCTGTGAAGAGAAGACAGAGCGTGCATTCAATTTCAACTATTTTACACCCTCCAGTCTGAAGAGCTTGACGTGTGTTTTTTTTTTTTTTTTTTTTTTTCATTTCAAATTACCACCCCAAACATAAAATAAATGATTTCCATCTTCACACAACACTTTGTTGTTTATGACTATATCTTTCATATGTGATTTTATATGTTGGCCCTAATGTAGCCCTGTTCTGTTGAAAGCAGATGCACTTTCAATTATGTTATATCAGACATGTCATGGCCAGTATTTCTGATTGTAAAACAATCAGTTTCAGAAGGTGTTGATTAATTTCCTACAACAGCTGCTCTGAAAGCAGTGCCTGCTATAATTCATATTCACAGGTTTATATTAGTGCACTCTTTTGAATATGTTATCATTTCTATTACAACAACTCATTCACAGGAACTTAAATGGTGGACGATCTATATAATCTAAGTCTACTAATAAACAGATTAAAATGTGCTGTTATTTATCAAAGTGTAATTGTTTAGGTTGTTCAACTGTTGTTGATGTTTTCTGTGAGGAGATGTTTTATGGAAGGAGTCTCCAGTGTCAGGACTTGTTGCTGTAACTTTAGGTTTTCTAAAACAGGAATTATGGAATATGTTTTAGAATTAACTATAAATGGATAATAAGTATGGCATGTCATTCATGAATAAATAAAAAATTGGTTGATGTTTGGAAATATAAGAGGGCATTGCTGTGATCTAAGAGGAATAAGACACTGCAGGGGCACTGTTATTGGAAAATAATCAACTTCAGGGTAGTAACAGTACCTGCACTTTACGGTAGGCTGCATCACACCACCCTGTCATTGATTATTTTCCTATAACAGCATGTCCTATCGTCTTTCATTCCTTACTTATGTACTCCAGTGGATTTAAAATAAGTTTATACTTCTGCAATACCACCTTCCAAAAGTTCATTAAGTTTCCTTTAGCTGTTTACTGCATAGAAGGGTGTGTATAGTTTGGGTATAGTTTGTTTATTTAAAAGGCTGTTGAAATCAATATTCCAGTTAAACGTAAATTAAATACTATATGTGTAGGCTGACAATTGGCACATGACATGTTGGTTTCATTCTTTTTTTCAATTTGCCAGTGTGAAATGTCTTTTTTCTGTTAGTGTCCCTCAAAAGCTACTACCATATCAGCCAGTCACTGCTGAACTTTATTCAGGAACCATGCTGTCACCAATAGCAGAGGAGTCTATGCCATTCTTCCTCTCACTAATTCCCTAGTAAAGGTTCCTCTCAGATGTTTCATTAATGAGTTTTAAAAGGAAACGCTCAGCCAGGAACTTGTAGTGCCACTTACAACTCTTAGCAGTAAGGTAATACTTGGGCCAGACTGTCCAGCCATGTTAATTGAAACACCATTGTTTACTGAACATGTGTGGCTAATGGTTAAAAGATTTATTACTCCAAATCCCAGCTAATTAATACACATTCACAATGTAGACCTTCTTCTAAGAGTTAAAAATATGTTGCACGAAAGAATTATTGCAAAAGAAAAAAAATGCACCAGCAAAATATGCAGGAAAAAAATGACTTTCTCATTTTTCTCATTCCCATTACTTGTTGATTAAGTTGTAAAATTGTAAAAAGAAATCTACATCCCATCAAAAGAGACTTGCTGCTGTAAATTATCCTGTGTCTCTCTCCTCACAGGAAGGACGACTCCAAAGAGCCCATTGTAGAAATGAGGACTGAGGATGGGCTCACAGCCAATCACGATGTAGGGGGACATGCTGAGCCAAATGAGACCACGCCCCTAACTGAGCCAGAGTAAGTGTGTTCTGTCTGGTGTGATGGACACTATAGGATGAACAGATAATGTGTCCTAAAACAAATATGAATACAGATACTAACAATAGGCAGAGTATTGCCTATTGCCTATAAGCTTCAGACTAGGTGTGTGCAACCAGATCCCACAGAACGAACAAAACAGTTTTGTGTGTGTGTGTGTGCCAGGTTTTTAGTTTAATGTAGAGGGCAGCTCGCAGAAGCTCTTGGGGTGGGTGGCCAGGTTTCATCACAATTCTCACCCCACCCACAACTCAAAAACCGCACAGAAAGACATAGGAAATGTGTGTTATGCATGTAAACTCTTTTTCTCACTCTCTTTGTGGGAAACAAGTAAACAGTGGTGTGCATTTCTTATTTGTAATGTATTTCTGCAGTACATGATTACTATACATGTAACCTGGCAACCCTGCTCTTTTGGTTCTTCTACTGTCTCTATTTTTAATTTATTTATTTATTTATTTATTTATTTATTTATTTATTTATTTTTGTTATAGAGCAATAGCTCTCCTTCTTGTTAGTAGTTGCATCACCAAACTGGCATTGCTGTAATTATTATATTTAATTTCATCATGCTTGAAGTGTGACTAGTGTCCCTCCCTCATTAATTTCTCTCTCTCTCTCTCTCTCTCTCTCTCTTTTCCTGCTCTACCAGGCAACAGACAGAAGTAGTGTCTACTGTGGTGGACTTACCCCTGTCCTTGGCCACCAACTCAGACACAGTCACTGACACATTTGACCTGAGTCAGAGCAGCCCTGTTAGTGAGAGCACCACTCTCACGTCCAGCCTCACAGCTCCTCCTTCTGAGCCCAAATCCACCCCTAAAACCTCCTCCCAGCCCTTAGACACTTCACTCCTCTCATCTGATGCTCCCTTAGTCGATCTGGCTGATTCTCAGACCAGTATCCAATCAGCTGGTCAGATTAAATCTACAGAACTCGACACTCAGGCTCCACCTTCTCTTGCTCTTAGCACAGAGAAAGAAGCCAGAGATCTGGAGGCAGAGCCAATGCTTTTAGGAAGTCCATGCGAGCCCAGAACGCTTGTCACTAATCCACAGACCAGTGGTGCTCCTCCCTCCTCTGAGGATCTTGAGCTCCAAATAGATGGAGGTGCCTCACTAACACATTTCCCACAGGATGGCTTACACTCTCTGGCTACAGCTGCCTCTACTGACCCATCGGCTCCACAAAATGAGTACGGCTCTCTCTAAATATTCACTACATGTAATCTTAGTATTTTAGTCTGTGTTGTGTTTGTCATTTTCTGTAATCCCAGTGCATGTGTCCATTTGCCCTGTGTTCATGCTTATTTGTAATGAGTAATTCTCTACAACAGAAAAATCCTAGAGGAGGATGAGATTAGAGCTGAGGAAGACAAGCTGAAGAAGGTCCAGCCAGAAGCACTGGCAGAACCAAATGCGGTATCGCAAACAAACGCCTCTGAGAGTAAGGCATGATCCGGCAAGCCCAAAGACGAAAGCGGCAACGTCACAATGAACATGCAGATGTTCTTTCTACAGTGCCCTTAATGATCTTTTGTTTCTGAAACAACAAAGCGTATCAAAAGCTTGTACATTTTTAAGACTGAACTCTGGTGTACATAATGTATGTATGCCTTTTCCATTTCGCGTTTGTTTCTGTTAAATGAAGTAAAACCTCAAAGCATTTCTGTTGCTCTTTTTCGTGAGTTGGCTGCAAATTTCAAGTTTGATATTTTTCAAGAGGGTGTTTATGAAAACCAGGCATCTTACATTCAGGTGAATCACAGCACATATTCACTGATAGTGTAGATTTTATTTTATTTTATTATTTTACATATTACTTTGTTGAAATGGAAATGATTACTCCTATTTTTTATCTAAGTCTTCTGAGGGCTAGTCTTGTTTAATAGTTTGATTGCAAATCTTGTTTACATTCTGTTTTTTTTTCTTGTTTGTTTGTTTCTTGGTTGTCTTTGTTAACCATTGTGTTTGAAGATATTAATGTACAACCCACTATACTACATATAATGCAGTAAAACACGGTGAATGAGTGATCTTCTAAGCACCAGATTAATTTATATTGATATTTCACATCTACATGTTTATTATTGTTATTCTTAATGCTTCTCTGACAGGATTTCTTTTTTCAAAACATGCGAGAGCAAATTCTGAATTAAGAGAAATCTGACCATTTTTATACCGTGTACCTCCGGGTGAAAAACGTTTGTATTACACAGCTGACTGCAAGCTTGTGCACTGTGTTTGTGTATTCTGTAAGTTTTTGAGAATATCTGCATAGCTTAATGGTGAAAGGTAGCTGATTTTACTTTGATATAACATTATGTAAATTGATAGCTGACATCTGTCTGTGTAAAAGAGGATCAATATGACACTCCTATCATTTAAAGTGTTCTTGATTCTCCACTACCAATTGCATGAGTGTCTGCTAGCCCATCACTGATGTTCCAGGAAATGTGTAGGGCACAGATGGCAGATGTGATCTAAATGTGCATGCCCAGAGCTGTGTGTAGGTTGATTTTTGGTGTTCAGCGTGCTATATATTTCCATCCAAAAGCAGATATTCAGCCTCTGGGGTACAAATAAGAAAAGTGTAACTATCTATGCTCAAGGTATATATTTCTTATTATTTTCCCCACTTTCAATATACTCAAAGCCAGTCTAACCAAACAGTGTACCTTGTATTTCTGAGATGGATTCTTGTGAGGAAATAATGTAGGACAGTGAGTAAAACTGTGCTTTAATCTGTTAAGCATAAAACAAACATGTCATAAGTTGTGTTGTTCTAACACATTTTGATTAAACTCATCGAAACGCAAGTCTACTTTCTCTGAATTGTCTATTTTCTTTTGTTAAGTCTCTTTATTTTGTGATGCATGAGACATGCAGGCTTCTGACACCCACAAGGGCTTAAACATCTCGTGCTGGAAGGGAAGCATGTCTGACGATCTGTAAATCTGTTCAGTCTGTAGTCTTGATCTTGATTCCTTAACTTCATGCACTTCAACCAAAATTTCTCCATCGGCCTGGAGGGGAAAGTTTGTGAACTTTTCCAGTGATGACCAGCAGATGTCACTGGTGTGCTTTGTGAAACCAAAATTGTGTCTTCAGCAGAGGAAGACTGTTTTCTGAGACCTTTTGATAAACTACACATGGTGTTAAGTCAGGGGTTCTCAAACTTTTTTCACCACCTTAACCTGTAGAATAAATTACAGGCACCCATTCAGTACTGATTTCTTTTATGAACAGTCTTCAACTATTCAAATCTTAGGCCCATTATTTAAATGTGTTTAGTGGTATTTTTATTTTAGTAGAACCATGGAGCTTTTTAATCCTCAATCTTCTGCTTACAGAACACATTAGGTCCAAGTTGACATTATTTATAGGCCTACTTGTTTTGAGTTTTTGAGGTTTGGATTAAACCCATTAAATGCAATTGACTAGGCTAAAATCTATAGTAACTCATTATAATGTAATAATAAATGTAATAATTTTGATGACGGAAGTGATTTCCTCTGCTGTGGCATATATATCACAGACCGCCCTGGACATGCTTCCTAGACCCCACTTTGAGAACCACTGATGTTAAACAACAGGTTTGCAGTAACACTACCAGAACTCTACATGGCAAATGAATCTACTTAATTCTTTCTACTCACTAAATATTTTACTGAATATGTACTGAATTGCACCAGGATGCCACCGTCAATGACAAACAAATCGGTGAGACTTCTGTAGCTATGACAGAAAAGGCTAGAGGTTAGAAAATTCACTGTCTTTGCATAAGTCATAGATCTTCTCATATAGTCTATTTCCCATGAGCTGTGTAGCATGATTGCTGTTTGAGATCAGTGAACTGAGGCGTGGGATTGTCTTCTCCGAAATGAACAAAAAGAAAATAGGTCTGCTGGGTGTTTTCTTCTGCATCAGAGATTTCGGACTGAGAGGGTTGAAGAGGCCACTGCTGTCCGCTGACTAGGATACACACACAGGATCTAGATAACTCTACTGTGACCACTCACACACTGCTTCTGTGGCCTTAAAGAACCCCCAAATCCACTGTAGCATGTAAGATATTTAAAAAGTGAGAGGCATTTTATCAGAGTTTTATCAAGTATGCAGTCATGCAGCCAGCAGAAAGGCAATGAGCTCCTTCGCTCTTAAAGTAACACGTATGAAAGTCTGACAATATATGTCAAGCTATATGTGTACTCCTGATGTGATGCCAGTACCTGATCCTGACACACTTCTACTGCTGTGGCCTGTCTACTTCCTCTGCTTGAAGCTTCTGCACTTGTGATCAATTGCTGCTTCTGTGGATGCTCCTACATGGATACACTAAAAATTGCCCTTCCCAAACACAGTTTATGCCCAAGACTTAATCTCACCCTTTCTTCAGTGGACAATTTCACCTGGATATTGTAGACTTGTACCTAAGAACTGATACTCATTCTTTCAGAACATTCTTTCAACAACACAATTATAACTGGTTGACTTCAGAGTATATAACTGTGGACAAGTAATGATTTATTTTCTCACTATCCGGTGTCACCCAGAAGAGGCTTGGTTCCCTGCTGAGTCTGGATCTTCTCAAGGTTTCTTCTGAAGTCATCTCAGAGAATTTTTCCTTGCCACTCTCACCCTGGGCTTGCTCATTAGGGATCTAAATGTACATCTGGATTTCAGTAAAGCTGCTTTGTGACACTTAAAAAAAAGTGCCATACAAATAAAAATTGAATTTAATTGTATTAAATAAATGGGCTCAAAAATGTGAAGGTTTTCAGGCATCAACGTTATTTAAAGGTCCTGTGATAATTCTCATTTCAGTGAGTGGCACTGATAAAACCCTTCAGAGGAATGATGAAACATCTTCAACATTGTAAATGTCCTCATTTCACACCTAGTGGAAATTTAGTGTAGCCACTCCACTAACTGGTGTGTTTTGGGGAGGTGGGAGGAAACCAGAGAACCCAGAGGAAACCCACATGGACACACGGACAATATGTGAAACTCCACACAGTGTGTAACCCAAGCCCATGATCAAACTGGGGATTCTGGACGTTACCTGCTGCACGACTGTGCCGACTGGAGAGAACAGGATTTTGTTCTACCCATCGCAGTTTGGAAGGAATAGGGAGAAGGGCATAGCAGACACAAGGCTACAAAGTTATACACTTCCACATGGACTATACCCAACCTTCTTACCTTAGAAAGAGGGAGATCCCAAATTCAAGACCCCTACATTTAGAGCTAACATGTGACAATGTGTAAGTTTGTATGGTTGCTACATCTCTAGTTGTTGTGAGTGACTGTGGTCCAACAAACTGGTTTAACTGAAAAGAGTAACCTATATTAGGAGTTTGTCCTACCACTGGGTTATTTTGAAACTCTCAGGTTAATGAACCTCGGGCTGGTTTGTAATTGTATGCAGTGTGGGTACACACATAAGTCCAAACGTCCATGTTAATGACCCATCAGTCCCGCGTTTTAAACGCATAGTGACTCAATGTCCTGACGTCACTCAGCGCCGCTGGTTGGCTGGCCAAGAACTGACTCTGTGCGCGTGAAGCGGGTTCTGTGAATCCAGCTCGCTCGCGCGCTGCGCTCATAACGCCTTAATAAACAGCTGTTGAATCACGCGCGGACTACGGGGTAAGCCAGAGTTACGCTACTTCTTTACTGTCTACTTTTACCTATTTATTTGTTTGTTTGCCGCGACCAGCAGTTAGAGATTATAGTAACAATGCGTGATCAAATTAAAGTCACGAAACACTTGGAGACATTTCCGCTCGGCATTTGTGAAACATCCAGCGAGTGTGATTAATTACTTTTCCAAAACGTCTACAGCAAACAAGCGTTGCATGAAATCAAATAAAGTAGACAGTGCTGCACAAGCTTTTTTCCCCACCTTGTCAGTCAGGTGCCATCACTGGGCTCGTGCGTGCTCGCGCAGGCAGGTGAGCTTGTTGATTCAGTGTTGCTGCTGATCTAATCTGGTGTCGTTTGTGTGATTACGACCTCCATTATTATCTCTGATCTCTTTTGGTCTTCTGTGCTTGATAAATGAGGAGTAAGACCCATGCAGTAGGATGGGATGGGATGGGAAGAGTGCAGCATGAATGGCACGTTTCTGTCTGTGGCATGGCATGGCATGCGAAGTGTTGCTTCTTCAAGTATATGTCTGGAAACGAGATGTTATGACATTGGATGAGATCGGATACTTTTACAGCGTTCTGATCGACCCAGAGAGCTGTGTTAAAAACATGTTTACGGTTCCTGCTTGCACGTGCACACCTAGATATATTCGAGAGTTAGGCTGTAATGGTCAGTGTCTCATAGATGCCTCTGCTACTCTTATAGAAATCAGTTATCAGACGTGAATTTTCAATTATCTGTTGATTTGCGTCTTTTAGAGGCACGTTTCTCTTAATTTAAAACGCCTCCTCCTTATTAAACCTACATGTTTTTCTTTTATTTATATCATCATATAATGACTCAAATGACTGCAATCATATGCGTCCCTTTCAAGCGCGTCCTGTTCCTTCAGATTAGTGTGTAATTGTTCATTAACTTGTGTAATTGTTCATAAACGTTGAAATTCTTCATAATTGCAACGGCCTATTTAATGCTTATCAAGATGTCATTCATGCCATTAAATTGTTTACCCTAGCATTACAAGTAGTTAAAATTAAGTTTAAAAATATTCAAAGTTTCCTTTAAATTTTAAAATATTTAAGTTTACTTGTAAGTCATTTTTAATCTTGTGGGAGAATCTCTGAGAGGGGTTAACACAGCTTTCCCTTTGCTCTCAGATTAGAAGAAGAGGCAAGAGAACAAAGCTGTGACATGGTTTGGTTAATGCTGCTATGATGGATTTGACTAAAATGGGTGTGATCCATCTCCAAAACCCTGGGCACCCTACAACTCTCCTGCAGAAGGCCAACCAGATGCGTCTGTCAGGGACATTGTGCGATGTGATCATTATGGTAGACAGCCAGGAGTTCCATGCCCACAGAACTGTGCTGGCGTGCGTCAGCAAGATGTTTGAGATCCTGTTCCATCGAAATAGCCAACACTATACTCTGGATTTCCTCTCACCAAAGACCTTCCAGCAGATCCTGGAATATGCCTACACTGCCACACTCCAGGCTAAACTTGAAGATTTAGATGACCTGCTATATGCTGCAGAGATTCTGGAGATCGAGTACTTAGAGGAGCAGTGTCTGAAGATCTTGGAGACCATTCAGTCTTCCGAAGAGAACGACATGGACATAAACACAAACGAGAATGGCACAGAAGATGATGATGAGCGTCGGATGAAGTATTTAAAGAGCACTTTCATTTCCAAAAAACATTCCATACAGGAGGGCAACTACAGCTCTGCTGGCCGCCATCGACTGGCCCTGGGCAACATGGTTGACAAGAAGCCTTTAGTGTCAGCGCCACTGGGCCTTAATACCGTCAGCCCCACAAGGGCTGCTGTGGAGAGTCTGATGAGCATTGGCCAGTCTCTCCTGGCAGGGACTGTGACACAAGGCCTCACTTTCTCCCAAGAAAACTCTTCTCCATTGCTCGAAAAGATTAAGACTGAAATGATGCAAGTGGACGAGGATGATGGCCACGAGGGTAGCTCTTCCAGAAATGGAGATGGGATCAGTGAGTCCAAACAGCACAGAGGCACTCCGGGAACCCCCACTAGAGGCACTGTCATCACTAGTGCTCGGGAGCTCCATTCCACTGATGGTGTTCTTGAATCACATGGAGATGCCAGCCAAGTGGGACCAGCAAATGTTGCCAGTCTGGCTGAGAGACATCTTGCAGCATTGTACAACCATAAGAATGAGAGCATGCTGCCCATATCTGTATCCATGGCTTCATCTCTGCACATGCCACCCACCCTTGCTATGTCTGCAGACTTTGGCGCCTATGGTGGGCTCTTCCACCAGAGCTTCATTCAGCGGGAGTTCTTCAGCAAACTGAGCAATTGCACAGCAGGTGCAAAGCATGAGGGCCAGAGGGAGCGCTGCAGTGTGTGTGACATGGAGCTGCTGGACAGTGAGACTGCAGAGCAACACAGGTGGGGCAAAATATCTATCTATCTATCTATCTATCTATCTATCTACTGGTTTCACCTCCAACAGCCTCAGAAGAACTTTGTTTACAAAGCTGATTAAGGGCCTCTATCTTAAACATCCTATTTCTCTGGAAATGTTGTGTACTCCTGGATACCTATCCAACCATCCACCTATGCATTTGTCCTTCCGTTAGTCTGCCTGTCCATCCATCCATCCATCCATCCATCCATTTTTCCATCCACACTGATGAATGGCTTCCAGAACTGATTATTTTATTTCAGCATTATAATGATTATGGGCCTGGTCGCATTAAAAGAAGTGATCAACAGTATGGTGGCAGTAGCACATAGAAACCTTTAATTCCCATCTCAAGATAACTCCTCCTCTGCAGGAAACACAGGACATTTAGTGCAGCTACCCCTAACCACAGCTCTCTTAAGACAGCTCTCTTTAGAGCGCTTGGTGACAGAGAATGCATTTGTTCGTAGCTGAAATTTGTGACAAAGGTATGGCAGTCATTAAAAATATGCTGACATTATGAAACAAAACTAACTTTGGTAACCTGACTCACAACCAGAAACAGCTTAACATTGGAGAATTAAAAATGGCCTTTGCGCACGACAAGGTGTTTACAGTAGCAACAGTACAGAAAGACACATTGAGTTTTATTAGTTCTTTTTGTTTCTGTCCTTTTTAAAGCAAGACACTACAGCTGAATACAGTATTTAAAAACAAACAAAAACAACAGATTTCACATTTAGTCTTTGCCACTTGGTTGCTTCTATTCTAACAAGTATTTTTTTTTTGTATTGAATCTTAAAAAATGTTATTTGTTTATGCAATGAGGCTTCATCTAATTAAATATTCATGCATTTGCATGCTTAGTAAAACAAAAAAAATCTAGTATTTTGATGTTACTTTATTAAAATATTTATTTAAAACATTTATTTGACTGTGAAGACACGTTCAAGAGAAACACTTTTGTAGAAACATTTGTCAGAATCTCTGATGTTTAATCGAGAACGTACTATGCACTGTTATGAAAAATTAGTAATAAACTGCATTAATCAGTATAATAAATTATATCACCTAGTAGTGTATCTGCTTTAATTGCTGAGATATAACCTGACAGAACAGTTGCATTTCTAATAAAAAATTAAAGAAATTAATTAGCTTTACAGTTTATGGAAGGCACTCATAAATGACAGTGTGGCCTGGGCAGAAATTGAGTTTGACAGCACTGGTAAGAACAACTAATTTTTCCTGAATAAACGCAATTTTTAATTTGCTATGACTTGTTTCAAGAAGCATTGTTGGGTTGCTGGTATAGTCATCAAAGCTCCATTTGGAAAAAAAAAATCCCTCATTGAAAAATGAATACATTAATTCAATTTTTAATCCAAAATGTAATATTAGCTATTATTTTCCTCTTAATACTAAATTTGGTAATTATTGAAATACTTGCTTTGTTTGTTCTTAGGTACTCATTACACCAAAAAACAGATAATATTGAAAGGCTTTGGTGCCACTTGGATTTGGGACATAGTCATGTAGCTTAACCCCTGTCTGTCAAACAGAAGACTGTGTGTGTATATCACTTTTCATCAGCAAGCCTGATAACCCTACACAGCTCTGTGATACAGCTGAGAGTGACTTTACCCTCCCAGAGTGTGTGTGTGGATTGCACCACACCTTATACACCCTTTTATTTATTGCTACAAACAAACTGAACCCAGTGACACCTGCCCAGGTTTCTGGACTCCTGCCATCAAAACACAAAGGCAAGAGAATATGTTGGAAAGTCTCCTTTATGTATTTACCGTTGTGAAAATATTCATCTAGGACAAACTAAAAGTAAACAACTCTTATGAACTTTTGCTTTTATGATGGATGGTTACCTTGAAATGCCATCTGATATGCATACAGTTGTAAAAGCCTATGAGGTACAGAAGGACCGCTGCAAAAGAGTTGCGGAGGCTGACAGTCTGGGTAAGAAATAAATCAGCCTCAGCCTCGCTTCTTCATACCATTCTGTGTATTTTTTTATGATCATTGTTGGTGTAGTCGTGCTTGGTTCCACGAAAAAAAATAAAAATAAAAATCAGCCTTGTTAACAGCAAATAGATGCCAAAAAGGAAACCTTATATTGATAGTCTTTTTTTTATCTTTGAAAGAAAGGGAGGGGCTTAGCCTTGTTAGCCCATTTATACCAGTTGACCCTGCAAGATGTAAATCTATACTTATAAAATGGCATTGACCTCTTCAAATTCTGAAGCATGTTTTTGCAAGGTTATAAGACATGAACCAGTATTTCGAGGAACACGTTATATAGCAAGCAGTCTCAGCAACCTTAGTAAAAACTCCTTCATTCCTGCATTATATCTGAGAAAACTGACCTGAAAAAAGACATGAAACAATTATACCCATTTACACATTTAAAATTTTTCTTGCAAGTCCATATGTAAGTAGTTTGTCCATGTGTCTCAGTATTAAGGAGCAATATTATTATCAGTATTATTTTATCAAACAATATATTTGGCCTCATTTAGGATCTACTGGTGAAAGAATTCTGGCATCCAGTCAACTGAAGTGATATTTCAAGGTTAAAATGTGGTGAAACAATGTCAGAATACATTCTGAAAAATAAAAACTATTAAATAGCATATATCATCACAATGTGGTCTAAGGCTCAAAATGTCTTTCTCTGCTGAGTTTTTTTACCACTTATTTGCTGTATAATGTTGATTATTAAGGGGTTGATTAATAAGAAACAGCCAGATAGAACCTTATAGAACAGTATTTGATCCTAAAGAATAATAAGTCTTTATTTGTATTTAGCCACTGTTCAAAAATTTACATTCTAAATGTCTCAGAATTTGAGTAATGAATGAAGTGTAGACCTTGTTGAGCTGTAAATATTCATTTCAGTACTTTTGAGTTTTGTCCCATATCTGAAAACAACTCTTCATCCAGATAGAGCCATTTAATAATAAGGTCATGAAATCCATAACACAGGTCCAGCACTATAACACATAATGTGGAAAAAGTGATGTACTAAGAAAATACTTTATCATGATCAACACAATCTCCTGTGAAATTTCATGTAAAGATAAGGTCGCAGTTAGTGCTCTTATTCTTGATGTATATATTTGTGCCCTGTAGTAGATCTGCCTTTGCACTGAATGGGTTTAATATGGTTGAGATGTGTACTCACAATACACTCCAGGCAGCCAAACAGATGAGTGAATTGTGTGGGCAGGGGATTCTGGGAACACAACTCAAGAGCAATGGAATCTCTTTTGCCTTGCAGATGATTGGTGAGGGGCAGAAAGAGAGAGCAGCTAATGATCAGTGCACATATTTACTATAGTCATTTGTGTATTTACAGTAGAATGGAAATAGTCTTAGTTTGGCCAGTTTGATTAATCAGTAATCATGTAAAGTAAGCAACCACATGACTGAAGCTCTTTTCTGTTCTCGTTGCTGGTTTTTGTTAATGCTGGGAAACATACCATTGTTCTTGGACCCCCTCAGGGTTTGAGAGAAACCCCATTGTCCTCTTAACTGCAGCTTTTCTGTTCATTCTTTTGTTTGCTCAACTTATCCGTCTGTGCTCCAGAATCACAACTCTAAACCAAAAGCATAGATGCTATTTCAAATCTGTACATAGACGACTTTATCAATTTTCACACAGACTATAGGTGTGGCAAAGACGATATATTGAGGATACATTGCTTGACTCATACGCACTCAAAACATAATGGCTCAGGTATAAGTATAAGTAGACAGTCTTAATAGGGATGCACATGGAGAGCTCAACAATAGCCATTAAGTCATTAGTGGATGGCCTTACAAACCTGTAAGGTGATGTACCTAAAAAAACCTGTAGAGGGGGAGGGTTGCTTTGTCATACTTCATTAGTAGCCCAACCCCAGCCTGTCCTGAGACTATGGCTATTGAATGATCTTTAAATCTCTGTCATCTATAAGAACCTCCGGAATCCTGTTGGTCAAGACTTTAAGTCCTCCTGTATCACTTTGCCCCCCTTGAGCATATTATCAGTCACACACAGGATGCTTTCAGGCCTTATCTCAACTGAAAAGCATTACAGGTCAACTCCTTTGGGGTCAGGTCAAACCACTGACCTCTGCCCCTCCTTCGGTGGGTTTTATCCCCTTTCTAGAATTGTTTCTTGTGTTCAAACCCTCTTTTGTGTGACTCTGTTTATGTGTGTGTGTGTGTGTGTGTGTGTGTGTGTGTGTGTGGAGGTAGCTGTGGGGGATATTTTTTTCCTGACAAACTGTTAATTTAAAAAACATTCATGGATACAGTTCTTGGATTATTCTCAAGGAGTTTGCAAATAATAACAAAATTCAGATTCATCAATTTAATTTGAAAGCCATGGTATACATGCCTCTTCTAGACACAAAGTAGTGCTAATGTTTTACATGCATCCATGTATGCAGTTAGAAGGCAAATTTGTCAAATATTCTATAGGCAAAATAGAAGGCAGCTTGTCATGTTACATGTCATGTTAGTCTTAGGTTAATATAAATGAGCTGTTACTATGGAAACCTATCAGTAGAATTATAGATGGCACTTTTGTCAGAGCTGCTGTTATAGGAAATTAATCCACACCTTCTGACCAATCAGGGAACAGTGTTATTAAAATGTTATGAAGAAAAATAACTATAAAACATATGCACTTTATATGATGAAAATGATAGAATATTGAATGATGATCAACCATTTCAAAGGTTTCAGGTTGCTTTGGTAGAAGTGTCAAAAAGTTCAGTTTTAATATTAAAATTATGGTTCTGGTCAGGATTTATATCTGGTCAGTTTTTTTTTTGTTGTTTTTCTACCTCAACCCCACAGTAGCTACTGTATGTCTGTTGTGTTTTTGTGCATTTACTATTCGTCAACTTTTTAACAGACTCTCTACTGTGTTATTTCACCAGTCTAATTTGTGAATTAATGTAGCAGCTCATATAATCTTTTAAAGTAATTATCTGCCATTAAATATCATCTTTAAAAATGATCTGATTTACTTTTTATCCATACTTGATTTTATTGACATATTTTGCAGAATTCTGTTTATGTGTTGTAATGGATGTCTTTATGAAGAGCATCTTACAGCCTAGAAAAATCAGAGCATTCCTTGTTTTATACAGACCAAAGCTGAATGTGGTAGTATTAATATTGAATTTTCATTTATTGGCTGAACAGAACAATAAAAGTGCCAAAATCACAAAGGTTTTGATTTTATTTCTAAATCAATCAGGGTGGTTGTTGGGATTGTTTTCTTTAAAAATAGACATTCTCAAGGGCTTCAACACCCTGTCTGTATTAAGTTTTTGTGGGGCTTAACATCTACTGTGATTGGTCTGACACTGCTACTATGGACTGTTACATTGTTGTGATTTGACGTATATGTGTACTTCCTCATCTTTAGATTTTGATAAACAGTTCATCAACCACATGAGAATATACATTTGGGGGTCATACGTTTTCATACGCCTTGCATAATCTGCAAAATGTTAATAATTTCAAAAAAATAAGAGGGATCACAAAAATTTTATTTAGTTTTTTATTTAGTACTGCCCTAAATAAGCTATTTCACATAACAGATGTTTACATATAGTCCACAAGACACAATAATAAATGAATTTACACAAATGAACCAATTCAAAAGTTTACATACGCTTGATTCTTAATACTGCGTGTTGTAACCTGGATGATCAACAATTTTTGTGTTGAGCAGTTAAACTGCCCACAGTTCCTACGAAAAATCCTCCAGTTAATGCACATTCTTTGCTTTTCCAGCATCTTCTGCATATTTGACTCCTTTCCAACAGTGGCTATATGATGTTGAGATCCATCTTTTCACAGTTAGGACAACTGAGGGACTCGTACACAACTATTAAAAAAGGTGCAAACATTCATTGATTCTCAAAAAAGGCAACACATTACATTAAGAGACAGAGGGATGTAAACTTTTGAACACGATGATCAGTGTAAATTGTTATTATTTTGTCTTCTGGGACACATGTTATGTCTTATGTAGCTTCTGAAGGGCAGTACTAAATGAAAAAAAAAAGATCTTTTAACAAAATAACAACATATTATTAAAAATATTAATTTTTTTTTATTGTGCACAGTGAAGACCTTGTCCAATCTCAACCAATCCAGATGACTGTAGATTTCTTAAAAAGATCAGTGTAATGTAATGTAAGTGTGGTGAGCTAGTTGGCTAAGTGCATTAATACAGACACAAAGGTAAGTTCTTGCATAGGGAGATGACTCATTATACATTTCTAAGAAAGTTGTCTGAGGTAGTACTCTTAACAAAAAGTCAGCAAGTCGTTGGCCGCGTTTGGCTGTTTTTCTTTACCTTGCATGAAGAAGATACTATTCAAATCTGGCTAGCATCATCATTTTTTCTCGACATGTTTAGCTGCGTTGTGACTGCCTGTAGTATGCAGTTTTTTGATGGCTTTGTGCTAAAATTTACTTTGTTCGGTTACGCCAGTGTTTCCACATACCTGCGTGTTCCTGATTCAGAAAAAAAAATTATGTCATAGATGCATTTAATTAACCTCATAGTGAGTAGGGTTTTTTCTTTCTGGTTGTTGAATGAGAGAAGCAAAAAAAATCACTGGTGGCTGCTAACCTACTGAACCTACTTGTCTAATGGGCAAATAAGAATAAAAACTAATAGCCCGCACATGTAGTCTTTTTTTGCCTCGGGTGCCTGGGTTAGTGATTTGTCCACCCCTTAGCAGTGTTTCCAGATGAAGGCTATACTAGGCAAATGTTGTTTTGTAAACATCTTGTAACCTTCCTTGTAAAAATAACAGCATTTTCCATTATGACTGAGGACCTTGTATGTTATGATGACTCACTAGACATTATAGTCACCAGTTCTTCCATCCAAAGCACCTGTTCTTCCATCTTTAGTAACCCAATATTGTGTAACTGTTCTGTTTTTGCATAAATCTTTACAAGGTCTATAGATAATACAAAGCCACTGTTTTGGAACATAATGAAAAGTGATGTCTTAAAGTAAAAAAAAAGTGCATTCTGGCTTTTGTTCATACACTCATATACTGACGGTGAGGAAAACACAAAAGAATTAGACACACGTTTATTGTTTCACACCATCCTGACATTTAAGGCCTAGGGAAGGCCATTCTCAGAAATCGCAAATGAGCACCTACAATCGAACCCGAAGATTGCTCTATGTCTCGGTAGGCCCATTCCTCTGTGGGGGAGTTATTATGAAACCCTCACACTCACAATGCCTTCAGGTCACAGTGCTTCAAGAACAAAGATAAACTGCTGACAAGCTTTTATACTGGTTATCAGGTCTCTCTTACAGAAGAAACTCATTCACAAATCTCCCACTGTATGCACAGGGCAAAGGAGTTATCCAGACAAATTTTACAATCCATTTAATTTACAATAATATCACAGGCTTTCTAACTGTTCAGTTGTGTGTATTGGTTTTTGTGTTATTGATCTCGGAGTAATTGTATAGAAATCAAGCAGAGGACTGATGATAGTCTAGTATAATATGCTACTGTGGTGCAGGAGATCTATAGCATTAATGTTATAGCATTATAGCATTAATGTTATGCTACACCAAAAAACAGAATAAAAAGTCCAGATATGTAGTCATTTATAAACATGTTTAAAATATATCTTAGCCGTTCTTGTAACCAAATATTTGCACTGCAGTGACAGTGGCGTTTAATGTAATTTTTTTATTCTAAGCTGTAAATAGATACCATGATTTAGCACAAATTACTAAAAATGTCAAAATCTGACCATGTGAGGGGCTTGCCCAGGCCATCCCATATATACAGTAGTTCAGTGTGTGTGTGTGTGTGTGTGTGTGTGTGTGTTGGTATGGGGGCAAATATTTTATATTTGCTTTATGTAAATGGCATCAGCAAGGTCAGTGGTAGCTTTATTTTTCAGTTTTCTGCTGCAGTTTTTGGAAATGCACTCTTATAGCACTCTCATTGGTAATTCAGCAGTGCTATAGCATCCCTCAGCACATATCACTTCTGGAATTGCTCTCTCAGTGGGAAAGGTGCTCCAGCAGGGCCCGGCCTGCCATTAATCAAAGCCACTTCTAGTGGCCCACTCCAGAAGCACAAGCTCTCGGCCCTGTCTCGAACAGACAGTTCAACGATTTGTCTCCTTAGAGAAAGTAGACATTTTAATGTCTGAATTTTAATGGGAATGTGTAACAACGGCCTGTAGAGACTAATGGACCATTATCTTTTCACATTTGTTTTTCTCAGTCCAGCTGGAATTGTTTTTCCACCGAGTGATTGAACGAACAGTCAGCGCCATGTGTATTCATAAGCTTTGTGCTCTCCCTCTTACATTTATCCTTGGATTGTTTTTATCTAAATAATATTTTAGCAGTGTCTGTGAATCTCCATTCCAGGTAACTGATCCTTCATTGTAGTTTTTTTTAAATTCCTGGGTGAAAAATATGCAGAAATAATATTGGTTTCTGCCCAGGATGTTGTTTAACAGGTATTTCTCTGTGTCTTTGAGCATCGATTTTCTTGCATTAGATGTCTTCTGCTTAAGCGGACCCTTGCAGAGTTTTTTTTTAAGCTTTTAAACTGCTGTCCTCTCTGTGGTTGAGTAAAACTTGTTTATAAGTGGAAGTGTCAGACAAACTACTTTAGACTCTGCCAGTCAAAAGTTTCTGAACACTCTATATTTTAGCATTTTTGTTTAAATGATTTCTAAATACTCTAAAATTATAAAATCTAACAAAGGTATCAGGAAATGTTTGCTATTAAATGTTTAGCATATTGAGAAAAGTTATAAATGACAATGTAAATATATAATTGATCATATCAGAAAAGTCCAAAAATCTTTATCAACTAATCAGTGCTTTTTATTTACACCACATATTTATGTTTTACAGTTAATACCAGCAGTGTCTATGAGTCTTTTATCTGTAGGCTTAGTGAGTTTGCCGTCTAAGTGGGTCTGCCTTTAATAAAGTACTCATTCCCATTAAGATCTGAGAGCAACCAGTTAATCAGTTTCACAAAAATTTAGGTTTTGTTATCTTGTATCCTTTTGGTCTGTGGCAATAATAGTGAAAGTGTAATAAAACACAAAAAACCTCCAGGTGTTCAAAATCCTTTGACTGGCATTGTACATAAGAAGCACATATATAATACATGGTGTCTGTAGCCATTTGTGCTTTTCAGAGCATGTAATAATGGTGACATTTCAAAAACTACATATTACATTGTTAATACATGTGTTTTTTTTTTTTTTTTTTTTTACTAATTGCTTTTAGTCATTGTCTCCCTGGGCTGAGTTACAGCCGATATGTTTTTTTTTTTTTTTCAGAAACAGAGGGAATTCTGTCACATTATTGTATGCTGTGCATGTCTGTCAGTGGTCTGGGGCTACTGATTATATGGCACTAATAATCTAGCAGGAATAAAGGTTACGGCCACAGACTGCTGCTCGGATATGTGGCGCACGCGCATGCAGTGTGTCGGGTGTGTGGCTGGAATTCATATGAAAGGGCTGCGGTGGGGGTGGGGGGTGGGGGGATAAGTCATTGATATGTATAGCATGACTCAGATAAACAGACCATGCTACCCAGGATTTCAGCAGCATTAAACACATTCAATTTGAAACAAATATTAGGAACAAATGAGCCAGATTAGAAATGGTCTGACATGGATATGGACCTGATGTTGTTTTCTTAACAAGCTTTCCAGAGCTGTAGCCACTCTATTAAAATGGACCGTACATATTTGTCCAGGCTCACTCTAAAGCATGTGTTTAATTTTTGATAAATCTTGCCATTTCTCTCAAACCATCAAGTCACTCTGTTTGGATAGTTAATACTTCATTAGGCAGCTACAAAGATAGTCTGGAAGAAATCTATGTCTGCATGGGTTCAGTAGTAGCTCCATCAAGTCACATTTCAAATTCTGCTGTTGTGCAGTTAAACAGACATGACGGAAACAAATTCGTAGGAACACTGTAAACACAAACACAACCACAATTAGTGAATTATTAGAGTCCTTACAATGTATTATACCACAGCGCTGTTGAATTCTGCATTCTGATTGGACAGAAGGTTTTGATTAATTTTCTATAACAGCAGCTCTGATAGTAGTGCTGGCTGCAAGGAAAATCATATATGTTAATCTTTGAATATGAATATACGTATGTGCAAGCAGATTAATATATGTTTATTAATGCCCTTTTGAAATATGTTATTGTTTCTGTGGTAATAGCTAATTCACAGGGACTTGTATGGCAGATGCTCCACATAATTTAAGCTTAATAATAAATATAACAGTTATAACTAAATGTTCTATTTAAATTTAGTCCTGTATTTTGAAGATGCATTGTATTCACTAGCTGGTACATAAGCAAATACACAATTTCTTACACTGTAATAAAGATTATGTAAATAAATGTTATTATGTTCTTAAGCATTGCTATCCATGACAGAGCAACTCACTTAGAAGAATGTGATCTTGGTGCTTTTTAGTTTATAACATTCTTAATTTGCCTACTAGGCATTTCCCTCCCTTGAGACATACATTTTGCTCTGCAGTTCTCCATCTGCAAGAAGGCAATTACCAAAAGATCTACTGTAAACATAAGAAATTGCAAGGACATTTCAGTCTCAATTTGCTGTTCCTCTGCTTATGGTGAACCTTGATGCTCCATTTCCTACAGTTTAAAAAGCTCTAGTATCATTCCGAATGGGCTTCACAGACAAGTCATTTGTAAATGATGAGGTTCAGCATGAACTCATTAGCTGAAATGCACTTTCATTCAATTTCACTTTTAAGTTACCTGTTACATTTCTTTTATAAAGTCTCTGTGTGCTCATATACATACAAGCAAAATGTATCTTTCTGGGCAGGTCTGCTACTAAAGCCTTGAATAAACTATCCCACTATCCCAGTAATATTACTCCAGTAACTGTAATGCAGTACGTCTTGCTTTGTTCTCTCCTTAGGAAACTGCATAGTGACATGAAAACCTTTGGCTGTGAATTCTGTGGAAAACACTTTTTGGATAGCTTACGGCTGAGGATGCACATGCTGTCACACTCAGGTACTTCACACTATCACACACCATTACTCTATTTTGGATTTAACTAATAGATTGGGATTACTGTCATTTTAGAAGATGATAATGTGCAATAAATCATTATGAGACTGATAACACTGTATCAGCTGGTTAACATTAACATTTTTATTCCCCAGCATCAGATGAACATGGTGTCTGTCATTGTCTTTTATCAAGTAGTCTTCAGTTTTCTGTGGTACTCAGTACTGTAAAGTGTTTAAACAAGATAGAAAATTGCACTTTGGTCAAGCTGGTGGCATGTATTAGTGTGTCACTGATTAGTCCCATCTGCCTTTTCTGGTAATCGTCCATTGGTTTGTACATTGGGAAATTGGCAGAAGTCCAGGTAAGGCAACTGGAGATGTTACTATGTACAATGTACACAGTGAAGGTGTGTATTTTGAAACTCATGTCATGACAAACCTGCACAAATCCAAACAAATAAGGGTGATGTGGTTGGATTTGTTTTTTTAAATTAAATGATTAGAATTAATAATAAAATTAAATAAAAAGAAAAACTTCAAATGCAAAACTTTGCAACATCCATACAAATTTGATTGTCTGAACTGCGACATATTTGCAAGTATGAAACCATATTGGTATGTCAGGGAAACCCACTGGCATGGATTTCATGGAGTTTTTCATGTTAATTGGTTAATTTGTGATTTTAAATACAGCTTCATTATGCAGGAGGCAGTCAGGTGAGAGACGAATGAGGACACCAGTAATACCGTAATATAGTTCCAAAGGGACAACGTAAGATATTACCACAGCAGTAAAGAGAAACCTTATGATTTAGGGTTTTTGTTTGTTTATTTGTTTTTAAAACTGTGTGTAATATGATTTCTATCAGTAGGTCAGACTCTTTCTGTTCTGTTTTCACTCCAGTGATGTATTACTCAAGGCCTGGACTTGGACTTAAGTATAATAGCTCTGGACTTGGACTTAACTATCATAGTGATATACGTTATATTTTCTACAGGACAAGCTGAAATCGTAATTCATATAAATTCATAGTTTTAGTGAAGCACTTCCAAAATTGTGTAAAATGGCATTAATTGAAATTGTTTATTATGCTTATTAATATCTCATTAAAGGATCTTATCGGACACCCGCAAAGATTGACTTATGGACTCTCTTCCTGTTCACTTACCAACCTTCTTTTTTATTTCTTCTTGCCAGCTAACCCACAGTAACCTTTGTTTTGTAGCCTTCCCTAATATTTTCTAATGAAGTTTGTTCTGTTATGTCATTTAAATGCCATTAACCCTAAGAAGGATAAATCATTTACAGAAGCTGAATGAATGAAATGGTACATCCATGTATGGTACATCCATGTAAACTCTCTTCCTCTTGCACCTGTTCATGTACACAATGAGTGCAAAAGAGAGAAGAATCAGAAATATGTGGAGAATTTGTTGTCAGAACTCCAGACTAAGCTCTCTCTGTGAGTTTCCACATTCCCCCCCACCACGCCTTTCTCGCTCTCTCTCTCTGTCTCTATCTGTCTGGCTGTCTGAAAGAGCACTGTTGCTTTGAGATCATTGGCGGTGTGCCAGCTCTTCCCTCGCTCTGATGACATCATCAGCTGCCTGCAGGTCTGGATGTTCTGCCAGCATTCCGCCGCGTTTATGATTGCTCGCAGATGTGTGTCCAGGAACATACTGTACCCAAATCCCTAAATTAATCAAACTTGAGTGCTCTCCAAGCCACTGCTCTCTGAAACGGCATAAGCACTGAAGCGGGAGGAAGGAGGAGGAGGGTGGAGGAGGAGGCCTAAGTATACAAAAACAAAAACAGAAAGCGGGAGGGAAAACAGAAAGACAAAAAGGGGGACAGCAGGCCTTCTGAGAATTGGTTCACTAGATAACAGTGGGATTGGCTGAGTGCTGTTATAGCATGATGCAATGGATCAGTGTATGTGTATGTGTCTAGAATATTAAATGGATATGTTATAAGATGTGTCACTGTGCGTTCCCATGCCAGTCTCCATCTGTGTAAATTTTTAATTAATTGACCATTGGTCCTTTGTCACAAAACCAGGTCTGCAATGATAAGCAGTTTTGAAATACCTATAAATTATGTATATGGATCAACAGATATTTTACAATATTCAGTGAGTCTAGAAAAATCACTAAGGGGCAAAAAAAGCCTCAGTCATGATAATTAAACATTCAACTGAAACAGAAGATGGAAAAAAATATGCTCAATAGTACAGCAATAAGTATGTCACTCTCAAAGACAACTGATTTATTCTGGAAAGTATTTGAACATAAATGTGTGTTTACATGAGAATCAAACCTGGCTCAATTATACCATAGATTTTGGCTCTAATAGGTTATATGACCGTATAGCTTTATTTCTTTGAGAAAGGAATTTTAAAATCTGTTCATTTTACATCGCAGCTGCTGGTCTCAGTCTACTCACAATTTCTTTATTAAATTACTTGCTTCTGATTATGTTATTAGATGGGCTGTTAATTTTCCCCCTCAAAATAATACTGCTTGAGAGAGAATAGGAGGGTGCTGTCATTTCAAATAACCCTGAAAATGGGTAGTGTTACCTAAAGACAGAAGGTTCTTTTGAAGTTATTGTGGTTCTCTGAATGTTCAAAATACAGTCTTACTTGACCCATTCATTTGCACCCTGGCAACTCATTGCTGTGTGTGTCAGAATCAAAACAGGATAGAAGTTTATGGATAATGAGGCAGTGTGGTGAATGCATATGAGTATTTTTGGAGCCAACAGTTACTCATGCTGTTTTACCAAAATGCAATTATTAGCCACTGAAGTATTCAGCAGCTATATAAATATAGAATGAATACACAAGAAAGATAATTTAACCCTATGTAATCCTTTTTATTTGTTAAGAGCAGCTAAAATTTCAAATGTTGATTATGCTTCAATATGTTGATTATTTTTCTATAAGAGCACACGTCTTGTAATGTTTTATTACTAACTTAATTCTTTGTTTGCAGTTGTTAGCGGTAATCTTATCCTCACAAACTATTCCATTCTTGATCCACTATTCAGATTTACCATCTATAAATCCTGATGATTTCCAAGTAGCAGAAGCAGCTTTCTCCAGTGGCCTGATTTGGTATTCAGTACATGCCAGTCTGCTATTTTTTCACACCAGACAAAGTGTTTTGATGGAAGGTGATTGCACCCAAGTCTGGAGGCTGCTTTGGGGAATTTTTGTGTTTTTATGGACAGTATAGTATGCTGTGTGTTGTTTACAGAAGGCCATTTCATTTTGGAATTGCTTCATCACTTCAGGGAACAGGGTGGGGCAGAAGCAAGTGAGAACGCGTATGAGTCCAAACAGGATTATTGCATGCCATGTGTATGCAGATATGTGCGTCCTTTTTTTGTTTTAAAAATGACAGTATGTTTGATCTCACACAGCTGCATTTATGCCGAGACCATTTAAGTTATTAATAAGATGGTGAAAAGGGAACATCCAGAGTTCATGCTGAGTATGTTTTTGCTTGTTGTTTGTGATGAGTTGAAAAGCACACGTGCAGCTGTGGTTTGCTTTTTTGGAGGCAGCAGTACAAGAATGAAATGTAAAAGGGAATGAGGAGGAGAGGCTAAATTTAGGCACTAGCTGGCTGGCTTCCTCAAGTTTGTGGGTGGTTTAATGACTCATAATAAAGCTATTTAGAAGCAGTTCAGTGAAATTAGCAACTTGACAAGCAACTTGGGTCATTATAGATTTAGATTTTATTGACTTTTTTTTGATGAAAGTTAGTGGGATGCTCCTGGGCGGGATTGGAGATGGTGGAAGTCCCCTTTTGAATTCCTGTGTGCTGTGTCTCACCACTGAAGGAGTAGAATGCTGCTAGACAGAATCCCTTCATGAAAGTTCAGTTTTAAATTTTTCCTGGAATTCTAAACCCCAAAGATACCACATTAATCTATGATGATGAGGAGTCATTAGTATTGATTCAGACAGTGAAGCAGAAGCTTCTGCCATTCTATAATTTTCAATATTTTTTTTTTTTTTTTTTTTTTGGAGTACTAGAATTTAAATCTGTTTTTTTTTTTTTTTTTTGGCTATGTGAGACTTTCTTGCTATCTCATGCCAAAGTCTCACACTGTAACCAAAACCCTGGTTAAATAAACATTCATTTGGGAGGCAAATTAAAAGGTAATATGGTCTTTCTGTGTTTAAATGGTTTTCATGCAGAACCACACAGCCCGATAAAGAACACTTTTTTAAGAGTGTGGTGTGCTTGATTCAGTGGAGCACACCACATTCCCAAAATTAGGGATATTTCATGGCCTACTTCACTGTTTGTGTGGTAGACTAGGCCAACCCTACAGGTGTCTGGGACATCTTTTAATAGACCCCTCTACAGCACATGCAGGTTTGAGGGAATGAGACACATCATTATTAGATTGCACCAGATTTCTTCCACCTCATATAATTCCAATCCTCATACGGCTTTGACTCAAATGAGTTGCAGTCTACGTGGTGCTGTATATGGAGTATGTATGTGGAGCTGTGCATTATATTATGAGCCTACAATAATGACTATATGATATGATGTGATGCCTCTAGCACATTTACATTTACAGCTTTTTGCAGATGTCCTTATATGTGAGCCACTGGAAGTCACTAGAGCTGAATTCTGGTAAACAGCAAAAAAAAAAAAAAAAAAAACACACACACACAAAAAAATTATGTTTTGACCAAAATTAAGTTTTTCCTTAATATACTTTGACATCTCTGCTGTAAGAAAACTTCAATATATTTTACCATAATGATGTAGAAAAGGTTTTAGGTTAATTTCTAACCTTGCCTTTTTTGTCTTCCTGCAAACTCAGTGGTAAATACAGTCAGCCTGCATAAAGATGTCTAAAACCTTGCTAGCTAAATGTGCTTTTCTCATGATTTTATCAGGTTTTTGGATAGTTGCATGCCTTTATAATACGGAATCAATTCAAAATGTCTGTGATGCACATGCTCCATCACATCATCATCAAAACAGACAAACACCCTGTATACTCTATGACAGGGGACATAGTTTTAAAATGTTTAAATAGCCTAATAAAAAGACATTAATAACAAGAAATTTATCCAACAGAACAAGACTGACTGAATAAATAAACAGTTATTTCCCTACTGATGTGAGCAAGAACTGTTGAGGCAAGAGATGAATAGGAGACACCTCAGACAGAGACAGAGACTGATGTGGATGATACTGATAATCAAAATGATGTCTTACTGTAAACTTATAATTCTTTTTTTTCAGCAATGTTCTGTTTTTTATAAATGTAGAGGTAGGCAGGGCATCCTTCACTTTTGGGGGTAACCAGAAAATGCTAGAACTTTAATTCTGGTTGAGATATGTGCAAAAAAACATATTTCACTTCAGGAAAACTTTTTCAGAACTATATAAAGCAGAAAATATGAAGGGTTTTCTCATGCTGCCACAGAACAAATTATAGAAGTGCTTTGTAGTCTCCAGCAAAACACATCCTCATGCTAATATAAATAGCTCAGGGTCTAAAAGTACTATCAAGCTAGTACAATGCTAGTAGGAGTTAGTACAATGAATTAGTACAGCAAAAAAAAAAATAATAAAATTTTTTTTTGTGAATTGTGTAGAATGTCTTGTAAAGGAAATGTTTCTTATCAAAGAATACACTGCAAATGACTTTTTTTTTAGAACCTTTGCACTGAAACAGTTTAAGAATGGGAATCTGCATCTCGTAAATCAGAGCAGAGATGCCAGCAGATGCAGCTTCATATTCCTGAGGACATACATCTGTCTGATCATTTTCAGCTAGTTTGTAGGCTTTAATCTGCGTAAAGTAAGAGAGAGCTGACAAGTTCTCTGGTTCTGTCAAGAGCCTTTGTGCTACTGATTTCTGTTGATGTATGTGTGTGTGTGTGTGTGTGTGTGTGAGTGTGTGTGTGTGTGCGTGTGCGTGTGTGTATGTGTGTGTGTAAGGTAAGTTATCACAAACGATTTCCACTGAAAGAAGTGAACATACATCTTTAAAGAACACTGACATCTTGGTGAATAATCTCATGTTTCATTTGTTTGATGTGAACACATGCAGGCAGCTTTAAAGTAAGCTGTCGTTTTAGATGGTTGAGAAATTATGTAAATCATTCTTACAAGTATAAGGTTTAGAAGTTTATGGAGTGTATGGAGAAGTTTATGGAGTACATCATTCATTCATCTTGAGTATGCTTTTTTTCCTGGTCTTTTGTTTTTATTTTTTTGATTCCTTAGCAGTTAATAATAGTAGTTATAAATAGTTATAAAAGTGTAAAATTATGTAAAATTGCCACACAGTGACAGTACTACACAGCTATATCCAAGCAGTTGTAAATCTTACCAAAATCCTCTGCTGGTCTGTGTTGTAGATGGACCAAAAGCGCTGGTGTGTGATCAGTGTGGAGCTCAGTTCTCTAAAGAGGATGCCTTGGAGACCCATCGGCAGACACACACAGGTAGTATTTTTCCTTCTGCCACTACACCCAAGCATTTAACAGCCTGTCTATTTCCATATTGAGGGATATGAAATAGGAAAGCAGATAAAATATTGTCAGAATTAAGGCTGGGGCAGTACATCAGCGCTTTGGAAGGCCGTATTTCATCACTCCACCAGGGGCATAAATAGGATCAAAATTTTAGTGTGGTCTACATTGCAGAAATGTGACCCACTTCTTGTTTATTATCCCACAATGCCTAAAGTGTGCTACATCTATTGCTAATTTCTAATCTCTGTTATACTTCCATTCTTATATAAACTGCTCTAATTCAAATTCAGATCAAATTTAATTTTATTGTTTACAGTTATTTCTCTCTTTTTGTGCATGAGCTCATCCTCCTTTTCGCTCTTGCTTCTCCTTACTGATAACTGAAAAAGCATACATTAAAAATGCCATGTACTTGCAGGTAACATGGGGTATATTAGCTAACAGTACTGATTTGGCTAGCAACATCAAGAGCAGTTTGCATTTTACAAACCACCAGTTGCCCTTATAAACACTAACATTTATATCATATGTTCTCACATAAACTAACACAATTATATCACAGTAATGCCAGATGTTAGTCTGAAATATGTATGTTGCTTACCTCTCTAAAAGAAGTTAAAATCTGGTAACATAGTGTCACTTGAGAGCTAAATATAAAGGGCGATTATATCTATGGGTAAACCTAAAGTGTCCTCCTCAGCTGCCCTGAGGTCAGTTGAGAACTAGTCATAACTGCTGATTGGGTAGTCATGGACAGGAAGTTTTTAACGCATAGTGGAATACATTATCACATTCTTAGGATTGCTGTTTGCATATTGAATTTGACAAGGGAAGATGTAATTGGGAAGTTAAAAGAAAAAAAAACCTTATGAAACTATTGAGGTCTGGGCTTCTGTGTCATCATAGCTAGTTATGGCCATGCACCCCATCACTGCTCATCATAGTTATCCTGACTAAGCACAGCTGACAGCAACATGCTTCTGCTCTTAATGGACCCTTGTGAATATTTAGGGAAGACTAGATAAATTGTGTATACATTTTAGGATTTTATCTGTGCTTTTAAAATAAGATTGCTAAAATGAGCCTTTTTCTTTCTTTTTCTTCTTTTTTTTTTATTAAGCTCTATTAGTGCTTGTTTGTTTCTTTTTAAGTGAATAAATACCAGGTCATTCTGGGTCATGCTTGTGTGTGGCGCAGTGACATGCTGTCCTTCTTATGTAAATAGGTTATCAGCTTTGTCAGCTTTGTGGACAAGCACATCAGAACACACACACACACACACACACACACACACACACACAGTGAAACATGCACAAATCACTACAATAGTCCTTGAACCTAAAGGGCTGTCCTCCAGTTATCTGTGTTATATGAGAAGCATCACTCACTCAGTCTGCTGCTACTCAGAGACAGACAGTAGACTCTGTGCTGTTACAGGTGTTCCAGACTGCACTAATTAATATGCTCTCTGGGTATAAAAGTGCTCAATCGGGCTAATGATCCACATGTTGAGGCTATATAAAGGGTGAGTCCTAATTAAAGCAAGCTGCCATCATTTTTATGAGCATGAAGTTGAGTAGCTAATCATCTTTACTATTAACTCCTTAGAGCAGATTTAAATTGTAATAAGCTCACTTTTAAGTTGGACATTTATTCCCAAACACTTTTTACCCTTGCCTGTGTGTGTATGTACAGTGAGATCAGGGTGCAATATCTGTCACCTGTGCTCCATGGGGAGAAACACGATAACCCTTTTAAAAACTTTGGCGTGTAACTGTAACTCTTGTGACACACACAGTATCAATAGTTAATGCCTGTGGACATAGGGTGGTGCCCAGAAGTTTCTACCTGCTGTCCCAAACATGGAAACCTCAAGTGCTCTGTTTCACCTTGGCTTCAGATACAGTGAAGTGTACACCAGGCCACAATTAAAAAAAAAAAAATTAGTGTTGGGTCACAAACATGTTGGCCTTAAGTGATGGGGTTTTGGCCATTGCAGTTATTCAGTGAGATTTTTCTTCTTCAACATGTTGTTAGAATGTGGCATTGGACTTGGAGACAAGCCAAGGATCCACATGTTTTTTTTTTTCCTGAAGAGCCTGCAGAGCTCGCTAAATAAAACACTTGTCTATCCACCTCCATAAAGGAATGATGCAAGAAAGCCGGAGGTGAACATTGCACTAAAGCTTTGAAAGTTTAGTCTATAAAACAGAGTGAGGGAGTGAAAATGGTGGCAGGAGAGCTGATTTTGGTGCTAGCACAGACAGAGAAAAACAACATCATGTGCCGATGTTTACACTCTGCCAGAGCACTGTCACAAACTCAGAGCTGACCTACTTACAGACTGTCTTAAAATAAAACTACAGCTAACGTCTCAGGACTGGGCAATCTTGAAAGCAGGCCAGGACATCACTGTCTCTCGTTTTACTTATCTACACCACAACGTGTGCTGTATCACGTCACCCACAGAGAAAAACAGGGCAGGATGACTTGACTTCATTGAATTGGGCCACTGAATAAACAGTGGTTAAACATGCGCAATGTATCTTGTTGTGTAAATTATTAAGCAAGCTGTTCCTCACTCGGGTAGATTAGCCCAACAGCTTCTCTCACTCACAGAGATGAGGGGTCAAATGAGGTATCTGTCAGTGCCCATATCAAAACATAGACTCCCAGTGAATGCCCTGGAAACAACAAATTCTGAAAGCTTACATTCAAATTGTGCACAAGGGTTTAAAGAATCTCTGTATATATATATACAGATGTATACAGATATACAGATGTATATATGTATATTCATCCCGAAACAGATACTTTTTATTAACTTTTTTGTCAACTTTATATATAGTTTTTTTTTTTTTAAATTGAACAATATTTTTGTGAACCCTTTCTTTCTTTCCTTCTTTCACGCAGACAATAAACATTGATCGACACGAGTAATTCGTTCATTCATTGATTCATCTTCATTAACCATGTTATCTTTGTCAGGGTTGTGGCAGATCTGGAGTCAGTCCTAATAACACTGGCCAATACACCCTGGATGGGACGTCAGTCCATCACAGGGCACCATGCACACATACATTCCCACACTCATTAATACACTAGGGCTAATTTATTGTAGCCTATACACCTACCAGCATGTTTTTGTGATGTGGATGGAAACTGGAGACCTTGGAGGAAACCCACATGCACATGAGAAAATCTATTATTTTTATTTATCTAGTTTTTAATGTACATGTGCCTGATTTGGTCAAATGGCTCATTTTTATCTGCTGTCCCTGTGTGTCATGCCGTACCTGCCGGCAGGTTGATGTTTAAAAAAAAGAAACAGTAGGGAAAATAGGCCAAATGTTCCACAGTTTATTAGCATAATTAAAAGGACATGCTTAGATAAACAAGTACATAAAACACCAAACACACTAAAAATACATCCACAAACTCATCATACAATCCCAGCACTAATTTATGTGAGCATGGTACATAACTAAACACCATTTTGGCACTCCTTTTTTTCCAGCAACCATATTTCTGACATATATTGGCATATATATTGGCATATAGACTTTCATATACAGATGGGTGACAAGTGAAAGGAAAAACTGGTGGCTCTGTTATGCATTGAGAGGGATTTTGCTGGCATGGTTTGGGTTTGTATAGTTTTGGGATGATTTTTCCATCCAATGTTTTTCTTCATCCTATGATGAATCATTTATCTCCTGATGAGAGAGGTCTCTTTCAGGATGACTCCTCCCCCATTCAAAGGGCACTATGGCTACTGAATGGTTTGATGAGGATGCAAATGATCATATGCTAGGACCTTTGTAGCCTTTTTCAGCAGTGAAGTACATGTAAATCATATGCCAGGGCCTTTGTAGCCTTTTGCAGTTCTCAACCCAGTTGAACAGTAATGTGTTAGACATTACTCTCCACCACCATCATTAAGACACCAATTAAGGGATTATCTTTTAGTAGAAGGTGTTCATCCCTACAGTACAGATCCAAAGAATCTGTGCCAAGGCGCATTGATGCTGTTCTGGTGGCTGTATGTTGTTTTTTCCTCTAACTTGTCAATCCTCTGTAGGGACTAATATCTTGAGTTGTTTTCTGTATTGTGCTAGGTTTAAAATCATTCATATACTGTATAATTCATAACAAATTCTCTCTTATCTGCTTACGTTTCACACCACCATGATACTCATGACACTTAAGACCTGTCTCTCCATCTGTAGCTGAGCAAAGCAGCATGTAATTAGATTCCTGAGTTGTTGGAAACAGCCTGTTATAAGGTCTTTATTGAATAAATATTGATTGCCTTTGTTTATTTCACAGTGTAAATAAGGCTCCAACTGGCAGAGTGGGAATAATTTTGTTTATACTGGGACAAAAACAAGACTAACTTGCTGGTAAATGCAGGGATTAATTATCACACTTAAACTGCAAACAGAGACATGAATACACCCTGCTGCTTATCAGAACAGCTTGGGAATTGTAAAGAAATATTTTTGAAAGAAAAAACACCAGGATATTTTTGGTGTCTGTTGCTTTCGTTTTCTTTCTGGGAAGATCTTAAAGAAAATCCTATTCTCCTTCAAATATAAGATTTAACCTTAATCTGGTGTATTAGCCTAAAAAAAAGGAGGAGTTTTGATTTTCATAATTTTGCCTGTCTTCTGGAATGAACTTTCTGCAGATGAGTAGCCCCAGCTGAAACAGCCACGAGCAGGTGAGGCACCTCCAGCTATGTCTCAGCTGTGTGTCCGGTGACATTCACAGATGGAGATTTGTGGCCTGTGTGTCAAGCTTATTTATGCAACCTTTATGCCTGCTCACTTTTCAACCAAATATAGCTGAACTTTTTTTTTTTCCACGTCAGCATGTCAACCCTTTCATGCTTCTTCAATCTAGCATGCCTGATGGAACAACTGCTTTAAATTTTATTGTTTACTTTCTAACATGCTGTGTTCCAAAACCATTTACATGATGGAAGTTTCTCTATTTCTGAAACTGCAATGAAAATTTTATGTCTGTACACTGTATACTTGTGGAAATTTGCCTGATTACTAAATGTCAGTAATTCAAAAAGGACAGTAACTTTCATTTTGGATATAGTGTTACACAAACTATCCCAATCTGTTTATACATTTATCCCCTGTCTACCAAACGTGTGGGAACAGGATTAGGTCTGTAACTTCTGCACCAGTTCAGGTCTTTTGTGTCCCTTCTCTCCAGGGGTCATGGGGTCATCTGACCAGTGTGAAAAGCAAATTCTCTATCTTTTGTACAGCAAGGCAGGCAGTGAGAACGTCTTGCTACAGCTGCTTTTCAGCTGCTAAGCTTTTCAGCTTAGCCTGGAGAAAATAGAAAAAGCACTATATGTTGGTTAAGAATTACCTTTAACTGCTTAGGATTTCTCACACTTTAAATAAAGCCAAATCAAATCCCAAACAAACTAACATCTAAATGATGGTCATTTGGGTATTCGAATAAAATCACCTAATAGCATTGATGCTTTGCCCATTTGATGGATTTTTATTTATATGATGAATATTTCTTACATATTTAAATATAGATTAAACCAAGATTGGTTTTATTCTGTCCCACTGCTTTATTTGTCTTTTACATTTCATAAACTTAATTCACTTTAATTCAGTTCAATTCATTTTTATTTGTATAGTTCTTTTAACAGTACTTATTGTTGCAGATCAGCTTTTCAGCTGATTAGATCCTTAATGATGAAGCCAGAGGCGATGGTGGCAAAGAAAAACTCCTTTAGACAACATAGTGTCTATATCAATGTAAGAGGCTGTAGGATGGTAAGATCAGTGACTGTCTGCCATATGATTGTTAGCATATAAAAAATATATTTAAAATGAAAACCGTTAAGAGCAGTCGGGCTGGAGTTAATGAATAGTTTTTCATATTCCTGGAAAAGACATATTTCAGATATTGTGCAGAAACAAACATAACACTGAAATAATCTCATGGTTACTTTAAATAATCACAGAATGACTCAGTATGTTTGTATTTTGTGTGTGTGTGTGTGTGTGTGTGTGTGTGTGTGTGTGTGAGAGAGAGAGGTATTTGTTACTGATGCTGTGTGATAGGGTCATGTGAGGTCTGTGGTCTGCCAGAGAGTTTTCACACAACACACAACACTCCCCCTGCTGGCCTGCTTGAAGTACTTCTGCATTCTCTAGAGCCAGTGCATGACCAAAATAGTTACTTATACAAATAGTTATTAATAATTTGTATTAGCATGCATCTTGAGCGTACTCACTGAATAGCACAGGTGGCATTTAAGTGTCAGTAACAAACTGTTTCATGTCTTAGTACATTTTCTGATTTGCCTTTTTTTGAGTGAAGGAGCTTTTTATTCTGTTTTTACACTCAGGCTTTGATTCCAAGAAATAATTATTCACACAGAATATAATGAATACATAAAAGGCGAAGGCTCTCTCTGACATGCTTGTGTGTTTTTGATAATCTACCAAGCACCTGTTTCCTGTGACCTGGGGCTCATTACGAGCTGTGAAAGGCAGCTTGTTATGCTGGAATACTGATGTCCTGCAGAGAAACTCTCTCTCTCTCCCATTTTCTCTCTGCCTCTCTTCTTTTATTTCTCATTTGTTCTCTTTCTCTGCTTTCTCTCTACATTTCCCCTATTCTTTAACTGTTCAGAGATATTCCATGTACCTATAACAAGGCAGCAGGTGATACAGGTTGTAGAATCTACATTTTGCATTTCCTTTGCACTGATTATCTATTTTAATTAATGATGATATAATGAATTCTGTCTTCTGCATTGTGAGGTTTTCTTTTAAATTCCTCATTGACATTCTCCACATTTTTTCTGATTATCTGTAATTGTCCACAATTGTACTTGTTCCAGTGACTGTCTTAAAGAAAACAAAACACCCTGTGACACAAGTCTCATTGTCTTATCTGATGAGATGCTGCTGAGAGTTCATTTGTGGGACAGAAAAGCCTTCTCAGCAGCTCCATGTAAAAAAAGGACCCTGAGAGTGTGAAAGAGTTGGACCTGTGACTCGGGGAATAATAGCATGGGTCATTTGGACATTCAGGCTGATGGGTCCCCCACTGTCCAGATGGCCTCTCGAATAAATCATAGCCAGTGGTACAATGCATTCTTGCAAGAGAGCTTTAACTGTGACCATTTGAGCTCAGGAATGACTCTTAACTCTTTGAATTATTAATAGGGTAAAGTGGTCAACATTTGGCCTGTTATGAATGGGCTCTGAGTAGGTTGTGAGAGCATGCAGAAATCTATTAGTACATGTGTCTAAAGCTCCCACAGCCTTTAAATAAAGAAATTAAATAATCTCAAAATATCCTATGAAGCAGAAGTCTGCAGTGGCTCTATTTCCATCTAACCATATTTTAAATGCACACTTCACACACCCTTGCTAAATCGTGCTCTTTCTTGACGCATATTGTTTTTGAACTATAGGGGGAAAAAATCAGTCAGGTTAGATAAGGTGTCACAGTGATTGCATGGCATGTGGTGAAGTTAAGCAACTAGCTGTGTGTTTACTCTCAGTGTATCCATCCTGGTTACATTAATAGAATTCCAGAACATCTCTCTGACAGCTCTCGCTCTCCATATGAATCATCTGTATCTCATTCCCCACACTAATTCCAATTTAATTGCCTATTGCCCACAGGCACTTCAATGGCAGTAACAAATGGTTTGATTTTGGAGTCCTCATCAGACGGCATTTTAAATGCAACATGCTAACCTCACTTGAATGTCAATGAAGCTGTGGCACAGGCTCCTGTATACTAATCACTCCCTCTCTTATATTCAGCCTCGCTCCTTTCCTCATATCTGATTAAAATGGATTTGTAGAACTGGGAAGAAGCAGGCAGGCTGTCTCCACTGTTGTAACTAATCATCAACCAAAGAGAGGAGCAGTTTGTTCCCATATTTGTATTTGATCTCTCTCTCTCTCTCTCTCTCTCTCTCTCTTTTTAAATTTAATATAATAATTTGATGCTGATACTGCATTTCACTACCAGTGGAAAAAGCTTAGTATCAGAATTATTGGGCATTATTGAAAGATTAAATGAGACCAGAACAGAAGCGAAACTGAGAAGAAGAATGAAAACAGTAACACATTTCAGATTATATATCGGATATAATTTGTGGTTCTGAGTTGTCTCCTGTGCCATTCCCTGTGTAATCACATTCAGCCAGTGCTAGCCCATGTCATTCTGCAGTGTGCAGTGTTATTTGCGTAAAGCCAGTAGCAGGGCTCCAATGTGTGCTCTTCAATTCAGTCACACTCCACTCCTTTTTGTCCATGCTCAGCAGGGGCAACCAGGTCCCCCACATACACATTCCTCTCATCTACCTCCTGCTTCCCCTGACCTCTCACCCCACTGCAGATCATGCCTTAAAATCTCCAAACTTCCAGCAGCAGCCCTTCTTTCCATCCCTTCCTTTTCATCATATAGAAATCTTACCATCCAAACCAGTTATGATTTTATGATATTATGCATATCAAACATTATTTTTACATGATTATTTACACTTGATGTAGAAGTTGGTTACAGTCTATACCTGTTGTACAGGGTGTCACCAAAGTAATAGGGCAGTTAACAGAATGATCAGCAGTCATTATTCTTTCAAATAAGTAAGGAACAAAGCGTGATTGGGGTGTGCATTCAAATAACTTGTCAGCGATGACACTTTTTTGTTTTGAAATTTACTTTAAAAAATCATTTACATTTTTAAAAAATCATTTTTAATCAGTTTCTATCAAGTTAAAGCAGTTATAAACAGTCAGTTCTTCACCAACAATTAACCAATCTGTTTTTAATCTCTCACTCATACATAAAAGGGCTCCTTAGATAAACAAATATAATTTTGTCAATGTCTATATTTTTCTTTGTTAAAGCTACAGGATGTATGATTGATGTAGGATGTATGCTACAGGATGGAATTTTGCCTTCTCTGTTTGAAAAATGCTATTACAAGCTACTTGCCACAGAGCATTTCATAATGTGAGTTGTGTTGTAATAATCTTCACTGTATGGTTTAATCTCATGGCTGAGAGTGCTAAATAATACACATTCAGAGAGAATTTAAGAGTGTGTCCCAAACCACATAATGTGCACTAAGCTGTATGCCTAAGTAATAATGATATCAGTGGTGTAATGACTAGTATGGTAGTATGCAGTTTGAAATGCAGTCTTTGCAGTATTTGTAACTTGTGATCACTCAGTATTATAGAAGTGTAAAAATAACTTTATTGTTCACATCAGTGTGACTGTCAGTGACTGAGTACCAGGTGGAAGAGCAAAAACTAAGTTAGTTCTCACTGTGACTGCCTGAACAAACAGCAGTGCCCGTGCAGTTGCCAAAGCCATGATCTCACTTTGCCTAGCTAGCTAAAATAGAAGATCATTTTAAAGGGAAAAGGAGATTTCCCTGAGGATTCTTGCATTTCAGGTTCTGTTATATGCAGCTAGCCTCTAACTACAGCTAGCTACAAAACTATAATGTCTGATCATTTTTTTTACCTGATGTCTGTGTATTTTGTCAAAAAAGTTGGCCATGACCTCAGTTGTATTAACACGCTATCTAAAATCCAGACCACAGGCAAAAGAGACAATAGATCAGATGAGCAGTGGGCTCGAATCGCGTACTCACATCCGATATTACTGTGCTTGAAATTAAAAAAAAAAAAAAAAAGAGAAACTCACCAACACCTGTCTATATTCACTAGCAGCTATATTGAGTTCTCTAGCTCAACAACTTTTCAACTGGGTTACGACACAAATTGTACAACAAGCATGAATCACTTATTATTATTGTTCGCTAGCTTCTTACCAAATTAGAATACATTATAAGGCCTTACCAGTAAAAAGTCCTAAATCCTTTTACCTCTTATAGTATAATATTGGGCTCTCACTCTCTCGCTCCCATTTGTTTATACTTTCATGCTCTCTGTTTTGCAGAATTTACATGCTGTGGAAAAAAAAAATTGCTGAAAAAAAAAGTGCTGATGTGAAGTCTTCTTCTATAAATGTAAAATAAACCTTCTACTTGTAGAAAGCTTATAATAACAATTACACGTTCTTGTCTGTTAAATAACAATAATTATTTCAAAAATCTGTTTATTGTTAGACTTAAATTATGTGAGCATCCAAAGTCAGCTGTTATTATTATTATTATTATTATTATTATTAATAATAATAATAATAATATATTATTATTGTTAATTATTAATATACATTAATAATAATAATAATAATAATAATAATAATAATAATAATATACTTGCAATTTGAGTTGCATGGGTTTTTTTGCGCTTTGTTTTTTTTTTTAATGCAAAATTTCAGACTGCACTATTACATCTGCGACTGGCTGGCTATTGGTAGGAACTATTTTTACACAGCATATTAATTAGCTGGAACAGATGCTAGACATGCATTTCTGGAATGAGCAATATGAAGGGATGTAGAACCAGTGACAACTGCGCAAAATACAGTATGTGTGGAACATATATATAACACTAATGCTAGCACAACAAGCAGTCACCTCACATTTAAACACTTCATTGAGCAAAAATGAATAAGCTTTGTGTTCAGTTCATGGCTGAAATTTTAGCCAAAGACTTTCTGCTTTTTTTGCCATTTGTGCAAATGTGAGGCTTCATTAATAGATACAGAGGGGGGATAAAGACTTTGGCTACATAAAGTTGCCCCTCCCGTGGATCCAAGTACTTGCATACTTGTACTTGCTTACTTGCTTATTGTACTTGCTTACTACTCAAGTACTTGCTTACTTACATAGATTCATGCACTTGTCATACTTTTGGGTTAAATTATGTTAGCCTAGGTAGCCTAGGAACCTAGTAAATTGAACATCTGGGCAAGCATAACATGGGACTGTACAGCAAATTGGAGCTTTCACATGCCTGGTAGGCTAAATATGATCAACATAGACAAAGACTAGAAGAATAACAATAATGAAGTGTATGCTGTGTATTTTGCATTTATATTGGTAAAAGAAACATCATGCATCAATGGAACCTCCACTGTTGGGTAATGAACAGAACAAGAAGGTTAAAGTGCAGGTTTGGAAAAAAGTAAGCTGTGTAAAGCAGAGGGAAGAGCTACTGTATCTCCTGCTAGTGTAGCGGGCTGACACTTATCTTGTGAGTTTGGCCAGCTCCATTAACAGGCCCATTCACCTCAGCTTAAGCAACTCTGTCAGCTACTTCAGAACCATTAAACCTCTGCTGGGAGTGTGCTGAATGGAGAGAGAAACAGATATAAATATATAGAGTACGAGAAACACATTGTGTTCTCTCAGGAGCCAAAGAGATGGTATAAATAGAATGAGTTGTAGAGGTAATTTATGCCTAAAGACACAAGCAAGTAGGGATAGCTTTATACTTGTCTTCCTTTTTTTCTTCTTCTAGTTACAGAGTAGCCTGTGATGTATCATTGCACTGTTTGCTCTGTAAAAGGTAGATTTTTAATGCCAGCAAAGGCACATTAAGATTGATATGCAAGCTGTCATATATAATGAAACCATATATCTAAGTCATAGTATGTCTTGTGAGATAATAGGTGAGGTGTAAAATAGCTATAATATGGCAGTTGTGCAAATATGAATGATTATTTATTTGTTTGTTTGTTTGTTTGCTGGTTTGAAAACCCTTTCCCTCTGTTCTCCTGTTCTGCTGTCTGATAAGCCTTAAACTGGGGAATAATAGAAATACAGGAGAAAACGCATAGGTTGGGAGGGTGCTTGTCAGCCAGTGTTTGACCAGAACTCCCATTACTAGCAGGCTGTCTGAGATAAAGACCAGAAGTTGATTTTTATGTGTCTCAGGTGCTATTGTGGCTTTTTCTCCCCTTGTTTCTCTGAGCTCTGATGCAAATACTGATTGATTGACTTGAAAGTCAATCCTGGCCTACTGTTTATAAGCCCACCTCTGGGAATTCAAATAGATTTTAAATTAGAGACAGCTTTACTTTAAGCAAGAGATGCCAGGCTGCACAGTTTATAAGTAGGAAAGAGAGAACCACAGGGCTTTTCCACTGGCAAGTACCAGACCTGATGACCAGTTCTTGCTTCTGATCCAACACCAAAAAATGTGATAGTCTGGTGATATCAGGAAGTTTTATTATGTCAAACAACAACCACAACAATTCAGGTAATTTTTATGAACGCCCATAAACCAGTATTGTTGATTGCAAAAAAAAAAAAAAGGCAATTAAATATTTCACCTGTGTTCAGAGGAGGAAACAACTGGTTTACTGGTATTTTCAACAAAATAAATAGGATCTACACTGCCTACGCTAATGCCAAAGTTAATGCCATGCATTTTTTTAAACACTTACTGAAAATAAACAACTAAAAGCAACAAAACATGTATCTTTCATCTTGGGTGCTAAAGGAGTTAAATTTGTATGGTAAAGTAAGGCAGCACAGTGGCGCAGCAGGTAGCATTGCTGCCTCACAGCTCCAGGGTCCCTGATTTGATCTTGAACTCAGGTTACTGTTTATGTGGAGTTGCTTTGCATGTTCTCCATCTGTGTGCATAGGTTTTCTCTGGTTTCTTCCCATATTGCAAATACATGCAGGGTTGGCTGCTCTAAATAGCATCTGTATATGAACAAGTGTAAAAATGTTTATATGGTGCCCTGCACTGGATTGGCATCTCATCCAGGGTATAGTCCCACCTTGCAACAAGCGTACCCAAGATAGGCTCCAGATCTACCACGACCCTGACCAGAATAAAGCAGTTCCTGAACATGAAAGAATGAATGAATTAATGAATGAATGGTAAAATCAAACCTGGTTCTCAATTAGACGTGAAACTTTAAAACCCTCCGTAGATGTTACTACACCTTATTATTTATTGTTTGGCTCTTAACCTGTGGAAATGTGGGATGGTTATTAAAAATGCCTGTAGGTGCTCTGAACACTGACTCCAACATTGGCAAGAGCCAGAATTTGTGGCAGTGTATTTAGTTCGTAGTTACTTTATTTATAACTAATTATACAGTTGCTTGAAATGAATTATGTCATGTTTCATGTACTTACAATAAATGAGCACTAAAAGTCACACTCTCTAAAAGAGCACTTCTCTCTCTCTCTCTCTCTCTCTCTCTGATCTAGGCTCAGACATGGCTGTGTTTTGTCTACTGTGTGGGAAACGCTTCCAGACTCAGAAGGCGCTGCAGGGCCACATGGAGGTCCATGCAGGTGTGCGCAGCTACATCTGCAGCGAGTGTGATCGAACTTTCCCCAGCCACACAGCTCTCAAACGCCACCTTCGTTCACACACAGGTAAGCCTCTATCTACCTGGCTATGGGAGCCTGGATTTAATTGCTGAGTTTTTTCATTTTGTTTTTTCCAAAGCTAATTTTCAATATCCAGGGGTCAAACCACAGAGAGATAATCATCTCAGGCAAAAGTCATCTCATTTCACACTTGCATTTATTTCTGGACTCTGGGCTGTTTGAACAAGCTATCAAGTGGCCAGTGGTCCAGACAGCTGATCCGTGGTCCTCTTGAAAATGGTGGCCTGGGTTTCTCTTCAACAGCAGCACAGTCCACATCAAATGTGGAAGCACCCAGAGTAATGTGATTGGTTCAATGTTTCTTGTTGCATATTATTTCTACTTTTCTGATGCTATGTTTTTTATGATGTTATCATGGATACTGACACATAAAACCAGAGATTCACTGGGCTGGAGAACTGTAATTAGTTCACTTTTGTGGCACGAGTGCTTATACTGAGAGCATCGTGAAAAATGCAAATCTTGTGCCAACTTCCACTCCTCGTTTGCAGGTATTCCTGCACAATGACATGCCATGCATCCAAAAAGTTCTGTTCTTCATGGCTTGAGTGTTGGTACCCTGGGATCATGGGAATAATAAAAAAACAAATGGATAAACCAAGTGTCTACCATTTTGCAAACCTGAGTGCACAAAAGTGATGTATGGAATTGTGCAATTGAGCCACAATTCAGAAGTAATTCTTCTATGAAAGTGAAAACCCAAAATTAGAAATACCCCACTCCACACAATCCCAGAATTGGTCCTGAGTGCAGACTTCAGTATTTAGACCGAGTGTGAATGTATGTGTACATGGCGTCCCATACATACTTAAGGGTGTATGCCAGCCTTCTGCCCAGTGTTCCTGGGATAGGCTCTGGATCCACCACAGCCTTGCCCAGGCAAAAGCAGTTACTGAAGATGAATGAATGCACATGAAAAAAGCAAACAGTTGTTGGATTAAACACAATCACAAACTCCATGTTGAATTTACTATACTAGAATGTAGGGAATTTGTGGGTGTCTGTATTGTGCTGGTGCAAATACATAAGGGTCAAAGTGCACATCTGGCCGTATCATTTTGCTAAGCCATGTGTGTCTGTCTGATTCTGAAGCCTCTCTCCTCTCTACATTCTGCACATGTAGTGTCTTCTCATTAATATGCCATTCCTGTTCCCTCTCCGTTTCACTGGCAGGCCATTTGCAGACAGTGGCGGCTGTCTAATGTTCACAGCTGTGTTTGATAGGGCAGACAGAGACAAGTGAGCTGGATTGTTTATGGCACAGAAAGCTCTCTGAAGCTCCTTTTAGCTCGTCTTTCAAGCCTTTTAATGCCATTTTGTCAGACCATTTGGAGTTTTTTTTTTTTAATAATGGAAGTCTATTTTACTTTGAATTTTACAGACTGTTATGTGGTTATGTATTACTAACTTAAACAAAGACACTGACATCTTCACAGTTTGTGCCACAGCAGCCTTCTGATTGGCTACCTACCCAACAAAAGATCAATACAGTAAATGTAAAGTCTAATACACTAGAAAAGAGTTCTCTGTATGTGCTGGGTAATTGACATTACCAGTGTGTGTCGAATCTTCCCATGGCTGAGCGTTAGCACATTAGCATGCCTGCGGTGATGCGAGTCTGGCCGACTGGCTGTTCGCCTCAGCTCCATTAACTTTAATGACAGACAGGCTGCAGGGCTTTTTGCAAGGTGCATCTGATCAGTTGATGCAGGTACCTAAAGACTGCTGCTCTATATATCATCATATATCTGGTCTTGCAGGGCTTCAGTCTGCCCTTCTTCTCCACTCCGATAAAAACCCCATTCATTTCAGACTGCTGCTATTACTAAGAGTGGAATCGAATGTGAATAGTATGCCATGATGTGCTTTGGGATTTTTTTGCATTGTCTCTTAAGATAGGGGTTTACACCGAAGCATGACAGTACATAACAAGAAATGCAATTTATTTCGAGGCACGGCTGCCACTTAGACAGGGAGATAATGAAAAGCATGGGTCACTTCTGATGGCTTAAAGCGTGACCGGCTGTGCTGAGATGCATTAAATATTGGGAGCTTTATACGCCTGACTGCATCCCATGCTGCTGCCTGAGAAAATGATATAAGAAGCTGTTAGTCAGCGCATAAAAGCAATTAGCAGCCAGCCAGAGCCAGTCAACACATATTGTAGCCAACTATCACAGATTATTGGCATTTTAAAAGCTACTGCTCAACATGCAGCGTATTGAGATTGGAGTTCAAAGTGATGTTTTGGTTAAATGAAACCATCTTAACTGTTTTATTGTATAGTATGAGTGTGATTGAGTATGATGTCTCTGTGGAACAGGTGACCACCCTTATGAGTGCGAGTTTTGTGGCAGTTGCTTTCGGGATGAGAGCACGCTGAAGGGCCACAAGCGCATCCACACTGGAGAGAAACCCTACGAATGCAACAGCTGCGGCAAAAAGTTCAGTCTTAAACACCAGCTGGAGACACATTACCGCGTACACACAGGTCAGAGTTCCAAATTCTCACACAACCCTGTGCACCAGTTAAACATTTCAATAAATGTCTCCTAATGCAAGAAATGTTTAGGGAACTATATGGAACTGGTTTTGAGAACCATGAAAGTTATAAAAAATATATATCGACACAAATTATAAATAATATGATAATAAAGAATGAACAGATTTAATCAGCATTTGTATCAACTCTCACCTCTGTTGATTGCACAGCAAGTGTGTTTGTTGGAATACTACATTTTACAACCCTTTTAGAAGGGTTCAGGTTTGGGATGCTATAACTTAAATCTGTTTAATGGCTCTGTGATAGCTCTGTGATTTTGGATGGCATATCCAACTGTGGTTGAGGTGGAATTACAGGTTGATTGCTGCTCCTCTTCGCTCTTCAGTAAGGCAGATGCTAAGCCACCCTATCAGTTAGCCTGTCAAATAATTGACTTCTTTTTGTCAAACAAGGCCACGACTCTGGACTAGGTGCATGTAGATAATGAGAGCAGAGAGGAGCTCCCAGCAAAAGGCCAGTAGTCTAGTAGACAGCCAACAATGGAATCAGTGACATTTACACCCAATGTCAATGACAGATCAATAATCAGTTTGCTGCTGACAATGATAGGCTGTTAGCTTACCTTGCTACCCATTTGTGATTTTCGCTGCATGCTTACAGGGAAATTTTTTTCCTTGGGAGTAAGTTTGTTGGCGATTTTGTGTCTAACAAAAATTGTAAGATACAATGAAAAACATTTGCTATACTAATAAATACACAGCATTTTTGCACACTATTTTGTTATTTCTATTTATATCAGCTATGAATGATTTATTCTTAACTGCCATAAGTAAAGTATTAATATTTAGCCAACCCAGCTATACAAATCATTGAACAATGTTTATCACAGCCACATGCACAAACATCACTTCGGTGTTGATATCTCCAAAAACTGTTAAGTGACATTGTGTCTGAATTTAAATCTTTATTAGCGTGATAGCAAAACGCTTTTCCATATAATCCTCAGGTGAGAAGCCATTCGAGTGTAAGCTGTGCCACCAGCGCTCGCGTGACTACTCAGCCATGATCAAACACCTACGCACCCACAATGGAGCTTCACCTTACCAGTGTACCATCTGCCAGGAGTATTGCCCCAGCCTCTCAGCCATGCAGAAACACATGAAAAGCCACAAGCCTGAGGATGTTCCCCCAGACTGGAGGATTGAGAAGACCTATCTGTACCTATGCTATGTGTAAGACAGTTGAAGAAAGGAAAGAAGAAACTGGTGGCTCATTCACTCATTTTGTTCTAAGCCTGGGCCAAAGATGGAGAAGGAAAGTGATCAAAGCTGTTGTGTAAAATTTTTTTCATGCCATTTCATATGCACATGTTAAAATTCATCTCTAGGGACATTACAGTGTTCTTGCATTGGTAAATGGAATGTATTGTTAATTGTTAATGACTTTTAACAAAAGTAGGAGAACCCAATTAATATGATATTTCATAATATTCTAGCCCAGCATGCTTCTCACTAAACAAAATCCAAGATTCCACCTGTTATACTGAAAGTAATAACGTTTGTGGAAGCCACATGAAAAAAAGCAGATAACTGTTTGAAAAGCAGAAAAATTAAATAAATAATCAAAATAGAATCAAAATGACATCTGTTCAGCAATGCAGGTCCATCACACAGCTCATTTTGAGTGTCAGAAGCACTTATTGGTGGCCATTTGATGACAGGTAAAACTCAAATTGTGCTACATTATGGCCACAAAATATCAAGGATGTTCAGGGAAGTGTTCATACAGTAACTACACTGTGCACTTTCACAACTGATTTGATGTCATAACTACAATGTACAGCATAGTTATGGATACAGACAGGGGATTTGGTTTGCTTTTCATTAGTTGTCCACCATTGTCCTACCATTGAAATTAGTGTAGTAGGGCTAACTGTAACATAAAGTGCATATGTTGTTTTGTTATAAAGTAATGCAGTATTACTGGATTAAGACTCACATTTAGGGCTGCTGCACATTGGTAAAAAAGTTTTTTGTGCCGTATATTGATACTTTGACTTCTGGACATTGCAATGGGGTGTCATGTTCAGGCATCTTAAGATTGATTATACAGCAGGCTGAATGAAAATGAGATCTTTTAAATACATATAAAATGTAAAGATCAAAGTAACCTAACTAGAGATTAAAGAAGAATATGCAGTATTCAGCTCTACAGATGTTAATTTTTCATGGCTTATTTTTTATTTTTTTATTTTTATTTTTTAAAGTAACTTGAATTACTTGATTGTCTTGTGCTTCATTTATTTTTATATTACACCACAGCACTGGTGCATGCACTGATGATTCGTCAGAAGGTGTTGATTAGATTTCTATAACGGCAGCTCTGACAGAAGTTTTGGCTGCAAGGCAAAACACAGGTTTATATTAATGAGTTTGCTCTAATGCATTATTGTTTCTACAGTAATAACTTATACAGCGGCCCGTATGGCAGATGCTCCACATAAACCGACAAAAAATGTTGTTGATATGGTGAGGTTTTCTGTGAGGAGACGTCAAATTAGCATTTTTTGGAAGGAGTCTCCAGTGTCAGTGCTTTATAACAGTCAGAGCTAAACTTGTAACTTGAAGCTTTCTGACATGCTGCATTTCTTGTCATATTAACTTCAAGAGAGAGGAAAAAAGTGAGGGAGCAACTCTTTATAGCTGCTATAATTTAAGTGATAACAGGAACGAACTTGTTTCATGGATGTTCTACAGCATTATATGTAAGTATAAATGGATAAAAAGTATGATGTGTCATTCTTTAGTAAATAAAATATATAATCATTGACAAATTACTGTGGTACAAGAGTAACAAAACACTTCAGGACATGCTGTTTTTGGAAAATAATCAAAAATTATTTTCCTATAATAGCACACTCCCTCTATGTGTGTCTTGTGGTTAATTGAGCTGCATTTAGGACAATGGATTATAATACCATACAGTGGTTCAGTTAGACATAACAAAATCATCATAACCTGCACTCAGTGAGAGCTGTATAAAGATGCTCTTTGCATTAATATCAAGTTTTACACTGCTCAGATGTATGCTTTTCTGCCCTCTGTGTGCTACCTCTTCATGGCTCTTTGTTTTGCACAAAAGCAAAAGCACATTTGATTATGTTTATAATTTGCAGTTTAATCTTATCTTTTGCTTAATTCTCAGAGATCTTGATTTACTTGACTGACATCATATTTACACTCCATATCTGATTTACCATTTTAAAATGAAACAGACCGTATCCTGATGTTTTATTTCATAAAATTTTATAAAATGTTTATGAGCTATGGTATAAGGGTGAAGCTTAAGTATAGAAGTATTGTCTTTTTATGTGAAAATGATTGTAAAGTGGAATTGTCAAATGACATGCAGTTCTGCTAAGTTCATAAATTGTGTGTAAAGGTACTCATGGGGAAAAAAATGTACATGAGAAAGCAAAAAAAAAAAAAAAAAAAAAAGACAAGAGCCAAATGTGGCACTTTGATAAGAAAAAAAAAACGTTGTATTTTTGTATTCTGTAATGTGCAAAATCTGTCCACTTGTTTATAGTTGAGTGAGTCAAGTACTTTTACAGTAACTTTTGCATTGTGTTTGTTTTTGGTGATCTTTTTGTGCCTCTTTTACAATGTTGACGAAGTTCAGTAGTAGATGTTTGTAAATCTTGTACTGTGGTCACTGCTGCTGGGTGTCAGTTTTTCATTAATGATTATCTGCCAAGATCCGCAGGCCTACTAGTATCACAAAGCACAAAATACCTAACAGAAAAGGCAGAAATGTTTTTTTTTTTTTTTCTGTTTGCTTGCATTGTGGTCACAGCATATTCACTGTGAGATCCAAAACACATTATATGCAGTTATATGCAGGTTTTTGTGTGTGTGCAGTGTGAGTCAAAAGAATTATTGTGGTCAACTTGTTCAGTGTGTAAATGCACTACTTATGAGGAAAGAAAATAATCTTCCATGAAGTCACAAAAGATTTAATTTTAATATTGTTCTAAAAACATTTTGTATTAATTTTTTTGCTTCATTAAGATATTGCATGTGTCCAGAAATACTGAGGAAATTCACCACTGAAATTAACTGTGACAAACAGGGATGTCATTAATTTCCTTACTGCACATCCAGATCACAACCATAAAACGAGTTCTGGCAAAGCAGTCAATATTAATTGTTATCGAACACTGAGTTTATTTTGTTCCTTTGTCTATAATGAACTTCTTTAGGCAAGGGGTAATAAAGTACACTGTGAAAATGTCAGGCTAGCCTTTACAGAAAAATCACTTTGATTTCACACTTGATCAAATGTTTTTCACATGTGACCATGTGAGTAATATGTGATCACATGTGAAGGTACATTTCAACCTGTTATGCACTGAAAATGCACATGTGAACACATGTGAAGGATATGTGACATCATTTGAATAACATGATCACATGAAAAATTAACATATGGAAATAAGTGAATTGTAGAAAAAAATCACATGAAAATAAAGTCATGCACTACATGTAACAAATCCACATGTTAAAAACTTTTTGTAGGGTTTGCAATAAAACCGTATGCGCAGCACAGACTTGACAAAGTGGCATCCCTGTGTCACTGTGTTTTATTTTGCCTCAACCTAGAAGTAGCCATTTCGTTCAGTGCCCCCTTATCAGTGCCATTCACATAAAATTTGATAAATAATCATAAAATTTGATAAAGCACTGAGAATCCATGTTGGACCAAATGAAATCTGTTTTTCAAAAATAGATTATTTTCTTGAAGTATCATTGTACTTTTATGTTGAAATGATTTACATTAATTGTCTTTTAGTTCATTGTACTGTCTACCTCAGCACCAATTCTTTATATAACCCTAAAAGGTGCCCAATTACAGCTGATCTGTTTTGTTTTGTTCGTTTTCTCACTTGTGCATATGTTTTTTCTTCTTTTTTCTTTTCTTTTCTTTTTTTTAATTTTAGCATTTGGAAGTTATTTCTATTTTGGATTGTTGTTTTTTCAGTATTTTCAGCATAAAGTTGATATGCTGTCTTTTTGAACTGTGTGGTGGCATTGATGCAGATTGAGGTGTATTCCTTTCTCTCTGTGTGTGGGCTCAAACACAGCTCTGTGTTACTCTTAATGTTGTCTGGGGTGTGGAAAAATAATAAAGATATAAAAGAGAGCAGCAAGTGCTTCTTTATAGTGGGTCTTTGTGTGTGAAGAGGAGTTCTGCATTTGAAATATGTTGATATTATTAATATTATACTGATATTATTATTGACTAAATCAAGTAGAAAAGATTTGGGTCTAGGGCCCTCTAGTGGCGTAGATATTAAAGCCTAGTAATAATAGTAATGATTTTCGGTGATTGTTGAAAGATAGTGTTGAAAATATGCCTAAAATAATAAGATTGCACTGTAGTAAGTAAAAATATCTACAGTTGTTACTATTATGTATTGGTTCTAATAATGTTATAGGGTATTGTTGACCCCTTTTATATTTTTTTGATATTGAAATCAGTGTAGAAAAAAAAAAAAAAATTTCAAGATATCATAGAGACCAGGTATATTCAACGGATTTAATATTGCTTTTAGATTTTGCTGTGAGAATGAGTGATCTGTTAAGAGGCTGAACTAAGGATTTATGGATATTTTCATTCTTAGGTTTTTTTTTTGGTCATGGTTATTGATACTAAATGTTACTACAAAGTGTTTAAAATATTTGGGTGTTGGTAATGATATCTTTTTAAGTAATGCTTTACTGAGCTAAAGGACTGACTATAAATTCTGCACATGCTGGCGTATACAGAATTATAGGTTCCCTTCAATGATAATTTAATAAATACCTAAATTAAATATATTTATATATTTGTATACAAATATAAATATTAATATATTAATACAAAATAAATGTATATAGCCTACATATAAACGCAAATTTATTAAACAGCTTAAACATATTATCATGCTGGTTTTATTCTTTTTAAATGCATAAACATAAAGTTTACTTAGTAATATTAGAACAGCAGAGCAAAAGGCTGCACAATATATCGAAATTATTGAAATATCGCAGATGTAAATATCGGCATATGTATATAGCAAGGGCTTGCGATAACTGAATGATTTTAATACTTCAAAAAGTTTCGAAAAGTCAAAGTTTTAGCGCCACGCAGATAACAGAGAATGCTTTCTTTTGCTCAAAAGAACATGAAACATTTATGTTTGTTATGTCATTTTCAGTTTTTAAAGATAAAAAGTTATACATAAATATAATTTAAATTGATTTTAGACACTTATAGCTTTATCGTACCGCATATCGCATTTTAATGTAATGACTGCATGTCAAGCAAGAAAGACGACAAGGACAGACAGCAGTCAGAGAAAAAAAAGGTAATTGATTTTCGGAAGTACATTTATTATTGACTGACATTATTGATTATGGGGCCAACTGCGGGTAAAGGTAATTTATTCCGTTTTAACAGCTGGGCAGCTGTGCAGGCACGTGATGCTGAATATTACTAAATGCATTTTTCGGTTTCAAAACTTTTAAGATAAGATAAGATAAGATAAGATAAGATAAGATAAGATAAGAAATTCAGGTAGTCTTGTAGATAAGTAAGAAAGAAAGTAGTAAGAGTAGTAAAAAGTAGTGAGAGTAGTAGAAATTAGTGAAGTAGTAAAGTAATGAGAGTAGTGATTAGTCATCTGCCATTGGCTAAGGTGTTGTAGAGCCTGATGGCAGTGGGGATGAAGGATCTCCTGCATCGTTCAGTCCTGCAGCGCAGTGAGGTGAGTCGTCCACTGCAGCTGCTTCTCTGGTCCATCAGGGTGTTGTGCATCTCTCCACCACGGCCTCTATTATCCTTAATTCTCTTAAATCTGATGTTTTAAAATTCACAGTGTTTTAAACACAGCAATACTATTGCTAAATTGAAAATGTAGGCTACATGAAATATCTCAAATAACCCTACTGTCTTGGAAAAGTATTTGGGTTTCAGTACTCTAGTATATATTCTGCTGCATGGATATAGCTTAAGCAATTGTAAATTTACAGTAATGTGCTTGGTCACATATTGAAATGTTTTTGTATGGAATTACATTGTCTCATTTCCCTTAAGGTTATGAACAACCGTAAGAAAAATGGCTATCATTAGTGGTTTAACATCCCCATCTAGTGGTATAACTGTATTACTGTATTTTTAACACAGTCGTGAAACCGTACCGGCGAAGATGATCATAGAAAACATGGGTCATAATTGATGTTTCATTATTGTTGTTTTTTTTTACTTTTAGATTTTTTTTGTTCATATATACTGTAAAATATTTTCAGTGTGCTTTTATTTCAGTGTGCCTATATTGTCTGTTTCCACATTAAATTGTATGTTTATACATTAACAAAAGATAGATAAGTTAAATTTTTATTTTATGCTTCACCACTTTCTTGTCATGTATATGTGCTATTTCTATGTCATCATATGGTCCCTACCACTTTCTTTATTGAAACTACACTGCTTGGCCAAAAAAAAGTCGCACACTCTAATATTTTGTTGCACTGCATTTAGCTTTGATTACGGCATGTGTTCATCCTGGCATTGTTTCAACAACCTTATGCAACTTCACAACATTTATTTCCATCCAGAGTTGCATTAATTTTTGGCTGAGATCTTGTATTGAGGACAGGAGAGTCTAACCACTCCGTAAAGTCTTCTCCAGCACATCCCAAAGACTTTCAATGGGGTTAAGGTCAGGACTCTGTGGTGGCCAATTCATGTGTGAAAATGATTCCTCATGCTCCCTGAACAACTCTTTCACAAGTTAAGCCTGATGAATCTTAGCATTTTCATCCTGGAATATGCCTGTGCCGTCAGGGAAGAAAAAGTCCATTGACAGGATAACCTGGTCATTCAGTACATTCAGGTGCTCAGCTGACTTCATTTTATTGCCACACAATGAGGCTGAGCTTAGACCTGACCAACTGATGCAACCCCAGATCATAACACTGCCTCCAGAGGTTTGTACAGTAGGCACTATGCATGACGGGTGCATCACTTCATGCATTTCCCTTCTTACCCTGACACGCCCATTGCTTTGGAATAGGGTAAATCTGATTTTATCAGACCACAGGACCTTTTTCCATGGCTCCACAGTCCAGTCTTTATGCTCCAGAGCAAATTGAAGTCATTTTTTCCGATTAGCCTCACTAACAAATGGCTTTCTTGTGGCCACACAGCTGTTTAGTCCAAATCCTGTAAGTTCTCATCACATTGGGCATGTGGAAGTGCTCTTACACTCACCATTAAACATAGCCGTGAGTTCTCCTGTCGATTTTTTTACGATGTGACATCACCATTTTAAAGCTCTCAGATCATGATAATTCAAGATTTTTTTCTGACTACGTTTCTTCTGTAAAGCTGACGGTTCACCACTATCCTTCCAGGCTTTAATAATGCACTGAACATTTCATAACCCAGTTCCAGTGATTTCAGCAATCTCCTTAGTTGTTTTCTTTGCTTGATGCAGGCCAACAATTTTCCCCTTCAGTACCATCTTTTCCACAACCACGGGATACGTAATCTGCTATGGTTGTTTAAGAAATGAGAAGCTACACACTGCATCAGTTAAGGTTAAAAGAATTGTTACCAACTGAAACATATTAATCACTGCAGTAATGATCCAATCATAGGCTCTTAAGTATTTGCTTATTTAAACCCAAACAGCGACCTTTTTTTGGCCAGGCAGTGTATATTGTTGTAACATATAATATTTAAAAAAGAAATAAATTAGCAGCCTCCACAAAGCTCGCCACAACACCATGGTCCCCAGTTCGATCCTAAGCTCACATTACTGTCTGTTTCACATTAAGGCATTAACAAGTATAAGACATTGACAATATATATATATATATATATATATATATATATATATATATATATATTGGGCTAAACCTACGACATCAGCTGGTAAAGTGACAAACAACTGTCAAGTACCTGATATCAGAGTCTCATGCACTTACAAAAGATTTGGGCATATAGAAGAAAAACAGAGGGACTAAGGGAAAAGGATATAAAATAGTCGAAAAGAAGCAAGAATAAGAAATGTTGTACATAGTATGATTGATTAATTAAAACAAAACTTTAAAATAAGTCCTGCTTTACAGTGTTCTTTATTTGTGCATATCTTGTATTACAGTAGACTGATATTGTATGAATATCTTAAATGAGGCTATTTGTGGTGTGATGTTCTGTCCATCTTTCTGATGGCTTCAATCATATCTGTGTTAGTGTCCAGGATACTGTCTAGGTAGAGTTTCCGTGCTTATGTGCTTATGTTTTTATGTTCTTGTCATATCTGCATGGGTTTCCTTTGAGTTTTCCAATTTCCTCCTACCTCCCAAAAACATGCCAGTTGGTGGATTGGCTGAATGAGTGTGTGAATATTTAGGATAAAGTGGTTACTCAGGAAGTAACCACACATAGCCACTGTGTGGAATCATAAAGTTGCTAGGTACTGAATGATATTCATCCCATTTATCTTGGTTTTTGAGTTTGTAATATTTCTCAAGTTGTCTTAGAAAAAGAATAACAATAGTTTGCTAGTGGACACCTAATTGTGCTTAGTATGTTGCTGTGTATTTTTTGTACATCAAACTTAAGACTTCTGCCTGAATGTGTGTATTTTATTGAGTGTTCTTTTAGATAGTGTTTTAGATAGTGTTTTAAATATATCTGGTGGGAGCAGGGGAGAGCATAGGTTGTCTGAGGGGCAGAGGTGAAAAAATAAAAAAGGCACTCATTAGGGTATGTCATCATGTTTACTTGCACATAGGGGAACCATAGGGCACTGTCATACATATTTTCCACTGGAAGGGCCCTGTAAAGGATACTTCATCATGTTTTTTCATACATGTTTTCTCTGTGCCATCTAGGGCACACAGCCCTGTAACTCAGGTGAAGGGGGCCCCAAATTAATCAAAAGTAAATTAATTAATTAATCATTAATCAAAACGAATAAATATTTAGGTTTTCAGTCCAGCAATCAGAATATTTTCAAAGAATTATTGATGCTGGCTCATTCAACTTTGCTTAATTTGCTTAGTTGTCCATTGGTCATATTTAGCTTGGTTTCAGTTTGGGCAATGGGAGGGATTACAGGTGCTTGGAGAGTTGGAAAGAATTAAAACATATCATTAGAACCTTAGTTCCAAAACTAGGTGTACAGCAGAAGGCAGGACACAGCACCCAATAGTTGGACATATTCAACCTCATATTTGTAGTGAACATGAAATGGATTTTTAAATAATTATAATTATTAACCATTTATACTGATAAAGAAGTAGAAAAAAAGTAATCAGAAAAGGATACAATTAATGTACAGCATGAGAGTGGCTGAATAGTTGCTATTATACAGTGCCTTGTGAAAGTATTCACCCCCTTGGTTTTTCTTGTTTTGTTGCATCACAACCTGGAATTAAAATGGATTTTATTTGGATTTTTATTTATTTTATGAAATGGACCTAACTGAGTAGTCCAAACTGTTGAAGTGGAATGAAAAAATTCCTTGTTTAAAAAAAATTAAAAACTGAAAAGTTGTGAGTGCGTATGTATTCACCCCCCTGTGCTATGAAATTCTAAATACGATCTGGTCCAACCAGTTAAATTCAGAAGTCACATAATTAGTTAATAAAGGTCTAGGTCTACCTGTGTGCAATCAAAGTGTCACATGATCCGAGTATCTGTACATAGGGCCACTTTAAGCTGTAAACTCCACAGAGAAAAAAATAAGAAAACATGCTTGGAGCTCACAAAACAGCATGTAGCAGACTCCCCAAACACATGGAAGAAGGTTCTCTGGTCAGATGAGACTAAAATTGAACTTTTTCCATCATGGGAAACACCTCATGTGGTGCAAACCCAACACTTCCCATCACCCTGAGAACATCATTCCCATAGTGAAGCATGGTGGTGGCAGCATCATGCTGTGGGAATGCTTTTCAACAGCAGGGACTGGAAAACTGGTCAGGATTGAAGGAAAGACTTTCACAGGGCACTGTATCATAAGTTGTCTGCTAATACTGTGTTATCATGATATTATGGCATCTACTGTTTTGTGTTATAGCAGCCTTGTTTTTTTCTGGTTGGAGCAGTTGTAGATTCACGACGTGATTTATGTATAGGGCCCCAACAATTATTTTCAATTATTAACACTTTTTTCTCATAAAATATTGCATTATATAGTGCTAATTCGTGGTTGTATTTCACCCCTCCTATCCACCAGGGAAATATGGTCGTTCCATCTCAAGTAGTCCAATAATTGTAAAGTTGGTTGCCTGACCGTTTTAAATTTTTCTAATTTTTTTAAAGTGATTATGTATTGTGATTGCAAAACCACCATTTAAAAAAAAAATTTCACTTGGTTTAATCATGACTGCCATCTTTGTGTCATGGCACACAAAAAATTTTGGTTATACAGCTATAGCTTATGGAAACCTCAATATCTCGGCTCAGGATGGTCTTAGCTCCTTGAAACAAAAACTGATCATGTACATATATAAACATTTTGCACATTCTTGTTCCTTTGGCTTAGAACTTAAGTCCTAATGTAATGCTCAAGATTGCTCACATTTCCACTATTATGGTCAATTTATAATGGGAAGGGTATAAATCTCAGTCTTAATTTTTTTAGTGTGCATGCAGAACATTTCAGGTTTGAGCCTTCCATACATGTTTCTTCTTCAATCACAAAAACTACTGCACAGTGATGCCAATGCTGACGTGGCACACTCAGCTGGCAGATGTAGACCTTGAATTTGAGCCAGACCTACTCCAAGCGCCTCAGCATAAACAATCTGTTAACTGTAAATGTTTATGGACAGTGACAACTGATCATTGTCAATCAACCAAGCGAAGTAAGAAGCCTAGAAAGCGCAAACTTCTGCTGAAACTTCTGGAAGACGCTTCCTATCTGACTATGAGCTGACAGTTGTACTGCAACATTCAACTTTGAATACTGAATCTAACTTAGTCTCAGTGAATTTGACTTAACTTCAACCACCTTGCATGCTCTTCTGGCAGGTGGTTTTGTGAGATGAACCACTACACTTATACATATGCTACTCAAGCACCAAATGCACATATACAGATGAGATTCTGATGAGGTCTTATGACACGTCTTATGACACTGCCTTGTGCATGGTGGATACAAGCATTTGCTAGCAGTTTTGCTGCTTGCACTGGAAAGGTCACTTCAATCTGCAGCTATTGAACCCTATGTGAAGGAACTGATTGAAACTACACTTATGACAGTAGGGCACTTAGGCCATGATGCAGGGCAACTCTCTGCCCATGTGCTTCTTGGTCAACACCATCTGTTTAGCACAACCTGCACAGAGTGCACTTCAACTCTGTGAAACCTGCCCTATATACCATGCTTGCGCTTTGGGCCTGCGGTGAAATAAAAAAAAGCCCTAGAGACAAGAACACAGGTTTCAGAAACTAGAAACCAGCACAACCAAATGAAGTGGCCTGTTTTGTCAACTAGTCATCTGCACAGGTCCTGTCAGCTCTGGGCCGAACCCTCAGACCTCCAGATGGTATCTATGGGCCCCCCACTTACCCTCGGAGTTGGCCTACACAAAAGTACAGACTTCAGTTCCATGGGTGGCCCCCAACCCCAATTTCCAATCCCACCAAATTGGCCACTCTGTTCTTGCAATAGAGATACTATCTTAAAGAGTAGACCCCATTTTTCAGAAGTGTTCTATTCACCATATTTTCCTTATTTACTTATTTTCCAGGACCTTAAAACAAAACTTTCAGAGGTGGGCCATCAACCTGCAGCTAAACCCCAAATATGACAGACAGTAATGCATCCTTGTCTCTGAAATAAGCAGAAGCACTGGTTCTATGGAGACAAGAGGATCACCTGGGAGCAGTGCTGTGGTGTTGTGACACAGATGCGTGGGGGGCATGTGTAGCCCCAGTGTGAAGATAGAACACATCACCTTGCTGGAACTGAGTGCGATCTACCAAGCACTAAAATTTTTCTTACAGGTTCTGAGACACCAATACATCAGTTGTGAGGGCAGCATGAAAAGTTTGCCAGGAATGATATGATGAAATGATTTGGCACCATCAGCCAGGTTAGCTGCACCTGTGGGTTTGGTCTCCGAGAGGGAAGCGCAAGCTGAGGACTGTGACCATCCAGTTAAAGAGATGCTCTTGAAATCATCAGCCCCCAGCACACAGGCCTTGTATGCTCTCAAGTTCTGCAAATGGTATGCTCTTCGTTATATGGACCCTGTATACTGTCCGGTGCCTAAACTTCATTTCTGCAGGCAGTGATAGAAGGTCAAAGTCTCCATCTACCCACAGGCCTAGGGTGCAGATGGTGGTGGCTGATTATCTGTCTGGCCGGGAGGGGTAGTCAGCTGCAGTCCGCGCAGCTCCCCGGACTGGGTCAGGCAGTGGGGGTATGTGGCAGCAGGGTGCGTGGTCAAGCATCAGGTGCAGACAGAGAGGAGGAGAGTCGATCCGGCAGGTAATGCGTGATGATTCTAACCTGTGTCTTATTGCCACCAGTCTAATTATTTGTGCTTTCAGTGACTGCCGTAATGAGATACAGAAAGAGTGGCATAGCTGGTGGAGCCTGCTACACACAAACACACACACACACACACACACACACACATACACACATCCACAAACTTGCAGCAGAGCGTGAACTTGAACTGTGACCTGGATGGAGCAAAAGTCCATGATGGACCCTCTTCTGTTGATGTTTCCCCTTTTTGTTGAGTTTTTGAAAGTGCGCTGAAATGTGAGGTGTGAATAAACGCAAGCCTGGAGCGATGGTAAATTTCTGACCCAGTGGGAACTCGATGAGAAGGTTTCAGGAAAGATAGTGGTTGATGATAGTATTTTTTAGCAAATACTACATCACACGGTCACTACATGTCATTGTGGTAAAGTCTCAGCAAGAGCTGAACACAGACACGGCAGAGACAGGATTGGTGCAAAAAGACTGAAGTTATTTTCTTAAGGTGAGGAGGAAGTGGCAGGATGGTAGTGTGAGACGTGCTGGCTTTGAGGGTCGTGGGCTGTGTTGGGGGGAGGTCCGTGTCAGTGGGCTCCATGAGGCAGGCGTTGTGGTGCGAGCTGGAAAGTAGTAGTGTCGTGAGTTTTGGGGCTTTCCCATGGGTGCTGTTGTCGCAACCATTGGTCTCTGCAATGAAAAGATAGAAAGGAGTCAGTGTGAGTAGGGAGACAGAAATTGCTCGCCCCACTGCAGCTGCGGCACCCTTTTATACTCTTGTTTCTTCTCTGTGAGGGTAAGGAGCCGCCACAGTTATTATCAGCCACCAGCCATGGTCTATTCTTCTGCCCCACCCTTTGGCCAAGTGCTCTCTTGCCATCCACAACAGTGGTGCTGAAGTAGAACTGTCCTTTCAGCACCCAGTCGGCAGTCATGTGAGGAGCGTGCGGTGCTTTGTGTGCATGGACTGGAGGTCCGCCATTCCGTCAATATATATATGGAATTAAATTTGTGCCAAAAGTTAACCTAACTTTTCAAGAAATGAAAAAAATATACAATGAGAAAGAAGAAAAACACTCTGAAACTGAAAACAATTAACTCAGTGGCAAAAATTGAACATGGTCTTTAAATAAACAGCATTCTTTGTTAACAGTTTTCTAAGCTTCCTTTTCGCTAATCATGGTTTAGAGTTTTCGTTTACTCTTTCAAAATATTTGTTTATGCTCCATGAGTTTACGTTCACCATTCTGGCACAAACCTTGGAAGTAGAGACTTCAGTGGCTTGAATTTTGGACAGTGTTGTGGATGCGGGTCTCTGAATAATTATAGTGTTTGTACTTTGTAGTGGAAATTACTTGCTTCCTACTTACTTACTTAGTATATTAGTTCACAATTAATATTTGGGTAGTCTCATATGACTATTTTTTCGAGATGAGCACTCAGGAGTGTCTCTACTTCCAGGTCAGGGAGCTGTTGATCCAAATCTCACTAACCAAGGAGAGTAAATCGCTGTTAAGCCCACCCACACGAGAGGTTTGTGCCAGAATGGTGAACGTAAACTTGGAGAGCGTAAAAGAAAACTTTGAAAGATTAAACGAAAACTCTCTCAGCACTTACATAATCCATGATTAGAAAACTTAAAGAATGCTGTTTATTTAAAGACCATGTTAAATTTCTGCCACTGAGTTCAATGTTTTCAGTTGCAGAGTGTTTTTCTTCTTTCTCATTGCATATTTTTGTTCGTTTCTTGAATGGTTAGGTTCAATACTTTTGGCACAAATTTAATTCCATACTAAAATACTGTACTCTACATGTACTCTACTATATAGAGAAATATAATTTGTATCATGAGACACACAAAAGAAATCACCAAAATCTGTAAAAAAAAAAAAAAATTGTAAAACCAAAAACAAGGTCAAGACAAGGTTTTGTCCAATTATGCACTCAAATATCAAACAGCTTGTTTTTCAAACAAGCCAAGTTATCACTAATTAGGATCCAAATACACGGACCAATTTAATAATTAATGATCATGTTAATATTTTCCTAAACCGTAATTGGCCACAGTGGTTTACTCTAAGAGTAGTCATATGGGGCAGATATAATCTCTAATGAGAACACATGTCTGGAGAGAGTCTTCCAAAAGTTCAAAACTTGGCAGTGAATTTAAGCAAAAACAAGTGACAACAATGCTACGTTCACCAGCTTTCCCCCCATGACCTGCCCCGAATTCTTGTAGTCCCTGAATACTTAATGTCCAGAAGAAATAACATCATCTCAAATGAGTTAAGTCTTAAAAATGGATGTTTAACTAAATCCCTAACCGCCAGCCCACACCCACAAAGCTTGGCAGTAAATACCCTTGTGAAAAGTCTTACATCAACCAGCTTGTTTTCCTAACAAGACAAATTAACATCAATTAAGATCCAAATACATGGATCAATTTAATAATTAATGATCATAATATTTTTTCCTAAAATATAATTAGCCACAGTGGTTTACGCTAAAGGTATGGTCACAATATACACAACACAAATTAGACACTAGTTAGGCATCTATATGTACAATTAACAGTACAAACAATCATCTTTTGCAAAGCAAAATTGGTTCAGTTAAACAACAAGATGATGTCTTGATGTATTGTCTTGTACTCCTCTGGACATTTAATGTGCATGGACTACAGCAAATTGGGGCAGGTCTTAGAGGGAAAGCCAGTGGATGTAGCATTGTTGGCACTTGTTTTGTATGTCTGGCTCCATGAGACTACCATTAGAGTAAACCACTGTGGCTAATTATGTTCTAGGAAAATATTAACATGATCATTAATTATTAAATTAAACCATGCACTTGGATCCTAATTGATGGTAACTTAACTTGATTGGTAAACAAGCTCTTTGACATGAGGCATTTCACAAGAGTATTTACACTGCCACTCTGAGCAGGATAAAGTGGCTAGATGAATGAATGAATGACTGATCTGCCTGATTTGACATGTGTTAGTAGTGATTAGATGACCTGTTTGCCTGATTGAGGTCATAAGTAAGTCACAATTTTATAGCCAACTGTAAACTGCCAACACCCCAGGTGGACCAATTCTTGTTGCACCTCTTTTTCCATCTAAAAGCCAACGTGATATTAATATGAAAAGATGTACTTTCATCTTACTTTCAGCTTTTGCTCCTTTCTTTTCTAGATTCTGGTCCAGATGTTTATTTTAAAGTCATCTGGTATGTCCCAAACCACATACTACTGCACTGGATAGTATATCTAAGTAGTACCTATAATGACACAACATGGTTTGACATACTATTGTGATAGAAACACACAGATAATCAGTCACACTCTTTTCTTCCTTACATACACCAGAAAATACACTATATGGCTGAAAGTATGTAGACACCCAACCATCACATGCAGATGTGCTTGTTGTCCCATTCCAAAACAAGGGGTACTAAAATGGAGTTGGTACCCCTTTTGCTGCTACTCTTCTTTATACGAATTCCTTCTGGGAACAGCCTCCACTCTTCTGGGAAGGTTTCCACTAGATTTTTGAATGTGGCTGTGAGGAGTTGAGCCCATTCAGCCATAAGAGCATAAATGAGGTTGGACCTGATATTGGGCAAGAAGGCCTGGCACTATTCTAATTGATCCCAAAGATGTTAAGTGGGTTTGAGGTTAGGGTCCTGTACAGGCCACTCAAGTTCTTCCAAACCAACCTTGACAAGCCATGATTTTGTGGACCTCGCTTTGTGCACAGGGGCATTGTCATGCTTGAACAGGTATGAGTTAGGCTTCTTTAGTTCCAGTGAAGGGAAATCTTATAGCTTATGAAGGCATTCTAGACAACTGTGTCCTTCAAACTTCATGGCAGCAGCTTGGGAAGGCTTCACATGGATATGATGGTCAGGTGTCCACATACATTTGGCTATACAGTATAGTGTATGATCATAGATCAAATTTTTATTAGGAGGTCCCTGATGGTTGCAGGGCTCTAAAGTTCTAAGTCTTAAGCCTAAGTCCTTATTCTATAAACTGATAATCAGAAAACCATGGGAATATAATGCTTATTATGACCAATAGCACTTGAACTGTAGGTTGTTTTAACTACTTCTTTGTTTTAATGTAGGCTACATATAGGCCTAAGCTAGTTGCTTGCAATTAGTAGGGAACAACGCTCTCAGCAATGTGAAACAAAATGGTGCCAATTTTGAAAATAGAACGCTAGGCAACAAGGAATTTTCTGGGAACATTTGCTAACAGAATGTTCCCTGTTGCCTAGCATTCTAATGTCAGATTTGTTAATGCTTGCTTCTTGTTGCATTGAAGCCCATTGCAGGGCTCAGTGTTAGTAAGTGCATCTCTACCTGGAGGCAATTTTGGTGCTTGGATTTCAGTGCTGCCAATTTGGTAAAACAAAAGGTAAAGATTTTGAAAAATCAAAAGTGTCTCCATCTGTGAGCATGTGACAAAGTTGTGTCTCAATGTGTCTCAATCTGTTGTCACTCTTTACTTTGATTAATTGCTCCTCCATTTTGACAGCTCGGTCTTTGTCTGGGACACTGAAGGGGTCCTGGACCCATGCAAATGAAGGGCAATCATCACTGAAATAGTGGCCAAATTGCTGTTTCAGTCTGACAACATGTTCAGTAATGGTGTGTATTAAAGGAGATATATTCCCCATACCTGTCTCTTCCAAACAGTCGGAAAAGTTTGGAAACGTCAACATTTTTGTTTACCAGCCAATCACACCAAAGATCCAGTTTGCCAATGAATGCACAGACTTTTCAAGCAGCAAAATATTTGCATCTCTCCCTTGCATCGAGTTATTGAGTAAGTTCATTTGGTTAAAAACGTCCACTAGATATGAGAGCTGCACTACTTCCAGAGGATCATCAAGGTATCTTGCAAGTTCGGACTTAGCATCATATAGAAAGGATTTGACCTCCGCATGTAATTCATACAAGCGATATAGTACTTTACCTGTGAAAGAGTAGCTGCTCATGCTCTGACCTCATATCCTGACACAGCAGTGAAAACAGGCGTGCATTTAAAGTTTGTGCTTTGATATAATTCACCATTTACACTGATTTAGAAGTGACTCTAAATTTTCTTTAATCTTTCTTATATTTTCTTTAATCTTTCTTATATTTTTGCTCAGTCCTGGACACCTGGGAATTTATAGAACAATCAATATGGTCAGTATGGCCTTCCCTTGCTCATGACGTAACTTTAAATATTGTCATATCTATACACACACCTGAACCACTAGACACTTGACCACTGGATTGCTTGAGTCTCTACCAATACCACACCTAAACTTTACCTAAACTTCGCACAGCCATGGAAACTACTGCTTATTTAAACATTTCAGCATACCCGAAGACATTGTGTCTGACAGTTTACCTCCAATGGGCAGGACAGTTTGCCTCCTATGTATGGAAGGCCTTTTGGCAACAGCTCAACTTTAAGGTAACCATATCCTAAGGGGACCATCTGCATTCAAAAGGATGACATCATTAAATATTAATACTAACAGCACCAATACTGGTAGTTCTCTTAGCATGGTGAACTACTGTTACATCCTTTTCCCCCTCCCCCCTAGAACAGTATAAATACCTGAAAAATATTACCATGAACATCTTGCTTTGCACACAATGGAACAATTTATTTAGCTTGTACATAAATTCAATTCCAGTAGCCACACACACAAGTATATTTTTGGGGTTGTAGGGTATATCTTTTCCTCATAGGTCTTTATTGTACAGACATGCAGAGCGCAGGAGCAAACAGTAACACAACCAATAATTTGTTACTTAATTTTTCAAGGCCTTTGAATGAGAAAATCTTGTTGTTGCAGGTCCTGGTTGGGATTTTCCTCTATATAAACTGCTTGATGATATTCACATTTCTGAAAAAGGAGGTTTTTAGAGAAGAAACTCGATACATTTTGTTTGCACAAACCCTATTTGTGGACTCTGCTCTTATGCTGTTAACTGACTTGCTTTCGGTGGGAACTTACTTTGAGTATGCTATGCACATGATTTCTTGTAGTATCATTTGTACAGTTTTGACCTTTCTTTCCTGCTGTACACCACTGACTTTGGTGGCAATGTGTCTGGAACGCTATGTGGCTATATGCATGCCTTTGAGACATGCTGACATTTCTACAACCAGGACAAGATTATATGGGCTTTTTATCATATGGAGTATCAGTTCTATAATTCCAGTGTTCAATTTTATAGGATACTGGGCAGTAGTCCCACCTGCTCAGTCCTCCTATGCAGTGTGTGCTGTAGAGCTAATGTTAGGGGAAGCATGGCAGGCATATGGACGTGCTATCTTTTTTATTATCCTTTTTCTTTTTTTGATCATTATCATTGTCTTCACCTACATCAAGATCATGATTGCAGCTAGAGCTGCCTCCTCTGAGAAAATGAAATCAACCAATAAGAGTCTCAGAACTGTGCTGCTTCATGCCTTTCAGTTGTTTTTGTGCATAATACAGTTTTTAAACCCATATATAGTAATGGCATATTGGAAGGTTGAAGAAATGATGCTTCGGAATATAAAATATTCCATGTTTATTGTTTGTATGATTGCACCACGTTGTCTAAGTCCATTGATTTATGGTCTCAGAGATGAAAAATTTTTTCATGTTTTAAGACATTATGCTATGTGTGGCTCTGACTGCCTTTTCTCAACATTGCTTGAAATCAAACAATTGAAAATAAGACCAACACTGGATATAATAAAATAAGTGAATATCGTATGTGATTTTTAAATTGTGTGATGAAAATAGATGCCTTAATAATGACAGTGCTGACTGGAATATATTGGAATTTATTTATATATCAAAAATTTTTATATTTGAATACATACACAGATTAGCCATAACATTAAAACCACTGACAGGTGAAGTGAATAACATTGATTACCTCATTACAGTGGCACCTGTCAAGGGGTGGGATATATTAGGCAGCAAGTGAACAGCCTCTCACAGTTGATGAGAGGATAAATGGGATTGCATAACGGTCTGAGCGACTTTGACAAGGGCCAAACTGTGATGGCTAGTCTCTTGTGGAGACCATGCCTTGATGGGTCAGAGGTGTTTTGGTGGCACAAGGGGGACATACATAATATTAGGCAGGTGGTTTTAATGTTATGGCCCATTTCTTTCTGGGTAGGCATCAGCACTTTGGGAGGGAGAATTAAAACAGGATAGGGAAGCCTTGGTTAGTTTGGTCAATCTTACTTTTGAAAAGGGAAATGGTGGTTATCTAGAGTAATATATTGGGCATGGTGAGATTGTAAGCAGCATTAGAGGAAAGTGGTTTGCAAGAAAATTCCCAGGACCTTAGAAAACTGTAAAAGGCGTGGGGAAAACTGTTTCTAAATTTTTTAAATGCTGTTTAGCAAGTTTCGAGGATCTAGGACCCGAGTAAGGAGTTCCCTATCAAAAGCTACTCTCGATGCTGCATTTCAATAACGCTTATGAGAACATTCTTTTTTCGACCGGTTGTGAAGCAAGTGTGCCAAACACACCAAGAATTGGCTTAAATAACATCGGTGGGTGACGTCATTTGATTACGTGCACCTGCAGGTTATAAATAGACGTGAAACGGACATACCCTTAGGTTTTCTTGTCTTCAAAGACTTTTTTTAAAAAAAAAAAAAGAAAGAAAGAAAGAAAGAAAGAAAAAAAGAAAAAAAAGGAGATCATGTCTAGTTCTTCGGTCAGGAGATGCTTGCCACTATGTGTTCAAGTAATCCCTGACGACGATCCGCACGATTATTGCTTGGAGTGCCTCGGGGAAGAGCACGCAGCTTGTGCCCTCGAGGACGCTGAGTGTGAGCACTGCTAGTTGCTTCCTATCGGAGTGCTCCGCTCGAGGCTCGCTTTCTTTCAGGAGGGGCGAGCCTCTGCGTCCGCGTTGAGATCGTGGGGCTCGCGTGTCGAGCTCGCTGAGAGATGAGGACGAGCCTCCTCTCTCTCTCATGCTCTCCCCAGATCGCGATGTCTCTGCCCTCGCTACTGAAGCTCACCCGGCGCTTCTTCAGAGCGAGCTGAGGACGCGGGTTCTCTTGCTTCTGCCGAAATGGAAACGGAGGGCGCCGCCTCTGAGCGTTCCTCACGCGATGACAGAGCATTTGAGGAATTGCTGGAGGTGGTGACTAACGCTGTGGCCAGGCTTAAATTGGACTGGGCACAAGAGCAAGAGAACCCCAGGCACTCCAAGTTGGATGATAGATTTCTGTCGGGTGGCCAGGGTGAGAGATCCCAACATCGATCTCTCCCTTTTTTCCCAGATCTCCATGACGAGTTGTCTCGTTCATGGAGTAAGCCATACTCCTTGCGCATATTTGTACCCATGACGCCGATTTATTCCACTATCGTGGGTGCTAAGGTGCAGGGGTATGTGATGATACCTCAGGTGGAAGAGACGCTCGCGGGCTATCTCTCCCCTGGGAATTCATCGTCACTTAAGAAGCCAGCCCTCCCCACCAAGCCTTGCAGGTTAACATCCTCGCTGATGGGGAAGGCGTTTCAAGCAGCGGGTCAGGCTGGTGCTGCATTGCACACCATGGCGGTTTTGCAGGCATACCAGGCTGACCTACTGAAAGACCTGAGCACAGGCGGGAGCATTAGTGAGGGGGCGTTTTCAGAGCTGAGCCGAGCCACGGATCTGTCTCTTCGTGCAACCAAGCAGACGGCCCGCGCCATTGGCCGTTCTATGGCTGCTATGGTTGCCACGGAGAGACACCTGTGGCTCAACCTCACGGGCATCAAGGATAGGGACAAGGTGTTCCTCCTTGATACCCCTGTGTCGCCTTCAGGCCTATTTGGCGACTTCATGAATACGGTCGTCAGTAGGTTCCGGGAGGCCAAAAGACACGCGGAGGCTTTTGATAAGTTTCTCCCCCGCCGTGCTCAGGCGTCGGGGCTGTCGGCCACCCAGCCCCGACCCAGTCTGGTTTCTCTGCGGTGAGAGTCGCAGAAGGAGAGTCTGGCGAGCCGTGTGCCCCCTCATAGGGACTGGGGAGCGGCCCGCCGCTCTCAGCAGCCCAGCAAGAGGACGATCATTTCAGACGATCATTTCAGACGATCATTTCGTCCAAGAGGAAGAAGTCCTGAGTGTCGACCACCCGGGACCGTGGGGGTGTGCCGCGAAAAGTTCCAACAGAGAGTAGAGGCTCCTTCCTGGCACCCTCAGGGGGCCGTTGTACAATCTCCGCCGCCACTGGTGTTTCGGGGAGCAGCGGCCTCCAGTGGAATGTTACGTGTTCGGTTGCCTCCTGCCACGTTTCAGGACGCCGGACATCTAACATCCCCCCGACAGAGCCAATTGTCAAAACTAGTGCCCCTTTCAGAGAAACTGGCAGCGTGGAAGCTACTGCGAAATATCTCTCCATGGGTAGAAAACACTGTAGGGAAAGGCTACAGGCTTCAGTTTGCATATCGTCCTCCGCAATTCAACGGCGTGGTCTCCACTTCCGTGAAACCGGAATGAGCACATTTGTTGACACAGGAATTGCAAGCTTTGCTGGACAAAGGGGCCATAGAATGTGTTCCCCTGCCAGACAGAGAGTCAGGCTATTACAGCCGGTATTTTATGGTTCCCAAGAAAGATCCAATGCGTCCAATTTTAGATCTTCGCGGGTTGAACCGCTACCTCAGAACATACAAGTTCAAAATGTTGACAGTCAGGACGATTGTGTCTCAGATCCAGGATTTATACACAAGTTAAACTGAAGTGCTTCGATACAAAAGCCACTCAAACTGGTGAATAGAGATGAGTTAAAACACTTCATAAATGCTTTCAATGAGAATTCACTTGGTTTAGAATTAATCACACGAGGTTTCTTTTTCTCCAGCACTTTACAAAACAAAATTATGTCTGTGTTATCTGCAATTTATTATTCCTACAGTGAAACACACAACTCACATGGTTTTTCAGCTCTTCTATGCTGTATTCTATGCTGGTTCATGCAACAGCGCCTCCTAGAGGCATGAATACATCACAGTGTGCAAGTGTCTGTGTACAATGTCCTGACATGCAGTCAGAGATGTGCACGCAGAAGTATAAATCAGCCTTCATAGTTCATAGTTAAGTAGTCTGTATCTCAATAAAATTCTATTTTTTTGAACATTTCATCTCCATGTTGTGGTTATTACTTTGATATTGCAAGAAGCCAAACTATACAATACTTAGCCTTCAGAAACCAAGTCACTGATCATTATTGTTGTCAACTAAAATGGAGGTATCAATCATTTTGACTCATTTGAAAGTTGTAATTTTAATTTCTAATTAAAATTCTAAACTACAATAGGGAATATCCTATGAGATTGATTACCTATTGAGACTGATTTAATGATTAAATTTACTGATTAAATTTACAGTGAAGCACCTATTTTGGTGTTATGTACCTTGCATTTCTAGTGTTTCCTGTATAAACAGACCCATTTCATGTACAGCTCCTACGGAAGGCCTCTTTCATGAGCTTTGCATCTCCAGTGGAAAACATGGTGCCCTTCACTCACATTGTGTGGTTTTGATGCTTTTATTGGGTCAAAATGGAAGTTGCCATCGCGTGAAAACAGTAGATATGGCTGGATGTATAGCGGGTCTGCCTCTTGCCTGCCCATATTGGTGATGCACACCAATATACCTGAAGGGCAACTTAAGATGGCACATCAGCTAACTCAAGTATATTGATTTTGCCATTGTCAGGAAAAGATTTTAAAGCTTTGAGTCATGACTGACTGAGCTACCATCTGCTAGTTAACTGACACTATCCATAAGAAATGTAAGTATAAGTAGCTAACATAAGGTACCAACTGTAAATATACTGATAAACAGCAGTCAGTGTTTACACTCCACACAGCCTATTTTTGAGGAAAATATCATTGCTCTCCGTGATTGTCATCTAGCTCATCTATTTCATTTCACAAGATACATCATGCTAGACCAGAGACATTCAAACTGATTAAAGTCCATTTTAGATCTGCCAACCTTTATACATTTTGCATAAGAGCTCTGCATTTATACAACAGAATGCAAAAATACACCAAAAGTCTTCTTTTTTCCCTAATAAAACCAGTAGATAAGCCAAATGACATATGAATCCAAACTGATTTACAGTTGTGCAGGGGTTTTGAGCTCTATGCTGGAAAGATGAGCTGATGCAGCACCCTCACACTGTATCATGGGAAATAGTTCATTACCGATCAATTCACCAAGAGTAATGGCCCACAATTGAACCACAACTGTGCAAAAACCTAATTACTCCTTACCATATACTGTATGTCTCAAAGCTGAAATTGGCTAAGTGTACTGTATGTCTCAACGCTATAACAGCCCTGTTAAATTTGTAGGTTTCTGTGATGTAAAAACTTAAACCAAGATAAATCATTTCAGATTTGTTCCACTTTTAATGTGATATAGCACTAAATTCAAGTGAAAAACAAATAGGGAAAAAATAGTAAAAGAAAAAACTTACGATAACCTTGGTGCATAAGTTTGCACCCCCTTTTATAAAGGGGCATCTGACTGTGCTCAGAATTAATCAGTCACTTTCAAACTCGTGTTCAAAAGTATTTATCATACACCTGTCATCAATCAAGTAATTCTTATTACCAAATAAATATCAGCTGTTTCAAATGGATTTTCTTGATATCTTCGTCATTTCAACAAACTGCTGAAGCCATGGTCTGCAAAGAGCTTACAAAGCATGTACGGGCTAAGTCTAGTAGCTAAGAATTCTGCTCTCTCACCACCTCGGCCCGGGTTCATTTACCTAGAAGGGAGTCAACCCAGCCACTGGGAGTGTACTCTCAGTGCTGTGGTATCTGGCAACAAGACTGACATCAGATCATGTAATCCTGTAAGTGCCGGTCCCAAGGTCTATCTGGCAATTACTTTGTCACTCCCTGCATGTGACAACAATCTGTCATATTCTTTACATATCTGGGCTATGGTGTAGGCTGGCTAGATGGAAGCACTTGCACCCAACAGCTTACCAAAGAACACATTTACATTTATGGCATTTGGCAGATGCCCTTACCCAGAGCAAATTACAATTATCTCGTTTATACAACTGAGCAGTTGAGGGTTAAGTGCTTTGTGCAAGGGCCCAGCAGTGGTAGCTTGGTGGTGCTGGGATTTGAACTCTCAACCTTCTGATCAGAAGTCCAGCATCTTAACCACTGAGTTGTGACAAACTCAGATGATTAAAAAAATTTCATGGCAGAAACTTTAAGACACAACATACATGCATTCATACATAAAAAAAGAAACAATTCCAAAGATTACCACCAATGAACCATTCACCACCAAACTAGAGATAGTAAGTAACAAGGCAATACACAGGTCTAGCCAAAGTGCTGTAAACATAATAAAAATAAGCAATTTAAACTCGACAGTATTTTCCATATATAAAAGTGCAATAATCCATGCAAATTATATGATTTGAAGCCTCTAACTGTAAAAGTGTGGTTAAAGTAACTTTTTGTCAGCTTTACAAGCAAACAAAAGGCACACTTTCATGGAGGCATCCATTTTTTTTACCACTTCACACTTTGAATGTGCCAAGTGAAAAATTGTATAACTTGCAAATTACCACTTACAAGGCACGACAAACACAGCATTTGTCTTCTTATGCATAAATTTACATAGGAGTAGGAACTGAATTTACTAATTTACAGGATTTTCACAAATATCAAATTTCTTGTGTAAACACTCATACTAACGATTTACGCATAAATCTCTTCATAAAAGTATGCCTCACACTACACGCAAGAATAGCATTATTCACACCGACATCCACACTGCTAGGCATAGACATCCAATACATCTTGTTGTATGAGACTAGTACATAGGGAGGGCTAGGGTCAACGATGTGGTAAAATAAAAAAAAAAAATCCAATTTGAGGAAACAAATCAGAAACATAGAGCAAACAAAATAAAATGACACAATAAACCACAAAAAAGAAAACACATATCAATATATTAGAAATAGCAGCCCACATACAAGCATGGTGATAACCAAACAATCGCCACACAACACTTCTTCAAAATGAAATTATTTAGCCGTGGCCAATAAACCTCCTGAAAAACCGGGTACATAGCCAACAGAGAAGCTTTTGCCAGCTTCTAATAATGTACCACACACGGTAATCTAAAATACAGATACTGCTAGCGATGAAACAAACTACTCACAAACTAAGCCAAGAATAATTTGTATTCTTAAAATTAACTGTTCGAGCCATAAAGTAATCAAGTGAAAACAGCTTGGCCACAGAACTTTAGTCCAAAAGGTTCAACTGAAGCCAAGACAACAATAAAGGTAAAAAGGTGAGGCTTTTAATCCAAAGAATATATTTACATTTATGGCATTTGGCAGACCGCTTCTCCAGAGTGACTTACAGAAGTGCTTTGAAGTCTCTATCAATAAATATATCCTGATACTGGTTCATTAGGTCACAGACTAAAAATACCATCAGGCTAAAAAACTCTGTTGGGGAGGTAATATAGTAAGAAAAGACAACACAATTTTTTTGAAGTGCTAATTTAAGTACTTCAGGAAGAGGAAGATCTTTGGATGTCGTTTGAAGACTCAGCTATTCAGACATCTAGGGGAAGTTCATTCCACCACCTAGGTGCCAGAACAGATAAGAGTCTTGATGCATGCCTTCCTTGTACTCTGACAGATGGTGGGACCAGTCGAGCAGTGCAAGAGGATCAGAGAGAGCATGGAACACCATCCCAACTGCAAAGCATGGAGGTGGCAGCATCATGCTGTGGGGTGTTTTGCTGGAAAAGGGACTTGTGAAATTCAGAAAACAGATGGGATCATGAGGAAGGAGGAGTATCTAGAAATACTGAAGAAAAACTTCAAAACATCAGCCAGAATGTTAAAACTTGCTAACAACTGAGTCTTCCAGCCTCATTTATCAATCTTTTAGTAAAGTTGTGTTTAAATGTTTGCATAAGCCAAACTGAACAAAATATGTGCAAAGCATGTTCCTGACACAGCTCATTTGCATGTAGTGATGCCCACAAAACTCCATAAAACTTCAAGTGCACAGCCAGCTGGGAGCACGAAATGAACAATCAAGTGGAAGTTATATTGACTCTAGATGAATGATCCGGTTAGCACCAGTATATTGATGAGCATGCTTAGAGCTTGGAAGTTTTTGCACCGTCTAAACAGTGTAATTCCTCATTGGACAGAGTAGAACTAACAGAGTGCATTTTGGAATAGTTCTACTAAAAAAAAACACGACAGTTGTTTATCTTTATATTAAACTATGAATGGAGGCAATTTCACTGTTTATATTTTTGTTAAACTTTCAATGGAGGCATCTTCTCATTTGCTAGTCACTGGACTAAGTGCTGAGCTGTTATTTCTTTGATTGCCTGCTATGTATGACCCTTCCTTGCTCTTCTTATTTTCTAGCCTTGGACATCTCTTTGTTCTGGTTTACCACCGATATTCTGAGAACACAATTAAACAAATAATGCAAAAACATTATAGTTTTTACATTATTTATTGAACAAAATAATCCAACATTAAATATCTTTGTCTGAAAAAGTATGTGAACTTTTACTTTTAGTAACTGGTGTGACCCCCTGAAGCAGCAAAATTTTCAACGCTTCTGTAACTGGTGATCAATCCTGCGCAATGGGTTGGAGGAATTTTGGCCCAGTCCTCTTTACAAAACTGCTTCAACTCAGTGATGTTGGTGGGCTTCCCTGCTCTTTTTAGGTCCTTCCACAACATTTCTATTGGGTTAAGTTCGGGACTTTGACTTGGCCATGCCAAAATGTTAAATTTCTTCTTCTTTAACCATTTCTTTGCAGATTACTTGTGTGTTTAGAGTCCTTGTCTTGATATGATCCAATTATGGTCAGGCTTCAGTTCACAGACAGATACCCTGACATTCTCCTGTAGAATTTGCTGGTGCAACCCAGAATTCATAGGTCCATCAATAATGGCAAGTCATCCTGGACCTGAGGCAGCAAAGCAGCCCCAAGCCATGATACAGCCACCCCATGCTTCACAATTGGGATGAGGTTCCTGTGTTTGAATGCAGTGTTTGGTTTTTGCCAAACATAACGCTTTTCATTTAAACTAAAATGTTCTATTTTCAGTTCAACCGTCCACAGAACAATCTTCCAATAGACTTATCCACAATTCAGATGGTGAGTTTTTTTTGGAGAGTAGTGGCTTCCTCCTTGCTATCCTGCCATGCATACCATCCTTGTTCTGTGTTTGCCTGATGGTGGACTCATCAACATTGACATTACTCAATGCAAGAGTGGCATGTAGCTCCTTAGATATTACCTTGGGGTTGTTTGTGTCTCCCCATAATATTATTTGCCATGCCCTTAGAGTGATTTTTGCTGGACAGCCACTCCTTGGGAGGGTAACAGTGGTGCTGAATTTCCTCCATTTGTATATTATCTGCCTCAGAGTGGATTGCTGGAGGCCAAATTGTTTAGAAATGGTTTTGTAATAAACAAAAATGAATAAAAAAAAAACAGCTATTTGAACTTAACTCCACCAATCTATGTCCCACTTGGATTGACTGGCATGTGGGGGCAATGTTGCAAATCTCATAATGTTTTTGATAATTCGTGAATATTAGATACTGTAATTTGACACCAATTTTGGGAACATAAAAACAGAAGTGTCAGTTAGAGCAAGTGGCCTGTGGCTGATGCTAAACAGTGCATAGATTTGGGATTTGATTTGATTTGATTGGGAGACTGTTCAAAGGATCTGAATTTTGTAACCAACTGCCAATCTCTGAAATGGTAATAAACAAGACTGACATCCCAAACTTAAACATATCAACACCAGTCAGACAGGGGACTCAGAGCTTCAGTGGTGGTATGTAGCCTAAACAATAAGACAACTAGTGTAGCTCGTTATTTTTTCTTTATAATTGGTAAATATTGTAAGCATAAATTTGTTTGATTATTCATGTTCATTTCGGATTTTTTTTTAAATTGAATTTATTTATAGGTCAAGCTAGCTGTCACTACCTTCTTCAGTGAAATTTAGCTAGCCTGTTAGTAGTTTAGTTGCTTTTTAGTATGACATGTCATCCACTACAAATTTTTTCAACCTGCACTTACTTAAGTCTGAGAATTAATCAGGAGGCCAGACCAAACAGATATGTATACATACACACACACACACACCGATAATCCCTAACATTAAAACCACTGACAGATGACATGAAGAACATGGATTATTACAATGGCACCTGTCAAGGGGTACGATATATTAGGCAGCAAGTGAACAATCAGTTCTCAAAGTTGATGTGTCTGAAGCAGGAAAAATGGGCAAGCATGAGGATCTGAGCGATACTGACACAAGGCCAAAACAGCAGGTCTTGTGGGGTGTTCCCGGTATGTAGTGGTTAGTAGTAGGTGGTCCAATGAAGGACAACTGAACCAGTGAACTGGCGATAGGGTCATGGGCGCCCAAGGCTCATTGATGTACATGAGAAACGAAGGGTAACAAGTTTGATCCGATCCCACAGAAGGGCTACTCTAGCACAAATTGCTGAAAAAGTTAATGCTGGCTATGATAGAAAGGTGTCAGAACACACAGTGCATCGCAGCTTGCTGCGTTTGGGGTTGTGTAGGCACAGACCAGTAAGAGTGCCCATGGTGTCTCCTGTCCAGTGCCAGAAGCGCCTAAAATGGTCATGTGAGCATCAGAACTGAACAATGAAGCAATGGAAGAAAGAGGCCTGGTCTGATGAATCATGTTTTATTTTACATCGTGTGGATGGCTGGGTGCCAAGAAAATATTCTTCACACCATTACACCACCTCCACCAGCTGGACTGTTGATACAAGGCAGGTTTTGTCCATGGATTCATTCTGACCCCACCATCTGTGTGCCTCAGCAGAAATCAAGATTCATCAGACCAGGCTACATTTTTGGCATGTGTGTGCACAGACACTGGGGATATCTAGGTGTTAGACACTGTCCACAACAATGGAAAATGGATGTGTAAACCAGAAATGTTTGCATCGTCTAAGTGATTAATTTGTTTTTATACCACAGCCTGGCTGAATTCTCGTTGTGCAATAATATATACCGCAGCACAGGTGAATGCTCAAATCTGATTGGTCAGAAGGTGAAAATATTGAAAAATTAGAAAGAAAACTTTTTCCAGTCTTTAACTGTCCAGTGTTGGTGAGCCTGTGCCCACTACAGTCTCAGCTTTCTGTTCTTGGATGACAGAAGTGGAACCTGATGTGGTCTTCTGCTGTTGTAGCCCATCAGTGTCAAGGTTCAATGTGTGGTGCATTCTGAGACGCTCTTCTGCTCACCACAATTGTACAGAGTGGTTATCTGAGTTATTCTCGCCTTTATGTCAGCTTGAACCTGTGTGTGTGTGTGTGTGTATATATAAAAGTGTGTGTGTGTGTGTATATATATATATATATATATATATATATATATATATATATATATATATATATATATATATATATATATACAGTGGCAAAGTTGTTGGTGCCAGATGGGCTGGTTTGAGTATTTCAGATACTGCTGATCTCCTGGGATTTTCACACACAACAGTCTCTAGAGTTTACACAGAATGGTGCAAAAAAAAAAAACATCCTGTGAGCAGAAGGTCAGCAAGCTGAAACAACTTGTTGATGAGCGAGATCAGAGGAGAATGACCAGACTGGTCTGGACGGACAGAAAGTCTACAGTAACTCAAATAAGCACTCTTTACAACCATGGTGAGCAGAAAAGCTACTCAAACCAGCCCATCCGGAGTGGTTCACAGTGGTGCAAAGGCGGGAGTTGGAGGCTTTGCAGGAACCAGGCTGGATGTGGAGTATTGGAGCGAGCGTGATCTCCTCATGATGTCGAAGGGTGAGAACTTCTGTATCTCTTGGTTGATGAGAACTCCTGGTGACTTTTGGAGGAGACTCCTGCAGATGTGTTGGATGAGACTCAGAGTTGTTAAAAGAGACTCACTCGCGGAGATGTCAGTAGAAGAGACTCAGAGTTTCCTTTGTGTCAGGGGTTTTTAACCCTTTCCAGTTGGGCTGACCCCAAAGTGCTTGCTCCAATCAGCAGCATCTTGGGGCAGGGTGTAAACTGCATTCTCCTCTTCTGATAGTAATTAGCTTGCAGGGCTCTGAGTAATGTGCCTTTTCTAACTTTCCACAAGTCTAAGTTAGAACTTTGGTCAGGAATTTGGTAACATGCATGTAATACATTGTACTCAAATTCATGTTATACCAATCCTTAGGAAATTCAATAGAAATCATACATACCAAACACGACATACCTGCTGTTATTGATACACTCATTAACATTATGACACCTGTTAGATGATCAAAAGCATCATAATGACCTGGTGGCTATAGTGATGCATAGAAGGAATGACATTAAAAAGGCAAAAGTTTTCAAACTATGGTGGATCATCTTAAAAGTCATTGTCCTTACAGGAGTTTTAAAGTAGCCTTATGCAGTCGGGTAAAGCTGGGTTCTGTGGAATGTGTAAAAAAAACTGACAAAAAATGTTCGTCGACGACCTTTTTTTCCATGACTAAGACGAGAGGACACTATCGTCATTAAACACTGTGAATATATCAACTTGCAATATTGACCAAAAAAAGACAAGACTAAAATTAAATAATTTTAAACAATAAAAACTTTACCAAAATTTATTTTTATTTTTAATGGACAAAAAGAGGAGACAAAATATTATAGACTTTTCTTTCCCCTAAATTACATTCCAAATATCCTGTTCACTGAAAGGCACTAGGCAAGCATGGTGGGGAGTACCTTTCAAGCTAACATTTGTTAAATAATGACAGTGACACCTGGACTTGGGAGAAAGAGAAAATCTGATATTTGAGCCCATTTTCTCTATAATGAGACTGAGGGGGGAAAAACCCAAATACCTTTTTATATCAGAAGAGAAGCAATGTGGACACACAATATCTGGAAAGAACATGACAAACCTCAAGTGGCATGTGAAGGCTAACGACAAATAAATTGAGGTAGGTGGTAAGGTTTTCTTTTTCTTTTCTTTTTTTTTTTTTTTAAAGCTATATTAAGACAGCTAGTGAGGTGGTGGTGTTACAGTTTGTCATGTACCAAAAAACTGGTTTCAAAGCATATTGTTGTCAGTACCCCTCTCATTGTTTTATAGTTGTTTTAAAGAGAGTATCAGGCCCCAGTTGTTAGATCTTGTTGGTTCAAAATAAATGTGCAAATCAGAACATTTTTTATATCTGTATTCCTTAAGTGGACACCATCAGACCAGATACTTTATGCAAAGATGCATTTTCTTTGACTAAGATAAGACTAAAAACAACAAACAGGATAAAGTTGACTAAATATGATAAAAACCTATCAAGGACATTTAACACAGGACTAAGATTGATTAAAAAAATAGCTGACCAAATTAACACTAGCTCAGAATTAACCAATAACATTTCAAAAGTAATTATGATACTTCTGATTAATTATGATGTAAGATTAGGTTTCTGTAGGATTTTCTTGACATGTTCTTGGTTAGAAGTTAAAAGGTTTGGAATGGCCCAGGTCTAAACTCTATCAAAAACCTGTAGAATGACTTGAAGAAGGCTGTGCACAGGAGACCCCTTCACAAGTTGATAGAGCTGGAGCATTTTTGGAAGGAAGAGTGGAATAAAACTGCTCAAGATGTGTTGGTAGACTCTTACCCCAAAAGAATAAGTGCTGTATTACAAGCAAAAGGTACTTCAACAAAGTATTAGTTAAGGGGTGTGCACTACTTTTTCTTGTAGAACCTGGTGTGTGAGGGTGGTTGATTTTCAAAAAAAAAAAAAAAGTGATTTTTGAAGGAGATTTGTGCTTCTTTTCTTTTTCTGTCTCTTTATTTCACCCATGAGCAGTTTTCAGAGCACACCATTCCCAAATGTTACACAAAATAAACCAAAACCAAGAACTCTAAGCCACTCGCAGCCTACTACATTCAAATTCAAGACAGGCGTGCAAAACAAAAGGGAGAGAAACATCAGGAGAATGCAACAGCAGGCCCCCACACAAATCCCGCCCCTCTCAAGGATCTCAGGACCACTGCCAATCATTACTATAAATTATATATTATCTAAATTATATTATCTAAATAAGCAGTGGCATGTGCATTGTGTGGGATGTTGAAACATCGCTGGGGCTCCAAACAAATAAAAGAGAAAAGAAAATATCCAATTTTAAACTTAGAACTGCAAAGTGAAAATGTAAACTAAATACTCCATCTAAATGAGTAATTATATTATTGTATGTGTCATTCTTTTAAAGGTTTGCTTACTTTAAAAAAATTTAGTTTACGAATGCATTCAAATAATAATGACCTTGAAACTTGTACTGACACACACAGAAATAACATTAGCAATTGTGATACACTATGAATTTTTATTACATGAACCATGGAAGTTTACTTTTTGAGTAAAGAAAATCATAAGGATGTAATATCATAATTTAGTCATAAATGTTTCAGATTTGTTGGAAATCGTTAACTCAAACATCTGAATGTGAATTTTTGCCATTTTAAAAATGAATTTTATGAAAATCTTACATAGTCATTTGGCTTAGAGTTGAAATATTGATTGATATGAAAAAAGGTGCTGACTATCAGCTGTATCCAAACATTTAGCTGATGTTTCAACAATGGGTATCTGTCAATTAGTGAGCAAACAATGACACTATTTAATAGTGTTTATCATCCTCATTTGTTGGGAAAGTGGGAAAAAAATATAAAAATAAGAAGGAAAAGTTTATACTCAATTAAATATCAATATATCACTAAATCATTAAATATTCATGTTGTATATTGTAACTTTTTCTCGGTTTTTACACTGAAGTCTATTTTTACAGATACGCAGAGTGCAGGAGTCAACAGTAACTCGAGCAATAATTTGTTATTTACTAAATCAGCACAAACCATGTGGCAAAATGTGTTATGGTCTGAGGAGAACAGTTCCAAAGGTATAATAATTACATAATTCCAAATGGTATGTTTGGTGCAAAAAAAAGCACATAACCAAAAGACCACCATACCCACGGTGCAGCATGGCGGTGGCAGAATCAAGCTTTGGGGTTGCTTTTCTTCAGCCAGAATTGGGGCTTTTACCAAGGTGGAGGGAATCATGAATAGCTACAAATACCAGTTGATTTTAGTGCAAAATCTTCAGGTGTCTGCTAATAAGCTGACAATGAAAAGGAACTTCACCTTTCAGCACAACAGTGACGCAAAGCATACAATCAAATCAGCAAAAACAGCCTAACCAAAAGAAGAGCAATGGTTTTGAATGACCTAACCTCTTAGAATTATGGAATTATTTTACCTTTTGAAATTGGCCTCATCAGACCATAACACATTTTGCCACATGGTTGGGGGTGGTTTAGTTAAGCTTGGATGTTTTTTGTGACAAAGGGCTTCTGTCTAGCCACTCTACACCATAGCCCCAACATGTGAAGAATACAAGAGATTGTTGTCACATGCAGAGAGTAATCAGTACTTGTCAGATATTCCTGCAGCTCCTTTAATGTTTCCATAGGTGCCTTGGCAGCCTTCCTGGTAAGTTTTTTTTTCCTTGTCCTTTTATAAATTTTGGAGGGACGTCCTGTTCTTGGTGATGTCAGTGTGATGCTCCATTTTCTCCAGTTGTTGATGATGGCCTTCACGGTGTTCCGTGGTACATCTAATGTTTTGGAAATTATTTTATACCCCTCTCTTGATCTATACCTTTCATCAAGTGCATGCTTTGTAAGCTCTTTGTGGACCATGACTTCAGCAGTCAGATGAAACCAAGAAGATGTGAAGAAAATCCTAGAGAAACAGCTGATCTTTATTTGTGATTAGTCAGAATAATTTCATTCATGATAATTACTTTTGAACATGAGATTGAATGTGATTGGTTCATTCTGAGCACAGTCACATCCCAAAATATAAAAGAATGTGCACACTTATGCGCCAGGTTATTGTAACTTTTTTTATTTTTCCTATTTTCCCTAAAATGTTTTGGATTGTTTTCACTTAATTTTTAAACATTTAATTTCATATTGAGGGTGGAAAAAGTTCTGACATAATTTATATTAGTTTTATTTTTTTTTAATCACCTGCCATTTTAACAGGGGTGTGTAGACCTTTATATCCACGGTGCTTTCGAAAGTATGAATTTTAACTGTTTGTATTTATCAATTAACAACATACAAACTGTGTAAACAGAAGAAAAACTTAAATCTAGTCAATATTTGGTGTGACCACCCTTTGCCTTTAACACAGTATCAATATTTCTTGGTATACTTGCACAAAGGTTTTTAAGGCCCTCAGCAGGTATGTTGTTCCAAACATCTTCGAGAACTAACCACAGTTCTTCTGTGGATTTAGGCTGTTTCAGTTCCTTCTGTCTCTTCATGTAATCCCACACTGACTCCATGATGTTGAGATCAGGGCTCTGTGGGGGCTATACCATCTCTTCCAGGACTCTTTGTTCTTTTTTTTTTTGCTGAAGATAGTTCTTTATGACTTTGGCTGTATGTTTGGGGTCGTTGTAACAACTTTGGGACCGGTCAGATGCTTCCCTGATGGTACAGCACGATGGATAAGTATCTGCCTATACTTCTCAGCATTGATAAGACCATTAATTATGACCAAATCCCTCACTCCATTTGCAGAAATGCAGCCCCAAACTTGCAAGGAACCTCCACCGTACTGCTCTCCAGCCCTTCTGCAAACAAACTGCGTTCTGTTAGAACCAAATGTTTCAAATTTTGACTCATCAATCCAGAGCACCTACTGCCATTGTTCTGCACCCCAGTTCTTGTGCTTTTTTTGCATAGTTGAGTCGTTTGGCCTTATTTCCGTGTTGGAGGTAGGGCTTTTGGCTGCAAATCTTTCAAGACCTCTTCTGATCAAACTTCTCTGTTCTGTAGATGGCTGTACCAGGATCCACTGGTTTCTGCCAGGTCTGAGCTGATGGCACTGCTGTACATCTTCCGATTGTGAAGGGATTTCAGCATGATGTGTCTTTCATCCGTTCCACTCAGTTTCCTTGGCCGACCACTGCGCCTATGGTCCTCAACGCTGCCTGAGTCTTTGTACTTCTGCAGAAGTGCTTGGACAGCACCTCTGGAAACACCTGCCTGCCTTAAAATTTCTGCCTGTGAGAGACCTTGCTGATGCAGTAAGACCACCTTGTGTCTTGTTGCTGTGCTCAGTCTTGCCATAGAGTAAGATTTATTTATTTTTTTTATGTAAAACTGTCTTCAGCAATTTCACCATATTAGTAGGGCATGGCTGTACCTCACCCAGTTTTATTCCATCTGAACAGCTGTTTCTGTTTGAGCTAATGATTGTGTTTCAATCTACATATTATATTGTTGATATTTAACACCTGTTTGTTATAATTGTTTATTCATGCACTGGACTGTATGCCTACAAAATCTTTGAATGTGTGCAAGTGTACCTAGGTGAATTGATGCAGTTTTCAAGAGTGGTATATAGAGTATATATATATATATCCCCTGATGAAGTGGCCTTTGAAACGGACATGGGGAAAGACGAACGTGGGTGGGACTGCATTGCCAGTAGCATTTACTGCACAGACCACAGTGACAAGCTCCCCTCTTTCAGCAGATGAAAGAGTTACTGAACCCACTTGCTTCTTCCTCATCTCTGTTGCAATCTGCTTGGGTATCTGCACCATTCTAACACCAGTTTCATCCATGTTATAGATCATGTATGGAGAGAAGCTAATATATAGTATATAATAATAATATATACTACTACTACTACTAATAATAATAATAATAATAATATATATAATAATATATATATAGTTAGATAATTTGGTAGGCCTAGTCTGTCATTCATAATGTTACCTGTTCATCACTGAAGCAAGGTTATCAAAGAACTTCCCTACATTGTGCCTATTAAAGGCAGTGGCTCATCCGAGAGAGGATGCTTCAGGAGTGCAACATGACAGATGGTGGAGCACCCTACAACTCATGAACCAATCACATCCTAGAAAAGGTTAAAGTTGATTAGCCTATATGGTCATCTTTTTATTTATCCTTTATTGATCCATTGTAATTTGCATTGAGATATGCATAAAAAGTTAAAGCTGTAATGTCTAGATAAATGCTTAATTTGGTACTTTTTTTTTTTTTTTTTTTTTTTTTTTTACTGATGTAGCTATTTTAGCAATAGTCATTAAATGTAGTAATTTTGTGGGCATATCTCTATGCTAGCCACAAGGTGATGGTGGGCATTTTCTGGGAAAATCATTATTAATATTCCCCATATTTATAAAAGCACACTTAGACTAACCTGCTTTTCCCTCTCTGATCCAGCTTGCAGGGACATCAATGTCATTTTGTTGTGCCAACTCAAATGCCAGTTCACGACATTTCATGGCACTTAGACCATTAAACATTGCAGCTAGTTTTTTTTATATGGTCTGCAAGCTCTGTCTCAATGTCTTCATCAAAGACTTGATTGGCATGTCCTGTTCTCTTGTACTCTGTTCTTTTTATTTCTCCTAGTTGTGTCAAATTCATGTATTGCTTTAAAGTCATCCTGTCAATCTTCATGTCCCTTGCCACCTGACATATGGTCCTCCCATTCTGTACCTCTCACATTGCTCTGTCCATCTCTACAAGAGAAGTCGAAGTCCTGTCTGTCTTCCATTTATAGGAGCGCAGCATGACGGTTTTTGGTCAAAAATTCAAAACGTCACATCATTTTGGTGATAAAATGTAAGAATGCAATGTAGAATTAGAGTAAAATAAAACTTTAATAATAATCATAAAAACGGGTGAGTTGAGCCACTGGCTCAACTTAACCCAGGCCTTTTGGCTCAAATTACCACACTACTGCCATTTTAACAAACTTGTGTCATCCAGCAGTTTAGAGCTAACGTCATGCACATTAAAAAAATCACTTTGAACTTAACTGGGTGAGTAAAATGGATGACACTTCAAAAATGTGTGGTCACACAACTGTCAATGGGATGCTGAACAGACACTGTTTTGGAGAACAAACAAGCACATGGCAGAGGGGCCGGGAGGAGGAATAGAACATGGCTGGCAGCTAATAAGGACTGTGGCAGCTCCTCACCCTCATAGAGAGTATAAAATGGTGCAGTGCCTGCAGCAGAGTGAGCAATTTCTGTTGCCCTCCTGTTGTTGACTGTTTTCTCCCTCTCTGTTGCAGGGACCGATGACAGCGATGGCAGCCAAGCTCCCCTCCTTTGCCAGAGCCTCCGCTCACTAAGCCAGCACCACCCGCACCATCTACACAACCTCCCTGCCACCACCCCCTCACTCTAAGAAAATAAACACCTTTGCTTGCACCTATTCCGGGTCTGCTGTGTCTGTTCTGTCCATCACTGCAGCAAGTTGCTACACTGGTGGAGAATGCAGGAATGGGCACAGTCCGAACTCCCATACCACAGTATCTAGTAGAGACTCAGGGAGTCTCCCCTTCCTTTCAGGGGAGGCCCAGCTGGCCTACTATGCCCTCCTGCCAGGGGACGCAACCGACTACGACGCAGTTAAGGAAGAGATCCTGGTGCACTGTGGACGCCCTATGCCAACGACCCCTGGCTAGCTGGTTGTGCCTTCCATGCCCTCTCCCAACCATGAGCCCCCACCAATTCTGTGAAAGTAGATGGCACACCTACCCCAGCCCTGTTGGACTCAGGAAGCACCATCACCCTGGCCAAGCCAGCAATCCTACCCCAGGCCATTAAGCCGTGCATGAGCATGGGGGATGTCCGGGCCACTGCTAGTCGGAAAAGTATCTGAATTTCCTGTGCCTCTACTTTTAGGGAGAGACTGGTGGGGGTTCCCTGTGGTTCTATCCACACCACCATGCGAAAGCTACTGGGACCAGGAGACAGAGGACAGAGTCCTGTGGCAGAACCCAGCCCAACTGGCCTACCTGGCTCAAGGGGAGGACAGCATAGATGCGGGGGCAGACGGTAAGATGACAATAACCCAGTTTCTGCTGTGTTTCACCTGGCAACCCTCAAAGGCAACTTCAGGCAAGTACATGAGGAAGGCAACCACTTGAAGCACTGGTGTTGAAGGCGTTGCAGATAGGAAGGGAAAATCAGCAGGCTGACCAGGCGCTGCCCACCTCATACTTCATGATAAGTGAAGGGCTCCTCTACTATCACACCAAATGGCAGGACTAAACAAATGACCTCCTGTTTGTCCCCCATTCCAAGGTTGACCTGTTGATGCACCTGGCCCATTCACACCCACTAGGTGGCCAACTGGGGGCCCACAACACCCTAGGGAGGCTGAGGGACTGATTCCACTGGCCAGGCGTGACCCCCAGTGCCAGCAAACCTCCCCCAACAAGCCCACACCCACTTTGCTTATCCCACTCCTCATTATTGGTGTCCCCTTGAAGGGTGGGCATGGATCTGGTAGGGCCATTTCCAAAAAACTCCTGGGGCCATGAATATATACTGATCACCATGGATTACACAACCGGTACCCCGAGGAGGTCCCACTCCAAAAAGTGACCAGACACACAAGTGACCAGACACCCAAATATACAACATTAACCTGCTGAAAAAATTTATTGAGCCTGTCCCTGCTGTGTCAGCTTTTTATGATGTCACCTCAGGGCATACCTAGGTCCAGAAGGGAGAGGACCTGACCCCTTCAAAGTGGCAAGAGTTGGTGGACCAAGTTTCTGACATGTTCTCTGGGTGGAACCAGGACTGACACACCTGGTCCAACGTGAAATCAAGAGCCTACCGGCAGTGGTGGTATGACAGTGGCCCTACCAAGTCCCAGAGGCCCACTGCCAGGGTATTGAGAGAGCAGAATGCTATGGGACGGGATCATCGAAGAATATGCCCACTTCATCTCCATCCTGGACCTGACAAAAGAAGACTGGCAGGTAGCCACAGCCCTGGATGCCAAGCCCAAGACCGCATTTAGCATCTCTGGTGGCCACTGACAATAGCGGGTTCTCCCTTTTGTTCTTCACAGAGCACCCGGAACCTTCCAGCAGCTCATGGAATTAGTCTTACGCCCACATCAGCTGTATTCACTCATACACATTGTTACGTTCCCTATGGTCTAGAGGTATGAGAGAACGTACAATAAATATATATATATATATATATATATATATATATATATATATATATATATATATATATATATAAGGAAAAAATCTCGTCTCAAAATCACAACTCAAGACAACAGGTTATTCATTTGGGCGTTTTTGGGTGACGCCGATTTAATCTAGTCTGTGTTCAGATTAATTTGTTTTAATAAAAAGAAACTCAACAAAAATAGCTAATTAAATAACAATACAATTACCTCAGCAACGGGACCCAAAAAAAGCAACAAACAAAAAAAAAGATTCGCTAACTTTTTACCAAAACTAACTTACCTCACAAAGAAAAGATGCATTAAGCAAAATAACGACAGGTTGTTGCCCTTCCTCCCTGTCTGCCACAAAACATGAGAAAAGATTCATACACAAAAAGAAAGGAATCCCGTTCCCTACAAATACCGGGACATTTTCTTTATCAGCTTAACTGATGCCACGCGATGTTACCACAGCACCTTTACAAAAGAGTAATTTCTTACACCAACGTTTAAACCAAAACCACTCTCTGCGTTTAAACTCAACAGTCTTTCTCAACAGTCTTTATACCACACAAATCATCACGTCTCTCTCTCTCTCTTTTTTTTCCACTGCCAGCGTGGTGTCGATCTTATATGCCATCACCGACCGAGCCAGGTAGTCAAAAAGCAGGTGCTGGTGATTATCACCTAATTAAGGGGAGAAAGCGGCAGAAAGAACACACAGAGAGAGAGAGAAACACGCAGCAGCCCCTCCAACAACAACAATATAAAATGACATTCGATGCACAAATGTTATTAAAAAACATACGTCAGGGACGTAACACCCCCACCAGTAAGTTTTTTTTATCTATATGGAGAGAAAAACCACCCCCCAAAAAACTCACATTTCAGTACCACAGGCTCGAGACAGCGCATCAGCCATTACGTTATCAGAGCCCTTCTGATGCCTAATGCCAAGGTTAAAGCCCTGTATAATAAGAACCCAGCGGATGTATTCGCTGGTTCACATTTCGCATTTGAGACAAAAAGGTTAGCGGATTATGGTCTGTAAAGACCATTACAAATCTGCAACCACCACCAAGATAAACTTCGAAATGCTGCAGCGCCAAAACTAAAGCAAAAGCCTCCTTTTCTATAGTGCTATAGTTGAGCTGACACTTCGAAAATTTCTTAGAGAAATAACATACATGGTGGTCAATACCCTTGTCATCTTCCTGCAGTAACACTGCGCCCGCCCCCAAGAAGCTAGCGTCCACCTCCAGCTTAAAAGGTCGAGAGAAATCAGTAGCAGCCAAAACAGGCGCATGTGAAAGAAGATCCTTTGCTGCAGAAAAAGCATTTGCACAACCATCTGACCACATCTGTCCAAAGCGTCTCTTATTGCTTAGGAGATCTGTTAGAGGAGCAACAATAGTGGAGAAATTTCTGCAAAATCCTCGATAATAGACACACATTCCCAAAAATCGCCTTAACTCTCTCTTATTCCCAGGTGCCAGAAACTCTAGAATTGCGGAAACTTTTGCTTCAACTGGTTTCACTGACCCTCTACCTACTTTCTTTCCTAGGTACGTTACCTCGGCTTTTGCGAACTCACATTTAGCTAAATTCAAGGTAAGGGAGGCGTCAGCCAGACGTGTAAAAACTTCCCGGAGAGTTTTTATGTGGTCCTCCCAACAGTTTGTATACAGTACGATGTCATCTAAATAAGCTTCGCAGTTTGAAATGCCAACCAGGACTTTATGCATAAGCCGTTGAAACGTGGCAGGTGCATTTCGCTTTCCAAAGGCTAAGACGGTATACTGGAGAAAAGTATCGGGTGTAACAAAGGTAGAGATTTCCGAAGCACGGGGGGTCAACGGAACTGGCCAATAGCCCTTCAAAAGATCGAGCTTAGTCACAAAAGAAGCGGCTCCAACTCGATCTACACAATCATCAACACGAGGAAGGGGAAAAGAATCAGCCTTGGTCAAACTATTTACACAACGGTAATCTGTGCAAAAACGATAGGTGGAATCTGGTTTAAGTACCAGCAAACATGGAGAGCTCCATGGGCTTTCACTCAATCAGCTAAATCATGTTGCAACAAATACTCCACCTCAGCTTTCATTATTTCGCGTTTATGGAGGTTCACGCAGTATGGATGTCGTTTTATCAGAGAAGCATCTCCTACATCCACATCGTGATGTAACACACAAGTAGAAACATGAGTAACCTCTTCCACCTCATCCTTTATGACGTCATTGACAGAGACAATGCCAGAGGCGACCAGTGACGGGGGCGAGCTTGTCTCTTCGTGTTTTAAATAGGGCTTCAACATGTTCACATGACAGACTCTCATCTTCCTGCGACGATCAGGGGTTTTTATGACATAATCTGTCTCAATAATTTTTTTCTCCACAGTGTAAGGACCTGTGAATTTTGCGGAGAAAACTGTACCAGGTACAGGTACTAAAAGGTCTAGTACTAAAACAGGGTCGCCGACTCGGAACTCTCGTTTTACACTTACTTTATCAAACCGTTGCTTCATTTTTGACTGTGTGCAAGTCAAATGCTTACGAGCAATATCGCACGCAGTGTGTAGTCGAACTTACATAGTCTAACAAAGACACAGGTGACTGTTCTTTAGCCAACAGCTGTTCATACAACATCTTTAACGGACCCCTCAGTATGTGTCCAAAAACTAGTTAAGCAGAGATGAAACCTAAGGACTCTTGAACTGAGTCACGGATGGCAAACACAAGAAATGGCAGTGCTTCTGGTAGTCAAAAAGCAGGTGCCGGTGACATTTTCTTTATCAGCTTAACAGATGCCACGCGATGTTACCACAGCACCTTTACAAAAGAGTAATTTCTTACACCAACGTTTAAACCAAAACCACTCTCTGCGTTTAAACTCAACAGTCTTTCTCAACAGTCTTTATACCACACAAATCATCACGTCTCTCTCTCTCTCTTTTTTTTCCACTGCCAGCGTGGTGTCGATCTTATATGCCATCACCGACCGAGCCAGGTAGTCAAAAAGCAGGTGCTGGTGATTATCACCTAATTAAGGGGAGAAAGCGGCAGAAAGAACATACAGAGAGAGAGAGAGAGAGAGAGAGAGAGAGAGAGAGAAACACGCAGCAACCCCTCCAACAACAATATAAAATGACATTCGATGTACAAATGTAATTAAAAAACACACGTCAGGGACGTAACACACATGGATAGACCGCCTGCATTCAGGGAAGACCTGAGCGAGCTCTGGGAGGCCAGGCTGATCGAAAATCCATGTGTCATCTGGGGCTGACCGAGACACAGGACCTGGGGTACCACGTTGGCAGTGGCCTATTAAAACCTCAGGAGAAGTAGATCAAAGTGGTCAAAGAGTACCCACGACCCATCACTAAGTGACAGGCATGTGCCTTCTTGGGGTTAGAAGGGTATTATCATTGGTTTGTCCCTAACTTCTCCTTTCTAGCCTTTAGTAGAAGAAGGGCCAACCAGATCGGGTATGCTGGACTGAGGCAGTGGAGCAGTTGTTCCAGACCTTCAAGCAGGTGTTCACCAGCTCACCAGTGTTAAGAAACCTGGACTTTGATTGGCCCTTCATTGTGCACACCGACGCATCAGAGACAGGGCTGCTCTCTCAAACCTCTCAAAACTGGCCATAAAAGTGGCTGTCATGGAACTCTGTTACTACCTGTCAGGCAAGCACCTCACATGAGTCACAGACAACGCCCCATTACAGTGGATGGCCAAAGCAAAGGACACAAACACTCGGATAACCCGATGGTTTCTCTTGTTACAGTACTTCTTGTTCCAGGTCCAACACCGAGCGGGGGCCCACCACGGCAATGCCAATGGACTCTCACTCTCATGCTGACTCACCAGCACCACCCACACCACCTACCTACATGACCTTCCTGCCACTACCCCCTCATGCAAAGATAATAAACTCAGGTTTGCTTGCACCTGTCCTTCCTCTGCTGTGTCTGTGTTCTGCCCGTCACTGCAGCGAGTTGCTACAATCTATACAATTAGATTCATAGGTGTTTGGACAGTGACACAATTTTCATAATTTTGTCTCTGTAAACCACCACAATGGATTTGAAATGAAGTAATGAAGAAATATGTGATTGAAGTGTAGACTTTCAGTTTTAATTCAAGGGGTTTAACAAGAATATTGCATTAACCCTTTAGGAATTACAGCCATTTTTTTACATAATCGCTCTATTTTCACAGGCTCAAAAGTAATTGGACAAACTAACAATCATAAATATTAGGATTATATTTAATACTTGGAAGCAAATGCTTTGCAGTCAATGACTGCCTGCAGTCTGGAACCCACGGACATCACCAAATGCTGAATTTCCTCCCTTGAGATGCTTTGCCAGGCCTTTAATGCAGCTGCCTTTAGTTGCTGCTTGCTTGTGGGTCTTTCTGCCTTTAGTTTTGTCTTCAGTAATTAAAAAAGCATGCTCAGTTGGGTTGAGGTCAGGTGACTGACTCTGCCATTTAAGAGCATTCCATTTCCAAGCTCTCGGGTTGCTTTCACGGTACATTTTGGGGCATTATCCACCTGTACTGTGAAGCTCTGTCCTATCAGTTTTGCAGCATTTGACTGAATCTGAGAGCAAGTATAGCTATATACACTTCAGAATTCATTACACACACACACTGATCAGACATAACATTAAAACCACCTGCCTAATATTGGGTAGGTCCCCCTTCTGCCACCAAAACAGCTCTGACCCATCGATGCATGGACTCCACAAGACCTCTGAAGGTGTTCCATGGTATCTGGTTAACACCTTGCTATCTGGTCAACACATTGGATTCTTTGTCATGTTCCTCAAATCATTCCTGAATTTTTGCAGTGTGGCAGGGGACATTATCCTGCTGAAAGAGGCCACTGCCATTAGGGAATACCATTGCCACGAAGAGGTGTACTTGGTCTGCAACAATGTTTAGGTAGGTGGTACGTGACAAAGTAACATCCACATGAATGCCAGGACCCAATGTTTCCCAGCAGAACATTGCCCAGGGCATCATAATGCATCTTCTCATAGTGCATCCTGGTGCCATCTCTTCCCCAGGTAAGCGATGCATGCACACTGGCCGTCCACATGATGTAAAGGAAAACATGATTCATCAGAGCAGGCCACCATTGCTCCATGGTTCAGTTCTGATGCTCAAGTGCCAACTGTAGGCATTTTCAGTAGTGGACAGGGGTCGTCATAGGCACTCTGTCCAGTCTGCAGCTATGAAGCCCCATACACAGCAAGCTGTGATGCATTGTGTGTTCTGACACCTTTCTATCATAGCCAGCATTAACTTTTTCAGCAATTTGTGTTACAGTAGCTCTTCTGTGGGATCGGACCGGACAGGCTAGCCTTCATTCTCCACATGAATCAGTGAGCCTTGGGCACCCATGACCCTGTCACTGGTTCACCGATTGTCCTTCCTTGGACAACTTTTGGTAGGTACTAACCACTGCATACCGGGAACACCCCACAAGACCTGCCATTTTGGAAATGCTCTGACCCAATTGTCTAGCCATCACAATTTGGCCCTTGTCAAAGTTGCTTAGATCCTTACTCTTGCCCATTTTTCCTGCTTCCAACACATCAACTTTGAGAACTGACTGTTCACTTGATGCCTAATATATCCCAGCCGTTGACAGATGCCATTGTAATGAGATAATCAATGTTCTTCACTTCACCTGTCAGTGGTTTTAATGTTATGGCTGATCAGTAAGCTTACTACAAAATTGAAGTAAAATTATATAAACTACATATGCATGTGCTCTGTGGAGAACAGCAGCAGAGATATTTATTGAATTCTTGTATTATGATGTAGCCCTGATAAACAACATTCTGTTTCATTTTCTTAATTTAAACTCCGTTCATGTTTTGAGAGCAAAGACATACACGGCTTTATCTCTTTGGCAATTGTGAACAAAGGAAGCTAAGATATGTTGGAAAGATGTTTTGTTGCTCTGCTCTGAAGTCACACTGCAGGTTATTTAGGTTCCAACAGGATAAAAATTAGGCAAAAAGTAAACATATGAGATATAATTTATTTTTGTCGATCTTAACCGCAGACACCACATTTTGTGGTAGACATTTAAATCATCCAACTTGATAACCATCGCAATAGTTAGAATCTATTGGCGATTCCTGACACTATTATCAGTCATTCAAAGCTTACTGGAAATCCCAATTCCAATGCTGTCTCTGATGCATTTCATTGCATTTGAAGGTGGACAAAGCTTTAGTTCAAGCTAAGCACCTTAAATTGCTTGCTATTGGCCTAAATAGTCAGCTGGGGCAATCAATCATTTGACCACTAGTTTCGATGTGGCGTTCTGTGAGATTAGTATGACCAGGCAACTTTTGTTTTTTGGAACATGGTTTCTGAAAGAGACTGTGGTGGATTAAGCCACATTTCCAGTTCACCTCCAGTCCTAGCTCCTTACTCGAAGGAACCACATCACCAGATCAACAGAACCACCTCCCTCCATGGTTTCAGGAGACTGTGCATTGCCTGTCAGAGTTTTGGTCCTTTTTTCTGTTTTTTGTTGTGTTATGTTTTTTTTCCCCACTAGATGTCACCCAGCCTTAGTTTTTCTTTGTTGTAATTGGTTTCATTGCTTTCACCTGTGTCTTGTTCCCGTTCTGTGTATTTAAGCCGTCCCTTTTGCCTTTGTTCCCCGCTTGGTTATTGTTGTTTCCTAAGCCCCTGTTGTCTTCATTGTTACTATCTTCTGTGTTTTTTCTAGCACCCTTGCCTTGTTTTTTTTTGTCTTTTTTCCCTGTTTCTCTTTTAGTTTTTGGCGGTCTTCAGTTCCCCTGCCTCATCTTCATTTTTGAGATCCTTTGCCTTCTTGTTTCTCCCCATTTTTGCCCTTGTGTTATTTTCTTGATTTTTTTTAAATAAAATTCTTGTGTATCACCTCAGTGTTTGCATCATGGGTTCACCACCTCAATGGTAAAATGTCTGTCCCTCATGCCGGAGACCTGGGTTTGATCCCCGGTCCTGACATTGCCCCTATCTGTTTGTCTTATCTCATAGTTTATTTTCCCAACTTGCCATGTAACCTCAAAGGTACAGGTGTACACAAATTTGTTGGTACCCTTCCATGAAAAAGAAGAACCCAGAACTATCTCTGAAATAATTTGTAACTGACAAACGTTAATGGCATCAATCACTGTTAATTCCATGTTTAACACAAATCAGACATTACGTTTGATTTTCGATTAAACTGAATATTTTACACAATGACCCAAATGAAAATGACATGGTACCCTTAACTTAATATTTTGTTGCACCACCTTTAGCAACAATCGCTGCCAACAAGCAATTGCAGTAGTTTACAAGGAGACGTCTGCTTCAGGTAACAGGTATTTTGGCCCATTCTTCCTGAGCAAGCTGCTCTAACTGTCTGAGGTTTGAAGGGTACCTTCTGCACACTGCATTTTTCAGATCTTTCCACAGATGTTCAATAGGATTAAGATCAGGGCTCATAGAGGGCCATTTAAGAATAGTCCAAAGTTTTTTTTCCCCAGCCATTCTTGAGTGCTTTTAGCTGTGTGTTTTAGGTCATTATCCTTTTGGAGGACCCATCACCTGTGACTGATTGAGAGCTTTCTGAAGCTGGGCAGGATGCCTTGGTAGTCTTGACCCTTCATTGTGCCCTGCACAGATTCAAGGCCCGCTGTGCCAGATGCAGCAAAGCAGCCCCAAAACATGACTGAGCCCCTCCTCGTTTCACAGTAGGTATGGTGTTCTTTTATTTGAAAGCTTCATTTTTCTGTCTGTGAACATACAGCTGGTGTGACTCGCCAAAAAGCTCTAGTTTTGTTTCATCAGTCCAAAGGACATTCTCCCAGAAACTTTGTGGCTTGTCAACATGCATTTTAGCAAATTCCAGTCTGGATTGTTGATGTTTTTCTTTCAGTAATGGTGTTCTCCTGGGTCTTCTTCCATGGAGCCCATTGTTGTTTAAAATGCGATCAGATAGTGACGTACCTTGACCTTGGAGTTCAGCTTGAATGGCTTTGGATGTTTTCCTTGGCTCTTTATCTACCATCCACACAATCCTTCTGATCAACCTGGGGTTGCATTTCTTCTTGCGGCCACGTCCTGGGAGGTTGGCTACAATACCATGGACTTTATACTTTTTAATAATATTACTTTTTAATAATATTTGCAACTGTAGTCACAGGAACATCAAACTGCTTGGAGATGGTCTTATAGCCTTTACCTTTAAGATGGCTATCTACAATTTTCTTTCTGAGCTCCTCAGACAACTCTCTCCTTTGCTTTCTCTGGTCCATGTTCAGTGTGGTGCACACAATGATACCACCCTACACAGTGGCACGTTTTCTGTCTTTAAATAGGCTGATTGGCTGTTACAAAGATTGAAGACACCTGTGACACGAATTAAGGTTAAACAATTAGTTTGAAACATGATTAGAATGCAATGATTTCTAATCTTTTTTAGGGGTACCAAGAAATCTGTCCAGGCTGTTTTAGATTATCTTGGTAAAATAAACAGTAAGTCATTTCTCTTCAAAATTTTATTGGTTTAATCTATGGGCAGGCAGGTATATATGAGACTATTGCTTTTGGTTTAATCACTTTTCAGGATCAATGAATCATTGTTTCAAACAACTGTAAGGGTACCAACAAATTTGTCCACGTCTGTATAAAGGTCTTGCCCTAGTCAGTGAGAATCTCTTTCAGGATTCCAACTCAGGAGATCATGTGTGCAGAGATGTTATGGTGTGGCATTTCTAATGGTTATCTCGTTATCTGGTATAATGGCCCATGGTCTTTTAAGGAGACCTTGCTTAATGGGAAGGGGGCACATTGGCACTTTTCAGTGGCCAGAGGATTCACCAAATGACATTCATGGCAGGTGATGCACACCACCTGTTCACATTGCCACAAATGCCCACCCAATATAAATAAGCTGTGAGACGATTTAGTGTCTTGTGCTGCCTGAAATGCCCCATCAAAGATTGTGGTGAGCTGCATTGAAAAAGCTCTTTGGCACCAGCAACTGGGTGCTTTCCTCATTTGTTTGAGTGTCTTGTGTGATTTTATATAACCAGTAACAGGGGTTCCAAATACCTTTTGGGTAAACAACCCTAAATTGACATTAAAATTACATATTTATAATATAGGACTTCAGTAATTCTTGAACATTTCTTTTATACCCCTAAAATATATATGTGTAAGGTAAGTGACCAAAAACCAAAAGAATATTCCTTGTTCTTACTTACCAGACAAATAAGAAGTGTTGTGTTATAGGAATACACAGCCTGACACAGTCTCCGGCAGCATGAGTGGCATTGTTTACACATTCGCCTGTATATCTTATGTATATCTGGTTTTAAAATCAATATTCACTAGATTGCATGTCAGAGCCAAATAATCCTGGTCTGTCAGGTTTCCAAGTTTTAACTGCAGAGCAATGTTTATCACACTGACAAGCTCTGTCTTCCTTAACACTTCCCCTCCATCATCATTATTGTTATGGGCTGTGTCTCAAATCGAAAACTCTGACCAGAAAATCCAGAAGACTGGTAAGCAAAAAAAGATCTTTTGGTGGGTTTGAAGGCGACATGACAGGTTTTCAAAATTCAATATCTAACTATAATATGAAAATTGGTTAGTGTTAGTAATGTACATAATGTCCTGTTTGTTTAGTGGAGGTAGATGGATGGGGAAATTTATCTACTTTCATTGTGTGTCAGGATAAGCTAAAGTAAAGTTCGAGACGATTCAGGTTATTGATTCTCAAGCACAAAATTAGTTTGCTAGTTTACAGCTATTGCATTCTTATTTCCACAATTGACTATCTATAAAATTTAAATGAAAATATCTCTAAAACTATTTTTTTTGGATATTTTTCTAGATATATTACGTTGATTTCCATAACTCTAAGGAACAGGTACAAAAAGCTCTGAAACACAAATTTGATTTTGGGGCAGTTTGACTGTATATCTTCTTGACAAGATATTCTAACATGATGCCAGAATAATAATTGTAATATAAAATAGATTGTCACATGGCAACTTCATCTTCACCTGTCAAACTGCAGAGGAAATTTGGAGGTCACTAAAGAAAAACCCATAGAATTTGGTTAAAAAAACCTTGATTTGTGCCAAACCCCCAAGAAAAGGCTCTACCCATTTTATTGTCATTGCTGTCTTTGTAAAATAGGGATGACCATTTTTCAAACTGACACTTTGATATAAAGTATCAGAAAGCATTTGTAGAGTTATCACAAAATTGTAACACTGACCCTGTCTAATTTACATTTCAGCAGTGCAGTGAGTGTGTCAATCCACATACTCTTCATTTGATCTTCATTTTAATGTTGAACACCCCTGGCACTGCGATCTTTATATTACACCTACACACCATTTAAAAAAAAGAGAATGTTTCTCATAGGTTTGACTTCTCTATGCACGTCTCTAACTCTCAATTCAGCAGAAAATACTGTCACTTATCTGGGCCATTGACTGCAGGTTGCATGTTTGCATCCATCGTTAGAGGTTTAGGTCTGCGCTAAAATGAGCTTAAACTCAATGGGCAGAATTGTCCAGTTAAACTGGGTTAAGCTAAATAGGTTACTGAGCCCTTGTTGCTATGATGACATTCGGCAAAGCACTGAATATTTTTATATTTTGTTGTTGAATGGTGTATCATTTTCTCATTTATTACATTTAAATATTTATTTTTATGGACATGCAGAGTGTAGAAGTGAACAGTAACTCCAGCAATAATTTGTTATTTAATTTTTCAAGGCCTTTGAACGAGAAGATCTTGTTATTGCAGATCCTGGTTGGGAGTTTCCTCTACATAAACTGCTTGATGATATTCACATTTCTGACAAAGGATGTACTTAGGGAAGAAACTCGATACATTTTGTTTGCACAAACCCTTTTTGTGGACATTGCTTTCATACTGTTAGCAGACTTGCTTTCAGTTGGGACTTATTTCCAGTACCCGTGAACATGGGTATTTGATCTCTCAGTTTTGTAATTCAAAATTTTTTCACTTGTTGTACACCACTGACTCTGGAGAAACGTTGTCTCATTTCACTGTGTACTGCGTCAGCTATATATAGTTGAAATGACAATAAAAACCTCTTGACTTGACTTAACTTGACTTGCTGCTCTGTTCTCCTATGCTGTGTGTAATGCAGAGATAATGTTAGTCAAAGAATGGCAGGCAAATGGTCGTGCTGTAATTTGTTATCCTTTTCCTTTTTATGCTCATTATCATTGTCTTCACCTACATCAAGATAATGACTGCAGCCAGATCTGCTTCCTCTGAGAAAAAGAAATAAACCAATAAGAAATAACCAATAAGAAATCAACCACAGTCTCAGAACATGGCATGGCAGCTGCTTCTGTGCATGATGCAGTATTTTAACCCATATATAGAAATGGCATATTATAAGGTTGAAGAAATGACACTTAAGAATATAAAATAATCTTTTATATTCCAATTTAATATTTTTTTTAATTTGTACCATGTAGTCTTAGTCCATTGATTTATGGTCTCAGAGATGAAAAATTTTTCCATGTTTTAAGATATTATGCTTTGTGTGGTACTGAATGCCTTTTCTCTACATTAAGTGAAATCGAACAATTGAAAATAAGACCAATTTAAACAGAATACTGGATATCATAAAATCAGAGATTATTGTTTGTGATTTTTAAATTGTATGTCGAAAAATGACAGTTCCTTATTTGTACCTTATTTGTACCAAATATATACCTATATATATGGGAATTACTTCCCTTAGCACTGGCTGTGTACCTACATAAACCAGCAGTTATAACCTCGTAGTAACCTAGTAACCTCGACCCCTGTCATCTATCTAACTATAGGCCAATATCAAACCTCCCCTTTATCTACAAGATCCTAGAAAAAGTTGTAGCACTGCAGCTATGCTCATACCTACATAGGATTAACATTCATGAAATGTATCAGTCAGGATTTAGGCCTCATCATAGCACAGAGACAGTGCTGGTTAAAGTGGTAAATGACTTACTACTGGCCTCTGATCAGGGTTGTGTCTTCTTGCTTGTGTTGCTTGACCTTAGTGCAGCTTTTGATACCACTGATCATGCTATTCTCCTCGATAGACTAGAAAATGTTGTAGGCGTTAAGGGAACGGCCCTCTTATTGACTGATCGTTATCAGTTTGTAGATGTAAATGGTGACTTCTCTATGCATACTAAAGTAAAGTTTGGTGTTCCACAAGGCTCTGTTTTAGGCCCACTGCTCTTATCTTTATATATACTACCTCTGGGCAAAATTATTCGTAAACATGGTATTAGCTTCCACTGTTATGCTGATGACACACAGCTGTATGTTTCAGCAAAGCCAGATGACAGACACCAGCTTAAAAAATTGAATAATGTGTAAAGGACATTAGAAGGTGGATGCTTATTAACTTTCTCTTACTAAATTCTGAAAAGACAGAAGTACTAGGACCACATGCAGCTAGAAGTAAGCTTTCTGATTACGTAATAATTCTGGATGGCCTTTCTGTTTCATCATGTGCAGCAGTAAAAGACCTTTGTGTGATTATTGATTCCAGTCTTTCATTTGAAGCTCATGTAGATAATATTGCTAGGATAGCTTTCTTTCTTCTCAGAAATATTGCTAAGATAAGAAATATATTCTCATTACTCTATGCAGAAAAAATAGTTCATGCTTTTGTTACCTCTAGGTTGGATTATTGTAATGCTTTACTGTCTAGATGTTCCAGTAGATGCATAAACAAGCTCCAGTTAGTCCAGAATGCAGCAGCGAGAGTCCTTACTAGAACCAGAAGATATGACCACATCACCCCTATCTTATCCACAGTGCACTGGCTACCAATCAAATCTCGTATTGATTATAAAATACTACTATTGACGTATACAGCACTGAATGGTCTCATGCCACAGTACCTGAGCGAACTTTTGGTCTTTTATGATCTGCCACGCCTACTTCTATCAAAAGGTGCAGGCTATTTGTTGGTACCTCAAATAGTGAAGGCTGCAGCCAGTGGTAGAACTTTCTCTTACAAAGCCCAACAACAGCCTTCCAATTAGTGTTCGGGGCTCAGACACAGTCTCAGTGTTTAAGTCTAGGCTGGAAACATATTTGTTTAGTCAAGCCTTTTGTGATTAGTTTTCACTCAGGTTTGTTGATGGTGGAGTGGCTGGCTGCTTTATGTCCCAGGGCGCCCTCATGTCTGTGTTACCTTCTGGTCTTAGATAAAAGGTCTTAATAAAAATATATTTAAGATATTATTGCTGGTGGCCACAGAGGTAATATCCCATGCAGAATTAAGAAATACACTAATTTCAACTTATCGCTGGATGAATAGTTGATCAGTCATTGCAATATTAAGTTTGATAATGTCATCAGTCCCTCTCCCTGCCCTGTATGCAAACTAGAATGGATCTAGTAAAACAATTTACCTTGTCTTTGAGTTTTGACACAATGTATTTCTTTAGACACTTCACGCAGTGAAGAGCAACTGTTCTATAGTCATTTTTGTCAGTAGGGCAGGATTTTTTAGGAAATGGTGTAATGATAGTTCTTTTCTGCAGAGTGGGAACTGTGTGAGTCCAGTGACAGCTGGAACATAGGGAACCAAGCCGGGTTCAGCTCCTTTTTTAGCTCGACCCAATCATTATTACTACCCCTAAAAATCTACCCCTTTGCTATTGATGCAGTCCTTCATCCTTCAACTTGTTTTGTTATGTGTGGTTTGTTGTTTGGATACACAGTAATGCCTCTTTTGGTGACCACATTATCTACACAGAAGTTAGTAGTCTACTACAGTAGTCTGTAGTATGTTATTGTCTCTGTAGTCACATTCACATCTGTGTCATGTAGGACTGTCCAGTCTGTACACAGGAAACATCCTTTCAGTGCTTGTATGCTATCTTCCTCCCACACAGTCACAATCTTGGCCAGTGGCTTGTTGCTTTTTTAGCACAATATTGTATGTTGGTATTAAATGAACAGTGTTATGATAAAGTTAGCTAGGGGAGGTTTGGGTTTAGCATAATCAGATATGCGGGAAACACCCCTAGAAATGTTACCACTGTGAAGGGCATATACGGTGCAGATGATAATAGTTCTAAACTCCCTTGGGAAGTAAAATGGTCTCAGGCTTAGATATGAAAGTTTAACGTCAGGGTCACAGACAGTTTCCCTTACTGTGTACTGTTTGCACCAGTCGTTACTCACATACACATAAATGCCATTACCTCTGTCTTTTCCTGATGACTTGTCTCAGTCAGCGTGGGCCAGTTAGAAGCCCTCCATCTCACCCAGAGAGTTGGGAATGTCCTTGTGGAGCCAGGTCTTTGTCAGCACCATTAGACTTGATTCCTGGTACTCAAAATGTGCTCTGGCATTGATACAAAAACAGAATCTCAATCTGTAAATATTAAAAAAAAAAAACTATGTTTCTGGTTTTTGAATAAGCTCATGTTACTCATGTCTGAATTTAAATGTTAGTGACATGACACTGGATCCTACATTTTGAGAATGGAAAACATGCTTTATTCATTTTGAGTAACCAGTTAGTTTCCCAGAGCAAATGATGGACAAAATAATACACTGAGTAAATACATATATTATTAAAATATATACAACTGTATATGGACAAAACTTATCAGTAAAGGAGTGAAAGCAATACCACTCATAATTGTACTTTCCCCTGTTCATGTCCATTTTATGTTACAATGAACTTTATCAACTTGAATATATGAGGCAGCTGTTGAATGTGGGGCCCTTAAGTTACAGATACCTAATATTATAAAACAGTAATGTATCCAAATATTCACCCAACTTTTTCTGGGCTTAATTAAGAGTTCATTTAAGTACTCAGTAGCACATACAATATCTCAAAGGAAAGTATAGTACGTGGCCCTGATATAGCATTGAAAACCCAGTGTGGCCTCTGAGCCAAAAACAGGAACACATGATATTACACACATGCTAAATGACTAGCAATGCACTAAATCAAATACTGTGGCAAAGAGCAAGGTGTCTTCACCGCACACCTTCTCAAATGGATGTTTTTTAAGGGAAGTTGATAAAATTAGGTGAAAAATATTGTTTAGTTAAACTCATGTTCATGCAGTTATTTACACTGAAAGTCCTTTTTTATCTGAATACAACCTGGGGGAGAAAACCATATTTTGGTCCCACTAAAAATAAAAATAGAGGTGCAGGTGCTCCACTTGTTCCACTACTTAGATGCTTATGCCCCATGTTGCATTTAATCTTTTTAATTGAAAGATTACACATAACACCAAATGACCAAATTATGGACAGACATATTAGGATTGACTGACAAGAATTTTATTTCATTTTATGTATTTCATATGGAATTAGAAATATTTCAGATTTTTGTCAATGTCTCTATTAAATCATAGAAAATATGGTATATCTCCATAAAATGTACACAAAAATCAAAGTGTCTAATTACAAAGTCTAATCTAATAAAAATTAATTCTATATCCTATACAATGAACAACATATACATTTTTCATTTATCTCATTTGGCTGATGCTTTTATCCAAAGCCACTCACATTGGAGACAGGATACAAATGAGTAGTTAAGGAATAAAGGCCTTGGTCCACAGCTTGGTGGTGCTGTGATTTGAAAATACACCGTAGAGAGTTTTTCTACTATTTTAGAATCATAATGCAGTAACTATGAATTAACATGGAAGCATTCAAATATCAAACCATGACAAACATTTGGCTGATATGTATGAATTCTAAAACAAATAAAGATTTTAGCATTGGCATCTAAAAATCATATGCAATAATCCCTGGTGATGTCCAGTGTTGTGTTTAAACTGGTCTTATTTTCAATTGTTTGATTTCACATAATGTTGAGAAAAGGCGGTCAGTACCACACAAAGCATAATGTCTTAAAACATGGAAAAATTTTTCATCTCTGAGACCATAAATCAATGGACTAAGACTACGTGGTACAAACAAAAAAACTATTAAATTGGAATATTTTATATTCCTAAGTGTCATTTCTTCAACCTTCCAATATGCCATTTCTATATATGGGTTAAACAACTGCATTATGCACAGAAAGAGCTGAATGCCATGAAGCAGCACAGTTCTGAGACTCTTATTGGTTGATTTCTTTTTCTCAGAGGAAGCAGCTCTGGCTGCAATCATTATCTTGATGTAGGTGAAGACAATGATAACGACCATAAAAATGAAAAGGATAACATAAATTGCAGCACGACCATGTGCCTGCCATTCTTCGACTAACATTATCTCTGCATTACACACAGCATAGGAGAACAGAGCAGCAGGTGGGGCTGCTGCCCAATATCCTATACAGTTGAACACTGGAATTATAGAACTGATACTCCATATGATAAAAAGCCCATATAATCTGGTCCTGCTTGTGGAGATGTCAGCATACCTCAAAGGCATGCATATAGCCACATAGCGTTCCAGACACATAGCCACCAAAGTCAGTGGTGTACAGCAGCTGAAAAAGCTCTGAATTACATAGCCGAGAGTACAAATACCCATGTGCATAGCGTACTGGAAATAAGTCCCAACTGAAAGCAAGTCAGATAACAGTATGAAAGCAGTATCCACAAATAAGGTCTGTGCAAACAAAATGTATCGCGTTTCCTCCCTAAACACCTCTTTTTTTAGAAATGTGAATATCATCAAGCAGTTTATATAGAGAAAAATCCCAACCAGGATCTGCAACAGCAAGATCTTCTCATTCAATGGCCTTGAAAAATTAAATAAAAAATTATTGCTTGAGTTACTGTTCTCTCTTGTACTCTGCATGTCTATAAAAAATAAAGCCTTAAGTCTAATAAAGGAGAAAAAGATACACCATAAAACACTGAAAATACAGTTCTGTTTGTGTGAGGGGGTGGGGGTTAATGGAGGACATAAATTGTTGCAATGTGAGCAAAGCAATATGTTCATGATAATATTTCTCATGTATTTATACTGTTCTAGAGGTCACAGGAGTACCAATGTTGGTGCTGTTGTATTAATATTTAATGATATCCTTTTGATGATGATTGTTTCTTTATTATTTTTTTCTTACTTTGCATGATAGTAGGAACACACAATTAAATATTGTTATTACATATTAAATGGCATGCATTTAAAAAGAATATACCTTCTTGAGAAAAATTATGCCTCAATATCTGCAATCTGAACCACTATTGATATTTTCCACTTCTCTTATGCCTGTTTCTCACTTTTCTTGTTTGTTCAGGTATGAATTTACCTAAGGAGGCAAACATGAGTTTCTGAATAGTTTATTGCAGGGCATGTGAGCCTTAAATACTGACCCAGTTTGATGAAGTTGTTAGGTGACTGAATATTTTATATTTAGAGCATCATTCTGAATATCTTGTTGACATGTTCAAAGTGCCCCAGAATCAAAATCTGTGTTCTGTGAGCTTTTTGTACCTATTCCTTGGTGGTATGGACAACAATACAATAATACATCTAGACAAACATACAAAAATTGTTTTGGAGATTTTTCTGGGAAAATGATCAAATTTTTTTGATGACACACCCCCTACTAGTTTTGTGTTTGTCTAATTAAATGCTCTCTAGAACATGCATGTCTCTAGGGCTGTAAGATTTGAGTCCAATCTTGGAATTGAGTCTGGTCTCAAGGCCTTATCTATAATGACTTGGACATGTCTCTGACTTATTGGCATTTGTACTTGAATTGGTACTCATATGTTAGCTAGGACCTTAGTTCATCTGTAGTTGTAGCTAATATTAAGGTAAAGTTTGTTCTGATATTTTTCATCTCTGCCATTTTGAGAATTTTAATTTTCATGAGATAAAGGTCTGTTACCCAAGAAAGGGGATTGGTGAGAGTGATCAATCATAGCCATGGGAACATACTGTACGTCTTTTTCCACCCCAAGGTCTCAAAATTCAAAGTGACTCATGAGCAGAGCATGGTAGTGAGTGAAATCATAGTGCATGCTTGTCACTGATGAGTGATTTACTGCTCCCTGATCATGAACAGATTTCTGTGCACTCAATTCACAGCAGCTCACAAAAGCTCACTGTTCTGCATGCTTGTGTCAGTCACTCTCATGCTTTCTAATAACGGCATATAATTTCTTCTTCTAGAAAACATAGCGTAATCATTGGCATAATGCAAGAATGAAGCCAACTAGTTGATTGGTCTGCTTGGATCCAGTGGTGCTGCTTGGTGGTGACCCGGATTTCCACTTGGCTGCACGTGTGTCTGAGGTTTGCTTGTTAAAGTTTGCATGTTTTTAGTATTGCATGTTTTAGTCCTTTTTTTTATACTCATTTATTTTCTGCAAATTTCTCTTTGGTTTGCTGTTGTCCTGAAACACATTTCATGTACTATCCTACTGATTTCACTGCATGCACCATAGTGTCTGACTTTTGCAGCTCCTTGGCTTGTACTCATGTCGTCTCTGGCACTTTACACATGCTGACTGCCTTTTTCATTGTCAGATCCAGTTGTTCTCTGAGACCAATATCTGGTATCCCACAGACTATTCTGTCTTTGACCAGAGAGTCTCTCAGTTCTCTGTTCAATTTACAAGACTTGCACAGTATAGCTCAGCCAAGTATTGATCAAAGCCAACACCTTGTTTCTGGTTGCATATAAAGAATGTATTTCTCTCAAACATGACATTCTTGCTTAGGACAAAATATTCTTTGAAATTTGTCATTAAAATATCTAATGTCAGAGCTGCCTCATCAATTTGAAAGCTGTTGTATACAGTCATGGGAAAAAGAAAGTACATCCTCCTTCAATTCTATCTTGTTATTTAGGGCCTAAATAACAATTGTGCGGTCCTCACCAACTTCTATAAACAAACAAATAACCTCAGGTGACAAAAAAAAAAAAAAAACACAACAAACTTCAATATGTAGTCATTTTTTCCAAAAAGTAAGCCAACATTCAGAAACCAGGTGGGAAAAAATAAGTACACCCTTCTACTTCCACAAACATTAAGAGAGTAATTAGCAGCCAGGTGTTACTAAAGAGATTAGTTAATCATCAAGAAATGTGACTACCTATATAAAAGCAGAACTTTTGGTAGTGTGGTGTTCTGGAGCACTCAGGTGTATGTCTATGTCAGGCCAACAAGAAAGGGCATTTCTGCTTCCAGGACATGACTGGCCCTGATAAATATAAACTTAGAATTGAAGGTGGGTGTACTTTCTTTTTCCTATGACTGTATATCAAAGGTGTCCTTGCTATGGCATGTAAAAATAAGGATGCTTTCCATCATTCCCCCCTGCCCCAGTAGCAGCTAGATAGATACTGAATTGCCGTTTAATGTGTTTCCAATTGTCTTCTAAATTGCCAGTAAACTGAATAGGTGCAGGAAGACTTAGCTTATCCATGACGATATCTCTTGGTGTTGGAATCCCAAATGCTGGATCCAGTGGCTGCTGAATTGGAGGAGCAACATTTTATGAACTCCACTAACTATTTCCACTTCACTGTCATTGTGACTTAGGCCTGTTATCACTCATTTTTAGCTAGCATACTAACTTTTTTGCAGGCTCGTCTGGCATGGATGACTTCGGGTGAACAGCTACTCTCATTGCCACACCTTTAAACTAACTTCTGACACCATGTTATGCTTTTAGTTTTAATCAAGACAAAGACAACATGGGTTTAATATAGATTATCAATTACTCATTGTAACGGAGGTATTTCTTTTAAAGGGATTTTTATTTTGACGGGTTGCCCCGTTTTCAGTATGTTCACGGGAGATGCAAAGACGTCTGGGGAAAAAGAGAGAAGGCAGGTTTTTTTTTTTTACGAGAGACGTGCCATGATCGCTGTGTGAGAGATCGACAGTTTTGCAGTGGGAAACGTGAAAGACGATAGTAATACGCATTTAAGTTTAAGTTTGAGTTTTTGCGAATTAAGTGAACACTAATGCCATCATGTGAGGCTGGAGCCATGAGTTTCTTTCTGAACACTCTTGTTTCCAGAGTCATTTATGAACTGTGCTTTAGATTGGGAGACATTGATTTCTTCCTGCGCATCATTTAAGTGCACTTGTTCGCGAGAATGTGTATATGAACTAGAAGTGAGTTTTTCATGGAGTGTTTAATTTTTTTCTGCTCTCTCTGAGAATTTTTGCATTTTGGCCGAGACTGTCCATCACCTACCATCAGTTTTGCTTTTGGGAAACACTTTTCTTTTGAGACCGAGCTGCGCCATTTGGTTCTAGAAAGTTCCGGGCCACACTGATTTTTGCTCATGTGTTTTTATTATTAACCTGCCATCCTGACGACATCTCCTCACTGTCTATCTCCAGCTGTGTTAATTTTATCATCACAAGTCATTGCAAGTCATCTGAAGTTATCTCAAGCCATCTCAAGTCATCTCATCAATTTCATGGTTGCTACAGACTGGTGCAAACATTCTTTGCACACACACACATGAACTCTTCACTGATATATATTGAACTGGACTGTGAACTAATTGAACTGGGTTGGTGTGAGAACTGAATCATACGTTGATTCGTAAGAGTTGTTTGAACTGAGCCAAGAGTTATTTCTGAGTTTATTTGACGTGAATCATTTGAATTCAATTGTAAGAGTCATTTATATGGTTCAGAGTTTTGGTTGAGATAACCAGCACTGTTTGAAAATCAATATGTGTGCTCTGATGTTGAATTAAATTCTGGGAAACTTGTGCATGAAGAGTTAAACAGAAGTGTTGAACGGTTCATCCAAAGCTAAAAGAAAACTTCAGAGAACTTGTCATCAATTATTTGTTTTATTTCATTCTTTCATTTAACCAGAGCCAGTTCTTCCAAGGAAAAGTCCAGTTTTCTAAAAAAGAGAAAAAGAATAAACTACTAATTGTTAACGTGTCACACAGTTTGATTATTTGTGCAACTTACCTTGGAGTAGGGGCGTCTCACTTACACTATTAGGTTTAGGAGGGTGGGAATGTGAATGATTCATTTTACCTCACATGAACACACATTTCAGGGAGCCACTGTATTGACACATACTTACCTGAAGCCTACTTTTCCTATTCTTATAGTTCACAATAGTGTAAGCTAAACCATATACACACATAGTGCATACTGAGACTAAAAGTACTGGAGTGGGGACTAAGATCCTTTCACTTTTAGGTCTTCCAAGGACAAGTAGTTTCAAAGTAGTTTCCCCTACAAGACAGGACTGATAGTCTTGTTACATCATGAACTGCTCTGCATACAAACTTCACTTCATGCACTTCACTTCCTGCCCTTGCAAGGCATCCTGTAGTGATAGGTTATACGCATATAACAACACATATGTGGCAAAATGCACCACATTAAAATATTTACCAAATGCTCATTGACAGGTTCACCAATTTAGAACCCCCAGGGGATGTATTTGAATGAAAAGAGATACCTTAAATAAGTTTAGCTTAGACCTCAGATTTAATTACACCTGATGACACAAACAATATCAAAATGGATAGGGAGAAGGAGAACAGAAAATCTTTTCAGACATTTATCATGAGCTAACATTCTTTCTGGACTTTTTTGTGCATTATAGTCAGAAACATATTGTGCACTTATGAAAACTGCAACATTTTTTGGATTAGTACTCTAGCACATTGGATTTGTAATCAGTTAGTAATTTTATGTCAGTAATTTTTATAATTTCATATTTTATCAAACATTGGATATGTTATATGGTCATGTTCAGTTTCTGAGGCTTATTTATTTGTTTTGTACCATGGGAAGAAGAGGCCGCCTCACCTTCCTGTCTATGGGACGCCCCAAGACGAACCCATGCCTATTGAGCCGGACCCCACCATCTCCAGGCCAAAAGCAGAGAAGCCCTGGCTCGCCGGCTGTGCCCTTCACATGCCATTCCCACCCCATTCTCCCATGATACAGGTGAAAATTAATGGAAAGCCCATCTCTGCCCTACTGGACTCAGGGATACCATAACCCTAGCCTGCCCTTCGCTCCTGCCAGGGCCCCAGCTGGAAGAAGGAACCTTAGCTGTCACCTGTGTCCATGGAGACACTCGAGAGATCCCAGCCGCCCGAGTCTGCTTACAGAGCCAAGCAGGAGAATGGCCCGTCTTGGTCGGACTTGTATCCGAGCTTCCCATACCCCTCCTCTGGCGAGATTGGCCAGGCTTCTCCGCCACCTCGATGGCTCCCCAGCGCACCAAAGAAAAGCGACATAAATCCAGGCGGCTGAGGGTCCGGCAGGCCTACATGGCCCAACGTCACAGAGACACCAGGGCAACCTCAGCAGGTGAGGACCATCCTCCTTATAACCCTATGTCCTCTGTATCTTCAAAGGTTGCCCCGAGAATGCTGAATACTGAACGCAGAGGAGAACCCTGTGACCTGCTTATAGTCCCCCATTCCAGAACACCAGGCCTCTTGCATCTGGCCCATTCTCACCCACTGGGTGGCCACCTGGGGGCCTGCAACACCCTAGAATATCTATGACACCGCTTCCTCTGGCCAGGAATGGATGCTGAGGTAAAAGCCTTCTGTCAACAGTCTCCGTAATGCCAATGTACAGCCCCCCAGTGACCCTCTCCCGCTCTGTTGATCCCACTCCCCATCAATGGTGTCCCGTTTGAGTGGGTAGGCATGGCTCTGGTAGGGCCACTTCAAAATCTGTCCAGGGCCATGAGTATATCTTAGTCATCACGCCACCCGATACCCTGAGGCAATCCCCCCGCAGAAAGCCACCTCCTGGAACATCGCCCGAGAGCTCCTCCTCTTCAGCCGGGATGGAATCCCCAAGGATATCCTTACTGACCAAGGTACGCCATTCATGGCTAAACTAATGGTGAATCTGTGTTGGTTGTTGCAGGTAAGCCCCTGAGGACGTCCGTCTACCACCCCCAAACTCGAAGAGGATGCTGAAGCGGGTGGTAGACTAGGAGAAGAGGAACTGAGACCTTCTCCCCCCTACATCCTCTTTGCCATTCAGGAGACACCACAGGCTTCCACTGGCTTCACCCCTTTTGAGCTTCTCTTAGGACAGCGAGCTCGGGGACTGTTGGATGTGGCACAGGAGGCCTGGGAAGAGCAGCCCTCTCCGTATCGCTTCCTGGTGGACTATGTTCAGGAGATGCAGGAGAGAATCCTATGATAGGTATGGTGGCCACTATCGTTAAAGAACACATGGAGACTGCACAACAAGAACAAAAGAAAGCCTACAATCACCCAGCTCAACCTCGAGAGTTTCACCCTGGAGACTAGGTACTCCTTCTCCTTCCCAATGCCTTCTGTAAGTTCCTAGCTTGCTGGCAAGGCCCGTACATGGTCCTTGAGAGGGAGTGTCCTATAAACTACTGTCTGCAACAACCAGGTAAGAGGGCAGACACTAAGTTATATCATATCAACCTTCTAAAGAAATGGACTAACCTGGCACCTGTGGTGTCCGCCTTTGCAAGTCTTCCCACAGATCCCCAGGAGCGTACCTTGGTCCACAGAGCAGGGGAGCTCTCTCCAGCCCAGAGCCAGGAGCTCTCGGAGGTGGTGGACCAGTTCGCAGGTATCTTTTCCTCCACTCCTGGCCTCACCCATCTGGTCCACCATGACATCAAGACCCCACCAGGTGTCATGGTCCACCAGCAGCCCTACCATGTCCTGGAGGCTCGTCGTTAGGCAGTTGAAGAAGAGGTCAGCCGGATGCTCCGAGCTGGAATCATAGGAGTCCAACAGCCCCTGGTCGAGCCTGGTTGTTATGGTGCCCAAGCCCAATGAGCGCATCTGGCTGTGTAATGACTTCCAGAAGCTGAAGCAGGTATCGGACTTCGACAGCTACCCCCTCCCTAGGGTCGATGACCTGGTGGAGAGACTGGGGAAGGCCCACTACATCTTGATGCTTTACCTTACCAAAGGATATTGGCAAATGGCCCTCAGCCCAGAGGCCAAGCCTAAGACGGCCTTCTCAACCTCTGGGGGACATTGGCAATACTGGGTCCTCCCCTTTGGTCTACATGGGCCCCAGCCACATTTCAAAGATTAAAGGACATTGTCTTGTGGCCCCACAGACAATATACTGCGGCCTTTATCGATGATGTGGTCATTCACTTCTCCACCTGATCTGACCACCTACACCATCTTAGGGAGGTCCTGGGGGAGCTCCAGAAGTCAGGGCTAACCACCAACCCCTGAAAGTGTCAATTGGGGCTCATGGAGGCACATTACCTGGGGTACCGCTTCAGCCAGGGCCTTCTCATGCCCAAGAAGAAGATAGAAGCCATCCGCGATTACCCATGTCCCGCAACTAAGAAACAGATAAGTGTCTTTTTTGGAGTTGGTGGGTTATTATCAATGTTTTGTGCCCAACTTCTCTTCGATTGTCTCCCCCCTCTCAGACCTTACTAGAAAAGGTCAACTGGACCAGGTGAGCTGGAGTTGGGAGGCTGAGGAGGCATTTGATGCCTTGAAGACAGTGCTGACCAGTTCAGGAGTTCTCTGCAATCCTGACTTCGACCTCCCCATCAAAGTCCACCCCAAGACAGGACTGGGGTGGTGCTTTCCCAAACCTTCAAGGGGGAGGAGCACCCGGTCCTATACGAAAGTTGGAAGCTGACCCCCACCGAGAAGAATTATGCAGCAGTAGAACGAGAAACCCTGGCCATTAAGTGGGTGGTAGAAGAACTCCGCTATTACCTGGCAGGATGTCCCTTCGTCCTGGTTAGAGATTGTGCCCCCCTCCAGTGAATGATCAGGGCAAAAGACACTAATGCTCGTGTAACATGTTGGTTTTTGTCGTTGCAGGATTTCAACTTCCAGGTGCAACACTGCGCAGGGGTCCAACATGGAAACACTGATGGCCTGTCTCCCTGGTACGCTCTCTGGGGTTGGCTCACACTGGCAGTAGGTTCGGAGCTGAGGGGGGGGGGGGGGGCACTGTGATGATGGGCTGGCAGCCCGCACCGGGAAAACAGCAAGCGCTCCTCAAACTACTCGACGATGTAGTGTTTTGGACAGCAAGAGAGCATGTGGCTGCAGAGGGTGGAGTAATGAGGCATGGCTGGAAGCCACTGAGGACGGCGGCAGTTCTCTAAGTGGAGTCGTGGAGACACCGCAGGAGTATAAAAGTGGCCTGCGACCGGCAGCAGGAAGTCAACTTTGGGCCTAGGCCCGCCACTAATGTTTGTCTCTGTTCTCATTGCAGACGACAAGGAAGACAACATCCAGAGCCGCCACCACTGACCCAGCCTGCCTGCCAGCTGTGTGCAGAGCCCACCTGGGTCCCACCACTGTTGTTGTGACTACCCCGCCGCACACGCCTCCAAGCTCCCCTTCACCGGGATCCAGAGCACCGCTGCACCTTTTCCCCCTCACTGCTTTTGAAAAGAACTAAATAAAAGTCACCTCCACACCTTACTAATCTCTCCTGTGGTTCCTGCTCACCCCTCCTGCAGTAGCTAAGTGTTACAGCAGTACATTGAGAATGAAATTAGAAATTGTCTGTTGTATTGTGTACTGAGGTAATGCAGTGTAAATTAATGGAAAAATAATTAATAAAACACTTTGGGATGTGTTGATCAACACCAATGTGGATGTGGTGATGCAGCCCGAAGTAAAGCAGAGTTACTGGTGCCATGCCGAAGTTGATTATGTTCCGATAACAGCATGTGCAAAAGAGTTTTATTCATTGTATACCACAACAATTTGCCAATTCTAACTCTTTGTTTTATTTATGAAAGAACATGTCATATTCTTTACTCATATATTGTTACATTTAATGTTGTGGAACACGTCACATTATAGCACCTATAAGCAGTGAGCATTCCCTCAGCAGCCTCTTTTTTCTCTCATTTTTTTCCTGAACTTGTTAAGACAAAAACAAATGCTTTGTAAGCCATATGTTACCCATAGATTTCTGAGAAAACTTAAATGACCAGCTTTAGCTGATAAAAGTGCTGACACTGGAGACTCCTTGCAAAATTGTTAAATAAACGTCTTCTAACAAAAAACATCACCATAACAATTACACACTTTTTTCCCTCAATCTGTTTATGTGGAGCATTTGCCCCGTCCCTGTGTTTAATCTGATTCGGGACACCTTTAGCGCAAAGGCACAAAGATATAATCTGCAGTGGATATAAAAAAATTTAAAATGTTAAAATTGCAGGTTTTTGTGATGTAAAAAAAATAAACGAATATAAATAATGTCAGATCCTTTTCCACATTTAATGTGAAATAGCAACCAACAATATTCAAGTGTAAAACAAATAGAAAAAAATTGGAATAACCTGGTTCCACAAGTGTACATACCCCTTAATAATACTAATACTTTCTTAAAGCACCTTTTGCTTGTAATATAGCGCTCATTGTTTTGGGTCAGTCTACCAACTTAGCACATCCTGATTTGGCAATGTTACTCCACTCTTTCTTGGAAAAATGTTCCAGATCTATCAAATTGCAAATCCTGTGCCCAGCCCCCTTTAAGTCATTTCAGAGGTTTTCGATAAGATTTAGATCTGGGCTCTGACCAAAACAGTGATCTTCTTCTGAAGCAATTTCTTTGGTGACTTGGATTTGTGTTTTGTGTTGTTACAGTATCATGCTAGAAAGTTAAATTTTTCATCTTCAGCTGTCTAACAGAGGCCTGTAGGTTTTCTAATCTAAAATAGATTAGAATTATAGAATTATACTCAAAAATTTTTTTAATGAGAATGACCTTCCTTCTAGCCACTCTACCCTATAACGCAGACACCTGAAGAATAAGAAAGATTGTTGTCACATGCAGGGAGTGACCAGTACTTGCCAGATATTTCTGCAGCTCCTTTAATTTTGCCATAGGTATCTGGGCAGTCTCCCTGATATGTTTTTGTCTTGTTCTTTTGTCAATTTTGGAGGGACTTCACCAGTTAGAGGTACCCAGAAAAAAATTTAATGATAAATATTGATAATCATACAGTAACAGCTGATCTTTATTTGAGGTTAATCAGACCTCAATTAATTATTAATCACTTCACTGATGACAGATGTATGATAAATACTTCGTAACATTAGTTTGAATTTGATCAGTTAATTCTGAGCACAGTCACGTCCCATTAAAAAAGGGTGCCAAGAACTATGTTATTTTGTTGTAATTATGTTGATCTCCACTAGGGGTCACCCTCAGGTACTGGGTAATTCCTCTACCCATAAAAAGAAGTAGAGCAGCATTTCCTGTTAGGAAGCTGAAGAGGATGTTTGTTATACATGTGCTTGTGGTTTCTGCTTTCTGGAAACCTTTTATCCCTTTTCTGAGAAACTTTTTTTATGCTCAGGTGTAAGCATTATATCAAACACAACAACACTTTCTTACAGTGTGGTTGTGTTTAATATAGGCTACGTTGGTGCTAATGGTCAGCCTGCTATGCTAAATGTATGCTATGTTAATGCTGATACCAAATATGAATGATTTTATTTAATTGAAGCACACATTCTGCCTCATGTATTTGTCTATTGGTGCTATGCTAATATGCTATGGTACTATGCTTAACTAATATGCTTATGGCTAATTATTCCCTGCATGTAATTATTGTTACATGTTTGCTAGTGTAGGCTATGAGATTTTTTATTGGTACTACAACTAAAGGGATCTATCAGCTCAAAGGACTTTCAGTGGGGATTTGTCACAAGTGAGGGGCCTCCACAACCAGGGCTATGACTCAACCTCCCCTGAAAACCTTTTTCTGAACTGGCCTTAATCTAAGTGACTGTACAGATGTAAATATTGCGGTACAGTTTGTTTTGAGTGCATTTACATTCATGTATCAGATGGTCACAGATTGGAAGGTGCAGGGAAACCCTCCTTAGATTTAATTCTGTGTACCCCTTTTTATTCCAAGGGAGGTTATAAGTTATGCAACCAGGTTATTGTAAGATTTTACTTTTTCTTTTTTCCCCTAAAATGCTTATATATGTTTTCACTTAAATTTTATTGGTTCCTATATCACATTAAAGGTGGGCATTTATCTTGATTGCAAAAAACTGCAAATTTTAACAGGGGTGGGTAGACTTTTTATATCCACTGCATACCCAGTAGTATAATAAATAACTAAAACAAATGTGTTGTAATACTTATTCCTCTCACTGTTTCTCCAGCTCTCATAAATTCAGGAGCAGCAGGGAACTTGCTTGTGGCAGAAGTAGCTAATCTCCAAGAACAACTTCCAGGAAAGAGTCTTGTTACCATCAATTTCAGGGGTCTTCAATTTTATCTGCAAAGGGCCAGTGTGGCTGCAGGTCTTCATTATAGCCAAACTGGAGGCACACTTGATAGTTGATGTGAGACTAAGGTGAACTGATTAAACAAGTGAAATCAGTTGTGGCTCCTGCTTGGTTAGAATGAAAGCCTGCAGCTTCACTGGCCCTTTGTGGATAAGACTGTAGACCACTGTCTTGGGTGGAAGTCTGTTAGACAGTGGTAAGATCTACACCAGCATCATCACTCTTACCATGCATGAAGACTGTAGAACCTATTGTATGAGGGTTTGGAGGAAGACTCGGGAGGCAAGCAGAATTCTAGCAGAACTCCGGGCTCACATTTATTTACATCACACTTTTCAGCACAATTTCAAAGAACAAATCAACTGAAAAGGGTCTGCAGCTTTCACTCCATTCAAGTTCACACTCCTTGGTGTGTGGGTGTACATGTGTGTCTCTGTGTGTCGTACGCTCGTGATCACTTACTCTCAGTCTGGTTAAGGCTGTCACTGAATGCACAAGGAAACACAAATAAGTAGGCTGATGGTAACAAGACACAGGTGAGAATCATCATGCATTACCTGCCAGTTCAACTTGCCTCCTCTCTGTTCGCAGCTGAAGCTGGACCACGCCCCCCCACTGCCCCACCGTCCGACTCAGGCTGGGGAGCCATCCAGCCTGCAGCTGACACCCCCCCGCCCCAGCAGGAGAGTTAATACACCCCCCGGCCAATGGATCAGCTTGAATTTGAATTTTGAATCATGCGGTGGAGCAATTGGAGCGGGGTGTGATCAGAACAGAGGGTGAAGGGGTGCCCCACTAGGTAGTACTGGAGGGCAGCAGCAGCAGGCCCCCACACAAAACTGCTTTTACCTGGCACAAAGTACACTTGTAGGTCTCTGTCCACTGGACCAGATCTGGCACTTCCTTTTTAGTGAGGTCAATCAGCAGGCTGGTGATGTCTGAAGAATTAGGTACAAACCTCTGATAATAGCCATCCAGCCCCAGGAACTGCCTCACCCCTTTTTTGGTTTTCGGGCTCGGGGAGGCTGCAATCGCTGCTGTCTTATCAATTTGGGGACGCACCTGCCAATGGCCCAAGTGGAAGCCCAGATACCATACTTCCACCCATCCAATTGCACACTTCTTTGGGTTTGCTGTGAGTCCCACCCATCTAAAGGATCTCAGGACAGCTCTCAGATGTTTTAAATGCTGCTGACAGTCATTATTGTAAATGATGATGTCATCTATATAAGCAGTGGCATATGCATTGTGTGGGCAGAGATTCCTGTCCATGAGACATTGAAACATAGCTGGGCCTCCAAATAACCCAACCAGTTTTTTTGTGTTTAGGTAAAGGGTATGGGTGGCTGCATGTAACCACACCTCAGGGAGTTTCAATGTAGTGTTCTATGTAGTGTGCAACTGGGTAGAGGTGAAAACTCATCAGAAAATTCCCCTTGCAACCTGTGCTCTCTGGGACAGTGAGAGGTGGTCTCCACAGTGGTCTGGATGGTGGCCTGATTACACCCTGGGTCCACCAAGGCCTGATGTGTACTCCCATGTATACTCACTGACATGTACGTTCATGCTCATTCAGGGAAGGCCTGCAGTGCGTCAGGGATCTGGATCAGTGTTCCTGCTTCCATGAAGGAACGCTGATCCTGGAAATGCCTGGCTTCCCCACCGTGCCAACCAACCTGCCCGGGCTTTGCCGAGGTGCTGGTGGGCACAGAACCTTTGTAGGAGAGAGGGGAAGCTGAGGGGAGACATCAGAGAAGGAGGAGAAGGGGTAGAAAAAGTGGTAAGAAAACCGGATTCTGGGAGCCAGTTTCGGGATCCTGGCACCTCGATTCTGGGGAGCTGGGACCGGGAGAGGAGTATGGAGGAGAGAGAGAGAGAGAGAGAGAGAGAGAGAGAAAAAGTGTGTGAAGGGAAGAGAGATGCTTGGACCACTGCCAAGTGATCCTCCACCATCTGAATGGCTTTATCCAAGGACGGGGCCCGGTGGCACTGCACTCACCCCGCCATTCCTATTGGGATTCGAATGAGAAATTGCTCCAGTACAACCAGCTCGACGATCTGTTCTGGGTCCAACCACTGGTGACAGGAGTCCTTCAGCTGCTGCTTGTAGGTGAAGGCATGGCCAACCTCAGGGAGCTGCAGTGAACAGAAGCATTGGTGGTGCTCCTCTGATGTCCGGCCGACCTGCTGCAGGACTGCCCTCTTGACATTGGAAAACTCCCCGATAGCAAGGGGAGGACTCTCCTGCGGCCATTCCCATGCAGCTGCCGCACTCTCAAACAGCTCCAAGAAGACCTCCGGATCATCAGTGGAGGCCATCTTAGTGAGCATCAGGGGTGAAACGGTGGCAGGGGATACAGCTGAACAAGCGGTGGGCTGCAGCAGCTTCTGGATTGCCCGCCATCTCTCAGCCTGCTCCTGCATGAGGGCTTCAAAGTGCCGATGCTACCTAGTGTGCAAGTCGAGAAGCACGTGGTATTGGGTTTGGTGGAGGATAGTGAGGGATTTTAGGATCTCACTGAGTGGGAAGGCTTCCATGTGTGCATTTGAGTCTTCCAAAATCCTGGGTTTCAGCCACTGTAGAACCCAGTGTGTTAGGGTGTGGAGGAAGACTCAGGGGGCAGGCAGAATTCTAGCAGAGCTCCGGGCTTGCATTTATTCACACCACACTTTTCAGTGCACTTTCAAAAACTCAACGAAAAAAAACAAACCAAATGAAAAGGGTCTGTCATGAACTCGCGGCTTTTGCTCCATTGAAGTTCAAATTCATGCTCCTCAGCGTGTGTGTTGCATGCCCTTCCAGTTTGATCACTAACTCTCTCTATGGTTACAGCTGTCACTGAAAGCACAAAGAAACACAAATATGTAGACTGACGGTAATAAGACACAGGTGACAATTATCACGTGTTACTTGCTGGTTCAACCCCCCTCCTCTCCATCTGCAGCTGATGCTCGACCATTCCCTGGCTGCCATACAGGCCTTCTCCAAACTGCATTGGTTATGTTCAAGATAACAAAATTGCCTTATAATCACATGGTTATCCCTGGCTAGATACCCATAATCCCACTGTTTCATGGACTAATACAGAAGTAATATCCTGGAGTCCTTAGTGTCACGAATCTTGTTTTTCATTTCCCTGTCATTACATTCCAATTGAGAGCCCTAATGTTAAGAAAGTAGTTTCTCTACCCAAACTAGATCTCAATCTAGCCAAAGTGTTTAATAAGTCTAAGGACTCAGGGTTTACCCCCACATTGTCCTTGGGATTGTACTATCAAACATTTATCTGTTACATCCCTTCCTCATAGTAGAATTTATCCTCTATCTTTAAACAAGACCCAGACCATGAAAAAGTATGTTTACAGGCCTTGTTGTTAGGATAAATTTGTCCCTCAACCTCTCATGCAACTTGGTCCTGGAGAAATGTTGTTTCGTTTCACTGTGTACTTGTATATGGCTGAAATGACAATAAACTCCACTTGACTTGACTTGAACTGCTGAGCTCTTTTTGGTGAAGGACTGAGACACTATATTGATTATAAGGCACTAGATTCTGTCATGAGTTTGTGATCAAAAGATGAATATGATACGATAGATCAGAATTTCAGCTTTCATTTCCTGATATTTACATCTAGATGAAAAAAAATTGTAACATGTGACGGACAGGTGTTTCTTGATGCCTAGGTGTACCCTGTTAGATTGATTGTTTAAACAATTAATAGCTTTGAATGTCTGCTCTTCAAGATTGAGCCCTGTTCCATTTCTAAGTTATCACGTGTTGGCAAAAACTTGAATTAAAGCTTAAAGTCTATGCTTCAGTCACATCTTGACTGCTTCATTGCAAATCCACTGTGGTGGTGTACAGAGGCAAAATTACCAAAACTGTGTCACTGTCCCAATATTTATGGACCTGACTGTATCTATCTATCTATCTATCTATCTATCATCTAGCATTTTTAAACATTTAAACTGTTGTGGCACCATCTATTGTTGGATCTCCATTAAATTTTCCACGCTTTTTAAGAATGATATATGTTGGATGTGCTTACTTAATTTCATGCAGTGTTGAGTTTTCCTTAAGGAGCTAATGACTTTTGGGTACACTAAACCACACTCATTTTTGTAAATAACCATGTTATGAGTATCTAAATAAAAAAGTTTAACTTTAATTAATTAATTATTAACCTAGAGGGTCCAGAGAATTGTACTACACTGGTTTTGTTGTGATTGAGTAAAAGGCCTAGTTCACAAAAATGTTTTTTTTTTTTTTAAATAATCACAAATATTTAATGATTTGATTATGGTTCTTGAGGCAAAATTGTTAAGTATTAGGAGATCTAATATATGAATAACATGTTTGTGTGAAACATTGAATAATATACAATCATTTATACACATGTAAAACCTGATAGCACCTCCCGGTGGCTGATTTAAAATACAGCATCGTAACACACAATTCAAAATAGTCAATGCCCAAAATGGCAGACATAGTAAAACTGGGTACCATTTGACTCGGTATGCCTCACTGAATCTAAAGACACCACTTCCATGATTTTGCAACAAATTATAAAGAAATTATAAGCAAAAAGAGCAATTTTTCATACCACGTGACCAGTAGGGGGTGCTGTTCCAGAACTGCTCATGTCTCCTCAGCTCAAGGTTATTATAAGACAAACCGAGTTTGGTGTTGATATGCCAAAGCGTTGTGGAGATATAACCTCACATTCATTTTGGCATGATCACCACCATATTTGTTAATGCTTTATACATGAACAGTTTGGTCTATCAAAAATCTCTGAATAATTTCTGGTCTTCACTGTCTGAAGATGATCTGAGAAAATTTAGTGAGGTTCTGACGAACAGTCTAGGAGGAGTTTGCAAAATTAGATTTTTCAAAAAAAAAATTCACAATGGCAAAAATTTTTTGGCATATTTGATATCATTCTTTTTTGGCATGAGCCACGAAATATAACCAGAGTGGGTGCATGACAATAGGCTAACTAAATAAAAAATTATTAGCATTGATAAAATGTTCTTATATTTTTTGACCACAAGATGGAACTGCCCCCAAACTTTCTGAGTACCTTCAGAGCATGGGGATGATGACACTTACCAAGTTTTGTAACGATACTCCAATGCATTTGTAAAATATAGCTTACCACACAATTCAAAATGGCCAACGCCCAAAACACTGATTGGCTGATGGTGGCCATATTTTTCAAGATTCACAACTGTCGTCATAGACACTGATGGGACCTTGGACAAAGACAGTTCATACAAGTCGATTGGACCAATGGTTCAATATTTAGCATCAATTTCATGTTTTGTCCTGTTATAGCACCACCACATGGCCAATCTCCGCCATTTTATGTGACCTCAGATTGAACCCATACATAAGTTATAAGTGTGCCAAGTTTGGTGAAAATATGTCATTACGTTCAAGAGTTATAGACACGCCCTCTTCAAATGTTTTCAAATGTTTACGAGCCATCACAAGAGTAAACCAAAAGTTTAACTTTTTTTTTGATAATTATTGGTGCAAGGAGTCCAAAAAACCATTTATGTGCATGAAAAACTTGATAGTGCCCCCCCAGTGGCCGATTTGTTTCAAATTTCTCACTCACCTCCGGGGCCATTAGTCAAGCAAGTCCACCAAGTTTCATTCCGATCGGCCTTTGTTAAGCTTGTCTAATAGCTGCTGAAATTTAATTGGCCGATAGCAGATATTTTTCGAAATACGCGACTGTCCTCATAAATATTGATTGGACCTATGACAAAGACAATGCATGAAAATTTTCAAGTCAGTTGGACCAATATTTCGAAGTTAGAGCCAATTTCATGTTTTTTCTTGTTATACAGTAGCATCACTATTCAACATGTTTTTTGATAATTATTGATAAGGGGACTGTAGAGAATCTTTCTGCACTGTTGTGGGTCCAATCAGACAAACGGCCTAGAACTAGTTCATAAAAGTAGGTTTTGCAAAAAAATCCAATATGGCGGAAATGAAATTGGAGATATATGTGTTGTTCTTGACCCAATGATGTAAGACACTTTTTTTTGTTTTGATCACTGTAGCGCCACTGTGTGGCTGATCGAGGCGAGACTTTGCGCCGATGCGGACTGGAGAAGTATTACCATCCCTCAAAGTTTCAAGTCTCTAGGCCCTACGATTTGGTCTGCATGATCAGTTTTAGGACAGAATAATAATAATAATAATAATAATAATACTAATAATAATTTAGTAGTATAACAATTAAATCTGCAAGCAGCATTTTCAGGGGCCAAGCACCCAGACTCGGTGAGCCATACATTCACAGACACGCTGCAGTTGTTGCCTAAGCAATCAAAGGAAAGCAGAGCCATGACTTTAGGCAAAGAGATTCAAGAGTGATTCGTAGTTGCACTCATGATGTGTATGTTTTGACCACAGACAGTGGTGGAATTCTCTGATTGTAGAAGGAGAGGTCTAGATGAACAAATGGGCAGCAGGCTGGCTTTGCTGTAGCATTGTTTAGACAGGTGTCAAGATGATGTGAGCCAAATTTGGTGAAGATTAGCAAAAATGGCAGTTAGATGTAAGCATTTTTTTAGCATGTTATTATTACTTTCGACCAGTAGGAGGTGCTGGCACGAAATTTGTTGCGTAGCCTCAGTTCATGGTCCTGAAGATGCCCACCTAGTTTTGTGTCAGTGCGCAAAGTCATTGCTGAGATACAGCCTCAATTCCTGTTTGGCGGCTTCGCAGTCAGATTTGTTGGCCTGTTATGGACAAACTGTTTGGAATATATATATATTTTTAGTGAAGGTCAGCACCTCATTGGTAAGAAAGGGAACTGTTCTATGTTATAATATGCTGGCAAAAAATTTTCTTCTGTGTCTAAGTTTAAAAACTAGAGAGGAACAATAATGGCAAGGCAGTCAAGAATACAGATCACAGAGACTGAATATTTTACACCAAGTTTTTTAAATATGTTGACACATATTCCAAAGGGATGTCAGAATAAATGGTCAAAATATAAAATATTTTGTCACATGACACCTTCATGAAGATAGCTCACAAGTACTTTAATGCTCACATGCTCTGAAATAAACTGTTCAGAACCTTTATGTTTGCCTATTTTGGTAAATTCATCAAACCACACAAGACAATTGAGAAGCAGGGACAAATGGAAAATGTCTATAACAAGTACTCAGGACATTTCCCCGCCTACACCAGCAGAGGTTGCAGTCACCAGAATACTAGTTTGACATCTAAAGACTTGATTATACTTGCTTTTAACCACATGTTCGCATATGCAAGATGCCTGCCATGTGTATCCTGTGGTCCTTTGGAGCATTGCTTTGCACGTCCTAGGGTCAATCTTGTGAAAGGTCAAGCTTGTGTACCAGTCTTCTAGATTTTCTGGATTAGTAAATATTTTTGAATGTAAGGTCAGATTTTTCAAATTGAGATAAAGCTCATTATGATGGCAGAAGGTTCTAAAGAGAAACAGAGCCCGTCAGTGTGTTTAACACCGCTGTGCATGAAATTGCTAAACATTTTACATTTTTACTTACAGTTCGAGTTGACAAACCACAGTGACAGGGATTTTTTGGCTCTCCCATCCCATCTAGTAGATGTCGCATTTAATCTTCTGGTCTGGTCACAGTGAATAATTTGCCACATTACTGGAGGTTTGTACACAGTAAACTCAGTGGCCTCCCGTTTTTGAATTCTTGCAGATTGTCTTTCTTCAACAGTAGTGCAATGACAGGTCTTCTACTAGAAAAGCATTTTTAAAATTGACATCACACAGCAAAGACATATTAAAGTGCCAGGTTTTATGTTTGCAATAAACACCTGGCATGCCACCAGACAGGGATCAGAAAAGCCAAGCGGTTAAATAACCCAATCTTTTACAATATTAAGCTGGTGCTTAAAATAACTCGGTCTTGGGTATGAGGCTGTTCGTCACAATGCTCAGCCATGCCTCTAAGTCTTCCCAGTGGGCAATGGGGTCTGTAGTACAAGACATGTTGGCACACTGTAGGGGAACCTGGTGTTGGAGAGTGACACAGATCTTTACAGAATATTGGAGCCTAGGTGTAATGGGACAGCTAAGTGTCATTTCAGAGACTGTAATTGTGAATTTCTAGTGGCGTGTGTTGATGATGGTGGTCTCGCTGAGGGAGAATAACTAGTGGAGTGGAGTCTTTCTTTGTGCAACACAAGTCAAAACAAACAACTAAAGGAGAAAACTGAAAAGAAACAAAAAATATGTTCTTGATGAAAGAAGAACTTTTCCTGTTTAATAAGAGAAAACAAAATTAAAGGAACTGGATTTAGGGTAAATAAAGGAGAGGTTGATTAAAGTTCAAACTTTGCAGTGATTTTCATGGGACTCCCTACTTCTCTGTTGATGGTCCCCACAGGCTTGGTCTCTAAAATGGGACAGGTGAGATAGAAGAAGGCAGGAAAGGACAGGAAGGAACTGAATATGACTAAGGGCAGGAGACTGGCTCAGTTGACAAGTGGATCAGTGCCCCCTTCTCAGTGTCCAATTGCTGATGTCTACAAGTGGTGCCAATATGCTGGACTGGTGGCAGTGGCGAGCATTCCCACCTCCCAGCACGTGTCGTGCGTGACTCAGAGCCAGGCAAGCCAGGCTGCCAAGAACTCGCAAGGGGAAGAAATTATCGCTTCAGGAGCCACAAGCTAGGATAGTAAACAAAACGCCTTAGCAATGATGTAATGAAATAAAGATTGTGTGACTGTAACTTGGTAGGGAAGTATTGTCATGGCAAAAACTCTTCAATTTAAAATAAGAAAAAAGACTTCCAAAGACAAGGGGTTCTGGATACCAAAAATCAATAGACTTTATTGAATCAAACAAAGCCGAAATGTCTGCAGAGCATCTGATTTACATAGTCGTGGCTCATGCTTTTATACAATTCCAAAACAATGATCTCATTAGATGGAGTTTTCTCTTTTTTCTTTTAATCAGTCTGTTTATCTTAGTTTTAACTGTGGTGAGAGTTCAGTCACTTTATTTAAAAAAAAAAACATTAACCTTCATCACAACTTCAACAATGCACTTCAATAGTCTGGTAGAGAGAAAAACACTTTCTGTCTGGACTGGAAAAGATGCAATTTATGAAGGAAAACTGTGTACTTATTGTTTTTCCCAAAAGCACAGTCCACCTGCAAGGTCACACCAGTTTGTTTTCTTGATTCACATACACAGAAATATCCTTGTAAAACCATATGCATAAAGTCACTCTCTAAATGTAATAAATCTCTTATATTTAATTATACTTACATATTATTTTTTTAATAAAGAATTATCAGAAAAGATACAGTGTAGTGTATGAGTAAAACTCTGAAAGTTAGGTACTTGCTTGAATACATGAGGTGATTTTAAGGTCATGGTTTAACACAAGATCACATTACAATACTGTTGCCTAGATACTGATTGACATAATACTGATTAACAAATACTGATTGACAAATAATATTGATAAAGATAACAGAAAAATTCTTCCATAGTATCTACACTCTAGAACAGGGGTGTCCAATCTTATCCGGAAAGGGTCGGTGTGGGTGAAAGTTTTCATTCCAGTCAATCTTTTCTGTCTCTGATCTATTATCCGCAATAATAGAAAAGATACACACCTATGACTTGGTCAGTGCTTGCAATTTAGATTGAACTGCCTGCATTCTCCACCAAATTATGTAGGGGAAACCAGAGGTGGGTAGAGTAAGCAAAAACTGTACTCATGTAAAAGTATTGTAACTTTGTAATAAAAATGACTCAAGTAAAATACTCATCAAAATAACGACTTGAGTATGAGTAAAAAAGAATATCATAAAATGACTACTCTAGTAGTGAGTAACTTCATATAATGATTTATTACATCTATGATGCATTACATTCAAATAAATGATTATATGAAGTAATGTAGCAAATCATATTCTGAATAATTTTTTTTTTAAATAATAAATTGTATATTTAGCAAATAACATAAATTAAGGCACTTTTGCCACAGTTTAGTTTCATAAATCTTCCAAACTAGATTAATGGTAATAACATCTCATCAAAACAATTTTTCTTAAAATAAAAAACCTATACCAAATTCAAAACATTGTTTACTCTCTTAAGATTTAACAGTCCTGGTCTTTATTTATGTTTGTCCATTTGTGTGTCTAAACCTTCGTGTGTGTCTCTGTGTGTTCGTGGTGTGTGTGTGCGTGTGCATGTGTTCAAGAGGGTGAATATTGATCCTGTCTTAAAGAATCACTCAGTAAGGTGACGGTTGAGCTTCAAAAGTAGCTGACTCTTAATTTGAGGAAAAGAATGCAAATGATCTATACCTCCTGAAGCTGAACATGAAAGGTATTTATCCAGCTCTCCAGTCTGTGAGTTTTCTGAAATCATGGATGCAAAGAAGTCATCTTCATCAGAGTGACTGCTATTTGAGTGGGTATCTTCATCCAAATTGAAAGTGAGGTGACTTTTGATGTAGTCAAGCCCGGCAAAAAATAGAAATGGTATTTTAATCTGGACATTCTTCTGTAATTGGAACTGATAATATAAGCTATGAAGTCTAGCCTGTACATAAATTAGTAGTCTCCAAAGCCAAATGACTACTTCTTGAATTAATAGATACACTATATTGGCAAAAGTTTTGGGACGTCTGTCTTTACATGCACATGAACTTTAATGACATCCCATTCTTAATCTGTAGGGTTTGATATGAAGTTGGCCCACCCTTTGCAGCTATAACAGCTTCAACCCTTCTGGGAAGGCTTTCCACAAGGTTTAGGAGTGTGTTTATGGGAATTTTTAGGTGAATTAGAGCACATTTGTGAGGTCAGGCACTGATGTTGGACAAGAAGGCCTGGCTCGCAGTCTCCGCTCTAATTCATCTCAAAGGTGTTCTATCGGGTTGAGGTCAGGACTCTGTGCAGGGCGGTCATGTTCCTCCACACCAAACTCGCTCATCCATGTCTTTATGGACCTTGCTTTGTGCACTGGTGCGCAGTCATGTTGGAACAGGAAGGGGCCATCCCCAAACTGTTCCCACAAAGTTGGGAGCATGAAATTGTCCAAAATGTCTTGGTATGCTGAAGCATTAAGAGTTCCTTTCACTGGAACTAAGGGGCCAAGCCCAACCCCTGAAAAACAACCCCACACGACCATCCCCACTCCACCAAACTTTACACTTGGCACAATGCAGTCAGGTAAGTACCTGGCATCCGCTAAACCCAGACTCGTCCATCAGATTGCCAGACAGAGAAGCCTGATTCGTCACTCCAGAGAACACGTCTCCACTGCTCTAGAGTCCAGTGGCGGTGTGCTTTACACCACTGCATCCGACACTTTGCATTGCACTTGGTGATGTAAGGCTTGGATGCAGCTGCTCGGCCATGGAAACCCATTCCATGAAGCTCTCTACGCACTGTTCTTGAGCTAATCTGAAGGCCAAACGAAGTTTGGAGGTCTGTAGCTATTAACTCTGCAGAAAGTTGGCGACTTCTGCGCACTGTGCACCTCAGCATGCGCTGGCCCCTGTGTTTTTACGTGGCCTACCACTTCGTGGCTGAGTTGCTGTTGTTCCCAATTGCTTCCACTTTGTTATAATACCACTAACAGTTGACCATGGAATATTTAGTAGTGAGGAAATTTCACTAATGGACTTATTGCACAGGTGGCAACCTATCATGGTACCACGCTTGAATTCACTGAGGTCCTGGGAGTGCCCCTTTCTTTCACAAATGTTTGTAGAAGCAGTCTGCATGCCTAAGTGCTTGATTTTATACACCTGTGGCCATGGAAGTGATTGGAACACCTGAATTCAATGATTTGGAGGGGTGTCCCAATACTTTTGGGAATAGAGTATACATTACCAGCTTTTATGATGTTCTCCTCTGTGGTCCAGCATGTCCTGAATTTTGGTAGAAGAACAGCTGCAGCAATCAGCTCAGGGTCTTTCAGGGTCTCTCTCCAAAACGCTTCTGGATCCCCTGTTGTAGGGCTTCAAGGAGTGGTCCACAGACTTTGCAAGTTGGCTCCAGCCTCTTCAGCTTCTCCTGCAGCTGGTACAGCATTGGCAGATGATTCATGTACAGACGATTCTTCTTGAAGAATGTTCAGGGCCATGGCAACTGGCTTCACCACAGCAGCATATTCATTCAAAAAGCCCATTTCAGCTAGATTGAACCTATAAATAAATTTAATAGAGACTTATAACTTTCACACAACCATGTAAAATAATTTTGTTGTGGTCAGGGACAGGCCAAAATGGTGTGCTTAATTACTCTTTAAAAGCACAGTATGTAAATGTATGTATTTTTAACCCTCTATTGCATGGTGTTGCATCAGGGTAACATACCTTTTTTCCCTTAGTATCACAAACAAAAAAACAGACACCAATTAAAAATGCCTTGTAATTATTTGTAAAAGGGAGGACATAGCCTTCAAACTGACTGAAAGCTCTCTTTTGCATACCTGTCTTTTGGATTTTCTAGATTGGTTCTTTTGTATAGTCAGAATCTTTGGTTTGAGATGCAGCTCATGACAACAGTCACAAGTTTTAAAGAGAGTCCACGCAGAACTGGACTACCATGTCCTCCTAGGCCACAAGGACCCCAGGGCTGGACCAGTCACTGTGGGACACCTTGCTTACTCCCATCTTGAATATGGCATGGAGGTCTTCCTGAACCACCAGTTTTTATGTTCAGGTAAACGACAGGGGCATCTGCATACAACCACACCTGAGGAAGTCTCAATTATTGGTTGACCGATATGGGCTTTTCATTGGCTGATACCAATGCAGATATTTACCAAGTATGGAGACCAGTGGCCAATTTGTTGCAGATCTAATTTTTTGTTGTGAGGGAATCAGTCAGTATGAATTGATTCATACTGCCCAATGATTATGGCTGACCATTGACCAACACTGCTAGTTTTTGGGGTTTTTTTTGTCTCATATGAAACAGAAAAAAATTTGTCTAGCATTACTTACTAACAATAGTCAATATGGCAATATGGGATATGCAGTCTTGATGTTGGCCTGGCAGTCTATATCATATATATCATAATATACTGTGAGTCTGCAATATGTGTTATACAAGTATGTGGTATGCAGTATTTTTCAAGTCAAGTCAAGTCAAGTGGAGTTTATTGTCATTTCAGCCATATACAAGTACATAGTGAAATGAAACAACGTTTCTCCAGGATCAAGGTGCTACATAAGACAAACACAGAACAATACAGAACTACAAGGGACTACATAAATTATACAATAAAGTGCACAAGTGCAAACATGTGCAGACAGCACAAAACAGTACAAGACAGTACAAGACAGTACAATGACTACTGGGACAAACAATGGGCATAGTAAGTCCCAGTGCAGCGCCGACCAGTACACAGTTCTGTTTAAAGTGAACCTAGTGACAATAGTGCAAATAGTACAAGAGTACAAGTAGCTGAAATAGTGTAAACATAAGTGTAAACATAAGAGTAGCAGCCTATGAACAGTATAATATAATGAGTAATGTAGCAACATAAACATGTGCAAAAACTTGCAAAAAATTGCAGAGAGGATGGAGGATGCTCAGTTGTGTGTGTATATTGGTATGTGTGTGTGTATTCCTTTAGTCCAGTTTCTGAGTATTGGAGGTATGTGTGTGTGTGTTCCTTCAGTTCAGTTTCTGAGTATTGGAGGTATGTGTGTGTGTTCCTTCAGTCCAGTTACTGAGTATTGAGGAGTCTGATTGCATGGAGGAAGAAACTATTGCACAGTCTGGTTGTGAGGGCCCGAATGCTTCGGTACTGTTTGCCAGATGGCAGGAGGGTAGAGAGTGTGTGAGAGGGGTGTGTGGGGTCATCCACAATGTGGCTTTGCGAATGCAGCGTGAGGTGTAAATATCCGTGATGGAGGGAAGAGAGACCCCGAATTATACAGAGACCCCGCTGCACCTCCTCTCTGTATGCTGACTCGTCGTTCTTGCTGATCAGATCCACCACGGTCGTGTCATCGGCGAACTTGATGATGTGATTCAAGCTGTGCGTTGCTACACAGTCGTGAGTCAGCAGAGTGAACAGCAATGGACTGAGCACACAGCCCTGTGGGGCCCCAGTGCTCAGTGTGGTGGTGTTGGAGATGCTGTTCCCGATCCGGACTGACTGAGGTCTCCCAGTCAGGAAGTCCAGGATCTAGTTGCAGAGGGAGGTGTTCAGAACCAGCAGGTTCAGCTTTCCAATCAGGTGCTGAGGAATGATTGTGTTGAATGCTGAACTGAAGTCTATGAACAGCATTCGAACATATGTCTCTTTATTGTCCAGGTGGGTGAGGGCCAGATGGAGGGTGGTGGTGATGGCGTCATCTGTTGAGCGGTTGGGACGGTAAGCGAATTGCAGGGGGGGGGGGGGGGGGCAGCAGGGTCTTAATGTGCCTTATGACGAGCCTCTCGAAGCACTTCATGATGATGGGTGTGCAACGGGACAGTAGTCATTGATGCAGGACACTGGAGACTTCTTTGGCATGGGGACGATGGTGGTGGCCTTGAAGCACGTTGGAACAACGGTGCTGCTCAGGGAGGTGTTGAAGATGTCAGTGAAAACATCTGCCAGATGGTCTGCACATCCTCTGAGCACCCTGCCAGGAATGTTGTCTGGTCCAGCAGCCTTCCACGGGTTGGCTCTGTGTAGAGCCTTCCTCACATCGGCCGTGGTTAGACACAGCACCTGGTCATTGGGAGGAGGGGTGGTCTTCCTCGCCGTCACGCCATTCTGTGCCTCAAACTGAGCGTAGAAGTCGTTCAGCGCATCTGGGAGGGAGGCATCACTGTCACGGGCAGGTGATTGGTGATTGTAGTTGGTGATGGCCTGCATGCCCTACCACATGCGACCCTACCACATGCGATCCTGCCCGAAGTGTCCAGACATAGATTATGGTGAGCTGCATGGAAAAAAAGCATTTCCCTGCACCTCTTTGGCACCAGCAACTGAGTGCTTTCCTCATTTGTTTGAGTGTCCCATGTCACTTAATATAACCTATAACAGGAATTCCAAAACAATTTGGGCAAACAACCCCAAATTGAAATTATGAATTTTTCGCAACCCCAAGCCTTAACCACCCTAGTTTTTTTTTTTTTTATTCGATATTTATAATATAGGACCACTGTAATATTTTAACTTTTTTTTTATGTCAGTAACATACATATGTGTAAGTTAACTGACTATAAAACCAAAGAAATATTCCTTGCACATACTTACCAGTCTAATAAGAAGTGTTGTGTTGTTATAGGAATACACAGCCTGACACGACGCTGAGGAGCCTGGTTTATTAGCACGTGATCTTGCGTGCACATGCAGAAGCTGCGGCAGCATGAGCGGCATTGTTCACACATTCGCATGCGTATCTTTGTACAGCTGGATCATTTAAAAATGTCATTCACTAGATGTATGTCAGAGTCAAAACATTTCCAAGGTTTCCAAGTTTTAAATGCCCAGCAGCATCAAACAAACTGATGAGCTCTGTCCTTAAAACTTCCCCCCTCTGTCATGGTTATTGTCACAGGCTGCATCACCAATCGAAAATTCTGGCCTTTAGTACTTAGTACTCAATAACGTACATAAGTATGATAATTTATTTAGTGAAGGTAGATTTTCAACTGATTTGTCATTTCGAAAGCTTTGTGGTTTTGATTCTGTTATTTTTGGCTACACTTACATCAGGTTAAATGTTGGCTCTACCTACTAGGTTAAATGTTCAATTTTAAAATATTTGCTCACACTTCTCAGCCTCAACGTCGATGTCTGAAATATGTAAAATGCATTATATGCACATATATACAAATTCCAGCTGTTTTGTGTCTGACACAACAAGTCCAAGACCAGGACAAGCAGGGATCAAGTCAACACCAATTATTAAGAGTGTACCAAGTCAATAACAATTCCAAATGAACGTAAGACCAAATCAAGATTGAAACAAAAAACCATCAAATTCTTTTTGAGGCCAAGCCTTTACATCAACTAGTTGGCTTCATTCTTGTATTGCACCAATGATTAGGCTGTGTTTTCTAGAAGAAGGAATTGTAAATGATATCATTAATGGAGAGTGCAAGTGCATTATTCACAGGTGGAGAGTGTTGTGTAGGGCAAATTAATCAGACAAAATCACACCGATGTGAACCTACATGTCTCTTTACTTAAAACATACTCTCTCCTTCTTTCCTTCCTCTTTGCCCATCTATATGGACATCTGGTGAACAACTCCCCCTAGAGGATATTTCCCAATTTACAGTACATTGAGAAAACACACCTACCCCAGACTTAGTTATACCCCTACTGTTCTGCAGGAATGAACTCTGTATGTTGTGGTGCAAGAAGTACATCCATCATTCAGTTCATAGCTATGTGGCCCTTTATTCTTAGTTATCTGCATAAGATCACTTTGTATATTGAAGTGCGGATGTGTTTGACATCTCTCTCTTGCAGGAAATATTTGAAGTCAGTGGATAGAAACTGAGCGCCATTGTTGGTCACAGTCTCTAATGGATTACCTTTCTGGCTGAAGAGTGATTTCAGAAAGGTGGTGAAAGTAATTGCTGTCACTTGAGGTGCAAATGCCACCTCTGGCCATTTAGAGTAATAGTCCACTAATGCATTGGCATATCTGCAGCTAGCAGATCCTATCTCAAAGGGACCTATCACATCAATGCCAAGTTTCTGCTAAGGTCCATGTGGGTACTGCACAGGGGTCAGTGGTGCATGTGTAGTTCTCGTGGTCTTATCATTCATTTGGCATGTAGCACAGGTGGCAATTGTAGACTGTGCTTGTAAATCCTTTTTTAAGCCACCAATACAATTTCCTGAGCCTTTGCTTGGTCCAAACAATTCTCTGATGGCATTCATGGGCTAACCGAACCAGGCGTGAGCGTAAGGTAAGTGGCACTATAAGTCTATGGGTTCCCCTCAACACATAAGAGTCATCAAAAGAAAGTTAATCTCTTACAGGGAAGTAAGGAGCAATGTCAGCAGGTAGTGCTTTAGGTGTTGCGGGCCATCCATTCTCAACATACCTGCAGAGTATGGTAAGTTCAGAGCAGCGAATTCAGTCATGGGAACAGAAGACAGCAGGTGACTGCAGCTACAGTTTCAGGTTTGTATTCGGAGTCAACTTTACTAGGCAATGGCAGATGTGAGAGACAGTCATCAGCATGGTTGTCAGCACCACGTTTGTACTCAATGTCATAGTTAAAGCAAACCAATCTTGCAGACCATCGGGCTATTTTTAGTCCAGCATGTCCCATGCCTTTAGTGGTCAGAAGAGTAGTTAAAGCTTGATGGTCAGTTCTTAGGATGAATTTTGTGCCCCAGAGATATGTTCTCCAATTCTCAATGATCCAGACGCAAGCAAGAGCTTCTTTTTCAACAACAGAATATTTCCTTTCTGCAGTCTTCAGAGTTCTGGAGACTTTGAATATTGGGATACCCAGAGTGAGGCGTCTACTCGTTCAATAATGTCAGCCTCTTGCAATCAGTTCAGTTCCTCAGACACAGCATCCCTTACCGAAATGGGCAGTCAATGCAGCTTCTGCTGAACAGGCAAACTATTGTCATGCAGTTGTACTTCAAGTTCTTTGCACTACCCAAAGTTTGACTCACTGACGTTTATGTCCAGCACAGACTCATTGGAGGTGAGGACTTGGTTCCCCTTTGTGCACATGTTCAAAGAAGCTGGTCCATGCCCATTAATGGATTTCCACTTATCACAATGTATAATGCAGCTGGAACAGAACCCTCTACATGTTGTGTACGAATCTTTATACATCCCAACATGGGTAGGTTATTTTTTGAATAGGTGACAAGACGCATATCAGCATGTCTCAGTGGCAGTTCAAAGAAGTACTGTGTATATAGGTGCTCTGGCAACAAAGACACAGAAGCTCTAGTATCAACAATTAGTTCGTGAATTGTAGTGCCTGACAATGTGCTCAGCTCAATATTACACACAATCTTCTTTGAAACAGGAGCAGTGCTTGTCATGTACAAAACAGTCAACTCAGGCACTTAAATTTTTCTGATCTCCTGTTTCTGTGCTGATCGGCACACTCTGGCAAAATGTTCAATTTTGCCGCATGATTTACATGTTCTGTGCATAACTGGGCATTGCTTTGAGTTTGCTATATGACTATTTGAATCATAACAGTAGCATTTGCATTCAGAACTTACTCTCTTTCAGCTCTGTGATTTTCCCTGAATAAAAAATGTGTGCCTTTATGTGAACTTGTTTCTTTCTTTCTCACATGCAGTTTGCAAACTCACATGCATTGGCCATTGCCTTTTCTACTTGATTTGAAATTTGTATTGCTCTGTCCAAAGTTAGATCAGGTTTCAGCAATAACCCTTCACGAATTCGACTACTGCATACTTTCTCAACAATTTGATCTGTCAACATTTCGTCTTCTTTCTCTCCAAATGTACATAATGACACCATATCACGGAGCACAAATATTTTTGTCCGCACTTTGCTCCCTTTGGCGAAATTTATGCCTCTCAGCAATGACATTAACTTTGGGGAAAAAGTGTGCTCTTAAAGACATGAGTGCAGATGCATAGATTGTACCAGTATTTAGAGGAGTGTAGAAAATTTCTGTGCCTCTCTTCCAAGGCGGTGAAGCAGTGTAGCACACTTTCGACTGTATGACCAGTCATTTCCCTCGGCATGAATCGCCGACAGATAGTTTTCAAACATCCATGTTCCAAAAGTAGCTTCCAGCTCACCCGGGCATTGCAGGTATGTAGGAGGAAGAGGACCCATGTTCCCACAGCTATGATTAGTCACTCTCAACCAGTCCCCTTCTTGAAACAGACCTTGATCTCATTCCAAGTAAAATTCAGAGACTTTATTGATTCTCAAGCACAAAATTGGTTTGCCAGTTTGCAGTTATTGCATTATTTTTTTTCCACAAGTGACTACAGTGTATCTCTAAAATTTAAATGAAAATATCTCCAAAACTATTTTTGTATATTTTTCTAGAAATATTATCACATTGGTGTCCATAACACTAAGGAACAGGTACAAAAAGCTCTGTGTGGTTCCCTCAAAAATCGCTCATGACAACCCGCAACACTACAGCTCTCACTTCCTCTCACTTCCTCTCACTTTGTGTGTCTTTGTTCCAAGGGAAGTATTGTTCAGTGTTTTGCGCCTGAATTTGCCAAGCCATTTCGTTTTTTTTTTTTTGTCATGATAAACCAGTTTTTGACCTAGTTGTTTCCTCATTTGTGTATTTAGAATACCCTTAATATTGCTGTTCGTAGATTGCCTGACTTCTGCCTGCTCCCTGTTTCTGATTTTGGATTTTCGTTTTGGATCTTGCCTTTCTGATAAATCTAAATATGGATGACCATTTTTCAGCAAAATAATAATAAAATAATTACTCTTGAGTCCTGTGCTCTGTACTGTACTATTGTGTAGCTTGCTTTCCACTCTTGAGCATTTGTAGAGTTATCACAAAATTGAAACACTGTCTAATTTACATCTCAGCAGTGCAGTGATTGTGTCAATCCTCATACTCTTCATTTGTTCTTCATTTTAATGTTAAAAACCCCTGGCACTGTGATCTTTATATCACACCTACAAACCTTACAAAATATATAGTGTTCCCATAGGTTCGACTTGAAAGGATACACTTCATTCAGCAGAAAATTTTGTCATTTACACTTTTTTGAGTGTATAACAGCATGAAATGTTTTAAGTATATAAAAGCATGAGATTTGCATTCACATCTGAGAGACCATAACAAAGGCAAAAAAAAGAGCTTTTCACAGATTAACATTTAGACTTGACAGATATGCTTCTTTCTCACAAGTACTGCTTACATGAATTATTATAAACTAAATTTAATGCCTCCAGTTAAATTAATACCCAGACAAACAAGAAAAGTGAGAAATAGGCATAAGATAAATGAAAAGTATCAATAGTGAATCAAGTTGTGGGCATTGAATAAATAGATAGAATGAGTAGATAAGTAGGGTCAGACACTGCATAGTACCTCATAAAGCAAAATTTGTCTCAAGAAGGTCTTCTATTTGTAAATGTATATGCAGGACATATTTAATATGTAATGACAGTATGTAATTGTATGTTTATACTGTTGTGCTCAACTGTTGAGAAAGTGAGAAAAATAATAAATATAAAGAAAAGTGCATCATCAAAAGAAAAACATCATTAAATATTAATACTAACAGAACTAAAAGTGGTACTTATGTCACCACGAGAACAATATAAATACATGAGATATGTACTGCAACAATCACAAGTGAATTTTTGTTGTTGTTGTGTGGTGTATCATTTTCTCATTTATTATATTTAAATGTTTATTTTATAGACATGCAGAGTGCAGGAGTGAACACTAACTCAAGCAATAATTTGTTATTTAATTTTTCATGGCATTTGAATGAGAAGATCTTGCTGTTGCAGATCCTGGTTGGGATTTTCCTCTATATAAACTGCTTGATGATATTCACATTTCTGAAAAAGGATGTATTTAGGGAAGAGACTCGATACATTTTGTTTGCACAAACCCTTTTTGTGGACACTGCTTTCATATTGTTAGCGGACTTGCTTTCATTTGGGACTTATTTCCAGTACCGTGTAAACATAGGTATTTGTTCTTTCAGTTTCCTAATTCAGAATTTTTTCTTCTGTTGTACACCACTGACTTTGGTGGCAATGTGTTTGGAACGCTATGTGGCTATATGCATGCCTTTGAGGCATGCTGCGATTTCCACAAAAAGGAACAGATTATATGGACTTTTTATCATATGGAGTATTAGTTCTATAATTCCAGTGTTCAGTTTTATAGGATATTGGGCAGCAGCCCCACCTGCAGCTCTGTTCTCCTATGCTGTGTGTAATGCAGAGGTAATGTTAGTCAAAGAATGGCAGGCACATGGTCGTGCTGTAATTTTTGTTATCCTTTTCCTTTTTATGGCCATTATCATTGTCTTCATCTACATCAAGATAATGATTGTAGCCAGAGCTGCTTCCTCTGAGAAGAAAGCATCGACCAATAAGAGTCTCAGAACTGTGATTCTTCATGGCATTCAGCTGTTTCTGTGCATGATGCAGTTTTTTAACCCATATATAGAAATGGCATATTATAAGGTTGAAGAAATGACACTTAGGAATATAAAATATTCCAATTTAATAGTTTTTTTGTTTGTACCACGTAGTCTTAGTCCATTGATTTATGGTCTCAGAGATGAAAAATTTTTCCATGTTTTAAGATATTATGCTTTGTGTGGTACTGACCGCCTTTTCTCAACATTATGTGAAATCAAACAACTGAAAATAAGACCAATTTAAACAGAACACTGGACATCACAAACTCAGAGATTATTGTTTGTGATTTTTTAAATTGTATGTTGAAAAATGTAAAAAAAAAATTTGTACCAAATATATGCCTATATGTGTATATATATATATATATATATATATATATATATATATATATATATATATATATATATAGATAGATATATATATGGGGATTTTGTACAAAGAAGTATATTCGAATTTTTATTATTTATATATTATCTATTTCAACATACAATTAAAAAATTACAAACAACAATTTCTGATTTTATGATGTCCAAATAGGTTGTTCCAGATAGATAGATAAACAGATGATGCTCCATATTGCCCATGAAGACTGTGCTTTGTGCAAATGGCAGCATATCTCTGGTGGACTCTCTCAAAAATCATTTAATTAATTTTAAAAATATTACCTTGCATGTTCAAGGCACATAAATTATAATTCTCCATCATGATTAAAGGAAAATCTTCCTGGTAAATTATATGGGCTTTACAATGAAATGATCCTTAAAGGAGCCCAGGAGTACTCTAAGAGCTTCCCGCTTCATCGAAGATCCTGATAGTGTGTCTAGTGAACTCTTCTGATCTTTCTGGAATGTAGCAATTTACAGAAGTTTAAATCTGATAAAATATTATTAGATGGCTATTGTTGTCAACTGTAAATAACAGTTTCTCGATTTAGGACTATTGTTTTGAAACATTAGACAGTTTAGTTTAGAAGATAGAAACATTTGTATAACTGTAATTATTAAGTTTATACAGTACATATATATATATATATATATATATATATATATATATATATATATATATATATATATGTCTGTGTGTGTGTTCTGGTACTTCCATCCTGGTTAGTTTAATATGATTCTAATAATATATATATATATATATATATATTCCCTTTAATGTGAATTTCTGTAATTCCATATCAAATAAAGTTTTGGAGAAAATAAAATCCAGGCTGACTATCCCCGATGACAGACTCATTCTTTCCATTGTTGGTGATTTACTAAGATCCAAAATAACAATTAATAATTGTGTGTAGATAAATTTTGTGAGCAGTTAGTAATCACTGCAGGTGATTCTCAGTGTCTCATGTCAAATACTTTCCACACTTGATCACAGCAACATTATCATTATTTTTAGAAACTTTGTGATTATTTTGAGATTCTAAGTCATAAGTTTCTCATTATTAAGACTTAATAAATGGCATCATTTTGGTTTAAATTTCTGTACGTTTTAACATTGTATATTACACACTGTATAAGCAAGTTTACGCGAGAGATTGCCCAGGAAAAGCTTATATTTAATTGTAATGCCCTAGTATTGAGTGAGGGAAATGAGGACATGAGGACACGGGTGTTCTTCAGAGAACACCTTGGTCTTCAGAGAGATCAAGAACAAGGTAATGCACACCAAAGGAGTTGGATTGTGAGTTAAGGTGGCTTCAAATTAAAAAAATCAAATTGGACATTGAACAGCTGGAAAAACAGATCTCAGTATGAGAACTTATTTAATCATGCAACATGTTAGTGTGAAGAGTATGAATATTTACTAATGTAGCCTTTTCTCTATATATATAGCCACATGAAAACCAACAAAACTGTTTGAGACCTATTTGGAGCTCCAATTTTTAAGTGAAATATTGTGTGGTGTTGGCATCTCTGACTGCTGTGCCAGCAGGGTGGTCAACTGTAATAGGGTCAATCTCATATGGCGGAAGCTGGTTATGTGGTAGCACTCGCTCCTTTCTGATAGTGGCTACATTGTGCAGGATGGCACATGCAGCCACTATCTGTGATGCCCGCTCTGTTGACACTTAAGCAATGAAGACAGTAGAAGTGTGCTTTTAAAATCTCAAAGGTCATCTCGATCCTGACCCTGGTTTGACTGAGGGCCACACTGATGCGGTTCTGTGGTCTTGTCTGAGGGTCAGGATAGAGAGTTAGCAAAAACCTCTGGCATGCATAACCCCTGTCTCCTACCAACAGGCCATCAAATTGCCCTGTTGTAGAACAGAAAAGGGAAAATATAAGTTTTGCTATGTCACAATCCATTCCTTTAAAGTATTCTGTTCCCAATTTACCTTACCTTCCTCAAAGCACTGATACAGCACAGACTCCCAGAAAATTTGTGAGTCATGCACTGAGCCAGGCCATTTGGCATCCAAGCTTATGATCATACATTCATGATCACAAGTCATCTGCAGATGACCTTCGCAGTGTCGAGAGACATTCAGTGAAGGATCCAGTGAAAGCCGAAACTTATAGAGCAGAGATGAAGAAGCTTATGTGGACAGGAGTGGTCCAAGAAGTGACTACAGCCCCAGCAGACTCTGGCAAATGTTGGTATATCCCTCACCACCTTGTCAGGCCTAATGGTAAATCCCACCTTGTATTCAACTGTTCCCATCAATATCATGGGCGGAGTCTCAACCAGTACCTGTCACGCAGCCCTTTCCTTGGAGCATCGTTGCTTGGCGTACTCATCAGATTTAGGGAGCACCCAGCTGCAGTCAGTGGCAACATCAAGGCGATGTTCCATAAGGTCCACCTCCTTCCTGAGGATTGTCCCTTACTACAGTTATTCTGGCGTGATCTGAAAGTAGATGTTCCCCCTAAAACCTTTGAATGGCAGGTATTACCCTTTGGCACTACATGTAGTCCATGCTGTGCAACTTATGCTCTACAGTGCCATATGATTGAGCACAACAGGGCACACAAGTATCTCTGGTTCTCAGTGGAGAGATGTTTCTATGTGGACAACTGCCTCCAGAAACTGTGCACACCTGAGGAAGCCCGACACTTAGTCAACCGACTGAGATAGGTGCTTTCCAGAGCTGGATTTGAGTTATGCCAGTGGGCCAGCAATGTTCCCAGTGTTCTGAATCACCTACCGAATGAAGCCTGAGCTGAAAGCTTGGAACTTTGGTTAGCTCAAGACAAGTCTGACATAACAGAGTCAACCTTAGGCCTGAGATGGAACTGGCAGATCTATTCCCTGGCATACAAACACTGACCTGTCACTGACTCCCACCCTGAGGAATATCTACGAGATCCTAGATACTCAGTATGGCCCTTTGGGTTTACTTCTGCCTTGCACCACGTGAACTAAGGTCATTATTAAGCAGCTATGGAGTAAACAAAGAGGTTGGGATGATCCCACTTTACACTTGAGCGCCTACAATCCTGGCGAGCCTGGGAGAACGAAACATCCTCCCAAACATCACTGTCCCTAGGGCCTATGTCCCGCAAGAGGTCAAGTGGGATGGTGCTACCTGAAGTTCACATGTTTTCAGATGCTTGAGAGCAAGCATATGGAGCCATGGCATACCTGAGGACTGTTGACAAGACTGTTGACCTGTCGTTCATAGCCCAATCCCAAGTGGCCCCCAAACAATCTCACTCCATTCCTCGATTGGAGCTTTGCAGAGCCCTCATGACTGCTCAGTTAGTGGGATTGCTGGAGAAGGAGCGAACTTTGTGGATAGAGAATACAGTGTTGTGGACAGACTCTACCACTGCCTTTACCTGGCTGAACTCAGAGTCCTGTCACTACAAACTCTTCGTCGGAAACAGAGTAGCAGAGATCCAGGAGCTAACAGAGCAGTGTTCCTGGCGCTATGTGGATTCAGCTAATAATCCTGCTGATGACCTCATTAGAGGCAAATCTCTGAGTGCCCTTATCGAACAGAACAGATGGTCTCGATGGCCTCCATTCTTACTCCAGCATCCAGCTACCTGGCCAGTGATGCCAAGCATCGGCCTGATCAGTGACCACTTCAAATGACAGAAGTCTGCCTTTTGTGGCACCAGGACAGTGCCTCCTCAGTCCAGAAACCCCAATGCTTGGAACCATCGAACAAGATGGCAGCGCGGCAGTAGCACGCAGCGGCCACTCCGGATACGAAATGGTGCTTTTTTCGTCCTTAGGCCGACTTTTTAACGGCACATGGACATCGGAGCTACCGGTGTTCGTGTTTACCACCGCCAGACACTCATAAACCTCAAACACTACAACACAGCCTCTCTGCAAGATGATCTGTTGGAGAAGCTACGCGATCTCGGCTTGCTGCGGGGACCAGGCCTCCAGCCCTCGGCGTCGCCCGATGCCGGTGGCCAGGGGAGGGGACGTCGCAAGCGGTGCGCGAGAAAACAGAAGCGCGGCAAGAGGGCGGGGGTTCGTGCTAGGCTAAAAACAAACCCTAGCCGGCCAGCTCTCCCGTCCATCCTGCTCTCCAATGTCTGCTCCCTGGATAATAAACTGGACTACATCCGACTCCAGCAAGCTACGCGGCGTGAGTTTAGAGACTGCTGCGTCTTTGTTTTCACAGAGACGTGGCTCAACGACAGAGTTCCGGACGCCGCCAGTCAGCTAGACGGGCTAGCCTCGTTTCGTGCCGACAGAAACACAGCTCTGTGCGGTAAGGCTCGCGGCGGCAGCTTGTGTGTTTACATCAACACGGAATGGTGCAAGAACTCGGTGCTAGTCTCTAGTTACTGCTCATCGCTGGTGGAGTTTATGACTGTTAGATGTAGACCTTTTTATTTACCACGGGAATTCACTACTGTTTTCATAATCGGTGTGTACATTCCCCCCAGTGCTAACGCTAATGCTAAAGAGGCGCTCTGTGAACTGTATGGGGCTATTAGCGAGCTGCAGAACTCAAACCCTGACGGACTGTTTATTGTTGCCGGAGATTTCAACCATGCAAATCTCAAGTCAGTGCTCCCTAAATTCCATCAGCATGTGGACTTTGCAACGAGAGGGAAAAACGTGCTGGACCTTGTTTACACAAACATCCCCGGCGCGTACCGTGCGGAGCCCCGCCCCCACCTCGGCTACTCAGACCACATCTCTGTTATGCTAATCCCAGCATACAGACCGCTAGTCAGACGCTCCAAACTGGTTCTGAAGCAGGTGAAAACCTGGCCAGCAGGAGCCATCTCTGCTCTTCAGGACTGCTTTGAACACACTGACTGGCACATGTTCAGGGAAGCGGCAACTGACGGCGACTTCACTGACTTGGAGGAATACGCGACATCAGTGACCAGCTATATTAGCAAGTGCATTGATGACGTCACCGCCTCCAAGACCATCACCTCACGCTCCAACCAGAAGCCGTGGATGACTGCAGAGGTGCGTGCACTACTGAGGACTCGAGACTCTGCCTTCAGAGCAGGCGATAAGGTGGCCCTAAGAACAGCAAGGGCCAAACTGTCCCGGGCCATCAGAGAGGCGAAGCGCGCACACGCCCAGAGAATCCACGACCACTTCAAGACCAGCAGAGATACCCGGCGCATGTGGCAGGGCATCCAGAACATCACCAACTACAGGTCATCACCATCTGCCTGTGACAGTGATGCCTCCCTCCCAGATGCGCTGAACGATTTCTACGCTCGGTTCGAGGCACAGAATGGCGTGATGGCGAGGAAGACCACCCCTTCTCCCAATGACCAGGTGCTGTGTCTAACCACGGCTGACGTGAGGAAGACTCTACACAGAGTCAACCCACGGAAGGCTGCTGGACCAGACAACATCCCTGGCAGGGTGCTCAGGGGATGTGCAGACCAGTTGGCAGATGTTTTCACGGACATCTTCAACACCTCTCTGTGCAGCACCGTTGTTCCGACCTGCTTCAAGGCCACCACCATCATCCCCGTGCCAAAGAAGTCTTCAGTGTCCTGCCTCAATGACTACCGTCCCGTTGCACTTACACCCATCATCATGAAGTGCTTCGAGAAGCTCGTCATGAGGCACGTCAAGACCCTGCTGCCTCCCTCACTGGACCCCTTGCAATTCGCTTACCGCCCCAACCGCTCAACAGATGATGCCATCTCCACCGCCCTCCATCTGGCCCTCACCCACCTGGACAATAAAGGCACTTATGTTAGAATGCTGTTCATAGACTTCAGTTCAGCATTCAACACAATCATTCCTCAGCACTTGATCGGAAAGCTGAACCTGCTGGGCCTGAACACCTCCCTCTGCAACTGGATCCTGGACTTCCTGACTGGGAGACCTCAGTCAGTCCGGATCGGGAACAGCATCTCCAACACCACCACACTGAGCACTGGGGCCCCACAGGGCTGTGTGCTCAGTCCATTGCTGTTCACTCTGCTGACTCACGACTGTGTAGCAATGCACAGATTGAATCACATCATCAAGTTCGCCGATGACACGACCGTGGTGGGTCTCATCAGCAAGAACGACGAGTCAGCATACAGAGAGGAGGTGCAGCGGCTAACGGACTGGTGCAAAGCCAACAACCTGTCTCTGAATGTGGACAAAACTAAAGAGATGGTTGTTGACTTCAGAAGAGTACAGAGAGACCACTCTCCGCTGAACATCGACGGCTCCTCCGTGGAGATCGTCAAGAGCACGAAGTTTCTTGGTGTTCACCTGGCGGAGAACCTCACCTGGTCGCTCAACACCAGCTCCATAACAAAGAAAGCCCAGCAGCGCCTGTACTTTCTGCGAAGGCTGAGGAAAGAACATCTTCCACCCTCCATCCTCACCACGTTCTACAGAGGGACTATCGAGAGCATCCTGAGCAGCTGCATCACTGCATGGTTTGGGAATTGCACCGTTTCGGATCGCAAGACCCTGCAGCGGATAATGAAGACAGCTGAGAAGATCATCGGGATCTCTCTTCCCTCCATCACAGACATTTACACCTCTCGCTGCATCCGCAAAGCCACCAGCATTGTGGACGACCCCACACACCCCTCACACACACTCTTCACACTCCTGCCGTCTGGTAAACGGTACCGAAGCATTCGGGCCCTCACAACCAGACTGTGCAACAGTTTCTTCCCTCATGCCATCAGACTCCTAAATACCTAGAAATGGACTGAAGGAACACACACACACACACACACACACACACACATACATATACACACACACACACATATATACACACACAACTGAACTGGTCCAAAGGAACTCACGCATACATACATACATACATACATACATATATATACACACAACAGAACATCCTCTATGCACATGCACTGCACATGTTTTGCACATGTTTTATTATTGCTGCTACTAATATGTTTACACTGTTTACACTACCTCAGCTGTAATATTTGCACTACTGTCACCTTATCACTTTCAACAGGACTGTGTACTGGTCGGCGTCGTAGTTATGTACTGTCTGTTCTGTCTTGTGCTGTCTGCACATGTTTGCACTTGTGCACTTTACGTTTAATTTATGTAATTTATGTAGTTCCCGTAGTTCTATGTTGTTCTGTGTTGTCTTATGTAGCACCTTGGTCCTGGAGAAACGTTGTTTCGTTTCACTGTGTACTTGTATATGGCTGAAATGACAATAAACTCCACTTGACTTGACTTGACTTGACCATAATACCTGGCAGGACCTTCTGGACGTCACCGCCCAGGAGACACAGGTAGACTCTACTTCTAGTTCCACCCCTGAAGCTGACAATTAACACTGAGCAGAGATATCCTTAATATCAAGTGGGTTCAGCAAAAGTCCTTTCCCAATGACTATCAACACCTGAAAACTCGGAAATCAGTGTCCTCAGGGAGTCGAATGCCCCTGAAATGGAGGAATCCAGTGAGTTAATCAGAGTCAGGGGGTGACTAAGGAGATCTGATTCCAGCGAAGAGTCTACCCTACACCCCATTGTCTTGGATGTGTTTCATCCAGTCATAAGACTGCTGATCCAGCATTATGATCACAAGCTGCATCATTCAGGACCAGAACGAGTGTTTGCAGAAATACGGCATTACTATTGGATCCTCAGGGGCCGTGAAGCCATTCATTGGTACCAGCATACCTGCCCTGAGTGCCAAAATTGGAGGGCATGGCCAACTATTCCCAAGATGGTAGATTGCTTTGGACCAGTGCTGGTTAAAATGGGGAGATGCACAGAGAAGCACTGGGGAATAATCTTTAAGTGCCTAACGACGATTTCTTCTTAATGGCCCTTAGGCGGTTTATCGCCTGACATGGTACTCCCGCTGAACTGTGGTCCGATCAAGGAACCAACTTCTGAGGGGGGCGAAAGAAAATTATGAAAAGCCTTTGCAGGGATGGCTCCTGAATTACAGCAACAGCTCGCCTATCAAAGGATTCACTTTCACTTCCATCCCTCAGCAACTCCACATTTCGGAGGAGTGTGGGAGAGGGAGATACGATCTGTAAAGTCAGCCCTGTACACTACCATGGGAGGTCAGTCAGTTCCAGAAGAGGTCTTTCTGAAAGTTCTTCTAGAATTGGAAGCCATTCTGAACTCAAACCCTTTGGGGTATGTATCATCGGATGTAGCGGCCAGTGAGCCAGTGACACCTAACAGTTTGCTCATGGGGTGGCCGGATGGATCTTTGCCACAGTTGATCTAGCCAGAGTTGGAATTGTTGAGTCGCTGATGCTGGAGGCAATCCCAGGTCCTAGCTGATAACTTCTGGTCCTGGTTTATCCGCAACTACCTCCCCAGCCTCAAGACATGGCAGAAGTGGCAGTCCTCGCCTTCTGACTTAACAGAGAAGATGTTGGTCATGGTGGTAGACCCACAAATGCCTAGGGCCTTCTGGCCTGTTGGACATGTCAGCAAGACACACTGTATTCTGGAAGGACATGTCAGATCCATTGATGTAGATATCAAGGGGCAAGTCTACAATCGACCAGTAGCACGGCTGGTTATCCTACCAGCTCTATCAGATAATGGAACCAGTCCTACAAGCCCAAACTGAGTTAATTCCCTATACTTCCAGTAGTAGGCAGTCTTGTTTTTTTACTACCTGCTGAATCATAGTGTGATACAGAGCTAATTGTCATTGTGTGAATGTTAAGTTCCTTTTCTGCCTGTCACTCTATATTCAGTGGCGAATTTGGTATTCAAAGTATTAGTACATGAAAGTAAGTGCTCCTTGTTTCTTTAAGTATTAACCATGTTTGAAGTGTAGTATTTAAGTTTATGCGCTAGCGCGGACATGCCCGATATAAGTGTGATACCATGATATGTATATCTAAATCTCCACAGGCTAATTAGTTATGTTTTGTAACTAATCCTGTGTTAGATGTTACTGCAAAGTTAGATGTTGCAGTAAGTTAGATGTTGCAGTAACTAGTAATCTACCTGTAACCTTTAGATTAATGGTACTATAGAAGTGTTAAGCTGTATTAGTTTCTTTGAGGATGTGTGCTTGTATGTATAAAGCCTAGCGTCTCAATGCTAAAGTCATAGTTGTTGCCCTCAGTTATACATTCTATATGTGTATGCAGCTCATACTGTTATGTAAAGGGTAGTATGGTAGTAATGGTAGTAGTATTCTGGATTGAACAGTGACTGTTATTGTGGATATGTACACATTCTTACCTTATCTTAATGTACTGTATTTCAATGATATTTCAGACTGTAATTTAATACACTTTGGAAAGAAGCCCAGTCTCCTCATTATTCATGTCCTGACGGACATTCAGGGGTGTTCACTGCTTACACAAGCAGAGTCAGAGCCTATCAGTTCCTTACCTCTGTAATAGTGACTACAAACCAAAGAAATATTTCTTGCAAATAATTACCAGTCTAGTGGGAAGTATTGTGATGTTATAGGAATACACAGCCTGGCACAAAGCAGAGGAGCCTGGATTATACTTAGCACATGATCTTGCATGTACATGCAGAAGCTGCTGCAGCATGAGCGGCATTGTTCACACATTCTTATGCACATCCAGATAATTTAAAAAAGATATTCACTAGATTGCATGTCAGGCCTGTCTGAATGTAATTTCAAATATAATAATATTTTTATATTACTTTGTCAAATAAATGAATGAAACAAAAGAGGAGATAGTGAGTTTCTCTTATGATCCCATTTGTAAAACAAGCAACCCCAAGTTTGGGAACCAAATACACCACATGCAAAGGTAAATGTTTCATTTTTAAACATGAATTTCTGAAATATGTAAAATTCATTCCTGGTATATGCTATCTAAGTTATCTAGTTATTTTTTATCTGACACGCTAACAAAACCGACTTTTGGATTACAAATTGTTATAAAACAATGAGCTTAAAGGTAAATTAGTCAGGATTAGGACTTTTTTTTAAACTCTGAACCCCCAATGTATCTGCACATAATAATTTGCGTGAATGGTCAAGATTGCATTTCCCGTGCTGATTTATTTTTTGTAATTACCTCCCATGCTTTTTTTCTGCTGATCTTCACTATCGGTGTTAGCTACCATGGCTAGCTAGCATTACATACAGTATATTTCTAAGAAGCTAGCTTATCAGAAGTATTACCCTACCTGGCTATGGCTTTGTGGCAGCCGGGACGTGGTCTAGCGTCAGCTGCGGACAGAGAGGAGGCGGGTTGAACTGGGAGGTAACGTGATGATTCTCACCTGTGTCTTACTACCCCTAGTCTACTTTTTTGTGTTTCTAGGTTTTCAGTGACTCCCATAACCAGTGTGAGAGAGAGAGAGTGAGTGAGTGAGTGAGTGAGTGAGCAAGCTAGCTGCCTAGCGGAGCTTGCGAAGTTCACGTCACAAGGGTGACTGACCCTTTTTCTATTTATTTGTCCTTTTTTGTTGCATTTTTGAAAATACGCTGAAAACCACAGACTGAATAAACGCTAGGCCGGAGCTCGATTACGCCTGCCTCCCGAGTCTTCCTCTGCACCCTCACACACTGGGTTCTACAATGGCGCTGAAACCCGGGATCTGGGAAGACTCAGACACCGCCATGGACGACACCCCACTTGGCGAGATTGTCAAGTCCCTCGCCAGCCTCAACCAAACCCAATACCAAGTGCTTCTCGACCTGCACCATCTCCAGCTGTGTCCCCTGCCACCGTGCCACACGTGACACTCCTCCATGAATAATCCAGAGGCCTTCTTGGAGCTTTTCGAGCATGTGGCAGCTGAATGGGAATGGCCGGAGGAGGAATGGGCTCTGTGACTCTTCCCCTTGCTATTGGGGAAAGCCCAGCTTGCCGTCCAGCAGCTGCCGCCACAGACACAGATGGAGTATTCCAGTGTCAAGAAGCCAGTCCTGCAATGTGCCTCAGGCCTCCCACGATCAAGCAGGAAAGTACTGCATACCTGTGAGTATACAAGGGAGTACACATGTATACACGGGGTGTAATCAGAACTCGGTCCACCAAAGCCTGATTCAATGCAAAACTTGGGAAGTGCATGTTTGGTGAAGGTGAGCTGTATGCATGTTACTGGTGCCTGTATTAATAAGTTTATGGGGCCAAACATTTCTGTATGTTCTGGACCTGAGAGCAAAACTCCACACTTTAAGTCACCTAACACAGGAGAATTTGCGTCAGGCCCAAGAACAGCAGTCCTGATGGTATGATGGGGTACTCGACTACAAGAATTTGCACCGGCAGATAAAGTACTTGTTTTACTACCCATACCAAGCTTTAAATTACTTGCAACGTGGTAAGGATCCTTTGAGGTCACATGCTGAGTCAGAGAAGTCAAAGCAGGTTGAATCAACATTTAACGCATGTTGATCTTTACCTGTGTCTATCTCTTCATGAATAAATAATAAATAACTAATAATATTGAACAATTACAGCTCTTTTCTCTTGATTCCTGTACTTTGCTTATTCATTATGATTTAGTTGATAAGTCGAATGATTGTTGTTGTATTACAGACTATTCCACTTAGCAAATATAAATTTGCATTACTTTTACTTTAACCCACAGGCCTGTGAAGATTAATGTTTAAGGAAATTAATGCTTTTACCACTGTATAACAGTTATTAATCTTAGTCTTCTTGTTCAGCTGTGGCAGCTTCAAAGGCTAAGGTACAGTATAGCATAGGCTCTGCAACTAGCCAACTAGATAATTGATACTCAAGATTCTTTTTAGCATTTGATTATTTTAACTCTTTTGAAATGCAGACCTCTCCAGACTCATTCGTTTTTTTAGTGGAGGTCAGCACCTTAATGGTAGCTAATGTCATAATAAGCTGGAAAAACGCTTCTCCTGTGTCTATATATCTAAAAACTAGAGAGGACCTATGAGGGTAGGAACAGGGTGTGGTACATTTTTAGGATGTGTCAGAAATTTGGTGCTGGACTAGTCGATCAATACAGTCAGGATTGTAGGCCAGAGAGACTGAGGTTCCCACACCAAATTAATTACAGTCATGAAATGGCTTGAGAGCCATGATTTGATTTCTGCATGTTGGCATATTTCCTTTTAAAACAGGAAGTCTGAGTGGTAGTGTGTTTTCTTGACTCATTTACACAGCAGCCAATAGCATTTGAGATATGCTACAATTAATCTAAACCAACTTGATAGTAGCACAGTAAACTAGCTAAATACGGAGAACCATGAATGCTTTTACTGGTGGAGAGACCCTGTGTTTAACAAATTGCATTCTCAATCAGTCTGAGGAAGCAAGACATTCCGATATTGAACAACCCCAAGTTGATAAAATACTCTGCTGAAAAATGCCTGTCACATAACCTCAAATTTGCACAAATGACACCCTCTTTGAAATGAATAAAGTCCAGTCATATTTTCTCAACCAGGAGATTATTAGAAAAGGGAATAGTGTGCTGGAAGATGCAAGACCAAAAACATATTGATGAACCATGTTTGCTGCTAAAAAGCTACTACTGTAGAGTGATACCTGCCCCTGGGGGTGGGACATATAGGGCTGTAGTCAAGACCTCCATTGCCCAGTTGAAGACAAGGCCCATAGTTCTAGTAAACATGCTCTGTCATTGGTACAAAGTTTATCTTTACACATATAAATTGTATTTGTTTTTGTTGTGAAAACAGAATCTCTCTATGTAAATATTTAGTATTTCCACTATATTTCTGTTTTTTGAATGAGCTCATGTTAAGAAAGAAATGTATATGAAATGTATATCTGTATTTAACTGTTAGTGACATGACATTGGATCCAACATTTTGGGAATGGAAAACATGCTTTTCTCATTGTGAGTAACCAGTTAGTTTCTCACAGCAAACAGTGGACAAAATAATACACTCAGTAAATACATACTTTACTAAAATATGTATAAATCTGTATATGGACAAAATTTCTCATTAAAGCAGTGAAAGCAATACCACTCATAATTGTAGTTACCCATGTTTATGTCCATTTTATGTTACAATGAAATTTATCACCTTGAAAACATGAGGCAGTTACATATACCTAATATCATAAAACAGTTAGTTATGCATTCAAATATGCACCCAACTATATCTGGGCTTAATAGAGTGGTGCAGGAATGAGTCCTAAAACCCAGAAATGAGTTAGCATTTTTGCACTTCTGGTTTTTGGTTAAATGCCTGAAATAAGGTCTGTGGTTAACACAAGCTCAAGATATTTTCATGTTTTATTCTATGACATAAAATATAGCAGTAATACCCCACTTTTTTAAGCTTTTGTGTCTTGAAAAAGGCAGTTGTATAACCACTCTATTAAACCCAGATATAGTGGCTAAATGGAACTACAGAGGTTATCGGGGACATTAAACATCATCACACCGAACAGGAAAACCCATCTACTACAGCTTCATTGTTTTTTTTTTATAAAGATTGAAGAGTTCTCGAAAGCTTAGTGGTGGTGACGTTGAAGTCATGTGGTGTAGTTCGATTATAGACTAACTTTAGCTTTTTTTTTACTTCTGGTGATTGTATTTAGGCTTCAAAATTCATGAAAGTTGTGTTCATTTGTGAAGATTTTCTTGATTAACAAAACATGTAAGAATCATAAACTTTTGTTATTATTTTCTGCAATAATCCAAAAGCCAATGGAAAAGCATCTCCAGGTTACGCATGTTACCATGGTTCCCCGAGGGAACGAGACGCTGCGTCGAAACGCTATGGGAACACCTTCAGCGTGACCGCGCTCTGAATCGCATGCACGGGCGGGGTGATGTAGCGACCCGGAAGCATAAAAGCCCGAGCGGCAAATGCCGCGCTGGCTTCTGAGAAATGAGGCAAGCACGGCAGGGATGCCGGAAGTGTGGCACTGAGATGCAGCGTCTCGTTCCCTCGGGGAACCATGGTTACATGCGTAACCTGGAGACGTTCCCCTTCAGGAACTCGAGCTGCGTCGAAACGCTATGGGAACGAGTATGCCCACGCCACCAGACTTACAAATCCCTGCCTAGTGTGGAAAAGGCACAGCTCAAGGCAAAAGGACAGAGGAGCTGGGAGTGGCTCACATATCCAGGCCGTAGAACCTGGCAAACGTCAGGGGCGTGGACCAACCTGCCGCGTTGCAGATGTCCTGCATGGACACACCTGCCAGAAAGGCCTCCGAGGCCGCCACACCTCGGGTAGAGTGAGCCTTGATCCCCAAGGGTGAGGGGAGACCAGAGGACTCATAAGCCAGGGAAATGGCCTCCACAATCCACCGGCTGAGGGTCTGCTTGGTAGCAGGAAGACCCCTCTTCGGGGGACCAAAGCATACAAGCAATTGGTCCGCCCTCCTCCACAGGGCAGCTCTGTGGACGTACGCATCCAGTGCTCGCACTGGACACGTACAGTTAAGCTTCCGACGGTCGGGCTCCTGAAAGGGAGGAGGACAGAAGGCCTGCAGCACGACCGGCTGTGGTGCCGAGGAGGGAACTTTTTGTACTTTTTGTACTTTTTGTACGTACCCCACTCGGGGGTACAAGAACGCTTTGGCCAGACCGGGCGCAAAGTCTAAGTAAGAGGGGACCACGGAGAGGGCCTGAAGATCCCCCACTCTCCTAAGAGAAGAAATAGCCAAGAGAAAGGCAGTTTTCAACGTCAAAAGACGGTCCGAAATCTCCTCTATGGGCTCGAAGGGGGGTTTACAGAGAGCCTCTAAAACCACGGCCAGGTCCCAAGGAGGGACCAGAGATCGCACTGGAGGTCTGAGCCTCAGCGCATCGCGGAGGAAATGTGTAACCAGGGGGTGCCTGCCCACTGACTGACCACCGAGAGGGGCGTGGCAGGCCGCAATAGCCGCCATGTAAACCTTCAGGGTGGAGTGGGTCAGCCCCGCAGAGAGACTTGCTAGCAGCAAGCGGACCCCGTCCCGGCGCACTCTCTCCTCGGCCACGTCTGTACCATAGCATCCAGTCCTAGGGGAGCTGGATGAGTCAGAGAGAACCAGAGGGGACAATGCGATGTCTCCTGAGTCACAAACAGATCCACCTGAGCTCGGCCGAACATACGCCATATCTGCTCCACCACCTCGGGGTGGAGCCTCCATTCCCCGGGCATCGGCCCCTGCCTCGACAGGGCGTCTGCTCCCATATTGAGATGGCCAGGGATAAAAACTGTTCTCAGCGAGAGGAGTTTCCCCTGGGACCACACAAGGATCTGGAGCGCCAGCCTGTAAAGGGGGCGCGAGCGCAGACCTCCCTGGTCGTTGATATAAGAGACCACTGCCGTGTTGTCGGTGCGCACCTCTTAGGTCCGGGAGAAAGTGTTTCAGTGCTAGAAACACGGCCAGCGTCTCCAGGCTGTTGATGTGCCAAGTGAGATGGCGGCCGCTCCACAGACCAAGGGCAGAGCGGCTACTCATGACCGCTCCCCATCCGGTGAGAGATGCATCCGTCGCTAGCGTTACGCGGCGACAAGGAGCTCCCAGCACCGGGCCCTGAGACAAGAACCCAGGTTCCCTCCACAGGTCTAAGGCACCTAGGCACCGCCGCGTGACCTTGATCATGCGGAGCGGGTTTCCCCTCAGGGAGAACCCCCTGGTCTTGAGCCACCACTGCAGGGGTCTCATGTACAGCAGGCCAAAAGGTATTATGTTGGACGCAGCTGCCATCAGACCCAGCAGTCTCTGAAACTGCTTCACAGTGAGTGACCGGCCTTCTCTCACTCTCGCGACTGCTGTGAGGATCGACTCGATCCGAGCAGGAGACAGGTGTGCCTGCATCGTGGTCGAATCCCACACCGCACCCAGATAAGTGATTCCTCTGTACTGGAGAAAGCACACTTTTCTCTGCGTTTAGTCTTAACCCCAGCTCTTTCATATGGGCAAGAACGACATCTCGATGCCAAACCCCCATCTGCTCCGATCGAGCTAATATCAACCATTCGTCAATATAATTCAGTATGCGGATGCCCCGGAGTCGCATAGGAGCCAGAGCAGCATCCACACACTTCGTGAAGGTGCGGGATGAGAGTGCTAGGCCGAACAGAAGAACCCGATATTGGTAAGCTTCGCCCCCAAAAGCGAACCTCAGGAACTTCCTGTGTTGAGGAAGGATGGAGATATGGAAATATGCATCTCTTAGGTCGATCGTGACAAACCAGTCCTCGGAGCTGATCTGAGACACGACCTGTGTTACCGTGAGCATCCTGAACTTCAGCCGTGCGACTGAGATGTTCAACTGCTGCAAGTCCAAAATGGGATGCAGCCCTCCACCCTTCGTGGGAACAATGAAGTACCGGCTCTAGAGCCCGGACTCTCTGTCGCGAGGAGGGACCACCTCGATGGCCTCCTTCCTCAGGAGAGTGTGTACCTCCTGTTCCATTACCAGAGCCTGCTCGGGACCCACCAGAGTGGGAAGAACCCCGGAAAAGTGAGGCGGAGGAGAGCCGAACTGAATTCGATAACCTCTCTCTACAGTACGCAGGACCCATTGAGACACATTCGGCAGAAGTTTCCACGCTGCCAAATAGCTCACTAAGGGGATCAGCCCCTCGAAACTGACCTCTGGTACAGCGAGAGCGGCTAGCTTGGTGCCCTGGAGCGGCGAACCAACAGGGAACGACCGAACTAGCTGCTCCGAAGGCCTCCAAAGAGGCCGCGAGCCTCCCAGACCCGCTACATTCCCGGGCAAGAACTGGGAGAAACGCTCGCCAGAGACCGCTGCGCCCTGAAGCACCATGGCAGGGTTGGCAGATCGACCTCCCGAGGGCACTGAGGTGAGACGGGCACCGTATAATGAGGTGTACACCGTCCCACCCCAGAGGGGCCCGCCCTCGGAAGCCCTGGGCCCAAGGCGTCAGGGCTTCTTAGCCGCGGCCCTCCTCGACAAAAGAACGGTCAGATCCGTCTTCGTGTCAGAGGGACCAGGCCCAGAGCGCCGCCGAGACTCCCGGTCCCGCCGCGGGGGAGCACGGGAGGCGACGCTCTGTTTCTGTGCCTCCCTGTGAGAGGAGGCAGTACACGGAGGGGGCTGCCACCGCCCAGCAGCCCCACGAGCCAGAGAGTGGCGAGGGAGAAACCGCTGGAACACCGCCGCCTGCGTACGAGCCTGCTGGTACCTGTCGACGACAGAGCTAACAGCGTCGCTGAACGGACCAGAGGGCACCAGCCGGGCGTCCATAAGAACGACCCTGTCCCTCTCTTTCATGTCTTTTTCTCTCTTTCACTCCTCTCTTTCACTCTGTTGTATTGATATTTAAAGATGTTGTACATTTGATGATTAATGTTTCTCAACAAATGAGTATTAGGTGTCTGACCTTATTTATCCAAGGCTTATTCAATATCTGCAGCCACTATTGATATTTTCCATTTCTCTTATGCTTATTTCTCACTTATCTTGTTTGTTCAGGTATGAATTTACCTAAGGAGGCAAACATGAGATTCTGAATAGTTTATTGCAGGGCATGTGAGCTTTAAATACTTGTGAAGCAGTTTCATGAAGTTGCCGTATGACAAAATATTTTATATTTCGAGCATTATTCTGACATCATTTTTGGAATATAGATAGAATGTTTCTGTAGACTTCTGAATTCATTCTGCTGCTACCATCTTGAGTTCCAATAAAGATTAGTGAGCCCGTTCCAGAAGCAGCCATGCAAGCCCAATCCATGACAGTACCTCCACTGTGCTTGACCGATGAGCTTGTATATTTTTGATCATTAGTAGATCTTTTCTTCTCCATACTTTGGTCTTTCCATCACTTTGGTAGAGGTTAATCTTGGTCCAGAATGTTTGTGGCTCCTTTCTGTATTTCTTTGTGAATTCCAGTCTGACATTGTGATTCTCTGAGTGGTTTTCATCTTGTGGTATCCTCTATATTTCTGCTGTTGAAGTCTTCTTCAAATGGTGGCTTGTGATATTTTCACCTCTGCCTTTTGGTGGTTGTAGGTGATGTCACTGACTGTTGTTTTCTTTTCTTCACAGCTCTACCAATGTTTCTGTCATCAGCTGCTCTTTTTTTAACTTGGCCAACCTGTTCAATGTCTGGTTGTTAGTATTTCAGTGGTTTCTTTCTTTTTCAAGACATTCCAAATTGTTGTATTGGCCATGCTTGTGCAATGGCTTTGATCGATTTTCCCTCTTTTCTCAACTTCAAAATGGCTTGCATTTCCCTCATTGACAGTTCTCTGATCTGCATGTTGGTTTATCCTTTTTAACAACAAATGCAGTCTTCACAGGTGAAACCCAGGGCTCAAAACAAGAGTAGACATTCAGAGGTATTAATTTGTTAAACAGTCAATATAACAGGGCACACCTGGGCAACAAGAAAACAACTGTCAGTCACACGGTCCAATATTTTTGATCATTTGAAAAATTGGTGGGTTCAAACAAAAGGTGCCATGTTCTAAGTTGTTCAACATATCTAGATGTAAATATGAGGAAGTGAAAGCTGAAATGTTTACGTTTCATATTCTTGAAACATATGAATTCATATGAATTCATATTTCATCTTTTGATCTCAAATTCAAATGTCTTCAATGTATAGCAAAAACAAAAGAATTGGCCTTGCTGTTCCAATACTTTTGGAGGTGACCATATATCATAAATCTACAAAAAATATCCCATAATTTTGAATACGGGAAATCAACATGTGTTGCAAAATTATTTACAGATAAATAATGTAAATTTTACATAGGCGGATTCAGGTAGGCTCCATTAAACTAATATGATTTCTTATGTCAACTTGTTGCCCCAAAACTAATTTAGGGGTTTACAGCAACCGGGTTGAATACTTATGAACCCACAAGCTTTGTGCTTCTTTATTTGTAAATAATTTTTCAAACTGAATTGATTTTCCCACTTTTCAATATCCTGAGCTATTTTGAGTACATTTACATTCATGGCATTTGGCAGACGGCCTTATCCAGAGCTACGTACGTTTATCTCATATATCTCATTTTGCCTTAACCACTGAGCTACCACTGAATATATTCATGACATATAATGCTCTTTCAACAAACGCTACAAAATATATTAATATATACAATAAATATTTAAGCACTGTAATGCATTGTATTCCATAGGGTTAAATACTAATGCACTGTAAGCATTGTAAATAATGTTTAATATGCAAAGGTGAATGTCAAATTTATCACTAAACAGTGTGTTTAGGGTTTGCAGCGTGAGTTTGCATATCCTTATGGACAAATACCTAGTTTCCCTACTTTTAAATTTAAATAGAGAAACTGTCATCATAATGTGATCGATCTGGGGTAAATTCAGTTTGTTACCAGGTGATATTCATGATTCAAATAATATTTTATGAAAAAGGTCTTTCTTATGCAATCTTTGCCAAATAACGTTTACAGTGTTCTCAGTTACGAAAGCAGGTGTGCGCTTCTGAATGATGGAGTGTGTACTGTGCATATGTGTTGAAATTGAAGGACTACCCTCAGCTTTTCAACATTTTGTAATTAAAAGCTTTTCTCTAAGGCTGTGAATCATCAGATAATCACCGCTACTTTAAAGTGAACACACTGTTGGCACAAGTACTAGGGAGTGTTACTAACCAACCTCCATCATATCAGTGACAAGGAAATATTTTTGGAGATGTTTAGCAGGACAAAGAAGTGATTCATCCATTCAGCCTAGACCCCTATGACCCCTACATTAAACAACAGGCTCATTCTTTGCTCCACTGCTGACCTCATTATTTCTTTTTAAAACCAAAATCCTGTGTTGCATTCTCCTAAATGGACATGCACCAGGCAGCAGGAGCATGTGGCAGTGATGGAAATGCAAAGGTGAAGAAGAGCATGAACTGCTAGAACCACGCTTGGTACTTACACCACAAAACCAGTGGAAAAAAACACGGTGAGATCTCTCATGCTTATCCTTTTGAAATGGTATTGCCTTTTTATTAATAGAGTTATATATAATATGTGCGTAGGCAGTAAAGTTTGCAAATGAAATTGTTGAAAATTATCTTAAGTGTAAGAGTATTTATTTTCTAATTACCTGCATTTATTGTTTACCGTTATTCAAAATAGCTTTTAATATAATTTTGAGATCTTAAAATTATTGTTTTAAATTTAGTCTAGACATGCACTCATTTGTAAGCTTCTCTCAATATCTATTGTTCTAGCAAACTTCTAATCTCAACATATTTATACAAGGTCATGCAGAGAAATCTGTATATTTGATATAGTGCAAGAAACATGTATAACATTAGTAAACCTTCATAACATTAATGATGTAAAAAGACCTCTGCTGTTATAGTCAAAGATCACACTTTAAATTTTTACTTTGCTCAGTGAGTAGGGAATCAGAGGTTGAGTATTGAGCATAGCAAAACAATGGTATGTGGCTCGATAGTAGATATGGCAGCAGAAGTAATTACATTATAATAATTACAATAATTTTATACTAATTAAAACATTACATTATGAGGTAACTGACAGGAAAAGTCTTGGAGAAAGTGCTGTGGTGGTAATTGCGAACCCTTTAGTGGTCACACATTCTTTCCAGGCCAAGAGGATGAGCAGAAAAGTAGACAGGTGCAGTTCCTGGTTCAGGGAGCTACAGTCTTCACACCCAGGTACATGCACTGCACATTACTAACCTACATATGCTGATGTAAACACATTACATAATTAAGGTTACTGTATTGTGACATCTTTAAATGATGCTTTATACAATAACACTACTGACAAGTTATATTATATAATGTGTGTATATAAATGGGCCAGTGTTATGCTGTGAACATTTGTGTGCTCCCATTCCCATCTTGAGCAGTTTTTGATTTGGTTTTGACAAAAGTTTCCATTCAAAAAGCAATTCGAGTTTTGGCAGCTCTTTGTGCTCTGGGACTACTTGGAGGTGTTACTATAAGTGTGTGGTTCATAGGTAAGACTCTCTTGTTTTAAACATAGACAGGTACCTTGTGAATATATGATTCGAACATGGACATTTACCATATTTTATCTGTCTATTTCTGTATAGTCAAACTGCTCTTAAAGCCTACCTCAAATAGTCCTACAGGGTTAGAGGACACCAAGGAGACTTCATTCTGTAATATATCAGATGACAGCAGTGTGACTGACCCCAGGAAAGGTATGTTCAAGAGCCATAAAACTCACTGTGCTGCCTTTCATACCGGATGACAGTGGCACAAACAAAAGTGTTGGAACAATAAACTTCATGGTAAGAAAAAAAAAGCTAGCTACACAGAGAAAAAAGTGACATCAATGGAGTTAAACACTGTTAACAGTATTAACAGTATGTAAATACTGTATTTAAATAAATGCTGTTATACTACAGTGCAGTTGAATGCACAAATCTGATTGGTCAGAAGGTGTGCATTATTTTCATATAACAGCAGATAGTTCTGGCTGTAACATTAACTATAGGTTAATATTAATGCACTCGTTCTAATACATTGTTGTTTCTATAGTAACAGTTCATACACAGGGACTTGTACTGCAGATGCTCCAAATAATCTAAGACTAATCTAAGACTAATAATAAGCAGACATAAACATGTTGTTTAACAAAATAATTCGTATAATTGTTGCTGTGGTGTTTCTTTGTTAGGAGATGGTTATTTAACATTTATGGAAGAAGTCTTGATTGTAAATGCTCTCAGTCTCTGACAACAGAGTAACAGCTTTCCGATTTCTCCGTTTTCTTGGTAAAATGCAACACTATTGTAAGTAACTGTATGTACAATTCCTTTTGTAATAGTGTTGCCAGTGTGAACCTGTTTAACATTAATCACACAAGTTTCAATCTTTTGCACCATACTTATGCTAGTTCCAATAATTTTCTGAACCAAACTGACACCATTGAACATTCTGTTGCCAAATTTATGCATAATCTCCACAGTGCTGGGCAGTGCTTGGAGAGGTTTTGACTGAAAACGGCTCAGTGTTTTACAGAATTAGTGCTGAGAACTCTTTGCTTGAGATCCAGCTGGAGAAACTGCAAACGTGGCTGCCCGTGTGCTACGAGCGCTGGAACTCTTCATTAGGCACCCTCGTGTGCCGACAACTGGGACATCTGAGGTGGGCAAACCTGACAGCTCAATCACACACTTCTAGCTATCAACACCTTTTATTTGTAAGGCAGCTGTGACTGCTATCTGTGGGTTTTTTCAACTCTATTTATTAAGTGATGACCACGACATGCATTTACAAAGATTTTTAAAAATACACCCACATTTAGGGTGAAAAAAAGAAACAGTGGAAAAGTTTCTGGCGCAGTGGAAAGGTTTCTGGCAATGGCAGCAGTTGAGGAACAACATTCTGTTGTTTCTCAGATTTGAGTGAGACAGGATGAAAGTGCATCAAGGCATGAGTTATTACAGTATAACCCAGACCTCAGATACAAGAGATTTAGCAAACAAGAGTAGAAACAACCAGGTATACCAAACCAATCAAGGGGGAAACTGAAAATAGGTGTGCATAATCAGTAGTCTGATGTTTAGAACAATGCCATGGTAGTGGCTAATGGGAAATGGAGACTTAGGTGGCCATATTGTTAGGCCATGATGAACCCCAGGAAGCAGAGTTCACAGTGGAAACTGGTTCAGACATGACAATAAGATCGCAATATTGGCCCATGTTGGTGTGACAGAAATGTTTTTGGTAGTTTTGTGACCTTGGGTGTAACCTGGCAAAGAGCACCATAATTGTAGAAATGAGTAGAGTCAAAATAAATACATTATCCAAATTTTTATTTCACAAAAATTGTAAGAAATGACTGGGACAGTCATTTTCCCCTAGTGCATGTACACTAAGCAGGGGTCCCCAGAGGCACTAATGTACGTACAATTTTGGACCAAAGAAAGAACAGGAGAGGAACATTATCCAGTTTTCAAAGATTCTGAAAAAAAAGGTTAAGGGTATTTAAAACATGTCTCACAGTGGAGACAGAGTGGAAACCTTAACTGTCTCAAAGCCCAAAGTGAGCACTTAAAATTACTTAACACTTGGGAGAAGGAGCCACAGGACAAATGTAGTCCCGTAAAATCTCTTAAACCATCTGTCAAGATGAATAAATCTAGAAACCAAAACCAAATCCCAAACACAGTAGAACATGAAGAAGGGAATAAAGCTCAAAATACAGTGCCTACAAACATCCAAACACCCAGGAGTTAATAAGCATTTTAAATATTGAAATGAAACATGCTCAGAACAACAGAATCATTCAGTTACAAATCAGGTGGTATTATCAGATGGAGCTATTACAGTTCTGGGGGTGTTCTCACAGTGAAGCATATCACAACCAAATGAACAGATCTGACTTGATTAAATTGTCCTCAGTCTTGGCAGAGAGGTCTAGGAAAACATGGATTTTTATAATATATTTATCTATGACCTGTGTGCTCACTCTAGATTAGGCATTTGTACCTTTTTGGCACTCAGTTGTTATTACTAGAGTCACACTGACAAACATCTTAAGGTGTTTAAACAATGAGAATACAGATAAAAATTACAGAGCATCTCCCACACCTGTATCAGTTTTCAAGAACCATTTTGTAGGCTGACTTTTTCTACATTTCCAACAGTGCTAATAGTTGTTTCAGATGGGTTACTTCAGTTGTATATTACAGAATCATTTGGTGATAGGTCTCATGGTGGTTGACAATTACTGTTGTAAATCCTGTCACTTACCTAAATAACCACTGTTTATAGATTAACCAAACACAAAGGTGTGAATTTGACGGACATTGGGCAAAGCTACACAGATGGATTTGTTCAAATTACCTCAGAACATCAAAGCAAATTGGAACATTTATGGCAATTCAGGTACTTATTTTTGCCTACAAACTATAACACATAATTAGACATTATGAAAACAGTGGATCCTAGACATACAGTATAACCTCTATTAATTTTTTTTGTTCGCTTTTTGTTTCGTTTTGTTTTGTTTTTTGCTTTTAGGGGAAGCTGCAGCACAGGGAAGATTATAGCTTTGAAATGTTTTGGTAATACCTAAACTGAAATGATCTACAGCCAGAAGAAGCATGCGAAATATTCTGGTGAAGCAACAAAAATGTTGAGCTGAAACTGAGGCTGGTTTGTTTACTCCAAGTAGATTGTGGCACCAGGGCAAAGATACCCAGGATAATTGGTGGTGTAGATGCCACACTAGGCAGATGGCCATGGCAAGTGAGTCTCTACTACAGCAATCGTCACACCTGTGGAGGATCCATCATAACAAGCCAGTGGATCATTACAGCTGCTCACTGTGTGTCCACGTAAGATCCCTCAATAACGACTGCATTATCACTTACCAAATCTTGCCATAACTTGCTAATGTGCGTTCTGCCGCACATGGCATCCTTCCTGATTATTTTTCTTATTTAAGCTACAGGCTGCATCAGGTTTCCAGTTGGGTGGTCTACGCTGGGATTGTTACTCGTAATGCAGCTAAGTTGGCTCAGTATATGGGCTACACTGTGGAAAAAATAATCTACAATAAGAATTACAATCACAGGAGTCATGACAGTGATATTGCATTGATGAAGTTGAGGAATCCTTTGAATTTTTCAGGTGACAGTACCTCACACATAGTCCCTAAATTGCACTTTTCATATGAATCCCATTTGACAGCTAGGGCTGCAACAACTCTTTGACAAAATACATAAAAATTGTTAATAAAAAACAGTTGGGAACAAATTTCATTATCAGTTAGTTGGACCGTGTTATGAACCTATGCTATGGTGTGCTACATCACTTCATTTAAACTGAAAACACATTTGATGGAAATGGCAGTGCTGTTACACTATGCTATTGGCCTCATAATGTGTTTTCATGTGAGCAATATTTCAATTTCTATTCATTTGTTTGTAGTCAGTGTGAGATAAAGTGGAAGTGCAATGTGCCTGCGTGAATCATGCTTATTAACCACCATGTATTGAGTTGTCCTACCTTATCTGGTGTTCTACCTATATCACACATTTATGACCATATTTATCTATCTTTCCTGTCCTATTGGAAAACATCATCTCGTGCTACTTCATCCAAAGCGTTAGTAGTTCATATGATAACTCAATGGGTTGAAAATGAGCATGGTCTCAAATTAAGATTTTTTTTCTCATTTCAAAACTCATGTCATGATGCGTGTGAATTATTCAGTGTTGGGCAGTGAGTAGTGAAGCTATTTGTACCGTTTAGCTTGTAAGTAAATAAACAGATTTTTACTGGTTACCAAGACAGCCAGTAAATATATTAATTTTGCCTTTATTTTGAATTTGCCTAGTTTTAATTAAACAAATCATAATCATAATTTTTGGTATTTTAATATATTTTAAAAACAATCCAACTAATAAATTAATCAAGAAAATGATCAATAGATTAATCAATTATCAAAATACTTGTTAGTTACAGCCCTAATGATAGCACACAGAACACAAATAATATCCAATAGATTTATTTAAATGATATTAAATAAATATCCCTATACTTTATTGTCAGAAACATGATACAGTAACAACTTATGGAATGGCAGGGCCAATTCTTTTGTTTTTGCTAAACACTGAAGACATTTGAGTTTGAGATCAAAAGATGAATATGAGACGATAGATCAGAAGTTCACGTATGTTTGCGTCTAGATCTGTTAAACAACTTAGAGCATGGCACCTTTTGTATGAACTCACCCATTTTTAAGTGATCAAAAATATTGGAACATGTGACCAAACTGATGTTTCTTGAAGATCAGGTGTGCCCTGTTAGATTGAGTGTTTAAAAGATTTATAGCTCAGAATGTCTACTGTTGGTTTGAGCCCTGGGTTTTGCCTGTGAAGACTACATTTGTTGTTAAAAAGGATAAACTAGCATGAAGACCTGAGAGCTGTCTATGGGAGAAACGCAAGCTATTTTGAAGCTGAGACAAGAGGGAGAATCACACAAGCACTGGGCATAGCCAATACAACAATTTGGAATGTCCTGAAAAAGAAAGAAACCACTGGTGTATTAACAACCAAACAGGTCAGACAAAGTAAAGAAAAATGGCACCTTTGGTGACAGACCACACAATTTTTAGGTGAGGAAATGTATAGGAACAGATAGTCTTAATGTAAATGTTGTACCTCTTTCAGCTGCTCCCGTTAGGGGTCGCCACAGCAGATCCTCCGTCTCCATTATGGAAATCCAGTTTATGATCCGCATATTTGATTTGGCACAGGTTTTACACCGGATACCCTTCCTGATGCAACACTCTCATTTTATTTACTCTCTCACGGGTTTGGCACTAGCACTGAGAGTGCACTAGCTCGTGCAATCCCACGATTGGGTTTGGTGCCCAACATGGCGCTCAAACCCGCAACCCTGAGATTAAGAGTCTCATGCTCTACTGAGATTAAGAGTCTCGCATTCTTCTTTATGATGCTTTTCCAGGCTTGTACAGCAGCTTCTGACATTACATGAGGCTCACAAGGGAAGGCTTCACCAAATATTAGTTATAGAGATGCTGATTATTTTATGCAGTTTCATAAAGGGTGCCAATAATTCAGGAGTGGTCTGTAAATGTAGTCGTTTCATCTTTCATCTAAAGGAATGTAATTGAATATTACATATTTTTCATTTAAATAAAGACACCATCAGGCCAGTATGCCTACCACAGTATGACCATGAACTTCCAGGAGGGACACTGTGTTGGATTTCTGGTTGGGGACACACACAGCCTGACAATGGTAAGAGTATAAAATATATATTAATAAGATAAGGAATATAAAATAAATATGAATATTATTAATATTAATTAAATAAATGGAATAAAATATTAATAAAAATAAATGGAAATGCATTCAATGGAATTTTGTGCAAAAATACTATAACAATTTAATGGAAGATGGTAACAATGTTCTAACTAGTAGTAAAAGTCCAATAAATGCACATGGTAGCAGGTGAATTGCAGATAAACAAATGTCAATTTATTTTGTTCTGCACAGTTCATATTCCTGATACACTGAAAGAAGCTCAAGTGCCCTTGATAAGCACAAAAAAATGCAATAGCTCTTGTATGTATAATGGAGAGATCACACCACGGATGCTCTGTGCTGGCCATACAGAGGGTAATGTTGATGCCTGTCAGGTAAAGTTTTAATCTAAACAGACTTTAGAAATCTCCTCAAAACATTTTTTTTTTGAATAGCAAAAGGGAAGATGGTAAAAATTTTCTTCTTTCCCACAGGGAGACAGTGGAGGCCCACTGGTTTGCCAGGATAATAATGTTTGGAGGCTGGTTGGAGTTGTTAGTTGGGGAACAGGCTGTGCAGAGCCTAATCACCCGGGTGTATACACAAAAGTGGCTGAGTTTTTAGGCTGGATTTTTGAGATAATAGAGGTATGTTGCAGTAATGAACATAGGGGCCAGTAACTGGTCACCCTTGTGAACAGTGTTAACTACTGATGCAATTCTTGATATATTTTTTTTAAATTAAAATTGTATTTTTTTTCCCCTTCCATGCAGACTTACTAAGAACCTGAATGAAATTCTGCTATAAAAGAGCATAATCTCCTGAGTTGCATGTTCAAGATATTATGGACATTTTTGAGCTATATTTTTGTAATACCGTCACCACTATAATGTCATATCCATCAGGGAAAATTCACAGCCAAGCCACCAGAGGGCCCCCTGCCCCAAATTCTAGGATACGTATCTCTTGTCATACAGTCATTTCTGCTTCACAGACTATTTCACTTGCCTATTATGTACATCCATAGCTGTTTCCTATCTATACCTTATTGTGTTTCTGACCCTTGCTTAGTTTTGACTATTCTTTGGATTTTCCCTGCTAGTTTTGATTTTGTGTATGATCTTGGCCTATTTAACTTCTGATTGTGGATTGTTTCTCAGTAGCCCATTTAGCTTTTTATAATAAACACTGTGTTGTGTATGTTAAACATATTTATATTTAATTATTTTTTTTAGTTACTTCTTTATTTTAGCAAGCCCTACATCTCAAAGACTATATACACTCACCATCCACTTTATTAGGAACACCTGCACATTCATGCAGTTATCTAATCAGCTGATTGTGTGTCAGCAGCACAATGCATAAAATCATGCAGATACAGGTCAAGAGCTTCAGATATAGTTCACACAAAACATCAGAATGAAGAGAAAGTGTGATCTCTGTGACTTTGATCGTGGCATGGATATTGGTACCAGTTGGGCTGGTCTGAGTATTTCAGAAACTGCTGATCTCCTGGGATTTTCACACACAACAGTCTCTAGAGTTTACACAGAATGGTGTGAAAAACAAAAAACATGAGAAACGCCTTGTTGCCTTGTAGGTGGAAATGAGGAAAATGGCCAGATTTGTTCAAGCTGCCAGGAAGAATATAATTCAAATATCACTCTTTACAACCATGCAGAAAAGCATCTCATCATGCACAAAAGTTTGACCCTTGCGGTGGATGGGCTACAACAGCAGAAGACTACATCAGGTTCCACTCCTGTCAGCCAAGGACAAGAATCTGAGGCTATCATGGGCACAGACTCACCCAAACTGGGCACAAAATTATAAGATGTATCTTTTTGCTTTTTGTCCTGTTTACATTTATATATATATATATATATATATATATATATATATATATATATATATATATATATATATATAAAAACCAACATTCCATTAAAAAACAAGAATGGTACCTCCTTGCTGTATAGAATGTTCTACAGTATTGGTTACAGGAAGTATGCTGCAATATACTTCAGGATGTTTTCTGCCATTTTTGTAGGAAGTAAATCCAAAATAAATAAATAAATAAATAAATAAATAAACAAATTTCAGGGATTTAAAAAATTGTGTATATTCACTATACATATGTATACACACTATACATTTTTTTTTTTTTTTTTTGAGAGTGGGAGGAAACCAGAGAACCCAAAGGAAACCCACACAAACATGTGAGAAAATGTGAAACTCTGCAAACAGTAACCTGAGCTCAGGATCAAACATGGGACCCTGGAGCTGTGAGGCAGCAATGCTGTCAATTTTGTCTTCTTTATTTAGCCACGGGTTTTAATCCACCTCACATCTTATGTCTTGTCCAGTAATACAACTTCTGTTATAGATTCAGACTGTGTTTACATAAAAATCAATTCAAAGATGTTGCCTTTTATATTGATGGTTGAAAAAAAAAAGCTGAAAAATGAACACATGGATTGGGCTTCAGCTAAACTGGGAATCAGCTGTGATTGGTTGATTAAAACAGATTATATATATATATATATATATATATATATATATATATATATATATATATATATATATATTTTATACATCTCCCACCCCCCATCCTCACCATGTTCTACAAAGGGCCTATCGAGAGCATCCTGAGCAGCTGCATCACTGCCTGGTTTGGGAATTGCACCATCTCAGATCACAAGACCCTGCATCGGATGGTGAGGACAGCTGAGATCATCGGGGTCTCTCTTCCCTTGATCACAGACACTTACACCACACGCTGCATCCGCAAAGCCACCATCATTGTGGATGACCCACGCACCCCTCACACAAACTCTTCACCCTCCTGCCGTCTGGCAAACAGTACCGAAGCATTCGGGCCCTCACAGCCAGACTGTGCAACAGTTTCTTCCCCCAAGCCAGCAGACTCCTCAGCATTCAGAGACTGGACTGACAGCACACACACTCAACTGAACATCACCCCATTCTCTTTGCAATTTTTGCACATCTCTGTATTCAATTTCTGCTGCTACAATATTTATAATATACTGTATATAATTTTTATACTCTCTACCTGGCTGCTACTCCTTATGTTTACATTACAGCAACTTATATTGTTACTCACTTTGTTGCACTACTGTTATCTGATTGACTTTCTACGAGAACTGTGTACTAGTCGGCACTGCACTGTAACTTACTGTGCCCATTGACTTGTTTTAGTAGTTTTGTACTATTTTGTGCTGTCTGCACATGTCTGCACTGTGCACTTTATGTAAATATATGTAGTTCTGTGTTTGTTTTATGTAGCACCATGGTCCTGGAGGAACGCTGTTTAGTTTCACTGTGTACTAACTAGCTGTATATGGTTGAAATGACAATAAAGGCACTTGACCTGATATTTTTATTAGGCTTTGAATACATTTTTTAAAAAAATGCCATAGGAATAGGAATATATGCAGCCATGTATTGATACATGCATGGAACTAATTGTTAAGAAAAAAAAGAAAAAGTAAAGCTCATAGGGCTGATTTTGTTTTGATGCCACCAAACGCCATCTATTGGACGTCAACAGAAACTGGCTGAATCTCAAATTGCTTACGTTCGAACATAGTGCCCTATAGAGGGTGTAAGAAGCCTTCATACCCTACATAGTGCACCAGTATAGTAAGTAGTGATCTGTTTGGGAGTCAGCTGTTAGTTGGGACTCGTATCTATGGAAACGGACGATACTAACTCAGGTCGGTCCGCTATAGGCCAGTTTAATTAGTTTGAAAGCTTAGTTTACTTAAGTGAAACATTTGCGACCAAAGCGGATAACTAACTAACTTATCCAAGTTAACGCGGCGTTAACCTACTAGATAGCGAATTTATCTAGTTATACGCGAGGTTTAGACAAGCAGTGACGCATAGTTAGCCAACTAAATTATCTAATCATAGATAACGTGTTAAAGCATGGACATTTCCGCATGTCAGAATGCTGCTCTAAACCATGTGAACCAGTTTTGGTCCATGCTGGATGATATGGCCCAAAATAATCCTGACGAGTACAAGACTTTTATCGAGCGCCAGATGCGAGACAGTGCCGAATATTTTTCACCCCCTGAGCCGAACAGCTGCCTCCGCGCATCTGTACAGGTAAATAACTCAGAGTATGGTAGGTAAAAACATCTACAGCGGATATCATGTATCTAAAGTTTGTATGATCCTTTCCCAAAGCCACATGATGGGATACTGTATGTGAACGTGTGTGGTTGGAAGCGAGTGCCTGCACCGGCCTCTCCTACTCAACCTGTTCCTGTGTGTGGAGGAAAACTGGAGACCTCTTCTGAACGCGAAGGTACACTTCATCTTCCATCGTGTTCAAAATAGTAGGAAAAAAATTCTGGTCAGTTCCTTGCAAATTTCAACCTTTAACCTGGTCTACATAATTCCAGGTACAACGTAACAACTTGTACAGCTTTTTTTAGGAAAACAATCAGTGGTGCGATGCAGCCCCATACAAAGCAGTTACTGTTACTGACCCTGCCTTGACTATTTTCGGCATACCCCGAAGTGTTTTATTTGTCTTATGCCACAGAAATTTGCCAACACTTAAATTTTTTAATTTTATTAATAAATGACACATTGTACTTTTTAACCCTTTTCTCGCAGTACACTGGCGTTCCATTCCGCCAATGGAACGGAAATCGACTTATCGGATATTTTTCAATCAGTATAAACAAATGAATTATTTTATCGCCGCAAGTCTGTTGTAAGATTAGTCAGGATACTGTTGGGTTTCTGTGTGTAGAGTATCGTGACTCTGTGTTTAGCTGCTGGTGAGCAGGGCGATGGGAAAGGGGAGGAGCGTGAGCCCCCTGCTGGGCAAACAGTTCACACCTCTCCACAATAACATTGGTACAGAGATAAAACAGACAGCATAAACAAAGCTTTTTTAATAGTAAAATACTGTATACAACTTCCACAATGAAATTATAACACTTAAACCTAGTAGGCTAGGTTTTAAAAAAAAAGAAATACTTATGAAAAAGTGCAAATTCTTATATTCTTAAAGCTCTGAGTGTCTACTTTCATATGAACCATTAACCACTACTGTGGAGTGTGACATCACAACTAAATTCAATGCTGAACACAGGAAACCCCAAAAACAGGCAGAAATGACATTTTTTTGGAGGTAACCATTTATACAGTTGTATGCAAAAGTTAGCACAGGGTTTGAAGAGTCAGAAAATTTATCGTGATCTGGAATTTCATCAGGTGACAATTCCTAATGACAGTTCTTGACCTGAGTAACGAGTCCTAACTAGTCAATTAAAGCCTAACAAGTTAATTAAGTTCTGTGACTTTACAATTTGATCCAGTCCAAATCTTGGTACATGCCACAATTGTTTTTGTTTTTTTTCTATTTTTTAAATTCATGAAGTATAAATTCAATTTCAATTTTATTTTTATGGACATTGTCACAAAGCAGCTTTACAGAAACAAGTAGATTCAAATTAAATTGTAAATATGTGAATTTATCCCTAATGAGCAAGCCAGAGGCGATGGTGGCAAGGTAAAACTCCCTGAGAAGACATGAGGAAGAAACCTTGAGAGGAACCAGACTCAAAAGTAGCTATGCATCATTATTTGCAGAAAAAAATGTTTTGTTTTGTTTTTTTTTAAATAATTTGCTGCAGAGGTTGTGTTTTCACTTCAAAAATCAACAAAATATGTAATTTGATGAAGGGTGCCCAAATGTTTGCCTACAACTGTAGTTGCATTTAATATTGCGGAACATATGTAAAACAAGTTAACTCCTGTTATCACTTACGTTATAGCAGCTATAAACAGTTGTTCCCTCATCAGCATCTCTTTTTTCTAGCATCTTTTTTTTCTGAAGTTAATGAGACAAAAAAATGCAGCTCGTTATGTTACTGGGAAACCGGAAAGTGTAATGACCCAAGACACCTTTCATAAATGTTAAATATATGCCTTCTTATATATCTTCAGCATATTAATAATTATACATTTTCTTTTTTTAAAATAACAATATGTTTTTTAAAGAGGTTAGTCTTAGATTATGTAGAATGTAACCATAAAAGCGGTTTGGAGCTGTTACAGTAATATATTAGAAAATGCACGTTAGTATACTGTAAATCTGTGATTTGAATTACACCTGCCACTACTGACAGAGCTGCTGTTCTTTAAGCAGTATCACAGGAGCAAAAGTGCGGTTATTCTGAATAACAGCATGGCTGTGATTTTGCCATAGGCACGAGGCCACAGGGCGAGTGTCGTAGGTAATCAAAGCTGAACCAACATTCAGTATAACAGCATGACTGTGAGTGCAGTATTGTTTTTATACAACTGTTCCATAAACAAGATATTAGTATAGAGTAAATTGATTGATTTGTACATTCCCATTAAAGGTGCATCTGGTGAAATTGGCTTTGCCTCTTCCATCTTCATCTAATGACCTTTCATATTTTAAGTCAAATGTTATTTTCATGAAAAAAGTGTCATTTACCATATCTGCTGATAATGTTGCTAACTCTACTATAGTAAAGGTTTCAGTTAAGTGTTGCTAGTAGAGTGAAGTGAATCACACAGTGAAATGTCTCAGTGCTGTTATATGAGCTGTTATATGAGCACTTTTGGAACGTCATTCGTCCAATCAGATTGGTGAACCGGGACTAACTGTTGTATAAGGAAAATTCATCAACACCTTCTGACCAATCCAAGTCAAGGATTGAACAGCTTTGTGGTATAAGAAAAAAAATAAAGGTTAAGGCTGTAGTGAAGGGGTTAGTGTTTGTAAATTTTCTCACAGTTTGTATGATATCAAACAAAATCCAACCATATTGCTCTCATTTATTCAGATTCTTGCAAATTTCTCATATCAGTTTATCAACCTTTCCATGGAAAAAGAAAGCTAAGAATACACAAACATAACCACTTTTAAATAATAATCGGTTTAGGTGTATCCTTTTCAGTCAAATCAGATTAATTTAATTTAAAAGATTAAAACGAATGTTTCAGTCTTCCCAATTTCCTCTGACATCTATCATCTACAGGGCATTTCCGCCCACAGAACTGTCACTCACTGGATGTTTTTTGCACCGTTCTGTGTACATTTTATAGACTATTGTACGTAAAAAATCTCAGGAGATCAGCAGTTTATGAAATAGCCAAATAAGCTTGGTCAGAGTCACTGAGATCACATTTTTCCCCTATTCTGTTTTTTGATGCGAACATGCCACCTCACAGCTGTAGGGTCCCTGGTTCGTTCTTGAGCTCGCATGTTTTTTTTTTCCAGGTTCTCTGATTTCCTCCCACTGCCTAAAAACATGCAGATAGGCAGACTGGCAATGCTAAATTGCCCCTAGCTGTATCTATCCATATAATTTTATGCATTGTGCTGCTGCCACATGATTGGCTGATTTTGAATGAGCCAGTGTACAGGTGTTCCTATTAAAGTGGCTAGTGGGTGTGTTATTATTAGAGAAATGTAGTGGTGTCATGCTTGAAAATGCAGTCAGTAGAAAATAGATATTTTCTTTGAAATAATAAGTAAAATTCAAAACTGAGTGAAAGAAAAAAGTACAGATACTTAAAAAGCAGACTTAAGTACAGTAACAGACACTGTATTCTGTTACTTCCCACCTCTGTTCACTCAGTCATATTTCTTTTCATTAACAGGGAGATCAAGGGACCCTTATTATTTTTTTACGTAAAGTCATCAAGCATTTATAGAAAACAATGTCTGACAGCACTGTCATAAATTGGAGTGTCACATTTCCTGCATTTCCGAGCTATATCAGGACCATGTTTTAGAACAGAGGTATTTAAACTGTGGGGCATGGCCCAAAGAATTGCAGGTGAGATGAAAGATGCCAAAAAATATGCATTTAAATGACTTGTGTACAGTGGATTTTGACAGGTTTTTATGATGTAAAAAATAAAACCAAGATAAATCATATCAAATCTTTTTCTATCTTTAATATAGTAAACAACAAAATTCCAAAGTGATATAGCAACCAACAAAATTCAACTGAAATACAAATAAACATTTTATGGGGGGAATGGGAAAACAAAACTTACAAAAACCTGGTTGTGTAAGTGTGCACACCCTTTTATAATGGGGCATGTGACTGTGTGCAGAATTAGGCAGTCACATTCAAACTCATGTTCAAAAGTAATTATCATATGCCTGTCATCAATGAAGTGATTCTGATTAACCCCAAATAAAGATCAGCTGTTTCTGTTTCTGATTTTTATGTTCACTGTATTTTGAATTTGAGCCTTGCTCATTGGAGTACTCTAGAACGAGTTATCATTCGACAAAATGCCAATAGAGCAGTCTACTTTTACTCATGATAAAAATGGCAGATGAGTCAATCAATATATGAATCTGGAATGATTGACAGTCCTGTCCACTTCTCCCCCAACTCAATTTAGTAATCTTTGCTCTCGTCTCAACTGATTTTCCAGTTTAAAAAAAAAGAAAAAAAAAAAAAAGCTGATGCAGCAGCAATGTATGATCCACTTAGCTCACATTAGACAAACTTTACCATCAGTTAACTACATTTATTAGGGATGAATAAAAGAGAAAAAAAAGTTTGACAGGAAAAAAAACCCATAGAATTAGCAGCCTACATCAAAGTGGCAAATCAAACACTTTACAATTAATTTAATGAAAATGATTATTAGAAAGTGAAAACTAGTAGAAAACTGCTCTTTGTTTCCTGGCCTCCTGCACCAGTCAGCACAGATTCATTCAAACAGTTGAGCAGATCAAGAGTGAAGATATGGAAAAGTAGAATCATTTCACAGTTTCTGTTCAGGACATTAGACAAGCCATACACACACATATACACACACACAAACACTCAACCAGTGGGACTTTGCATTATTCTTCTTGGGGTTGACTGCTCTGCTTTATAATAAGTCGTACTTTCATGCAGTTCTATTTTACTTTATTTTATTAACCAGTTCATAATAGGCAATAAAAGTCCTGGCCATATGGGATGACTCAGCTTATTTGTTTTGCAGAGAATTACCGTATAGTGGAGGTGGCCTTCAACCCAAAGGTTCTTCACAGAGCAGAGAAAAACCCACAAGAAAAGGAGCAGATACACCTACTGGCTCTAAACTTCATCCAGAAGCAGCATAAGCTGAGCCTGTCGCAACACTTCACTGTCATGAAGGCCAAACTAAAGGGCACTGTACAGGATATGAAACACCGGCTAATGTCACTAAATCAGACCAAATCCAGGACACTAAACCAGGATAATCTGCAAACTGAACCAGGTAAATGACAAATAGGTACCATGCATTGTGAATGTTTTCCTCAGTGACAATTAACCAGAGAAATAAGTTTTAAAAAAAATTAAAAAAAAGATTTTCCTTACTTGTTTCCAGATCTGAGACGATGCATTTATATTTGATTCTATATTCATTTCTTGTCAGTATGATTTTTTTTGCCACTAAGAACTTTGCCAGTGATTTTAAAGCCTATGACTTGATTTACTTAGATCTACAAATTTCTTTCCACAGCCCAGTCATTGCTTCAGCAGATCTGCTCACTACGAATAGGAGAAGCAAGCGATGAGTGCAGCATTCAGCTGAATCAGGGGCAGGAGAACAAAGACAAGGCCAGGCCAGGTCTGATTGAGGTGATCTCCAGCACTGAGTTTGTTCAGCCTCAGCAGCCAAAACATCAGATGACAGTGTGCTCACTGAGCAGTGACTCAGTCAGGAGGATAAAGCTGCGTGTAGAACTGCCGGCAATAAGCTCTGTCTCCCAGTGCCAGCTCAGCATCAGTCAGGTTAGACGCGCTATATTTACCTTTACTATGCATTTGGTGGGAACCATTATCTTATAACTCATTTTTGCTCTGGAATGAGTTTATGAAAATGAGTTTCTTGTTATGATGATGAAGATGATGATAATGATGATTATTATTATTATTAATCATCTATATATGTTTAGATATGTTTAGTATTATTATCATGGGTCTGAACCTTTTATAGTCACTCAGTTTTTTTAAACTACTGAGCAACTGATCAAAAAAAATCTCATTACATCAGCTTTGTTCTTCCTCAGTTGAAACACTGGCTACTTGATAGGTCTCTTCCATGTCCTTAGATTTGTTCCCTTCAAACTATGGTTAATCATCTTCATCAGATATTTACTTTACTGGTGTATTCTTGTATTGTCTTACGACACTGATGTTCATATATTTAGGATGACATACTGCTGGAAGCGGAGAAGATGTATTTTCTTCATCTTTGGTTCCCTGAACGAGTGAAAGAGGAAACGTGCCATGCAACATTCAACAAGAAGAAACACATACTGACTGTTACAGCATCTGTACTGTAAATTCAATAAGTAGTTTTCCAACAAACCATCATCTACTGTACACACTCCTTTTCAGCTCCATGATGTTAATCATCTATGTATGTATTGTATGCTATATCAATGTCCTTATCTAGGTGATATTTATGACATTATACTAACTGAACATTAAATTTTGCAAGTTGACACACATGCTTGCAGAACCTAAAATGTGAAGGAGTTGGTGAACTCAAGGTGTACAGGAAATGCATCTTTATTAACATGGTGGACAAATATTGGATGTTTCATTTAACATGGATAAAAACACTGGACAAACATGCACACTATACAGAAAATTATTTTCAGAAACATATTTTGTATTAAAATTATAGAAATTTTTACAAATGAAGTGGTCCCATCTTTCCTACTTTTAGGTTCACATTTCAGAATCACCAGTGATTTCAAATAATAGAATAACAAAAATATGAAATCTAAAAAGACTTTAGATTTAAAAAAAAAAAAAAAAAAAAGGTATTAATTGTAGGAATTAATGCCTTCAGCAAGGTACTCTAACATGACATTGGAAGCTGTGACATGAAACACATTTGATGATACAGTGGCTTGATAAAGTATTCACCCCCCTTGACCTTTTCCACATTTTGTAGTGTTGGGATTATATGTCATTAATCTACGTAAAATAACCCATAATACTGAAGTGAGAGGGAAAATCTGTGGACTCCATTGTGGCAACTGGTTGCAATAGAATTAATTTAGTTGCACACTAGTGGGGGGTTACTTATTCAATTACATTTTTTATTTGTAAATATTTTTGCAAACTATATTGATTTTTCCATTCACTCCAATATTATTGCTATTTTGTGTAATGACATATAATCCCAATTAAGTCCTTTCAGTTCCAGGTTGTAAATGTGGGGTACAAGTGGGGTGAATACTTAGGTTTAGTACTTAGTATGTTCATTTAGCAAATAGGTTGGCAGCTAACATATAGTCATTTCTGCATACTATGTCTAGCATCCTTTAAAATAGTGTCTTTTCTAAACACTATATAAAGATGTCTTCCAAAAAAATATCAGTCGTAGTACTAATACAATCAGAGGAAGGTCAGGAATGATTTTGTAAACAGTTTTTACAATCAGTTGTCACACAAAAATGGACCATTGCATTATATGGGATGACATGGTGCAGATTTGTGTAGAGCTGAGGTATACACACGTATAAAATGAACACATTGGGCAGATTACAATTCCCAGATCACAGGCTGTTCTTCTGTCTTCAGTTACCTGCCTTCACTATGGTCTTCTTCCACCCAGGCAACGATCTTCCCTTCCCATCCAGGTATTATAGCGTCATCCTGGAATACCTGATTAGCACGATGTAAATAGACAGGGCTTCATTACGCTTAACATTAATGTACTATCTGACATTTTTAAAAGCACTGACTCATAAGCTATCATATGCTGGACTATATACTTGCCTCCTCCTTCACTGTTCCAAACTCAGGGTCCAGAGACTTGAAGTGATACCTGAAATTGCTGTGTCTTCCAACAGCGGCCTTGAAATCCTGAAGTGTGACCTCCCCCAGTCTGAAAATAGTCAATTTATTCAGAATATTGCACAGAATCTGAGAACTGAGGAAGCTAAATATGCCTTTGATACCTTTTAGGGATGTTTACTAGAAAGGGTGTGAGAGAGCGATCTGTGAAATAGAGTACTTTGGTTGAGGTTGAGGAGCCGAGCACAGGACTACTGTGAGAATGGGGTATTTCTGGAAAAAGAAGAACACAATTCATTTACAATACATGATAAATTTTTATACCACAGTGCTGTTGAATGCTCGATTCTGATTGGTAATGAAGGTTCATTTGATTTTAGTTAAATCATGATTATTCTTAATTTTCTATAACAGCAATAATATAATGATGTTTCATTCTTTAATAAATAAAAATAATAATGTTGTCAAATTGCTGTGGTATAAGATGAATAAAACACTTCAGGGTGTGCTGTTAGAAAATTAGAAAATTATCGACTGCCTTACACTACCCTGTCATTGAATTTTCATTATTTTCCTAGAACAGCACGCCCCATTGTGTTTTATTTATTACTTAAATTGTAATTTAGTGAGTCAAAAGTGTCTCACTTGAACTAGGTGGCCATGACTCTCGATCAGTGTGATTGGCTCTTCTCCCTGGCGATTTGTTCGAACCCTGTGTTCAGACACAATGAGATTTGGATGTATATACTAGTAATGAATGCATTTGAAAAAATGCAGTTTTAGGTAGAGAACTACATGCTTGCCTTTCTGTCCTGCCTCCTCTTAGAGTCAATAGAATGGAGACGGTCTATCAGGGTGGACACCCCCTGCTCCAGAGTGTCCAGTGTGTGGTGCTGTGGGTCATGACCACTGAAACTGTTCCTCAGAGTGCGCAGAGCATCCCGCACCAGCTGCAGCTCATCACCCTGACACATATACATGCAAATACCTTGGGCAAATATTCTACCATTGTCTAAGGGCAAAAATGCCCAACATTTACTTACAGTTATGGTTAAAAACTCTTTATGTTCTGACGTACCACTCCATGTGGAAATGGTGAAGACAATGTTTCCATCATATGGCTGTAGCCATTGTTTTTACAACTAGACATCTAATCAACAAAACATTGAATTAGACATTGGGGGAAAAGACTTACGTTGAACCATACAAAACTACATTCTACTGAATGCCAAGAGACTTCAGTCAAATCCAACTGCAAAATAATGCAATAAAATGATTAGTAATATATATATATATTAGCTCTGTACTTTACCCTGTGATGATTAGTCTCATTGAGTGTGCACACTGACTCCTCCAGTTTAGGCTGATGCTGCTGAAGTTGTCTGTCTTTCTGTGCAAGTTCTTTCTGTGAGAGAAAGAAACTTTTTTTTTAAATTTTTAATTAGTTTTTTTCTAATCATGACTGTAGCTACAAAATTGGTTTAATAACGAGGGATATCACCTACTTTGTATTCACTCAGCAATCTGTCTCTATCACTTAGCTTCCTTTGCAGTTCCATCTGGAAGCACAGGCGTTTTATATAAATAGTTCATCATGCAGCATATCACATCTCTATCCCCATATTTGTATGACACCATACTGAGCTTAAAGTATTTTGCTACAGCAAATGGTACTTTAAATATTAGATTTTTCACTCACATTCTGCCCTTCTAGGTCCTCCTTGTCCATGCTGGATCGGAGTAGTTCCTGTTTAAGCTGCAGTACTGAGTCTTCCTGTATTGACATGCGGTACTGCAAGGCATCCTGTAGTGGCAGGTGAAGGACATAGGCATAAACTAAAGGCCTGATTTCATTTGGTCCAAGCCTTCTTGTTGTTCAAAATTGCTGAAGAACATTTGAGCCAACTAGTCCACAAACTATCTGCATATTTCTTACAACCTCAAAAGGACACTATTGATATTGACATGAATGTGCCAGCATATTTATCAACCTTATCTCCATCTGCTGCATGTTGAACATATGTGTGATTACCACAGACAAAAACCTGCAAAGGTCAATTATTGAGATAGAGAATAAGTGTTTTTATACCACAGTGCTGTTGAATTATCAAATTTGACTGGTCAGAAGGTGTGGATTAAATTTTCTATATGCCCATTCTAATATGTTAAAGTTTCTATAGTAACAACTCATTCACAGGGGGTTTCACAGGAGGCGCTCCACATAGTCTGAGAATAGTAATAAACAGATTTTTAAAATATGTTGTTATTTAATGAAGAATTATAATCATTGATATGGTGAAACCACATTTATAGAAGGAGTCTCTGGTGTTCCTTTAAGTTTTCATCCATAGGAAAATCAAATCAAAAGATGAAGAATGTTACCCGGTGAAGAATGGTTTCTCGATAAAGTGCTGAATTTTTTCTGTCACATTAACTTGAAGAGAAAGTGACTGTTAATAGCTGTTATAATGTAAGCGATAACAGAAACTAATTTGTTTTGCAGACATTACTTGTAACTATAAAGGGGGTCCCTGGAGGACTAGTGGTTTGAGTCCTGGCCAGGGAACCAACCCCAGCCACTATGGTTGCGTGTAACAATGCGTTGTCAGTGCCAGTCCCAAGCCCAGATAAAATTGGGGAAGGTTGCATCGGGAAGGGCATCCAGTGTTAAAACTGTGCCAAATCAAATACCTGGACCAATGATCCACTGTGGCAACCCCTAATGGGAGCAGCCAAAAGAGGAACAACAACAACAACATGTAACTATAAAAGATTAAAAATTATGACACATCAACAAGAAAAATCAGGTTTACCTCTCTTTTCTCTGACATGGAAATGTGTTGAAATTCTTCTCTGTGGTAATCACATGTACCATACAGGTGTGGTTAATAGAAAATAGGTTGAAAAATGTAATGACCATTGACCATTCATAGATAATTAATCTAGAATATAAATTAGGTCTAAATTGTTCTGGTTTACCTTAACTGCCTGAAGATTGCGTGCCTCCTGCTTGTACCTCAGCAACTCCCTCTGGAAGACACATATTATTAAACGCCTTGGCCAAAATATTAAATATTAAAAACCTTGGCCAATGTTCTCTGAATATACAGCTCAGGCATTTATCTGCTATTGAATACTTACCTTCAGATCCAGGGACTCTTCCATGCTCTGATCGAGGCGACTGCGAATTAATATCTGTACAGGGCAGACAATGGATTAAACAGTAATTATAATCTGTCTAAAATTACATAAAGTCTATAAAGTATTTCTCTATCACAGAAGAATAAGATAATTAAAAACTGCATTTTACATGCAAGTAAATTACCAGCTGCTGCTCTGCATTGATAGCACTGTCTCCAAATAGAGAAGTTGTTTGCTCATCTTCAGGAAGTGACCCATGAAGTAGTAAAGCCTGAATGAAGTAATAAATGCAAAGGATATGTGTAAGACACAAACCAGACTCTGGAAGTTGTGTAGGACCAGCTAGGATTCCCAAAAAACAGTGTACAATATTATAATTTTTAATTCATTTTTTAAAATCCATGTATGTTCAGGCATTGAGAGGACCTCTATAAGTGAACTTATTGTGGGTAAATGTAGGTGCTGCAGGGATAGAGGAATATCATTGCTGTGTGATGCTGGAGAAAGTTATCTCTTGTAGCCTGTACATGACTTTTTTGCACTTAGACACAGGTGGTTGAAGGAAGCAGGTTGAAGAAGAGAAACCTGAAGGGATAACATCTGTACGCATTAAGCTTCAGTAAAATTATGGGTTTTTTCCTATGTTGTGTGCCTGCCTATATCTCTTTTCTGCAGATCATAAGGAGAGAACATTCTTAAAATCTGGCATCACAAACAGATTATGACTGTGAATGCTTTTTCAACAGGAAGCTGAAACTCAGAGGTAAGCTACCTATCCTCCTCATTTCCCACTGTGGAACATTTTAAAGCTCTTAGGCCATGTACAGTACATAAAAGAAACTGTATATGGCCTAAGAGCTTTAAAATGTTCCACAGTAAGGGATTACAAACAATTTGAAATGATGCACAGTAAATTTTAATATATTGGGAATATTTATGGTTGCAGTTTTGGTAATTAGTGTAATCTACTTAGTAATGCATGTAAAGCCACTAACACTGTGTCGAATTTTTGCCAATTACCACAGCAGCTCATTTGACATCACACACATACAGTAGATCTACCATTTCTAGTAGAAGTTTGTATATGTTATTACTGTGCAGGCCACTTAAGTTCTTCCACTTCAACCTAGATAAAACCATAGATCCTTATAGACCTTGCACAGGGGCATTGTCATACATGTTTCAGAAAGGCCCACACATGGGTGTCATAATCAGTATATGTTATATGTATAAGTTTAAAAAAACTGACTTGAAGCCTTGTCACCATCTTCCTAGTCTCCTGCATCTCCTTCTCCAGCTGCTCCTGCTGGACACAAAGCTGCTCCTCCCAGGAGCTCCCATCTCCTGTCCCAGTGTTCTCAGGTCCTGGAGTTGGCTCATTGAATGACAATTTTACTGCATCTGCTAGAATGGGATCAAAGGGAATGGTGAATGATGCAGAAGCAGAAGAATGAAGGTGGTTTTTGATCTATACAGATCTTCAACTGACCATTTAGGCTTTGCGGTTGCTCTGTGTGGTTTCCCACAATCTCTCCCTGTTCTTCAGCCTGGCCGATGATGTAATCCTCTTTAGGCGTGTGTGTCGGGCTGGATGAGCTAAGACTGTGGAGGTAAAGCAAGCAGCAAGAGAATTTCTAAATTATTTATTTGAAGAACATAATGTCAGAACATATTTAGCTTAAGCTTTTGAAGCACACATAATCAAAATAGTACTTTTTTCAGGAGACCATTTGGATGTGAGGAGTTGGATATACTAAACCTTTTTCTGAATATTATATGATTGCTTTGTTCATTCTTAGTGCTGATCCTTCACCACAATGCTCTTTCAAAACATAAATTCCATTCCCATGTAGGGTTTTACATTCTAACCTCTGATATATGATGCTGAAATATTTCACAGAAATGTGCACTCATAAAATTTCAATAGATGTGAAATGGGAACCCCCTTCAAATTATTATAGAGAATTACATTGTCTCATATAACCGCATCTCCAGTCAATGATGTATAAATGTAATAAAAGGAAAGCAATATTAATTATGTGCTCCCTCAGGCATTAAAAATTCAGCCATAAAAAGTTGTTTAGGGTGATGTCATCCCGTAACTATTTTTAGTTTTCTAAAGAACAGTTTGGTCCATAATTATTGAACCATTTTTTGTTCTTGGCATAATAAACCGATTAATCATTTTCTACCTCTAAGACACTTCCACAAAATGGTAAATAGTCTCATCTCATAGTCCTCTGTTCATTTCACAGTTGCTTTGCACAGTTGCTAAGGAACACAGATTCGTGGATTGACATGACAAAACCACAAAATTCAGCATGTGGCAATGAGACTTCACAGTCAAACTACACAAGATTAAATTTAAGGTCATCTACTTAGCTTTTTGTGGTGCACTACAAGTAATGACTGACAAAATATTTGGTGCATAATTATTCCAGTGATCACCATGTTAGTATACTAATTCTGTGTTTGAATTAGATCTATGAAATCATTATGCAACCATACACAGAACGTTTATACAGATCCAGGTCAAAATTCTGTCCACGACTCAGAACAGATGGATGGATACCACTGACTATTCAAGATACAATGGTTATTATGGTTGCCAGGCAGTTTTATTTCAGCACCAACACCCATAGCTCAGGCTCGCATGGAAAGTGAAGCAACCAGATTATCCATAGTAAGCAGGGAAATGAATGATGTGAAGCCTGTTTTATACTTGACAGATCCAAGAATGCCCATTAGATGAAGGCAAGATTATAATGCTACCAAGGATTATAACAATAACATTATCATGGTCTACATGAATCTACTATATTTTGGAGATGGCACGATACCACTTTTTTCTTTTCCAATACCGATACTGAAACCTTGAGTACCAGTCAATATCAGTACCCATCTGATTTTTTCTTTAAAAACTACTAAGCTTTACACTGTTTTTTTCTGCCTGCAGCATTTAAAAAATCCAGGAAAAAACACAAAGCTTAAAACCTGACTTACACAAAACCTCAGTTATCACACACAAAAAAAAAACACTTACATTGCAAATATAATAAAGCATAATTTATACATACAGTAAAAATTAAACCTAACAAAAAATACAATCAAGTAGCATTATATATGTAAACATTTACTGTTCCAACCCCAATTCCAATGTTTTCCATTTGTTACAGGATCTAATGATATTCATTCTTTTTTTTTCTTCAAATATTTGATCCACCATTTTTTGCTGGTATTGGCCCAAATCTAATCCTGGGATTCAGATTGGTACCATCTCTAATTATAATAATAGAGCCAGTTTAGTACTATCTGAAAGGGAGATTGGGGTGTGGGAGCAAGAAAAAGAAACTTGAGCACCCAAGAACCTAATGTGTGGAATTTCATTCATACCATTTCATCTGTTTGGCTCCCATGCTTGTAGCTGCTCTCCTAACCTTCCATGCTGTTTCTTCCCAAGGTGTGGTATATGATGGACCAGGACAAGACCATACCGAAATGAAGCAGCCCCAGTTAAAAGGGTGGGCACGTCAGTCAGTAACACAACAAAAGCAGCCTGCACAGAGCACTGATCCAGTGATGGGAAGCAGCCCTCAGACACCAGGACAATATTTCTGTCAGCATGTACAAATCCAAATCTCTGCTTGTTTTTGTAAATCCTCCAGAATAAGACACCTCAGTCAACAGGGCTTAAAACCCTGACTAAATCCTCTTTAGAATGAAATAAAGTGACCAGCATGTGTGTAAGTGTTTGGTTTATGAATCATGAGGCATTCCTGTTTTCAGCTGTGAGCCATAATAAGAAAGAAAAGAGGAACGGGATAGTATGCCATGTCCCCTGGCCGCTGAATTGTGCATGTTTCTTCAGGCATTTTCCTCGCAAATTGTGTATCTCCTCTCCTCTTCATTGCAGGCTTGCTGTTCACTGCGATTAGTAAGAAGGATTAGTTTCATGTCTTCATGTCTCACGCTCTTGTTCCTGTTTCTGTTCAGATGGCTCAGCCTGATGTGTTTACCCTCCCCCTTCACCATCATCTCCTCCTTCTCACCCCTCCCTCACATACCAAGCAGCCCCCCATCAAGGGGCTGGCCAATGGGTCTGTGGTCACAAAATCCTCCTCTAGGCAGAAAAGCTGAATGCTCCAGCACTCACTCCTTAACAATACTGGTGAGAAAACTGGTTAACACATTTTCATATTATGCTCAGCAATAATCGTTTTATTTCATGAATTATTACATACAATAATACATCCTGTGCAAATAAAACAGAAACCTTTTGTTTGGAAAGAATGAAATGGCACCCAAATTTAGATGTGCTGTGAAGTAGCTATGAAGAATATAGCAAAATCAGATTTCATATTTCCAGTGTCCACACTTATGGACAGTAATTTTAAGGCTGTTGTTAGGAAATCACCTCCAGATCACTTCAGACCATTACTGTAATTTATCATACATCTTTATTCTGATTTCTGTTGCTCTCAGGACTATTTGCCATTCTCAATGCAGCATGTCTCTGGTATATATTCACAACTTTCTGTACAAAATCCCAAATTAATTAAATATATTTTGTGCCAGACTCTAATGAACACCTTTGCTCTTTTTTTTTTTTTTTTTTTTTAAAAGTGAAAATAGAATCCTAATGTAAATTCATACATGCCAAGAATATTGGTCAAATTTTTTCAGAAATGTTATTTTTTGGCCATTTTCTATGATATAATTCTGGTCATCAACATTCAGTATTTTAGGCCTGAATATTAATAATTTCTGTTTATAAACACTGGATTTTTTAAATATCCTTTATTAGTCCTACACGTGGATAATCAATTTACTTGAATTTTGGCATGAAGTAATAAAAAACATATAAAGAATATGCATATGTTTTCTTAATTAACTTACGCAGGGAAGGGTTAAACATTTTGTTGTCACCCCGATAATGCGAACAATGAAAAAAATTCATTTATTAGCCTTCAGTAACCACTTTGTCCTGGTCAAGGTCAAAGTGAATCCGAAGCCTAATCCGGGAACACTGGTCAGAAGGCAAGAATACACCCTGGATGGAACCTTAGTCACACAGACACACACACACACACACACACACACACACACACATACATACTAGTTCACACCTAGGGGCTATTTAAAGTAGCCAGTCCACCTACCAGCATGTTTTTGGAAAATGAAAGGCAACAGGATAACTTAGAGAAATCTCACACAGGCATATCGGGAACAAAACAGACAGAAACCTGAGCTCAGTGTGGAACCCAGGACCCTCAAGCTGTGAGGCCTCAGTAGTGTATATAACTGTGCCACTGTGTAGGCTCAATGAGAATGCAGCATTATTCAAAAAAGACCATTATTTGTCTTTCTTATAATGAACAGTATTCTTCAAGAAACCCTTGATATTCTTCTCTGTCTTTATGTGCCTTTGTGTACATTACCATAAGTGTGGCATCCTGACCCCTACAGGAATATAATAATAATAATAATAATAATAATAATACACTATATACCATAATACTAATACAATGTAAGTAAAAATTTACTTTCTAATATACAATAAGTCAATTTATGTATATTTTCTACAATGTGTTTACATATATTTTCAATTTTACAATATTGTCAATTGCTCTAGAGTCCCCAGTTCTGTTCACTGTTTGTGTAAAACGTTCCATGTTCTCTCTGTGTCTGTGTGGGTTTCCTCTGGGTTCTCCCAAGTTTCCCTGCCACCTACCAAAAATTTGTTACCATACACTGCCCCTAGGTGTAAATAAGTGTGTACATGGTGCCCTGCCATGGACTGATGTTCCATCCAGGGTGTTTTTCCACCTCATGAGCAGTGTTCCAAGGATAAGCTCCAGATCCATCATTATCCTGAATTGGATAAAGCACTTACTGAAGATGAATGAATGAATGAATGAATGTTAATATATTGTTACATATAGCATGTTAGAATATGCTACAGAATATATCCGAACCTTGCAGCTCTATATGTTGTAAATCTTTAGTTAGTTACACAGAAAAATATATCAATTAAACAAAAATGACTGTAGTAATGATGAAAATGGAATGAATTGGACCCCACTTCATCACATTAACATGTAAATGCTACTTTGTCACGTATCAATTGATTACAACTGGAAAGTGGATAATATGTTACAGGAGTCTCAGGAAGTCAAATTGTTTCATAAAGATTTTTTTCTCTTTCACTTTCACATCTCTCTCCATGTATAGATGTTTCACTCGAAACACAATCTAAAATGTTAAATTGGAAAAATTAAGAGATCAGTATATGAGTACCAAAAATCACACAGTAGTAGCCAAGGGAAATCCTAAAGAGCTGAGAGATCAATCATTAATGGTTAGCACCATGACTTAAGGGTTTAGTTAGCTTATTTATCAACATAACCTGTTAAATGTGTTTTCATACAGTAAAAATAGGCAAAAATCCCAAAAATCTGAGATAAAATGGAATCAAAAATAACACTCCTCTCATAAGGTCAAATATATACTTGCAATGAGATCTACAACCAAGGTATTTAAAATTTTAATTTCACACATCTTGGTGGTACAGTTGCACAGGGGGTAGCATTGCCGGCTCACAGCTCCAGAGTCCGGGGTTCAATCTTAAGCCCAGGTTACTGTTGGTGTGGTGTTTCAGTGCATGTTCTTGGTCTGTTTATGTGGGTTTCCTCTGGGTTCTCCAGTTTCCTCCCAGCTCCCAAAAACATGCCTCTGGGTGGATTTGCTACTCTAAACTGCCCCTAGGTGTGAAAGAGTATGTGAATATGTGTCCCATCCAAGGAGTGTCCTCACCTCATGCCTATTGTTCCTGGGGTAGATTACAGATCCACTATAACCCTTACCAGGATAAATCTCTTACTGAAGATGAATGAATGATTTGACACATCTATTTTGAATGTTGCAGAAACTGTTGTCGTGAATGATATTCTTTAATTGACTTTCCTCAACTAAAATTGAATTTTGTTATCTCTTCCCTTAATAATATGCATTATTTTCCTTTCCTAGGTTGTTTTATTCATACCACATCACACATTCTCAAGATTGTTTCCATGGTAACCTGGAGGACAAGCGAGGTGTTGAAAATATGTCTGCATTGCAATATCTCTATTTCCAGCCTTTTCATACCTGGAAACTTTTATATGGCATGGAACAATGCTTTTCACATACTGAGGTTAAAATTGTGGGGGAGTGGCTGTGCTTGCTGCCAGACTCAAAGGATTTTTTAATCCTGGTTGATTCAAATGGATCACTCAATCTGCTTAGTTCTGCATTCCCACTCATTTTTGTGAGGCATCATATTATCCTTCTGCCTGAGTTTTCAATTGACCCAGACTGGGTGGAAGCAGCCTGCATCTGGCCTTGTTCCATCCAAAATCCCCTTGGCACGAGTCTCAACTGTGGCTCCGGCCAATTTACAAGAGGCCTCGTTCAAAACCATTCCAACAAAGTCTGTTGAATATCTTTCAATAGGTGTGAGCAGATGGCCATCAGTGATATTCAAATCCCTGAGAGTAATCCAGGGTTCTACATATGATTGATCCATTGGAGGATTTGGCGGCTTTGCATCAGTGCAAGTTAAGAGAGGAAAAAGCCACCCAAATACTTCACCTCTTCATTGGATAAAGACCAGTGTGTGGGTGTGTAGTTGGCAAGTACTTGAAAATCAAAGCATAAATATGGGCTGTGGTAAGCTGTACATCCATAGGCATAACTGTCAACCAAGACCACTTAGATAAGATAATGGACATACTAATTCAGAGCCCTTGGTTTCACCGGCCCCTTTACCCAGCATTCTTCCCATTGCGGACCTTTGACCAGCACTTTTGGGATCAGTGGGACAGTAAATTCTTTGCACCTTTCCACTCCTTGTTTTACTACCAACCTTATTTCTGGCATCATCGAAGTTGGTGGGACACTGGCATGTCGAAGGCAAGTAAAAGAGTTGCTAATGATTTTATTTCTAGAGGTATCTAAATCAAAACATATTATAAAGTAAGTAAATAAATAAATAAATAAGTTTGTTTTTTACATAGGTCAGGTGCTTTACTCTCTGACATGCAGGTAAAAATGAATAAAGACCACTTTGTAATTAACTTGGATGTGAAGCACTTCACCCCTGAAGTCAATCAAGATCAGTGATGAGTATGTAAATATTCATGGAAAACATAAGGAGCGACAGGTAAGCACACTCACTACAGAATAACTGTGTCTATTACATGATTTCTCCCCAGGTTTAGAATGAAACTGGTCTATATTATAAAGATTTGCAAAACAGATATAGTTGATCCGTATACTCTTTAAAAGAAAATGCACTTCCTCACAGGATGAGCATGGATATGTGGCAAGGGAATTTTTCAGGAAGTGTAAGGTGCCAGCAGGAGTCGACCGAAGGGCCTTCACCTCCTGTCTGTCAGCTGATGGTGTACTGAGTGTCTGTGCTCCCCGGAACCTGCAAGATCTCGCTGAGCGCACCATTCCCATCACCAGTGAGGAGAAGGTTTCTGCACCAAAGTAAACCCCTGTCCCCAGGCTTGGATCTCCTCTCATTTCCATACTGCTTCTCTTACTGTTCATGTCACTAATGTGTTACTACTTCTGAAGCTACAGCCTATAGAAACATGCACACACATTTCGAAGAGAACTGACCTTAGCTTTCAGTAGAAGAGATTTTAAACCCCAAATGCAATTTAATTGAAACCATTTCCCATTCAAATAAACAATTCAGTGAAAATGCGGAAGGCAAAATCGTAGAGCCGGAGTGCTTTGGACCCAACATGTGGTTTACTGTACAATTACTGTAGTGTTCAAAGTAGTATGGAGGCTTTGTAGCTTTGTATGTCAGTCAAGAACAGTGTTTAATAATACCACAACACTAGCAACACTGTACTCTATGACTAAATCAGTTCAAGTAAGATCAGTTCTACAAGCTTAAGGCATAACTCTCAGAAACAAATTAGCTCTTCTGACGAGGCTAGACATTAGCACATTCATGGGCCTTATGGGTTTGCACTGCTGGAGCAAGCTGGGTAATCAGCAATTCATATTCGTCTCTACTGTCATGCATTGTAACCTTTATGCTTTCTTTAGTATAGTATAGTAACTATAGTAACAGTGGCAGTAGATAACCATAGCATGTCTGTTAAAAATTTAATCTGAAAATGGCTGTGTTTGCTTGAATGGTACTTGATTCATGGTTCCTCTACATTAGCACAATACTTGAGCCAAGGCTTTCATTTCAGTAGTTTCATTTCATATTGTATTCTATAATATTTAACAAAAATAAATGGTTGTAGATGACTGACAGCACCATGTACCTGTTTCGGATTTAAGAAAGCCCTAATCATTTTATTTTATTACTCACTATGAGTAGACACAAAAAGTCTGTCATAAAAAGAACTTCAGCGCCATCAGCTGCAAAAATTTGAACTGTATTCACATACCAGCACATTAGCCAACTGTCAAAAAATGACAAAAAATTTTTAATCTGTTCATAATTTAGGGTAAATATTATGGATGCAATGCAATGCCACTATCTTCATCTTTTTAGTGCTCCAAATATTCATACATGTATCTGTACTCGGATTTAAAAAGGGAACAGTGTTATTGTGAAAACACTGGAAAACAATTAGGAAAAAAAAACATAACAATTTGAAAAAAAAAAAAATCTTTATTAATTTGTTACATTCAAGAAAGTTCAGAAAATTTCACTCGACACAATATTAGAATCTACTTCAAATCTAGGACACAGTACTGCTGCTAGTCAAAATGATGTCCTTTAAGCAGCATTTCTGGGAAGATTTTCTTTTATTAATTTTGTAGAACATTCATTTAAGAATGATCCACAATAAACATACAAATTAATATATTTAAAATGAATTAAATGATAATTTTTGGAGACCCAGCAGAGATATGCTGCCACATGTACAGCATTTGGTCTTTGTGGGCTATATGGAGCAGCGACCACATAAATAAAAACAAATTTATTTTGTAAATTTGGGGTAATTTTGTTATATAAACATTTGGCTTTATAGATACACCTACTATATATCATGTGTAAAACTGAGACATTGTTGGGGCACCATGAGCCACCAGAACAGCTTCAGTGCTTGGGAACCTGTGAGGAATTGTGAAAGTGTGGGGTGTTATGCTGCCTTCACGTGCTATCGGAATGATCGTAAATGCGAGTTTCCCCACTAGGAAGTTGCACTTGAATGACCCCTCAAGTCGTAATTACGACAGGGAAACTCGGAGATAATTTTGAGATATGAGCAGTCCTAAACTTTCAACATGGCGGAGGAGAAGACACTTTCTGTCCTGAAAGGCAGCTTTTGTTCATTTGTCTAAATACAGCTAATTGTTAGCACTTGCCGTTTTGGTCATATTCATTCATGTACTGTATCAGCAACCATTCTGTGCATGTTGAACTTTTTTTACACCGTGAAAATAGCTTGTATTTGACCAAACTTTCATTATCGTCAGCAAGCTAGCTAACTGAGTAATATGGGTTATGGTGTCAAAATAAAAGAAAAAAGAAATATGTATGAATGAACCTGGAAAGCGTCGTCCATGTTTCATGTTCTTTCCGGCAACAAAGCATGTGAACACGACATACTCGTAATTACCACTTCAGTAGTGGGAAGTAGGAGAATTCCCATAGCACGTGAATCAGCATTAGACGAGGCGATGTGATGTGTCTCCTCTCCACACGGGGGCGCCGTTTCAGCTCCAGCGCTTCTCAGAAACCTGTTTCAGACTGGAACTTTTTCCGGTTGGAGACGTGGCTCTGCTTTTCTGTACCGCTGCAAGTCTGATTGCGTGAGCCTCACAAGAAATAAACAAAGACCGTGTTCTATTAATCAGCCCGTTACTGTTTTTGAAAGCAATTGAGTATCTTGGCTGCGGAATTAAGCACGTTAAGACGGATCCAAAATGGTATGGGGTAATTTTATCTCTGGTTATAAAGCGGAACAGAGTTACTGAACTAGCTATCGGCTAATATAGAGCAAGTTAACTACTGACAGCACACTGCGCAACTGTCACAACTATTCAGTCTGACAGCATAGCACGAATATTTTGTGAAATATCTTTCATCAGAACTTTACTTTAACACATATTTCGGAAATTAGCCGGATGTCATAGCGAGCTGGTCATAGGTTAATACTGGGTAATGTTAGCTAGCTGGTTGTAGCTCGCTAGGTAGCTATTTAGCTAATGTTAGTCGTTAAAGGTGTAGACAAATTGGATAAATGCAAAATTTTTAGATTTCAGATTAAATATTAATCATGACTTTATTCAGTTCACCAGGTTATTACTGTTTATCAGTATAATAGATATGACCTTTTGTTCATGAAGATTGACAGATGTAAGTTTAGCCAACTTGGAGTGAATAGTGATTGAATTTTGAAGAACACACTGATAATATATTTTAATATTTCTCTCAGTTTTCACAGAGATTAGTGAGGCTTTACCTGGTCAAGTACACATACAGCTAAAGGCCAGACTCTAAAAAGCTTTTTTTTTCCCTGAGTCATTATGAAACCTAACCTATTGAAGGTGTACATAAATATTTTTTTAATAAAAAATGTATTACAGTATATGAGGTAAGAGATAAATAAAAAATATCTAATTTAATAATGAAAAGAATCTAATTTTCAATCAATTAATGGATTTCCCTCAGATTGTTTGTTTATTGTGATGATGCACCCAGTGCTCAGACTTTTGCATAGGAGTTTTAATTAATTAATTAATACACACCACAGTGCTGTTGAATACTCGAACCTGATTGGTCAGAAGGTGTTGATTAATTTTCTATAACAGCAGCTCTGACAGTTCTGGCTACTACTCACGTACATTAAAAAAAAATAAATTACAGGTGTATTAATATACCCTTTTTTTTTTTCATAAATATACTTGAGTTGCAGCCAGAACTGTCAGAGCTGGTGTTATAGAAAAGTAATCTAATAAATAATCATTTCTTAAAAAAAAAAAAAAAAAAAAAAAAAAAAAAAAAAGTAAGACATGATGTTCTTAAAACTAAATAAAGACTAATAAAATTGTAATCGTTGACAAATTTTAATATAAGGGCAATAAAACACTTCAAGACATGCTGTTATAGGAAAAAAAAATCAACATAAGTGCATATCATGCATAGTTTTGTTTATAAAATATCTTTTAAAGTCCAAACCAATCAGGATATTAATAAAAATATCAGAGTCTGGCTCTGTAACAATGTACCAGTGTGGGAACTTATGTGGATGTAAATCATTTGAATTGGTGCATGGAGAACAAAAAAACAGCTGATAAGCAATTACTGATAAACATCAGTAACAAGAAAATAAGATGAAACGATCATTCAGCATGACTTCAATCATCTGTGGATACATTTATAAATGCACAACATTTTTTTTTTTTTAATTTCCTTTTTTTTTTTTTTTTTTTTTTTGGTGGAGTCCCTTGTGTGTGCTCTACACATTATCACTGCTTTCACTCACCAGCTTATGAAGAAATACACAAGTTAATAACTGCCATTAATCATCATCACAGGTTCAGTAATCTGGTTTCTAGGGCCTGGAATTGTGAACCAGTTCCTCAATCGGCTTGCACCTATGGCACTAAATAAAAAAAAAAAGTATTAAGAATGAGTCCTTGTGAGATCAGAGGATCAGGACTGAAGAACTTCAGTAGATCTTATCTTGTTTTGCCTACTTTGTTTATGTGTGTATAATTTTTAAATTCCTTTTTAGGTGCTCTTGGCAGCTGCAGTGTGCACCAAGTCAGGAAAAGCCATAGTGTCACGGCAGTTTGTAGAGATGACCCGCACTCGCATCGAGGGTCTCCTGGCTGCCTTTCCTAAACTGATGAGCACAGGGAAGCAGCACACCTTTGTAGAGACAGATAGCGTGCGCTATGTCTATCAGCCATTAGAGAAGCTCTATATGGTTCTCGTCACTACAAAGAACAGCAACATTCTGGAGGACTTGGAGACACTACGGCTCTTCTCCCGTGTGGTATGAAATTATTTTCTGCTTTACTTCCCCTCTACACTACCCTTCATTGTATTCCATTCAGTATGAGATTACAGTGATTATATACATGTCTGTGTTTGTTTTCAGATCCCCGAGTACTGCCGTGTGTTGGAAGAGAGTGAGATCTCTGAACACTGCTTCGATCTCATATTTGCTTTTGATGAAATTGTTGCTTTGGGCTACAGGGAAAATGTTAACCTGGCCCAGATCCGAACCTTCACTGAAATGGACTCGCACGAAGAGAAGGTCTTCCGTGCAGTCAGAGAGGTGAGGTGGCTGAAAAGTATGACAAAGGAGCACTCTCGATGTGTTCTCTTTAATCGGGGTGGACAAACAATAATTTTATGAGCTAGCCCAGTGAGTGTGTGAAAGATATAATGTGCTATCCAGTCCCAACTTTTTTTTTTCTTTTTTGGCGAGAAACTTAATTCACTCGGCTAATATAAGTAACATAATGTACCAACGTATAGCGAGCTCGTTAGTTTATTAGGTGCATTAATACAGATTAAGGATACAAGCTCTCTTGATACATTTTTTTCTCTTGATATGTTTAACCATAAGGTGATGTATTATGCATGTTGTGCTAGCAGGAGAGTTATATGGTAGCTTTGTGCTGCACTTTATTTTGCTCAGCTTCATCAGTATTTGCATATACTTGCATGTTCCTGATTTAGAAATGATTGCCTGTCATCTGTGCATGATAACTCAGCCGGTATATGTAATGCAGCAGGTGGTTAGGTTCAGAATGAGTAAGATGTGTGTCATGCCAGTGTGAAGCACTTTGAAATTAAACATACTTACCAGTATGAAGACTTTTGTTGTGAAAAAGTCAATGGGAATTAGAGTTTATTTTCTCTGGTTATTGAACCGAATTTTGTCCAGCAACTACGAATGAAAAGGAAAAAAAAAAAAAGACAAGTTCCAACATGAAATCTGCTTACTCCCTAGGGTAATGGGCTACTGATTTATCCACATCATTTAATGATTTTTTAAAAAAAAAATTTTTATTCTCCTCACACCAGACCCAAGAACGGGAGGCAAACGCAGAGATGAGGCGGAAGGCTAAAGAGCTACAGCAGGCAAGAAGGGATGCAGAGCGTGCTGGCAAAAAGGCACCAGGCTTTGGAGGTTTCGGAAGCTCAGGAATGAGCAGCCCAGCTACCATCATCACAGACTCGGTGATGGAACCAGAAAAGCCTAAATCAGCTCCTATACCAGTTAGGTATGTGTACCGTGTAGTTCCATGCAAAAGTCTTGACTACATAACAGTGCACTTCCTTCTTACTTATTACTTTCATATACGAACAGAATTAACGTGAGATTGTGTCATCTCCAGGCCAAGTGGTTCTAGTAAAGCACTGAAGCTGGGTGCCAAAGGAAAGGAGATTGATAACTTTGTGGACAAACTCAAGTCAGAGGGTGAAAATATCATGATACCCAGTGCAGGAAAGAAAGCTTCAGAAGTATCTAAAGTCCTTCAGCCTCCAGTGAACACAGAAAGGTATATGCGATCTTCTAAACAGTAATTCTGCATAATTATTAAGCATATGGTATATTGAAAATCTTCGGAGAACAATGTGTGGCTCATGTATTACTCCTGTGGCTCAGTGTACATCTGAAGATAGAGGAGAAGATATCGCTGACCTGTGGACGGGATGGTGGGCTGCAGAGCATGGAGATCTTGGGTATGATCACACTGAGAGTCTCAGATGAAAAATATGGCCGCATCCGTCTGCAGATTAATAACAACGACAAGAAAGGAGTGCAACTGCAGGTAATTTTGCGTTCTGGTGTTTCAAGGTTGCATATGTAAAGAATTTTATTTTACAGTTAAAGAGGTCCCTAGATTCAAAAAGTTTGAGAACCCCTGGTGTAAATTGGCAGGATTGGCCAAGGGGGTCTGCACAATTCTTTCTGGAATGAGCAGGAGTGGGATTAAAAAAACAGTCCTGCCCACAACTCTACATTGTTGCATGGATTTGAATGTTTTATTGATTTTAATTTTGCTTGAGTAGGATGCTCAGAGCATATAAAACCATATGCCTCTGCATGAAACCCCTCATTTAAGAATTCTTCATAACAAGACAAGTGCAAATCTATATCAAATATCATTGGAAATGACTCATTTTTTAAATCTTTTTTCAGACCCATCCTAATGTAGATAAGAAGCTGTTCACTGCAGAGTCTTTGATTGGACTGAAAAATCCGGAAAAGTCTTTTCCCCTAAACAACGATGTGGGCGTGCTGAAGTGGAGACTACAGAGCACAGACGAGTCCCTCATCCCTTTAACCAGTATGTCCCTCTTAAATTAGTACATGCTTAAGTTTGAATTAGTACTTTACACTTAAATGTGTAAATGTATGTATGTTTACGATTTGTCTATTAATGTTAGGCTTATTTTATCTGTAGTAAACTGCTGGCCTTCAGAAAGTGGTAGCAACTGCGATGTCAACATTGAGTATGAGCTCCAGGAGGAGAGCCTTGAACTCAATGATGTAGTCATCACCATCCCTGTGCCGTAAGTTCCTGTTAAAGTACATCCAGAGGCCCCTGACTGGCGCATCAGAAAAGCGTTTGCCCAATTGTTGGGAGATCACAAGTTTGAATCCTGATGATTCTACAGCCATCTGTGGGTGGGACCCAAGGCAGTAAAATTTGGCCTTGTTGTCTGGGTGGGAGGGAAGGCATACAATTTCTCTCTGTCAGTCAGAGCGACACTAACCAATCATGGCTCATGTATGCAGAAGAGGGTAGATAGCACATTTCTCCTAGTGTGTTACACTGCCTTATCATGCAGTATGAGCAGCAGTTTGAAAGGTTGGTTGACTTCATGTGTCCTTGAGGTGTCCTGTCCTGTGATAGGAGAGAGAGGTGGCTGGTGGATGGGAATTGACAGGTGACCAAATTGGCAGGACAGTCACAAATTGGAGGGAAAGCAGATCCAGAAAATGGATTTTCCTTGTATGATATACAGTATATATCACACTGCTGTTGAATGCTCAATTTTGATTGGTCAGAAGGTTGTTGATTAATTTTTTTATAACAGCAGCTCTGACAGTAGTGCTGGCAGCAAGACAAATCACAAGTTTATGTTAATGCACATATCCTAATACATTTGGTTACTGTTTCTATAGTAGCAACTTACACAGAAACCTATGTGGCAGACACTACATAAACATAAACAGATTTTAAAATTCTGTTTACTTGTTGATATGGTGAAAATTTCTTTAAGGAGATGTTTATTTACCATTTATGGAATGTGTCTCCAGTGTCAGCATTTGTAACTATCAGAGGTGAAGCTGTAACTTTAGGTTTTCCGCCATGGGAAAGTCTTCACGATGGAGGGCTTTGCATTTTGTGCTAACATGACAATCTGCATTTTCTTTTCTCTTATTGATTTTGAGAGAGGAAAAAAAAGAGATGCCCATTCCACAGCATTAAATCTAAATATACATGGATAAAAAGTATGATGTGACATACTTTATTTAAAAATGTTAGTGTTGGCAAATTACTGTGGTATAAGATGAACAAATATGCTGTTATAGAAAAATAAAAACTTTGAGGTAAGAGTAACTATGTTTTGTATCAGGCCACATCTCATCACCTCATCGTGAATTATTTTCCTATAATGGTGTGTTGTGTCATGTTTTATTCCTTACATCACGCATTCCAAATTTGCAGGTCAGGAGTAGGCGCCCCTGTTGTTGGAGATCTTGATGGTGAGTATCGCCATGATAGCAGGAAAAACATTCTTGAATGGTGCCTGCCTGTCATTGATGAAAACAACAAGAGTGGAAGTTTGGAGTTCAGCATAGCTGGGAGGCCAAACGACTTCTTCCCAGTGAACGTCTCATTTGTGTCTAAACGCATCTATTCCAACATTCAGGTGAGCTGTAATTTTTGGGATGTAAGCCCAGTTATTATGACAATGATGAAATCTTTTAAAAGTCATGAAAAACAAATCTTTTTTCCTGTTACTATAGGTGGCTAAAGTGACCCAGGTAGAAGGGGACAGCCCAGTGAAATTCTCCAACGAGACTTCCTTTGTTGTCGACAAGTATGAAATACTCTAAAGACTTTTAAAAGGAATGTTTCTAGCCAGCCTGCCTGCCTATCTGTGTAACAGTTTGGACACAGTACGACCAGAGTGTCCAAATCTCTCCCAGTGGCGTGCAGTATTTGTGTATTTGTTTGTATGGCAAAGGAAATTATATATGTTTATATAAAATGAATCTAAGAGGTAAACGAACCACATCCTAATATGAATACAGATGGACCTGGAGCTTTGTGACTTGAGGTCGAGGACACTGCGATATCATCAAACCACATTGTCTCATCTTACAGAATACCCTGAATCTGGACCTATGAGTCCTCATTACCCCTGAAATAAATTATAGGAGGAACTTGAGAGTTGCCCCAGTATAATATATTTTCTATGTTGTAACCTTACAGAGCCACACATTCTTAAATACTCAACAGAGTGTATTTAGAATGACTCGTTTGTACACAAGGGGTTCTCATTTTGTTTGTCCAAAATGAATGAAATAAGAACAGGAAGTGTTTTTTTTTTTTTTTTTCTTCCTTCTTGATTCTATGTTCATTCACATCGAACTGATACTGGCTCTGTTTTGAAATATAAATAGCGTTCACATTTTCACTGTGTTCTATATTTAGGAGGGCAGTTCAATTTTTTTTTGAGAAACTACTTAGAATTTTAAATATCAATGCATATAAGGCCCATCCAGGACAAAATATTGTTTTCTATCTGCTTCTTAAAGTAATTTACTTTCTGCATCAGTTGTTTTCACAGTAATACATCAGTTACCTAAATCTGCAAGAATTTCTGTATGGCATATTTCTGGGCAGAAACTGCACCCGATTTAAATGTTTTCTTTTGCTCTGATAGCTGCTACCGGTTATAAAGAGCTATAGAGTATTTTAGAGGTCTAGAGGAAAACACTGACACAGTAATAGAGGTTTAAGAGGAGCCTTGCTATTCTTCCTTCGTATAACCAGTCATATGCAATCCGAAACTCAAATTTTATATCTGCTGAACCAACTTGCACTGGGAATAAAATGTTCACTGGTTGCTCTAAATTTGTCAGTGCAAATCTAATGTTGATTCAAGTGAAATCTGATAAAACAGCCAAATTTGTAAGATTTTTGCAAATTCAGGTGCTCAGTACTTGGGTTCTACATTCATGTTTTAAAAGATTTAATCTAAGCACTTAAATCATGCATTAATAGTAGGCACACAACATTTCATGTATTTTGTTCAGCTTGCTTTAAGAATACCAAAACAGTAGAAGTCCTCTGATATGTATTGATTTTCTTGAGTGGAAAATATTTTCTCACTGACATCATTTTTGTATCTTCCCAAAAACTTCAGATAATAATTTTTGAGGGGGTTATTTTAATATCCAATGGAGAGATGAAAATGATAACATTCCAGCTTACAATTACTTGTTTTGATATTAAAGCATATTGCTTGAATATGAACGTGAGGTGTGTTTTCATGAGTTGTATTTTAATTCCAGCACTAACTTGGTTGTTTTATTTGATTGGTTGTTTGATCGCGACCCTGCCGAGGATAAACTGGTAACTGAAGATGAATGAATGAATTAGCGAATGATTTGCTTTGTACATTTAAGTTTGTACACTGTTTGTACATTTATGTACACCTGCAGTTTTTAAAAACCAAAGTACAGCAGTTGAGCATTTTCTAGAAAATAGAATTTAATGTAATGTAACAGATACCTATTCATTTGTTAGGACATTATTTAGAATATACTTTTAATTTTTAAGACAAATTTGACAAATATAATTAAACAATCCGGCCATTTTGTTAGTACTTGGGTAATTTATCCTTTTAACAGTAAATTAACAATCAAGGAGGAAAGTATTGGAGCTCACCATTACTGGGCATGCACTGTCGTTTATTTTATACACTACATTTAAAAAGCCTCCTTTTGACTTCTATATTTATCCAAAACCTTGTTGCGTTGCTGTTGTTTTTTTGTATTTCTATTTATAAAGTATAATGTTTGGTGTAAAGGAAGCTCCAAAAATGAACTAAAAGTTAGAGATAATGTTTAATTTTTTTAAGTACCCTTAGTACTAGCATTTATACACCGATAACATTAGCCATAACATTAAAAGCACCTGCCTAATATTGTGTGTAAAAGAAAAAATGATTCATCAGACCAGGCCACCTATTTCCATTGCTCCATGGTCCAGTTCTGACCACGTTCTAGGGGTGTTCGATGGTGGGCAGGAGTCAGGATGGGCACTCTGACCGGTCTGCGGCTACGCAGCCCCATACACAGCAAGCTGCAATGAACTGTGTGTTCTGACACCTTTCTATCATAGCCAGCATTATTTTTCAGCATTTTGTGCTACAGTAGCTCTTCTGTGGGATTGGACCAGGCAGGCTGGCCTTCGCTTCCCACGTGCATCAATGAGCCTTGGGTGCCCATGACCCTGTCGCCCGTTCACCAGTTGTTCTTCCTTGGACCACTTTTGGTAGGTACTAACCACTGCATACCGGGAACACCCCACAACACCTGCGGTTTTGGGGATGCTCTGACCCAGTCGTGTAGCCATCACAATTTGGCCCTTGTCAAAGTTGCTCAGATCCGTATGCTTACCCATTTTTCCTGCTTCCAAAACATCAACTTCGAGAACTGACTGTTCACTTGCTGCCTGATATATCCCACCCCTTGACAAGTGCCACTGTAATGAGATAATCAATGTTATTCACTTCACCTGTCAGTGGTTTTAATGTTATGGCTGACTGGTGTATGCTGTACTATCACTTACAGTATAATAACAGTTTAATAAAGACAAGAAGTAAGGTATTAGAAATAGGCCTGTGTATCATATGGGACTATAGAAATTGAAAAGGATGTTGGATTATTATTTATTATTAAAGAGGAAAAGCCTCAAGTTCATTGCAATATGAAGTAGATGGAAATCTATTTTCCTCATAAATTATATTTGGAAGATGATTGGAGATTGCAAATCCACATTGGTGTTTACTGTGTTACTGTCTGGTGGAAATCACAGACCACCATTATTAAAGTAATTGTATTTATTATTGTGTTTTTTATAGCTGTTAGCCAATTTCATAGGTCTCCAGCCCTGGTCCTGGAGTAACCCCTGTCCTGTATTAATGCATAGACTAACTTGTAACTAAAATGTAATACACTGGCAGTTGGATCATTAGAGATGGATCATGATCGCATGAGGCGATATGCATGAAGCCTGTGTGAAATGCAGCAAATCAAATCTCATTTATTTTTTATGATTGCTTTGCTGCCCTGTGCACATAATCCAAATAGTCGAATTTAATTTATTTAAGCCATAGAAATTTCCACCAGAACACAGAACACATTAGGTCCAAGTTGACATGATTTATAAGCCTACTTGTTTTTGAGGTGTTTGAGGTTTGGATTAAACCCATTCAGTTGAACAGCACCACAGGTTCCCAGCCCTGCACATTTCAGTGCTTCCCTGCTCCCAACACATCTGAGACAATCAACCAGAGCCATTTGTGTTGCCTGGTCACTTTTAGGCTTCAATAAATAGCCAAAATACTAATCTGCACATTTAAATAATAAATTTAATATTTGAATAGTTGGATTGTAACAGGTGATCTGTCAAATTTACAGTTTAATGGGTCTCGGGCTGCAAAAAGTCTGAAACTGCTGTAAAGCAATTTTTTAAAAAAATGAATGAAAGTCGATTAGCTGCATTTCACATTCTCAAACAGGCTTCATTCTGTACAGTATGCCCTAAATAATCTCATGATCTGGGCCTGTGCTACATTTACATGTGTTACAGTGTATTCTATGCATTAATACAGGACCAGGGCCCATGTTTGGGAACATCTGAATAACTATAAGAAATATGATAACTTTGATAGCGGTAGGTTGTGATTTCCACAGATGTAATAAAATAAAAATAAATAAATAAATAAAAATTTATTTTTATTTTTATATCTGTTTGAGAATTCCTGCATTACTGTATTTGTCAGTAGGCAAGCATTTGGTGGACGTTGTAGCTTTAAGAAATGTAATGACACGCCCACTTCCGGGTTGTTACTGAACTCTGCACTCTTAACATCTTGCAAACTCTCTAAATAACACGCTTTACAATGATTTGCATTTTACTTGTTGCAGGGCATGGTACTGTTTTAGAGACGCAGATTAAGGTACAGAACTACAGTCTTTATCATATCAATGTTCAACATTTCATGTAATTTTTCTGTTCACGTTTCCAACACTAACCGTTAAGTAACAGTTACCTGTTGGAACAGATGACGTGGAAAAGCAAACATATCTAATGTAGGAGTATGCTTTCCACACACACACACACACACACACACACACAAACACACAATAGGAATATTTGCATCAAACCTTCTGATTGAGGGAACACTGTCTCACTGCATCCTAATTCACTTGTCCCATGGGCCACTTGCTTTAAGGGAAGGAGGGTGCAAGGGATAGTGGACTTTCCCCTAGAAATTCATTATTATTATTATACTCATTATTGTATATATATATATATATATATATATATATCATTAGTACTAAATGAGTACTAATAGCTGTCCATACGATAAACATACACCTATAGAAAACTCCAAGAAGCCTCACTCTCTTTTTGGAAAAAATAATTCACTCATTCTTGAAGATTTGGCCACTTTGCTTTGTTTCACATAACTGTGGTATATTCCATGCAGGCTGTGCTCTGTATACTCATTTATTCATCTTCAGTAACTGCTTTATCCTGAGTGGGTCCGAGGAGGGAATACACCAGTCTATTGCAGGGCATGTTTTGTGCACACATGTTCTGTGGAAGTTGGATGAAACTGGAGAACCTGGAAGAAACCACATGGACACAGGGAGAACATGTGAAACTCCTCCCAGACAGTAACCTGAGCTCAAGAATCGAACCAAGAATCCTGGAGCTGTGAGGTGGCAGTGATACGGTGTAGCACTCTGCACCACTGTAGATTGTACATTTACATTACATTTATGGCATTTGGCAGACGCCCTTATCCAGACTTACATTTATCTCATTTATACAACTGAGCAGTTGAGGGTTAAGGGCCTTGCTCAAGGGCCCAGCGGTGGCAGCTTGGTGGTGCTGGGGATTGAACTCATGACCTTCCGATCAGTAATCCAACGTCTTAACCACTGGGCTACCACTGCCCTGATTGTAGATTGTAGAAGGGGTTTTGGGGCCGTGCAACCTGCCCTTAGCTTCTTCATTTGAATCAGACTCTGACTCTATAGTTAGGGATTTGAGTCATGCAGTAGGCACAAATGATGTAATAGTGGATTCTGGGAATCAAGAGGTTCAGGTAGCTTTTATCTACTGCAGTGTCCACAAATCTGCTGCTCTGGGGTATTTGCAGAACATGTGCATGAATGTACCAGGTGTGATATTACGTATTTTACAAGTGTAATTAGGTGTGAATTGAGTGTGATTCAACAGCTGTATCAATGTATTAGGCTCCCAATTTACAAAATGTAACAAATGAAATGTGTAATATTAAATAAACAAATATTGATACAGCCTTGTAAAATATATGGGTTAGGGTTCTTCACTTGAGCCGATAATGTGTTGGAGTGGGCCCTAAGTCAAGAGGCAGTTTATCATCCTGTTTACCATTTTTCTCTTTATGGCAGAATGATGTCACAGGCTTGTACGCACATCTAGCTGGGGTGCCAAAAGCATTGCTACCTGGTGTTGGGGGGAAGAAAATCCTAGATTTCTGGTGGGAAACAGTCAACACGTAAGTTGCCATAGATTAAATTGTTATCATTTTGAAAGGATATGTTTCACCCAGCTCCATTTAATCTATCTTGTCCTTTATAGGCGACAACTCTTCAGTGAAGTCTATTTAGTCACAAATGCAGATAAGTGAGTACATTTTTAGCTTTTTTAAGATCATAGTCCTGGTATTACATGTTGAAGCCATTATTCATAGTTTAAGATTACCTGTAATATTGAGGAAGTTTCCACAAAAGACTCATTCCATCATTGTAGGTACAAACATTATGAGCGGTGGGCAACTGCCAATGACTTCCCAGTGGAGAATGTGGTGAATGATGGTAGCACCACTTTGGAGGATCGGCTTGGGGCTGTCGCTGACTTGGAGCTGGCTATCCGAAGCCGTCACCTTCAAGATGACATCATGGTGGTATGGCATGGACTCAATTTACGTTTACAGCATTTAGCATTTCCCCCTATTTTTCTAAGCATTTTGTGCTTTTAATGTTGTGTTTTTGTTTCTCTAGATTGCAGGAGACATGCTTTGTTCTGACCAGAACTTTGACATTGCTCAGGTTATTCGTTTTTTTAGGTCCAAGGTAAGAACAACTGCTGTTTGTGCAAAGTATGTGCAATAGCAATGTTGTTGTGCATGCCAGCTAATATTCACAAACAGTTTTTGTGTAAGCATGGCAAATTATTATATCATGACAAATTATTAATATATTGTTGTGACCATTGCGCAACCAATATTTTAGCAAATTAATGATAATGTTATTAACTCATTGCTTTTTGCTGCAGTTGCACCTGTATTACTTAGCTCTTTAATGTATTAAAACAACATGTAGAGACTGCTTCACAACTGAATGGCTCAGTTAATCACATTTGTGTTTCATTTTTCAGTCTGGAGAGTTGGCTATATATTATGAGCTAGAAGAAGGGGAGAAATGTTACACCAGAGGCATTGTAGAAGTTTGTCCAGATTCTCATAGGTAATAGTTGCTCTATAACTGTTTACAGACAGAAAAGTTTACTACCCATGCAATTTTTAAGAAAACATCATCTAAAATGTTTATAAGAAGCTACAAAAGATTTCACTAGACATTTTGGTTAACAACATTCATCAGGTAACTACCTGTGTATATTCCTGTACTTAACTGTTTTATGTAGTGAAATATGAAATATAATGTTATAGATAACTTTATACAAATTTAGGACTAAAGCTCAGTTTCACATATTAATCAGCTTTAGTAGTATGTATTAAGTAATTCCAGTGTAGGAGATACACTTATTCTGTGTCTGTATATGCAGGTGGCACCTGTCTGGCACCATCTTGTACATTGTAGCTGGATCATATTTAGCTTTTTTTGTCTTTTAGGATCAAGCGTTTCCTTGAGAAGCCACAGGAGGGCGTCACGGCATCTCGTCTGGCCAGTGTGGTCTTCTACTGCCTCCGCAAAGAGACGCTATCTTACCTCTCAGACTTCCTGCTCAAGCAGCCGGATGTGGAATACAGGACGTTCGGCAGGTTATGGGTCAGTGCATTGCTTCAGTTTATTTTTAAGCAAAAAAAAAATACAGCAACAATAACCTTGAAGTGAGAACAGGAGAAACACAGCTTCTCCAAACATTGAAGTACTATGCCAAAGTTTAATTTGTGGAATTATTTGCAGCTGACACTGCTTGTTCTATTCATGTACTGGTACTTAGGAATGGCTTATAAATGAAGAACAATTGCCTGTGTATGGAATGAAGCTACCCACAGGGTTCCAGTTAATTGGACAAGTGGTGAGAGCCTGAATAAAATGTATAGTCTTGATATCTGTTTATCAGTTTATTTAGTGCATTTTGCAAAATCAGATGATTCCAGTTAGGCAGAGTTAATTAGTTTTATGTCTTATATTACAGGGTCTGTCTGACTACACAAAATGGCTTGCACACTACTCAACTAAACAGCAAGAGCTTCCAGCCAAACCCATCACATTCCGCTCTTATGCCAGGTTGGTGATAACACACCCACCACCATCAATACAGTCTTGCTGTAACCTCTTGTGTCCTGCTTTATCACTGTTTGCCCCTCCACAGGGTAGGCCTGATGGGAAATCCCTCTGATGGCTTCAATGGTAAAACCATTGCTATGACCATCTCTAATTTCTGGGCTGAAGTGACACTAATAGAAAGCCAGTCTCTGGTAGATAAAAAGAGTAAAACTTATAAATTCTAAGTAAAAGACATGGTCTGATTTCTTTTGAACTCCTCTAACATGTTCATGTTTAGGTCCTCCTTCCTCATCCACTGAATGATCCCACTGAGTTCGGCAGCCTACAGGATCTGTTTCGCATCAGCCACAAAGAAGGGTTTGTTCTTTTTTTCAGTAATACTTCCTGTCTCTGTTTGCTTTGTGTGTAGACAATATATCCTTTATGAAATGATTGTGAAACAACAATTGGATCATGTTCCCTCTGGCCAGGTACTTGGGAGGTCTGAGACTGTTACAGGCCACCTGTAAGAAGTTTTATCAGTTCTGCTCAAATCAAGGGTGAGACTAACACATTTCACAATGTAGTGGGATATAATAATAATAATAATAAAAACTTGGATTACTTACTGACACCAGAGATTTAACTATTTAAGTAGACTTTTTCAGACTGTCTGAGACACATATGGCCCATAGTTAAAATTGTATAAATTAAACAAAATATCAAACCATGCATTTAATTTTAAACAAACATTATAGTAGCACAGTAGATTTTTAGGTTATAACTTACAAAGCAATCTTTTGCTTTTCAGTACTGACATTGACATTGTCTGGGCATGGAATCGACCAGTTTCTGTAACAGTTGTGCAGAAAGTTTCTTCCAAGAGTCAGGCAGTAAAGATTTCAATTCATACACACTGGAACATCGATGACCTGTCATTTCCCTCTCCACTGTATTCCCTGGGGGGTTTATAGGGTTTAAGTCTGGGCTCTGAAAAGACCATTCCGAGACTGTAAATTTCTTTTTGGCAAAGTATTCTTTGAAAAGGCAGCTGGTGTTTTTCAGAGTGTTATATTGCTGAAAGAGCCACGACTATCATTTGAACAATTCATTTGCAAACTTCTGCGAATTTACATCCAAATGCCTTTGTACACTTCTGAGTTCATGATCACGTAAATGAACACAAGCTCACTGACACCAATGTAAGTAAAAGAGCACCAGACCAGGCTCATTGATCCTGTATCGAATGGTCTGTGAACTTAGTTATCTGGTATTCCTGACTGATCCCAGAAGAAATGCTTGCTGCTGTTTCTTGCCTGTTTTTTTTTCCTGCTTTTAATTGTCAGATTGGCCTTTCTGGGTGTGCCTGTATTCAAACAGAAAATGTGAGCCCTTTTCACAGAACTTACTTCCCTTTCACTCTTAGCCATTTTTGCAACAAATTTTAAAATACTTCTTCATCCTTGTGTTTGTCTGGAACTCCTGCTAAGCTGGACACTACAAAGTGTCCATAACACATCCATTCATCTTAGAGCCTATTACTAAATACAAAATGAACAATCTCCCATACATCCATGAATACCCTTCTCCTGATGCAAACGTTTTACTACTCTAATCAGTCTTTCCTTGTTACAATCAGTCAACTTATTGCGTTTAATAATGTACTTTATACATTCTGTTAAAATATGTTCCACAGTTTCCACGGTTGTGTTCAGTCTTGTGTATCCCAACCATAACCAAGCAAGCCACACAGGAAGTTGTTCATACACAAGGGAACAGTGGTTCTGCAACTGATACTGTTACACCACTAAGATGTATTACTTTTTTGTTTGTTTCCTTCATGAGTATCGATAACAAAGTCTTAACTTTGTGACCTTGAATATGACCCTATGTGGGTAGCCTAAAAATGTGACAGGATTATCTAAGCTCTCTTGCCATTTGTGTATTTTTTTATATTATTATTATTATTGATTTAGCTTCTTTAATGTCCACTTTCCTTGTTTTAACTCCTTCTTTTGCAAGTATGTCAGCTATTTTATTTCATAAGACCCCAACATGTACAGGAACCCAACAAAAATTTCAATTAGTGAATTTTTAAACTTTAAACTACTGGTCCCAATGTAATTTATGGCAAACATGGAGTAAATTAGCCTCCCAGATGCAGATGAGAACATTGTTTATGGGTATGTTCCAATTAGGAATGCTAGTGCACTGGAATAGGCCTAAGTGTCCAAATGCTATTTTGTTCTCATTTAATATGATAATCCTGGCTCATGGTTTATATAAAAAATTACCTTAAGATCTAATTGTCATAGAATTTCTTGGGTGGATATTGTGCTAAAAGTTTTATCAAGTGACCTAAAGAAATTCTTAAAATAAATAAATGAAAATATAACTAACATCTTGATCTCCTTATTATCTGGACAGCATTGCTCTTACCAAGCAAAATTTCACTCTAAAGTACGACACCAACATTCCACGGCAGGTGGTAAGTTCAAATAGTCCTGCATTCTCTACAGATCTTTTAATGTATTAATTTGTTGCTTCAAAACTGAAATTCAAATGTAATGCATGTTTGTGGTCACTTCCAGGGCCTAGCTGGCAGTAGGTAAGTATTCTTAACCGAGGATATAAAAAGGTTTTTGGTTATTGTACAATACAAGCTATATGCCATCAATCCTCTGAAATAAGTCATCAAAAATAATCAGATAAAAACTGTGAGTATATACTGCAATGAAAATTTGCATTGATGAATAAACCGCAACTATAATATATTCTTAATGATTTGTAATAAGACTTGGTGTGTTGCTTGTACATCAATACTTACATTTATCCTGTAATTTTACTGACATTCTTACTGGTTGTGTCTTATGTGAAGTGCAATTGTGTCTGCTACCTTGAAGTGCCTGATAAAATTTTACAACCTCACTGAAGATGTAAGTTTACTGTTTTTTTCCCCTTACAAATCTTTAATCTTAATTTCATTCAGATGTGACTTGAATAATAATATAAGAGCTTCTATTGTTAGGATCTTCCTAAACCAGTCCGAGCCAACTTTATACTGAATGTGGAGACGGATGAGCTCTTTATCACAGCCGGGTTGCAGGACAGAGTGGTACAGGTTAGTCTTGCATCATTCACTCAGTAAATTTTTTAGTGGTATCCACTTTTCTTACATTATTGTTTCACGATGCTCTTGCAGGTGTATGAGGGTTTGGTGTACATGGACTTTAACAAGCAGCTAATGGACAAGCAAGGTTATGGTACTGATTCTGAAATCTAATTTCTTTGTAGAGCTTATTACTTTATTTTTCAATGATCACAGCTTGATTCAGATTAGATATCACTTTGGAGAGGGTCATGGTTTGGCAATATATAGTTAGCCACTCAGTAATACCAATTATAGTTAGCCACTCAGTAATACCAGGAAATATATTTTTACTCAGGACAGAATGCAGTAGGTGCAGTAGACTATGCTAAACTGCCCCTAGATGTGAATGTATGTGTGCATGGAGCTCTGCGATGGACTCTTGTCCTCTCCACGTTTTGTTTCCACCTTGCCCTCAGTGGGACAAGATCTGAATCCACCATGTACATTACTGAAGATGAATGAATTAATGTTTTTCCAGATGTTTACTAAATACACTACATATATAATTATTGATATACTTGACCCGAATTTACAAAGAAATATATAAGGGGGAAATACAAACAAGATTAAATAAAAGCATTAATCTTTCCTTCCTTCATCTCTCAAAGCAGTCACCCATTGTTTTAATAACTTTCCAAGATTTTCAACAGGATATCAACTCAATATTTCTATCAAGAATTTGTGACTACCAAAATCAATTTCACTGATAGTTCATTTTCATTTGACTTGAAAATCATTTTGAACTCAGTACATTTATGGATATCGTTTTACATTAAATGCATAGAATATCGTATAAAATTTCAAGTGGTTATAACCAAGTTTAAAGTTTAGATAAGTGAGATAAACATCCCTTTAAATATGTGTACTGTATAGGTTTCTGACCTTTTTTGTGCACAGATGCTGTCACAGACAGAGCGCTCCAGATGCAGTACAAATATTTTGGATTTAGGAAGCTTAGTATATTTACCTAATCACATAATGAAGTGTTGTGTGCATTATAGTCAGTCTTGAACCCCACACATCTGGAGCTTGCTAATATCTGTATATTTGCTTAGGGGAGTACATCTCTATGGATATGAGCAGTCTTCCCACGTTTTGGTTAGCTTATTCAGGGGATCCAAGTGACTCTGGCCGCATTCACAGCAATGTGAGAGAGCGCTGGCTGAAGGGTAAGTACACAGAGTGAACATGAACTCTTGTGATTTTAGTGCAGTTCTCCTGCTCATCTCTTTTGCCCTGTTGTCTTTGATTAGGTGAACCCGAAGTGGTAGAAGCCATGAAACGCTTTGCTAAGCTCACAGACCAGGCCCGGTTTGTTCAAGCACTGCACATTTACTATCTACATTCAGACTATTATTTAAGATAGTGTTAATCATCACACTCTTATATAGTGTTGCTACATAACAAACCATATAAGTGTGGTTTCCTCTGGGTTTTCCTGTTTCCTCCAACCTCCAAAAATGCTAAGAAGTAGATGCATTGGTCCTAGGTATGAATGAGTGTGTATAATTCTAGGGCCATCCCATGATGGTATTTTTGTGGCAGGGCCCAGGCTGAGGGAACGTGGCTTATGTGGGTGCACATAACAAATAAACTATAGAGCGAAAAATAACCTGTACATAAATGACAGCATGGCATGACTGCAAACCATTTAAAAGCCATATCAGCCTGCTGCTGCTCTGGTGAAAATGTGAAAAGCAGCAAAACACTATAAAACTATAAATGCACTGCATTTTAATAAAAAAGTGAAATGCTCAGGAATATGCTAGTATGAGCATAGTTTTGTTGCCTAAGTGGCTAGGACTGATGATGCAAAACAAGACAAATAGTTCTCCACTTAATAGTATTTGGGTTTAAGTCCTTAAAAGGCAATTACAGTTGAATACATATAAAGTAGGCTAAACTTCATATACAGCAGAGCAGCCAGCAAGTGATACACTTTGTGGATACCTGACCAAAACAACCATATGTGCTTTTTAATATCCCATTTCCCCTTTGCTGTTCTAATAATCTTCACTCTTCTGGGAAGGCTTCCACAAGATTTTGGAACATGGCTGTGGGGATTTGCCCACTCAGCCACCAGGGCATTAGTGAGGACAGGAACTGACTTTGGGCAACCATATCTTAATGGATTTTGTCTGTGCACAGGGGCATTGTCATGCTGGAACAGATTTGGGCTTCTTAGTTCCAGGCAAGGGAAATTGTAATGCTACAGCATGCAAAAACATCCTGTGCAAGTGTGTGCTTCAAACTTTGTGGCAACAGTTTGGGGAAGAACCACATATGGGTGTGATGTTCAGGTGTCCACAAATGTGTGGCCATATAATGTATCTAAAATTGTTGTTTCTTTTTTATTCTCTACGATCAATAACACGATAAATTCTTTCCCTGATCGTCATAGCCTCTCCCTGACTATCACAAAATGAACACACTGCTCTTTTGTTTTATTTGTCTTCTGACAAAGTGCACTGTAACATGAGTGCTTGATCTGCTTAAAAAATATTTCATGAGAGATTTGCATTTTTCTTCCTGATTACAACATTTTTCAACATCCATTTCACATGCAATCTCTGTTGCTATAATTTTAGCTGATGTATAGTCAGGAACAAAGGGAACAAACTGCTGTGTTACTAGATACTTTCTTTTCTTCATGCAGAGAAGCCTTAGAATCTAAGGACTGGCCCAGACTGGCCCAGCTTATGGATGAAAACTTTGAACTGAGACGGTAAGATCCTTCACACTTCTATCTAGCCATTCTACTCATGATATAGTGTGATGTCCATCTTGAACTACAAATTAAAGAGTCTTTTTTTCCTGCAGGTCTGTTTACACTGAAGCCTGTTTGGGCACAGGAAATCTCAGAATGGTACAAATGGCGAGACAGGTAAAGCATTGCGAGTATGTAGATTTCCAGTGTCAACATGATTTTTAAATGGTTATAATTTTTATGCTTCCAAATATGTGTGATGTGATAAGCATTAATCAAGAGTATATTAGGGAAGTATACTGTATATCCTTAACTAGAATATAATTATAGCTAAATGGTACAAAACTCCCACTCCCTGTGTGGGCGTGTCAGATTACATAATGAATAGCAATGGCACCTCTCCAGCAGAGTAAACAACAATAGAACGCAATAATGGAAAAGAAGGTAGGAATGACAAACTAGAATGTGTCTACAGTGCTTTTGCTTTTCTTGAGTTAAAACATTGCAGGAATGCCATTTCTTGAACTTTGTGACAAGCAGGAAAGACAGAGTGTGTGCTTCATGCCTTCAGTGGCATTTCCAAATAGTTTAAAATCTACATTGCTTAGCACAGGAAGCTGCATGGTTAACGCTTTTGGTTTAAAATTAGCTTTAGTCCCCTCACTTTTAACTGTGTACTAAAACAAAGGCAGCACCATGCCCTGCCTCTTACCGTATGAGTCAAGGATGTAAAATGGCACAGCCACCCTGGAACCAGGCTAGTCATGACACTGTGGTTAAGGCTTTGGGCTACTGAATGGAAGGTTATGAGATCAACTACTAGCACTGCCAACCTGCCACTGTTGTGTCCTTGAGCAAGACTCTTAACCCTCATCTGCTCAGTTGTATCCAGTCAAAATTGTAAGTCATTTTGGATAAAAGCTTAGGCCAAATAAATGAATGAATAACCATAGTTATTCCTGTGCAAAGAGACTGATTTAACAGGAAAGAAGTCATGTCAATTTCTATTTGATGAAAAGCAGGTAACCAATCCAAACTTATTGCTAATTCTGATATGTAGATGGGGGCAGTCGTGGCCTAATGGATAGAGAGTCGGACTTGCAACCCGAAGGTGAACCTGAAGGTTGTGGGTTCGAGTCTCAGGTCCAGCAGGGATTGTAGGTGGGGGGAGTGAATGACCAGTGCTCTCTCCCACCCTCAATACCACGACTGAGGTGAGACCCTTGAGCAAGGCACTGAACCCCCAACTGCTCCCTGGGCGCCGCAGCAAAAAAGGCTGCCCACTGCTCCAGGTGTGTGTGTGTGTGTGTGTGTGTGTGTGTGTGTGTGTGTGTGTGTGTGTGTGTGTGTGTGTGTGTGTGTGCGCGTGCACTTGGATGGGTTAAATGCAGAGCACAAATTCCGAGTATGGGTCACCATACTTGGCCACAAGTCACTTCACTTCATTACCTGACGTCTGCAACTTCACCTTCAACTGGCCAACAGAAAAAGGAAATAATACTATAAAAACAGCTATCTTTATTGCAGAATATAGGGGGTTCACCACAGTAGCTATAGGTTATAGTAATATATTAATCATGAGTTTTCACAAGTTTTCTTGTCTTTTGTATGTGCGTACAGTTTGGCTCTGCTGTGAAATTACCTGGTAGCGGTGGTGCTGTAGTGGGCCTGTGTATGGATCCTGACCAGTTGGTAAACTTTATTTTTTTGTATGCCATATTTACTATATATGCCTGTAAGTTCTTTTTTTCATAGATAAAGTGTTTCACATAATCTATTACTTTAGTTGTTTAATTATAATAAATATTGATGAAGCCTATTCAATGATTCAATGATGATAAATGTGTAGTAAAGATGATAAATAAGGTCTTCCCTTTGAAAAAAGATAAGTGAGATAAGTAAGTGAGATATTTCTTCCACAGTAATTATGAGTATGTTTGCTTGTCGTACCATTAGGTGGAGATGAAGAGAGCATTCCAGAAGGCTGGCTATGTTTTCTGCCTCGTTGTGCCCCATAGTCCATCTTAATGTATGGTCTAGAAGTAATTTTCGTATCAACAACATATTACAAATTAGATTGCATTTCTGTGCCTACACACTCTGCTATCCAGGCTTAAGAGGTCACAATGTATTAGAGGTCATCATTATTGGCTACAGTGTCGACTCTGGCATGTGGATAGTGTAACCCTGGCCACATATAAGAGTCATTGAACTCCTGTTGCTGTGAGTTTCAGGCAGCACAAACAATTGTCTATTTAAAGTGCTATCAATGCCAGCATTGTACACCCTTCCTGTCCATGTGTCTCAGTACAATAATGGCCACAGACTTATAACCAAAATGTTTGTTGTAAGGAGTGTAATGTATTCTGTATGGAAACATATTTATATATATATATATATATATATATATATATATATATATATATATATATATATACAAACAAACCACAGTGTAATTGCACATTTGGTTGGGAGAAAAGGCTCTATTTGAACAGTAAGTGAGGCTATGCTCCAGTACAATAATTTGATGGAAATATTAATTATAGCATGGAATGGCAGAGGATATAATAATAATAATAATAATAATAATAATGTGATGCAGTTTCACACTCTTTTATTGAAAAGTGCTTTCAAGTCAGAATTTGTAAATTCAGTGAAGGCAGTTATTTGCCGAGTATACTTTTGACCCTGTGTTTATCCTGCTAGTTTAAAGGCTTCACTGTACTCTGTATTTTGCTAGATAATAATCAGAAGATATTTTGATAATATTTAGCAAACCCACAAAATGTAGTTAACAGTCTATAATTTGGCTAAAAGGGCTGTACTAAGTGTCTCATCAGTCAGTATTACAATGTCATTGACAATAATGAAAAACGAATGAGAAAACCTATTTTTCATCTTCCCAAGATCTTCATGAAATTTGGATGATGCAACTTCCTGTTGAACATGTGACTTGTGGAATATTTCATAAGGATGAATGCATGAATACAAGATGCTAGAAAAATGCTTGCTAGATGCATGGTTACTCATGTGAAAAGAGGTTGAGTGAGCAAGAAATAAATCACTTCAGTTTCTGTGGTTGGGATAAAACAGGTAGCCAATGCAACCATATTGGTCATTTTGATGTGCACATGGACATCACTTACTTCCAATATGGTTCCTCTTGCCTAAAAGTCACCTAAACAAGACTTTTGAAGCATTTTAATAATTGTAGTTATAGTGGACTGAGATAGGTAACAAATGCTGCTCTCTAGGTGATGATATTTGTACATGTACTATCAGGGAGACACAAATGGCACCCCGGTCATGGAATCATCCATACACACGGAAAGTTGCTGTTCTGTCGGCTCCTACACCTTTTTTTTTTTTTTTTTAAAGAATATAGCATACACTACATTGATTTTTATGGTGTTTTTAGGATATATCATGTGATTAAATTGTCCAGGGTTTTGAATCTTGTCCAATGATATACATTACTTACTTTCAGTGTAGTTCCTCTCACTTCAAATTGGTTAAAAAAAAAAAAAAACTTTTTTAAATGCGAAAATAAGACTTTTAAAGTATTTTAATAATTATGTGTTATTATGAGTTCTAATGAACTGGGTCACTGCAAATGTCACCCCAGTCATGGGCTCACCCATATAATCTGAAAGTTACTGGATATACCATGTGATACAAATAGTCCAATTTTTTTAATCTTGTACATTGAAATAAAACTTTTAAAACAAAAGGTAATGAGTTTTCAATCTCTTTGTCCACTCTTCCACTCACTCGGAGGTGAATTACAGTTGATAAAATGCCCAAGCTGCCTCAGTGCTTAGCATACTGCGTACTACTGTACTTAATAGTATGTCAGGCTAGTATGCCACCGTGTGGTGGTAGTGTAGTAGGTAGTATTGAGGCTGTAGAGTGGTGTGTTTATTACAGTAAAAGCGCCTGGACGTGCTGCGCCTCACAGTAGCGGGGGAGGAGGGCGACCAACATGGTCATACGGAACTCGAAATTATCTGTGTAGCTGTCTCTGCCGTTTTATCCCCCCGACCGAAAAGTGAACTGGCATCCTAAGGCATGGCAGCGAAGGAAGACATTTATTCCAAAATTATTCCCCGCAGACTCCGGCCAAACCGACAAAACGCCGTTAAACACGGCTCGCATTTGGACGTGCTGTTATTGATGGGCTTCCCTCACAACCGAGCGTAAGTGTATGACTGTACTCTAACGGTGCGCTGGAGACATGTGTTTATATTATACCTGCTTTATGGGGTTCTCACGGCTGTATCAGTGCTTTTATGGTTATACAATCATGAACTTTTCTATTTCTTTTTTATTTCAACTTTTCATGGCTGCTAAATAATGACTTTACAGATTAACGACACTACAGGTAATTGGAAAAACACACACATGCACACACACACACACATATACATACATACACATACACATACACATATATATATACATACAGTCAGTTTACAAGATAAATGTACAAGATATATATATATATATATATATATATATATATATATATATATATATATATATATATATATATAAATGTATAAGATATATACAGGAAATTGGAAAAACACATACACACACACATACATACATACACAGATATATATATATATATATATATATATATATATATATATATATATATATATATCTTGTACATTGATCTTGTACACTGACTGGAAGAATGGTTGTGATTTTACGCGCACACACACACACACACTGGACTGGAAGAATGGTTGTGATATATATATATATATATATATATATATATATATATATATATATATATATATATATATATGTATATATATATATATATATATATATATATATATATATATATAAATAATCACAACCATTCTTCCAGTCCAGTGTACTCAATTGCTGATATTCTTACAAGCATTTTTTTTGTATTGGAACTTTTTTATTTACACAAATAAGGCTTTGTCTAATAAAGTTGCATTCTGCATAAAACCACTAAAAATCTAGTCTTTTGATGTTAGAATTAAATATTTATTTCACTGTGAAGAAGGCGGGCACAGTAGCTTAGTGTTCAGCACGTTTGCCTTGCACCTCCAGGGTTGGAGGCTTGATTCCTGTCCCTGCCCTGTGTGCGCGGAGTTTACATGCTCTCCCCGTGCTTCGGTGGTTTCCTCTGGGTACTCCAGTTTCCTCTCTCAGTCCAAAGACGTGTTGTAGGCTGATTGACATCTCTGAATTGTCTGTAGTGTGTGAATGTGGATGTGAGAGTGTGTGCAATTGTGCCCTGAGATGGGTTGGCACCCCGTCCAGGGTGTCCCCTGCCTTGTGCCCCGAGTCCGCTGGGACCCTGTGTATGATAAGCGGTACATAAAATGGATGGAGGGATGGATTTCACTGTGAAGAAGAGAAAAGCTTTTATAGACAGGTTTGTTGGAATATAATTTCCAATCAAGAAAATCCCATGCACTATTATTAAAAAATATTTTATGAGATTTTCCAGTATAAGATACAACAATAATCCAACATTTAATCCAACAATAATCAACATTTTGAGGAAATATTGTACAGGGAAATGAAACAGTTGTACAGCAGTTCCTAATAAAGTGAGTGTATATATCATTAAACAAGATTTTCAGGAATATGTGATATGATGTGATTGTGCTGAGTGGGTAGAGATTAAAGCCTTCTTTAAAGTTGTCAGGTTTAATGCAATGTTTATGAGTGAAGAAAAAAAAAAGTTTTCTGTTGAATTTATATTGCTACAGCGATTAGACATATTATAGACGCAGTTTATTCAAAAATCTAAAAAAAAAAAAAAAGATTGTGACCAAAATGTGATATATGAAACCAGACTTCATAGCAGACTGCTATGTCATAACAGACTACCAGCAAGAAGAATAAACAATAAGTACATTTTCACTATTCTCCATTCAACTTATTTCGAATTTTGTTCTAAGTTCAGCTGTGTAGGAGAATGTCGGGAGTATTTACAATACCACAGTTTTAATTTCAATAGTAGCAATATATGGTAGAATAGTTATTATATTTTATATAGCACATACTCTCAGAAATTAAAGTACTGAACTATACTTATCCTTGTTGCTGAGGTGATATTATTAAGGGTACATTTTTTTTGTACCTTTAGTATGTATCTTTCACCTGGAAATGTGAGTATAGTTGTTGTTCTTCTTTCAGCTGCTCCCATTAGAAGAGGTTTTACACCAGATGCCCCTTCTGATGGGACCCCTCCCATTTTATCCAGGCTTGGCAGCAGCATTGAGAGTGCACTAGCTCATGCAACCCCAATGGCTGGGTTTGGTCCCCGTTGTGGGGCTCAAACCCACAACCCTGAGATTAAGAGTCTCATGCTCAACCAGATGAGCTAGCCAGGCATGGAAATATGAATACAGTGTACCCTTAAAAACAAATTAGATATTATATAAAAATAATTCGACCTTAAAGACCACTGATGTACCACCTTAAAAAAAAGCTTTACTCTAAAAGCTAATAAAGGTACACTCCATGCACTTTCTGAGGTAAAAGGTACATACTAAAGGTAGAAAATATGTACCCTTGATGGTACCACCCCAGTGACACACTGCAACAAATGGCATCTTAGCAAATGAAGCTATCTTGAATATAGTCAAATGTATTTAGTATTTCCTGTTATAAGTTAGCTAGCGATAAACCAAATATAAAATTATTAAACCTGTTTCTAGACATTTCTGCTCATTTCAAGCTTTGAATTTTCTTATTCTATTGGCAGATAATTTTACGTCTTTCTAGATATGAATGCTAAAAATGAGTAAAAATTATCTGCCAATAGAACAGGCCTATTTCTTATCTTGAAATTATATCTTGAAATTAGTAAAAAAAAAAAAATTGTCTGTAAATAGGCTTAATAATATTTGGTTTATATTTGGTTTCTTGTACTCTTATAGTAGGAAATACTAGCTAAATTTGATTATATTCAAGGTCTTTCCACTTGGTAAGATGTAATCTTCTGCACCACACTTGAAAAAAAGTTTTGGTTGTTGTTATGGAAAAGCAAAAAATTGCAGTGGGTGGTTGATTCTAATCCAGGTCCCATTTCTTGTTTTACTGGCGTACACTGTAGAAGATCAGAAACTTCATGGTATAGGCTGTCACACTTTTGTGGGTGTTATTCGTTGGTTTTTTGTTTTGTTTTGTTTTTTGCACCACAGCTGGAAAAAATGTTTTGGTTATTGTTGTGAAAAAGAAAAAAAAATAAAGTGCAATGAGTGGTGGACTCTTACCCAACTCCCATTTCTTGTTTTATTGGCACTGTGGGGGATCAGAAACTCCCTCTCCCCACTTCTGCTTTTGCCCACCTGAAAATGTCTTTGACCATGAGATAAGGCAGAACTACTGGCAAATTACGTGACAGAGAATATATTATGTATATAAAAAAAATGAAGGGACATAAAAAATAATCACTGATGGAGAGGTGTGATGCGTTTCCACCTCAAAGTTGATCTTTTTTCCCCCCTATAACAGTGCTTCCCAAATTTTATTCCTCTTATACCACAGCAACGTGCCAATGATTACACGTTTTTATTAATGACACAATGTACTGTTTATCTGTTTGTGGTTATATTTACTGTTACTTCCATGAAACTACTTATTTCCTCTTATCACTTACATTATAGCAGTTGTTACCTCACAATCTCTTGAAGGGGTTAATAAAACAGAAAAAAATGCTTGTTGCACAAAGTAACCATGAAGTGCAATGTCCTGCCTTCTTAGACTTTCTCATGGCAGAACACGTATAGGAATAACTGCACCTCCGACTTCTAGGAAAGCCCTGACAATGGAGATGCCTATCAAAAATGTTAAATAAATGTCTCCTTTAAAAAAAAAAAAAAAAAGTTTCACCACATCAACTATTCGACATTTTCTTGTGTTAAATAACATGTTTTTTAAAGTCTGTTTATTATGTAGAGTGCCTGCCATACTCCCAGTGAAATGACAGTAGAAACAATCACTTATTATTATGAGTGTATTAATATTTTAACATTTTAACCCTTTTAGAAACCTTTACAAGCATTGTAGATAATTAATCAGAACCTTCTGACCAATCTAATTCAAGACTTCAACAGCACTGTGGTATAAGATCTAAGCGTATCCTTTCTCTCTTCTCACAAAGAAAGGGAGAAAAGTTTTGGCCAGGAACATTTTTGTGTTTTGCGCAGGCAAATGTGGTAGATGTTTCTATTTATCTACCTAAGATTATGCTACTAAAAAAAGTATGGTTTCAGTTTTGTTTTTTTTATAGCTACCAGTTTGCCACATTTGTACTCTTGTTAGAGTTAACGATTGTGAAAGGTTAACAGTTCACTAGCAGAGCAGATCTCGTACAGAGAGATTTGCTAGTAGTCTGATTCATGGTCCGAAACATCATGCTTTAAGTGAGCAAAAGTGAAAGAGTAGCTAAATAAAAACTGTTTGAGTGTTTAAATTGTATGTTAAGCATTGTATTTCTGCGTGGTACGATTAATAAGCAGACCAGGCTGCTGTAGGAAAAAAGTAAAGGGAGGAAAAAGAGACGGTTTGGTCTCAGAACAATGGAAAGACATCATGAGTGGATCTCACACATCAGGTTTGACTCTACCCACTGGACTAATGGAAATTCAGCATGGGAAGAGTTTTAGTTCTGCAATGAATTACACTTGAAAAATAACAGTATTTTGCTGTGGTCATTGCAGTAGCTTTTGGCACTTCCTTTTTCTGTATTACGTTTACACCCAAGTTAACTCATGCTTTTGGGACATGTCAGTAAATGCCTCATGAATTCTGACTCACTTTAGTGCAAGTTCTTGCATTGCAGAGAGAATCATAGTAGGCATTACTTCAGTGTTTTTAGTTTTAGCCCAGGGAATTTTGCCTACCAGAAAGTTCCTCTGATCCCTAAATGTCAGGAAACAGATAAGAAAAAGTAAAAGTAACTTTTTGCTGAAGAAAATGAATGTGTCCTGATTGCTCTGGGAATAAATCCTTTGTGTTTGCAGTCTGTGGTGTAAAGGAAAAAGCCGCCCTGTACTACTTGCATTAATCTTTATAATTAACATATGATCTTCAGTGGCTTCCTAGATTTATTTTGTAATGAAATTCTGAATTAACTTTTTTAGTTTAAAGTTCTTTCAACATCTTTGTCTATCACTTTGGTTAACAGTTTATTACTTAACCCAAAATGCATTGTCAACTACCTGCTGAAAATGGCACCAGTGGGATTTAGCCCTCGTTTTATCTCTACTAAAGAGAGCAATGCAGCAGTACTTTAGTTCTTTAGTCTGTCCAGCTCTCTCAGCTCCTCATCTGTACGCTCTGCTTAAACAAATAAGGTTCCAGAGCTTCAACTGATGTTAATATCGCCGTCAATGTCATCATGAATGTCAGCTCGTAGATCGCTAGCTGAGGTGAGCCTCTGCTGTAACTCTGCGCAACTGTGTGTATAGCTGCATTGCATTCTGTAAATGTAAGTCCAAACTTTGCTGTCTCTACTAATTCTGTATTGGATTTCTCATTAACATGACATTGAACATTGCTGGAGTATGGTGAGGAAAAAAGTTAGAGAAGAAGCTCTTGCGCTTTTGTTTTTAGGAGCTAACAGTGAAACCTGACCTTTAGGTTTGAGGTTGTTGAATTGTTTTCTCCTGTTAAACACTACAGTGTACCCCTATGAGATCAGCATGGCAGAAAACCACTAAATCAGGGGTTATGGTTAGTGACCTCATTTGTTGTGACCCCTACTTTGAGAACCCCTCACATCACAAAAATATCAACATAAACATATTTAACATTTCAGGGTGGAGTTTTCCTTTGAGCTTTAACACAGAAAGTTATTAATACCCCTTATCACCATCTCATTTTTGAAGTATTGGCCCATTTTTTTGTCGCTCTCCCAAATGAAAAGGGAATGTCCCAAATTTGTTTAAGAGAACTTTCAGAATTCTCACTTGTTCAAATCAGACGTAACCTTACAGTCTGATGAGAGACATTCCAAAGTGTCATTGCGTGCTTAATAACTAAATGCATGCACAGTAGAGTGGAAACACAGGGACAGATAGCATCTGTGCTCATCACCCCATGACTGATGTTCAAGTCACAAGGTGCTGTCTTTCAATCTTCTTTTGACACAAGAACATCTGACACAAGAGCCATGGGAGGGAGCCTAAAGCCTTGCAGCTGGTTTTAAAGACAGTTATGATCTCTTTTTTTCTGAACAGAGGGCCTCCCTGTAGTATCTGAGCCTTTGCTTTCAGCAAAAGGACACTCCTTTAGTTGATTTTCTTTAAACTGTACATTTGTTGTACAACCCTTCTGGGGTTCTTTGTATAGTCAGGGGTTCTTAGCTTCCTAAAATGGTTAAACTTGGAACCCTTTTGATAAGGAAACACTCAACTGTAGAGTTCTGCATAAAACAGTTAAGGGCTTAAGTGGTTCTACATGACTGAAGTTGAAATTTTTGTCATTTATATTACTAAATGGCTCGCCTGTAGAATCTATCAAAAATACTGAATGAATGTAGAGTTACATCAAAACATATTACTGTGTCTGGTGTTCTCCTTCTGTAGGAGAATTTCCCATTACATTTTCACTACTGTAAATCTCATTAGCTTTTTGGTTATAATTTAGATTATAGATAGTTTTATTTTTACTTAGATTTATGAGGTATCAAAGCAAATCTGTTTCAATATCTTGTGCCTCGAGGGCTAACAGTTGTATAATTTTCCTACAAGCAGAGTGACATTGAGATCATGCTGTGTCATTATGGTTAAGTTGGGATGTTGCTGTTAGTTTCCGTCATGAAACATGATACACGTAGCACTGCAAATGGCTCACTTTACTTGGCTTTTATTTCATTAAGTGAGCATATCATTGATGTGTTTCTCCAAGTCTGACTATTTTATTGTCCTTTCTTTGAAACTAAATGGTGTACACTGGCCTTTCGAAGACTTCTTGTTTGAGACCAGCTGTAGGCTGGGCAACAGTCACAGTTGTGCTTGCAGGTGTTGTGGTTCATGTTTTTGGATGGACAGCTGTGTGCCTCTTGTCCCCGCACTCAATCCCTGATTTGAGCTCATGTTTGCCAGACATAGCAGCTGTTGTTTCATGGGCTGTACTTGAGCCAATGGAGATAGTTCTGCACTAGTCCCTTTGCTGCCTATGTTCCATCATATGCAAACTCATGTTCTCATAATAACAGAATCCGATGCAGCACTACACTCTGACACCAGAAGCAACTGAGACAATTTTAGCAATGTTAAAAAAAAACCTGAAATACACTGACAATCTCTGGTAAAGGCATGCAGTCTGCCTTTTTTTCTGCAGTTTGCTTCACCACCATCAGTGTAGAGAATGTATTCGCCAGAGTTTGTGTGGGTATCCTCTCAGTAGTGAGTCCACCATCTGTGTCTGTTGTGCCCTTGCCAAATAAAAAGCGTGCATCCAAAAGTGAGTGTCCTTCCAACCTGCTGCTGCATTGCCTCACTCTCAAGCTCTGGGAGATGCATGCTCTCAATCAGACTGATGGAGACTGTTTTAGATTCGTTTAAATAATGATGCAATTGAGAACATGGCTATTTTAAATGGAAAGACTAGTAGTATTGTCTTGCAGCTTAGAGGACAGCTTGTCACATTACTATCATAGACATTGCTTCTGAACAACGCAAGACATCTTCTTCTATTTTTTCTTTTTCTTTTCCTCCTTTTTAGATTTTTTTTTTAACTTTTTGGACCTTTTGCCCTGTTCCTTGGCAGATTCCGTACACTGTTATAAGAAATATCACTGTGAGCAGATCCGATTTGTGTCGATCTGCCAAACAAAAGGAATGCAGTATACATGTTGCCCACTCATGCTGAATTTAGAAAAGCCACTCACAATATTTTAGTTGAAATTGCAATTTTGTTATGATACACTTCTAAACAACTGTGTATTGTTTCAAATAAAACAGTCGATTTTTAAAAAATATAGTAAAATGCAAAAATGCAAAACTGCAAATGCCTGCCCCACAGTCTTAGTATGGTTGTTGATCGAATCAGATATGTACTCAAATGAAATCTTATGCTGAACTCTGCCATACTTTACCAGAACAATCTTACAATAAGCTCTTATTACAGTTATGAAGGGAAACCCCATTGGCACAATTTGACTTTTGTTTGCTTTTGATGGAACTGTACTGCCAAAGAGCCTCCAGCATAATAAATTCTGTGTCCAGAAATGGAAGAAAGGAAGCTTGCTATTTGTTTTTAAAAACATAGCTGGTGCTGATGGCCAAGTATAATTAGTGCACAGGGCAGATTTATACACACTTTGCGACTACACAGTCTTTCAGTTATACTGTACCCAGTGTAGTTAGTCTCTGTGAATTTCCGAATGTTGAGAAGATCATTGTGATGGACTTTGATTTCATAGATCAGTCATGGAACAGAAGAACATTATACTTTTTGTATTTTGTCTCTTTGTGACCATCAAATATAAAAGAACATATATACGCAGAAAGAACATATGATCCTAACGTAGTGTGTATGTGGGGTGGTTATGAATAGAACTGCTCTTTCATTTATCACAAAGCATCACTATAAACAGGAAGCATAAGGATGCCGGGCCTGATGCCGAGAGATTTCCCTTCTGAAGAGCAGCAGGGAGAAGGTGTGCTAGCGTCTGTATGGACAGCTGTGTGGGGGGTGGAAAGACATAAACGTAAACGCAGGGTGAAGGTCAGCAAGCTCTAATGGCACACTGGAATATGTAAAAAGCCATGTGTCCAACAAACAGTCAGTTAGGCATAGTTCCAGCAGATGATGCTAAATTAGTTAAATATGAATCGAATGTCACCTTGTTAAATCTAAAATGATAATACTTGCTACAGATAATGCTACAGATGCAGAGTGCAATTGCAGTAGTTTAATCATGTGGTTTATGGTTCACGGGAGGCATACATATGGATTGAAATTCTCTCCATCTGTAGAGCACGATTGTAATGAGGCTTGCATATGGAGACATATTATATGATGGTTTCCAACCATCTTTTCAGCCAGGTTCTGGTGATGATAGACACTCTTTCGATTACATTATGTACAATGAAATTCCTTAGTTTTGGAATCAACCCCTTATAATGAGAGGTATAGGTATGGCACATTGCTCTTGAAGGATATTGTTATTCACCCTTGCCAAAGACAAGGATTTTAGGGGGCATGCATACAGATGTAAATTGTTTTTGTAGCTGGATTGATGACCATGGTACCCGATTCAAATATACTCGGCCTCAGCTGTTCAAAGCTAATGGGGTGTCTAATACACAGTAAATAATTTATGTAATATCTACAATAACATTCAGTGTAATACATTACAAACACTTCAGTATAACAGCCTGTGTGTTTTTGGTGTATAAAAACTGTAACATGGCTATAACCTTTACTGTAAAAACTCAAATTCAAATTTTATTGGTCACATACACAACCATACACAGTACGATGTGCAGTGAAATGCTTTTTTCGACTTTCCCTGACATAAAAATCGAATTTACATAAATTAGAATTTATTTATATATAGGTAGGAAAGGAAAAATACAAAAATATGATATGATATATGGGATACAAAGATCAGTGCCGGAAACAGTATGACCGTATTTTGTGTGCAGAATTTTGGGTGCAAAACTATGAACCATTTAGTGTAAAACTTTGCGTCAAAGGCAATAAAGCGCCTTACATTGTTTTTTCCTCCTAACTTTTGATTAAATGTTATAGCTTCAATTATATAAGAAAACAAGGTTAGGGAAAGGAGACGTGTAAGCCCTGCTAGCTAACACTAGCTGCTTGCTAGTTAGCCACCTAATAGCCTGCTACTTTAAAATAGATAATCCACATTCCTGATGGTAGTTACTTCAATATGAATTCAAACTATAACTTATAACCATTTTCCATCATGAGAGCAGCTTTGACTGCTTTTCCTGCCCCTTCTTACAACTCCATGTTAGTGTGTAAAAATGTTATCAGGAGTCTTTATTTGGCTGTCTCCTTAACCCAAAATCTCTCGTTACATTCATTCTCTGGCAAATGCTTAAAAGCAGCTCACCCCAAACCCTTAGTGTCTGAAATTAGGGTAAAGCTCCGGCAAATGTAAATTATTCTAACAAAAATTTAAACTCTAGATGACTGAATGGATTTGATATATTTTTATAGTCGTTGAGGCATTATTCCTAACCCAGGTCTTTAATTCAATTAAATTTTATTTGTATAGCACTTTTAACAGTGGACATCGTCATAAAGCAGCTTTATAGAAATCTGGAAATAAAATTTTAATTTATCCCTAACGTGCAAGCCAGAGGCAACAGTAGCAAGGAAAAACTCCTTGAGGTGACAAAAGGAAGAAACCTTGAGAGGAACCAGACTCAAAAGGGAACTCATCCTCATCTGGGTGACACCCAATGTGAATAATAGTGTCATTATTAATCGTTTCACTTCTATAACTGTATGCTATGAAGTCAAGCAGTGCTAAATGTGTTAAAAGAAACTTGAGTATGAGCATCGTTAGAGTTTTATCTTTAACGTTTTTATCTTCTAGTGTGAACAGGAATATGCCACATGCCTCATCAGTACACAGTTATGTTTTATTCCATATTGGTTGTCAGAAACGGATGTTTTTTACGAGGGCATTTGCTGATCACAGCCTTTTTTGATTTATTATAAGAACGGAAATTCATAATAGGTTCTTCTCCCCACATTTGTGGTTACTTTGTTCTTTAAGAGTGGAAACTGTTTCAGTAGCAGCACTCAACTTAGTGCTATGTCAGTACAGAAGACCCCTTTCATACCATTTTAGAATATTTCATACTATTTAAATGGTACAGCTGACTAAGACTTTTGCCTAAGATTAATTCCTCATTGTACTATATTTCAGAAACTGTGTACAGTTGGCTCAGCTGCTCATATGGGCATTTCATTTGAGTATAATTAAATCATATTTCTTTTCCTTTTTATTTTATTTTATTAAAATATTCAACATTGTTACATTTATTTTTGATCACCATTACAGAGTACGAAATGCATTTAACCCTGGAAAACTGTAAGTTAAAGTCAGAATTAGCAAATTTTAAATAATTAAATTTCAAATCCCAATCAAAATAAAGTTGATTTCTGCCTAAAGTCTACACAGCCAAATGTTTAGCCAGCAGCAGTAATGTCTGAGACAGTGGAGACAGATGAGCATCCCTGGCCCAATTTATTAGATTCTCAGTTTTTAAATGCTTCAGACGAAATAGCATGATAATGACCTGCAAATGATGTGAGCCAAACCTGTGGATATATCAGCATTTAACATCCAAACTGCAGAAACATGTACAGGTAAGCCATTACCCAGCTGAGTGAGCTAGACTACTAGCCAGATCTATGAGGTTACAGCGTATGAAAGCTCAGTATTAAACTTAAGATGTCATTTCAGTAGTTATTGTCTGTTGTGTTAAACATATCAAAGTGCTGCTACAGCCTTTAGGCAAAGCTCAGGACAATGTATTAAGGACATGTTTGCTAGATAGCTAACTACGTAGCTGGAAACATGTATGAAGTAAAATTTGCTTGATCATTAATTTTACATGTACTTAAGTGAATTATTACTACAATATCAGTATTTTAACTCAAGTCAGTGTATTATTTTTCCACCACTGGTTAGAGGATGAGTATGATCCTATAAACACTGTTTAGTGTAGTTTCATGTGCTCTATATCTGATTTCACGTTTCTGTGTTCAGTGTGAGCAAGGCAAGAGAGTTCTCAGAGTAATCAGGAAGTGTGGCCTTTCTGTCAGTGTACTATGGTTAGCTTACCACTGTGGTGTAATTATACACGAGAAATTACTGATGTAAGGTGTTGATGAAACCAGTTTATGCTTAAATCAAACTTCTGTTAATCGTGCATTTTCATGCCTAATCGTTTTTCTCCCTTTTTGCATATGAAACAAGTTGCTTGCCATATACCCATCCACAGGTGATTCACAGCTCTTTTGCTTGCATTTCTTAATTTAGCCATATGAAAAGTGGCAAACCACTGTTTTTATCACATTCTCACGACACCACTGGCTTTCAGTGTAACATAGGCACTGTGGTGTTCTTCAATAACATAAACGCTATCTTTGAATGGTGTGAAGAATCTATTCTGCACTAGGTTAAAGTCCTCTGAATGGGCTATTGCTGAAGAATTGCCTTACTCTACAGTATAGACCTTTGTTTCAGAGGCATTAGGAGACTGTGACCTTAAGGGGAAGCTCTAGCAAACTGTGGGGTTTCACTTCAATAGTTAATAAACTGTGAAAGATCTCTGGACACCTGTTTCATAGGGTCTTATGAAACTGAGGTCTTAATGCACTCATGCAATGGGTAACATTAACATACTAATGGTATACAGTCTGGAAGGGAAGTGATTGCTGTGAATCAGATTTCAGTAATCATTTTTAAACACCATATTCAGCATTCTTGCTTCTACTGCTATATGCTTTATTATAGATACACTAGTATGTGTACATGATAATGTTTTACATTAAATTTTAGAATTTGCTACTCATTTGGGAATTTTTGACAGTTAACAATTGCAAACGTTAATTAAGTTAACTCACTGTTGATGTATTTTTACTTATGAATGGGATAAACACTTGTATGCAGGAGTTGATTATTTGGTTACTTTGGTTTATTATTTAAAAAGACATCAATTAATATGAGTTTTATTACTTTGATAATGTTACTTAAGGTTCATTAATGTTCAAGTTTTTAGTTTGTTCATGTTAACTAATGCTTAAATAATGGCAGTTAAGGGAAATTTAATGTAAAGTATTACCATTTACACTAAAGTATTCTGCAAAAGAGGTATAAAAGTTCAGCTATAATTATGCTGTAAAGCTCATACCCTTGTTATTTTACTGGGGCGGTGGATATGACACACTTTCTCATGACTCAAATCATTCTTTGCTAATTATCTCATTAGTGAGCATGCATCAGGTCAGGCGGCATTAATTATCCCAGATATACAACATCCACCACGAAACAAGTCCCTGTTGGACACAAGGCAGTTCAGGCAGATGTAGTAGAGGTAAAAAAAGAACACATATAAAAAATTATGTCCTGGTATGAATATAGGGATTATTTTTTTTGTGGTGGAGCTAAAGAATAAGTATGGAATAGCATATTACTTTGCAAACCCTAGTTGCAATTGCTGTAATTTTGTATTAGCTAAACTCCTTCTAAGGGTATTAAGTGTTATGCTGGTTTCACCGTAACCCCAAATGTACAATTTCAGATTTTCTTCACTGTAGAATATGATCTTCTGTTATATAAGATGCTAATAAGTGACCAAGAAAGACCTTTTGCAATTCTATTATTTTTAAACCCATACTATGCAAGGGAACAGTATACTCATCTTCTCTCCCACATAGCTTAAATGTTTCCACACACTCCTGTGAAAGCATCAGAGAGGTGTTTTATCCATCATATAGCTCTCACTGTCAGATGTTCTCCATTTTGTCACCAGTCATGTTAATACACTGTATACAAGCCAAAGTATGTCATATCTTTGATTGTGAGTCACATCATGGAACACAGAGTATCACTTCTTGGCTCTGTAGCTTCATGTCCGCCCACACGGTTTTAGTCAGCTCAAGCACAAACCCCTCCCATGATAAGCCATGTGCAACAAGAAAAAGAGACAGTGTTACAATATGCTAAAGAAACATCAAGGTACTTCATATTTTCCCTTGCGTAATATATGCTGCTCATTGAGGGTGTCAGAGTGAACGCGGTGTGACAGAATTGAATGTGGAAAATCAATATGGTGCCACAGTGCAATTAAAGAGAAAAAAGAAAAAAAAAAATCAGGTTATTGCACAACCGACAGTTCCACTGTCTTAGGATGAAAGATGATGAATGATGTTTTTGCTGTCCGTTGAGTGTGTGTGCTACCATCTGTCCATGTTGATTGCAGGTTGAAGGCACTGGTTTCTACAGGAGGCAGGAATGTACAACTTGCTTGTGACTGGTAAGACCCCGTTTCATTTCCTTAATGCTGTAAGCAATCATACAAAATACATACCACCCTCAAATTTGGTTCCTTCCTACTGCGTTCTGCTGCCTCCCACTGGCAATACTGTGTTTGTGTCATGTCATACTGCTCCTGGAGGATCACAGCACAACACTGTTCTTGGTTTAGTCTAGCCTCAGCCTTAGACATGCATTTATGACATGCATTCAGTGCTCTTTTCCTGTGTTAATCCAAAAAGCTTAGAAAATGTGAGTTTTGATGCATTTACTTTAGGGCTAAAATTAAAATATAATATCTTGCACATTTGAATGTTGAGTTTTTGCCCTTAAATGCATAAATATTTTATTATTTTTTTCTTGTATTTGTGAACTGTTTTGAAACTTGCATTTTAAAAATAAGAAGTGGTTATACTGTAAAGAAAAACTATAATGCATAAATAACTGGCTTGGTATTCTGAATCAAAATCAAATTGAATCATTAGGCTCATAACTTATACATAAAATATCTAATAATAACTGCTAATAAATATTGTTCTGTCATGTAAAAATGACAGAAATTTACTGAAAAATATGATGGATCATTCATATGTCAAATGCCTTGAATGACACTTAATGATTTTGCATTCTGATGCCTTCCAATGCGTTTCTCAAGAGAATTTTGTGACACATCTACTGTAAAGTCATTTGGGATGTGCATTCCTGGTATCTTGCACTTTCCTGGTTTACATTGCATAAGAAGCCCATTAGAAGTGGTAGCCACACCTCCGGCCAATTAAAAACAGCAGTGTCACAGTCTTATTCACTGTCAATGGTGGAAGGAGATGATTTAGAGCTATGGTCTTCCAGTACTGCAGTTTATTGTGATTTATGAAACTGACGTTAGAATGAATTGCTCTTGAGTAGCATGGTGGCTATTCTCTCCATGTCTGTGTAAGTTTCCTCTGGGTTCTCTGGATTCTCCCGAAAAATTCTAAATTGCTACTAGGAGTGAATGAATGTGTGACTATGTAGTTACTGAATGTGAGTGAATTAATTAAAATTATTTAGGCTATTAATAACCGTAATAACCATAATTTTCTGTGATTTTTTTTTAAGATTCAGTAACTTATGTGATATGTGATCTATTGATCTCCTCTCTGCAGGCTTTTCTCCCATGTAGATGACCCTTTTCTGGACGACCCCTTACCCAGAGAGTATGTACTGTACCTACGGCCTAGTGGCCCTCTTCAGAACCAACTGTCTCACTTCTGGCAGCAGTCACGCCTCACCTGCGGCAAGAACAAAGCCCACAACATATTTCCTCACATCACACTCTGTCAGTTCTTCATGGTGAGCTTTTTCTGGTAGTTTATTTTCATACCTTTTCCGTGGCCTTCTCAGAATCTTTTCTTTATCCTTTAAACATGTACCATATGCTGTATATAACAGAATACCAAGTGATATGGTGAATGCTATTTCCTGAACTTGTATTTTACTGTTGAAATGAATTTCTGCAAAAAATCCAATGAATGTCTAACATAGGTTTGAGGAGAGAAGGACCACAGATCAGGTCTTTCCCAAGTTATTGCCTCATTCATACTATTGTACCAAAAAGAAACATTTCTGTGTTGCTAGAATAACATATCTCTAGCAGTATTTTGGTTTAAGTTTGCTGGTGTTAGTTTGAGTAGTTGACCATTAACATGAGTTGTATGCTCATAATGTTATCATATTTCTCTCTTGCCCAGTGTGCAGACAGTAAGGTGGAAGCTCTATGTGGGGCTTTGCAGTCCACAGTTAATCAGTGGAGAGGCCGCTTCCCTAGCCCTTTGCCCTTAGAGCTCTACACCTCTTCAAATTTTATCGGCCTCTTCGTCGAGGAGCAGATCGCTGAGACCCTGAAGAAATTTGCTTTCGACTTTGCTGCAGAAGCTGCTACTAAAGCAGGTAGAACTACAAGTGTAAAGAGTGAATAGACTTCATCCAACAGCCTTAATGTATATTGGTAATTACAGTAAGTTGCACCAATTCAGAGCACTTTGTATCAGACAACAGTTTCGAGACCTTCATTCCTGATATCACATACTCACCTCTTTCAAAACTGCTACTTTTATTTAGAGACATTATCAAAGTGATTTTTTTGCCCTGTACATTTCTATTTTCCTCTCTTTCTCCCCTTTCATGGTTCTCTGTTCTTAAGAGTCCCTGTGAAGAAGGCAGGTCCCATTAACTTCTTTCTGGTTAAAATTTAGCTGGTTGCAAAACATTGAATCATATTACTTCTCATCTTAAATGGTAAATCACCATCTTGATGGATCACATAATAATGAATTGTTCACTGATTTAAATGATCACAGTACAACTTCACTACATTTGAAAGGAAATGAGCTTGAAAGGATGTGAGCTAATGGAAACTTCTGATCATTTCACAGATGTACAAGTGGAGCCACATAAGAAGCAGCTGCATGTGACTCTAGCCTACAACTTTCCAAGCAGCCATTTGGCTTCCTTGGAGAAACTGGCAAGAGGAATTGAAGTCAAGCTCAGTTGCGATTGGCTTGCTGTTCTCTTCTCACGGGATGTCAGATTTGCAAATCATGAGGTAGGTTTTGCAGATTAATTCTGAATTCGAAAGACTGTTTAATGACTGTTCAAATAATTCTGGATTTATTAGACTCAGATTGAGCCTATGTAATTCAGGGCTACATAACTGTTGATGTAACATACTAGCTATACTTAGTCCATGTCTTGGAACAAAATATGGTTGTCTAAAAACTCTTCTCTCTTTGTTTCCAGACTCTGAAGGTAATGTACCCATACATTCCTCAGAATGAAGATGAGCTGGAGCTGGTACCAGGGGATTTTATTTTCACCTCTCCAGTGGAGCATATGAGCACCAGTGAGGGATGGGTGTATGGCACCTCTCTGAGCACAGGGCTTTCCGGGCTGCTTCCTGAAAATTATGTTAGTCGGGCTGACGAGTGTGACACCTGGGTCTTCCATGGGTGAGCATGTTTAAAACTCACTATCTTTTTATTTATAATGGGTAAAATGATTTCAATAAGAGAAGTTCTTCATTCATTGATTCAGCTTATGTAACCATTTTATCCTGGTCAGGGTTACAGTCGATCCAGAGTTTATTCCGGGAACACTAGGCATGACGTGACATTCACATACTCTCTCTTTCTCTCTCACACACATACTCATTCACACCTAGGGGCCAGTGTAGCCAGTCCACCTAGTGGCATGTTTTTTGGGCAGAACCTGGGGGAAATACATGTGGATGTGGGGGAGAATATGCGCAGAAATTCTACACAGACAGCAAATCAAGCTTAGGATCGATCCTGGGACCCTGGATGTCTTGTATCATATAAAAATCTGTCGTTTTTCTAAAGGTCAAAAAGATATAATCATAATCTCAGATCCAATGACTGTTCCACTGTTGTAGTATTGTCAGAGGTTTAAGCATCACAGGAAAGTTACTCTGTTTCATTATACACAGGTCGCACTCATTCTTCAGTGCCTTGCCTTCAGAAAAAAGCAACAAAGAGAGCAGAACACTGGATGGGCTGCTCAGCATTCAGTGCCTAGATAATTCAAAAGCTGGAGACTCATCTATTATGAATGTAGTCTGCCAACCTATGCAGGTGCCATTTTTATAATGAATATCACTTACTATCAGATAACATGATAATTATGATGTTAAATAAAGTGAAGCTGTGTATTTTGACTGTAGATGGCTTTGTGTTGGTACAGGTACTCAGAGTTAACAGTCACTCTCAGTCCCCTAAAAGAACCCTGTTTGTATGTCGTCATGGAGAGAGAATGGATGTGGTGTTCGGGAAACACTGGCTCTCACAGTGCTCAGATGCCAAAGGTAGTGGGACCCATACCACTCAGACACTCTCTCTCTCACTCACACATACACATAGATGAAAAGAGACTTCAGCCTAATTTGGTCTTTCTGCAGGCAGATATGTGCGAAGTAACCTGAACATGCCCCCTTCTCTGCCGGCTTGGGGTGGGAACCGAGATTATGACATGGACGCTCCCATTACGGTGTTTGGAGCAATACAGGCCAGGACTGTGGGTACGTTGAAACTTTTCACTCTACATTTTTTTTTTAACTAAACAGTTCAGGGAAGCTTTGAGTGTCTGAATGTGTGTTGCAGGTGAGGCATTACTGGAGAATAATACTACTATTGACTTTGTATACTGCTCGCCCAGTCTCCGCTGTGTCCAAACAGCCCACGAGATTCTCAAAGGTACTTGTTTAATTAGTAATTATTATCCATTACTGTGTCCTATAGTGTTGTAAAAAACATCATAGTCTATTTTTACCCACCAAATTTGTATTTATTTGCTCAAATATATATTCATACATATGGATATTATGACAAATTCAGTAGCCCAATATGAGTTCTGGTGTTACTGGGTCATAATACAGCTTTTGGCACTGTCAATTATAGAATACTTTAAGCCAAGTTAAAAAAAATTGTGTAGGACTTTCTGGAACAGTCCTTGTTCAGGTAGTATTTTGAAGGTCAAGGCCACTCTGTCATCATTGGCATGAATCCCCTAGGGATCAGTTCTTCAGCTCCTTTCATTTAAAAATTGATTTGCTCCCAGTAGGTCAAATCCTACATAACAACAAAAATTACTTACCATATTTATGGTATGTATATTCAAATATATACTGCTATTTCACCAAATGATAATGGCCCAATAGACTTGTCTGTGAATCTGGGGGTCACTGTGTAAAAAAAACAATAAATAATTAACGAATCAAGACCTAGAGAAATGCATCCATGCTTTTATTACCAGCAGAATTAACTTCTGTAACTATAACTCTTAAATGAACTTTTCCCAAAAGATTAAGCTGTAACTCATTTAATATACTGCGGAAAGATTTCTAACCAGTTTCAAAAGAGCAGAGTACATTATTCCAGTTGTAAAAAAAAAAAAATCTTTGTGCCTACTTTGCACTTTATTTTCTGGATTGCCCTTTCAATAAATGTTTCATTCATCTTCAGTAACCACTTCAGGGTTATGATGGATCTGGAGCCTATCCAGGGATGCTGGGCGTGAAGTGGGAGTACACCCTGGAACCCTGGATGGGACGCCAGTCCATTGCAGTGCACTATGCACGCATACACACATTCACACCTAGAGCCATTTTAGAGTCGTTAATCCACCTACTGTCGTGTAACCTGAAGCTGGATGAGCCTAAATGTGTAACTACATAGACCTGGCAAGAAATAAAATGGAAGAAAAATAAAAAGAAAAAAGCTAAAATGTTGGTAGGCTGACAGGTATGAGTCCTGTGAAACAGACCAGTTGTTATTACCTATTTCAAAAACATTTGAAAAGGTAAAATCAGAGTATTAATGAATGCAGTGAAAGAGCCTTGGCAAAATTACTCATCACTCCACCTAGAAGATAAACCCATAATATTGTTCCTCAAGGTGGCACTATTGGTTTTATTTTAACACTTGGAATCTAAACTATTGACTTACAATGCCCAGTGTGAGTCCACGTCATGATGATATTAACATACAATATACCTTATTGTATACCTTTTTTTAAATGATGGATGATATTTTAAATTATCCATGAATGCTTTTAAAATATAGTAAATGATGGATCATTCTCATTTTGATTGGGTGTATTCAATTCCTCAATTCAAGGGTTTGACTATACACAGAAAACGTTTTTACCCTCTTACCTAAACACAATGTTTTTTGCCTTCTGTCTGCCTTTCCATGTACAGGTATGAAGCGGGAAGGGAAGTTGAGGATACGAGTGGAGCCGGGGTTATTTGAATGGACAAAATGGGTCTCTGGAAATTCTTTACCTGCATGGATTTCTCCTATAGGCCTTGCTGCAGCCAATCTCAGTGTTGACACAACATACAAGTACATACTGAAATCAATATTATTATTTTATAGTATAGTATTTTTATATCTACATGCCATGCAACTACTATGACAATCAAACATAAATCCTCAGAAGAAATATTTCTATATTCACAGACCTCATATATCCATTACTAAACTAAATGTGTCTGAGTCCTACGACACCTACATGAGCCGCAGTTACAGAGTGACCAAAGACATCCTGGCAGACTGCAAAAATAAGGGTGAGTGCCAAATAAGTGTGCTTCCTTAAACAATTTATGGTCGTGGTACAAGTAAGTGCTAAGGGTTCTTGTGTTTCTATTGATAGGAAACAACATTCTCATCGTGGCCCATGCTTCATCTCTAGAGGCCTGCACCCGCCAGCTCCAAGGCCTCACCCCACACAACGCCAAAGAGTTTGTCCAAGTCGTCAGGAAGGTGTGGTTCGTTCTTTCTTATTTTCTTTCTTTCAGAATATTATCCATAGCTTTTGATAACCTTTTTAAACGTAAACTCTTTATGAACATACATCATTTCGGAAAAATGCATCAAACGATGCATTTGAAGCATCAAACATGCACGTTGCGTCAAACATGCCCACATAGTTCCATAGGAGACAGTTGGTACCGTAGCCAAACTCCTATTTTCCTACCAAAATTATGCTAATATTAAAGTGTTAATTTCTCCTACCAGATTCCATATCTGGGTCTATGTGCATGTGAAGAGCAAGACACTGGTGCGTGGCAGCTGGTAGACCCACCTATCCTCCCGCTCACACACGGACCCAATCACAGCTTCAGTTGGAGGGAGACTCTACAGCAGGAATGACATTCCCTGACCTGTCTGCTAACAGCTCTGGAGGGCTGTGCATCCTGCTGTCTTTGATGCACTGGGACTCTGATCAACAATTTTGTGCTTGTGTGATTAATCTCTGGGACATTAACATCATGTTTTACGTTTACAAGTGGAATAGGGACAGTAAACTGATGGATGTATTTTATTTAAATATGTGATATAGTTATCTTGGATGCAGGGTATTCTCAGGGCATTGTTAATCCCTCTTAGTAGGTAAGGCACAAGACCAATCGCACAAACGGCATAATTCACCCAGACTGTCTACAGACATGAGTTTGGGGACAGCTCGTTCTGTTAAAAACTGAGTCTTGTGTAAAATTTTTCCTTGATCTGTCAAAAATGTGATTGGCAGGGTAATATGTGCAACTCTCTTAGCACTTTTTATAATCATGCTATGCATATTAACTTGATCGAACTATAACATTGTATTAAGGCACTGCTTTGTGATTTACTTTTAATTTCTGTAAGTAAATAAAGACATTCACTAACAAGCAGCCTAACAACCTTTTGAATGCACAAACATGCTGAGGTCTAGCTAAAATGTTGGTTAATTATAAAGAGAAAGGGCCTGTTGTCTTTCCTTATTGGATGAAAAATTGTATTGATATGTGACAGCTGGATGAACTTCAAGAAGAGCACACGTATTTAATGCAAAGGTTTTGTTTATTCTGCATGCAAAATCCAGAAGAAATCCAGAAGATTAACAATTATTTTCAGTAGTTTTAAGTATATTATATCAGGTTTGGAGGTTATTGTTTTGGTGCCTAAATGAATATACAGTTAAATGCAAATATTTGCATTGGTTTCTTTGTGTTTTGCTACTGAAAACCTGGGTTACATTTTAAAGCAATTGAGTTCTCTACATTAGAAAAAAAGAGTACTCTGGTTTAATCAAAGGCAATACCAAAGAATAAATGAGTGAATGAATAAAGGAATGAATTCAAAACAAACAGGCCTTAGAAGCAAGTCAAATAAAAGTCTACATTTATATTTCGTTTAATAATATAATTTTTAATTATTTCCTCATTAATATATCAACATATATCTTGTGACCATTTTCTGATAATGAAAGGACATTTGTAAAGCATAATTCACATTAAATGTCTATATACAGTATTTAAGTCAATTTACAGTAGGTAGAATGTGCTTCTTACTTGATAATCTTTGGGTTTGGTTATATATAATGATATTATTGAAGTCTGTCATTAATAGTGGTTTAAACCTGTTAGGGCACCAGCCAAATTTGATCAGATTCTCCCTGTTTTTACCCTTTCAAGCTCAGGTTTTAATGTTGATCTACACAATCAGATATTCAAACGAAAGATAGCACTTAAATTGTGTAATTCATATTAATTTGGAACACAGTAAAGACAGACACAGGTTAGCAGTCAGGCTAATCAGATCAGTGACAAAATACCAAACTGGAGGCAAGCTCTGCCATATTCTCATCACATTTTTATTTTTTAATTTGCCAAAAGCTAAATATTTATCCTATTGATTTGTTTGACTAGTTCATTTGATTTGCCCTATCGATTGCTTCTTGATCAGACTGGCCATTCTGTTCTGGATGTTTGTTTTCATGCAGGCAGCAAACTAAACCTATTTGATACCCACATATCCATCAGGAAATGTCTTTTCTTGAGCTAAAACTTAAAAGCAGCACAACAATTTAGACCAGCTTCAAAAACAACACAAAGAAGCATTATGAGGTTCAGTGTATATATGTTTGTACATTATCTGAGCACATGCTAATGAAGCATTTTTTTGTCTGTTTGTTTGTTTGTTCACCTTTAAGTTACTGGTTAATAGTCCTACATTATCAGCTATGATATAAATGTACAAATATATTTCCATTGATTGCATTAATAGTCAATTTATTCAGGAGTTAGGCATTTATGGGAAATGTATAGTGAAAATTATTTGTGATTAAAAATACAAATGCAATCAGAAATACACTCACTGTCCACTTTAATAGGAACACCTGTATACTTGCTCATTTGTGAGGTTATCCAATTTCAATCATGTGGCAGCAGCACAATGCATAAAATCATGCAGATACAGATCAAGAACATCAGATAATGTTCACATTAAACGTCAGAAAGGGGGAAAAATGTGAGCTCTGTGACTTTAACCATGGCATGGTTGTTGGTGCCAGATGGGCTTATTTAAGTATTTCAGAAACTGTTGATCTCCTGGGATTTTCACACACAACAGTTTCTAGAGTTTACACAGAATGGTGCAAAAAAACATCCTGTAAGCAGAGGGTCTACAGGCTGAAACACCTTGTTCATGAGAGAGATCAGAGGAGAATGACCAGAATGGTCTGAGCTGAAATAAAATCTATCGTAACTCAAGTAAGCACTCTTTACAACCGTGGTGAGCAGAAAAGCATCTCAGAACACACATCACATCAAACCTTGAGGTGGATGAGCTACAACAGAAGAAGACCACATCAGGTTCCACTCCTGTCAGCCAAGAACAAGAATCTGCAGTTATCATGGACACATGGACTCACCAAAACTGGACAGTTGAAGACCAGGCGATTTTTTTTTTTCTTCTAATCTTCAACTGTCCAGTTTGGGTGAGTCTGTGCCCATGATAGCTTCAGATTTTTGTTCTTGGCTCACAGCAAATGTTGTCTTCTGCTGTTGTAGCTCATCCACCTCAGTTCAGTGTTTTGTGCACGTTGAGGTCCTTTTCCGTTCACCACGGTTGTAAAGAGTGATTGTATGAGTTACTATATTCTTTCTGGCAGCTTAAACCAATCTGGCCATTTTTCTGTGACTTCTCTTATCAACAAGGCGTTTCTGCCCACAGAACAGTCACATAATCTTTTTTTTTCTTCTTTTTTTTTTTCTCGCATTTTTCTGTGTAAACTCTAGAAACTGTTCTGTGTGAAACAGAGATCACATTTTTTCCCCATTGTGACATTTGGTTTGAACACTACCTGAAGCACTTGACCTGTATGTGCATTGTGCTGCTGCCATATGATTGCATGATTGGATAACTGCATAAATGAGCAGGTGTAAAGGTGTTCCTATTAAAGTGGATGGTGAGTGCACAACACTAATACTGTATATTACAAATATACAGCATTAGTAATATACAAACAAACAAAAAAAAAACCCACTCCAAACATGACAGCTAGGTCTAACCCAAATAATAAAATGAGTAGAAACATGCAATCAAACTATAGCATTTGCATATGGATATTGTCTTTGCAACCCTGCACAAGCTCTGTGTCCCAACTTGGCCACCCCAAACAAGCTCTGTGTCCCACCCTGGCCACCCCAAACAAGCTCTGTGTCACATCTTGGCCACCCCAAACAAGCTCTGTGTCCCACCTTGGCCACCCCAAACAAGCTCTGTGTCCCATCTTGGCCACCCCAAACAAGCTCTGTGTCCCAACTTGGCCACCCCAAACAAGCTCTGTGTCCCAACTTGGCCACCCCAAACAAGCTCTGTGTCCCATCTTGGCCAATGTTGCAGCTCTGCTGAGATGTTTTTCTTCCATGTAACTCTTTTATATGCACAAATGAGAACTAGTCCTTTTACACATCACTTTCACAGTGCTGCAGACCACTAATCAGGGCAAGCCTTATGTAATTTTAAATCTTAGGAAGAGTAGGATTGGATGGGATAAGTGTCAGTCTCCTGACATAACAAGTTAGATTGTGTAGGGTGTCTTTGCAACCAAACACAGTCCTGCACTTGGGAGAGAGTCAGGTGAAGCTGTTTTTGGGATTTCTTACAAATGGTTGTACATAGCAGTCTGAACTTTCATATTGCAGAGAGCAAAGCAGTTATTAAGAAATATTAATTGGAGAATTTGAAGATACTACTGATATTTTCGGAGCATTTGTTCTTAATGTTTGACCTAATTGGAAACAGGATGATGGCGTCTAAATCACTAGGGGGCAAATATGAATTACGTGAGATAAGAGAGAGTATTCTCTATAGTCTCTAGAATATTATGGCTTAGACAGGAAAACATAATTCTGCATTCTTGTAGCTGTATATAAAACTAATTTGAAAATTATAGAGGGATTTAAACATCAAGAGGGCACTTAGAGTCAGTGGTACATGGGCACATGCTCATCAATTTAAAAAAAAAAACAGCCTCAAACTTAGATAATTTAGTTAGAATGTCTTAGTAAAAGATAAAAAAAAATATATAACACAATATGTGCTAGTGTTTTGGGTATAATACCCTCCATGAGGAAGCAAACAAATGGATGAATTAAATGTTAGGAATTATGCTGGGATTCAAGTTCTGACTATAAATATGCAACAGATTTTAGCAGTAGTTTGCTGACTTGAGGAAAATTACACTGTTAGAATTAATTTGGACTGAATTAAGTCAAGTCAAATGGGTTTTTATTGTCATTCCTCTGTATACACTCATCGTCCACTTTATTAGGTACACCTGCACATTCATGCAGTTATCCAATTAGCCAATCATGTGGCAGCAACGCAGTGCAAAACATCATGCAGGTACAGGTCAAGAGCTTCAGTTAACGTTCACACCAGAATGAACATGATAGATCACGGTTCTTCAAATCTGGCCCTCGAGGTCCAATGTCCTGCAGAGTTTCTCTCCAACCCTAATCAAACACACCTGAACAAGCTAACAAGTCAAGTCTTCAGGATTACAGGCAGGTGAGTTTGGAGGTTCGAGCTAAACTGCAGATTTGAAGAACCCTGTGATAAATCATGCGTCACTGTTGGCAGTATCAAATGTAGTAACATTTTAGACCTCACTGACAAGCATAAGTTATTGTATGTCAGTTATAAACTCAATTACTGTAGAATACTCTTTGTTTTTATTATTTGTTATGCTTTCAGAACATCTGTTCATTTCTCAAAATGCATGAATAAAGTAGGCTTTTCCCCAGATTTCTACTAGCCCTAGCTCTGGAACCAGTAGAATTTCATACTCAAAAAGTCTCAAACCCACATGCACACTATACTTATCTAGGTACCCCCTAAAAAAAATAAGACTGAGCCTCGAACTTTTCCCGCTATAAACTGACCCAAAAGAGGAACTGTGAGCAATCTTGAGCATTATATTAGGACGTAAGTTCTAACTCTAACGAACAAGAATGTGCAAAATGTTGATATATGTTCATGCACCTTGTAATGTGCTCTAGAGATCAGTTTTTGTTCCAAGGAGCTAAGACCATCCTGAGCTGAGATATTGAGCTTTCTGTAAACAGCTGTATAACCAAAATTTGTTGTGTGCCATGACACAAAGATGGCCATCGTGGTTAAACCAAGTGAAATAATAATAATAATAATAAAAAAAAAAATTGGTAGTTTTGCAATGCCAGTACATAGAGGTAATCACTCAAAAAAAAAAAAGGAAAATAAAAATTGGTCAAGCAACCTGTATTGGACCTCTTGAGATAGAATGAATAGAAATTAATAAATTTAAATGTATCCCAGGACCAGTATTAAGTGACTCTGGAACACATTTACATTTAATTAAGTTACTGTAAATGTAAATGTAACTGTATCCCACAATCAGTATTAGGTGGCCCTGTTCTAGACTACGAACCGAGACTGTAGATTTATGACACAGGAAGAGGCTGATCAGCTCTACCACGCTGCTTCTTGGCTGGAAGTTCTGTTAAATGGCATAACGATCAGTGGTAAACCTTTCTTCCTTTTTCTTCATGACTCCTTGCTGTCTATTATGTGTGTGATTTGTACCCTGATCAATTGAAGATATTTGCTGTCCAATTTCAGTGTTGTCCTCTTCCTAGTGTTCTCAAATTAAATTGGAGTAAAGGCATTTACTCTCCGAATTAACCAGTGGCGGCCAATTAAGATTAGATTGGTCACTAATATAAATTTTTCCCCATTTTACCAATGGAGATAAAGAATGCAATGTAAATAAAAGTCTCAAGGTTTGGTGTGTGTGCTCTGAGATGATTTTCTGTTCACTGTGGTTGTAAAGAGTGCTTATTTGACCCTTCTCCTCTAACCTCTCTCCTCATCATGGCATTTCTGCCAACAGATCTGCTGCTTAGTAGATGTTTTTAGCACCATTCTGTGTAAACTCTAGAGAATGTTGTACATGAAAATCCAAGGAAATCAGCAGTTTCTGAAAACTAGCCCATCTGCCACCAACAACCATGTCAGGGTTAAAGTCACAGAGATCACATTTTTACCCCATTCTGATGTTTAGTGTGAACATTAACTGAAGCTCTGTATCTGTATCTGCATGATTTTATGCATTGTGCTGCTGCCACATGATTGAATGATTGGATAACTTCAAAAATGAGCAGGTGGACCTATTAAAGTGGCAAGTGAGTGAATATTGAGACAACTAGGGAGCCATCATGATACATTTTAAACTTAATAAAAGAATGCAAGAATCTGAGGACTAGTTTTTTTTTCTGAGCTGTATGTACACTATGCCCTAAGGTAGTAAATGTTTGAAGGACCTTTAATCATGTTGTACTGAACCTGAGGCCCTTTGGTAAAATCCGTACAGACTAATTACAAGTTATAAGCAGCTCTTTTTCTCCATATGGTTCTCATTTGACACCTGTAGTGTTTCAGTGTGTGGGCAGTTGGATTTTTCCTTGATTTATGGCAGTGATTGGTAAAAGAAGTGGCCGATAAATGGCTGGGGCCTTTCATTCCTCTAAAAATTCAAATCATTATCTGAGAGCTCCAAATCCCAGCAATCTAATAATGCTCTCAGTGTTCTTTTCAAGCTTTTAAACTAATTTGTGATTGATTGCTAATTATCAGTGATGGAGCCTCTCGAGACTGCACTTTCCCATTCCAAGCATGTGTTCCTATCTTTAAACTGTTTGAAAGGGCCTATAACTTTCGAACGGTTGACTCGGCTTCCCCGGTAGAGAGTCAATACGCAGCCGCCAGACAGTTGAATGATCATTGATGGCCTTTGCCAATACTGGAAATTGCTTCTCAACAAAAATAAACCACCTGACACATAAATGTCTAGCCTGGTTTTGATAGTACTGTAGTCACCACTCAACATGGTTATTGCTGTTATTGAACTTCTTATTGGGTATTTGTTTAATACCTTCCTCCCCATGCACTTTGCTTGACAGATCCACATTCCTTAATTGCGTGACCATTGATTTCAGCTCCAGTCAAATAAAGGGAGAAAGTGGAAGAGAAAATGCCCTCCTAAAGACTGGACATATATAAGTCTTTTCAGAGCAACAAGAGCAGCGAGTGAAAAGGCTCTGAAGCACTAGGTCTCTGAGAAGAAGTTACCAAGTAGCTGTTGGTTTCTAGAAATGGTCTTTTCCAAATGGCTTTTTTTTTCTTATCTGACTGTTCAGATACTTTAAAGGTTAGTTATGAAGCCTGTTTTCATGTTTGTTTATCACAGATTAGGGCAGTCACAGCTGTATTGCATTGCTCGCTCAAGTGGAAGTTCAGCTTGAGAATTAAAGGCTGTTGCTGATGCGCAGAACATGAATAGGTGAGTGATTTAAACATTGTTTGCACTCTATGCACTCATATGACCAGTAACGACTATTCTGCAAATGCATGTGTAAATGTCAACTACTAAGTGCATTTTAATTACTTACTCTTAACTAATTTTAAATAAATAATTTACTGTTTTACATGACAAAATTTTGAACTTTCACTGTACTGAGTGATACCAGCAAACCCAGGCTTTGCTAGTAGTCTACTCAGATGATCAAGTACCTTCAGGCACTTGTTCCATTCAGTGCCAGTAGGAGGCAGTAGAGATTTACAGCAGCAGTGCTGGACCACTTTGTGTTCTTGCACATAGAGCAAAGCATTTACACTCATGGAGCACTTTATTAGGAACACATGTACACCTACTCATTCATGCAATTATTTAATCAGCCAATTATGCGGCAGCAGTGCAGTGCATAAAATCATGCAAATACGGGCCTGCAGCTTCAGGTAACGTTCACATCAACCATAAGAATAGCGAAAAATGTGATCTCAGTGATTCTGACCGTGGCATGATTGTTGGTGTCAGATGGGCTGGTTTGAGTATTACTATAATTGCTGATCGCCTGGGATTTTAATGCACAGCAGTCTTTAGAGTTTACTCAGAATGGGGCAATAAAGAAAAAACATCCAGTGAGCAGCAGTTCTGCAGACAGAAACACCTTGTTGATGAGAGAGGTCAGCGGAGAATGGCCAGACTGGTTCGAGCTGACAGAAAGGCTACAGTAACTCGGACAACCACTCTGTATAATTGTGTTGAGCAGAAAAGCATCTCAGAATTCATAACATGACAAACCTTGAGGCGGATGGGCTACAACCAACAACCAACCAAGACCAGAAAGCTGATGCTGCAGAGGCTCACCAAATGTGGACAGTTGAAGCCTGGAAATATGTAATCTGGTCTGATGAATATCGATTTCTGCTGAGGCACACAGATGGTAGGGGCAGAATTTTGAGCCAACAGTATGAATCCATGGACCCAACCTGCCTAGTGTCAACAGTCCAGGCTAGTGGAGGTGGTGTAATGGTGTGGAGAATGTTTTCTTGGCACAGTTTGGGCTTGTTAATACCAATCAATCATCGCTTGAATGCCACAGCCTGTTTGAGTACTGTTGCTGACCATGTGCATCCCTTCATGGCCACAATTTACCCATCTTCTAATGGCTACTTCCAGCATGATAATGCACCATGTCATAAAGCAAAAGTGAGACAGTGACAGTGAGTTCAGTGTTCTTCAGTGGCCTTCCCAGTCACCGATTCAGTCATCTGAATCCAATAGAACAGTCTGGGATGTGGTGGAACAAGAGATTTGCACCATGAAAGCACACCTGAAATATCTGCAGGAATTGCGTGATGCAGTCATGTCAACATGGAACAGAATCACAAAGGAGTTTTCCATCATCTTGTGAAATCCATGCCATGAAGAACTGAGGTTGTTTAGAGAGCAAAGGGAGGCCCGACCCAATATTAGTACAGTGTTCCAAATAATAATTATTCAAGTAAATAACAAGTAAATAATTATTAAAATGTTCAATGAGTGTATTAGTGTGTTTACTTGCAATTTACTACCTTGGGTTTAATGATCTCATTTTTGTAATGCAATTTTTTTACTCTGGAGTCAGTGAATAAATGTGACAAAAAGCATGGTTCAAATGACACAAATGCAGTGATACAATTGGATGCAAATAATTATATAGAATTTAGAGAAGTGACTGTGAGGTGTAATTTGTGGGGTGTAACGTTTTGAAGAAGCTGTTTTGAGGCTGCATTTAGTTTACAAGAATATTTTGCATTGTAGTGTTTTTTTTTTTTTCAGTGCTGCAATACTGCCATCTATCTGACATTGGAGTTCATTATTCAATTCTGCAAATGACAGATGTTATATTTTGAGTCATTTAAAGGGCCCATACTGCACACTTTTCTTAAATTTTATTTGTTCATTAAGCCCAATTGTTTGAATGTATGTACAAGAAATATCATTAATTCGTACATGACCAACCTCAAGAATTATTTCACTGATTTTGCTACTTTCTCTTTAATGTAAATGATCTGTGTTCTGACTGGCTGATTGATTCACATATGAAATAAGACCACCTTCAAGCTGTCCATGGGTCCTTAAAAGTCTTAATTTGTCTGAAATGACATTTTATAAATTGAAGGCCTTAATGAGTATTAAATTGCCTTAAATTAATAAACAAATAAAACCTAATCTATACCTGGTGCATCTGTAGTGTATAGTGAATTACCACGGACAACACTGAGTATAACATCGTATAATATTTATACGACAAAGCTAATTTTATACCAGACACAGTAAATGTACTGCACAAGCACCACGGCAGCGCTGCTTTAAATGAACTACTTGCATTCAACGTTAGGATGCATTTCATGTTTATATTAGTCAAAGACAGCAACTTGTCGTGAAGGTTATTTATATGAGTTATATATAAAGTAGGTTTTTTTCTTTCCTTCATTTGACAAAGCATACAGTTTGAAGCCTTTCTCCAGCTTGCTAGAAAGGGCTTTGCAGGTATTCTTACTTATCTGCTGAATGACATTGATGTTCATCTTGGGAGCTCTTGGAGACACCAACTATAAAATACCACCATTGTGAGTGTAGCGAAAGAACCACAAACGTGGGAGTGGTACTAAGAAGAATGCAGAAGTGCATTGAGCCCATACACTGACATAAATTAATGTGGACCTTTAACACTGGAAGTGATGAGGTATTGCATCATGCCATAACCCCACTGCAATGCTTTTTAATGGGAATTAAGATCAGTGGGGGTATTGAAAGCATTGCTGCTGTGTCTCATATAAAATAAGCTTAAAACTAGGCCTTGTATTGTCAAGTGACTGATGTCTCAAAGTCTTCTGTTGTCTACAATGGAAAGTCAAAATGTAAACAAACTACAGCCCTATCAGGTGTTATCTCAAGCAAAAACGAGAAGTAAATAATAACAGGTATCACTACAGCCATGGAATATGACAAGTATGATTTCTACATTTGAAGTGGCAAGTCTTAAAGAGTATTATGTTTAACCTGATGATACCAGCAGACACCGTGACCCACATCTGCAGATTTAAAGGGGAAAAAGGGCAGATTAGTAATGGAATAATTATGGAGTAATCTTTTTCTCAGTAAAATAAATTTATGGCTTTCTCAGTAAAATAAACACTTATGGTGCATATCTCTAAATAAAGCAGCAGCCTTATTTCCATGGGGTAGATAACAATGGCACAATGCAATTAAACTAATACTATGAAAACAAGAGGTTTATCCATCTCTAATATCATTAGCTAATTGAAGCCTATTAAATGTACAACAGCAGTACTACTAAGTACTACTGTAATTTACACAATGGCGATAGAATTATCCTGCATTAGCAAAGCTGCAGCTAGCCAGCTAGCGTATTACCAGCTGTGCATTTATTGCCCAGATCTGCCTCCTCATTAATGTTCTTACTGCATAGTCACTGACGGATAAAGAAAAATTAAATGTAATTTGAATTGATCACTCGTTCATCTGAATACAGTCCCGTCCGAAAGTATTGGAACGGCAGAGCCAATTGTTTTGCTATACAATGAAGACATTTGAGTTTGAGATCAAAAGATGAATATGAGATGATAGATCAGGATTTCAGCTTTTATTTCCTAGTATCTACAACTAGATGTAGATAAACAACTTCGAACATAGCACCTTTTGCTTGAACCCACTACCCATTTTTCAAGTGATCAAAAATATTGGAACATGTGACTGACAGGTGTTTCTTGTTGCCCAGGTGTGCCCTGTTAGATTGATTGTTTAGACAATTAATAGCTGTGAATGTCTACTCTTGGTTTGAGTCCTGAGTTTCACCTGTGAAGACCACATTCGTTTTTAAAAATGATAAACCAACATGAAGACTAGAGAGCTGTCTATGGGAGAAAACAAGCCATTTTAAAGCTGAGAAAAGAGGGAAAATCTATCAAAGCCATTGCACAAGCATTGGGCATAGCCAATACAACAATTTAGAATGTCCTGGAAAAGAAAGAAACCACTGGTGTAGTAACAACCAGACATCGAACAGGTTGGCAAGGAAAACAACAGCAGTCGATGACAGAAACCTAGTGAAGAAAAACCATCACCAACAACCTCCACAGGGCAGGGGTGGAGGTATCACAGTCTATTGTTCAAGACTTAGACTTAGAGAGCAGAAATATAGAGGCCATAACACAAGATGCAAATCACTCATCAGCAGTAAGAATTGGAAGGCCAGATTGGATGAGCCACAAAAGTGTGAAGAAAAAAGGATCTGCCCATGATCCAAAATGTACAAGCTCATCAGTCAAGTATGATGGAAGTAGTGTTATGATTTGGGCTTGCATGGCTGCATCTATAACGGGCTCACTAATCTTTATTGATGATGTAACTCATGATGGCAGCAGCAGAATGAATTTAGAAGTCTACAGAAACCTTCTGTCTGCCAATTTACAGAGACGTGCATCCAATCTAATTGGGAGGAACTTCATCATGCAGCAAGACAATGACCTAAAACACACTGCCAACACAGCAAAGGACTTCAGCAGGGAAAAAAGTGGAACATTTTTACTGGTCAAGTCAATCACCAGACCTTAACCCAATTGAGCATGCATTTCAACTCTTGAAAAGGAGACTGAAGAGGGAGTTATTGCAGTTATTGCAAGCAAGGAATATGCAACAAATATTAAGTGTTATTTAATTTACTCTAAGACTAGCTGTTTCTTTTGCTCACCTAGAAAAATTGTGTGGTCTGCCACCAGAAGTGCCACATTCTTGGTTAACACTTCTAGATGTAAATGTCAGGAAATGAAAACTGAAACTTTGATCTATCATCTCATTTATCTGTTGATCTAAAGTGATCAGTGTATAGCAAAAAACAAAAGTATTGGCCTTGCCGTTCCAATACTTTTGGAGGGGACCATATGTGGAGTGTGTAGATTGGGGAAGGTATGGTACATTTTAAAACTATGATTACTCTGATGTCATGGATATATAATCATAATCTGTTGCTTTAGATTTGGCTTCAAATCTGTCAAAGACATAAAAAGATGAATGATTTGATTTAAGCTGTTTATTTCTACAAAATACATGAAATTTCTGTAAATTACTGTTTATTAGCAATCAGAGCATATTCAGATATTGAGAGCTACTTTGTGAATCCTACATTTCATAAGATGTACTTGTATCCCTGGAGTCATAATTACTCTGCCTGCTTTTGTGATCTAAGTTTTCGTCATTATTATAGATAGATAAAATGGAGTAATATTGATTTTACAATGGATTTATAGTGTTTTTTCCTCTAGTGTTCAAATTGCCATTAGCTGGAAAACAGACCAATATGATGAAAGTTTTACTGCCAGTAATGTACTTTGAATCTCTATTTAAAAACATAAATCCTTTAACCAAAATGTTTTTTTTATTTATGTTATTTTCCAACTTTCCTTGACATCTGCCTTGTTGGCTAAAGAGCCATTTTAACAAAGAGTGGTAAATACAGTCAGTGTGAGTAAGATGTCCTTGCTAACTAGGTGTGTTTTTCTCATGATTTTCTGATTATCATGTTTTTAGATAGTTACATGTAATAGTAGAGCTCATATAAACCTAATCAGACACGTTTCTGAACAGATTATAGCTATCAAAATGTCCATAATGCTCCTGCACCATCACGTCATCATCAAAAAGAGAAGAGCACTTACACGCTCTGTACAGATGACAGCAGACAAAGTTTGAAAAATGTTTAACCTATTAAAAAGACATTAATAACAAAAAATTTAGTCAACAGAGCAGAACTAACAGAATTAATCAGAGATTATTTCCCCAATTGTGTTCGTGTGAACAGCGCTCAGTTGAGTGAAGAGATGATGAGGCTTGTATTTAAATACTGAAAGTGAATTTAATAAGTCAGAGAGTGATGTGGGTGATGCTGAACTCATTTCCCATTATAAACTTTTAATTCTTTAAAATTTGGCAGTAATTTTATTTTAGCATAAGTAGATTAGGTTATAAATGTTGAGGTATATGGGGTCTCTTTCAGTGGAATTGAAATGAAATCTTTAAATGTGATTTTCTCTCTTTTCAGTTTTGGTGTAAGCAGATTTTAATATGCTCTAACTTGAGATCCATGCGAAAGAGAAACATTTTGCATAGGTAGTTTTCAGAACTACCTATATAGCAGATAACATCAACATTTGACCATGTTAAGGTTTTCCCAGGCTTCCACACAAATGGAGTTAGTGTTAGTTGGCACATTCAAATGCAGAATTTTCAAAGCTGGGAAAATTATATTAAAGGTCAGGTTCCACAACATTCAATGACCCAAGCATCTCATTGAAAATGTACATTTGGGTTTTAAAAAGAACGTTCAGTTATTTCTCACTGCAATTATCATCTGACTTTTTTCAATATAATTTATTGGATGCTGTAACTCCCATTGCATTCACTTGCGAGACAAGGCATGACATAAATGTTTTTTTTAATTGTAATGTAAGTTTAAAGTGAATGGTTAAGTTCAGTTCTGCATTTGAATGTGCCAACTAACACCAACTCCATTTTAACCCCAAATGTACATTTTTTGAGATTTTTGGGTCATTGAATATTGTGAAACCTCACATTTGTAAAGCAGTAAATTTCCCAGCTTTGTTCTGCTTGTAGTTTTTGTATAGAGACAGTCCAGCCTGTTTGACTGTTTAGAGTAGACATTAAAAGTGACTAATAGGGCCATAGGCTTAGGACACTGACTGCTTACATGCTAGGGTCTCTTAAAACTTTTAATAGGCTTTATATTCAGGCTTTGAAGTGTCTTGATCTTAGTGCTTTTATTTTGGTCACCTTGTTGACAAGCCTCCACCCCCTTCCTCACCTCTTTAGGCCGTATTGTTCTGGTGCAGTCTGCGCACCACCTTCACTTCAGTGCAAGTGCTCTCATCTGCTTTGTTCCCTGTGGCCTTTGACCTTTCTGACAGATCTGCAGGCAAAGCAAAGCCCTCCACATTTTAATTCCCCTTTCCTGCAGTCAAACAGAGGGAACAGACTGCATTGGTGTCCAGCCCCTTAAATTCCCAGAACCCATCAGCGGGTCTTACATTTGTCACTTCTCAACTGGTTTCATAAATAACCTGCAATTATAATATGCTTTAATAATAAACCAGGTATTTAAGGGGTTAAACTTAGATTTTCATTACAGAATTAAGTAATAGTAGTAAAATATTCCCTGATGTGTGTATATATAGCATGGTTCAGAAATTGTTCTGTTCTACATTTTCAGAGATACTATAGGCTCTTCACATTTCTGTTCACAGTCAGCTCCACTGTTTAACTTCTCTGCAAATGATGCAAAATATGAATTACCATGCAAGCAATTCAAGCACTTACTTTTCAAGTGTTCCACCACAAAAAGAGAACCAGGTTGATTAACAAGAGCTGATTACTGTGTGTACATTGACAGAGGTTTCACTAATGAGCAGCTGTGAACTGACAAACTGAGGTCAGAGAGAAAGATAGAGAGAGGAAGTGATGAAAGTGGCAGGCTCAAAGAGCACACGCTTCTAGAAAATTATGCGCTCATTGTACAACTTGTTTTGATCTGACAGTAAAAAGAATCTTTCGTCCACAATACGCAGAATGCACAATATGCTGTCACCAGTGTGCAGAACAAAAAGCAAAGTCAAAGAATTATAGAAATTCCCAAATAATAGATAAAAGATAAAATGGTAAAAGTTATTGGATAGCATTACTGCTGAAAAAATGAGTGGTTTTAGCATGTGCTGTTTCATATCCATAAAAGACGTCTGTCATGTACTTTGATCTCTCACAGGTTTTCTTACACAGATTACACAAAGATTTTATAGGAAATCCTCTAAAATACAGAAGGTAGTGTTTACAGGCAGTGTTCCCATCACAAAGTTTATAAGCTAACCTATAGCCCAACTGGCAAATGTTCAGTGACAAAAACAACAGTATTTTCATTTCCAGCCACAAATTCTTGTGCTTGTATGCGTAGGTCAGAGGTGAAGTATTTCCCGTGTAATTGTACATAATGCTTTATGTTAACCAGCCAGTCATAGAGTGACTGCTTAATCCCAATGTTTTAAATGACTATAAGTACATTACAAAATATAATGGGCAGGTACAAACAAAAATATCTGTAGGAGTGGTCAGACTTTCTGTGTAAGCAGACAGGATTGGTCAGAATTCCTCTAAATTAGTGGTTACATTCTATGAATTTGGTGTCAACATTAACAGTGTTTTATGGTGTTATTGTAGAACTGGCCTTAAAACTTCATCTGAAATATGGAATGCCAGTAAAACTGGAACAGGATTTTCACATATTTGCTATGTAGGCAAAGGCTGATTACAGTAGATATAACAAAATTTTTGTTATAATGGCAATTTTTTGTTGTTTTGGCTCCAAGACCTTATAATTAAAATGAGTAAAAAAGTTTAAGTTTAGAATGCCAGCTTTAATTGAAGGGTTTATATCACAACAAAAATCTAGGGCCATAACCAGAGCTTAATCTGTAGCTTAGATTCAAAAGTTACACTATATGGCCAAAAGTTTGTGGACACCTGACCATAACACTCATATATGCTTGTTGAACATCCCATTCCAGATTTAGTCCCCCATTTTGCTGTTATAGTAACTTCTACTCTTTTGTGAAGGCTTTCCACTAGATTTTGGAGTGTGGCTGTGGGGATTTGCCCATTCAGCCACAAGAGCACTAGTGAGGACAGGCACTGATGTCGAGAAGGCTTGGGCTGCAGTCAGCATTCCAAAGATGTTCAGTGGGGTTGAGGTCAGAGCTCTTTGCAGGCCACTTGAGTTCTTCCACTCCAGCCTTGGCAAACCATGTCTTTATGGACCTTGCATTGTGCACAGAGGCATTGTCATGCTGGAACAGGTTTGGGCCCCTTAGCTCCAGTGAAAGGAAACTGTAATGCTACAGCATGCAAAGACATTCTAGACAATTCTTTGCTTCTTACTTTGTTAGTTGTGTGGGGAATGTTATCTGTACTCAGTCTTGTGTTTTGCAGATTTTTAACTTGATTTTCTTGTCAGCCCCTTAAGACTATTGCGGTTAATGACCGCATGTCATTTACATGTGTGAGGTTGCCAGGTTTTTCTCAAGTACTGCTGCCAAGGAAGGAGTTTCAGACTCTCTTTAAAACCAAAATTTGCCTTTATGCTCTAAATTGACGGAAAATACAGATTATGTTTTTGCTGTTAATTGCAATAAAGTATAACATAAAAGCAAGAGGCAATTGTTATAAAATTTAGACTAGCAGCATTTAGCGTTACCGCCTCAGGGTCCCTAGTTTGTCAGTATGGAATTTCACATCCTCCCGTTTCCATGTGGGTTTCCTCCTGGTTCTGTAGTTTCCTTCCACCTCCCAAAAACATACTGGAAGGTGGATTGGCTGTGCTAGGTGTTAATGAGTCTGTGAATGTGCATGTTATCCTGCAATGGACTAGCATCCCATCCCTGGTGTATGCCCACCTCATGTTCACTATTCCTGGGATAGACTCCAGATCCACTACAACCCACTACCCTGACCAGGCTGAAGTGGTTACTAAAGATGTATGAATGATTTTAACATGAAAAGCAAGTACACCCTCCTTCAAGTCTATGTTTTTATTTATCAGGGCTAAATAATAGTTGTGGTCCTCACCAGCTTCTATGAAATAACACAACAAATTTCAATATGTAGTTCATTGATGTATGAGGGCATTCATTTATGTACAGCTCTGTTAAGGTCCTGCTACAGCATCTCAGTGGGGTTGAGGACCTTGATTTTTTTCTTCTTTAGCCATTCAGATGTCGATTTGCCGGTGTGCTTGGGATCACTGTCCTGTTACATGACCCAGTTTCAGCCCAGTTTAGGTTTCTGGACAGATGACCTCACATTTGTCTCAAGAATATTCTGGTATGAAGTGGACTTCATCATTGTCTCAATGACTGCAAGTTTCACAGGTCCTGTGGCTGCAAAACAAGCCCTGCTCCACACCCCTCCACCACCATGCTTGACAGTTGGTATGAGGTGTATGTGGTGATACACTGAATTTGCTTTTCGCCAAACATGGTGCTATGCATGATGACCATGCTGCCATATTACTTTTGGAGAGAAGGGGCTTTTCCCTAGCCACCCTTCCATGAAAGCCATACTTTCAGTCTTTTTCTGATCATGCTGTCATGAACATAAACATTTAATGTGCTTACAGAGGCCTGAAGGTCACATGATTTGGCTCTTGGGTTTTTCTGCTAGGATGCTCACTCCTGGGAAGATTGGCAGCTGTGTTGAAGGCTCTCCATCTTGTAAACAATCCTTCTCATTGTAGAATGGTGAATTTCAAATTGTTTGGAGATGGCCTTATAACCCTTCCCAGATTGATGAACAGCAACAGGTCATGGCTGATGTCCTTTCTTCTTGGCATGATGTAGACACACACCTGAGTGCTATTTTGTTGTCACCTGAGGTTATTTGTTTGTTTATAGAATTTGGTGAGAACCATACAATATTTAGGCCCTGTAAATAAAGGTGTACTTTCTTTTCCCATGACCCATGATAATCCATTAATTTGCTGTCTCTGCAAATTAGTTTAGTAATCTATAAATCAGTCAGATTATTTGACAGATTGTCATTTGCTACCAAAGTAGTATACAGCAGATCCTAATAATAATAATGGAGAAATAGGCCAGACAAAGTATGCTAAATTTCTCATACAATAAACAAAAAGATCTCACCACTGAGATCCCAAATAAGCACACATTTTTTTTCATGTTTGTGAATATAATTTTGCTTGGTCAATTCACAGCTTTTGTGTTATATATACAATTTTAACAGCCTATAGAAAGCTGCTGTTTTTTTGGAGTTGCAGAGAAAGTGTGGAATATTCATACAGTTATTTTTCATTGCATATGTGTTTCATTTTATATTTACAGTAGATATTTAATACTGCCCTCAAATGGCATTCCACAGTTTTTGTGTGTATTGTCCAAAACATGAGAGCAATTTGTCAGATAGTTGTACTGGACTTGATACAGCCCCTCTCCAGAGGGATATTGTGCAAGATACTGTGCAAGAAATACACTTAAATTCAAGGATGGTATTAAGGCAAGGCATGTTTTTAGCATGGGTATGGAGTATGTAGTTCATTCTGAGCTCTGACTAAGTCTCGATAAGTTAAGTATAAATTATTAACATGGTCATGTTAAGTATAAATTATTAACATGGTCATGTTAATCAGTTTTCAGATTTTTGGAAAATTCAATCTATAGTGTATTCTTTTCAGTGTTGTAATAAAAAAGCCATAATCATAGGTTTATTTGAGAAATGTTGCTGTGAAATTTATATCTGAGATTTGCGTTAGAAATTAGTTTTTTTTATTTGGATTATTAGAAATTTAGCAATTTTTCAGAAGGCATAGATCCAGCACACTTGACAAGCACATCCATTTTTGCTCCTCAGGTTATGTAAACTCACAATATTCTGTGAATTTACACAGATTTGTGGTTTACATGCAGTGGATTGTAGTGTGGTAAAATGAGTTTTTTTTTCTACCTGTTATGGGTTTTCATGTACAGTTACCTTCAAAATGTTTCACCATGCCGCTTTTTTTATTGATTTGGTGAATGTCTAACCATGTCTGTGTAACAGTAATAATGCTTGCTTAATATGTAAAACAATACTGTCCATGCTGCCCATTTTGTTTTGAAATATTCTTGGTTAGAGCTAGAGGGAAATGCAACTGGTGACAGATCATGTAAGGTTACAGGATCACCTGAAAAGAGCTGTATAGTATAAAACAATAAAATAGAAAAATGGAGCACTGCATAATACAGTATATATTAAGAACACCTGTATATCTCCACATTTATGCAATTATCCAACAGCTAGTCATGTGACAGCAGTGCAGTGTTAATATTAGTTAATATTGGTTAATTCAGTTATTCACTTAATATTAACATCAAACAGAATGGGAAAAACTGGACTAAACCTGGACATGTGAAAATTGGAAAAATGTCGCCAGATCTTTATCCTGTTTGTAACTGGCCAGTTTCGGTGAGCCTGTGCCTACTGTGTTTTGAGTTACCGTGGCTTTTCTGTCATCTTGAATAGTCTGGACATTCTCCTCTTTCCTCTCACATCAACAAGATTGATTTCACCCCTTAGAACTGCGGTTCACTGGATGCTTTTTGTTTTTCATACCATTCTGTACAAACTCTAGAAGCTATTGAGCATGAAAAACCCAGTAGATAAGCAGTTTCTGAAATACTCAAACCAGCACAGCCATGTCTGGCATCAACAGCCATGATATGGTCAATGTCACTGAGCTCACATTTTTTTTGGGCATTCTGATGTTTGATGTGAACATTAACTGAAGCTCTTGAACTGTACCTGCATGATTTTATGCACTGTGCTGCTGCCACATGATTAGCAGATTGGATAATCTCATGAATGAGCAAATGAATGTGTTCCTAATTCCGTGGCCGGTGTGCGTGTGTGTGTGTGTGTGTGTGTGCATGCAGTTTCCTCCGAAAGTATTGGAACAGCAAGACTTATATAGCAAGTTTTTGGGTTTATATATTTATATATAAACGGGTTTTGAGATCAGAAGATGAATGTGAAATTTCCTGGTATTTACATCTAGGTGAAGAACTTAGAACATGGCACCTTTTGTTTTACCCACTCCTCTTCAAGTGATGAGAAATATTGGAACATGTGACTGATAGGTGTTTGTTGTTGCCCAGGTGTGCCCTGTTAGATTGATTCTTTAAACAATTAATAGCTGTGAATGTCTGCTTTTGGTCTGAGCTCTGAATTTCACCTGTGAAGACTGCATTTGTTGTTAAAAAAGGATAAAACCAACATGAAGACCAAAGAGCTGTCTATGGGAGAAAAGCAAGCCATTTTAAAGCTAAGAAAAGAGGGAAAATCTATCAGAGCCATTGCACAAGCATTGGGCATAGCCAATACAACAATTTGGAATGTCCTGGAAAAGAAAGAAACCACTGGTATACTAACAACCAGACATTGAACAGGTTGGCCACGGAAAACAACAGCAGTTGATGGCAAACAGCTGTTGAGAGCTATGGAAGAAAAACCCAAAAACAGAAGTCTGTGACATCACCAACAACCTCCACAGGGCAGCGGTGAAGGTATCACAATCCACTGTTCGAAGAAGACTTCAAGAGCAGAAAGGCCATACCACAAGATGCAAACCACTCATTTACAGTAAGAATCAGAAGGCCAGTTTGGAATTTGCTAAGAAATACAGAGATGAGCCACAGAGGTTCTCGAACCAAGATTAACCTCTACCAAAGTGACAGAAAGGCCAAGGTGTGGAGAAAGAAAGGATCTGCTCATGATCCAAAGCAATTGTGATCCAATCCAATCTAATTGTGATGAATTTTGTCATGCAGCAAGAAAATTACTTAACACACTGCCAACACAACAAAGTGAAAAAGTGGAAGGTTTTAGACTGGCCAAGTCAATCACCAGATCTTAACCCAATTGAGCATGCATTTCATCACCTGAAGAGGAGACTGAAGGGAGAAACCCCCCTAAACAAACAACAACTGAAAGATGATGTACAAGCCTGGAAAAGCATCAGAAAGGAAGAATGCAACAGTTTGGAGATGCAGCTTTTACAAGCAAGGGATATGCAATCAAATATTAAGCATTATTTACTTTAATTTACTTTAAGACTATCTGTTCCTATGCATTTACTCTTTTTATAGATGTTCATTTTATGACTTCTGCATTATTTAGTCTGTACAGAAACATTTTATAATTCCAAACATTACTTTTCCAACAAAAGTAAATGTTACAGGAAAATGTTTTCATGTCAGTTAAAAAAAAAAAAAAAAAAAAAAAGCAACATATTACATAACAGAACACTCTTCAGACAAAAAACATAATGAAACCTGCTATGTTTTACATGCAAAAAATCAAGTGTGACAAAGAATCCAGGAATTTTACTGCAGTGTACTTTAGTAACAGTGTAAGAGATAGTAAAAGTTTAGTATAGAACACAAAGTTTTCAGTGAAACCGAATGTTTCAGACAAAAGTCTTTTGTCAGCTGTGCATGGAGTGTGCTTCCGAGGCTGTGGTAACGTGTGGAGTCGTTTTTAAGAGTCTATATAAAGGCAAATTTACCTATCTTGTTATTAATTGATTTTTAAACAAATATAACATTTGTTAAGCTTTGTTCTAGATATTTGACTAATCCTAAGCTTGAAATTGTCTTATGCAAGTCACCTTACTCATTATCATTTGACTTAAATCAAGATAAAAATAAAAACTCACTAGACCACATTAATTGACTAATCATCTATTGAATGATTAACCAGTCTATCATTTTCATCCATCCATAGTTCAGTCTGCATTTTACACTAAGCTGTACTGCTGAGTCCTTTTAAGCCCGTGAAGTGTGTGTAATGGGGATAGGGGGGTATAGGAGAGACGCAGGGAGGGACAGAGGCAGAGAGGAGGTGGGACCCAGAGGCTGAAAAAAAGGAAGTCCTATGTGTATAAAAGTGTGTCTTCTACTTCAGAACATGCTTGCTCAGGCATGCTTGGCTCCTCTGAAACCCAGCCTCTAAATAGGGAGGTGAAGTTCTCCTGTTGATATATTTTTTTTGTGTAGCACTCCTCTGTCTAGCTCTGTTTCACTGTGTGGCTCATCTTTTTACATCCTGCTGAGTGGGAGGAGGGATGGACAGTGGATTCATCTAAAAAGGGACACACAAATGAAACAAGGAAATACAAAACAAGTGTCTGAAGTGGTTTACCTCCCTTACACTGCCTCTGCCTCTGAGTCTTGGGAGAGAGAAACTTCAAACCAGAAGGTGTGAAATGTGAGGAAGAAGGCGAGGGAACAAAACCGTAGTCTGCAATTTTGGTCAGTATTTTGGGTAGTGGGCTTTAAGGGTAAAGAATGTCTGCTTGTTTTAGTGTTTGACCTGACACATGAACTTTGTAGATATTATACTGCTGTGTATATGTTGGTAAAATAGGGTTAATAGATTGGAATTGTGCAATGGGGTGGGTGTACCCATGAACATGCTGGGCACATTTACACTGGAAAACAATTCTGTGCTTCAACTCTGTGCTTCAGATGTTTTTAGGACTGTACCATATGTACCATATGTTCTATGTTCATATGTGTGAATAGCTGTGATCTTTGATATAACAATAGATATTTGACTTAACTGTGGCTGTGTGCGTGACACGTGGTAGTGCCATGCTTATTTTTTTGTTTGTTAATGTTAATGAATAATATATCTAATAGGATTATTTCACAAGCATGATAATTCTAGATGCACTCCTACTTAAAAGTGTCTCAGCCCTGAAATCATATTTGCATTGTTTTATATTTTATGCAGGGCAGTTAGTTGTTCATAGAATAGCTAGTTATTTGTAGAACTGTTTTGCATAATTAACAAAAAAAAAAAAGGATTTTTTTTCCCTCACAGCATCAGAGTTACTTTTATATCAAGATTTTACAAATTTTACACACAACCACTCTGCAACTTTGGGATTCTTAATGACAAACCCTTGTTCTTTACCTTATGGTGATTAGATCATTTGTTGCATGTATCTCTAAGATAACTGAAGCTGTAAGTTGGGCTTTTAGACTTCACTGCGGCCTAAGATGACCCATAAAACAATATGGCAGTGTTCCTTTTATGTTTAGGTGCTGAAGAATGAATTCTGTTTGTGCACTTTTTTACTATGCGTACTAGGAAGTATAGTTTGGATTACATTAGTAACTAATCTTTTAGTTATCTAACAAAATCTGTTCAGTTGTTTTAGTGTAGGATCCTTAGTAATTTTATATAAGTGTAGAGAATTTCATTAAAATTGGGATTCCATATACAGTGGATATAAAAAGTCTACACACCCCTGTTAAAATGGCAGGGTTTTGTGATGTAAAAAAAAAATGAAACCAAGATAAATCATGTCACAACTTTTTCCACCCTCAATGTGAAATTACAATGTATAAAAATTAAGTGAAAATAAGAAACATTTTAGGGAAAAATAGGAAAAATAAAAGACTTACAATAACCTGGTTGCATAAGTGTGCACACCCTTAAACTAATACTTTGTTGAAAAACTCAGTCTTTTTGGCTAAGAGACTACCAGCATGGCACATCATGACTTGGCAAAATTTCCCCACTCATTCTTGCAAAAACATTCTAGAATCAAATTGTAAGGGCATCTCCTGTGCACAGCCTGCTTCAGGTCACCCCACAGATTTTTAGTTGGATTCAGGTCTGGGCTCTGGCTTGGCCATTCAAGAACATTGTGACATCAATATTAGCAGGCATATGCAATATATTTAATGGAAAAAGTAAAGCAGAATGCATTGCCAAATATGAGGTCAATTATCAATGAGGTCATTGACATCAAATCAGTTTTGTGTTATATATTAACTGCTATTCCAGGTCAGAGTTTTTTGAAATATTTACTTTGTACTTAGGACTATGTCATTATGTTTGTAGTTTTCATGATCCAAGATAATTTACTACTGAGAACCAAGTTGGTGGAATTTGGATTTAGTACAAGTTAACACTATACAATAAAGTGCATAACAAAGCAATACATTCAAAACCAGTCATCATTAGAGACATCTCAAATTATGTAACTATATAAGTAAAGTTTTCAAAGAGATAAACTGCTGCCTATTTGCATGTAGGGCAGATTGAAAAATATATAAAATGAGCAACTTTTATTGAAAAAAATAAACAGTGAGAGAACTGACAGTATATAGCAGTGACTGTAGTACAGTAAGAGATGAGTATAGTAAGAGGTCAGAATTCCATGACTAGTGCTGGGTCCCTGATATCCTCAGGGCCACATCCCTCACAGGCTGTGAGGTAGTATAGATGCCCTTCTGCAATGAGTGTTGAAAATGGCCCCTATTTTGTATCATGGTGACCCCTGATACTGAGGTTTCTTAACTCGGGATGCCTCATCTAATGGATGAGAGACTACAGGTCTAAACAAAGACAAATGGAAACTAGGTAACAGGTGGTATTTATGTGACAGTTATATTTCAACTGTTCTCTTCCCAGGAGCCATTTATGTACACCTCTCTCAGGTGCATCACTACGTGTGGCATTTTATTGGAATAGTGGAGGTTGGTAGCCAAGTAAACGGTTCTATACATATTTAGACCATAGGAGGAAGTTTGGCCATTCTTCAAGTTGCTCAGGACAAAAGGTTCTCAAGAACCTCTCGACCTCTTGATTGTCCCTGTCTCAAGTTCTCTATTTGCCTATATGCTTGTGGGTGATATTGTGATATTAGGATGACTGAAATTCTTCCATAAAGGACCATCATATTTGTGATGTGAGTTTGGTCCCAGTGCCAAACACCATGAGAATTCCAAATAACAATATATATGCTGAAATAGCAATTCAGCAGTCTCACAGTCTATGGGCAAGGCTGGCAGTTGTGGGCAAGTCTTAGGATTGATCAGTTACTACCACCAGGATAGTCACATAGTGATGTGAGACCAGGAACATTGAGGAATCACGAGTGGAAGTAATTTACCTGCAGGACTGAGATGGACACAGATTGACCATGACTTTAAGCAATGCTCAATATCCTTTAACATTCACTACATGGCCAAAAGTATGTGGACACCTATATTTCACCCATATGTCAGTCTTCCCCAAACTGTTGCCAGAAGTTGCCAGTTGGAAGGACACAAATCTTTAGAATATCCTTATATGCTGTAGCTTTAAGATGTCCCTCCACTGGAACTAAGGGAACTAACCTGTTCCAACATGACAGTGCCCCTCTACACAAAGCAAGGTCCATAATGACAGGCTTTGCCAAGGTTGGTGTGGAAGAACTCAAGTGGCCTTCACAGAACCCTGACCTCAACCCCAGTGAACACCTTTGGGATGAATTGGAATGCCAACTGCACACCAGGCCTTGTCACTCAACATCAATACCTGACTTAATTAATGCTTTTGTGGCTGAATGGGGACAAATCCCCACAGCCACATTCCAAAATATAGTGCAAAGCCTTCCCATAAAAGTGGACATTGTTATAGCAGCAAGGGAGGAACAAACTCTGAAATGGGATGTTTAACAAACACATGATTGTAATAGTTAGATGTCCACATACTTTTGATATATAGTGTAGATTCTAGGCAACATTTGGCCATAAGCAGTTGGTGTGTTTTGGTCACCCCCAGATTCCCTGGAAGCAGTGCCATCTAAGCCTATGTCATGAGGCCAGGGAGGTCTGTTGTCTATGTTTGATCTGGTGAACACTGAGGTGGAAGGGGATCTTGGTAATTTCTTGTCCTAATGGTGCCCATAAAACAAGATTTGGGGAGAATGGTGTCCTGTGTTTGGGGCTGGGTAAGCTAGGTAAATTCAGGACAGGGCATTACCAATCATCAATTCTGGGTGATATGAGATCCATCAGGCTTGTCAAGGTGTGAGTCATTTAGCAGATTTCAGATATTCTATGGCCCTGATGGACATCCATCTTGATCAGATCACAAGTGGACAGCCAAAATGCATATCTGTTTATATCTAGCCTTTTGAATGCGTCTCCAGTTGACCTTATGATCGGATTTCATACATCATTTCTGCTGGAGGAAGGGTGTCACCCCCATTTATTACATAAGTCTTCCTCTACATTGCCTTTATCCATTAGCCTATTGGTGAAAAACTCTACTGTTCAGCACAATTTCCAATCAGTCTCGCAGAATTTCCATATTTTCCAGCTAGGGCAATGCTGCAGTCGATTATCCAGTCCATCGTTGCTGTCCAGGATGCATCAGGACAGGTTTGCATGCACACTACAAATGTTATGTGGTCAAATGTGTCCCAGACCACCTCCAGAGGTGGTTTGAGTGACTGGATAGCAATGCATCTCTGAGGCACATTGGACACCAATCACTTCCATAGGTAGTGGTGTCTACTTACAATTGGGTCACCCAGGATGCACGTTAATGGCACCCCTAAAAATTAGATGACTGGTTCATCTATGGAATGAAAATAGCAGATCAATAGAAGCATCACAAGAAATTGGTGAATCCTAAAAACCTCTGGAGGTCCTTAACGTTTTACCATGTCTGCCATTGTGTAACTGCATCAACTTGTTTTATTTATATTTGTTTTATCCATGATGACCCAAACCGCCCCCCCCCCCACACACACACACACCTAATAATGTACTCCTGAAAGACATTTTAGTCATTTGAAATTCACAGTTCTTAGCTTTAATGAGCAATTTAACATGCTGAATATGATCTTTCATATCTTCCATGTAGGCTATGACAATGACTAGTGCCCGGAAGCTTATCCCCCGATCAAATTCTAAGCAGTACAAAGGAGATAGTAGCTGATAGGTTGACAGTAGATAATAGATTTGACTTGGGTAACATTAGTATATATTTAACTTTTTAAATCACTTAACTATATTTGTTAGGGATGCCATCAAAAAAAGCCAAAAATGATGAGGATGTCTCTTCCAGTTTAACAGCCTTGCTTGATAGTTAGCTGACATAACATTTATGTTGTTTAACAAGCCTAAGTAGCTTACCTAAAATCTACATCAAGAAACTAGCTAGCTAGCCAAGCTGAAAGGATCTTCCTGAGTTACACTATTTTCTGGTAGATGTCTTGAATGTCTAGGAGTCTGTTGCATCACTGTTCTCACCACTGTTTTTAAGAGCCTTGCTTTTGTGGGTGTAGCAACTGCCATACCATACAACAATATATCTGGTCAGGATGCTCTCAGTGGTATAGGATTAGAAATTGGTGGGAATGTTAGGGTCCACTTATACTTCTTGAGGAAATAGTCTATGGAGGGCAGATAGTCATAGTGTGCATATGGAGGGACAAGGAGAGGTCATCTGTGATATGTACACTGAGTAACTTGAAGTTCCTGAACTCCATGACCGCTCAGTTGATGGGGGCATGTGCTTCACCATGGAATGTCCTGTAGTCTACTATAATTTCCATTATTTTGCTGACTTGCTAAAACCAGGATGGATGTATCATCAGGGAACATAACGATGACATGGGAGCTGCATTGGGCTACACAGTCATTAGTGAAGAGGGAGTACAGGTGGGGCCTGAGTACACACCCCTGGGGGCCACCTATGTTAGTATGGAGTAGGTCAAGCCACCTGTGGGGGCCACAGTGTCAGTACGGAGGAGGTCAAGTTACCGATTCTCACCAGTTGAAGTCTGTCTGTCAGGACTTCCATAATCCATTTCTACATAGACATATTCAACCTCAAGTCTTTAAGCTTCATGGTGAGTTTGACCGATGATGAACAACATTCTCACATAGGTGTGCATCAGTGTGCTTCGTCAGGGCAGTGGCATCCTCAGTTGATTTGTTGGATTTGTTGGAGATTTGATGCAGGTACATGGTGGAGGGTCCAGGGTGGCAGATAGGGATGAACAGATAAGGGTTTTAACTAACCTCTCCAAGCACTTCTTGATTGTGGAGGTCAGTGTGACATAGTGGTAGTCATTCAAACACGAGACAATAACGTGTCTTGAGAACTGGACGCTATCTTGTGACTGTGCAGAGACCAGAATGCGATTTCACATTCACAGTAGAAGCAGAAACCATTTTCTAGGTGTTTGACGTTCACAAGTGGTTTTCTTTTTTTTCTGATATGCATGGGTTCTGGAGTGTCTCATTCTCCATGGTAAATAAGGCTTGAATGGGGACAGGTGACCTTCTTTCAGTAAGGAGTTTATTCAGATAGATAGCTACCCCTGTGAGGACATCGAGCAACAAGATACTGTATCCACAGTCCAGCTCAGCAATAAAAAATGTTTAATGTTGTTGTTTGTTGTTGTATATAAATATTCAAATCAAATATAATAAATAAGAATAACACGAAAAAATAAAAACAGATTAATGAAATGAAGAAACAAAAGTATCTTACAGGACCTTTATAGGACTCTATTACTGGTCCATTTCTTTCATGATATATCCAGATTTATTGTCATAAATTATAAGATAATAGACCATTTTAATATATCTATTATAGTACCTGCTTTAAGGCTAGTAAAACTGCTGTCCTGGTGTTGTATCCTGTATGGCCTAATGGACAGTGTCTGGTAGGTGTGAACACTATAGACATTATCTACAGCTCCGCTGAATGATCTCCCAATTGAAAAGATCAGCAGTGAATTAATGAGTCTGCCTATTGAGATGTCAAAAAGCTTCACTAACCAGCTGCATGGGCTATTTTGAAATTACAGTAATGTGTAGAAGCTCTGTGCATACACTCTGGCAAACCTTGAATAGATAATAGGCACGGTGGATTTGGGGAGGTCAATTTCTATTGGTTCTACACCACAGTCCCTACCCCCTGTTGATGGAGCATACATCACACTGTATGCAGCCTTGTTTTCTAAAAGCCATAAAATTGTCAGATGTCTCGTGCTCCCCTGTCAGAGCATCAAAGACAAGCACAATTTTGCATTGTATCCTGGAGCAAAGAGTATTCAGCTGCCCAAAAAAACTGCTACTGGCATCTGCAGAATGAGGCAACTGTCTTTAAAATGGTTGGAATAGAGGTATTAATGTCATAGATTGTTTTGTCCTGCAACCTGAAGGGAAACACAAAGCAGATCAGGGAGTAGATTTGTGATCAGGGACCATTGTGAAGCCTCACTGATCTCAACGTGACTGCCTATAGCAGAGTACATACTTATTTTTTATTTGTTCTGTTTATTTAAAAGCTTAATCGCTTCTATGCAGTGGCTGGAGTTACATTGTTATTGTCTGATATTTGTCTTGCAATTTCAATATTTGTACTTCATCTAGTCATATGCCAATGTCCCTACATTGTTTTGTATGCTGCACCTTGATCTAGTAGGCACAGTATTTTGTCCTCTTGTATAAAATGTATGTGATGGGATTACAGGGGATTCTGTGAATTAAGGAAAGAATTAAGAGGAAAATTAGGAGATGATACAGTGTTGGTCCTTGGGGTCATTATATATTTAGGAGTAACACAACATAGTCTATTCAACTGCATAAATTCTGAACTGTTACTTCAGACTAGCAGCACTATACATGGTTCTGGCTTCATACTTTATTACCATAAGTTCATAATTTTTCCCAGTAGACAGTGTACTGAGTTATGATGTCAGTTTATCAAGTTTTAGTCCAAAATATGTAAATTGGGTCAGACTTCTTAGCTAGTCTAGCACACCAGCGTCAGGGTTTACACAATTATCTCTGATGGGCACTGATGTCAGCCTTGTGTTTTGAATATGGGGTGATGCAGTTCAGTTTTTAACGCTAAAAGCATACAATGTGAGGGCACAGAGCCCTGTAGGAAGGCAGGCCTTTCCTACGTGACTGGTGTTAGGCCCGGTAAGGAGCTTCCTTTCTCACACTAGTAAAATGATGTAATCTCACTGAAAAGCAATATTAGTTTTGACCTCTTTGTTCCTTCACAGCTTCCGTCTGTCCCAATGATTGATTTAAAAGCTAAATGGTGAAACGGTTAATAAAAATGAACATAAACGGAAACACTGTTATTGTTCTGTGTACATGGTATTGCAGGGTCCATATGAATTTGAGAAGCAAGTCACAGATGCTATTTGATTTTGATAGCTTTTGCAACCTATTATTACATAGCTTCTCACCAGTTATTATAACTTGTTAGTTAGTTAATAGAAAGTTGTTTTTTTATTTCTAGAATGAATTATTACACTTGTTAGTTATTAATTAAAGTCTGTTTTATAATACCTTTCATAACCTATGCAAAAGGCAGGGAAATTGAAATATAAAGTAAAAGCTTAGTAGAAGTCAAAATTCATTGCACAGAGCAGCTGGAGGCAGCACCCATTAGCTCACTTGGCTCACTTTGGCATGTCTCATGTTTAAAATAGCATCTTTGAAAACATCTAATTAAGTTTCACCTTACTGGCCTGTTGAACAGACTGTGCTCAGTGGGCATTTAGTCGCCTTTCAATTATATCTTGATGAATAGTTAAATTTGATGCGAGCTGCAGTAATCATTCCCGCCAGGTTTCAGTTGAGACAAATGTCTGACATTGCTATTAGTCTGTATAAGAGTGCCTTTAACTACCATTGCTGTCTTTCTGTGGGGTGAAGCAAACAGCTGATATTCACTGGTTGCCTCTTTATGGGGTAGCACTGCTGGAATAGATTTATAGGGATGATAAAAGCTGTGCAGGGCAATAATGACAGAGGAGGATGCTCTGGGCCATAATAATGCACTGCAGAGAAAGAGAGAGAAAAGAGAGAGATAAAGGAACAGAGACAGAAAGGAGGATCCTTAAATCTATTTAATGATGCTCTATATATAGCTTTCCTGGGACAAGTAGTTCATCACCAAGCTACTGTTACAGAGTTCATTTTCAGAGTGCTTACTACAGGCATGTACAATCACATAGGCTTGTTTTGGACCTTCACTGTGATGCTCCCTGCCTATAGGTGCCATTCACGTTTCTCAGTCTCAGATAACATCAGCCATTCATCACTGTAGTATAAGGGAGTGACACCTACTGTAATTCTGGCCTGACAAGCTGGAGGAAAAACAGGAGAGGGTAATAGCAGGAGAGGACAATAATGGCCTGTCAGGCTGCAGATTGATGCTGCTTTTTGTGCTAGATCCTAAAAGACTAACAATGATAAAATATCACATCGTATATCTCCAGTTCATAGTCTTGGTTGTCTTGTTACCTGAATGCACACACATACAGGCTTTAGTTGTTTATGATATTCTACAACCTTGTTTATTTTCAAACATCACCTATGCTTGAATATGACCTATAGTATATTTGTAAAATGTAAAATACATTCAAGATGCCAGGGCATAGGTGATTATGGAAGGAATAAAACACAACAGTGTGTGCAGTTATAAGAAAGAATTCAATGGCAGGGTGCGGTGATACAGCCTGCATAAGCAGATTCATGTTACCACCCCAGTATTGATTAGTCTCCTATAATAGCACATCCCAAAGTGTTTTATTCCTCTTATGCCATAGCAATTTGCCAGATTACAATTTTATTTTAATCAAAACAGCCAATCGTCCTAAGCAAATAATGCTAGTACCGAAAATGACAGTAAGAGCCTCATTCACAGGCGTGACATAAGCTATGAGTGTGTCTCCATTTTTTTTTTTTCACCTATATGGTTTTATACTCACCACAACTGAAAGTGTACTTCAACAAAAATCTTTTACGAGCTAGCCTGTGACAGAAACTGATCCAAATGTTTTCTACGAGAGTGAGTCAAATGAAAGCATAAACATTATATTTTGCATTGTTTATTACAGATGTGTCACAAAATTTGACTCACCTTCGTAAAAATATCAATTTAATCCTGTCACCTGTAATAAATTGTCTTCTCTATGATAAAATCTTCGCATCTGGATAGATATAAAGTAATAGCGCAAGTGACTTTCTATCACCTGCCTTTTCCTGTGTTTCATAGTGGTGACAAACATGGCAATAAGAGATTCCCTAGAATCATGAAATAATTTACATAAAACTACAATCATAATATTGTGGTATATGCAAATTTATTCAGTGTGCACTGTCATTCTTTGATTATTAGAAGCTGTTGGTGTGGATTTAAACTTCTGTGAATTGCGCTTCATACAGAGGACTAAAATGCTTTGAGAAATGCTTTGCACATTGTGTTTTCTAATTAATCATACATCTTTTGCCCCGTCTTCCTTCTTGTCCCCAGCACTTTCATAAACAAAGGTACACGCGTCCTAGGTATACATTCTAATTAAAAATATATCATTTAAGCTCATGACAAAAATTTGTTTTATAGCTGTGTGTGTATAGTATGTACTGTATACTTTCATTGGCCACTTTATTAGGAACACCTGTACATCTGCTTTTTCTTGCAATTATATAGTCATCCAAACATGTAGCAGCATGAAGATACGGGTTAAGATACCAGAATGTGGAAAAATGTGATCCATACCACAGTCAAAGTCACTGAGATCACATTTATCCCTTTTGATTGTTTGGTGCAAACATTAACTGAAGCATTGTCCTGTATCTGCATGATTTTATACTTTGCACTGCTGCTTTGTACAGGTGTTCCCATTAAAGTAGCCAGTGAACATATATACATATGTTTATGCTAACTTTATATTGATTTATGAGCTGATGTTAATGTTATGATTGCTGAAATGTAAGAATTTAATAAAAATAAGTATCATGAATAAAATTGTTGAAAACTGCTGAAACTGTGAGCTTATCAGGAATTGTGTTTAATGAAATATCATGCAGCCGTGTAACATGCTAGAACGAGTGCATTAATATACATCTGTGATTTGTCTTGTTGCTGACACTATTGTTAAAGCTGCTATTATAGAAAATTAATCACCACCTTCTGACCAATTAGATTCAACAGCATTGTGGTATAAAAACAAGTATTATATTGCCAAAACAACACATATTCATTATCTTTGTATATTGATTGCATCATGCCAGTTTTATGTGACTGCCAGGTTAATTTGTTACATGTGCTGTTACTTTTGTTCTGCATTAATGACAAGCACTGTCTCTTTGTGCACAGCTGGAGCCAAACGACTCGATCGGGGGGCCCATTTGTAACTGCACAGAGAGAGACAAGTCAGGTCAGTGCAAGTGTTTTCATTACTTTTCTTCTCTGTCTCAAGCCCCAGCAACAGGCCAGAAGCCATGCACATGGACCCCTGATGAATGGGGTCAATCTGAGGGCTGCCTACAGATTAGCTGCTGGGGCAATAAATGATCTAATGTAAGGCAAGCTTTGGGCCAAAGAACAGGCTGAATCTTGTTTGGAGAACAGTCCTTCAGGATGGGCTGGAGCCAATACCCAAATGACTGTTTTGTCCTCAAAACGATTTGTAGCTCATCCAGTGCAACGGAGCAAAGAGTTCAAGTATCTTGTAATTTATTCTTGAAGTTTTGTTTTTGAAACAAGCTTTTTTATTTGTTCAAAAGATCTTTATTTTTTTTTTCTGTTCTTTCGTAGGACTATTATATCATCTGTTGCTTGGTCAGTGACAAATGAATTAAAGTTATCTGCTTTGTTCAAATAAAATGCATCGAAATCTTGAATGCGACTAAACTTCAAATATAACAGTGTTGTTTTTCTATGAATAATTCCATAGCTCATTTCTTCTTTAGAAAAGCTGAACAAATTTCAGTCAGAAGTGGGAAATCCTGTGTGTTATTAGAAGATGGCAGGCACGCTTTGCTCTGTGTTCTATCATTCTCTCATTTGCACTCACCCTTCTTTCAGTTCCATCATTTCTTTATGGTTATTCATATGTAGATGGGGGTCAGGAGATGAGGTGGTTCTCACGTTCAACTTGAAACCCTGGCCTTTGTGTGGCTGGAGCCCAGGCTGTAGCACCGAAGCCAGAAGTGAAATTAAGATCTGCTGAATGCCCCAGCGGGGAGGAGAGGGGAGAGGAGCGGTGCAGGGAGGACACGCAGCTGCTGATGCTGGATAAATGTGAGATGCCCACTGTGGCATTCCATGCCCTCCTGAGGGAGCAGCCAAATGAGGCATTGCTTAGTCTGCCTTTCATCTTAATACAGGCCTGTTCCTCACTCAGCAGTCTATGTTCACTGCATCTTCTGAACGCCTTCATTTCCCAAATAGTCTCACCCCATTTTCAATGCTTTAATTGCTTTACCTTGGAACTTTTTCATGCACTCCTCATAGGGGGACCTGCAACTCACGGGTGGGAAGAGGATCTAATTGACAGTCTCTGTGTCAGTGCACCTCACTGCCTTTAATTGTGAATATGTGACATGAATATTTTTTATTATTATTAAATTAATTACGTAGCCCACCAGGTAAGTATTAGCGCCAATGTTCGGCCCAGTCCCAAGTTTGTGTTGCCTGGAGTCTTAATTGACTAGGCTAAAAAGTGGTAGCTAAAATAATATAATAACATAAGGTGAGATAGTTAGCTAGTTAAGTGCATTAATAGCTACCCACTCAGTGAAAAGAATGCATGTGTGAATAGTCACTATTCTCTTCTCACAAAGTTTCTAATTTGCATCTTTTACAAAATGTCAGCATGTCGTTTGGCCTACATTTTGGTTATGAGCGGTGTTGTTCTCTCATCACATATAAATGATATGATTTGAGTCTGGATACAGTCTTTATTTTCTCTCCATATTATCTCAGTGAGGACACTGAGCATTGCACTACTGGGAGAGTTATATGACAGCTTTGTACTGAGCTTTATTTTGCTTGGTTTCATTAATGGTTCCACATACCTACATGGTAATGCTTCTGAAAAGGTTATTTGTTGTGCAGGCTAATTAACCCGTCAGTAACAAATCAAAGTGCTTGTTAAGTTTAAACATTCCTACCTAATATTTACAGTTATGTTGTGGAAGTCATTATTGAGTACGTTGTTTAACCAAAGCTGCTTATCCCAGGTACCTAGGCTAGTGATTTGGCCACCCTAGTATGGATTTCTTTATTAAAGACAAATAAAATATAAATGTCTCAGTGGATAAGTTTATCCAGTTAAAACATACAGTTTTCAGGGGTTATCACAGTGCTGCTCAACTGACATCTGTACATTCAAGATCTATGTGTGCAGGTGGAACATATGTCAATAATTTTAGCTGTCCTTCACCACTTCAACTGTAAATGCAGCAGTATGTTTATATCTCCACCAATACTGCCTGACAATTATGGATAATTCAGAGGAAATGTATCATAATTGCACAGTACGCGCACATGTTTATTATTCCTTTCTCCTGTGATTGCAGTATATAAATTACAGGTAAAGGTTAACAGTGGAGTTTAGCTTTCGGTTACTTGAGCTTCATGATGAAAGGAGTAGATATATACTCCTGAAGGCTGGTACATAATCCATTTTCTCTCTGCCTTGAACCAGCACAGATTTTTCCTGAAATGTAGTGTGTATCAGACTTATTTTCCATATTCTCTCTTGGTGGTTGCCTCAAAAAATCCATTTAATCTGTGGCACGGCCAGTTGGTATTTGTATAAAAGTTTTAAAAAAATGAAGGCATTTAAGAAATACTTTCCAAACCCACACTGAACTGTTGGCCTATGGAACGGAAGAGAGAACACTGTTTATGTCTTCTTAATCATCACCTCCAGAACCCTGGAATGCTGTGGGAAGTCCCTCCTCAGATATCAGCTTCCAGTCTTAAGACCTGGCATTAAGCCCTGAATGTAAAGTGTTAGCCGTGTTAGCATAACACATATAAATTGCCTGGAAGCCTAAAACCACAGGTGTATGTTCATTCCCATGTTTTCTTATTTGGAGGGAAATGGATTCAGGAAGGACAGATGAAGTACACGAGTGTGTATGAATACTGTTTCTTAGAAAGTCCAGTCATTCAGACTTGCATTTAAACTATACATACGTACCAATCAGACATAACATTAAAACCATCTGCTTAATATTGTGTAGGTCCCCCTTGTACCACCAAAACAGCTCTGAACCATCAAGGCATTGCCTCCACAAGACCTCTGAAGGTGTGCTGTCGTATCTGGCACCAAGATGTTAGCAGCAGATCCTTTAAGCCCTGTAAGTTGCAAGGTGGGGCCGCCATGGATCAGACGTGTTTGTCCAGCACATCCCACAGATGCTCAATTGGATTGAGATTTCGGGAATTTGGAGGCCAAGTCAACACCTTTGTCATGTTCCTCAAACCATTCCTGAACAATTTTTGCAGTGTGGAAGGGTGCATTATCCTGCTGAAAGAAGCTACTGCCATTAGGGAATGCCATTGCCTTGAAGGGGTGGACTTGTTTTTAGGTAGCTGGTACGTGTCACAGTAACATCCACATGCACCCAGCCATCCACATGATGTAAAAGAAAACGCGATTCATCAGACCAGGCCACCTTCTTCCATTGCTCCATGGTCCAGTTCTGATGCTCATGTGCCCACTGTATGTGTTTTCGGCATACACAGCAAGCTGCAATGCACTGTGTGTTCTGACACCTTTCTATCATAGTCAGCATTAACTTTTTTAGCAGTTTGTGCTACAGTAGCTCTTTTGTGGGATTGGACCAGATAGCCTAGCCTTTGCTCCCCACATGTATCAATGAGCCTTGGGCAAGTAAAGTTAGCATTTTAAAGTCTGATTATGCCCAAAAGTGCAAAGGGAGAAAGTTACATTTAAAGATTCTTTTCCATCTCAGACATTTTGACATTTGATAGCAAACTGAACTGATTACATATGTCCATTTTGCTACAGCAGGTAGCTATCTACCAACTTCAAAGCATGAAATTCATTATGTGAGTAAATTGCATTTAGCAAGGTTTTAGATATCATTAGCCAGACTGACTGTTTTTACCATCATGTTTGTTAAGCTGATTCCTTACCCAACATGATCTTTGCAGGAAGATAGCTTGGGCAAGATTAAAAAGTATATAAAAACATTTCTGCAACATTTTGATAAAGTATTTGAATGGTTTTTAGAAGTTGAGGTCTCAAAGTATGTTATAGATAGAAAAACCCAATTTTGACCCAATTTTTGCTCTGTATTGCTCTGACTTCAGTTACAGAGTCATCTGATGGGCTTTCCCAGACTGCCACACAAATTTCTGACACAAAATGTTTAGCTTTATTGTGAGCTTGTGTACAAACGCAGTTTGTAGAGATGGATTTGTCAAAATTGCAATAACAAAACTGCAATAACTGCAATATAGCCAGTTGTCTTACAAAGCACAGAAAAAGATTATTAGTTGCCTAGCCTTTGTCAATAGCTCTGTTTCTATAGATATATTTCTATTCTGTATGTATGTATGTATATATATATATATATATGTATGTATGTATGTATATATATATATATATATATATATATATATATATATATATATATATATATATATATATATATTTATATTTCAGCACTTCTGCTGCAAATTGTAAACTTCTGCAGCTGTAAAGCCATCATTTGCAAGTATGACTAAGATCATTCCCTACAGAATTACCAACCCACTTACACTCTACAGATTCATAGACAGATGTGACACACTTGACAAGTCTTTAATAGGTCTCTTCTCTGCCTGGTCAGAGTTTGGATATCAGACTGTAGTGACTGGCGGACACCCATGGGATAAACATGAGTCATTATATAGGAGCACATACTGTGTCTTTGGTCAGAGGACAAATATACCATGCATCAGCAAAACCCCCTTTTTCTTCATATAGTGTGATGTGTCAAAGGTCAACCATTTCTCCATTTGAGACAGTAATTTAATTTGCTTGTACACTGTACGGATCGAACAGGGGTTGGGGTAGTGGTGGTGGGGGTATATGGCTCTCGGAACACTAATAGCTTCTGGGCAGGACGTCGGTCTCTGATGGAGGACCATTTATTTATTCTTTTTCTCCCACTAGCCCCAGAAAGTTGGCCATGCTCCAGTCATCACAGATCTTGTTTGTTTTGTCATGGGGTGTGATGGCTGAATGTGTCTCGGAGGGAGCTGAGGAATGACTGCAGCTCTCCCCAAGGCTGGGCCCCTCCACAGCTGCTCTCACTCAACACCATGCCATACCACACCTCAGCTGCACGTGGATACATTCCTCAAACTGGCCCACCGCAGTGTTACCCGCTTTTTTTTAAGGATTTTTTTTTCCTTTATTTTCAAAAGGGCATATGAGCATGTACACTTGTATTAAGGCGTATCTAAGCAAATAGTATAATTTCTAGTATATATTGATATCTGGGCATCATGGCGATGCACTGGGTAGCTTGGTTTCCTCATGGCTCCAGGGTCATGCTAAACATGCTAGTAGGAGGATTGGCTATTCTAGATTGTTGTTAATGTGTGTGTGCCTGGTGCCCTGTGATGGACTAGGCTCCAGATCCACTGCAACCCTGACCAGGATAAATTGATTACTGAAGATGAATGTATGATTCAATGAATAAAAGATATGTTGTAGGGGTAGTAGTCAGTCTGGTCGGGCATGGTGTTACTGTTATTCTATATGTGTTGACCTGTCTGCATTCACATCAGCATGTACAGCTATAGCATTAGACAAGATACGTGAAGGAAAAGGGGAGTTATTCATTTCTCCAGGCTGTTATACTTCACTGAGCAAAACCAGCTGCTCCTCATGATATTGCTTATATGACAGATAATTATTTTAATGTATGATTTTAATGTTTTAATGTTTAATTACATTTTAAATTATATTCTTTCTTTTGCCAACCTATTCATCCCCCTCTCTTCTCTTCCCCACCTTGCCTGTCTCTTTTGAAACTTTTGTGTGACAACTTTCTGCTTATTTGACCAATATAAGTGATGGACATGTGGACCAGTGCTTTATGTCTTGGGCTTTTGTCATGCTTCACTTTATTCTCCTCCTCCTCACCCCTCTTTCCTCCACTGCCTTATTAGAGCTGCAAGAACTTGTGAGTGTTTTATGACATGCTCTGGTCAGCTAAGTTACTTTGTGGCAGCAAGGAGGATCAGGGTAATTGCTCCTGCACGTGGGGTTGGGGACAGTAAATCACCAGGAATGTTTATACTTCAGTCACCATAGGCTTCCCACACTCCAAGTATCTGGTCTGATTTTGACTGTTCCTCAATTAATGGCACATTAAAATTTAACCAGGCCTGAACATTGGTCACACGTCTCTATCTATGGTTATGGTTTGAAGTTTAGACATCCACTGTACAATCCAGAACTATAAAATGAAATTGAACATTGCTGTGAACTTGCGTAATATGCAACAACTAAATAATAAAATTCAGTAATAAAAACAATTAGCAATCAATTTCATTATGAATTATTTGGACTTTGTTTTGGATGTCATCTCACTCAGACTGAAAATGCGTTTGATGGAAATGGCAGTAAAATTTGTCTAAAGTATGGGAACTCTTTACATTAGACTATGCTGTTGGCCTAATGACATAACTTATGTTGTCATGGGAATAAGATTTCTATTTCTATTCATTCATTTGTGGGAAAGTGAAAAAAGGTGGAAGTCCAGTGTACCAGGTTGAATCATACTTAGTAACTGCCATGTATTCTTACCTCAGCTCGTTTTCCCATATGTATTGCACATTCATGACAATATTTATCAATCCTTCCTACCCTATCAGAAAACATTATCGTATTTTGATACACTATATGGCCAAAAATTTGTGAACACCTGACCATCACACCCATATGTGTTTTTGAACATCCATTCCAGATTAAGTGCCCCCTTTGCTGCTGTAATAACCTCTATTCTTCTGGGAAGGTTTTTCACTAGACTTGCTTTTCCCTGGATTTGTGCCTGTTCAGCCACAAGAGCATTTGTGAGGTCAAGCACTGATCGCAGGTCAGGAGGCGTGGGGCGCAGTCAGTGTTGCAGTTTATCCCAAAGGTGTCGAGTGGGGTTGAGGTCAGGGCTCTGTGCCGGCTACTCGAGTTCTTCCACTCCAACCTTGACAAACCATGTCCTCATGGACTGTGATTTGTGCACAGGGGCATTGTCATGCTGGAACAGGTTTGGGCCCCTTATTTAATCTTAAAGTTACAGCATACAAAGACATTCTAAAATTGTGTGCTTCCAACTTTGTGGCAACAGTTTGGGGAAGGCCCACATATGGGTGTGATGGTCAGGTGTCCACATACTTTTGACCATATAGTGTATATTATTTTTAATATATTATTTTTGTCAAGTTATCAAGTTTCCATCTGTTTTTGGTTCACATTGAAATTGATCCCAAAAAGAGTTGATTCACTGATTACAGGCAATGAAAACACAGCAAGCAAAATTAATTTAATATTGGAGTTAGTGAGACAGTCGGCGTTTATTTATTTTGCCTTTATTTTGAATTTGTCTGGTTGGAATTGAACAAATCCAGGCTAGAAATGCAGGTAATACACAGTCTGAAAAATGTATGTGGTACCAGTAAAAAAAATAAATAAATAAAAATAAAAATGTATGGAATGCCGTACACCATTATATTTCCACATTGGTGCTGTATTAATAGAAGGGCATAGAGGCTGGGATGAGCCCCACACCCCATGCTGCTTTGTCTTGCCCCTGAGTGATGAACTCCGAAAGCTGAATCAACAGCATGATATTTACCAAAGACTGGGCTCCTCCTGTTTTTTGGATCAGGTGTCTCTGTGCACCACAGACCCCTGTGCTTCTGTGGGGACATGTGCATGCAGATGTTCTCTGATCACCAAGGACACAGGTATCAGCTCCTCTTAAGTTAAGGCTTGGCTGTTTGGACTTATCGCTAGCTTTTGCTGGCTATAATCATTTCTTCCTACATCCTGCCGCTTGTCTGTACTATATGGCACTGCTCCAGATTAAGGTTCATGAGGAAATGCTTGGCAAATTATCCAAGGAGGAAAAATAGCTGTCCTAGCAGAGGAGACTGCAGCAACTCTCTCTCCCAGGCACCAGAGAGAGCTTACATGGGGCTGCAATCTGCAATCATCTGTCATCTAGAGATTAGCGCCGGAAACCAGGTGTAAAGCGAGTCCTGACTGGTGCTAGGATACAGTGGAACATTCCCAGATGTCGACCGTGCAGTGAAAGTGATGCTTCACCTAAAAGGCTGCTCTGGCCTTGTCACTTCCTGTTCAAAAAGAGGCTAACCAAAGTTGATATTGGCAATCCGAGCTAGACATAAATCCTCTGTTATTGTTTTCCTTCTGTGAATCCAGAGCAATTGTATAACATCAGATCAACTCTGGCAATTCTAGCACACTTTTCCATTATCTTTAATTGTGACAAAGCACAATGATTCACCCAAGACTGGAGATGTTTTGTAGTTTTTGACCGACTGACTGATTGTCATTAACCTACAGTTGAAGAGGGCCTATTGCAAATAGCCGTGCTTTGGCTAAGGATGTGCACAGATATCCGAATACCCGGTTAACCCTTTGAGGCACCAGTATTTGTTACGCCCTGTGTCCACATTGTCAGTGACAAAATATATTTAAAAAAAAAAAACATGTCTGGCAATATGTTGATGCTGAGAGCAGTGTTATCGTAGTGTGCCCATTAGATGTGTCCATCAAGACTGAAAAAGGAGGAAAAATCTGGGGAGTGGGCAGTTTTTACTTTCATGCAGGCAGTAGGTCGGCTATGAAGACAAACAAGAGATAATACTTCCAGTTTTCGCAATTACATTCTCCATTAAAAGTCTTAGACTACATTATACACATATCAGGTATCTCGGGTTGTAGGGTAATGCTCATTTTACACCAGAAGTGACATGCACTTTGGTAATTAATTTTTTTTCAGCTCTTTGTTTATATGAAATAAGGATTTGTTCAAGATGGAATCTCAGCACGTCTACATTTAATTAAATCTTGAGACAGATCTGATCTATTTGAGTTCTAAAATGAATTAAAAACTAGCTATAAATAGACTTGTTCAGAAGGTAGGAAAACAGTTCAATTTAATACCTGATTTTGAAGAACATATTGCAAAAGCCAAACCTATTTGACTGCCTTTAATTTTATTTTATTTCAAGTTTTCATTTTGTGGTCACCTTTAATGGCATTTTTGAAGCTACAAGTATCTTTATTTGTGTCAACCTTGGATACACACACCTCTAACTCAGCATCACTGAAATTTCCTCGTATCTTGGACTGTAGTCTGCTGAACGTTTTTCTTTAATTGGCCCACTGCTGCAACACTTGCATAAATTAGGGTGTGGTTCATGAAAATTGGTTGTATATGATGTAAATTGGGGCATCTCATAAGCATTTGACCTCTAAATAAGGGACTAGTGGATGGGAGCTTGAATCCACACAGCACAAGCTGATTCATTTGTCTTCAAATCACCAGTCATTTCAATGTCATCAATGTCATCAAGTTTCAGATCAAATCAGATCAGTTTGTATCAGTTTGTCTGTCATTCTAAACAGTCCTACACAATCTTCAGAAATCTGATAATTATCAAATTATGTATTTGAATTTATTTACCCCTTCTTTGAAACATTATGCAGAACCTGTTCTTGTTTTCTTTTGTAACTTGTTGCAATTCCATTGTTTAAAACATTATAAGTATTATTATATTTATGACTTTTCATTTTTTTTAATTAAATGTGTCTAAACCACTTCCACATACACTAAAGCCACTGACAAATATTACTCATGTTGATGATTTCACAGTGTCATACCTTGCTGTACCAAAAATCTCATACATTCAAATGTGTAAGGGATAACATATGATGGAGCATGCTGTTATTGGACAATAATCCAAGATTGGGTAGTGTGATACAGCACAATGTAAAGAGCTACTGTTACCAGCCAGTGGTTGATTATTTCCCTTTAATGGCACATCCCAATCTAGATGGCAGCATGTGCATGTCGCGAGGCTTGGTGTCTCACTAGTTTTTGCAAAATAGAGATACTACATTTCGTTGTCTCTGTACTCGTACTCGACAATAAAGTTGAACCTAACCTAATCCCGAAGTGTTTTATTCATCTTATAACACAGTGATTTGCCAACAAGTGCAATTTTTAATTTATTACTGAATGACATGTCATGCTTTGTAACATTTAATGTTGTGGAACATCTGCAAGATATGTTAGTTCATCTTTTTATTTATGCTATAGCAGCTATAAACAGCGGTTCCCTCACCAGCCTCTTGTGCAGCTTTTCATGGAACAGAGAAACCGTAAGCATGAAGTCCTTCCATAAATGTTAAATAAATATCTACTTATAGAAAGCTACATCATGTCAATTATTATACATTTTTCTATGTAAAGTAAATCATGTTTTTTAATCGATTTATTATAAGCATTTGAATATGTAGACTGTCCGCTATAAAAGTCCCTGTGAATGAGTTATGATAGAAATGATTAGAATCTAGTATTAGTAGATCTTAGTATTAGAATAGTATTAGAATTGGTGCATTGAGATAAACCTATTATTTTAATTATAGCTGGAGCAGCTACTGAAAATTAATCACCTTCTGACCACCAATCAGAATCAAGAATTCAGTATTGCTGTGGATTAACTAAAATATTTGCTTTCTGAGCAGTCTGAATGCACTCCTATTTTTTGCTTGTGAAACAGTGTGAACGGTAGTTTCTAAAATGGTGTCTTATCAGATATTCTATTAAAAGGCTAGAAGGAATTGACTTTACTTGGCCATTGTAAATAGGAATTGTTGTCTTTGCATATGCCTACATCCCTTCCCAGACACGAAAGGAAGTTCAGGGTCAGGGCACAGGGTCAGCTGCTTGTGTGCCCTTGGAGCATTCGGGGGGTTAAGGCCTTTGTCAAGAGCCCAGCTGTTACTGTGTGGTTCTACCTGTGTCTCAGCCATTCCACTTCCTCTCCACTGCTGCCCCACTTTCTTGTTTTATTAATCAAGAAAAAGTTGCTTCACTGACCAACACAACCAATGTGATACTTATTTGCCAGGTAGCTACACTAAAACAGTGTTTGTGTTTATGTATGTGTTTACATCAGCAAGGTAATTAGGTTAAGTAAATATCTAGATATGTAAATTAGGTCAAGTGTTGATTATTGTCTTCCTCTGCATAGCCTGCTAAGCTGTTGTAGAGAACTAGCTGTATAGCCATCTTATGTATTATCAGGTATTCCAAGTAATTTAATTTCTTCCATCCCCAATCTTTTCATTCTTTTTATTAGGTACTTTGATGAGTAAGAATACTGACTACTAACCTGCAGCAATGAAAAGCACAACTAGACAACTAACAGATGATTAACATTTCGGAATGTTATCCTAATGAGATTTATATTTACATTAAAATGGGGATGTGGGCTGTGGATTTGTGGTGGCACAATTTTATTTTTTCTGGTCATTATTTGAAAGTGGGGTGACAGATGCCTAACTAACCATATGGGTTACCGTATGGGATGTGTGTGTGTGTGTGTGTGTGTGTGTGTGTGTATTTGCTTGTGTTTACGGAGTAGAGGCCCTAGTGTGTGATTGATGCTTGCACACACTGTGCAGCAGACAGCCTGCCACTGTTTCAGACATTCTTATTACTCATTCCCTCCACTGCTGGAGAAAAGCATCAGACCCTAAATGTAATCCTGCCCCACCACTGCTGCAAACTCTGCTTCACACATTACACATGGACAGCAGGCAGAGAAGTCTTAGTAATTGCTTCTGCTGGATAAAGAATGTTATGTTAGAGCTGCTTTGGTCACCCCACACTGGCAGGCTATTGTTGTCATGCTAATCACTGCAGGTATTTTGACACTACTGGTCAAGGACAGCAGAGAGACATGGTTTAAAAAAAAAAAAAAAAAAAGTCAGGCATTCACTTGCTTCTAACCAGCCACTATTTTATTTTATTTTCTCAATATATTCCTGGCTATGTATACTATACTAAGATACCTCTTACAAACTGATTTTGTGAAAATGTTTGTAATTCTGGTTTATTTAAAACTGAAATTGCAGTCCTAAATGGCCATGTGAAGAAGTAGTATTTCTTTATTATCTTGTTAATAATTATAAGTTGTAAAGCACAGGCTATTATGTACTAAAAATTGACCCAAGCACAACACGTCAAACCTTGAGACAGATGAGCTACAACGGCAGAAGACCATATCAGGTTCCACTCGGGTCAGCCAAGAGCAAGAACCTGTGGCTACAGTCGGCACAGCTTCACCAAAACTGGACAGTTGAAGATTGGAAAAGTAGTTGATGTTTTTCCAATCTTCCACTGTCCAGGTTCAGTGAGCTTGTGCTGACTGTAGCCTCAGATTCCAGTTCTTGGCTAATAGGATTGGAAGCTGATGTGGTCTTCTGTTGTTAGCCTATCTGCCTTGAGGATTGAGATGTTGTGCATTCTGAGATGCTTTTCTGCTCACCACAGTTGTAAAAAGTGGTAATTTAATTACTGTAGCCTTCCTGTCAGCTTGAGCCAGTTTGGCCACTCTCCTCTGACCTCTCTCATCAACAAGGCATTTTCACCTGCAGAACTGCTGCTCATTGGCTGTTTTTATTGTGTTTTTTTTATGAAAATCTGAGAAGATCAGCAGTTTCTGAAATACTCAAACCAACCCATCTGGCACCAACAACGTTTGATGCGTGACCTGTATCTGAATGATTTTATGCATTGCACTGCTGTGACATGATTGAATTGGGTGAATGTGCTGTGGTACAGGTGCTCCTACTGAAGTGGCCTGTGTGTGTGTGTGTGTGTGTATATATATATAAAATATACACACTTTCATACAGCATTAGCAAATACCAAATTAAAAATTTGGTCTTTTGCTATTGACTTTAATGGACATTATTTAAATTTGAATGTGCCATTAGTATTAAAGGAATGCATACCATAATGTGTGTGAATTAGTGTTTGATACAATGCTATGTTATAGAGTTTCGAATAAATTGTGCTGCTTAGTTCCTGTGAGTGCCATGTGGAAACCTAAATCTGAAATACATCTCAATTTACTTCCTGCGGGGAAGTGTTCCAGACACCTCCTTTTTTTTTTTTTTTTTTTTTTTTTTTTTAAACTGTGACCTCGACATTTAGAATTTTACTAAAAAACATTTCCTCTTGTTTTCATTCGGTTTAAGTGCACTGATATTACAAAACCCACATCCAATTTGTCTGACAGGTAGAATAATAATAAAAAAAATCTGTTGATGCTGCTGCTGGCTCAGCACAAATTTTTATTATAGAAACCAGTAATCATTCTTAAACCCTAATCATTTGCGTAACTGTCATTTGATAATGATATGTTTATAGGAAAATTGCAGAGTATTTTTGTATTCATGTAGATCAGGAGCTTTACAGAAGCAGTTTTGCCAACAAACCAGCTCTTAGTGTAATGTGTTTCTTTCGGTTATTTATTCTTTTAGTTAAGCTTTTCTTAAATTTCTGTCCTGACTTATGTTATGCAAGTGTGTTTCCTCTTGGCTTCCTGTCTCACTTCAGCCGTTAAAACCCGGCAGCTCTCCATTTCTCCCCTATCGGCACACTAAATGTATGAGTCACTAACACTAACGCACTATTACCGGTGACTGGATTTCAGAAGAGAAGAAAGAAGAAAGTGAGTTCCACTTTCTTCTTCTTTCTCCCGCTCTTGATGGTATTCTCTGACAAGCCTGAACTGATTGGTGTGAGAATACTTAATGAGCCAAATGTCTGCCTTCATATTTTCTTTTTAATTGGTGTAGTAGTGATGTTTCCACTGCACACAGAGTCAGAAGGAAGTGTATGAATATGAGGAAATAAATTATGTGGGTATGCACGCACTTATTAATGGACTCAGAAGTATGAAGTACACCCCTGAATGATACATCCACACACACACACACACACACACACACAGAGTCGTTGCCACTTCTTATACTTACTTTTCCACTTGCAGGTGCTGATAAGGATGACGGGTGGGGGGAGTTAGAAAGTCATTGTGCTGCAACTGTGTACCGAAGCAGGAGGGATTCATAAAGCCCAGTAGAGACAACAACCAAAAACCCCCAGCAGCTGCCTCTGCACCAACCTGCTTTTCTCTGACAGCACAGCGGGGGCACGGCAGGAAACTTAGAAAGAGAAGAACCCAGAGAAAGAACGGTAATAAGCAATGTAGGTTTCTCCCTGTCTGGAGCTGCTGTCTAGCTTTAGCTATTTTTCTCTCTCTTTTAAGAATGCTCTCTTTCTCTCTCTCGGTAAAACTTCGTGGATTACTGCAAAAGAGAGAAGGGGAAAAAAATGTTAAAACGAGACAAAAAGAAAAATTGAGAGACGGGACAAAAGGTGAGCGTGGTCGGTCGATCTTGCCCCCCATTTTCCATTCATCTTCTTTTTTCGCCATCACTTGCCCCTTTTCTTCTTTTCTTGTGCTCTCCCTCCACACTTGCCTTTGTCCGCGTTTACTCCGTCTGTCTGCTTGGCTGAATGCGGGTGTCATGGTGAGGGAACCGAGGTTCCAGGCGTTGGGCTCGGAGCAGGGGTGCAGAGGGAGGAGGACATCCATTTTCAAAGCCATGGCTAGCTATTGTGTTAAAGCAGTCTGTCAATATGAGTGGAAAAGCCTGCCAGCCCAGGCCTCCGAAGAACCGCTGAGTCCAGCACAGAGATGGACAAGGTGGAGAGAGAGAGCTGCTGTCCTGCTGAGGTGTCTCTTCTCCAGAGCTCCCTCTGCATTCTGCTTTCTGTCCTCTGTTATCCCATCCATCAGTTACATCTCTCTCTGCACTCCACTGATAGTTCATTCAGCTTCTGGGCTTCGGGCGTGTTAATGCTGTGTTTTAACACACCTCATCTGTAAGTGCCTTTTTTATTAGCAATTTCCCCTCTCATTAGTACACCGCTTTAACCTGAAAAGCATGACAGGATTATCTTATCTGCATTTAAAAAAGAGCTCAGCAAAAAATATCATCATATCATAATATTCAAATTAAGCTGATTAAGTCACATTACCACACGTATTTACTGTAAAAGGAATGTATTTGAATCAGTGAATTGTAAAGTAAAAAAAAACAGTCAAGATGAAGCAATCTTAGAACTTCTGTAGTTTGCAACAGGTATAAAGCATCTTGATATCATAATGCCATTCTGATTCTTAAATTGCTTTTATAATAAAATAAAGGTTTTTTTTCTTTGTTTGTTTGTTTTACGAAGAGGGTTTTGCAAAATGCACTTAAAGATGAGCTATACTTGAAATTAGAGACTAATAGAGTGTTTTATTGAAATGCTGTGACAGTACTAAAATTATTTTGAGTCTTTTAGAGCATTAAAAAGTTCTTCAATGAAACCTACCTAGCAATGATAAACAGTATGGACCTTATATATATATATATATATATATATAATGTAAAATCAATGAAATAACCATTAAAATAAAGCATTGCTTGCACTCTCTGAATACACAGTAAATTCAACTTGGGCCCACCCTTAATAACAAGTATCAGTAATTTAATCTTTTTTACATCTGTGAGTATGTGAGTAACTAAAAAGTAGCATAAAAAAACACAACTTTACATTGTTGAGAAGATGTAACATGCAACCAGTTGAACATGAGCTTGCCGGTCCATTCTATCTAACATTGGTAAAATGCCAGAAAATGGTCGGAAAAAAAAGAATGTAAGAGAAATCCTGTACAACATTTAAAGGCTGAGAGGACTTCCTCCTCTTCCCCCCCATTTCCTGTCCATGGCTGGACTTCAGAGCATGACACTTGAGCACCTTCAGGGATGCAGAGTAGACTCAGAGTGGCACACAACTCCAGGTTTATACAGCTGAGCTGAACTCACTGACTTCTTAAAAAAAAAAAAAAAAAAAATGCTGGCTGGAATGTGTGTGAAAAGTGTTAATTGGATTAACACATTGGAGACTGCCGTTGTTAGAATATTTCTCCTCTTCTGTCTCTCTGCCTTTTTTTTTTTTTTTGAGGATCTTAATGAGCGACTTTGTACGGGGATAAGTAGTGTGATTTACCTGTAGTGTTTATTTGGATTACAGCGACTGTAGAATCCAATAAGTCTTCATCTCTGCTGCTTTAGAAGTCAGAGTATTAGTTATGAATGCGTGAGATGTGTTTTTTTTTTTTTGGTATTTATTAGTCCTTTCAAACCATATATAAATTATTTACTTAGGGGATAATTGAACTAAAATCCTAATTGCACTTTCAGCGTGTGCTGCTGTTTCTTACAGAGCTTGCAATTCCGTGATATGGTGTTATTTCATTTTATTTTTCACTTGTGTTCTGCATTTAGTTAAAAGCCTAAAGCTTAAATTGGATCAAAAGCAGAAACTTCCAAGTCCTCAGTAGATAAGGGGTTCTAAATAATAGTACTAATAGTGTTTAATGGACCATATTTTGATATTTTATGCAGTGTTATTGTTGTGGTTTAATTCAATCGTTCTGCATCGTAAAACTAAGATCCTTATTTTATGCTACCTACAGCATGTCTTCTCTTTTACTGTAGCTATTATGTAGTTCTCCTATTTGAACAGAAGGGGGAGGAAACTGTACATCTTTGCTCGGAAGCTCATTCTGGTGGCTGCAGTGTTGTACCTCAGCTCCTCTGTACTGTGTATAAGATACATTTGTTACACATTTATGATATTTGGTACTGTGTATAATTATAAAATCAACAGATATTGTAAGGCTCTGATGCTTTACAGTTTTTTTCAGAGTAGCATTTTTGTCATTCATTGCTGACCAAGTTGAAATCAGTTGTAGTATTTTGTGATTTTTACAGAAACTATAACAATATTGCTGCAATATTCCTTTTGTGTCTGTATTTAAAACACTACACAATTCACACTTGATGAGCAAGTGAATTTTTATATAAATAATATACATATAACAAAAAATACAACATGATGCCCTATATTTGTCTTCCTTTATATTTTTTAAATAAATTCTAGAGATTTTGCAGTCATAGTATGGAAGACATTTTTCACAACAGATCGCGTATGTATCATAATTCATAATCATAATAAATTGTGTTTATACAGTATACCTAATGTAATAGACATAAAATACAATTCTCCAGTATTTTTTTCTTTGAGCACAGAAATCTCAGAAAAGGTTTTGACTTGTTATAATGGACTTGTATAACTAATACTGTTGATTTTCATATTTGATTTGATACAGACTGATTAATTTTCACATTTAAAATACCAAATTTAAATTTGTGAACATTATCAGACTCTTGTTTAGAATCTGTCTTAAAATATTGATTCGAATCTGTATAAAAGAAGGATGAGTAATTGTTCCTTCCTGAGATACACATACAGTGAGTCAGAGCACCTTCCAATCTTTTAATATAAGCTGAACTTCCAGTCCTCCTTAGGGAAGTAAAGTGAACATCAGATTACGTGATCTGTACTACTCATGCTCTTTTCTCTGGAGCTGTTAACAAATTTATAACGGTAATAGAAATTAAATGCAAGCCAAATCCTGAAAGAGGAGGACAGGATTGTTGACCGTGCAGCTGTTATATTCTGTGTCTACTCTCCTAGCCAGGTTTTCATATGTGATCAGGCACTGAATGAATAACTGCTGAGGTCTAGCTGCGCCATAGCAGGCCTCCAGACCGCACATGGTTTGTGTAGTGCGCCTTGGAGCTGATTTGTTTCCCTTCCTGTAAGGCCCTCATGCACCCCCTTGCTGACTCCCCTTTTCTCCAAGCAGTGTAAACACACAGCTCCAGAGGAATGTTGGACTCTCTGACCTCACGGCAAGCACTCGGCTGTAGTTCACTCGGTTCAGCTTGGCCGCGCTGTGCTCGGGAAGAGAGAGCGCACATCCAGCACCGCTCTGGCAGATTTCTTCCTGCTCCTGCTGCTGCTACCACTGCCATTGTGCTCCTCTCAGGCTATGTCTGTCTGTCTCTTCTGTGTTTCTCCCTCTGTCTCTGTCTCTCTCTCTTGTTCTCACTCTGTTTACTCTCTTACTCAGTCACCGTCACTCTTTTCCTCTGCTGACACTTTCACATAGGCTTTAACAGGAATACTCCAAATGCTTTACATCTGTGTTTCCCACAATGCTGTGCAATTAGTCAGTTGTGCTGAATGTAGTCCACCCTTCCCCCAGTCTTTCTGGGCTGATTGCATACTGTATGCACACGCTTAGGGGTCTAGAACAGGCAGAATCTCTAAGTAGCTTTCCGGACAGTGGCCCACAGATAGGTGTGCATCGGCTAAAGATAGATCAAAGCAGACAGCATCTGTCAGTGTGTGTAAAGGCAGTGTAAAATGAATGTTTGACCTCCTCCCTCCCGCTCCTGTCTGAGCTCTGCCATTTTTAGCGTGCATAGAAGAGTCACACTCATACACCCCACTCCCTAGTCTTTCGAACCTGCTCTTTCTGGAGGACAGGAGCTGCTGTTAGTGTCATTGGGGATAACACGACTTAGTCTTTAACCTCGCACACACACCTGAACTTGGCGGTGGCCTAATTTTCCACCAGCCATCATCTTGTGTCTTACTTTCATAAACCTGCATTTGCAATCAGCAGTGCGGCCGCGTAGTATAAAAAGTCTGAAAGCATATTTCAATGCCAGTTCAGTGATGCATTCCTGAACGCAGCACACTGCAAGAGAGTGAGAGGGAGAGGCTGTGGATATACCTTTGCTTTTACTGGAGCTCTTATTGTCTTGCTGTTCCAGTCTTGCATCTGTGTGGGAATAAGTCAGGGTTGGGTTGGAGGGGTGGTGGGAGTGGGGGGGGGGGTGGTTTGATGCCCGCTCCAGGAGCCCTAATTAAAGCAAAGGCAGCCACAGACTTTGGAGGGGGTGCAGATAGCACAGAGGAATTTCACCTGAACAAAGACGCCGCTTGTGCTGGCCGTCCACCAAGAGCTTGATCTGCGCAAGCTGTAATTTTGGGAGAAAGGGGACACTGTTTGACCAAAGGCTGGAGCCCTGAGTGGTCTCATCATTTAGATCATTTAGGAGCCTCTCCAATGAGCTCCATTCCAGCTCCCCCCTTTTTCCAAACACTGCCTGTACACTTTAATATAAAGTTTATTTGTTTGTTCTGGTCCTCTATACAGTATAATTATGGCTTTCTCAGCAAAATTATGACTTGAAATATTATTTTCAACCAGTATCTGGTGTAATCAAATAGCGGGCCAATCTTGAATGTTTTCATTAAATGCTATTAAATAAAACCACAAGATTGTGGCCTGGCAGTGGGCTCTGCGTCTCCCTCTATTGGACACTGGCTGCTAGTGCAAAGAGTTAACTAGTTAATGCATACGAGTCATATGAAATGCCAATTTCACACATCTTTGCCATACAATAGACATGACACAGCAGGAAGTCCATGCCCATTAATGACAGCTGAAATGTTGCTATTGTTTAATATTTATTACAGATAGCAGTTGAGAACGGAAACAACAAAGTTCATAGTGATGCAAGTACAAGTGAAGGCGTTACGATTTTTAATCAAAATGGATAATGCACAGATTAATTAAATATATGCTAATTAAGAATAAACCTTAAATACCCATGGTGAATTACAGGTGTGAAATGATTCATGAATGATTAATGCATTCTCCATGATGAGGACCTCAGAGACACAGACGCTCTGTGCTGTAATGGATCCAGTCCTGGTCAGTGGTGTGAGACCCCCTCCCTCTTATTGCAGCACTTCTTGTTTGGTGACACAGCACAGCGTAAAAGAACATTGCGAGTAAGACTGATGGCGAGGAAAAGAGAAACAGATGGCTGCAAATATCAACTGCTAAATTATTCATCAGCGCTCCTGCTTTGGGATACATAGCACAGAGAGAGAGTCTGCTTCTTTAGTGCAATTGCAAGAGTGTGTACCAATGATATATTGGTCAGAATGTAAAATATTCTCATAAGTATTCTGACGCAACCATCAAATATCACATTTTTTTCTGGCATGGTATAGTGTAGAAGGATAGATCTTTGAGAGGTGTCTCATTACCTTATTTCACACTACCTGCAGACTTCACATTCGAGCGATTTGTAATTTAACGTAACTGACATGTGATGCACACACTTGTTGTCTCCCATCTTTTTTCTCGCTCAATGCTGTCACACACAGACACACACACTCCCCCGTGGAAAGCTCTGGGGAAATAGAACAGAGGAAACTACGTGCCTTCACCAAGCAAGGGCTGTCTGGTGTCATGGCAACCGGTGCAGATTGACCCCACCCTCTTCCATCAGCCTGAGAGGGGAAATAAGAGGCGGAAGGGAGAAAGTAAAAGAGGGATGAAAGTGGCAGAAAGTGAAGGGAGGCATAGAGCAGGAGTGATTCAGGCATGGGCAGAGATGGTCTGAAGGTGTATGTGAACAAATCATTGCTAATATTTATGGGGGTCATGAATGAGGCAATGCGGTAAAGTACATATTACATATACTACAATAGAAATAGAGTCCTCGAGAAGAGAACAAATCAAGAGAGGGAGAACATAGTATAGTAAAGATATCTTTTTTTTCATTGTACATTTCAGATAAAATACTTAAGCAACTCTCATATTGCAATATATACATGTGCAAGTTTTGGTTTGATGTGAAGGAAGCTGATGTCCCAAGCTATAACAAACACCCAGTTGAAACCCTACACGTCAAATTCTGTAAATTTGTCAGAATGCAGAGAAAAACACTGAAAAAGGCTATATTAGGGCAATACTATCTACTATTCAGCATTCAAAAACCCACCAAATTCTGAGGAGCATCAAGACAACATGCTGTCCTAAAAACAGATAGATAGATAGATAGATAGTTAGATAGATAGATAAATAGAGTTTATTTAACAGAATTTATGTTAAAAACCAAAACAAATTTCAATGCTGTCTGGTTTGTGAGATCTTTCCATGAATTACACTTATCCAGGACAACCAGTGACGCAATGCCTCAAAGACCCACTTAAAATAAAATGATTAAAATGTCAAGTGTTTATTCTCATCTGTATGGTTATATTAAGTGGTGTGAACAGAATGCAACTTGCAGCATTTATTCCAATAAGGCGTTGTTGAACTGAATTGAGAACGAGAGAAAGCAGAGGTGCTTGTAAGAAAATGGATTTCAGAGAGAGAGAGAGAGAGAGAGAGAGTGAGAGAGGCAAACTGGATACTAGTTCATCTAAGGACACAGGAAAAAAGATGCCATTTGCTGCCATCTCTAATGGCTGCCTGATTACTGCACAGAGGAAGCAGAGACAGTGAGTGAACACTGCAGTAGCCATTCCTGGTACAGCATGGCCCCACTGCACAAGACGTATTGCGGAGAACGCTAAGCTCTGTAATAAACCCCCCGCCCTTTTTTTTAAAATAAAAAATAGAAAAAAACACTAAGAAAATAATGTGTAAAAAATACCACATAGCTAACACTTTGTCTTGTGAAAGAAAAACCTGTGTAAAAATCACATTGTGCTAATGAAGTAGCGGTAATAAAAAGAAGAAAAGGAATTGATGCTGGAAGCAGACACAAATCCTTTGAAAAGATTTCTTTTTTATTTCTTCAGTCCTTTCAGGATTTTGGTATTCCTAACTTACTGTACTATAATACCAGATTGCTGAGGAAGGAATGTAATTGACTTCTCCTTGGACTCTTTGTGGGCTTTTGAGGCAAACCACCATTACAAAGAGGTACAGGCCTATTATTTTAGAGCTGTGCACTAAAACAAACCTCATTATTTCAAATTTTAAACAGTTTGAGAGATAAGGATTAAGGCCACACACAACCTGAATGGATTTATTTAAAATGGTCCAGAAGCAAAGGATTTTATAGTATTGTCAGTATTGTTTCTGCCCCTGGCTATTTTTCCAGTGGGCACAAACACTGAATGTGTCCTTCCTTCAAATATTAAAATTATATTTGCATATAACACACATATACACACACACAACTACACACGCAGTTCAGCCTTTTGAATTAGACAGTCATTTATGGACAACTTGTGTAGTTTCCAGCATGTCATTTTCTATTTACGTTTTAATTCCCTACTTAATTTCCCAGAGCAGCCATTAATTGCTTCTTTTTATGTGCTTTAAACTATGGGAAGTGTGTGTTTCTGCAAGTTCTCTTTCTAGTGTTTAATCTGAAACAGCACTCTACCACTTGATTTCCATTCCTGCTGTGAGCAGGTAAGAAAAGGGAACTCTGCCTGTAATAGCCCTCTTCTTACCCTGATGTCGGTTACAACAAATTCTTGCAATTAAACCTATTTACTGATAAAAGTCACTAGGTTTAGTAGAGGTTTGGGATCTAATAAAAGAAACCCTAGAATACTGCAACAACTAATCTTAGCAAGAATAATATCTTGAAAATAGTTGAATTTATCTAATATTTCCAATTATTAAGATCACAATCAAATAAACCTAAGATTATAGAGCCTATTGCTAGACACTTTACTAATGTCAAATTGTCATGTTCCTTTGGCAGATAATTTTGTTGATTGTGCACAGATTGGGAGAATGTTGCATGGTCTTTTTCCAGTCTTCATTTGTTCCATTTCAGTGAACTTGCGCCCACTGTAGCCTTAGATTCTTGTTCGTCACTGAATCTGATGTGGTCTTCTGCTGCCCATCTGCATCAAGACTTGACATACGCTATGTGAGATGCTTTTATGCTTTTCAAACTGTCATTTGAGTTACTATAGCTTTCATGTGAGCTCGAACCGGTCTGATCATTTTCCTCTGATCTCAACATGGCGTCTCTGTATACAGTATGTTTTGTTTTTGTTTTTTTTTCACGCACCATTCTGTGTAAAATCTAAGACTGAGATTGTTCTGCGTGAAAATCCCAAAAGAGATGTGTATGTATATATATATATGGGTGCCCAAGGCTCATTGATGCGTGTGGGGAGTGAACACTATATATATACATACATACACACACACACAGAGGCTGTCCTAAAAGTCTCCATACATAGGAGACTATGTGTGCCAGCACCACATCGGTTGTGCCTTTGTCAGTGGATGTTCGTTTACGTCCAATTCTCGGGTTGGTCTGCAACACTTCCAGTCTTTTTGACGTTGTATGTGATGTGCTTACCATGTTTCCTGTTAAAGTCCATTGCAAGCTTGCACGCTTCCCGATCCAGCCATGAGAATGATTTCAATACATTCTTCTTTTGTCAAAGGCATTCTTAAAGGCTATAGACTAAGTATGAAAGATTTTGGAAGACATTTTGGTAAAAAAGTGTTAATATGATGAAGATCCTCTAACAATAGACCTGCCATTAAAAATGACTACATTCTGCTTACATTAACAGTTAGTGGGTTCTGGGCTCGTGCAGAAAACAGGGTCACATAAACAGAAACATTCTTCAGGGGAATTTGAGGTAATAAAGGTCACTGCCAGAACTTTGTTGTCGGCTGTCTTTAGTCGCAGTGGCACCAAATCTGTTGCTGGTGAGAACATCACATTATGTGTTCTAAGACCTCCGCTTTCAATGACCAAAGAATTGTTTGATGATGTCTGTGACAGCAAAATTGGGCTGAAGATCGTACGCCGTAAATTTGGCTTAAAAATGTATGGACACAGATAATTAAATATACAAAGCAAATGTTCCTCCTTCTGCTTCATTCTCTTTAGCATTTTGTCATCCTGTCCTTGTTATTAAATAGTTCTGGTCGCTCTTTTGAACCTTCTTGTTTAAATGTGGTTTATTCTTAGGGGAAAATGGGGTCCCAGCTTTGTTTAAGCTGTAATACTGTAACATTTGACAATGACAAAGCTTTTTTCTTCAGGTCTGCAGCCAAAACCTCTTATGAACAATTAGAGAGAAAGTAGCTGGGTTTAATTGTGTTGGGGTCAGACAGGAAATGCGAAGAGCCTGATCGTATGGGCTGATGAAAAATCACAGAGACAGTGAAAAAAACAGGAGGAAAATGCAGAAAGTATCAGGGAGACAGAGGGAGAGAAGGGGCGAATGGCAGAGGTTATTGAGTTCATCCCAGATGGAGCTACTTTACCAAATGTTCCACAGGATACATGCTGTAACAGAGTACACTAAACAGACATGTCTATCGATTTGGCATGAAGACCTCATGCCTTACAGTATTTATTCCAGTGCATCTAAGAATAGATAATTCAAAATGCAGGAACATGTCAACTCACCGATTTCAGTTTGAGCAAAGATACAATGTGCTCATAGCACAAGCATTTATCGTTTATCAGCCGTGAGCAAAGCTCAGCTCAGGTGTCTGCTGCTGCTCTGTTTAGCTGGAGGCTGATGAGATAGCATTGCTGTGCCTCACTCTGGTTAGTTGAGAAAGTTTTAGCTAATGTTTACTCAGAGTTCCAAGTGCCCTATAGTACAAGTAAATGTAAGAAATACCTGCATTGTGGAAAGGGATGTTTTCTGAAATGGCGCAATTATTTCCAGTGACTTTAATGAGTCCCTTAAGTTTCACCAAACAGGAAGTTAAATCACTGTCTGGCAGCTAATAACTAATAAGCTTGCACACAGACTCTTTCACAGAAAGTTTTGGCAGTCTTAGCGAACGATCCCAATTGTGTGATCAGTTCCATAAGACAGAACACTGCTGCTAGCTTAAAGAAATGCTTTGTAGAACTGAACAGCTGATAGAACTAAACGGCAGTGAGTGCATTGTGGCTGGCTAAGTACAGGCTCCATGCCACAGGCATTAATGTGTAAGGCTGAGTTCAGAGCATTAGTGTGTGCCAACGGAGATCCTAAAGGAATTCCTACCACATCAATAACGGACACTAATTTTGACACATTTCTCTCAACTGAGAAAAGAATGAAAAAAAAACCTGTTTCCATAAAGCTAATTAACAATAGATGTCTAAGGGCAGTTGTTAGGGCAGTCAATAAATGCATATGAAAAACACATGATTTTTGTAAGATAACTGTTTATTATTAGATTACTGTCTATTTGCATTTATATATATATATATATACATAAATATATATATATTTAGATTTTAAAATCTAAAAAGCATTTTAAAATCTGTTTCTCTCTAAAAGTAAAAAGGGAGAGAATTGCATTTAAAAATCCCATTCTGAATGCAGTACAGGAGCACCGAGGACATTTTGACAGCTGGTATCAGATTACTAAATTGCTTAAGCTTATGTCCATTTTTGCTATGCCACATAGATGTTAAACAACTTGATCAAAGTGTGATATTTACTGTGTGAGGAAATCACACTTTGCTAGCAAGGTTTTAGTCTTTAGGCACTCTGACTGTTTTTAACCACTGTTTGTTAAACTGGCTCTTTTCCCAATATGATCTTTGCAGCAAATAGCCAAAGAATAATTAAAAATTAAATAAAAAAATTTCCACATCATTTGGGTGAAATAGCTTTGTGACTTCTTAAATTTGAGGTGTCAAAATAAATTAGTGGGCTGAAAAAAAAAACAGTCTTTTTTTGACTGTCTGCCAGTCATGGCAACATGGCAACATCAGCCGGGTTTTTTCCAGACCATCACACATAAGGGATAGGGTAAGAAATAAGAGATGGAGAACAGACAAAAGATAGAGAGATGGCAGGAAGGAAGGAAAGAATATTGCAACAGGCCTGTGCTGACCTCATCAAACATTCAGTCTAATAATAAACAAGATTATTATAAACTGAGAAAGGACACCCTGGGCTGATGAGACCACGTTACACTAATAGCATTTGTGAAATGACCATATGTGTGAGTGTGTGTATGTCAGTGGTGTCAATAGGTCCAGCATGGTAGGGAAGGGGTGCTGGATAAGGGTCAGTTGCTCTTGGGAATCTGATAATCTGTCATAGCCCACTAATGTAAAAATAGGAAGAGAGAGTTGGCATCCACTGCCGGCTAAAACAGGTGTCTCTTTGTAGTCCTGACTGTTTGTTAGCAAACGTATAGACACGGTGCACTGTTGCTATCGGCATATGATACCTTTGTGACTCAATACAAATCATCTTCATTTCACCAGAACCTACTTGATCTTCAGTGTTAGTTCAGAGTTTTATCTTGTCTTCATGTTATTTAATGTGCGCACTCAGATGAATCTTTCCATTACTCTATCTTTCACTACTCTCTTTCTCTCAGAGTCTCCAGTTTAGAGATTTTGCTCATGCAGTCTTTGATTTTATCAATTCAATTAGTCCTTGGCTAACCCTCCACTTCTCCATGGAGCCCAGCGAAGCAACATAAGCTGTAAATCTCCTGGATCCTCTCAGGATGTGACCTGCACTTCTTTTCAAGGATTTTCCATTATATCCTGAGCACCACGAGTGAGTGTTTGTATCCTTATGCATGTGTGTGTGTGTGTGTGTGTTTTGTGGCTGTATTCATGTATCTTTGTCTTAAACTGTTCATCAGTGTCCTTGGCCATGCGTGTAAAAGCCACTGAAATATAAGCTAGCCCGTGCAAGCGCCTCCGCGTGAAACATAAGAATTCTGGCAGCGTCGTGGCGTCGGAGCTCGGTTCCGTGGATACCGCAAAGCCCAGTGGTAAAAGCCTGATGAACGTAAGCTCAGACAATATCAGGTGGGTGTGTGGTGTGAGGGAGGGGGTAGGAATGAAAGTGGTCGTGGAGCTGTGGTGCTTGGGGAGTTGAAGCAGGTCTGGGCAGGTCCAGGATGGCCTGAACTCTAGTTGAGGTCCGTAGCCATGAAACACAATGGCTGCCTTTGTGGGCCGGCTACTCTGGCATTGAATCAGAGCAAGCTGAAAGATGTCTTCTCCATATGAAGTTGATCATTGTTTTCGTCTCTCTTTTGCACTTGTTGTCTCTCATTTTCTATGTTTTCTGTCTCCTGTTTTCTGTCTCCTGCTCTTTCTATTTATTGCTCTTTGTCTTACTCTTATTTCTTCTTCTTCTTCATTTAGTATTCAGTGTGTTGGCATGGCTGCTTTAACAGCATGTTGCTACAACAGTCTGTCTCTGTCCAGTCTGTCAGCTTTACGTCTTACACTTTCAATGCTGTTATTCCATATATACAAACAGAACTGAAGGAAAAGCCACTGTTCATGCTACGCTAGGGTGGAACATCCATATCTAGCATACAAAACACTGGCTTCAAATTTAGGATTTGGTGAAGCTTCTCTTAGAAAAAATAACAGCACTGAGTCTTTTCCTGTAATTTCAAGAAGAATTTAAATTTTTCATGCAACATGTTCATGTAACAGCTTGTCCTTATAGAGCTCTAACAGCCTAATTTTTCCTTCTGAAAATTGACAACCCCAAGAATCAGTTAAACTGTGAAATATTGAAACTGTTATACTTTTAAGACTTTATATTCCTGAGTGTCTTTTTTTGCCTGAGTCTGATTAATGGTATTTTAACAGATCATTACTATACGTATATATAGAATATACCAGTGACTTGACTTACATAGGTCAAAATGCTTCAGAAATCAGATTTCTTTTGAAAGCTCTTTGGTTGTCCCCAGGGTGATTGTCGACAAAGATACGGTGTATTGCACGCGTGTGAAAGGGGCAGTCAGTAATTTTTAAATGGAAGAGGAAATATTTTTGCCAGTGGCAGAAAGCAGATAGAAGGGAACAGCAAAGATATCAGTAATCACCTGTTGGCTGCTCTACTGTATGTGAAGTATGTTTTGTTTGCATTGTGTTCTATCATTTAATTATAATGGGCTTTTTAGGGCTTAAACTTATGTACTACTACATTTTATAGAAATAGTTGAGGAACTATACTGTATGTTCTGTCCTTAGTCCTAGTCATTTATACACCTACACCTGAGGCCAATAGTTTACACACACCTAGGCTAAAGACGTTCAAACTCAGTTTTTCGCAGCTCCACACATTTCATGTTACCATACCATTTCTTGCGTTAAGTCAGTTAAGATATCTACTTTATTTCCATAAGAAGTAATTTCAGATTTATTTCAGCTTTTATTTACTATATCAATATAATACAGATTTTCTGTGGGTCAAAAGTTTACATACACTTTGATAGTATTTGGTGGCATTGCCTTTTAATTGCTTGAACTCAAACTCTTGGTTTAACCTTCCACAAGCTTCTTACAATACTTTGCTGGAATCTTTGCTCATTCCTCCTGACAGAACTGGTGTAACTCAGTCAGGTTTGTGGGTCTCCTTGCTCAGACATGCTTTTCCAGTTCAGTCCACAAATTTTCTGTGGAAGCCAGGTCAGGGTTCCAAACAAAGTACGTTCTCTTTGTTGTTTTTAAGCCATTTTATTACATCTTTGGAGGTATGCTTAGGATCATTGTTCTGCTGGAAGACCTAGTTGTGACCAAGTTTTAATTTTCTGTCTGATGTCTTAAAGTGTTGCTTTAGTATTTCTAGATGATCCTCCTTCCTTGTGATGCCATCTATTTTCTGAAGTGCACCAGTCTCTTTTCCAGCAAAATATCCCAACATCATGATGCTGCCACCCCCATGCTTCACAGTTGGAATGGTGTTCTTCCGATTAGAAGCCTCTCCCTTTTCCTTGCATACATAGGGCTGATCATTATGGCCAAACAGTTCAAGTCTTGTTTAATCTGACCAGAGAATGCTCTTCCAAAATGCTGGGGACCACCAGTAAACCACTGGGGTCCATTTGAATCTTTTGGCAAAAGTTTGTTCATTCCTGGTGGTTAATTTGTGCCTCTTTCCTGAATGATGCAGTGTCTGTGATCCCAAGATTTTTATATTTGTACAGATTCTTCAAATGCTTCAATACCTTCAATTGTTTGGAAATTGGACTTGTGGAATTCCAGAAATTTTTCTGAGGTCTTGGTTGAGTAGCTTGGATTTTCCCATAGTATCAAGGGGGGAAAAAAGGCACTGGTTCTAAAGGTAGCCCTTTTACAGCCACAGGTACACTCCCAATTAACTTCTAATTACGACAGTCGGCCAATCAGAAGCTTCTAAAAATCATTACATTAATTTCTGGAATCTTCCAGACTGTTAAAGAGACTGTCAACTTGGTGTATGTAAACTTTTGACCTACTGGAATTCTGACATAGTGAAGTAAAATGGAAATAACTCTGTCTGTAATTGTTTTAAAAATACATTTTATATGAATAAAGTGGATGCCCTAATTGACTTGCCAGAAGAAATGTATGGTAACATGAAATGTGTGGAGCTGTGAAAAACTGAGATTGAAAATCTTTAGCCTTTACCCTGTATGTAAACTTTTGACCTCAATTGTATTCACTCAGCCTTTCAGTTTTTATTACAACAGATTGAAATTACAACTGTACTTTTTTTTTAATGGTGAGCAGACCCCGTCTATCCACAGCTAGCATATGCCAGCACAGTAATGTAGCACATGTACTGATCACTTTCCAGAACACTTACAGACAGAATCTTATGACAGGGAATTTTGAAAAGCATTCGAGATTCAAACTCTGCATAATTAGAGATATAATAATAATAATAATACTGATAAACAGTTATGGTAATTCAGGTCCTTAAGTATTTAGGAAATATTTAATTTGCTGTTCTGTCAGTCATATGCTGGTTATGTTTGGTTCTATAGTTTATTTGTATACCACACCACACAGAAACCATATTCCTGAGCCAGGGAACTGAAACAAAAATACCACCATGGGCTTTGAGGTGGCCCAGATCATATTTATTTCTCAGAGAAACAGGATATATTCAAATGTAACAACAAAGTTCCTGGAGTTCCTGGGTTTGCAACTCACTGCCCCCTGAGTACACAAAATTAACTGCAAATTCTATTTAGAAGAGAATTTAATATATTTAGTCTTAAACAAATTCTGCCACTGTTTAGTGTGTGTCCTTTGAGGCTAGATTATACTTGCACAAGTGTATCAGGTAGTGTTAGGATTGGGACAAGACCCAAACCAGAATGAGTGCAAAAGCAAAATGTTTGACAATTTTTGCACTTACACTCAATGGCCATTCAATAGGAACACCTGTACCCTTGCTCATTTATGCAATTATCCAATCAGCCAATCATGTGGCAGCAGTGCAAAGCATGAAATCATGCGTGTTCATTATCCGGTCTTTTTTCCAGTCTTTAACTGTCCTGTTTCAGTGAGCCTGTGCAGCCTATGCACTGTAGCCTTAGACTGCTGTACTTGGCTGACAGTGGTCTTCTGCTGTTGTAGCCCAACCACCTAAAGGTTCGACACATTATGTGTTCTGAGATGCTTTTCTGCTCACCATGGATGTAAAGAGCGATTATTTGAGTTACCGTATCCTTCCTGTCAACTCAAACCAATCTGAACATTCTCTTCTACCCTCTATTATCAACAAGGTCTTTCCACAAGCAAAACTGCCACTCACTGTATGTTTTTATTTTTTCCACCATTCTGTGTAAACTCTAGTGTAAACAGCCATGCCACAGTCAAAGTCACTGAGATCAAATTTTTTTCCCGTTCTGATGATGTGGCTGATGGCTGATTGGATAATTGCATGAATGTACAGGTATACAGGTGTTCCTAATAATGAGAATGAATCAAAAGAATGCCTTATTTTTTTATTTTTTTATTTTTTTGCATTGTTCATTGCAAATAGGTCTCACAAAAGTAAAACAGAGAAAAATGGACCAATAGTACATTTTTACTTTTAGAACTATAAATGTAATGTACAGTTTCTCTAATTCATGTTGCACTTTTAAGGTTTTCATTCACCTCACCCTCACATATGATTCATCTGCAAAGAGCTAAGCGATGCAGTGTGCTTAGTAGTTCACAATTAGCAGTTAGGCTAGATTAGAAATATGCTGTATATGTTTATTACTGGCATTGAAAACAACATTAGGAATCATCAAGAAAAAGACTAGGCCCAACACACATTGTTTTAATTGTCAGAAGGCATTCATCAAGCGAAACATCATTTGGCAATAGCCAGGGGGTGCTATAGGATGATGCTATGTTTCGCATGACAATGCTATAGTTCATACAGTCTCCTAAGTCGTGTTCCCACGTTTGTTTGTTTGAGCTCTGTTCATTTTGAATGCCATATGTTAAGCGGCGAGAAGGAGTGCCATGCTTTGCAGCAAGCCTGCTGTTTCCCAAGCCATGGCTCATTCACTGCAAACAATAACAAATGCGACTTTGCTTCGCTCCTGCTCCTTCTATTTTCTAAGGCATTCTATGAACGGAAAGCAGCTTACCACTTTCCTGACTACATGCGTCTATGAGCTGTCTTATATCACCTGACAGACAATGAATGAGAGGGCCTGCACAGGGTTGCACTTGTGCTATCAGATATCAGGTTCCACCCAGCATGCATCATCAGTTGCGCAATGACTGCACGTCTCTCTGGTGGATCCATATCATTATTCACGTTGTTTGGAGTCTTTATTAGGGGGCACATGGAGACAGCCATCAGTGTGCTATGGTTTCAGGCACCTTTTGAAACCTGGCCGCTTGCCCCATCCACCTATTACTTTTCCCTCCACTTTTATCTGTGCCCTGAAAAGATAATACAATGCCATATGGTGGAATATTACTTACAGTGATCTGAGTGTGGAGATACACAGGAATCTGTGTAACAGGCCAATCTATTTAGGTTGAGTTTCACTCCAACCTGACTTGTCGGAGTCATTTTTTGGTCATCTGTACAACCTTTGTAAAAATATCACACTCCTGGCATCTTATTTTTTACAATGCTTAAGTGTGTTTCTATTTTGTAGACTCCCTTGTCTATTTTTTGTGACTCTATTACGTGACATATTTCTGGAAGAGCAACTTGTTCAGCCTGTCTGCTGAGGTCTTTAAAACCGAGCTTAAGAAAGCCATCACACACCTTACTCTCACTGCAAAGAGACAACAGATAAAAATAGACAGCACCATCAGTGGTTAATGCCTGTCGCCCTAGACACACACATTTGCATATCTTTTATGTTCTTTCCTCTCTGTCTCTTTTTTTTTTCTTTTCTTCAGGTTCTCTTACTCTTTCTCTTCCAAAGGGTCTCCTCCTGAGGCTCGAAGGGTTTTCTTTTTTTTTCTTTCCCTTCAGAAGGCAGGCCTGTTCAGAAAGGAGCATTGAAAAGCAGCAGCAGACAGTCGGGTAATTAAAGATTTGGGAAGGCAAGGCTTTTCTTCCTGTATTTTCTTTCAGACCCTTTTGGAGAGAGTAACGGTCTGCTTGCTCTATCAGAGGGAAGGTATTGAGTGCAGGGCTACAGGACAGCCATCTGGCCCTGGACCACTACTTCAGCCCTGTGAAAATAGGGAGAGTTGCAAAAAAAAAAAAAAAAAAAAAAAGCTCTGTGACTTTTCAGCTTTCCCATACCAAGGCATTGTCCCTGTAGTGGATAGACAGCTCAGTGTCATGCCCATAGTGATCAGTGTCAACAAACCTTCAGTCTAACATCATGTGCAGCGTAACCTGTTTTATTTCAAGCTTCTTATTCTAGTAAATATCTTTTTTTATGGTTTGTGGCACATTTATCATAAGTTAAATTGCCAACTAAAAGGTCTTCTTTTTTTTTTTCTTGTGATGTGGGGGCTCAGAATTTACACATCATATTTTTCACCTGGCATTGGGAGCACTTTATTTCTGGAAGCTAGATGTTTGTAGTGCTGCTAAGACACTACAGAGCTGTCCACTTTATTACTTTGACACCTGAGAATAAAAAGCCAGAGTATTCAGTGCTGGTAAAGATAGCGGTAGAGGATCTTCCTCAATTGTGTAGACTAGCCACACTAATTTTGGTTACTATTGATTTTATCATTAATGTTTTAAGTTGGAATTCATGTTAGAAGAACAGGGTCAATACAGTCTTCAAAGTCTAAGGTACTCAAATTAAAAATGTAACAGTGAAGCAAATAAATAACAGAAGAAAAAATAATTATCAACCAAAATATAAAGTGGTGGTGAAGGTTCCATCCATTACATAATACACAAGGCAGACAAATTGCTGAACTGGATAATAGGGGTTGCATATGCACACCATAAACAGAGATGTATTTATGCCATTGAAGTGCTGTGGGTATAAAAAATGTATACAGCCCATTTAAGATAGTGCTCCACTAGCCTGTTTAGAAATTGAATGATAATGAAAACCTTTCTCCTAAATCCACTGAAGGTTTGACAGTGTATAGTAGGATTTGTCTCTGAACTTAGGAGGCAAAGACCGTTGAGCTATATGTCTTAAGCAAAAAGCATAATGGTATATCACTAAATTGTCCCCCTATTTACTGGCTGCTGCAATGTTTAATCTGGGTTGTTTGTCATTCCACAGGAATTTATTATGCAGTTTATTAAATTGCCAGAAGTAATTTTGTGAAATTCTAATTGGGAGTGTCTGTAGTATGTAGTTGAATTAGCTCTGCTCAATAAGGAAACTTGTAGGTGGGTCCATCAAACTATATTCTTCTGAAATTTATAACAGCAGGTTTTTTTTAATTACATTTCGAATACATTTTTGGGGTTTCCTAAGCAGAGGAGGGATTTTAGGGCAGTATTATAACTTTCCTCAGTTAACTTGGTACCCAGAAAATCTGTTTATTATGTTAAGCAGTGAGGGTAGAGAACTCTCCAACTCTGCTACAAATAGAAAGATACCATCTGCGTATAACATAAGTTTATGGGTTCTCTGGAGTCTTGATGGAAAGCTTCGGCCGGTGGTTCCAATTTTAAAGGTAAACAGAAGAGGAGAGGGTGGGCAGCCCTGTCTAATGCCCCTACCCAAATTAACGGATGGCACGATAAAACCAGTTTCTGCCCGCTCTGGCCTAAGGGTCAGTGTATAGGAGCTTAACCAATGAATGAACTTGGGACCAAACCTAAATGTCTCCAAGCTTAGGAGTAAAATTCCCATTCCTCCCAGATAAAGACTATATTAGTGATCATTGCCTTGTATGGTGAAGTAAGGCACTTGCCTTTTTTCTAGCAAATCATTAAACATATCAAGAATTAGTGGGGCAAACCCTTTAGCACAGGTCTTCCATGTCTGGACTTTTTGCAGAAGGCAGCTGTTTAATGATGTCTATTATTTTATACATCTATAATGATGTCTATTATGAAAAAGGGAGAGTTTATGGGCAGACAGGAACGAAGAAATGCTCTGTTTGTCAGCATGTAAGTCAGACAAATAGTGCTTGATTTAAAATTCTCTGAATTTGGTGTTTATCTGTAATAGGCAGAATGTAATGGGGAAGTCAGTACTTACTGACTCCCTCTGTTTAATGTATGTGATGTTACATACAAGTTTTGCTTAATGGGATAAAATGGAATTCGGTTTGAGCTTTAACCTTGTTAAATTCACTAACTCTAATTTGAATTTTCTCTCTACGGTGTCAGCCTGTTTCTCTAACTCCAACTATTTAACCACATTGCTTTCTTTCTTGAATAAGGCAAGCTGGAGTATATAGATTATACATTGTTGAGTCAGTACAAAAACATAGATTTCCAAACATTACTTTTTAACAAAAAAATTAAATGTTACAGAAACATCTTTGCATGTCAGGAAGGTAACATATTACATAATAGACCACTTTTTAGAAAGTGAATGCTGGCTGTCAGGGTTTACCTGCAAAAATAGAAGCAAATGTGACAAAGTCTCCAGAAGAATTGTGGTGGATTCTCCAAGGTGCTTAGAAAAACTTACCAGCCAATTTCCTTATAAAACTCATAAACTGTACCTGAGACTACTGATGCATTTTAAGGAAGCAAAAGGTTGTCAAGCCAGATATTGACTTTGTTTAGTTTATTACTGTTTACTGCTTAGATTTTTGTGTGGAAATGTTTGATTTTATTAGGTTTGAAGGCATCTTTGGTCTACAGCGTTCTTTTTTTACATGTGCCTAAGATTTTTCACAGTACCATATGTCTTTAGGGCCTCCCACACAACTGCAAACTGAGGTAAATTATTTTCTTTAAAGAAAAAAAATATTAGCTCTCAGTGATTGACAGGTGATATTAGATACATAAGTGGCTAGAGTTCCCACCAGACTCCGCCTTCTGTATTGGAAAATTTCCTGTATCACTCAAATTATTCTCAAGATATACAGCTTAGTCAATGATAAACTGCCTCCCACCTCCCTTGGGAACTAATGGCCTCAAACCCCATCATCAAGTTTGCACTTCATGTTTTCAGATGTGCAGTCACTTTCTGCCTTAGAGAATGATATTTCATTCTACTTTATTCTTGTATATGGCTAGAATGACAGTAAAGCTCCCTAATCTCTAATTTAATCTAATCTAATTTAAACTTTGGGTCCTCATAGTTTGGTGTATAAGTATTTGGTAACATCAAGATATATAGATTATCTTTAGTGAGCTCAGAGTTGATGGGCTCTAGCTGGTCTGAAGTTGCATGTGGGTATGTTTTGCTAACAAGGCCTGTCTGGCTGCTAGCTGTTGTCTCACTGGGGTTATTCCAGTTCATCACTGAGGAGACTTTAATGTTGTTTGAAACTGGCTTCCACAAATTTAATACCAGGGCTTCAGTGGTATTAATTTAGGCTCTCTGTTTCCAGCTATTTATTAAGGAAAATGCACAAAACGTTTTTGCTCATGCTTATTTTGCTCATGATGTAACCACCTGACCCTGTTAGTAAATCAGTTTTTTTTGTGTGTTATTAAGTGGGCACATGTTTCTAAACTGCTGTATCAGTCCACTTATCTGCCACCTTTTTGGTTTTCTGTCATGTGCCAAACTTGTATATAAGGCATAAGGAGTAAACTTAGCCAGACAGTAGTTTATTGAATGAATTTATTGACTACAATGCTTCAGCTGAAAGGTATTTTAGGATCACCCTGCAGCACAGCTTATTAACATATTTAGCACAAAACATCATAATGTTCTGACTTATCAGACTATCAGTGATGATCAGATTTTAATTGGTATAATTTTACAGTAACACAAGAAACACAGTAATACGCATTTCTACAGTAACACTCCAATACAGTAATACACTGTTCAGTCTGTGTTTTTTTTTTCTTCCAATAATTCAGTTCTTCTGTGTTCTTACCACATTCATACCACTTTTCTAACAGTTAATGTAAAATGTATATGGCTAGATCTTTTTTGTCTTTCATTATTTAAAGAACAAACTATTTAACAAATGAAAATAAGCAAAAGGTTTCTATCAAAAGGTACCACAGAACAACAATTTGTCATCAGTTATTTTTCAAAACTGATGATTACCTTGGAGGGAAAGAGCCTTCATTTACCTCAGTACCAACTTTCTAGTTAGATGAAACCTCTTGAAATGTTCTGCATATTTTACTCACTGACATATTCCTTCTTAAGTGGGCCTACATTGTCTCATAAACTGTACTAGCCATTTTCTAGCATACATTCATTTTCATTGCTTTTTATCTGTGTAAGGACTAAAATCAAAAAAGCATTCATTTGGCCATTTTGCAGTTTTAAACTTAAAGCAAAAAATTGGATAATGGTTCATTTTTGTGTTTTCAAACTTTTAAAATTGGATATTGGGTAATTTTTTTAATGAAACCCCAATGGCCAAATATGGATTTGAATAAAAAAAAAAAAAAAAAAAAAAAACTTGACATAACATAAAGGTGCTCAGCACAGTAAACCATGAAAGCTCAAGCATGCAGTATTGTGGTACTACACCACTGCATTTAGGAATCTAGTAATACAATATTTTTACTTCAATACAATAATTTTTTACTTCAGCTGTAGCTCCTTGACTCCAATTCACACTGTAAACATTTATGGATAGTGTTTTAGTCATATGAGCTTCTGTTTTAACCAGCATTTAAATCCACATCAGCTGTAAAATGTCCATCCATTTGTACTGTTTTTTCTGTCTTATTAATTTAAAAATAAACATATGTATATAACAGTCAACAATGTCATCAACAGTGTCAGCATTTCAATTTGCACTTCATCCAAGGTCAAATCATTTCTTCTACTCTTGCCTTCTCTCTTGCTTGACTGTTTTGTAATTAGGTTTGCTCTCAAAAGATGATCTCAAACTATAATTATACTTAGAAAAATGTCACAAAGTGATCATTTAGAATTTATCTTGGAAATTATTTGTATGTCATTGAAAAAGTTTCACCCCGCTGCAGTGCACAACCTCAATTCATACAGGGCAGGAGAGGAGCTGATTTGATTGGATATCACAACAGCACACTTAACCATACTGTATGTCTTGATATTATATTAAAAATAACCCCTTTTGACACTTACATCACTTTTTGCTGTTGATCACAAAAGGACTGAGAATATACTATAAGGTTGTGATCGTACGCCTTGTTGTATGGGGAAACTCATGCACAATAATCACAAAAATAGGGTCCTTATTCTGTCGACTGATAGAATGTTGGAAGAAATCTGTTATTGTCCTTTACCTTTTTGTTGTGTTCACTGTACCATTCACTTTTAAAGGCCTGCACCAAAAGAACAACCTTTAGAAAGAAACCATGGACTCAATCTTATTCTGTTAATTACTTCTGAATATAGCAAGTATCTTCTTCTATGAAACACTTCCTCTATAGAAGAAAGGTATTATTGTATTCCCTTTGGAAAGGCCCTTGGATTGTCACATATTATAAACTGAATACAGAGCCTGAATGCTTTAGAATGTAAAAGAACGCGTTTTTCTCAGAAAATACTTTATAGCAAAATGACTCAAAGGCCTTCTTTGCTTTAAAATTTTGAGGCATTTAAAGACGCATTTTATGTACTGTTACTTTTCTGTTGAGCCTTTTAATTATAAAATCGAGCCACTCTGTTTGGTGGATTTACTATAGAAGACTAGAGAAGACATAACTGAAATTTGACATGCCCAACTATTAATCATTCTATAATTTCTCTTTATCTGTAATGGTGGTTTCATATTTGTCAGTGAAAAATTAAGTATGTCTCTCTTTTTACTGTAATGTGTTGGATTTTCAGGATGTACGGAGGACACTGAAGTTTCAAGTTTACCAGCCCAAATGGTGAAGACAAGATAACGTAAAGGTGAGGCAGTTTTTTTGTTTTTCTGAAGAGCATCTCTTACCCTGACAGCAATGGAGTGTGGTAAAGTGACTAGAAGTCTGGTATTTTCAATGTGAGCTTGTGAACTACAGCATCAGGAAGTGGAGCAACCATTACCAATGCAAAGTGGTCAGGGAGAGCAACGTGAGTGATTTTCAACCTTATGCAAATTAGAAGCAAACCAATGTGGCGACCAGCAATGGGAGTGAGGGATGGTGGTACTCTTGCCCTTGACTCTGAAATTGTCTGTGTTCCATGTAATAGTTCCTACTCACAGCTTCTGAGGCAGTTGGTGATGCTTGCTGTACTGCTACCACTCAATGTGTTAAATCAACCTAAACAGAATGGTGAAAACAACAACATCTATATATGCTGACTAAACACATCGAAACACTTTAAACCCATTAAATATGCAGAAATCTGTAGAAATCGTGAAAAATGTGAAAACGTTGTTTTAGATCTGCAGACCCGCACACTACATGTTATGCACAAGCATTGTTTATTTTGATCTGATTACTGGTCTAATGGGTGGTTATGTATACATTCTGTAGCTAGCTTGTGCAGATATTGTTGCTTGTGTGAATATTGCATTAACCACAATCAGGGAAACCATGGCAACCTGCAGTAAAATAAAGATTACTGCCGAAAAAACAATGCCCATTAGCGTACAGTGTGGAGCAATTTGAGGGATGTGGAGCAAAAAGTCACTATTGGTGTGAAGGCAGAATTACAGTATGTAGTCTATTACACCCCAACATAAAGGCACTTGGTAATATTGCCATGAACTGTCAAGACTGCATGGTCTTTAGTGAGCAAAAATGTTGGCATTTCTTTCTGTATGTTCTAGCAAAAAAATGTCCTCTTCAAACCTTTTTTGTGCGATTTCTGTACTCTCAGGAGATAGCCTTGCGAATGCTTGCAGGTGTTGGTACAATGAATTTTCTCCTACTCCTTTCTCCTGTCTTATCATTGTGTAACAAAGTACCTGGGCTTTTGAACACATCTTTCTTGCCTAATAGCTAATGTACATTCTCCCCGATGTAATCTGCCTGTGTATGCGGTCTGGCTCTCACACACTGTTCTCCATACATCAAGGCAGCACCAGAGCAAGCACATCAATCATGGGAGATTATTACGTTTGCTTATTTGTGAGTGTGAGAGAGATCAGATCTACAATAGATCCACCAGGACGTAGCCCATTGTGTGTTCCTGGATGTGTGTGTGTGTATTAGTGTGTGAATGCTGGTTTGAGAGGTACAAAGGCTCCTTACCTCACAGCATTGGCATTCCCTTAGAGAATGAGTAGGGTACAGAGCAAAGGAGAGAGGGGCACACAGTGGGGGCATTCATAGGCCTTGTCCCCACGGGAAGGAACCAGGGTCGAGTATTAGCCCCTATTAATAAACAAAGCCAGCCCAGCAGGGGCCTGGCGCACTACACTGAGAGTGCGCAGAGAGAGAAAGAGCAGTTTGGGGGGGCTACATGGAGAGACGGAGAGAGAGAGAGAGAGAGAGCAGGGCATTTGAGTTCATGCCTATATGTCATTGTCCCTTGGAACTGTCTCACCAGACTAGCACTTTGTAGCAGAGTGAAACATTTTATTAATGCAGAACTCCAGATGTTGCTTACCTGTTCACGGTGTCTGACGTTACAGCACTGTTTCATAATAAAGATGAACAGCCTTGAAAAGTCTGTTAATCTTTTTGTGCCTTAACATTTCTTTGTCTCCTGTACAGTTTAATCTACAGTTTGTTGCACCATATTGTTTTTATCTCATCAAATCCATTAGTCACACTGGAGGAGATTATTTGTATTAGCTGAGAAAGAGGAGAAAAAGAGAGAGACTCTTTTTTTCAGTCTTTTTAGTTTAATTCCAAACGGTATTACCATTCCCTCCAGGCCCTGAGCGATAAATGGGAAACATGTGCTTATATGTAAGCTTAGCCAACATCTTCCCTGCAGCTCAGCTCACCATGGCAACAGTAATTACCATGCATGTCTGTAATGATGCAGGGAAAACAGTGGCAATTCTGTGGAAGTATGACTTAGACCGAGCCGCTAGTTTATTATGTACACCTATCTGTCCTGTATAAATGTGCCTGGGCATGTATTCTATATAGGCTATAGAATGCAGTATGCACACACACCCATGATATCCCATGCAGAAAGGATTGCCTTTCTCAGTCACTGGAAACTGGATGGCTGCAAATAGAACTGAGTTTTGTACAAACTGTTACCATGGACAGATGATCTTGGTGAGCATTGATGTTCACACACACTGCCATTCAGTATTTCTCCAGTGGGAGTCAGCCGCAGCGATCAAGAAGGTGTGCAATGGGACCGGGATCCTGCAGAACCCAACAAGAAAGTTGCAGGAGCAGGTGGTTTTTAGCCTCATGTGGGCGGGAGCAGGACAAAGAAAGTCTATGTTCATTAAAATGGAAGTGTACTGGGCACGGCGTGGTGCTCATGTGGTGCTGCCAAGGTGTTTACCACATCTGGTGTAAATTGGACTTTATTCGTTCATTTATCTTTTGTAAATGCTTTATCCTAGCCTGGGTCATTGTGGTTAAAATTACCTATTTATTTTAATTTTGGAAAACAGAACCTACCAAGCTTTATAATATTAGAAAATATTGCAGGCGTCAGTGGCGTAGCTAGGGGAGTGGAATATGTTCCGGTTCCAAATGGTTAATTATGGATAATTAACATAACACACATATAGAGCGTAACTCATTATAGAAACATTTTTTGAACATCATTATGGTGCAGTTACAGCACAAAACAATGTCAGATAACGTTTTATGCAGCAATTGTGTTGTAATGATGTTCATAGAAGGTTAATGGAGTATTTACGATTGCATATTTAACCACCAGTTGGTGAGAAACAAGATTAGCCAATCAGAATCATGTGCTAGTCCCATTTCAGTTTGAGAGCCGGCTCGCTACACTCTGAGCTCAGTGGTATCGAGTAATGGCGGGTGATGAAGTACCGCAGGTTTATTGCAGGAGGAGAAAATAAACCATAGATCTGGTTTTATATGATAAAATATAATTTCCCCTAGTATTAACATCTTATTTTAATCATTTTTCAGTGAAACTTTTATAAAGGTCTTTTATGGCAACTTTATTAACATATCAAGATTTGTTGATGGTAGATAGTGCCTTAAATGATTAAAATAACAAATCTGTGTCCTCACCACTCCTACTGCAATCTGACATTCACCCAAAGTACATGAGCATGTTGTAATTATCAGTATAATAGTGCAGATCAAAACTGATGCTGCATTAGCTCAACAGACATGTGCCTTTGTGTTCTTCACTGGCAACATTGGTTTACTTTGCTGACTTGACTGATGTGCCACATTCAAGACAAATTCTAATAACTGATGCATTCTGAGGTGTAATTCTCCACACCAGTATTAAATAAAGAGGAGTCCCCTGGTTGTGCCCTGCCTGTTGCTTGCCAGATTTGTGCCGTCCTCCTTTCATTGTGGTTAACAGATAAGAAATTAGTGACTCATACTTTACCAATGTCTGTCAAGTGTGTTTCCTCTGTTCAAATCACTTCACAGTTACATATACTTTTTGTCCAGAGATTCTGGCAGAGTAGCTCGGCGTTAGTTGTTTTGCTTTCATTGACTGTGAAATAGAAGTGTTCTCAGCCTTGCAATAGCAGCTGCAGGCTTGAATTCAATTTTATTCATACTGCTCTTTTACCAATAGACATTGTCACAAAGCAGCTTTACAGAAATCTGAGGCAACCATGGCAAGAAAAAACTACCTTAGATGACAGGAGGAAGAAACTTCTGGGTGTCACAGGATAGTGGGATTATAAATCATTACAATATACAGCTGTAAAGGGCAAACAAAGTAAAGACCAGTTTATGTTAAAAGGATGTTCACACTACCACACTGCATATATTATTTGTTATCTCCCTTCAAGTTGCAGTGACTCAGTACCTTAAAAGAGAGACACTCACAGTACTCCAAAACCACATGAGGAAGGCTGACTGTACTCATTACCCAGAATATTTATGATACCCTCAGTTAATGCAGTCACTAAAATGACTTATTGTTGTGATTTAATCATGTCCGGTAAGTAGTGTAATGGACATTAAGGCATGTGGCATAATAAATAATGTCAGGACCCTAGAGATTCAGCCTTCCACAGTCCATCAGCAAAGCTGCTGGAGCTGTGATTTGTTCAGCATTTCAGAAGGAGTGTGTATATATATACATATATATATAATGAATTATATATAAGAATGCATTATATCAGAATATAATGCAGCTATGTAGTGTAGTCTTATTCATTAGAGTATGCACAGTCTATCTCTAGGCCTCTCCTATACAGGTAGGTACCTCTCCTCACATCTGGCCTTAGTATTCAGGCTGATCCAAGCACTCTATCAACTTTTGAGATTCCTTGCATTCTTCCTAGTCAGCCTCCTTTAGTATTTTTTTGTGTCAAGTATTGAGTGACATAAATTACCATGTCCTCAAGCAACCGCTGTACATTTCGACATGTGATGCTGTTGAGGGGCCCTGATGTTGGCAGGGACATTAACACACACTGCCAAAAACCTTTTATCAGCTGGTAGTAGTTTTAAAACTTTTGTATATACAGTTAACTCCAGAAGTATTGGCACCTTTGGTAATAGAAGGTTGTGAAAAAAATATCTTTGTAGTTAATTAGCTGGTTACTCTCACATTGAAAATATAAGAGAAATCTAACCTTTAACTGAAGACAGTTTATTCTAACAAAAAAAAACCCACAATACACAAATATACATTAATACACAAATGAAACGAGACAAACGTCTTTACAAAAAAATGCCTGAAAATAATTAAGAAGTTTAAAAAACTGGAGCTGTCTGGAAGAGGACACAAGTGTATTTTGCCCACACACACAATGAGGAGTGTGTTTAGTGAGGCAAACATTTATCACAGTTGGAGATTTTTTGAAGATGTTAGCATTTTGGGGTCACCAAGTCTCTAAATCTACAATTAGATGCCACCTACATGCTAACAAACTATTTGGGAGGCATGCCAGAAGAAAGCATTTTCTTTCATCTAACCACAAATGTAAGCACCTGGACTTCTCGAGATGCTACAGGAACTTTGACTGGAACCAAATTCTATGGTCAGATGAGACAAAAGAAAAAAAAGCAAACACTAAAGGTAGGTATAAAAAAAAAAATAGGTTAATAAGGTTGGTTCTACAGAAAAGAACCTAGTCCTCACTGTTGAGTATGGTGAAGGACCTGTGATGATGTGGGGCTGTTTTTCTGGCAAAGGTCCTGGGAACCTTGTTAGGATACAATACATTATGGATTGTCTTGAAGAGATTGTCTTGAAGAGGAGGGTCCACAAGAGACGACACAGGATTCTGTAATGAGAAGTCTCAGAGTCCTTGCTCTGTATATCTTAGGAAACATTACAGGAGAAGAGTACTAAATGCAGGAATGACAATATTTGTGATGTGGTTTTGTTTACAAATATATTTTTATACATTTTTTTCAAAATTCTTATAATAATTAGTTTATTTAGTTGCATGTTAAGATTTCCCTCATACTGTATATTCAGTGTGAGACTAAGCTAATTTATTTTCTCATATCGACACCAATATTGATACCCATCCAATGTTGTTTCCTTGAAAAACTGTTAAGCTTCAAAAGTTTTTTTTTACTGAAGAACTTCATAGCTAATCTCTTTCGCACAAAAATCACTCACATTGTAAATATAATAAAGTATAAAATATATGTGTAATAAAATCATTTCTAACAAAAAAAAAAAAAGTCAAGTCTTTTTTTGTAAACTTTTCCATTTCCAAAAACACATTTCTTTTCCCAATCTAATTCCAGTCTTTGCCATTTATTATAGGATCCGATATCTAGTGTTTTCTCTAATATCCAATCCACCATTTTTTGCGGGTACTGGCTCGATACTGGGTATCACAATGGTGCCAGCTCTAAACCCATTTTTTTTTACCAAGGTTGCCAATACTTTTGGAGCTGGCCGCGCTAGCTTTGACCACTCAATTGAAATATACTCAAATTTAAACAGTGATATTAAAATAAACATAAATTTCTTGCATAATCTGAAGACAAATTTCAGAACCCAGATTATTTGCCCCTTTTTTTCAATTCTTTGTTTTCTCTGTGCAAAGCTGGCTGTTTCTGTTTGTTTTTTTTCTTGCACTATAACAAGAACAAGGGGTTGCAGGTTCTATGTGCTTTGTAATTCTCCTGCTCTATAGACAGGCCTGGGGATGTCAGGTGCATGATGGGAAGTGGGCTGGCAGGGGACAGCAGCGTGGCGGTAGGCCAGAATCAATTGGCAGTGTAATGAGATGGCTGGGTGCCAGGTTACCATGGAGTTCCATCTGCCCCGCCTTCACTGAAGCCCTGGTAAATTAAAGGGAGAGCATGAGCTTGGGAGGGAGAAAGACGATGAGAGAGAAAAAGGAGAGAGTGGGTGGTAGTTGGATAGCAAAGGCCACTAGCAAAGGAGAAGGTATGGAGGGTGCTAGACAGATGCGGTGATTTGGATGAAAGAAAAGAAGAGAAGAGAGAGCGAGGGTTGAAATGCCACAGCTCCAGAGGAAAACACAGTTCAGCTCCTATGATGTGGGTCTATAATATGTTCTGAAGTCTTTTCCACACGAGGCATTCGGTGTAAATGCTTTTGTCTTTGGTTGTGTACCTCTGGAAATGAGCGCTATCTCCGTTTCCATCACTGTGCCAGCAATTAGATCGCCTTTTCATTTGTCACTCCTTAAGATCGCAATCAGATAGCCGTGGTAATGGGCCACTCTCCTTTTACCCAGTTTGATCTATCATCAAAGCGAATACCACTATTGTGCAGGGTTTGCTGAATTATTATGCAGTGTAGTTCATTTCAAACATTGTCTACTATATCATCGTTAGAAAGGAAGACCTTTGCTCAGGAGTGATTTTATTAAAGCTGTGAAAGATATGTTGTAGTACATGTAATAATCTGTGTGTAGCTATAAGAAACCAAAGTGTTTTTATTTTTCAGAATGGTTTTAAAAATTAGCAATTAGCAACATAGCATTTGGAACAGGTTAATCGGTTTTGATTTCATAAAACTTAATGCAAGCTGGCTTTCACCACTCTGCTACTTGAAATAAATACTGTAGTTTTCCAAAGTATCCTCATCATTTTCTGTCACTGACACTATGGTCACATGGTACTATACAGTGTAGGCTTTAGTGGGTATGTTTTATATATTATAGGTAAAAAATAAAATTAAATTTGTAATATATAATGTAAAATAATGTATATAAGCAAGGAATAATACACATCAGGGTGTGTCGTTATAGGAAAAGAATCAAATATGGGGTAGCGTAATGCAGCTTCCTGTTACCACACCAAAGTTGATTATTTTTCAATAACAGCACGTCCTGAAGTGTTTTATTCCTCTTATACCACAAGAGTTACAACCACAAACAGCAGCAATGTTTAATATAATAATCAACAACACATTTTATTAACACAGTTGTGGAATGTCCTCAGGACAAGCTAGTTCCTGTTATCACTTACATATTATTATATTGTAGCAGCTTTAAGCAGTCGTTCTCTCGCCATCTTTTTAAGACAGAAAATATTTCACAGAGAAACTGCAAAGCTCTCCATCCTGATGACTTTCACATGTCTTGTACAGCTATACTTCTGTAATGCAGTGCTGACACTGGAGACTCCTTCCAAAAATCTCACAGAAAACGTCACCATATCGAGAACGACGCATTTTTTAATCTCTTTATATGAAGCGTCTCCCGAGTCCGTGTGTCAGTTGCTACTATAGAAACAATATCATGCTAGAACCAGTGCTTTAATATAAGAGCCAAGCTGTTATAGAAAATACTGTATATCAAGACCTTCTGACCAATCAGAATCAAGCAATGATACAAGTAAGAAACAGTGCCATGACATAAGTAAGTAAGGAACTATGACATTGTGCTGTTACAGACAAATAATCACGTTCTGAAGAGTTTTATTCCTCTTATACCGCCGCAATTTGCCAGCTATTACAATTTTAAGTTTATTAGTGAATGCCACATCATACATTTTAACAGTTTAAGATTAGTTACATTGAATGTTGTGGAATGTTTGTGAGACAAGCTAGTTCCTGTCATCACTTATGTTATAGAACTTGAAGTTAATTAGTCAAAAATGCAGCTTATCAAGTTGAAACTCCTCTGTCCTGAAGACTTTCCCATGAAGGAAAACATACTGACCATTACAAAACACTGACACTGGAGACTCCTTCTTTAAATGTTAAATGAGCATCTCCTTGCAGAAAGGTTAAACATATGAACAATTTTACATCTTTGTTTGTTAAATAACACCACATGTATTTAACTGTTTATTATTAGCCTTAGATTATGTGGAACCTCTGCTGTTCAAGTTTCTGTGAATGAGCTGTTACAATAGAAACGGCAAATTATTAAAAAGGGCACATGAATATAAACCTGTGGTTTGAATTACAGCCATAACTACTGTGAGAGCCATGCTGTTGGAGAAAATGAATCAACATCATCTGACCAGTCCGAATCAAGCATTAAGCAGTGCTGTGGTATAATGACTTTTATGAATGAGTAGAGACTAAAACATTGCAGTGGTGGTAAATACACAGCTGAAAGACATCAACACAATTTGCTCAACACAACTCATACTCACTATTTGATAATATTTAATGTTTTGGTAACATTGATTTAAATAAATGTGAAAGTGAGGCTGAAGGCTCACGTCTCCCGGGCTGACCCTGGCTCACATTTAAACATCTTACACACGTTACAGTTTGCAGCTGATGTACTAGAAATCTAGCAGGTCATTTTAAACATGCACATAAAACCTTCCCAACCTAACTACATTGTTGTATTGGTAATACCAGAATTTGGGTGTGGCTACAACTGCTAGCAGTGGCTTTGGGTTCAATTTTGCAGCTGTGTTCACTGATATCATGGGCATTTATCTCACACACTTTCTGTTGAAATGATAATTCCAAGACTATATAGTCCTGTATTTCTATTAAGAAATGAGTCTATACTGTATATGCGTCAAACATTTCTCATCGTATCTGTATATCAGTCAAACATGTTCTGCCAGGAATCTAGGAATGAAGAGAATTACCCAAAAATATTTCCATATTTAAAGAAAATTGTGTCTGTTCACAATTTTACCAGTTTGATAGTAAGATTATTCTGCGCTGATTTCTTTTTGACTGTATCTGGGATGTGTATGCCCAGGGGTGGGTGTTGTCAGAAGCAGCAGCTGGGCATGGCTGCGTGTGTGTGTGTATGTGTGTGTGTGTGAACGGCAGGTCAGCTGGGGACACAAGCATCTATGACCCCATAACAATGTGGGAAAAAGCACAGCAAACAGACCTACAGTAGAGTACCCGCCCCTTTAGCCACTCAGAACCAATCACAGTGCTGGTATGGCGTGCAGGGTGCAATGACAGCCACGGCAGCTTCGGAACAGAGTGGACAGTGTGAGCCGCCATGAATTATGGGTAGCGGCAGAAACAAAGAGGCTCTTCATCCTTGCCGAGCTCCTTGCGCATCCTCTCACACGAAGCTCTCTGTGGTCCGCTTAGCTTATTGTCTTTCCCATAAAAAATAAGCAGCGATGCAACCACTCAGATTTTTATCACAGCTCCCACACAAATGACGCACTAATTGGTCCACCAGTGTTTTTTTTTTCCCCCCACGACATCATCATAATGAAAACTCAGAGTCTCTGAGGAGTTCTTCATTTCCCACAAGATGGACTATAATTAAGCATTAGCTCTACTGGGCATAAGGTGTCACCTCACCTAAGGTTATTTAGTTGCTTTTAAATCATTTTAGTTATGAGTGTGGATGTACAAGTTTGGTTTGATCAGACACCGATATTTTAGTGCAATTTTAATATGAGTCTAATTTCAACACACTGCTAAAGACTAATTTCTGATATTTGATACGGATGCTAGCATAAATGTAATGGTCACTTGAAAAATGTGCAATGTGTATAGAACCTTTTTTTTTTTTTACAAAAGGTAATGTAAATTATATTGTAACCCACATAACCTCGGAAAAGAAAGGCTCTAGGGCAGCTGTGGGCAGCGCTGTCTGTGTGTCTGCATGCATAAAACGGCGTTTTGAATGCAGCGCGAGGCTGCTGCTAACTCCGTCTGGCAGGTCGGTAGAGAGGGAGAGTGCATGTGTTAGGGGAGACTGGTGGCCCATCTGGCTGAGATGGGGGTTAAAGCGAGGGATTGGTGGAGGGCTGCCGCAGTTGTGCGTGAGTGGAATGTCGGAGAGAGTGTGTGAGAGCAGGAGAGGGAGAGGCGTGGAATTTATAGGGGTGAGACACAGTGCCATCTTAATGTACTATAGTGTGTATGCGTATGTTGATCGCAAACACAGCTGTATAGTGGAGAAAGACATCACTGCGCTCAGGAGTCGCTCCCCCAGTCCCCCAGACACACGTATGCGTACACACACACACGCCTTCCCCGCCAGTCTGCGAGTACTATAGGAATGCTGTGCGCTTTGTTTACAGGCAAGGCTATGGGGAAATGGCTCATCGTGTTGCCCAGTTGCTGGGTATCCCCTGGGAAACCAGTGCCATTGGCCGCAGGGCGTTTAGGATTATTTGGGTGTCAGAGTGTCAGTCTCACTTTGCCGAGTAGAACAGGCAGCTGGGAATTAAAGAGAGAGAATCAGGAGATGATGTGTCTGGCTTGCGAAACTGACCTACAGTGACATACAGTAGTTCTCCTCTCTCAGCCCCGGCGCTGACAGCATACACCAGACATCCAGACATAGCCGGCGCTAGCTTAGGTCACCACTGTTTTTATTCACGTGCGTGTATTTAGAGTGCTCGCTGTGTTTTATGGGTGTCTGCATTGCCATGTGCTAAACCTGCTTGCTGCTGATCCTTAGAAAATAAATAACAAGAGCTCGGGTCTTAGATGGCATGTGAAGATCTGCCGTTGTTCACTCTGTGCTCAGCAACCAGTGCAAACTGTCAACTAAACAATCGTGAAATTTACTGTTCTCTCCATGCGCCGAGCTTTCAGCAGTGTGTGCAAGTGTTATTTTTGCCGCAATGACCATACTGTCAGTGCTTGCCAAAATGGCTGCTCTGTAAAATAAATAAATAAATAAGTAAATAAATAAGTAAATAAATAAATAAATAAACAGTAGTATTTATTTATTTATTTATTTATTTATTTATTAATAAATTAAAAATGAATTCGTTTGTGTGTTCATAAACAAGTAAATGACTGAATCTATTAGAAATTTGTGTTTGTTTGTTTGTTTGTTTGTTTGTTTGTAGAGGGGCATGTGTGTGTCAGCAAAAGGTGGCAAAAGGCCAGAGGGCGCATTTTAAGAGGCAAATAGAACTGCAGATTAGTATTTATTTTTGGTATAGGGAAGTCTTCCAAGAAGCGTGTGTGTGTGTGTGTGTGTGTGAGGGTGGGGGTTTGGTCGGGCAGAGGATCTGGGAGAGGCTAAGAGAAGGATGGTAGAGAAGTTTTACCTGGACTGCCTCTCGCTGCAGCAGCTGGAAGAGGGGAGCAGGCAGAAGGGACGAGGTTAAGGGGTGACAGCACTATTGCACAACTATTTCCTCCCTAGCCAGATTTCCACAGTCTCTTTCTTTTCTCCTTCGTTTTATTCAGCAGTGAGAGTGAAAGCGAATGAGAGTGGGAGAGAGCGCAAGAGAGAGAGAGAGAGAGAGTGAAAGAGAACCAAGCCAATTTTTTTTTTAAGACTCGATCTTGGCTTTCTTACAAACAGATGTTGCCTGTCATTTGGTCGTTAAGCAGGCACCCATTTCGTGGATTCAGAGGTTTTACAGGCATTAAAACCTCTAGGTGTATTTATGCTTTTACTATCAGGAAAATCAATCTCTTATAAATACCGAAAACTTTTTTTTTTTTATAAAATTTATTTATTGTTTTATTTTTTCAGGGGGTCTGAATCATATTCCGCATTGTTTTCTTTAGTTTTCCTTTGCTCTTTGCGTTTCGTTATCAGGTTTTTTTTCTTTAAAGTTGCATGTTTTGTGTTGCTCGTGGGCCACAGTGGACTGGACTCTTCAAACCTCCTGCCAAATGCTGCAGGCACAGTGAGTATAGAGAGAGACGATTTGGAAACAATAAAACAGAGCCTTGGTAAGTCACTATTAACATGCTTCGGAGCTAGACTGTATTTTCAGCGTCTGCATTCTGCACTTGTCTTTTGTTCGTATCCCACGTTTAACACTTCGTATGAGGTGAAAGGCCTAGCGCATAACCACATTGTTCTTCATAAACAGTGATTTGCTATTTTTTATTTTAATAAACAAAAGAGTGCAATGTTTGGTTCGTTGTTCGGCTGGGTTTGAGTTGTGCATGCATACTGTGCAGTGTGGGAGTGTTTGTGTGTGTGTGTGTGTGAGTGAGTGAGACAGAGGTTTTTTTCGGGGTACCTTTCCCCCCACAGTGCTGGAGGCTTTACTCCTGTACTCCTAAAGGCAGGACAATCACGTATTTTTTTTCCCCCTCTTTCTGCCCTCTTATTGAAGGGGTGTTTTAACTTCTTGGCATCACCTCACTAACATAGTTAAAGGAACCTGGCACCAGCATCAAAGTCGAAATCCGGTCATTGAAATTCAAGTGCTGGGGAGCACCTAAAGTAAAACATCCATCAGTCCTTTAAGTGTGAGTGCTGGATGAGTCCAAATTGACCATCAAATAATTTCACACAGAGCCACTTGTTATTAACAGCAGCATATTACACTTTGCAGGCCAGATTTACTTCACATGTCTCTATTAAGGTCTCTTTTATCTTTTCTCTGCCCATTTTACGCACATTCAACCCTGCATAATACTACTAATAATTTTTTTTTAAAAAACTTGTTAGCTAACAAAGTGCTCTGCATGCTTATGGAGCAAAATTAACATTGAGACGTCAGTGTAATTTTGTTGACAGGTTTTACAAATAAGTAGTTTACTAGTAGCTATATACTGTAGCCTAGTGGTAAATTCATAATACCAGAAGGAAAGGCATGCTGCAGAGTATTCATTAAAAACAATTGGCAAATCTGGATATTTTAAAAGGTGACATTTTCTGTTTCACTCTGCAGTCTTAAGCTGATAAATATTTGATAATAAAAAGCTCATTTTTATATACATACGGGTTTGGTGTGAACACAAATGAAGAAAGTTAATGCTTGATAGTAGTAGATTCTGTATATTTTCTTTCAAATATATTTAATTCAATTTGATTCAGATTTATTATATAGCATTTTTTAATAACAGATATTGTCACAAAGCAGCTTTACAGAAATCCTTACAGAAATGACAGAATATAGTCACTACAACCTTGCAGGCCCATGGTGTACCTGACTGAGCAGGTTTAGTGGGAAGCGAGCAAGTGCCTGCTCTGATTTATATTTTTGTCTGCTCTTTGTAATACCACATGTCTTCCACTCCTTTTAAACAACACTCGTAAGCTGATTTGATATTTTAATGCTTTAGTGCCCCTGCTTTCAAAGTAGTGCTCAGTTCTGAAAAATCTGTATTGCAAAATATCCTAACAAATTATGTGCATCATCTTTTAACATCATTTTTAGGTTTCAGTGTAATCTTTCATGTCAGGTTTAGTCATAGCACGTACTTATTATGGTTAGATGTTAATTCTATTGCAATTTTATTTAAATGTTTTTTTTTTTTACTAAAATGGATTTTTATTTAAAAAGAGAGGGAGAGAATTTGATATTTCAAAAAAGCAAAAAGGCAGAAAAATATGAAAGCATTTTAAAAGAAATTAAAATTAATTCCTTACAATGGCCTTTTCTTTCCTAATAGATTTCTGATTCTTAGAATCTCACAATGATGTAGAATTGTATCATTAGTGTATGTATCATACGTATGTTCAGATTAATCTTTTATACTCAGAGAAATAGTTGACATCTTACTATATATCTATCTAGAGTTGTTTTTTTTTTTATTTACGTGCCAGTCACATTTATGGAAAAGTCTAATTTTAGTTATTGGGGCTTTGTAAGATTATTTTGAATGCTGAGTAAAGTGCAATGTTAATTTTTTTACGTTTCACTCCCACTATATATTTTTTACTCATAAATCATTATTTTGTACTATTTTCCCATCTCATTAATTCTTTGTCTTTTTTCTATAGTCCCTTCTGCTGGTTTTGTTTTGCTGTTTTTGTAAATCCTTGGGAGTCAGTTGTACGATTAGTTACTGCAGGGGAAATTCCAAACACTTGCCAGCCTCAGCCAGGCCCGACCTTTTGCTTTACTCATTATTCACAAAATTCCAAACTAGTTTCTCCCTCTGTTGTTTATTTTATTCTGCTTTCTTCCGTATATTTTTATTCTGGGCTAGCTATTTAGTTGTTCTGTTGTGCTCCTTTTTTCTGTGATTCCTTTCCTTTTTTTTCTTTTTTTTAAACAATTTTTACACATTACTTATTTTTTAAACAAACATATTTGACTCCATTGTGGAATTAGAAACATTACAGACATTTTATGAAAATTGCATTTTAAAAGAAAAGCTTGTATTGTCATATGAAAATAGGGTGTGGTCAAAAATGTTATTTTGGCCTAAACAGTAAGAGAATGTCTGGAATATCATATTGACATACATTGTTACGCTTGGATGAGCAGCTATAATGCCATGTATTTCATAAATTTCAGTAATTTCACCAGATTTCTCTTAAAAACAGTTGTACGCTATTAATATTCATGTAGCAACTGTTAACTGCACTTCGCACAGCCACGTGCAAGTGGCCTTCAGTCCACACTTGGATTAATATACAGTCTCTTTGTACTTATGATTCGTTCATGCTTATGTTTATAAGATACAAAAAGAAAGTTAAGACATTTAAAAGAAATAATACTCATCCTTGCCAGTGAAGCACTTCTGTATAGGAAGTAATTAGCAAAATGAGCATGCCAGTTGAAAGTAAACTAGTAAAAACATGAATAAGTGAATACTTATGGATATTTTCAATAACGTTTAACAACATGCAAACAAATGGAAAAACAGATGAGCTTACAATAACCAAACAAAATAGAGAATCTAAAAAAAATTCAGTCAAATAAACTAAAAAAAAAAAAGTCAAAATGAACATTATTTGTAGGATACATCCACAAAGCATGTTGCTTAGGCAAAAGACAAACTAAGGTTTCATTAAAAAGTAATAATAATAATAAAATGAAAGTAAATTAAGATTACAAATGTACTTTGTAATGTAAAAAAGGTAAGGATGCAAATTAGGAGATTGGACACAGGCTTTGTAGCACCAGTCATGTGACAGTGGTTGTTTTTTTTTTTTCCAACTTGAAACTATTATACATCCAATTGAAAGCATACGCAATAGATCACCCATAAATGAGGGGGCTGAGGCTCTGTGATTGTAAAGATAAAACAAGTGGGTTCTCCATGTTGTTAAATCAGGTGGTTCGGTCCTCTGAGGATGAGATTAGCCGAGACAGCTACAGCTGGACTGGAAATACATCCATAGTCTGTTTGCCACATGGAGTAAGCAAAGTAGAGAAGGTTCTAAAAGATGCTGTGTACGTGTTAAAAAAATAAATAAAAACCACAAGCACATTATGGTATAAAATTGGAACCAAGGTTTCTGAAAACCACTGTTCTAAAACTGCCATGTTCTGTACTTAACACGGTAGATACTTGGATGTAATTGTATGGCAGGCTGAGAAAACCCTTCACGTGGCCATATCTGGACATTATCTACTGTACTATACATACAGTATTGTCTTAGACACCCTATTTTTTTATATGAATCTTAGATGTTTAATATCTTCTGCATTATTGCATTAGTAAAAAAGAGCAATTTTTAGATTCACAAACTTTTAAATTACAAAAGATTTATTTTTTCCAGAAAAAAACTTTGTATGTCACTAAAGAAAGCAACAGTCTCTAAAAGACAAAGTCTCCAAAAGACTTATGGCAGGTTCTCCAAGATGCTCATAAAGTGTTCTCATAAACCTGCATGACATGTACCTGAGACTACTGCTGCATTTTTAAAGGCAAACATTCATCACGCCAAGTATTGATTTTGTTTACTTTATTGCATTTTACTGATCTACAGATGTTTTTATGTAGAAAATGTTTAATTTCAATATTTCTGAAGGCATATTTGCTTTAAAGACTTTCTTTTGTACAGTACTGTATATTTCTTAAAACTACATGTTTTCCTGGCCTATAATAGTTATTCTACTTGCACAGATCTCAATCAAAAGCATAGTTCTATCATTTTAAATTCTGGATGAGGTGAAAAGGCGAAATTTCAAGCATTTTAAAGATTACACTCCAGTTCTCCTGAGAGACACCAACACACTGATTATCTAAAAGCAACTTCTGTAGATTTAACCTGCATTTAATTTTAATATGTGATAAATAAGATAGGCAAATTCAATAAAAGACCATGAAAACTGTCAATCTTTATAGCAGCCTTTATTTTTAGAAGACTGACTGGTTGCCTTAGTCCCACTCATCCAGCAGTTATGTGATGTTTATTAATAATGCCCTTTACTTTATATTAAAAGTGTTCATCTTTATAGGTTATTAGAAATTGTTAAATTTGGACCATTTATTTTAAGAGTCCTTGATGACTATGTTCTCATCTCTATATTATCTCAGTTGCAATTATTAGACTGATTTAATATTATCCTGAGCTGACCGGCTATGAAAAGCAAACACCTCAGCTACTTCTACATTTGTAACATGAACTACTTAAAAACAACATCATCGCTGTTCATTCTTAAAATAATTGTTGATTAATTCAGTGAATTCTGTTCTGTTAGCTAAATTTCTTGTCTTTTTATTAGGCCAATTAAAACAATTAAATTTAAACCTTGTGTAAGCGCTCTTCTTCGTTTTGATGATGATGTAACGGCACAGGAGCATTGCAGGCATTTTGACAGCCGATATCTGATTACAGAATGAAATGATTAGGCTTATGTACGTTGTATGTATGTTGTGCTGTCCTACAACATGATCAAAGCGTGACGCTGATTGTGTGAGTAAATCACACTTAGCTAGCATGGCATCTTTAGACAGATTGGACTGCTGTGTTTGTTAACCTGGCTGCTTACCGAGCATGATCTCTGCAGACAGAAAGCCAAGGCAAAGCTACAAAGTAGCATAAATAAAAAAAAACTCCCCATTGTTTTATAAAATATATTTGTGTTTTCTCAAAATAGACATGTCAAAATATACTATTGGAAATAAAACTAAATATTGGTCAAAATGTGATTTTTCGTCATTTTTGGCTTTTTCCCCAGAATGCAGCCACACTGACATCTAACAGGTTAATGTACATGAAAATACAATTAACTCCAACACTGGATGATAAATAAAAACATTTCCATGATGTTTTGGTAAAGTATACTTGTGCTTCCTTAAACTAGAGATGTCAAATTATATTATTGGAAGAAAAACTAAATTTTGGTCAAAATATGTTTTTTCGTCATTTTGACGAAACTGAGCAGGAGGAGAAAGCAACATACTAGACCTGTATGATTCTTCTACAATATCTGATTCTATCTGACCTTGGAGATAACAAATTGATGAGTAGAGAAGGTCACCACTAGTTCCTTGATTATCTTCACCAACCACCAGTTACGACAATACTTAATAATTCCTCAACACATTCTCACATGCTGCTTGTAAGACAGATTGGAACTGGGCCTGGGTGTATTGGAATATTAGAGATTAGATTTATTTAAAAAATTGAATGGTACTTACTATTGATTATTTAAAGCTATCTGTGTTTCAGCCTTCTTGGAATCTTTTCTTTGAGGTCTCAGTAAAAAAAAAATACTGTAGTCATTTTTCTCAAAAGCTAAAACCTTGGAGGATGCTACTGCTGGCATGAGAGTCAATTAGAGTTATGCAATGCAGCTTTTATCTGTGTGAATAATTGTAGCACAGCAACTTGAATAAGAACTAGATTCTAGACTTTGGATTATACATCAGGCATCAATCATGCGTATATCATAATTTACTTAGTGGTGGCAATGTAGTGATATACTTTGTCTTTCTTTTCTTTTCTTTTCTTTTTTTTTTTATTCTGGGAGAGACATGCCTGCAGACACAAACCCGTAGATCCGAACTTGTGGTGACTTTCCACACAAGCTTGTATCTATAGGTATCTGTCTGTCGGGCCTTCACAACTGCCTCACTTGCCAATTCAGTCTTGTCTTTACTAAAGGTTTTGGCCGTAACCTTTATGGCAACCTGAAACACAGATTTACAGTCTTATTTGAAGTTTGGAGAATGTCAGGTTTAACATTTTCCATAACGGGTTGCCTTAGCATTGGAGCAGTTTTGCTGGTGGTATATATTTTGTGAGCAGGATGCAGTTATGGCTATGCCAGCTTTCAGTCTGACATTACACCCTGACAGTCAGATTGTTTCTCTTGTTGGACCCATGGACCTTTACTTAGCTCCACCCCTCAGAGTTTCTTCCATGCTCCCCAGGCTGAGGTAGTAGGTTGTATAGTTTAGAGTTATATCATGGGAGATAACTGTACAACCTCCTAGCTTTCCCTGAGGTACGCATGCTCCAACCACATCCTAAACTAAATATATACATGGTGCCACAGAATAACTAATGTTGTATGGTGGGGTAAAACTGCCAGCAAACTAAAGATGTCTACAACTTACAACAATATTTACATGGAGAAAGTTATGTGTATTCAGAGATGGGTTATGCACGTGCTGAAGTTGATTTTCTGAGAGGGCCATTCAGATTATGCAGATCACCTGTTTGTATTTCACACATCCAAGGTTGCCAGACTTTTCTTTAGTAGAAATATCTAAGATGTTTTCAACAGCAACTAGACCATTCCATAAAATACAAGCACTTGCTTTTAATCCAGAAAACAATTGCGGGATAGACAATGCAGACTGAAGAATCAGACAGCAATTTTTTTTCTTTGTTGTCAAGTGTAATGTACTGGAACATAAAAGCAAGAGACAATTTAAAAATTAAAAACAAAATGAAATATAACTGTGAAGATTGCAAGAACTGAAATTAACATCTAATAGCATGGCTAGTATATTGCCAATATTTTGGTGCATGAACAGTTGTAGTTGTAATTATCACATTATCACTGTAAATGTGGTTTAATTTAATAATATGGATTCCACCCTCAGTGCTTGGCAGCTTATAAAATGGCACTGGTCTGGAAATAGCACTGGAATCAGCACATATTATTTTGCTTTTTTTAATTTTTTTTTTTATTGTGCATCAACAATAAATTGTGCATAAAACTTAATGAGCCACGAGATACTAAATCGAGGTCATGATATTGTAATGTGCAGGATGGAGGCTATATTATCATGTTTTTAGTTTGCTATTTAAGATGTGGAATTAAGCAAATAAAGTCAGTGCTTTTGTTCATTCATCATGCACTCCTGTAAAGAAAACATGCCCATAGTTTGAAGGATATGCTTACTAAGCACTCTGCTACACTTCCGGCTCTCAATAGTTAAAAATTTCAGTCCTCCAGATGATCATTGTCTCCCATTAAGTTACTGTCTCCGCCGATGTCCTTCATGAGGAGAAAAAAAAAACTTTTTTTGGAATTAATAATAAATTTTATGTACTTATAATAATAAAAATTAATAATAAATTTTATGTACTTATAAATGATCTCAAATGGCATTCAAAAACATCTTTTTCATTGGTATTTATAGCCCAAAAGTGATTAAATGAAAAGCAGTACTAGGTTAAAAACCATTGTTTCTAATTTAGTGTTAATGATAACAGTATGTTGAAACATGCAGACATTTCAACTGGACAAAACAAAGCTGTGGCACTGTTAAACATGTTGAAATGAATGTGTACAGTAATGCTTTGATCATTGTCTGCTTTTTTCATTTTAACTTTCTTGTTAACTTGCTTAACCATCTCAAAGAATGGTTGAGTTTCCCGTTACAAATTTCTCAAAGTAGTGTCACCATACCAAGAAATGCATCACCCTAGTGTTACCATACCAAGAGGTGATAAAGCCCTGAGGATCATAAATAGCTCTGTTGTTATCTTATGTGCATCTCTCCATTGTCAGACTGGATTGTTTCTGACAAAATAAGCTTTGGTCAAAGAAACACACCGAACATAATGGATAAGTTATATATTGAATCAAATAAACATAAAGGTAATGACAATAAATATATAATCCATAGACACCATATGAGCATCACACTCTTGCATAGGTCCTGAATTGAATTAAAATATTTACATTCTAGATTACATTCTCAATTCTTTCTCCTTGTGAGTAGCACATGCAGTGTGTAATCCATCACCATTTAGCAGTGATATGATGCTTTGCCACATCTGATCATAAAATTGGTCTCACAAGAGGGAGCTACTGTACTTGGCTAGACTAGCAGAAAGATGCTGTGTTCTTGGCACAGGTGTGCCATGTGAGACATGCTGTTTAGGGTTGCACATTTTCCCAGAAGCTGGCCATCTCCATATCCAGGGATTTTCTGCGGCTCTCCCAGGAATCACAAGGAATCCCATCAACTCCATAAGCAGTATTTTTATTTCTAAAGCTGCCATTAAAATATTATGAAGCTATAGCGTGAGCCAGGTGAAGGGATGTCCTAATACGTTACAGGAATGGGATGTCATGACAAGACATATCTTACTTACTCTTTGAAATAGATTTTAAGGTTGCTATTTTCTGCTTTGTTATCAATATGCATAAGTTTGTCTTGAATTCAAATTTAATTTTTCCACAATAAAAAAAGCACCGCAAACTGACACACATTCAGTAATAATAATGATAATAATAATAATAATAATAAAATTTAAAAAAATTAGATTAAAAGCTTCTCATATAAACTAGGTAATATATTCATACGATCTGTGTGATCATTTAGCACAAATAAAATCTAATTCACATTAATATTTGTTTTCAGATAAATAAATGTTAATGCAATCTTTTTGGGGATTTTTTTAATCACTGCTAAAAATAAAAAGTATTCTCACACTCACAAATGATTAAATAATTAAACAAGCTTGTCCTGCTATGAAGAGGCGGAACTGTCTCCCTCTTTGAGGAAACTTGAAGATGTTTTCAAGTTTGAGAATGTTTACTGGTTTCTAGATAAATCTCTCTCTCTCTCTCTCTCTCTCTCTCTCTCTATATATATATATATATATATATATATATATATATATATATATATATATATATATATATATATTTTTTTTTTTTTTTTTTTTTTTTTTTTTTTTAAATCTGGCTGCTTTCAACTGGTTCAAAATGATTCTGGACTACATGCTCTTGTCATGATTACTTCCAGGTGAGAATACCAGATGCCAGACATTTTTTTTTGCACGAATCTAGTGGGTGTTGGAGAAAAGGTTCCAAACTACTGTCTTGCAACAATGAAACCGCAACTCTGGCATTCTTACAAATCCCATCATCCGTGTTTACATACACGCATATGTCAAATTAAATTTGTGTGCTTGCAAACAGCTGTCTTTCAGCTGAAATACATCACAAACAGCACAAATTATGGACTTCTGCTGTGTTATCAAAAATAGAATCAACAGCTTTTGGCTCTGATTTTTGTTTTTTTCGTAGATTGAATAGCTAACACACTAACAATATTTAACTTGTTTCAAAGTGTAAAATACTAATATATCAAGTGTCAAGTCATATTCTTTAACACATTTTATTATGTTAGACTAAATGTTATGTAAATACTAATATCCATGTCATTTGTCTGTGTTTTTTCAATGGGATATTAAAAAAGGAAGCATGTAGTGCTTCATGATATGAATGAAATGATCTTGCTATGTATTATGATATCTTGCTGTGTATATGGGATATAAGTTTGCTTTTACGCAGCTCTGACAGTAGTCCTGGCTGCGAGACATGTCACAGGTTTATATTAATGCATTTGTTTTAATACGTTTTCATTTCTGTAGTATCAGCACATTGACAGGGACTTGTATGGCAGACACTCATATAATTTAAACTTAACAATGAATGTAAAGGAGCAAAAGTGTTGTTATTTAACAGTGAAAAACATTTTACAGTTTGTGAAGGACTTCAGTCAGCATCAGAGCTTTGATGATTTGACTATTCAGCACGTTTTACACAATGGGAAAGTCTTCTGGATAGAGATTTCTAAATTGTGATACCTTAATTACATGACAAGCTGTATTTATTACCTTCAATAGAAAGACAAAAAAAAAAAAAAAAAAAAAAAAAAAACAATGGCTGGTGCGGAAACAGGGCCTGAAATGTTTTGCAGACATTTCACATTAAATGTAACTATATTACAACATGCTGTTCCTTGATAAATAAAAATTGGAATCTTTGTCAAATTGTTTAAGAGAAATAAAACACTTTGGGGTGGTAACATTAACTCCAGTAATATCACACCACCTCGTCATTGATTATTTTCCTATAACAGAATGCCCTGTCATGTTTTATTCCTTACATATTCAAAAATGGCTATGCATTATTTCGACTATTTATTTCTGGGTGTGGCATTTATATGACTTCAGGTACTCCCTTGGCAAAGGGAAGCACAATTTTAAGAAGAGATGTTGTTAGAATGAACATTATGAAAAGGTCTGGGTAGGCATGATGATACAGTATCCTATCATATTAGTTAAGAATTCATGTACTGTATGCATCAGTGGCTCAGGATAGTGACATTTTTGTAATGATTTGCAGGTAGATTTCTGTTGCTATTTTGGGGACAATTAAAAGGATAATTGGCATAAGCTACGTCAAATGTGTTTTCTGTCATTTTGTGCATTTTTTGGTGTTTGTGGAAGGCTAAGGAAAATAGAGCAGTCTACAACATACCATTTTATTGGCTAACTCCTTCTTGTGATGGCAATACATTTGGCAACTCTGGTATTTACATTATTTTGAAATTATTCTACTGGCCACGAAAATAGCAACGCTACAAGTTTTACAACCCATGAAATTAGCAATACAGCAATATTATACCAGTAAGTTACACTTGCACCTGCAAGAAAATCGAGCGCCAAGACAATGTCTATTTGTCAGTCCATTATGAGAACTCTGGGAAAAGTCTGTTCCTTAAACGTCCCTACTGGGGCTTGAACTGGCTCTATTGGGGCTTAATTAGCTTAACTCACACTGAAAACATGATAGAAACCTTCTTTTTTTTTTCAACAGAACAGCTCTGAGTCTTCTCCTGTAAAGATTGATGCGATTGGAGAATACAGAGCAAGCAATCTGAGACGAATCCTCGCTTTTGTTTCAGTGCAAAGAGTTTCGATGACATGGTATATTTATCCAAAGTAAATGCTTGGAAAGAATAATGCATCAATAAATATTGTTTATATAGGTTTTATATTGTGTTATCGGTCCATTTTACAATTCATGGTCGAAAAAATTCCAGGTCCAGAGTAAGCTAGGGTTCATGTTCTCAAAATAATGGCTCCAGATAAATCCTTGTTAGACTGTAGCTGGTACATTCTGGTCTCAGTTCACATTATCTGTGAAGTCTGAACAGGTAGAGATAGAGTTAATTCATCAGTGTGGGAGTAATAGTATTCATAGAAGGGGATAAAAATCCCCCTGGATCAAGCTGGAAGTTTGTAATGACTGTAAATAGGGTGTGTCAAGCTTAATGAGATGCTTAAGCTGAGGCATGAAAGCTTGTGGTTGATTGCTAATATAGTATAAACACGTGTTTGATTTCAGAAGAGAACCACAGACTGTAGAACAAAGGCATAGCATGTGATGGTCAAATACATTCTGAAACTCCAAATGTTGCCCCTGCTTATTTATAATTCACTGTCCAAAGTAGTGCCAACAGAGAAAATCAGCTTAACATCGCATGTTTAATAAGATTTTTTATTAACGTATGTTGACACTCATTTTTGCAAATATATATTTTGACTAAATTACATACACATTATACCAGAACAGTTTTTTAGTTAATTGCAGGTTCTTGACAATGTTTCTCTACTACAATTTATTTGTGATGCAGTTACATCATTTGACCCTTTTAGTTATTTATTGAAATTAAGTTACAAATGATTAATATTAGAATGATGAATATGAATAAAAACAAAGTCAGCCAAGTTTCCATTGTAGTTGTTCCTCCTTTAAGAGCAACATAATTCACATTTAACACACAATTTAAGTGTAGGGTGAATTCAGAAACGTTGGCAAAATTTTTGAATTTCTGCGCTAAGTTCTCTTTACGTTAATTAAAAAAATAATAAACGAACACATCTCACATTTCTGAAATCCTCAAGGAGGATTACCTACATGTTGATTACCTACATGTGAAGCAAAAATCGTTATTATCCTATTCTAAAGAAGCATTACCATTTTGTCAAAAATGATTCATTATTTATTTATTTAATTAAATGTTTGGTAATTTTGGACACATTTTCTCCGGGTTGTAGCATATTTATTCATGACGTGATTAAATCACGTAACAGAATTTGAAAGAAAAATCTCCAAATTCATGAACAACATATTCTGGTACTGTATTATATTGTATAAGTAAACTAACTACATATTAAGTAATTAATAATTTAATATTTAAATATTAAATTACTTAATAATTTAAATAAAGTAATTTAAATAGAAAGTAATTTAATTCATTTCTTACAGCAATAACAAGAAAGAGGGCTTAGAAAATCTTCAATATTTTCCAAATTCATGACCACTCTTTTCTAAAATTCAAAATCAAGTAAACATCACGGTAGAAAAACACTACTAAAAGGTAAGTAACATTGTATAATTTATTTCCTGCAGTAGGACCATACAACATTGGCATCAATCTCTAAATATCTCTGAACACTACTTTTCTCTCACTGTTTTTTTGCAACTCTGCCTGTCTCCATGTGCCACTCTACTGTGCAATAAATGTATGAGAGTTAGCGTTGGTTTATAAGAGGGCGAGACTGAGTAGGTTAATGAAAACTCCTTTTTAAGGCTGTCCCAATTAACCTGAACCATGCTGGTCTGTCTCAAATTACCAAACCACAATTAAATTACAAATATATGTATGTAAAATTTGAACTTTACTGTACATATATATATATATATATAGAGAGAGAGAGAGAGAGAGAGAGATAGATAGATAGATAGATGCATCATAAATATGTATATTAGTCATGACAGTTTTATTTAAAAAAAAAAAAATCTAGTCAAAGCATATGTCATTTTTCGCACCCGAAGATTTTTGAGGTCAACTTCCTGTTTGATCCTCACCACACCCCCTTATATGATGTTGCATGAATGATATCTTGTTATTTCTATCAAGCAGTTCCACTGCAAGGGATATAGTAACATAAAATTTGACTTGAGGCTAGAAAACAAAAGCTGCCGAGTTGTACTTTGCCAGTTTACCTGAATTAACCCTACTTAGTAGTAGATTTTATTCCAGTAATTACAGACTGGAAGTGATTGTCACTTAGGTCTTGCTTGCTGGAGGATAACTGTCCTTCTGACTCAGTTAGAGAGCAATAGACTGCCCTCCAGTGGTGTAACATTACAACTTCACACCGCTGTCCATGCATTCTGATCCAGCAGAAATGGTCGGTCACTACGCCAGTTTGTCTTGGTTCTATAATCTGATATTACTATAATGTTAAATTACTGCGTGAAGAGCCTTTTTTCCCCTCTGACTTGGCTACTCTGTTAAATCATCAGTGTGTGTCTGCGTGTAATTGTTTGTTCTTGAGTGTATGCAGTTACTTTAGGTGTCTACAAAGGTATTGTGTGCTGTCTAACATCAACCACAAAGCACTAATCCAATGCAGACTGGAGTGGAGCAATATTCTCTCTGGGGTTTTTTTTTCAGTGTAACAAAAAGAGATGTGAAACAAAACCTTTCAACTTGCTTTCTTTCTGCCACAGTCTACTGGTTCCCCTGCCTGGAACATTTTCAGTCAGCTGCAATGATCTTACAGTCATGTCATGTTAATGTCAGTCGTATGTCTTTGCAGATGGTAATTATGAGATTTGAGACGATGCCGTACTGTAAAAATTGTCTATAGGGCAAATGATGCTGACAAAATGATTACCAGTCTCTTAGAAGTTACTGAATATCTCTCGACATCACTGATTGAAATCTGCTCATTTTTATTTAATCTGTGTCATTACCATGAGTAATACTATAATTAATACTATGTAATTGTGCTGTAATTACTCAGACTAAGAGCTCTCTAAGGATAACACTGAAGTTCTTTAAGATGTAATGTACCTTCTTATACATGCATAGTCACTTTGTACAACTGAAAATTCCACAGTCTTTACAGTGATGTAATCATTTATTGTGATGTACAGGTGAAACTGAAAGATATACACACTAATACATAGATTCAAGTGTTTAAAGGATGGAGAGCTTTTCCCTCTCTCTCCAGTTCTTTCCATGAACAACAGCAGAACCTCAGGCCGATGTCCTCGCACACCAGTTTTTTTCTCTCGTTCATGTATGTTTGATATGACAGCTGTCAATCACATCAATTCCTGACCCACATGCTTGGTGTCTTCCACACTTGAAAAACGAGCTCCATATACACACATGCTGATGTGTGCACTAAATCAAGCCCCTGGATGCTTCTTCAATTGCTATCACTTTTGTTTCAGTACAGAGAGTTTAGATGGGATGCAACGTCCTTGTTGGATTTTTTTTTTTTCAAGCTGCAGCGGCATGCACATGTGTGTGCGGTGCATGATGGCCGCCGGTACTGTCAAAGGCAGTCTAATATTAGCGTCTGCCTGATGGCTGGCTGTATCTGGACGAGGAGAGAGGGTGATAAATGAGGATAGCAGTGGCGAGAAAGGGGGGCTGAGCTTGCAGCGAAGGGAGAAATTTTAAAAGGGAAACCGTCCGAGTCGTAAAGGTGAAGAGCGAGCAGGGATGTGCACGTTGTTTTCTAACAAAGATGACAAAATGTGTGTCATTGTAGTCACTGACAATTTGAAATCGAAGCCAAGACGGAATGAGGAAAATGAAAGAATGTGCAAAAAATACAAAAAGGAAGAAGGAAGTGTGTTATAGGAATTTCTTCCTCTTTTTTTTCCGTCAGATACAGTGTCACTGATTTACGCCTGTGTACTGTTGTATGTCAGCATTCCCCCTTCCCCTCGTCCCTCCTCCCCATCATCCCTGGCAGCTCTCTCCCCCCTCTCTCAGCCCAAGCCTGGGGGAACCAGTGGAGATTAAATGTAGCCTCTATAAGCCAAGCACATCATGTAGCTATGTTTATAGGACCAGCTCTCTCTCTTTCTCTTTCTCTTTTTCTTTGACTCTCGTTTTAAACCTGTCTGACTGGGTATCCATGAGATGTAGAACAGAGAGGGACAAGCTGAGTATCTCCCAAGATATAGGTTGAAATAAGTCGGTAATAGGTTGAGTGGCCGAATTAAAAGAAACAAATGGATAAGAGCAAAGCGGAAGACTTTCTCAACCCCCTCCTTTCCCTTCCTCTCTGTCTCTCTCTAGCTCTTTCTGGCTCTGGGGTTGATATGGCATAGAGGTGGGCCTCTGCCTTTAACTAATCACAGCTGTGAGAGCAAATGTATGGATGATACTACTTTACTCCCTCTCTATTTCCCTAATTTTTTTTCCGTCCTGCCACTCAACATGGATTTATAAATGCAGGACTGGGGGGATGTCATGCTTTTCCTCCTGCACCCCCCACCCCTTCAGTTTTGCTCAGAGAGAGATGGAATGAGAGGAAAAGTGTGCGCACGGCGGGAAAGAGAGAGAGGGAGAAAGAGAGAGAGAGAGAGAGAGAGAGAAAGCGCATGTGTGTGTGTGTGTGTGTGAGAGAGAGAGCTTTGTGTGTGTGTGTGTGTGTGTGTGTGTGTGTGAGAGAGAGAGAGAGAGAGAGAGAGAGGGAGGGAGAAATGTAAGACAGATACAGAGAATGAAAGAGAAGAAGGGGGTGTGGAGAGTGGAGCAGAAGCAGCACAGTGCACTGATGCCTGTGCCTCTTTTCAGTCGCCTCGTCCGCAGCTTTTTCTCATCAGGGAGATTTGCGCTTTCCTTTTTGGTTTTCTCTGGCTCTGAAACCGGGGATATACGCCTACATGGAGCCGCCGTAGCTAATCAGCTCTGGACCAGTGAGGTGAAGTGACCGAGTGAAAGTGTGTGTGTGCGTGCGTGCGTGTGTGTGAGTGTGTGTGTGTGTGTGGCTGGCTGCATGCGCGCTCACCCCCCCACCCCCCACCCCCCCGAGATCCAGTAGACTGGTATGATTTGCTGGTGTTGTGGCCCTGGCTGTTGGCTGGCAGTCGCAGTTCCTCTCGGGCTCGCCTCCTCCCCACACGCTTTTTCCAACCTGCATGCTTCCGACAGTGCTGTGATCGTCATCACCATTGTCATCGACCCACCTGGCTTTTCTCGTTGCCTTGGAGTGTGGGATGGGAGCTGGGCTTCGATCTCGCCGCCAACCTGTTCCCTCGTTTGTTCGGCTGCGCCATGCCGCTCGTTCCACGCTTCCTTTTATCACCCGCCCATTCAAGCATGTATATTCATCAGCGCTCTCGCTCTGAAGAAATTTTGAAATCTAAGATGTCTATTTCTCTTTCTGTTTCTCCTCTTATCTCATCTTACTCTCATTTTCCCGCTTCCTCTCACTCCGTCTTTCTTTTGTCCAGCAGGCTACGGGAGAAAGCGGTCAGCTGTATCCTTATCCTTAACAAAACCTGGGTAAGTTCCTCAAAATATATTTTTTTCCTCCCTTCCTCTCTTGCTTCCTACCTTCTCTCTTCAGTATCTGATAGTGCCGTAATTACCTTAATTTAAAAATGGCCTGTGGTGGCTTCGTTCATCTTCATCTAGCCAGGTCACATCTGTGCTCAGGAACTCTTTGTATGCTTGACGTAACTAACCTCCTTTGTTTCAAATTGTGAGCTACTTTAATATGTGTGTCTAATGCTTTAGTCTGTCGTTCAGAGTAATTAATGCAAGAGCAGAGTATGGGAAGCAGGAGTATGACTTGGCGCCAGAGTTTCAGGGGTATTATGCCTATAAGTGTGTGAGTGCTTGTGAGAAGAGCTTATTGATGGGACGACTAAGTTTACCTGTGAGGACATTTTTTCAAAGTGGTATAGAATGGCATCGGGGCCGGGGGGCGAAAGAGAGAGAGCGAGAGCGAGAATGAGAGAGTGAGAGCGAGAGAGAGAGAGAGAGAGAGAGAGAGACAGAGACAGAGAGTTGGGGGAGGGGGGAGGTGTCAGTGTTGTGTCTGGCTGAAGGTTGCACTTGTTGTGTGTCACAGGAGGGGGTGGGGGGAGGGGTGAATGCTATAATTCTATAAGAAGGGCAATTTTATTTTTATGATTGTTATTGCTGTTGCTGCTGTTATTTTAAATTGGAGGTATAATGAGATGGGGTTCATTTTGTTCAGTCTTCTTGTCGGCCAGCTCGACCCTCTGTGTACACTTTAAGGATGATGCTTTTGTTTTGATGTCGTTGCAGGTTTGCTGCGTGCCCAGAGCAGAGACAGATTTTGACCATGTGCCTCTCGCAATCCCTGAGACCCTAACTTGTGACGTTTTGCTGTTCTGTGCACGGGTTAGGCTCTTGGGAGCTGGGAGGGGTACTCCATCATCCTAGCACTGTGGGAGACAAAGCCATTTTAAAGCCAAATCAACAGTGAAATGAATCCACAGTGAAGGAAAAAAAAAGGATATAAGCTAGCCAGGGGTATGAAGAGAAGATGGCTTTTTTGGAAGGGGGAGGGATAATGGAATGCTGGCATCAGGGGTCATGTGACACATTTGTGGTTCGAATCAGCTGAGGCTTCATTGTGAGAGGAGTTATGAGAGGAGGATTCCTTTCCAATGCACAACCGCGAGGAGCAAATGAGCAGTCATGTATGGTTTCTCTTCAGTGAGGCCATACTGTATGAGTGTCTTTGTCTTCTCCGAGCTGGCTTGTCCTTGCCTAATGATTTGAGAGCAGCACAAAGTACTGGTGAGAGCGTGACGCTTACGGCTCGGTACACTTGTGTTTGACCTCAGTGAGAGTCCTCAACCTTGTGCTCTGAAGACATGAACCCACTCTCTCTTCAGCCTGCTGATTGTGTGTGTGTCTGAGTGCGTGTGTGTGTGTGTGTGTGAGTGAGTGCACCATGGCTGCATGACATAGCTTTAGTAAGTAGCACTGCTGTGCAGTTTGTTGTAAGTCAGTGATGATGGGTGCCATTATTTTTCGGTTCGTGAAAAATCTGACACGCTCCTGAGACGTATTAGGGCAGCTTTGGCTTCTCCGAAGCAGGAACACAAAATGATACAGCTCAAGAGAATATAACATAGTAAAGGCATAGTACCAACAAAGCACTCTTAATATATCTGGCATATTGATAAACAATCAGGCACAAGAGGCTTATTGATAGTGGATTTCTTTGTGCTGATGTTTCCATTATCCATGTTACTCAGACACTGAATGTCCTCTCGTCTAGGTCATAGCTGACTGACTCCTCTTTAAAATGGCACCTCACACCTAATGGAATAGAGTGACAAGGAAAAATTTATATAAAATAAAAAGCTGGGTGTGTGTGTGTGTAGGGTTTCATGGGCAGAGGCGCATTGCGGTGTGGGCAGCAGCTACATCCTAATGTATGTCGAGCATAGTGCCATCACACTCACCGGCCAGCCTCCCTCTTTTAAGCATCACCGAACCAAAAGATATGGCTAAGATAACACAGCCACTCATGTTGCCATTTCACAGGGATGATGCTGTCCATCAGCGGTGAGGCACTTTGTCTGGACGCTTGTCCAGGTAGCCGCACTCGTAAGAGGATTTGTCTGGTACACTCTGCTTAGATTGCTTTCTGGATTTTCTAATGAAAATGACCAAGCCTCTGTTGCTGGGATTTTTAATTTTTCTTTGTGTGTATGTGTGTGTGTATGTATGTGTGTGTGTGTGTGTGTGTGTGTGTGTGTCAGTATGGGCTTTGCCCCTGTCTCTGCAGTGCTTTGGTATCTGAGCTGCAGCTCTATTGTTTGCTCCTCATGCTGCACTCCTTTGGCACAGGGGCAGCCTCAGAGAGGCTCGGCTAGTTTTAAGGTGGACCAGACATAGGGACAGGAGCCCGGCCCAAGCATTTAAGGTGGAGCAGCGAAGTCGGGCAGGGCCAGGTGCTTAGAACAAAGGCTGCTGCAGTGAGGGAAGCTGTGCAGGTAGAGTGACAGAGACAGATCCACAGTGGGTGACGCCCATGGCTAGGAAGCTCCAAGCCGTCTCCTACATACAAACACACAAGTACGCATATACACACACGTTTTCTCACAGACTTCTAACCAACATTGATCTGTCAGGTATCTGAAATTGAGTTTAGACCCCAGATCTGGTCTCACCTTCCTGCAAAGCTTTTATATAGATCGCGTTGTAGAGATGCTGTTTTATCCGCCACAAACACAAAAATGACACATTTGATAAAATATCTTGTTTCTCAGAATGCATGTAGGTCTCATGAGGAGTTCCAGCATTAGTTTATTAGGATTGTTTTTCATTCTTGGCGATCGAGCTTCACTATGAGATCGAGCCTGTTCTGATGCAAACAGCCGTCTGGAGCTTTCTCTGAATTCCTGTGTAGGTAAATGAGACAAGATGGCGCTGAAGCACGTGGTGCTGCTCTGAACCCAAATCCTGCAGTGTTTCTTTCACTCTCTATTCTTTCAGCAGATGCAGTAGATAAGGGCTGGGTGTTATTATAATGTTGTGATATCACTATCCATTGTTACTCACAGTATTGAGCCAGTTGATGCTATAGTCGTTTCTCTCTTTTCTTTTTTAATATGGAACCACTGATTTGCTGATTGACACTCAATATTATGACACACACCAAGCATCATGAAATTGTCTTCAACTCTCTTGATATGATCATTTTTTCTCTATCACCTTCTACAGTTTCAGATTTCAGCCTTGAAATGTAGTCGGAATAACATGGCAGCAGGCTTGACAATATTTTTGGCAATATTTTTCTCAGCTTGGCGTTCTGGCACAAATAAATATAGAATGATCTTGACCCTCATGTTCTTCTGCTATTGAATTGATTGTTGAAATGGGTAATTAGTTTTTACGTTAATGTTAATTAGAAATGACTATTAATTTAAGTTCTCTATTTAAGACCAAGTACATTTAGACACACTCCTAGTCAAAATAAATGGGAGTTTACATCCAGCAGATGTCCTAAAGAACTATCTAGATATGGAATCTGTGAAAATAAAGCAGCAATCTATATTCTGCTATTCTGAATAATGCTAGGTCAAAAAAAAAAGCTTAATTTTTTGCCATCCATCAAGATTAGTCCTGCAAATCTGTTCACTTTGGCCGTGAATGCATATAAGTCGCTAGTATTCTTTTAGTGAGTCAAAGGCCTTTTCACTATTGTAACAACTGTACTATAGATTTATGAAATTGGAAGAATGGGTATATATCTGTGTTCAATAAAGAGGTGTGTGAATGAAAGAACTAAAACCTGTTCAAACAAACACACACACACACAAACACACACACTGACCCAACTGCCCTCTCGCTAAACAAGGCCTCTAAGATCAGAGGCTGGGTTTGAGGAGCTTAAACTTGACTCCTACACACCAAACCCGATTAACCAGCGTGGGCCTAAACTAATTAGTTCAGGAGGGAAATGTCATCGGCGTATATCCAGAGCTTCTCTCTCAGCCATGGGTCCTGCCCAGCACTGGAATGCACACATCGGTCAGCTCTGTCATCCTCTCCCCTTGGCCTGGCCTCCTCACGCAGCACAGTATACTTCTTTCAGAGCGCTGAGGGCCATGGTGTTTTATGGGAAGACAGTGGAAATCCTCTACGAGATTGTGGGTGAGCGCCATGCGGCTCTTTGGCTCGTCTCACTGGCGCTGCTCGCTGATTGTACATTGCTTCCACACACGTTGTGACTGCTTGCCTGAGCCACACGTGCTGTTTGCTAACATTATATTAGCAAGGCATTAATTAAATATCTTACAGTTTGAGAGTGTACATGATGTTCCATCTGGTAGAGAGTGACTATATCTGAAGCTGCTTTAGTTTATGAATTAACAACACAGGTAGTGAAATGAGGACTGGATGCTGTATATAAGTGCTTTCAAAGTGGGGGTCTGTGAAGTACAGTCAGGGAGGTCTGTGATTTATTTTATTTTTTTTTTAATTGTTACAGTGTTGGAAATCACAACTGTCTATTATCAAAGTTTTTGTATTTGTTATTACATTGATATAGTTATTATGTTTGACTGGTTACATGAATTGTACGAGTTTAATCCAAACCTCAATAACTCAAAAAACAAGTAGGCCCACAAATAATATTAACCTGGACCTTGTGCATTTTGTCGCCAGAAATTTCATGAATAAAGCATTTAATGGCTGTAATAAATAGACAAAATATTATTGTACACATTTAAATAATAATAATCACATTTGAATAGTTGGATGTTTGCAAGGGTTTGCTAAACTTATTTTTACAGTTAAAGGTCGTGAACCCCTCAGTATATATAGTGCATGTACATTTCTTATTTATGGCAGACACTAGAATTATATATTTGCATATATTTTGCATTGTGATTGTAATTTGATGTTCCGTAAATGAAATAAAATTTCGTTAATGACACTAAAAGGCAAAGTCTGGTTTTCAGTCTGTTCCTCGTTTCACATCTAGCCTCCCCAGATTTGTTTTAGCCTGATTAATTTGTCATTAATATGCAGACTGTCAGTGTTCTCTCTGAAGACAGTCAGTCTGTAACTATAGTGATGCTGCTGTCAGTGCAGGCTGGGAGATTTGCATGACAGTGGCTGACAATCGCTTCTCAGCGGCTCGCCAGGAGCAGTTAGTGGAGCCAGGTCTCTAGATGGTGAGAAAAGGGTGTTGGCAGCTCTGTCTCTCACTCCATGTCTGGGTATGAGTCCATCTGTGTTTGTGTGTATGGCACAAAGCAACACTGAAATTCTGATGCTTGCACGTATCTAAGCACCTAAACGGCCTGTAATGCCTTTCAGACTGGTAGAGGTTCGCTGGCATCAGGTTTTAGGCATCACTACATCAACCATGTCATACATCGTTTTCTCATAATGTCATAGAATTGTCATTATTAAGATGTTTTAATGATTCGATAGCACATTTGAAAAGCTGTTGTGTATCCTGTAAAATAAGCATTTAAGATTGAAACATTGTTCCGTCACATGACTTTCGTATTTTCTTTTGTTCTTGTTGCCTTTCACAGGATTGATTAAACGTGACATTAAAAGAGAATATCTTGCTTATTTCTGACACTTCTTTATATCCTACTGGTTGGTTGTGCTGCAGTATGTAAATACGTTTCATTGTTTCATTTTATACAGTATAATAATTGCTACAGGTTTCTATCTGCCTATAATCTCAGTGTCTGCTCCTAATATATCACAACATTGTGTTATTTCCAAATTTCTAAATAATCATTGCACTGATTTAACAGCTTTTGTAGTTTGGCAGCACTACATTTTTGTGAAAGCTGTCAAAACATTTGAAATGTGCAACATGTTGATCATAGTGATTTTGTTCATTATATTGTGGAATGTGATTTTATGATTTTTATCATCTACTTTGATTATCTGCCCCCTGAGTTGAACTTGATTTTCCATATCCAAGCTTTGGATGCTTATATGATAATCTTAGATCTAAAGTAGCACTGGAGAAAATGGCAGCAGGTCCATTTGGTGGTGGTTAAGACTCACCTATGTTTGGCTCATCTATGTTATCTCTCTCACCTTCTGTCTCAAGATGAAGGAGGACAGGAAGTAATGGCTTCACATCGCAGAACAACATAACTGTCCTCCTGAAGTCTTCTGCAGAGAAATCAGATGTGATTGCAAAGCAAACTCCTCAGAAATCTGTTGTGATTTTTGTGTCACACATGATGTCTACATGAGTCCTTAACACTGGCTTGCAATAAATGCACATTTTTCTTTGTAATTTCTTTGTATATATCTCATGATATCTATAATGATCACAATACTATTATCTCCAGATATGGCAAATTATTTTTTAAAGGGAGTAGCATAATTTTATAGGGAAAAATATATAATCAGAGCTAATTGTATTTCTATATTGTCATAAGCTATTGAAGGGTAAAAATATTTTTTCTTTCAATATTTTTAAAAAAAATATCTAGAATTAAAAAAAATATCTAGCAAGTTATCTAATGCAATAATGTAATCCCTTTTGCAATACTATATCATTTGTAATCATGTAGAAAATCTGAATTTGTAAACAGGTTCTCTGATATACCAAAAACCTTGATATAGTGTTTAACAATTTTCATATCGTAAATTGTTCATATTGTTCCATCATTAATATCCCAAACCCTCAATATATCAGTGAAGTATTTCTTAAATCGTATTCTTCTTGTAAATGAAGTTGTTTCACCTGGTTCCTTGTTCTGATGGCAGTTCTGGCTGCTGTGTGGGATCGTGTTCTCTATTTCAGGTATGCTGTGAGGTTGTGTAAGTGTTCGAAAGACGGCTCAGTGACTTAGCCTGGTCTTAGCCTGCCATCTTACCGAGGAGAGCTTCTACAGATTACCCTCCAGCTGACAGCACAGAAAATAGCATCAGGCCCATTTCTGTCCTGTTTTTGTATCAGTCGTCTTCCTTCCTACTGATTCGCGTTCTCTCCCACTCAGCTGGTGTATGGCTGTCTCGTTATTTTATTTAATTTTTTTTTTTTTTTTTTAAATTTTGTTCATTTTGTGCTCTATCCAAATTCTGTCCTTACATGACTTTTGGCCTACTTACTGTAGTGCTGAGCTCTGGTGTGTGTGTGTGTGTGTGTGTGTGTGCGCGTGTGTGTGTGAGAGACTGCCTGCCTCACATGTTGTCTGACATTTTTTTGTCGAGAGATGGGCTGCAAACCTCCAAATCCACTCTTGGCTTGGCATCTCTTGCTGAGCTTTAGCGCAAATGTTTGTGCCGCCTAATGTTTTTAAGAGCAGCCAACAAATTTTACACACAAGAATACAAGAAATTTAACCATGTTTATGCTGGCAACATGGCATCATGCTTCTATTTAGTGCTCATTATAGACAATCCTTCATAGGAAAATGAATAAAATAGCTGTAAATCATGACGCTATATAATAGAAAATATAATCGAAAGTTAATTTTTGAAAGACCAATGAGTACTAAAGACTAACAAGCTATATGCAAGTCAGTATCATATATACCAATAATTGCCCTATGGCTAAATACCTTTCTGTTAGTGTTTCCCTTTGCACTCTCAGATCAAATGTGTTTTTGACCTAATGCACATCATTTACATTTACCTTAATGCATGTTGATGTGTACTGATGCCATAAAACATTTTAATGTTACACATAATAGGCAAGTAAATCTTCAGAATTGCTCTTACACATTTGAAGGTGTGTTTAAAAATTCCTGAAGGGTGATGTTAAACAGCGGCTGGGTGGCAGTCTGAAAGTTGAGGTAAAGCCTGGACAGTTCTATAGCAGATGAGTGTTAGATTTTCAGGCCTGCTACAGTAATAACTCCATAAGGCCACTTTATGTTTAAACCCAGTGACCCTGCACAGGCATGGCATGCCTGTCTGCCTGTAATGAGCCCCTTCTAGGGGCTGGATATAGGGGCTCCACTTAAACTCTTTCTCTCTCTCTCTCTCTCTCTCTCTCTCTCTCTCTCGATTTCCCCTTTTTCCTCTCTCTTTTTGTTACTTTCTTTTGTTCTTGTTTTCTTACTCTCTCTCGGAACACTTCCAGCTGCCGGCTCCCCTCCCTGCGCTCTCTGGATGTGAGACCAGTGTCAGATCTCACCACTTTTTCTTTAACCACTAACACACCGGCAAAGACAGATGGACAAAAGAAAAAAAATCTTTTGTTCTCTGTCTGTTTCTTTCTCTTTTGCCCCACTGCAGATGAGTAAATGAGTAGGCAGTGAGGTTCAGGTCAGGTTGGTAGTTCTGCGTGGCAGTGGTGGAGGAGGGGCTTTTTCCACCCCCCGCACAAGGAAAGGTAATGCTATCCATTTGAAATTGAAACGGCCACTTCCTGCTCTATAATCATTTCCACCTTGGATGGTATTTAGAGGGCCTTTTGCTGCACAGTGCATCTTCTGACCCATCTTTTGAGAAAGAAATTTAGAAATTTAGGACAAGGCCACTAGACTAAATACCATTTGGGCAACATACACATACACATGCTTGCATAGTTGTTAGTATCTTAAGTTACATATAACATATTTAACATTCTGTACATACGTCTTACATCTACTTTTACCATGTTTGACCATTTAACATGAACATTATTGCTAAGGTTTTTTTTTTTTTTTTTTTGGAAAGAGTTTGTTGTTATATTTTTTCACCAGAAACTTCCTGGAAATTCCTAGAATTTGTCACCAGCTAGAATACCTTAGTTAAACCTCAGTTAAATTGGAAACAGTTGTACAAACATACTTTGTGTCCCTTCATGTATGATTGCATACAGTCTCAGTTACAGCTTGATACTTCCTCCATATCTTGTAGTGCAGTTAATGCATATGATGGGTGGTTTTTATACAGCTTACTCCAGTATCTTCTACACTTTTAACAGTGGTTTTGTAGCCTTACCTGAATAAAAGAATTCCATGGACTCCTTTAGGGTTACTCATATTTGAATATGAATCTATTTATGTCAAATAACAGTCACATTAGGCAAATATGTACCATCATATTTATTTAATGGAGCCATTAGAGCTTTTAATTCATGTACTTTATTTCCAAAAAGTGTCCGGTTATAGAGTGTTAAAATGTAACCTTAAAACAGTTTTGTATAACATTAACTGCACTTTTCCCATTTTTCTTTTTCCAACAGCAGTTAAATTTGACTTCAGCCTAATTATACCTGTGTTTAAATGCAGGCTGAACTCATTCAATTCAAGTGACTAATCAATTAGGCATATTAATATAATAACGAAATTACTATAATTACTTTAACAGCTTTGATAGTGGTTCATCGTGAACACCACCACTTGAATGTCATTTAACAAAAAAAAAAAAAAAAAAAAAAAAAAAAAAAACCCCTTGATTATGCTTCATGAACCCCACTTTAAGAACCAAAAATCTTTTCCTTTCTTATTTCTCTTTATTTATTAGCCATTTCCTGTATAATTAATAGGGTTGTCATAGAAACTCAGAGTTTACTAGTTTTTTGTCAGTTGCAATCCTAAAATCAGGTCTGTCTGATGATATGTAATAATTCTTTCTTCCTCTTCATCTGTCTTTTTTTCTTCTACCTCTTTCTCTTCCCCCATCACTTATTTTTCCAGAATTTTCCAGACACAGGGCTACTGTAACCTTAAAGATTTTAGGGAAACTCAATTTTTTTCCCCTTCTCGTTTAGAACATAGCCATGATCAAAGCCAGGATTAAAAATTCATGGAGGCTTTGACTGTCAGAAGATTTAAGCTTACTGGGTTTAGAACCGAAATAGGAGTTTCAAGTGACTTCAAATTTTAATTTCATTTTTAATCTGTCAGTATATATGCTCTTACATTGGTGCAGTGTGCCTCTTCTCACTGCCTCTTCTGGCTGAAATGAGACGACTGATCCTCACAGTTAATCACTTCTTATGCTGCTGCACCTCCTTCTTGTTTTTTATTGCTCTTTTTCAAATCTTACGGTTGCCATTAATTTCACGAATATGTACTATTTCATAGTTGAATATGTACTATTTCACTGCTGATGTTCGGTCTGTGTTATAACATGTTTACTAATTTTATGTGATTGCTGTCATTTAGAGATTTTGATGCATGACAGAAGGGTCCTTTTCTAGCAACATGATGAGAACTTTCTGACAAATGTATTAGAAATGCCTTAATAATTACACACAACTATTTTTAAAACGTATTTTTCCCCACATTTGTTTAGAATCTGGATAACCATTTCCTGTAAGAAGCCATAAACTAAAAGAATAATACAACTGCAACCTTTAAATGTTTCAGAACAATCTCAGACACAATGTATTATTAAAACAGATTACATAAATCTATAAGTTAAAAACAGAAATCTCCCAGAAATATTGACCTGGAAACAAATTTAAGAATTATTAAACTGGTGGAATTATGGTCATTATACAGATGTTGTAATTAGTAACTTTTTTGGTCTTGTATTTTTGGTCTATGTCTGTTTCTTTTTTTTTTTGTCTTATTCTTTTTTGGCTCATTTTCATTAATTCCGTTCAGAAATGCTGCAACGCTGTTGTAGAAATTCACTAACAAGAATTCAAATAGCACAACCCACCCTCTGGGGAGTTTTCACAGGAAATATTATGATGAATAAATGTGCAGTGTAATCTCCTGTAAGGACTGCGTGTGATTGTAATAGCGTAATGCTGTTTTAGTTGAAGTCACGCTTGTAGGGTTATGTGCTGAATGTTTTGTGCAGCACTGGTTGGAGACAGTGTCATCACACTGCAGACTGAAGTGAAGTGTAGCAACGTGATTTCATGCGTCTGCGAGGAATCTGAATGTGTCTTCTGCGTGTGGCTATAAATAGTGGAAAACAGCTCTTTTCCGAGCCAGAAATAGGTTCTGAATTGGGCTCAAAGCCTTAAGCACTTTCCACTTAGCAGCAAAAGCCTCACCCTTTTTGCACTAACCTGAAATCTGATCATTTCTATGAAAAAAAATTTTGAGGAACATGGAGCTGTGGATGAGACACTATTTCTTGATCTAATTTAGAAATGCTGTGAATTGTAGTATATATATTTTTATTCTGATTAGCAGGCAAAGAAATAAACATAGGGCACTTTTTGCTTTTTAATGATTGAATAAACAATTACAGCAACATAATTCAGCTGTAAATTAATTAAACTCTCTCCACTGCATATTATTATATTCTCATACAATAGAAAAGCATACTTATCAGATTATTTGCTTATCTTTATTATAGGCAAGTAAATATTTTTTTATTTAAAAAAGATTCAAGAACTTCATTGTCACATGCACAAGCATTCTTGTACAATGAAATTCTTAGTTTTCATGTTCCCATGGTTAATTAATAGATAAATAATAACACATAAAATGACAACTGTGTTAAGAAGAGAACAAAAACAGCCTTAGAAATCTGTCATGGACATTAAATAAATAAACAAACTTACACAGAGATTTTTTACAGAGATACGTATAGTCTTATCTTTTAAAATTCAACATGCAGCAATTCTGGTTATCACTTTATTTTCTTTTATTCTATTTTCTAGATTTAAATCTAAATTATTCAATTGTTCTAAATTATTCTTAATCAAAATGAGTCAGTTTAAATACTAGATTTAGATCTAAATTATTATTTTGATTGAAAGTAAATTAGACATTGTTTTCTATTTTAATTAACTATTTGTTTTGTTTTAAACAAATTGTTAATTATCATTAAATAGTACAAAAATAGTTTAAATAGTATTAAATAGGTCATTTTTGCTCTTTTAATTAACTATTTATATTATTCTCTATTATAAATAGTTAGTTATGGTTCAATAGTATAAAATAGGTCATTTTTGCTATTTTAATGAACTGTTTATATGATTTTATAATTTAAATAGTTAATTATAGTTAACTAGTGTAAAATAGGTAATTGTAATGTTTTAATGAACTCTTTATACTATTCTGTGCTAATTAACTATAATTAACTGTTTAGTTAAAGTTTACTGATTCATAATTAGATTAATATGAACATCACTTTGACTTTCCCTTTACTCTTTTATTTAACAATTCTAACATTTTGCTTGTTTATGACTGAATGATTTTCTTGATCCAGTTCTTTGCCCTCCTCACCTGCAGACAAACACACACACACACACACACACACTCCCTCTCTCTCTCTCTCTCTCTCTCTCTCTCTCTCTCATTTTTTTTTTCTTTTCTTTAAATAAAAGCTGCGGTTTTTACAAAATTGCAAGTTTATTTGTAGGGACCAGCCAAATGTCCCTACAAGGTCAAAACTGTCAAATAATCCTATCCTTGTTGGAACATTAGGTCCCCACCATGATATAAAAACATTACACACACTCATGCACACACACACACACACACACACACACACACACACACACACTGGAATGGGAGTGCTGTGTGTGGTAGTGACTGAGCCCCTTTGATCTGTCCATTTCCCTTGTCCTTTGTCAGAAGCATTCCGAGAGGGGGAGTTTTGTGTGTTTGGGGGTTCTATTGAAGTATTAAGAGAGTTCACCTCTCTTTCTCTTTTCTTCCTTTATTTCTCCACCACACACCTATTATCAGTCTTTACTATATGGGCAGCAAATAGGGAAATTAGGCAGTTGAGAGATGGTTCTCCTGTTTATTATCTCCTGTGTAGATCCCTACACACAGAACTATAAGTTAGCCATGCAATGCAGCAGGGAAACTTCACCTTCTGCTGGAAGCCAACATCTGGAAAGAATAAGAAGTTGCTAACAGGAGCCTATCATGCCATAAGATGTGAATATGGCTTTTACTTTAAATCTGAAACGTTTAGTACAAGACATTTCTGGAGCACACAGAGCCTGTATTTAATTCAGACTTCCATCCAAGTGGTTCCACAAAGTGAGTGTGGTGGCAAAAAGTGAGTGTGGTGACACCAGGGGCTTCAGAAAATGGGGTTCCAGAGGAAATAGCAGATGGTATCAGCCAAGTTCATGTGCACTTTCTCCCTTCCCCCCCAGTCCTTTCTCTTCACTTCCTGCCATTCTTTTGGCCCCCGGGCCGCTGCACAAACGGCTATCGGCTAGGTATGCGACCATTCATTGTGCACCGCAGGGGGTCCCTCGCTTCAAACCCGGCCTCTCTAAAAGGAGGTTGTGAAGTCCCATGGAGTCCCCTGAGCCATGAGCCAAGCAGACAGGCATGACCTGACCAGGGCACACATCAAAAGGGCTGTGCTCTCACCCCTCCACTCGGCCCACACCATGCCTGCCTTTCCAGATACCGTCTGCATTATGGTGGCACATTAGGGATCACCATGCACTTTTACTTTTAGTAAAATGCCGGATGTCAAATGTGCACTTCTGTGTGCACTAAGAAGGGATGAAGAGGAACAAAAAAGTTATCTGATAGAGAGTTCGAAAACCCACAAGGGGGAATACCATCAGGTGAATAGGGGAGGAGAGAGAGAGAAGCACTCTCATTTAGCGCTCTTCTGGTTTGCACAGCATCTCAAGTGGTCCATGAAAGCCCATTACCTACTTGTGGGAGGGCTTAATTGAGACTGGCCTTGCAGGTGGACAATGGCAAGCAGAAACCTGAGTCAATAGTAGCATGACCAAAGCACTTCACTGTGGCATTAATGGTGGCGTAAATGGCAATAAACTACTTTGTCATACAAGGACGTAATACAAAGGCATGGGCATATACACCGATCGGCCATAACATCAAAACCACTGACAGGCGAAGTGAATAATATTGATTATCTCGTTACAGTGGCACCAGCCAAGGAGTGGGATATATTAGGCAGCAAGTGAACAGTCAGTTCTCGAAGTTGTTGTGTTCGAAGCAGGAAAAATGGGCAAGTGTAAGGTTCTGAGTGACTTTGACAAATTGTGATGACTAGGGTCAGAGCATCTCCAAAACTGCAGGTCTTGTGGAGTTTTCTTGGTATGCAGTGGTTAGTACCTACCAAAAGTGGTCTAAAGAAGGAAAACTGGTGAACCAACGACAGAATCATGGGTGCCCAAGGCTCACTGATGTTCATGGTGAGTGAAGGCTAGCCAATCTGGTCCAATCCCACAGAAAAGCTACTGTAGCACAAATTTCTGAAAAAGTGTTGGCTATGATAGAAAGGTGTAAGAACACAGTGTATCGCAGCTTGCTGCGTATGGCGCTGCATAGCCGCAGAGCCACCAGAGTGCCCATGCTGACCCCTGCCCACCGCCGAAAGCGCCTAGAATGGGCACATGAGCATCAGAACTGGACCACGGAGCAATGGACGAAGGTGGCCTGGTTTGATGAATCACATTTTCTTTTACATCATGTGGATGGCTGGGTGCATCGCTTAGCTGGGGAAGCAATGGCACCAGGATGCACTATGGGAAGAAAGCAAGATGGAGGAGGCAGTGTGATGATCTGTGCAATGTTCGGCTGGGAAACCTTGGGTCCTGGCATTCGTGTAGATGTTACTTTGACACGTACCAGGAATCTAAACATTGTTGCAGTCCAAGTCCACCCCTTCATAGCAACGGTATTCCCTAATTGCAGTGGCCTCTTTCAGCAGAATAATGCGCCCTGCCACACTGCCAGAATTGTTCAGGAATGGTTTGAGGAACAAGACAAGAGTTCAAGGTGTTGACTTGGCCTCCAAATTTCCCAAATCTCAATCTGATTGAGCATCTGTGGGATGTGCTGGACAAACAAATCCGATCCATGGAGTCACCACCTCACAACTTACATGACTTAAAGGATCTGCTGCTAACATCTTGGTGCCAGAAACCACAGCACACCTTCAGAGGTCTTGTGGAGTCCACGCCTCTATGGGTCAGAGCTGTTTTGGTAGCACAAGTGGGACCTACACAATATTAGGTAGATGGTTTTAATATTATGGCTGATCAGTGTATGTCCGATTTTTTAGGAGAGCCACACAGCACAAGCCTGAGGTGATGATGTTCATATCATTAGCCTTCTCACTGTTGCTGTGCAGTATGTACCAATCCCTCTCTCTCTCTCGGCTCCTGGTTAAAAAGGCATGAAATTCACCAGTGAGGAGTTGACAAAACCAGTGGATCTGTGCTGCTTCAACCAGATTTTTTTTATACAGAAGGGGTAATAGCATTAACCAGGGTTGCCAGGTTTCAGCAAAATTTTCAGCCCAACTACATCTCTTAAAGCACACAAAAGATCTGAAACTAGCCCAAAAAATTTGACCAATGGAAATGTAGATAAATTTGTCTTATTCTTCTCATACTTTGTGTGGGAAACAAGGTCACCGTGGTGCACACACATTTCTGATGTATGGTCATTAACCCCCTTTCCTTCTCCTAATCTTTGTAATATATCTTACAATAGAAATGGTTCTGTACATTATTGTACTTAGACTTTTATTACACACCGAAATCTATTTAATTAAATTCTGATTGTCTGATATAAAACAAGATCTTGGCAACGGCAGAGTATTTTTAACCTGGCAGAATTTTGCAGAAAATCCACCAATTCATACTCTGTCCTGTCCACTGCTCCTTGTCAAGTGAATATGTTCACAGAGTGAGCATGGGGCAGCATGATTCCTTCCCCACTGAGCCTCTATTAGTGTTTTTATCCACTACGTGCAATAATAACTCTATGGAGCTATATGGGTCAGTGAGCATGCTTCCTCAGGAAAGGTGAGAAAATCTGTGCAACATCAGCTTATATCCGTCAAAAAGCGACTTCTTTTTCTAAAATTGTTGGTCACACAAAAGAGGTAATTAGCACTTCAATGGAATTTAAAATGTATGTAGTTGTGAATGAGAACTTTATCAAGATTAACATTTGTTGAATGGCTGATATATATGGTGGAGCTCTGCCCCACTTTCCCCTATGGAACCGCCACTGCTAACTATGCAGGTTGTACATAGATAACATACAAATATTTATGGTATTCATTTAAAAGCTACTTCCCCATAACTGTGCATAAACCTGATAGCATACATGAATTATAATTTGTGAAGATTTGTGGTGGTTGTAACAAGAGGGTCCTCGTATTTTCTCCTTTACTTTAATGCATAGGCGTTATTCCATGTAAAATAATGTTTTAAGCAAAAGTGTTTCAGCACCCATAAGTATGTGTGTATGTGTGATTGCCACAGCATGATAACATAATTTCATATGCCACAAGCCAGAGCAATTATGTGAATGCCATTGGAAGAACTCATATTACAGGTTATTTAGATCAAATTGGATAGAACTGCATAAACAGTGACTTTGCCTACAGGGAATGAAGTCATTATCCTAGTCGTACACAGCCCCGTCTTCCTTTCCTCTTCGTCCTTGTTGGAGATACGTACAAGTACAGCAGTCATATCGGCCAGGCCTGTGCCCACACACCGCAGGCATGAAAACAGTAGAACCACAAGCACTGTGCGTAAACACAGGCTGCTGTAGAGGCACTCACACTACAGTACACACACTCTGAATCCTCATGGGAAAGCACACTGAGCTCGGACAGAGAGATGGAACACGGTCAGAAAATAATGTTTTAGCCAGTGTATAATAGAGCAGCAGATTTCTGTTGATCATTACTTTTTGTTTCAGTGGTGCCACATTGGTCATAAAAAAGAGGTCACATAATGAGATCGAGGACAGGAGGATTGGAGATCTTCTGAATTTGTAGAATTGCCAGTTGTGCTTTACCTTAAGTAAACTGCAAAACCAAATTGCTTGAGTTCAGTTAAATGATTAACTGAAACAACATCCCAGAGGCACACAAGTCCCAAAAGCACATGGTTGAATTAAAGATGACTTAAATGAATCAAGGCGGTTATTTACAGAGGCCCATTAGTGAAAACTAATCAATGTACAGTTCGCACTGTATGGTTTTCTTCATTCAACTGCTTTCTCTCTTGTGTCCAAGCAAAGTCCCCTCTTCATACCCCATCCCCCTGCTCCTGCTTCTCTCCTTTGACTGGCCCCCACTTTAAAGTCTCGCCCCTCTTCCTCGCCCCTGCGCCCTTCTTAACTTCCTCCTCTCAAAGCTCCCCTCCCCTTTTTCTAAACTCAAGCTGACTTTTTTCTTGGAAGTGTCCTTCTTTTCTAAATCTGAACATTTCTTACATTCCCTATATTCATTACTTCATGCTGAGGCTATACAGTCTGGAATTTGGTAATCTCCCAAAAGCTAACCAAATCTTACACAATACCACATGCACAGTTGTGGCTACTCCTATTTCTACAATTGTACAAAAATTACTGGTGTTTTTTTTTTTACAGCGAATGTAAAAATTCTACACACCCCTGATAATATTGCAGGTTTTTGTGATGTTAAAAAAATGAACAAAGATAAATTATGTTAGAGCATAACCACCATTAATGTGATATAGCAACCAATAAAATTCAAGTGAAAAACAAACAAACATTTTAGGAGGAAAAAAGAAAACGAAAAAACCTACATTAACCTTGTTGCATAAGTGTGCAAACCCCTTAACTAATACTTTGTTAAAGAATTTTGTGTTTGTAATACAGTAAGAGTCTAAGAGTCCAACTAAGAGTCTGCCAAGCACATCCTGATTTGGCCATTTTATTACTCTTCCTTGCAAACTGCTCCAGATCTATCAAACTGCAAGGGTATCTCCTGTCCACAGCATTCTTCAATTCATTCCAAAAGATTTCAATAGGATTTACACCTGGGCTTTGACTGGGCCATTCCAAAACGTTTGATCATCTCCTTCTGAAGCCATTCCTTTGTTGACTTGGATTTGTGCTTTGGGTCATAACAATGCTGGAAGGTGAGATTTTTCTTCAGCTGTCTAACAGAGGCCTGCAGGTTTTGCTCCAGAATAGTTTGGAAGTTTGATAGTTTGGAGCTATCCATGATTCCTCATGATTTTGACTAAAGCCCCTGTCCCAGCTGAAGAGAAGCAGCCCCATAGCATGATGCTGCTACCACTGTGCTTCACTATGGGTATGGTGTTCTTTAGGTGATAAGCTGTCTTGTTTTTGTGAAGAATGTGCAGAATATGAGAGTGTGTTGTCACATTCAGGTACTTATAAGATCTTTCTGTAGCTCCTTTACTGTTGCTGTAGCTCTCTTGACAGTCTCCCTGATAAGTTTTCTTCTTGTCCTTTCCTATATTTTGGATGGACATCCTGTTCCTGGTAATATCACTGGTGCCCCACTTTCTCCACTTGTTGGTTATGGCCTTCCCAGTGTTCCATGGTACTTCTGATGTCTTGGATATTCTTTTGTACAACTCTCCTGATCAGTACCTTTCAACAATATGATCCTGTACATGCTTTGAAAGCTCTTTGCAGACTATGGCTTAATGTCGTATGAAAACCAAGAAGATTTCAAGAAAATTCTACAGAAACAGCTGATCTTTGCTTGAAATCACTTTGAGTTTGAGTGTGATTGGTTAATTCTGAGCACGGTTGCATGCCACATTTAATAGTGTGAGCACACTTCTTCATTTTTCCCCTAAAATTTTATTTGTTTTTTTTTAACTTGATTTTTGTTGGAAAAAAGATCTGACGATTTATTTTTTACATCACAAAAACCTGAAATTTTAGCAGGAGTGGGTATTCTTTTTATATCAGCTGTACAAATGATTTTTTTTTAATTATTTTTTTAGTAACAGCTAACACATAGTAAATATTCATTTTGCTAAAGTTGTACTGACTTTTTCCAACTTCAATAATATTTAAAATGATTCAAAGAAATGACCTTTGTATAATAGTTTTTTTAATATATATATTTTTCTTTATATTTAATATTTTTCTATATTTTCTTTTTTATGTTGGAAGAGTTGTACAAGGCATTTCATTGCAAGTCATACTGTGTATGGTTATACATGCGACAAATAAAATTTGAATTTGAATTTGAATTTTAGTTTGATTAATAATTAGATGTATATTTATTAATAAATATCTAATTAACATAAATTGTTCAATTAGCAAAATTTCTGATTAGACATATTATCACATTATATCAGTACTGTTTACAGCTTTATGAATCATTTTTTTTAAAACTCAGTGTTTTATTATTATTATTAAATTTTTAATGAATGTTGTATGTAACCACACATATTTGACACCTGAAGCTTTTGGCTCCTTATTTTTTATATAGTCACAGTTCTTAATTCAGTTAAACCATTTAAACTGATCAACAAAGACCTCACATTGAACTGCAAATCCAATGCATGATCATAATCATAGAGGTGTTCACCAAAATTAGATTTTTGTGAGATCTGATTGGGCTTGATTTCTCAGTAAGTCCGCAGAAGAGGAAGTATTCAGTAATTATCAGAGCGACAGAACTGCCTGATCTTAACAAATACTATCTGTGCCACGAAAGGTTGAATGTTTGCTGTCGGAGAGAGTCTCATCGGGGATGTGTGACACTGCTGTGCGCAGCGAGCCGATGGCATCCGAAGGCAATTAGCATGGAGAGAGTAGATTCCGGAACTATCCGGGCTACGCAAAAACGCTGTGTCCTCTAATGAGGCGTGACCAGACTCATGAGTTACCATAGAAACACTCACCAAGCTGCTGCAATGCCATCAAATCCCTGTAACATAATTTCACTGTCATTTCCACACCGAGTCAAAGCACCTAAATCACAAGTTTTTTTTTTTTTTTTTTTTCTATGAGCACAAATGATTATGGATCTATGGTTCTAATATATGGATCATATTTATACATTTGAAATTGAATATTTATAAATGTTTAACTGTATTACCAAGTTGAACTATTTAAATAAAACTACTGAGGCAATATTGAAATATAGCACTGATCTCGGATTTTTATTTATTTATTTTTTTAAAGAAACACTTTCTTAGCTAATATGACAATATTCTGCAGTATGTTTTTATGTTCATATAATTATGCTTATAAATAAATATTGTTCATTGAATGTTGTGTGATTTAATTATCTCTGACATCCCCACACTATATAATGTTTAGAAAGCTTATACGTTATGATGATTTTATTTTCTGTAATTAGGTTATATTTTGCCTAACTGTTTTATTACATTATAACATCTCCAGAGAATCTACAGAGTTTGAATATTCTCTTAAGTCAACATAGCTAATTATTATATGTCTATGTATATGTGTACAGTCAACTCCAGAATTCTTGGCACCCTTCAAAAGAATGGGCTAATTATTTCATAAATCATTACACATAATTATGTCTCAGAATTATTCATGAAAGCTGTTTTTTATAATATATTTTTCTATCAGTAACATGGCAGTTATTTTCACCCCTAATATTTTTTTTTATCATTGCCTCTTTTACACTATTGCTTTGATCAGCACAAGAAAAATGCATAAGAGACTGCACAGTTGTCTGTACAGTTCAGGTAATGGATATAGTAAAGAAGCAATGGAAATATAATTAAGCACAATCAGGGCAATGATTCAAGTTCTCTCAGGTGTTCTCCAACCGACAGGAAGAGGCTCTGTGATGTTATTCATTCTACAGGGTGTCCCAAAAGTTTCCATACAAAGGGGAAATTAATACCTTTTCCAAAATTGTTCGTACTTAGTTTATATAATATATTTTTTCAGATAACCTTTAAGAATGCCTCTGACAAACGAAGAACGTACTGAAATCATTCTCATGGCTGGATTGGGAAGCTGTCACAAGGTTGCAATGGACTTTAACAGGAAACGTGGCAAGCACATCACACACACGACACTGTTGCCAAACGTATTAACAAATTCAAAAAGACTGGAAGTGTTGCAGACTACCCGAGAAGTGGACGTCCATGAACATCCACTGACGAAGGAAGCACAACCGACATGGTGCTAGCTTACATAGTCTACTATGCATGGAGACTTTTGGGACACCTTGTAAAGGAGGATTCACCAGTATTATTAATGGGATGCTGATCATTTTAAAACCAGTGTTTGCAGGGGAAATGCACTAATAATGAAACTGTTTTATGATTGAAAAATATTTTGTGTTAAAATAATGCTCGACAGTTTCCATATACGTACCTACATATAAACTATCATGGAACGTTATTCTTTTCATATGCTTATTTTACTCAGTTCCATAAAAGGTGAAATTTACCTTTTATTGCTGTTGACTCTGTATGAATGCATGTATGTATGAATGTCATTGTATGTACACTGACTGGCCACTTTAATAGGAACACCTGTACACCTGCTCATTCATGCAGTTATCCAATTACACCTGCTCATTCATGCAATTATTCAATCAGTCAATCATGTAGCAGCAGAGCAATGCATAAAATAATGCAGATACAGGCCAAGAGCTTCAGTTAAAGTTCACAAACATCAGAATGGGGAAAAATATGATCTTGACTGTGGCATGTTTTCTGGTGACAGACGAGCTGGTTTTAGTATTTCAGAAACTGCTGATTTTCATGAACAACAGTCTTCATTTACACAGAATGGTGCAAAACACAAAAACCTTCAATGAGTGGAAGTTCTGCAGATGGAAAAGGCTTGTTGATAAGAGAGGTCAGAGAAGAATAACCAGACTGACAGGAAGACTATGGTAACTCTAAGTAGACACTCTTTACAACCATGGTGAGCAGAAAAGCATCTAAGAAAGCACAACATGCCAAACCTTGAGGCAGATAGGAGCTACAAGAGCAGACCACATTAGGTTCCACTGCTGTCAACCAGGCTACAGTGGGCGCAGGCACACCAAAACTGGATAGTTGAAAACTGAACAAACACCTGGTCTTTTCCAATGTTCTTCATACAGTTCCATGAAGGAGCAGGTGTGCAGATGTTCATATCAAAGAGGCGGGTAAGTGTATGTACGTATGTATGTATGTATGTATGTATGTACATCAATCAGCCATACCATTAATACCACCCGCCTAATATTGTATAGGTTCCCCTTGTGCCTCCAAAACAGCTCTGACCCATCGAGGCATGGACTCCACAAGACCTCTGAAGGTGTGCTGTGGTATCTGGCACCAAGATGTTAGCAGCAGATCCTTTAAGTCATGTAAGTTGTGAGGTGGGGCCTCCATGGATCAGAGTTTGTCCAGGACATCCCACAGATGCTTGATCAGATTGAGATCTTTGAAATTTGGAGGCCAAGTCAACACCTTGAACTCTTTGTCTTGTTCCTCAAACCATTCCTGAACAATTTTGGCAGTGTGGCAGGACACATTATCCTGCTGAAAGGGGCCACTGCCATTAGGGAATACTGTTGAAGGGGTGTACTTGGTCGGAAACAATGTTTAGGTAGGTGTTCTGTGTCAAAGTAACATCCGCATGAATGCCAGGACCCAAGGTTTCCCAGTAGAACATTGTCTAGAGCATCACGCTGCATTTGCTGGCTTGCCTCCTTCCCATAATGCATCCTGGTGCCATCTGTTCCCCAGGTAAGTGACACACACGCACCCAGACATCCACACGATGTAAAGGGAAACATGATTCATCAGACCAGGCCACCTTCTTCCATTGCTGCTCCATGGTCCAGTTCTGATGCTCATGTGCCCATTGTAGGTGCTTTCAGTGGTGGACAGGAGTCAGCTTGGGCACTCTGACTGGTCTGCAGCTATGTAGCCCCATACGCAGCAAGCTGTGATGCACTGTGTGTTCTGTCACCTTTCTATCATAGCCAGCATTAACTTTTTCAGAAATTTGTGCTACAATAGCTCTTCTGTGGGATATGGCTATCCTTCACTCCCCATGCACATCCATGAGCCTTGGGCGCCCATGATCCTGTCACCGGTTCAAAGGTTTTCCTTCCTTGGACCACTTTTGGTAGGTACTAACCAAAAAACTTTGAGAACTGACTGTTCACTAGCTGCCTAATTTATCCCATTCCTTGACAGGTGCCATTGTAACGAGATAATCAATGTTATTCACTTCACTTGTTAGTGGTTTTAATGTTATGGCTGATGGGTGTATGTATTTATTTATGAGTGTGTATATATATATATATATATATATATATATATATATGTGTGCATTTGTGTGTGTGTCCAGGTGTATGTACAAGGTCAAGGTAACATTCCAGAGGGACTTTCCTCACACAGGTTCCCTTCAACATTCTGGACATTTACTAAAGGTGACTCACTGAATTAGGAGAGGAAAACAAAATGGAGATCTACAGGTTGCAGCTCCTGGACAGTGTGTTCTGTCTGATCACTGTACAGTCCCCGACTTGTTTTGTCCGTTGGTGGCACATTCCTTCCCTTTGGCCAGTCTTGTGTTTATTTCCAAGGAGAAGTCTTTTTCCCAGGTCTCTCTTGGCCTCGGTGAGAAGGCTTTTGGCTGAGATTCACGCAGCACAAAAGGGCCGGGCATTCCAGCTGTCTGCTACTAATCCCCTGTGTCAGCTCTCGTTAATGTTGCAGTGTGAAATCTGAAGGCACGTAGCAGGATGAAATTTTTTTTTTTTAAATGTAATCAGAATTCATGGGGAAAGTCAATCGGTGTGTTGGTGGCATTACAGAGGCTGTTCGGCTGCCATCTTAGATGTGAGTATGCCAAGCCAAGGCACCATGATGCTGCAGGCAGAAAAAGGAATAAAAGCTAATAAATAACATCCTCACACCTAACAAAACTGTTCTTGAATGATACACTTCTACTGATGGTTGCTTTATCACATCCCCTGCGCTTCTGTGCCTTTCAGTTCTCCTTCCTTGACACCTTCACAAGCACACACATCTGCTTTCTTCCTATGACCTAACTATAACATAGCCTCTGCTAAGACATTTGCAAATGAGGAACCCAGGAAGCATCTGCTGCCTTTTCTTGTGTTCGATCTCTCACTGCATGACTCTTACACACATATGTGAAGACCAGCTTGTTGTGCTGCTGACTTGACATTTCGGGACATTGTTTGCAGCGCTTTAATATTGAGCCCATGTAGGGGACTGCATGAAGGCAGAACCTGCTGGAAAGGCAGTGCGTGAGGGGGAAGGTTGCAGAAAGCACCACTGAGGCCCAGGGCCACTAATGAGACGCAGACAGAATGCATGACTTGCAGTACTGAGCTCCATGAGAGCAGCACCACCGCTGCCTGCTTCCTGATGGCGTGTCAGTTGGGCAAAGACAAGCTGTTTGTCTAGGCCACTGGGCTGGGCCTCATTATCACATCAGTGTCATCTTTCTCCGTTTTCATGCAGCAGGTAGTTCACACCCCTGTGAGAATCAAACCAGCCGCACATAACCACGCACACACACACGCCGGGTTGAAGAGGACAGAGTGGGTGTGATTGTGTGCCTTGGTGTGGCTTCATTCGTTTCCTCTGTGGATGGCACAGATTTACGCATATGGTAAAATAGCCGTCTCACTAGGACACAGTGACAAAATGTTCTCAAATTTGGTTCTCAAAAGCACTTTTGTCAAGCAAAAACAGTGATGTTCCCAAATCAAAAATTGTTCACTGTGTTTATATGAGCTGTGGAACATGCAGCACATCATTAAAAAACCTTACACGAATGCAAGCTCTGCTTTTTAAGTAGATGCAAGAGTTTTGATATGCATTCACAGCAGGTAAGTATACACAGACAAATGATATCTGCTGGAGCGAGACTTCCCAAGATCTGGAGGGAGGGAGGATGGGAAGGAGGGGCGACGATGGTTGGTCTGCTCCATGAGCGAGATGGTGCATTGCTTTATCATGTTTCCCACTGGCTCCGTATCTTTGTGTGGATTGTTAAGAGGTAGTCTAGAATGCCAAACCATGTTCTTAACAGTCAGCTATCTAGCTTTCTCATCTGCACCCTAGATGCAAGTGCTATTGCTACCTGTTCTGAAACAAAAAAAAAGTGGGGGAGGTGGGTGCATAGGGACAAAGCTGGGAGCGGAGCAGCAGAACACAGTGTCTGTTGTGTATGAGTGCAGGCTTGGCACAAACACTGGCTTTTCTGTAAAACTATCCGACTGCTCCCAGCCCACTGCCTGGGCCCTCAATACTGCCTTTGTCCTTTCACATCACCAACGACATTGAGAAGCCAAATCTAGCAACACCTGGCCCCTTGCTGCCTTTTCCCCCATTACATGCAGTGCAGTGAGCAGCACCACTGAGCTGCGAGTTCATACTGGAGCACAAGTGTGAAGACACCCTCAGTCTGTGTAGCGAACATACTCTATCTGTATTTTTATTTGAGGTTTCAGCTATACAAAGAACTCCATTGAGTTTGTATTAATTGAGGAAATGGTCTTACAGCAAACAGAGCTTCCTACAAAGAGTCTCGTCATTCATTGCCACTGCACTACAGATAATAAGCGGATCAGCCTCTGATGCAGGACAGGCTGTTTTATTCATAACCATTGTGAATGACTCACACTGTGTTTGCTGAAGATAGAGTACAAATCTGGAGTAAACAATGAAAAAAAAAAACAACTAGGGAAAAAGACATGTTGAATAAAGTTAATGTTGCCAATAGTCTTCTTTTATTTATCAGACCTTGTTTATTTCATATAGTCATAAAGAATAAAGGCCAAGCCAGGGTGTATTCCTGCCAAGCATCCAGTATTCCCAGGATAGACTCTTGATTCACCAGGACCCTGAGCAGGATCAAGCTGTTACTGAAGATGAATGAATGAATGAATGAACGAATGAGCAAGCGAGCAAGCCTCAAGATCAACTCTTAGTAGGGAACAGGTTCCCAATCCTGCACATTTTAGTGTTTTGCCTGACTGACACACACACTTTAAGTCAGAATGGCTGATTAGTTAGTTCAGGTGTGTTGGGAGCAGGACAGGGGGCACTCCAGGACCACGGTTGGAAATCTGTGTTGTAGAGAATTGCTTAATACATCAGACACCTCACCCTGATAGCAAATGAGTAATGGCCAGATGAAGGTCCACACTTGCCAGTTCATCTGATGTGCATTCCATTCCATTCCATTCAGTTTTATTTATATAGCACTTTTAACAATGAACATTGTCACAAGGCAGCGTTGCAGAAGTCTGGATATAAATTGAAAATTAGATCCCTAATGAGCAAGCCAAAGGTGACAGTGGCAAGGAAAAACTCCCTGAAGGAAGAAACCTTGAGAGGAACCAGACTCAAAATGGAACGCATCCTCTTCTGGGTGACACCTGAGTACCTGAGTATGCACACTATGAGCATCGGGGTGTTTCTGATTTCGTTAGAGTTTTTGTTTTAAATCTATAGTTTCCAGATGAAGTTATTCATTATAATGAATGAGACTTGGTAATATAGGCTGTTCTCAATCTTTAGGCTATCCAAGTGAAACCATCCACAGCCATCTCTAGGGTATCCATGTGGTACCATCCACAGCATCATGGCAATCTTTAGGCTATCCATGCAGGGCCATTCTCTGCAGTAGCATCGGGATGGATCAGGCAGGTCCAACTCATCATGTACAGTTGCCAGAAAGTAGTCAAAATTCAAATTAGCGAGACCATATGTTTACAGATGATGCAGCAAGAGAATTTGTTGCATTTTTGCCATTTGTGGCCCAGATTCCTGATGCTGTTAAAAACTTTAAATGTGACTAGTTGCCACTTGGCCACAATACACACACCATTGCCATAACTGCCTCTTATGTGCCTACAAAATGCCATATTTGGTGTTTCTTCTGTTTCTTATGTTGGATTTATGAAAATGAACACAAACATTTGGGCTATTGAGTTGCCTTTTTATTCAGATCCACCATCCCAGAAAACGCTGGCTTTAGATCAGCATCAACAGAATTCTTTGACTAACACCATCAAAAACAACTAAGAGGAAGCAAATTCAAATTTAAAATTCAAGAATTTATACACAGGGAACAGACAATACAATGAAATTCTTATGTTGAATGAAGCATTGGATATGATTAGACACTGCCACCTGCCATGTAGGAGGGGAATTGCATAAGAAGTATTGAATAAGAGGTCCATAGAAATGACTACACATTATACTGACCATTTCCCAAAGAACCTATCTGATAAGCAATGGATATAACTTGAAAGAGAGTCTTATCCAAAAATATTGTATGCAGTATCTTTGCCAAAGCTACTATCATAAATTGCTCTTCTCCAGACAGTTTATAAAACATCAGGCTAAAGATTGCTTTCCATGAACTAATGATAAGTGGGGACAAAGGAAAGCGGAGGAGATTCAAGTGGCTTTTTTCACTTTGCAAGCCAATCCATTAAACAAGCAAGGGTAGAAAGATAAAAGGAAACAGGAGCTTTGTAGGAGTCTATCTACTGAAAGAGCCTGCTACAGAAGGTGAGCCTTTATCAGGTGCACCGCCAGAGACAGAGCCAATCATGAGGTTAGCGAGGGAGGGCAAAATCCATCGGGGCAGGGCCAAGACTCTCTCTGTTTACACTTCAGTATATATAGTGCTTTTCCACCTAGAGTAATTGGATGTCCTGCACACACTACTGCAAAGTGTTCTTCGGGAACTGGAACACTGATTATCATTCCGTGGACTGGAGACACCTTGCAGTCTATGAATGCATGCCATTATTTCCAGAATGTTCTGTTCATTAGAAACTGGAACAGTTGTTGGTATATATGTAGAGGTAAATATGCATTTTATTCAAACTGTGCAAGATTTTCAGACAAATGAAATACTTGAATGCTTCTCTTGAAAGATTGTATATTGTGGGAGAGAATTTTGCAGCAGTGCATCCACAATGCTGTTTCATGATAACAAACAACCGTGGAAAAGAACTGGAACCTGGTCTAATGTTAAAACATGTTGACAACAATGTTCTCGTCTAGTCTCAGGGAAGAGTTTTGCCATAGTCCTCTTTCAGCATTGCTTAATTACACTTTTATTTTATTGTGCATAATTTCCAATGCCAAAAGGTCACTTTCCTGCATATGGCCATCTAAAAGCTTTCACAACAGATTTGCCATGTCAGAGCTAGAGTGTTTTAGTACCACTCTATAATCATCCATGTGGCAACTCTAAATCTGGCTAGTGGGCCCTCAGTCTGAATGGATAAAGATTTTATGTCTCACCCTTTCTTCAGGATATAATTTCACCTTGAACTGCTGCTATAATCATACAAACTGTGATGTTCATACTGACCATCCCTTTCAACATACAGTACCTTGCCTTAATAGTATACCATTGTAGAAGAGTAATTATTTATAATCCCACTATCCATTGTCACTCAGTTTTTTTTATCTGGTTCTTCTCAAAGTTTCTTCCTCATGTCATCTCTGGAAGTTTGTTCATAACACTGTCACCTCTGGCTCGCTCAATCTAAATCTACAACCAGATTTCTCTGAAGCTGCTATTATTAAAAGCGCTATCCAAATAAAAGTGAATTGAAATTGCATTGAATTGAATGGCAGCACTGAAGAGAGACCCACATGCCAGCTATCATTCTGTCCTCTCTCAGGCCCCAAAGCTTACATATCTGAACAGAGTGCTTATTTTATTCCATTGATGCCATTGCAAGCTAGCATGCATTTCCATAACAGTGATTTCAGATCCAAGATGCACAGTAACGACCCAAACTCTTTCACCAATTCTGGCATTTCCCTGCAAGATGGAAGATAGAAAGCCAGAGAAAACTGACTGTCATGGAGGAGCCACCTTTCCAGTTGCAATTAATGATGTTACTATAGATATTCTTTTAGAAAATTATAAGGTTACAAGCTCAGACAAATCTTATCGTCATGGGTGGCTTTGTATCAGTACGGCTCTTTCGCATCAGAGCTATGACCTTCTGCAGATGGCGAGATCCAGAGCCTAAATCTGGTTAGGTGAAGTCCGAATTTAACCCTCAACTCGTCTGCAATAGAGAGACAAACCCAGCCCCCCTCTGCAGAACATGATCCTTATCAATCACGCCGCTGCTGCACACTGCTGCCATTGTCATGCTCGCAGAGTTGCACCACGGCAAGATCGAGCGTGCTTTCTCCTCCTCCTTTCTCTGCGCCTGCTCTGTGCCCCGAGTCTATGCTCTATGCAATAGCCATCCCTTTGTGTGGCAGTTCTGATGGAATTTGAAAATAAGCAGATTTGTGATGGATATTAACAGTAGCTGCAGAACAATGGCAGTCCGTGCTGCAAGGGTCAAAACAAATGTGGCTTTTATGTGAAGAGGGTGCTATGTGCAGGAGCAGGCGGGGTGACCGGGGGGGTTAGATTCATTCAGAGAGGAAACGACAATATCTGCACTGTCCCTGGCAGCAGCAGCAGATCTGAGCCAGGCGCCACCATGACTCTGCATTGACAGACAGTGCTGAGGCTCAGAGGAAACAACCATCCTCGGGGGCTGCAGGGACCCTGGAGAAATAATGGCTCATTAAACATACAAGAAACATTCAAGAGTATTTTAATGTGACCTTTCATGTTGCACTAGAGATAACCAGATCGACTGTGTTTATTTTGTATGTCAGAAGGATTGTACCAATTATTGCCATAGTGTCAACAGTTATCTCATATGCAATGGAAATATATGTACATTTTTTTTGAGTTGATATAATGTTTATTTATGTACATTTTTAACATAGCCTATATGTAATTAATAAAAATCATAATTTTAACCTACAGTATATGTAAGTAATAACAATCATATTATTAGGAACATCTATACACCTGTACTTTCATGCAATTATCCAATTAGCCACTCATATGGAAGTAATGCAATGCATAAAATAATACAGATACCAGTCAAGAGCATAATTTAATGTTCAAATCAAACCTCAGAATGGGGAAAAATGTGATCTCAGTCACTTTGACTGTAGCGTGGTTGTTGGTGCAAGACAGACTGTTTGTGTATTTCATAAACTGCTGATCTCTTGGGAGTTTCACACACAGTCTCAAACAAAATGGTGCAAAAAACAAAAAACATCCACGAGTGGCAGTTCACCTAAACTGGACACAGACCATGCAATGCTTTTCCAATCTTTTCCAACTGTCCAGTTTTGGTGAGCCTGTGGCCACCGTAGCCACCGTAGCCTCAGATTCGTGTTCTTGGCTGACAGTAGTGGAACTTCATGTGCTCTTCTGCTGTTGTAGTACATCGTCCTCAAGGTTGGACGTGTTGTGTGTTCTGAGATGCTTTTCTGCACACCACAGTTGTAAAGAGTGGTTATTTGAGTAATTGCAGCCATTCTGTGAGCTTGAACCAGTCTGGCCATTCTCCTCTGATCTCTCTTATCAACAAGATGTTTCCACCTGCAGAACTGCCACTCACTGAATGGATTTTGTTTTTCGTCCCTTTCTCTGTAAACTCTAGGGACTGTTGTGAGTAAAAGAGATCAGCAGTTTCTGAAATAACCAACCTGACACTAAAAACCATCCCATGGCCAAAGTGGCATAAAATGGTTAGTTAAGATAAACAAATGAATGAATGAATGTTTTTGTTTGAAAAAACACACATTGTACTTAAATAAAACTATACAGTATCCACATATTTTTAAGCTCAATATAGCACTTAATTGCATGTGTTGTTCTTCTTTATATATTGACTTATGCTTATGGAATGTACTATGTTTTAAACATAAGGAAATATAGGTAGGTATATATTCTTCCATATGGGAAGGTATGATTTAAAATGAATTTGGGGGAAAAGACAGTAAAAAGGAAGAATCAAGAGAGTGAAATTTACTACACATAAATCCCAGGACTGCTGAAGTATCTCAAATATGGGAACTGAGAAGCTAAGAGTACGTGGGATGTGGGGTATTTTGGCACTGTGCTGCATCTTATCCTAGTGTGTTAAAAAGGTGCAAACTATACCTATGTCTGCCAACACTACTCTGTAAATATTTACAATTAATAAAAAATGTTTAAACTAAATCCACATTAAGAAAGTGGCAGCTAAATAAGCTTTGACAGAATTCTTGAAAAGCAAAGAAACTGCATTTGTCTGGCTGGTTTGTTGAGGATATGTACCCCTTTAAATTGAGGGGAACGAATAAGCTTACAATCCCCTTCCTTTGTTTAGCTGTTTGAGGCCTGAGATTGTGAAAAGCCAGTTTGTCTTTCTCACACATAATACCACACTGGCACAATGTTTGCTTTGCTCAGCAGATTGAACCAAGAACCAGACACAATTGTTGAGCTCTTTCATCTCAAAATCACCCTAAATCCTGTTTGTGAACATGTATGTACACTGTGGGCTACTGGCAAGGAAGCAGTTTAGTGACAGCTGGACATGTTGACTTGTCTCGAGTATTTCACCATATTTGAATCTTTGCTCTTCCACGGGAGTGGAATCTGATTATACCTGCTTTAAACTCAAACCCCAGCAAAATTAGGAGCCGTCTCCGTACAGCAGTATCCATCTGTTGCTTTTGGGACTCAGTAATGAAGTTATGTTTTTCAGAAGGGATTGAGAGCTTGGTGAAGCTGTGTTCTTACAACCCTGATGAGGACCATCCCTAGAGGATTGGGATATCTCTGCTGCTTCTCAGCATCGGTCTTGTACTTGCTCCAAGCATTGGGTGAGGGGTTGGTAAACCAGCTCAACTGCGTCTAGTGTTTATATGTTTGTGTGTGGCCATTTGGCTGGTGCTGACGGAGACACAGTGACACCTCTCTAAAGCTAAACATAGCAACCTGAGCAGGGCCATGTGTAACGAGAGACAGAGAGGCTTTGTGCTTGCTGGCAAAGCATGCCATATGTTTGAGAGGCCTGAAAAAGTCATTTCAATGGAAACTTGCTAAAAAGATGCAAACCAATCTGTCTTTACTTATCCAATAGAAACTATATAAACGACCATATATGCTGTCTCACATGCATGACAAAGATTCTAAAGATTGTTTTTTTAAATACAGCGTGTTAGTAGAAACATGATCTGCCAGCCATATTGATGGTATTGTTTTCTAGGCTGGTGAGCTGTCTCTGACATGTAGTCTCCAAAATCAATGTGAGTTATCAGGACTGAAAAGAAGAGTGCAAGAGATGGATCGGGGCTAATGTGCCACCTCCCTTCTGGGGAACAGTTAATTTCCCTTTATTCATGACGTAATATTTGGGGTGTCAGCTCTCTGTATTGCAATGCTAATGGTCTTGTTGCTAGGAGAGGAACAGCACCATTCTCTTCCATTGGCTACAAGGACATGCATACTTGTCCAATAAAAATGAGCGTGGCTTTAGGAAAGTACTTTTCCTCCAGATAGCAGAATTTTACAGAATTTAGAAACCAAGTTTCAAGAAATATTGGAATGTACAAAATTGAGGTGTCAGTTTGTTTGTACTTGTGAGATCACTGTTTGGAATGTGATTTTGCACATTCCTTTGTGCTTAGGATTGCACATGAAATATTCTAGGTGATAATGGAGAAAGGTACTTCCATTGAAATATCTACAGTATCCATTTAAACAAGACTCTCAAACAAGTATGTTCACTAAATGGTGGCTCAGTGGTTAAGGCTCTGGGTTACTGAGCACAAGGTTGGGGGTCCAAGTCCCAGCACTGCCAAGCTGCCACTGTTGGGCCCTTGAGTAAGGCCCTTAACCCTCTCTGCTCCAGGGGTGCTGTATCATGGCTGACCCTGTGCTCTGACCCCAGCTTCCTAACAAGCTGGGATATGTGAAGAAAAGAATTTCAGTGTGCTGAAATGTATATGTGACAAATAAAGGCTGCTTCTTCTTCTTCTAAATATCAATATGGACAGGATGTACACTTACTGTCCACTTTACCCAGAACACTTGTGCACCTGCACACTCATGTAATTATCAAATCAGCCAATCATGAGGCACAAGCACAATGCATAAAATCATGCAGATACAGGTAAAGAGCTTCAGTTAATGTTCACATCAAACAACAGAATGGGGAAAATGTCATCTCAGTGACTTGTGGCTTGTGCCAAACCGACTGGTTTGAGTATTTTCAGAAACTGCTCTCAGAAATCTCCTGAGATGTTCATGGACAACAGTCTCGATAGTTTACAAAGATGGTGCATTAAACAACAAAAAAAAAACCATCCAGTTCTGCAGGTGAAAATGCCTTGCTGATGAGAGAGGTCAGAGGAGAATGGCCAAACTGGTTTGACTTGACAGGAAGGCTGCAGTAACTCAAATAACCACTCTTTACCATGGTGAGCGGAAAAGAATCTCAGAATGCACAAAATGTCAAAACTTGAGGCAGACGGGCTACAACAGCAGAAGATCATGCTGAGTTCCAGTCCTATCAGCAAAACAGGAATCTGAGGCTACAATAGGCACAGGTTCACAGAAACTAAACTGATGAACATTGGCAAAACATTATGTGGTCTTTTTCCAAACCAAATAGTCCTTAAGCCTAATCAAGGTACCTGCTTTCTATCCACTTTGCTGTTTTAAAACCTCTTCATTAACATCCAGTGACTGATATAACTATTGATATAACTGATATAACTATATAAAAACACTGAATTTTCACTTCAAAGTCAATCAGCAGCTTCATTTTAGGATTGTATACAAACTGTCACCACCTGTAAAAGCACAAAGTCGTCTAGATAATCAGAATCAAATGCTTGAAATGTTACAGTTAAACAGACGATTTTCGAGTACACTGCCACTCTTGGTTTAAGGCCTCCCTCTTGGGCTGGAAACTTGCCCTTGACCTCATGCGGTCACTAGCTAGTTGACCTCTGGCCTTGCACTGATCAGGGGGTCAGGAAGCTCTTCATGTGGCTGAGTAATGTGGGCTGACCCTGCTGTTCTGCTGGCTGATTACACAACCACACACCCATATCCATGCCACACTTTCCACAGTGCGTATGTTTGTGTGGGTGGGTGAGGATTGGCTGTGACATTGGAGCTAAATGAATGGAATGAGATTTCTCATGTGCAGTCTCTCATTGAGATGTGACATTCTGCCTGATGTCCTATACATGTACTGTCCAAACAGTGTCTGCAAAGACAGACAGCAAAGTTATTTTTACCCCCAAGTGAAAGCAAATGTAATGGTCCTAAACACTGAAGCTTGTCATTTGTGCAGTAGAAATCAGAAAAGGTGATAGAAGAACTGTCAGTCACTATACTATATTAATACCAGGGGAGCAAAATACTTGAGTAAGCATTAGTACAATTTGTTGCTATACTTCAGTATTATTTTGGGGGTATACTTTATACTTTATACTTTGGGGGTATACTTTACTTGATTATTATTGAAAATGAATGCTTGAAATCTTACTCAAAAGAAAACCTACATTTCACTCCTTCCATTTTTATTTAGACATTCAAAGTACTCATTACGAATCATGAAGGTCTCTTCTTCTCTCATGCTGAATGGGATATATCTGTCGAATGGCCTCAGCTGAACGTCGAGTCATTTCAATTTAGCATCCAATCATTTGCATTTAGCATCAAGTTAATCAATGTAGGAAACAACTATCAAGAATCTAGTGCACATCATATGTGGTGACCTTCTCATGCTATACAAAGTAGTTAATACTATAGCTATCCATGTGTGTTTGAAGTGGATGAGCCACAAGTGTCAAAGTTGAGGATGAGCGTCCCTGGCCCTACCTCAGGAAAATGTTTCAATATGCTGGAGTAAGCAAAGACTTGTATAGAATCAGGCGTCTCCTTTGCCTCACTAGGCATGAACTCTATCTAATTTGAAAAACCTTACTGAGGTAAGTTGAACTAATTTACTAACATTAATTGGTTATATTTAACTAATTTAGCCTGTTTTCTTTGCTAATGCTAAGTTAGACTAGTACCGATTCCAGTAGCTAACATAAACTGGCTAGGCAGCAAGTCAAATTCTAGCTAAAGGTAAATATTGGTTATTTACATGATATTTTACTTTTGATTAATCCATTAGCAAACTATGTAGCATTAGTCATGCATATGACAAGCAAAGATTGTTTTCGGGCAAAATGGCATAGTTGCTGGAAAATCATCCAACAGTTTTAGATAAGAAATAAAAGTTTTCAGGCAAAAACAGGAACTTGGAATTAAGGATTCTGTCTAACATTGTCTGGCAAACATGTTGTAAATACTCTGTTATTTACACTGAATACACTTATTCTCTAAAAAAAAAATGTCCACAAGACACAATTTCTAATATCCCCTAAATTCAAATTGAAATTGCAGTCATTTTATGATGATTCATCTTGCACACAGATGTGTTGCTGTAGCTAGGCATTTAGATGAGCAAAACGCAGCTATATCTTGAATAACTGTCTTCTGCTGTCCTGTGCAGCTCAGTAAAGGCATGCAGACAGGTTTTAGCCAGGATCAGCTCGGTTTTGAGTAAAGAGCCACAGGGCACATTAGCCGAGATGGATTATTAACCGGATTTAGACAATGAGAACATGCAGTTGCTGATCAGATCCACCGTGGTACTAATCACATGTCAAAAAGGATGTAACCTTTTATTATCATTTTTTTTTAAAATCAGTTTATTCTGTATGCAGGTGTCTCTGTATAATGTTAATATAATGTGTTTTTACTTAAAGTTTATTGCGTGAAAATGTATACAGACTCTCAGAAGCTCATACCCTTTACTACATATAAGTGCATTTTAGAATTAGCTGATAACATTTCAAATATTTAAGAAATAACTAAAATAGAAATTAGAAACGTCTTTCCTTCTTCAACATTATATTCTGTATGTATGTATGTATGTATGTATATTGTTTCTTTCCCTTTTTCGTTATTCCTAGCCCTTTGCGTTTATCACGATTTATTTCTCTCATCTGTAAATTAAAAGCTCTATGTGAAATGGGCTTGGATGATAGGTCTATGTCTGAGAATGTTTATGGAGAGATGCTCCCTCTACTGGCATATCTGTAATGCTTACATTAACACTAGTGCACATTAACAGATAAGTCTAGAATTGCTCAACCGTAACAAGTATTTAAATAGAAATAACCAGGTGGGACACAATTTTATTCTTTTGCACTGTGTCATTCGGGCTACCAAGTGAAGTAGACATTGATGGACTCCTTTAAGCTTTCCCTGTAAATCCAATGTCCTGTTGTTACAAATTTTTCATGGTGGCTTGACTGCGATACCAATAAATATCACATCTAAAATGGGATGGCAGTTGCATCATTTTAATATAATTTTAAATAGATTTTAATGGAGTCTTTGTTGGAAGCTTTTCCACTTTTCCTGTTCATGCAGTAGCACAGGGAGCTCCTCTAATTACAGTTTGCCCCAGTGCAGCTTTAGGGCTATAAAATCTAACTGACCTTACCTGCACTGACTGTGCAGCTAGCATCATTTACCTTGTCTGATACCCAGATCAGACAACGCTCATGATTACAGTGATACAAATGTTGATACAAACACTGATACAGTGTTCAGACTCAGCCAAGATTCTAAACATTTATAGTGGCATAAAATCACAGTCCAATATTTTGAGCTTTACTGTGGAGAGAGACATCTTGCTTAATGCTGCACATTAGGGCCATTTTTAAGGTAGAACACTCAATTATGGTTTCAGAAAAGTGGATATTAAATTTAAAAATGACACACAAGTCCAGTATAGAAATCATTTATCAAAAGGGCAATGTTTTACAAGGATAATGTGAGCAAATTGCCCATTCAATTTAAAATCAGCTCAATATTTGAAATATTTTTTTAGTGAAAATGAGTTAGTTATTTACGTCACTGAATATATGTGACATTGTACACTAAACTTTGTTTAAAAGCCTGAAAAATTTAATTTGCTTGGGCCTTACTGATCAAATATTCAAGGCTCAATATCTTAAAGAATTTAGAATTGGACCTTATAATTGTCATGATGAAATGGAAGTAGTTGGGTACAACTGCAAGCTGTTTATTCAAACAATCCAAATCAACTGGCAAAAACGTACACATAGCAGTGATCGATAGGCAGACAGGGGAATGCAGCCAAGCCAAAAGCAGAGCAGTAAAAAAGGTCAAAAACATAGAAACAATACCATGAACCAGAAATGGACAACCTTGCAAGAGTGCACGTGAGTGATCGTGATTTGTAATTGGTGATCATGGCAGTGGGTTCCTAGGAATCCACCCAGCTGTTGGATGCTTCTTTCAACCTGTCCATTTTATTGTGGATGACATCCTGATGTTAAGGTCACCGTTATGCCCAGTTTTTCCATAAAAGCCCACCACATTCTAAAGGTGAATTGTGTTCCGCAACCTGTGTCTATATCTTATGGAATTCCACACTGGCAAAACAAGTGCTCGAACATTAGCTTCATTTGAAAAGCAGTAGGCAGAGATCTGATAGGCAATAGACCCAGTCATCATGATGGCTGTAAATGCATTGGAGCAGTGTTTCTCAATCCTGGTACTGGAAAAGTTAACATTTACATTTTACATTTACATTTATGGGATTTAGCAGATGCCCTTATCCAGAGTGACTTACAGAAGTACTTTGAAGTCTCTGTCAAAGACACATCCTCATGGTAGTTCACTGGGACAGGCACTAAGAGTACCATCAGTCTAAAAACCCTGTTGGCAAAAGTTAGTAAATTATGAAAAAAAACACAAGACAAGGATTATTTTTTTCAATAACAAAGTTCTAATTTAAGTACTTGGTGAAGAGGTAGGTCTTTTGTCAGTGTTTGAAGACAGCCAGTGACTCAGCTGTTCAAACAGCCAGGAGGGGTTCGTTCTACCACCTAGGTGCCAGAACAAGGAAGAGCCTTGATGCATGTCTTCCCTGTACCCTGAGAGATGGTAGGTCCAACTGAGCAGTGCTAGGGGCTTAGAGGGAGTGTGGTGCAGAGCAGGGTGTGATAGATTTATGGTAGATGGGGACTGGGCACTGGTCCATTTTTGGCTTTGTAGGCAAGCATCAGTGTTTTAAATCTGATATTGGGAGTTACAGGAAGCCAGTGGAGGGAGCATAGCAATGAAGTAGTGTGGGAGGACTTGGGGAGGTTGAAAACAAGTTGTGCAGCTGCATTCTGGATTAGTTGCAGAGGTTGGATGCTGGGTAGGGGCAGACCTGCCAGGAGCGAGTTGCAGTAGTCCAGTCTCAAAATGACAAGGGACTGAACAAGCACCTGAGTGGCCTCTGTGTATAGAATTGGCCAGATCCTCCTAATGTCGTGAGCAAGTCTAGTTCATGTGAAGCAAGAAGAACCGTTGGTTGTCCATGGTTACCCCAATGTTGTGTGCATTGACAGATAAGAGATCTGAGAGTTGTCCAGAGAGATCACAAGATCTCGACATGGGGATGCATCAGGGATGTACAGCAGTTCATTTTTGCTGGTATTAAGTTTCAGCTCATGAGATCCATGGTAAATCCATGAAGAGATGTCCGTCAGACATGCTGAGATCCATGCAGAAACATGAGTGTCTGAGGGAGGAAAGGAGAGGATGAGTTGAGTGTTATCAGCATAGCAGTAATATGAATATGAATATATGTGAGGAAATGACATCACCAAGAGAGTGGGTAGAAAGGGAGAACCCGAAAAGGACCCAGCACTAAGCCTTGTGGAACACCAGTGTCCAAGACTCAAGACTTCCAAGCCTGAACTAGTTTGAACTGTTTAGGTTATAGGAATGAAAACACCAAAATGTGTGTGGCAGTGGTATTCCAGTACCAGGACTGAGAAACGCTGCATTAGAGGGTGGAACATTTGTATCTGGCTATAGCTGTGTGTGCCCATATCAGTAGACTACACCACTAAAGGGTGTACAGCCAGTCTATAGTTGGGTGGTGGTGTTGTAACCAGGGCAGGACAGGAACTATTGATGATGGACTACTGATGAGGATGAATGGGAACTTTTTGTGAAGCGTGGCCCCTACCACATAAAGGGAACCTGTGAACCAAGTGATGGACCCATCTCCAATGGGTCATCTAGAGCAGAAAACAAGAGGAGTGAATGTCTGCAACCATGAAAATGGCTGCAAAGGACAGTGAATGGTCATGGAATGGCAGTGAATTGTTATGGGTATAAGAATTTGTTGTTTAGAAATGGAAAATAAAGGAGGGCTTAACACAGTCTGTTAGGCTCCTGGGATGGCAGATATCATGTTTTGCCTCCTTCTCTGTTCCACTTTCCACAATTGTGACAAGCCCAACAGCAAAGATTCATCCTTGTGTTTGGAAAACCTCTTGAAGGGAGATGTGTGAGGATGCTTTTACACACGTCTCTCCAAAAGGTTGTCCAGTTTGACAGAGGTTTTGATGGGCTCATCCATTGTGAAGTGGTCAACTTGACAAGCCAGTTCTTCTTGTACATCCTCTCAGAGGCCCTTTTGGAAAAGTGTATACAGAGCTGCCTCATTCCATCGACAGATCATAGCAATGGTGTGGAAGCATAAGGCATAATCAGTGGCTAAATTGGTACCGTGTGTTAGGCATAGTCGTCTCTCACTTCCCTGCTTTCCATCAGGATGAAAGAACTGCATTGAACAAGGAGATGAAGAGATTAATATGGGACTTCTGATCCCAAGCATTCAAAGACAGCCATTGCCCATTCAAGGGCTCTCAATAATAAGCTGTAAATATCACAATAGCCATTTTTTTCTATGTCAGAAAGCATTATTTAGGTGGGTAAAGTACAGAGAGCATTGTAGTAAAAATCCTTGACACTTGGCAAAGTTGGCATCGTACCTTGAAGAGGCAGAGGGCGGATGCTGCAGTCCCATGGCAGAAATGAGGTGAAACAAATGTGTGACTGCTTTGTGGAGTTCAGATTCCTTTCTGTGTTCCAGATCTGAGGAATCAGTTGGATACAATTGCAAGATGCTTTTTAAAAACAATTCAAAATGTCATACAGGCCATGATCGATAGGCAGGCAGACAGGGCAATGTCGACAAGCCAAAAGCAGAGTCATAAACAATGAAAGGTCAAAACCATAGAAAAATTACAGATGGTAATGCTCAATGGGCAAAACTGGAGTGTGTGCGAGTGGCCTGGTATATATACACTGTGTCTAACTGGAATGAGTAACAGGTGTGTGAATCAGTAAGGGGAGCATGATAAAGTAAAGCTGGAGTGCTATTTGATTTTGGAGTGGCAGTGGCTCCAGATAGGACAAATTCCAACATCTTGAATTTTTTTATTTTTTTTATTTTAAGAAATAGAAAATTTTACTCAGTATCACCTAAGGGTATCAGCTATAGGATTATGTAATCCTGCATCGTATCTACTGTAAATTAAAGTAAAAAAAAAAAAAAAAAAAAAACATTATGGAAGTCTTTCTTACTTCAATAAATTTGAAAAATTAACCCTTTTCTTAGCTCATACAATCATGAAATACTACTAATAACTCTGTTAGAGCTATGGCTTGGATTTATAGAAACACATGCAAATTAGTATCCGGCTGTGTTAAAGTTTTTGGTTTTTTTTTAAATAATTTGTTAAATAGTTTTTATATAAATCCAAGCCATAGCGCTAACAGAGTTGTTAGCAGTATTTCATGATTGTATGAGCTACGAAAATTCTAGCTACGTTTAATTTTTTGAAGGTCTTATAATTCTGATTACAGTAAATTGCCATAAGATGTCTTTGTATCAATTCAATTTGTGTGCTTACAAATTTTTATACAAAATATATATTACACAATAGGCTACACTGCAGCTAAAGATAATTGACTACAAAGTGAGAGGAGTCTGAAAAACCTAGTAACAATAAGTAAGCTAGAATTTTTTTTTTCTATTCCTGTGAGCATTGGGATTATCTCTATAAAAACCTTTCTAATGAGAGTTTTCACTGCGTGCTGTTACTGAGCTGCTTTTCCCACCTACAGCGAAGCTGCAGCCAGGGAAGGTGAACATGTAGGCACAGCCAAACTCATCAGAGACCTCTGCTGGTTCCTTTAGCTTTGGAGTGTTTTAACAGACGTGGTTCATTTGCATCTGAAGGGGACATGCATAATTAGGTTTTTCTACTAAACAAACAGAAATCTCTCACTGTGAAAGCCTCCAGCCAAAAAAGATAATTATTTGTCAACTCTTTTATGTCTCCTGTTTTAAGTAATTTGGAATACTTTTAGAAAGGTTTATTAGATGGATGTCATGAGGGAGTAGCTTTTTGTCAGATTCAGGCACGCTCACACACGGGCTACCTTTCAGCACAGTTACTGTAGATTTATGTACTTCCCCCTCATAAAGAGTATATGTTACAGGATACAACAGAATCTACTGCGGTCTGTTGATTGACACGTCTCCATCAGTTCGGTTATGGCGACGTGACAACCATCAAGCGTCCTACTCACTACAATCTTACTAACATACTGCCACCATGTCTGGGCTGCGGGTGGGAGTGTGACATGTGAGAATAAATAAAGGCAGGCGAGTTTAAACAAACAGAGCTGGGAACAGGCTGTAGTGGAGGAGGAGGCTGGCCCTCTGTAAACACGTCCAACTGCAGCCCAAAAGCAGCACCACCTCATGAATAAACACAAGGAACATGAGCTGAAACAAATAACAGCTGCATTTCCTCTTATTTATTCTTATCTAGCACCATTTGGCCTATCTTTCTAAATTTGCCATTCACCATGAATGACCCTAGACAGCTTTTCTTTCCCCCCAGACTCCTTGAGGGTAAAGCCTTCAGGCTACATCCCAAACCACGCACTATATGACTAAATAGCATGTCAAAATAGTACACCACTGCAAATAGTATTTTGACATACCATTTGGTAGAGTAGTATACGGTTTGGGACGTAGCCTAGAAATGCTGAGATGAAGCAGCTTTGCACAGTTTATCATTGAAAAGCATACAGAAGCTTTGCAGGGAACTATGGGAAAATAATAATTTAAGCACACGGAGCAAGAGGAGCCAGTTTTAACAGTTTCAACGTGTTTATTTGAGCATAAGTGGTTCTTAAAACACCTCTGACGGTACCTCTTCACAAGATTCATATCCGCAAAACCCTCCACAGGCAAGCAGAATCAAATCCAAACAAGTCTGTGCCGGATGTCATTACTGTGCAGAAGTAAACATCCTATTTCACAAAAACAGTGGGTTTCAACATTGCAAATTTCACACATAGCCACAAAGACTTACTGAGGGATGATGACAAATGTCAAATGTTTGGGGAGGAGGGGGGATTGGTGGCTCAGAATTCAACCTGGTGCTTCAGTGAAACACAATACAGCTGACACTAAGTTGCAGTCATCTTTGTATATTTTGGGCCTTGTTTTTAAGTTTTCATCGACCAGACATGACCACACAATTCAACCTGTTTTTAATAAGGCATATGTGGCAGACTACGGGACTGAAAATCAAACTAGATCACTGGGAATGATACAATTCTGCAAGAGTATCTGTGCAGTCATGTCTACAGCTGAAAGAGAAAACAGTGTAGTCGGGTTACACATTTCACAACACAGTAGAACTTTAAGAAGAAGAGAAATCACAGCTGAGTTATTGTGACTACACAGGGCAGACATGATGTTAATGGATCAATCTGTCCACTCGTACCGACTGTACCTGACTCCAACATGAAAATGAACAGGTCTAAATTCAGGAAAAATAGAGGTGGGCTCTGTATTCAGTGTGATTGTTTTCCACATTAACGCAAAAAAAATACATAGAAACAAAAATACATTCATGAACAAGGCTTGAGAGCAGTACCCGATATCGATGAGATTCAACATGTTTTCCTTGTACCTCTACAAAGCACAGTCTGGCTAACATTATATTATATTATATTCTCTCTGCTTTCTTGTACATTTGGCACAAGATGTGACGATGAAGTCTTGACTGATGTGTAAAGACAAAGCTGCTGCGCTGCATGACTGCCTCAGAGAGAAAAACACACCCTATCCACTTACACAAAGCTGGTAACACTGGTACCATGCCCTAAAACACTCACACACACACACACACACACCTCCCTGAGAACATCAAAAGACTGTTAAAATGACAGCTAATGGGAGCATTGTAACAGTTTCACCATTACTTAAGAAAATAATAAAACAATGTAAAGAGAAATCAGTGCCATTTTGAAAAGTTCCATGTCAAATTTTGGGAAAGCTTTTTTTTTTTTTTAAAGCAGGGGATGGGGGGTGGGATGGGAAGTGGGTGTAGGGACTTGTGTCATCTTTGAAGACCTAAACACTCCCAACACTCTGGTAACAACTAAAGAGATAACCTCCAATCATTCTTCAATGCCTTACAGTGATTCAGCATTATAGCCAGAAAGTTATGTAAAAAAAAAAAAAAAAAAAAAAAAAAAAAAAAAAAAAAAAGAAGAAATAAAGTTTTCTTAAAACACAAGGTGAGTTCACATTTTCCACAAGCACAAGCGATATGTAGACACATTAAAAAGAGAAGCAGATCTGAACATCAAAATGTTAACAATGTACTGTGGGCAAATATACACGTCTACTGACAAAGTGACACAATAAAAGAATATAGAACAATCAATTTCTGTGCAATTCACTGTCAACAGCCTAAGTACCACTTTCCCTTTTTTAAAACTGCCATTCATAGGTCCATTTTTTCATTTGTACATTTATATGTTTTAGGGATTTTTTTTGTTGAGTTTTCTGTTCTTGTGGATAGTTGATAGGTGCTTATTTAGGCTTTTTTAAGCGAATGCAATGCTCCAGTGTGTTTGTGATTTGGTGGGACTGTAGGGTCTTTTCCCTGTCCACTGAGTCCAGCTGACAAACCTCTTCAAAAGCTTGCTTCTGCTCGTTTTTGTTTTCTCCTGCCCACAAAGTCCATCACCCACAAACGATATATTATATATAAAAAAATAAGCTATTGCGCATCCGAAAAAGTGCATCATAGATTTTTTTTTTAAAAAATATCTCTTTTGCTTTGTTTTCTCCTTTCTTTCTTTGAATCCTGAAATCCCAGATGGGGGGGTGGTGTCAGCCGAATGGGGCGGAGGTATACTGCAGGGATACACGTGAAAAAGGAGGAGAGACAAACAGAAGACGAGGGGAGAGTGATTCGGAGGAAAAGGGCATAGTGGCTCGACTATGCGACTATGCTATCACCATGGGAACGTCGTCTGCAAAGCCGCCAATCATGGGGTCATCCTCGTCATCATCGCCTTTTGGAGGAAGAACAAACAAAACATCAGTGATTTGACTGAGTGTAAATAAAAGACAAACCAAATCTGTAAATTTTAAAACTGCGTAAATGTAATGAATGAATTGAACGCTTTCTGTAAGCAGAAAAAGCCCGTAAACCATGACATGTCTTGTGTGTGAGAGAGTGAGTGTAAGTGGAGTGTGTACTGCTCTTACCGAGCTCATCTCCGGAGGAGAAGATGGCTGAGCCAAGGCGTGAGTTGTAGTGGCTGTTGGCGAAGGCGGTGAAGCTGTGCTGCAGGCGGCGGTGGCGCACGTACAGACCCACGAGACCTCCACATACACACAGCAGCAGCACAAACAGCACCGGCACCACCACGGCTGCTGTGTCACCTGAATGGCCTGAATGAGCAGCTGAGTCACTGGGACCTGCAACACACACACACACACACACACAAAATTACTTTGATTAGTTAGCAATGCCTCTATTTGTTTCAATAGAGCTTGTGTCAACAGTATATGTGTACATACAGCATACACAAGCACACACACTCATTACCTTACTACATACAAACACAAGTAAACACATGAAACAAGCAGTAAACAAACAGAGAAATAACTAAACTATATTTAATAAAGAGCTAACTAATAAAGGGCTAACAGTTGGGGTTTTACGTTTACATATGCCTTGCGGAATCTGCAAAATCTTAATAATTAAAAATAAATAAATAAATCAAAGGGATCATAAAAAATGCATTTTGTTTTTTTCTGCCCCGAATAAGCTATTTCACATAACAGATGTTGACCAGATATGAACCAGTTCAAAAGTTTACATACGCTTGATTCTTAATACTGTGTGTTGTAACCTGGATGATCAACGACAGTTGTTATGTTTTGTGATAGTTGTGCATGAGTCCCGTGTTTGTCCTGAGCAGCTAAACTGCCCACAGTTCTTCAGAAAAATCCTCCGGGTCCTGCACATTATTTGGTTTTCCAGCATCTTCTGCGTATTTGACTCCTTTCCAGCAGTGGCTATACGATGTTGAGATCCATCTTTTCACACTTAGGACAACTGATGGACTCGTACACGACTATTACAAAAGGCGCAAACATTCACTGATTCGCAAGAAGGGAACACACTACATTAAGAGCCAGGGGGGTGTAAACTTTTGAATAGGATGATCGGTGTAAATTATTATTTTTAGTCTTCTAGGAAACAAGTAAATATCTTATGAAGGGCAGTACTAAATGAAAAAAATAAGATCTTTACACAAAATAATAACAATTTACACCAATCATCCTGTTGAAAAGTTTACACCCCCCTGCCTCTTAATGTAGCATCAGTGAATGTTTGAACCTTTTGTAATAGTTGGGTATGAATGAAATAATGCATGTGAAATACCTAGGCTTGAATGCCAGATTGCCTTTACCTCATCAAAAAATTCAGAACTGTTTACAGACTTTTAATCGTTCTGTGATTTTTAATCGTTCTGTATCCAGACTTTCTATATTCAGTTGTCTTGCTAATTTGCAAGAAAATAATGCAACAGGAAGGCTGCTTTATTGTAAACAACCTTAGTAAGGTTACTACCTTTAACAAATGAAACGGGTTTATAAAGAAATTCATGTATTATAGTTCTTAATGGTGTAACTGTAACAGAACAAAACAAAAATAATGTCTGTTTTTTTTGTAACTTTATATAACCAACTGGGAGGAGTGTAATTATTTATGAATATAAAACCATCACACGTTAATTACCTGAAAACATCCAATAATATGGGAGATATAAGGCTAACTTTATTTTTAGGAAAGCAGCAGGCTGGAAATCAACTCAAGCAAGTTAAGAGCAGGACAGTTAAAGTTTAAAATGCCATCACAAAACTGGAATATCTAACTTACATAACCCAATAATGAGACAAATAACCCAACTTTGTTCCACGATATGTGTAACCCCCAGTATACCCAATAAAGAACAAAATCTTGGGTTAAAAGAACAACCCAAGATTTTTTATTGTGTGTAAACTCTATGGTATCTTGTCTTAATATTACTGCAGAACAACATTTTTTTTCCCCAAAAGGTTTGCTGAATTCCCAGGTCTGGAAACCAGTGACTTGTTATTCTCTATTTTTCTCACACACTTCGGAAAAGTGACACCCAAGAGCACGCGTCTAATTGATCTAACTGGGTGGATGTTTATGGTCCACATTATTTGTTTTTTGCTCCTGTTTACATAGATATTTTATTCAAGCTGCTGAAATGCGAGAACTTTGCCGCACATGACCAAAAAATAATCAATACATACGAAACAATTTCAGTTGTTTCATATGCATGGCACCTTTTCAAAGTACGCTTCATTGAGATAAACAACCTCAATACAAGCAACTCATGATCAATTTCATACACAAAAAACACAAAAATGACGTGTCTCCTGCCTGTTTGTCTCTTACTAATCTCAGTCTGAAGTTCCCCAGTTTTTTATCCGAAAGCCTACCTCATTGCACACAATACTAAAGAGCAGCAAGATGAGGGATGGTGTGTTTGTGTGTGAGAGAGTGTATACCTGCTCCTGCACTCCCCAGCTCGTCGTACAGCAACACCGCAGCTTCACCACAGAGTTGGCCGTTCACCAAGCAGCGAGCGCGCACTGAGAATGTGTAGTTGTGGCCCACCAGCAGATTACTGATCCTGAAGAAGGTCTCTGTGGTGTTTCCCAGCAATGTGGTGGAGTTACTTACACTGTCATACACAGATACTTCGTAGCCCTGTGGATCACAGACACAGAAAGACTATTAGCACTGCAGGAATGACGAGTCTGTATGGAGGTAGTGGGGTGTGTGACTGGGGGGTGAGGGTTCGTACACGACTCTCATTGAAACTCCGCTCCTTGACAGCCAAGCTCTTCCAAAACAGGAACACATGGTCTTGCTCGGTAAGGATCTTGAGAGCTTCAGGTGCAGGTAGAGGAACTGTAGGAGAGACAGACAGCAGATGAAACATCAGTTATAACAGCAGCCTACATTACTTTTACTGTTGCAGCCAAATGATTTAGTTTCCACTACCAGGCTGGCTTAAACAATAAGCATTAGGTACCGTGCACCCACAGATAGGATGTACTTTTATAGTAACCGAAAGGATGCAACACCAGATATGTCACATCGGTAAAACCTCAAAAGGACCTGCGGGCCGTTCTCACACTCACTCTCTGGTCTGACCCTCTCACAGATGGACCTCAAAGAAAGGAAATCTCACCTCTCTCAGGCTGCTCACTGCATGACATGGCACCAAAGAGAGAACACAGCTCTCATCAGCGGTCTTGCTGCGAAGACGAATCCCACCCAGCAGTATCTCATTTGTTTGGCTACCGGTTTGGTCAGACCGCCATGAGTGATCAGCTTGACTGAATTGCATCACCTAGATCTGATCCATGTATGCATGAAAACATGGTTCTAAACACACCGCACCACCAGTTCTTCAGAGACGGACCATCACAGATCCATCCACCAACCTATGCAAGTGGACACCTCATCTCAATGCATCGCTCTACCATTCATTCAAAGGACGAGGATCTTAAGGCTGCGTTTCTCTTATATGTGCTATGAATTAAAGAACTCAAAGTAAAATTGTGTACATTTGGGCAAGAAAACTCAGTATTGTTTACAATTGCTGTGCATAGCTTTAACTGCTCAGTAAGAACGTGCACACTTATACGTGAGCTCTAGGGCAGAGCGTTCGATTGTTCACGCACACATGCATGCACCCACTCATTACACACAGACACAGACACACAACTATCTTTCTCCATTCATTCTCACACACATTCTTTTCCTATGTAGCCGATTAGTGTTTCTTCTTCTAACTGTGTATTCAGTAAATTTAGTTTTTTATTTTACTGCCTTGTCTTGGTTATTACTTTGATATTCAGAACTAACCCTTCAGTAGCCAAGCCACTGATTATTTCTCTCAGCTGAAAATTGACATTCTAATAATTTTGACTTGAATCTGCAAATTTAATTTCTAATTATACTTCAAAATGATGTGATAAAATATTTAATGAGATTAATTGTCTAATGAGACTTATTATTTTTTGAGATTAATAAAATTTACAGCGAAGCACCTACACTTTCTGGTGCTTCCTGTGTAAATAGACCCATTTCCCTTACGCTAAGTTGGGTCTGATAGTCATGGAGCCTCTGCAGCAGAAGGTCTGCCAAGAGATTGACAGCTGATGTTGAAGTTGTGTCAAGTTCTAATAGATTTTCAGACCTGGCTACCTGTGGTGACTGTAATTAATAATTAGACACTACAGTATATTGAGATTTAATGTTGGGCATGAGAGTTATGTTGTCCTATAATGGCCTATAATGGCTCTGCTGGGCTCTAATGTGCATTTAAGAGCTGCATTGGTATATAATAGGCATTGAGAGTTGTCTCATGACTGTTAAGAGGCATCCTGGGTTCTAAGAGGAACTGAGAGCTGTGTTGAGTTATAATGGGTTCTGAGGGCCACACTGGGCTCTATCAGCCATCGAGTGGTGTGTTGGGCTCTGTCTGGCAATGATAGCCAGTTGGGTGTTTATAGGCTTTCAGAGGCATGTTAGGTGCTAATGGGTATTGAGAGGCATGTTGGGCTCTAATGGGCATTGAGAGGCATGCTGGGTTCCTCTCAGTGCCCGTTGGAGGCATGATGGGTTCTAATGGGCCGTGAGAGGCATGTTGGGTTTTAATAGGCATTAAGAGCCACACTGGGCTCTAATGGGCATTGAGAGACATTGTGAGCTTTAATAGTTATTAAGAGACAAGCTGGGCTCATATGGGCGTTGAGAGGTATGTTCAGCTCTTATGGACATTGAAAGGCATGCTGGGCTCTTACGGGCATTAAGTGGCACGTGGAGCTCCAAGAGGCACTGAGACTCTAAGCTAGAATGGCTATTGAGAGCCAGATGGGTTCTGTTTTTTATTGAGAGCTATGTTGGGTCCTAACTGGCTGAATGAGGGCTGTGTTGGGTTTTGAGGGTTGTTGTGTGTTGGGTACCTGTGTTAAGAGTGTAGCTGGCCTCCTTGGTCATGTTGCGAAGGCGGACGGTGATACTGTAGCGACCACCAGGCTCCAGTCCCTTGAGGCTGTACTCCACTGTGTTGTTCTGAGTGGTGATTTTATAATCACGCTCCGTCTTCCGTACTGTGTCCCTCAAATGCACTACATATGTCTGCAAACAAACCACACACCCAGCTATGATGCTAATGACCAGCATGCATTTAGTTCACTTCACTGTCAAAAATGATAGACCAATGGAGTGAAATGTGTATTTATATTCTTACCAGAGGAGAGCTGGGGGAGTCATACGGTGGCTGCCATTTCAGTGTAGCCTGTGTTTTATCTACTTGGACTTTATGCAGGTTGCGTGGAGGAAGCCTTTCATTAGGGATCATCTTCACTACAGCTGATTCGGACGGAGGGCCCAGATACGGTGAGATCACCCGCACCTGCAAAACAAACACTACTCAGCACCTTCTGTACATACGACATGCTATTTCAAACTTGCCTAAACTCCAAAGTGAGGGTAAGGGTACTCTCTTACAAGGAAGAGATACTGCTCATCGCTCTCCACGGTGACGGTTATGCTGGTGCTGGTGCTGTTCACACTGCGTGGCCGGCGGTAAAGATCCAGGAAGGAGGTGGCATAGAACACACCATATATCTACACACATACACATATACACAGTCATTACTACATATAGCTGCTTGGAATTCAGGGAAAACCTTTCACATGGTGAAATTTTGACATTTTCTAATATATATACAGTTCCTAAAAATATGATTGTCATATATATTTATGTAAAGTTGAGGAGTTAAAGAATGTTGGACAAAACCTGATTTATCTAGGCTTTTTTTGGATCTTTGCCAGAATCTGACAGGTTTTCCCACGCCACCACACATATATCATTCTACTGCACTGGGTTTTCTTTTATGTTGTCGTGGTAACTAGCTCAAAATATCTTCCCGGCCAAATAAAAAAAGCAGTGGCCTCAGCAGGAAGAGATGTGCTTGCTTTTGGAGGCGAGCTCTTAGGAAAATAATTCCCCCGTTCTTTCAAAGGCCGAACCTAGGACTTGTTATAGAGATATCTTTAGATATATTGGCTGTTTTATCGAGTGGCGATTATCCTAATAAATAGTTGAAGGGATAATAAAACAACAGGAAGAAATATAAACATATATCTTTCTTCTGGTCTATTTCTAATCCTGACTTTGTTTTGACTTTGTTTTTAATTCTGATTCTTTTAGGGCCATCATGTGACATAAAAGAAAAGCCCAAGCCAGTGCTGGGCAGCAGCTAATCACAATCCTCAGCAATGGCTACGTTTACATGGCTTAATCTGAAAATATAAATTTGATCAGGGATATACTGTTTCCCTGTTTGAATATCACATGTAAAAAATGTGAAATCTACATATAAGCAACAGAAAATCAGTTTATTTAGCTTAACCTGTAAAAAACACCGTTTCTATAGCTTCAGTGCTCTTCCTTTCTGTTTTATTAGGCATGTAGAAGTCTGAAGACGTGCAAAATCTGTGAACTTTGGACAACCCCGCGGCTTCTCACTTTTGTGCTGCTCTCATTGCTGTGCTTAGTGCGATGAAAAACAGCATCTCATAAAAGATAAGGTTTTGAAACTGAGGATTATGCAAAAGCTGCTTTATGTGAATCACCTCATACCTCATACATTTTCTTTTTGCCAATATATGGAAAGCTCAGAAACAATCTCTATAAGCTCCATGTGACAGAGAGAATTTGTGTTGCTTATATTCTCATTCGACATTTCTATAAAATATTTGGCTCTAAGCAACACCACTAAGCTTTGTTTGTGCATGTGCGTGGGTTTGTTTTTTAGATCTTGTTGGAGACCAAATGTCCCCACAAGGATAGGAATATCGGATTGCTTTGCTATTTGCTTTTTTAGCTTTTATTTAAAAAAAAAAAAAACTGAAGAGTTAAAGAGTTTCCTTTTGGTTACTGAGGTTAAGGTTAGATTTAGGTCTAGCATAGCATTAATAATTATGTCAATGGAAGGTCCTCACAAGGACTGTGTGTGTGTGTGTGTGTGTGTACCTGTGCCTGGGGTCCAGTCCAGCTGCAGTCCACAGCGGTTTGATTGAGTGCCCGGGCTTTGAGCAGTGGTTGTGCTGGCTGTGTTCCTACCGTCTCTAGACGTGACAGGGCAGTGGGACTGTCTCCATCAGTGGTATGTGCCCACACTGCCACCTCATACACCGTCCCCGCTGTCAGATTAGTGGCTGTTTGCCAAGGAGGAATGCATTAATATATACACTAAGATCTAAAAGAGTTCATTTGACTTCATTCATTCGTTCATTTTATCTTCAGTGGTCAGGGTTGTAGAGGATCTGAACCTATCCCAGGAACACTGAGCGTGAGGTGGGAATACATCCTGAAAGGGATGCCAGTTTTTCACAGGGCAACATACACACACATTCATACACTCATTCACAGCTAGGGGCAATTTTTAGCATGGCCGACCAACCCACCGGCATTTTTGGAAAACGGATGGCAACCCACACAAACACAGGGAGAACGTGAAACTCTGCACAGACAGTACCCCGAGCTCAGGATAGACCCGAAGACCCTGGAGGCAGCAATGATAACCGCTGCACCACCGTGCTACCCTCATTTGCTTCATTTATTCAAAAGTATATTTTCATTTAAATTGTAACACAAGCAGGCTCAGGAAACAGTGGTTATTTTTGTCATCTCTTAACGACTAAGACCAATATAGACGCACTTAATATGCTCCTTTATAGCCTAGAGACCCCTGCCATGCACAGTTTCTCCTCCTCCAAACACACTTGACTGCGCTCATGTAAGGCTTGATTAGTTGCAGGACAGTGGAACCGGAAGACTGAAGATGAACCACTGCTCTATGTGCAATGCATTACAGTCATTAGTGCTTTCAGTAAGTAATGAGTTCTTCTATTAGTCAAGACTTATGTAGTCTTGTTTAAGGAATATACACTCATTCATTCGTCTTCAGTAATCACTTTATCCTGCTCAGGGTCACGGAGGATCCGGAGCCTATACCAGGAACACTGGACATTACAGCCTGGATGGGACACAGTGCACCATACAGACACTCACACACTCACACACTCACACACACCGAGGGGAAATTTAAAGTCATGAGTACACCCACTGGCATGTTTTTTGGGAGGTGGGAGGAAATTGGAGAACCAAGAAGCAATCTATACCCTATACAGTGTACCTGTTGGAGTCACTATTAGCATTAAGGTTATTCTAAGAATATTGGTTGTACCTGTAAGAGTATTTGAGACACTGAAGTTCCTGTATTCTTTCACATGCTTGTCGAAAACCCAAGACAGCACCACCACATAGTGTTTAGCCTGGAAAACAACACAGACGGAGGTCACAGAGGACATACACAAAATGGTCGAATAGTGTAGATACAAGGTGAGTGTATCCGGTAAATCACGCATGCATGCCTGCTCACCTTGTAGTCAGAGCTGATGGCCAGTTTCACTGTGTCTTCCGTGATGCTTGTAATCTTTGTAACCGGGGGAGCCAAAGCTACAATTAAAAGGAACAAAAGTACAAACTATTTTCACTCTAAGCATAAGCATTCACTCAACAAGCAGCCAGCAACATGTCTGCTTTGTTTATTTCAGCTATTTTAAAACAGATGTTAACCAAAGTGAGGTCAAATTAATTCAAGTTGAAAATAACATAAGAGAATAGACGGAGTATTTTAAACTTCTATTATTATATTATTATTACTGGCCTAGAAAGAAGTTTACAAGTTATAAACTGCAGTAGATTACCTTTCTGAGGGATGATGGATTTAATCTCTGTCCAGTTGCCCACCCCTCTGCTGGTGACTGCAGCAACCTGAGAGAGAGAGAAAGAGAGAGATAGAGAGAGAGTGAGATGCTGTAGCTAAATCTTTATTGTAGTAATGTACTAATGCTGCGTTCGTGGTGCCAGGTAAGTGGGAAATTGCAAGTTGTGATAATGTCATTTCCCACACGCTGGACGTGTGAAATGGAAGAAGATAAATAAATAAATAAATAAATAAATAAACACAACATGGACACCTCATCGAAGGTGTGTCTTTTGTTTGCATGTGAAGCTCATAAAAAGCTATATTAAGCACACTTTTACAGTTACAGGCCTGAGTGCCTATTGGTACAGTTCTACTGTAGCCAACGTTAAACATTCATGCAACGGTTTGGACTGAAATTGCAGCACAGCGGACAACAGCGAGTAACTTTAGCAACAAACTAGCAGGTTAATGTTAGTATGTTCAATGGTATAGATTTAACCAAGTACTGTGTCTGTATATGAACTGATCTAAAGCCAATACTGCTATAAACTCTTTCAAAAGTAGAGAAGTGGCACTTTAACCGTTCGCAGTGTGTGCGGCCATGTTGATCTGACATCACTCTGTAAACAGGGAACTGGTAATTGAGAAGTCTACCCCAAGCTGACGAGGTTAAATTTCATACCGAGCAGGTGTTTTCTGTGGCTTTTACCGGTTGTAGGCGGGGAATTACAAGTTGCAACTTCACCTCAAACGCAGCATCATTTTTAAATCTTGAGCACTGAGTTGAGTCTCACCCTGAACCTGTAGAGGGTGCTGGGCTGCAGGCTCTTAACCTCAGTACTGGTGCTAGTACTTCTCTGAGAAAACCACTCTGAACTGCCCTTCTCGCTGTACTCCACCTGGTCATCACACACAAACACACACACACACACACACACACACAGTGTTAACTCCCAAATTAGCATTTCCATTCTGTTCATCAGTTTTGAGATAAAGGTATATACTCAAGTGTTTTTACAACCTCCATCCATCACATTTGTAGATTATATGAAAGTACTACATACAAGAAGAAAGAAAAGATAAATAATTCAATAAGCCGTGCAAAACACATTTTTGTTGAACACTTGAATAAATTCTTCAGTGAAAGGTATTTGTAAATTAAGCTTTAAATCTGTATAATTCATTCTTTCACACTAGCATTTTAAGAGGGACAATTCTTACAACACAGCTGTCATAAGATGGCCAACGTGTGGTGGGAAATAACTGATTTTAACACAAAAAGTAGAGACGAAAATTGAGAATTCATTTTCTCCCCAGCGAAAACAAGGAAACCCATTAAATCCATCATAAATCACTTTTACAAAAAGATCAACAATTACCCAGTATAAATAATATACAATAAGTTAAGCTAACGTCACCAAATATAAATATAAACTGTTTACTGTGTATAAATAGATACAGTTAAGGAAACACAGAGACCGCTAAACTTGCAGAAAGTGCAAGTTTTTTTAAACTTATACAAGTTAAAAAATAAGTGATTGTCGACTCAACAAGTTTTTCCTCTCAGTACAAGGAAACAAGCAGATTTTTTTGTGTTTTTTTCTGCTTTCTTTAAGCAGTGAAACATCTTCAGACTACAGCTAGCTTGATTTATTACTCTCAGAGCAAAAGTAACAGTATTAAGGCCAAAGGACAATGTGAACGAGGAAGGAAACTCACGATGTACTCTCTGATGAAGCCATGAGCATTCGCTGGAGGACTCCAGGAGCACAGCACCGTGCCGTCCTCTGCGTTATCACAGCTTAGCTGCAAAGCCTGAGGAGGATCAGGTACTGAAACACACAAACACACACACACCAGTCAGAAGTCATACTTCATTCCGCGTCCACACAGGCAGTGTGATGGTGAGGTGTGTTTTGCGAGTGTCACTCACAGCCCTCGGGCGTCCGCAGAGTGAGCACCTCGTTGGTCTTGTGCTGCTTGCTGAGGCACTGCGTCACCACTTTCACCTGATAGGTGGTGTCTGGCCTCAGCACACTCAGTGTGTAGCTGCCCTTGTTGCTGTGTGTGTCCATGATGGTCCACTGCTGAGCCCCTACCAGCCTGGGACAGAAAAAAACAGCACAGGTGAGTGATTCAGGCCCTGACATACCCATAATCATACACCAGTGAAGACCTACTGCCAAACAAGGCAACAATCATCTACTATTGTTTTGTGAAAAAAATAATCCTGTAAGAATGATGGTGAAACGAAATGACATGCCATTGTCTAAAAAATAATAATAATAAAAACATAAAAAGCTTATGTGCTAATTCACTTACTAGTATTTGAAATGGGAAGCCACCTACTAGCATCTATAGTAGCAATTTTGACTTCTCGCGAATTCTTGAATCTGATTGGTCAGAAGGTGTTGATTCATTTTCTATAACTGCAGCTCTGACAATAGTGTCAACTATAATTCAAATCACAGGTTTATACTAATTAATTCTAATATGCGATCATTTCTGTAGTAAGCTCTCATTTCACAGGGCGACACTCCACAATAATAGAAGTTTAATATATGGGTTTAAAAAAAAAAGTGTCACTTAACAAAGAAAAATGTATAATATTTGATACGGTGAAGCTTTCTGGGAGATGTGTATTTAGGATTTATGGAAGGAGTTTTGCGTATCTGTAACAGTCAATAAATTTTCCTCCATAGGAAAATCTTCAGGATATTGAGGTTTCTGTATTTTTCAGTAACATGACAAGGTGTGTTTTTCTGTCTTGATAACTTAAGAGAGAGAGCGAATAAAAAGAGAGGTTGGTGATGGAACGACTCGTTCATAGCCTCTATAACTTAAGTGATAACAATTCGAAAATGTACCTATAAACTGTTAAAAGTCAAATGTGTCATTTTTAAATTAAAAAAATGTCATCATGGACAAATTGCTGTGACACGTACGATTTAATGCAGTGACTATTTTAACATTAAACATTCACAGCTGTGCAAAAATAGTTTAAAGGTTTGCTCAGCTTATTCAGTGTCAACTACAGCACAAGAGCAGAAGATGAGGAATGTGATCCATGTCTCCACTTCCACACCAAAGTGCTTCTCTTTCTGTGGTTTCAACCATTCAGCCAATCTCTTTCCCCAGCCTCTGATTCTGATTTTAACGTTTTCAGCTTGTGCTTGTGGCCCCTGACTGACCTGACTAATCAAATACAGGTGAATGTTGTCATATTATTTTGGGTCTGTAAAACTCAGAGTGAGTGACTTCATAAACAAGGCTAGCAAGCTGATGTGCCCGTAATGCTGATACCTTTAAAACAGTCTTTCTGTAAATCATCATCATCATCATCATTCGTGAATTAACAATAGGCCTAAGCTGGAGTCTTCATCAAAGCTGGTCACATATTGATCAAAGGCTACTAAATCAAATCATATTGTATTGTTTCTTAACAGATTCAGTGGCATCGTCAAATATGGAATTCTTGCCTTATGAATCGTATCGTATCATATCATATCGTATCACAGCAGATTCAGTGGCATCGTCAGATATTGCATTGATATTTTATTGTGTCGTGTGGAAGCTTGTTGCCATTAACAATGGCAAAATATTAAGCTTTTAATGGTCTTAACAACAAATCAGTGGTCAGGAAATTAGCAAGAATTAAACAAATAGATAAAGGAAGTTAGTATGGGATAGCGTTTTCATTTTATTTCTTTAAATGTCAAGCCTTGTGGCCCTTGATGGGCTTCATCAGGTGTGGCAGAAAACGAAATAATGACTAATCTTTTGAGGAAAAAACATCCTAGAAGATATTTTTGGAAAAATTTGTACACCCAGACATATGTTGGTTTGAATTTTACATCAAACATTTTAATCATTATCATGATTTTACCTTTGCGTTCAAGAAGACTATATAAACGTGAATTCCCTGTTTCTAGCTTTTCCCCAAACTGTTCACTGCAGCAAAAGGAAACGAGTAAACGGTGGTACAGGAGCTCTCAGGAGTGCATTTGTTTAATTCTTGATCATTTCCTGACCATTGATTTGTTGTTAAGATCATTAAAAGCTTAATATTTTGCCATATTTGGCCTTGGCCCATTTTTTTGCCCAAGAGTATACAAGCATAATGTTGAAAATAAAAAAGTAAACAAACCTACATTTTCTCACGCCAGAGTATAGAACAGACAACAACTAAATATATTTCAACATATACGCCATTAAAGGTCCATTGTGCTTCAGCTGTCATCTAGTCACTTTATACCTTATTTATCATAGTACAATATTTTGTTTTGTTTACAGCACTCAATTTTTTTCTCTCTTTTCCTCACTTAATTTTATTGTATCTTGTATTTTGATTCATGTACTCTGTTGTACTTTCATTTCATGCATACATGTCTTGTGCAAACAATAAATAATCTTGACTTGACTCTTAGAAACAGATTACAATTTAAATGGATTTGTCTAAAAGGAGGCTAAAAAGCAATTTTGCTTACTATAAGTGATTTTGGCTAAATGTAATCTGTCAGCCAAATCCATGGAGTATATTATATGTAATGAATACATCTAGCTGTCAGATGACACAGCAAAATGACACTTCATGATGTGAGTTTTGAAGTGCAGCGGATATGCCAGTTATAGCCAGCAGATGTCGCCAAAATATGCGTCAATGACATTAATGGGGTTCTCAAAGTTTTTGGGACTCATTTAACAGTAAAATCAATTTCACAGACTCCCTCAGTACAGATTTATGACCATAATCCAACTATACAAATACTGTGGTTATTATATAAATGTCTACAATCATAATTTGGATATTTCTGAGAGCCACAGAGCTTTTCATTCCTGAACATTCGAGCGACGGAGCACACAGGGTCCCTGGACCACATTTTGAGAACCACTGGACTAATTCCTACGTCTTTGTACACGGACTCACAGGGAAACATGGTACATTGTGGGTTATACATGTGAAGTGTAAGATGATGGATGCATACCTGTAATAGATGAGGAAGGAGCAGGAGGAGGCAGGCATGTTTTTGGGCCGGGACCAGGTGAGTGTGACGGTGCCGGAGAAGTCCGCGTGCCACTGCAGGTTCTGGACTTTATACACCAGCTGGTCGGCTGACGAGCAGAAACACAATACAGGATTTAAACAAGCTGGAACTACAACAAGACCAAACTTGTGAACGTGGTTTCTAGGGGTAGACATGAGTGTGTTTGACGGGAAAAATGTGATGCTCAGCGTCTCTCACCGGTGCAGTTGTCCTCGTCACTGTGGTCTGAGCAGTCTAAGAAGCCATCACACCTTTCACTCTCCAGTACACATGCCTCCCGGTCAGCACACAGTGTCCCATTCACACACACCAGAGGCTCACGCGTAGCTACACAGAGGGCAGAAAGATCCACACAGGGAGGATTTATATAAAAAAGGAAAGTTTAGGTCTCCTAAGTTTTAGAACTTCCGAATGGCGCAACAGAAAAACGTCATTCGGAGATCGATAGGTCGAATCCCGATGATGTCATAGCCATCTGCAGCCAGGAGACCAAGAGAGCAAAACTGGCCATGTTCTCAGGGAGGGAGGGAGGGATGGCATACTTTCTCCCCTATCAATCACAGCAACACTAGCCAATCATGAGTGTCTGTGAGCATGTGTCGTGCATGCAGAAGCGGGCGGACGGTGCTTTCCTCCGAGTGTATTACGCCACCCACTGACGTTACAGGAGCAGCAGTTTCAAAAAATTCAGTTGGCTGGCTTCATGTGCCTCGGAGGAAGCATGTGAAAGACCTCGCCCTCCCTGACTGGCAGCTGTCATGTGATAGGGGAGAGATGCATGATGGGTAGGAATTGGCTATGACTAAATTAGGGATTTGTCAACACTAACAGTTTTATAATTAAGGAAAGACATGTATTTTCTATTCATGGATAGTTAGGTTGGATGCTGTGGGACATTCGCGATAAAAAAGTGTTATCCTGTTGTCACTTACGTTATAGCAGCTATAAACAGCCATTCCCTCACCAGTCTCGCTTCAAGTTCATAAAAAAAAATGCAGTTTTTCATGTTAAAGAAATACTCTAAAGAATCTCCCATGTTGGAAAACTTAAAAGAAGAGGAGACTCCTTCCAAAAATGCTAAATAAATGTCTCCTTACAGACCGTCACCATACAAAACTACACCTTATACCTAACTCCATTAACAGTTACACAGGTTTTTTTTAATCAGTTTATGTAGAGTATACACCACACAAGTTCCTGTGCAAGTTGTTACTATAGAAACAATTGTGTGGTTGCGAAGGTGGACACTTACGACAGCCAGACTCGTCCGAGTTGTCTTGGCAGTTGCGGTGGCCATCGCAACGCTGCCATTCCGGGATGCATGTGGGTGGCTTATGACACAGGAACTGCCCTCTGAAACAACGGCCAGTCGGGTCAGGGGCATGAGTGGGCACGGGCATCTGAGTCACTGAGCTGTTGGAGGCTAACACACACACACACACACACAGAATAAGACATATAGGCAGAGATGATGAGGTATGAGTGGGGGAGGGTGTTTTCGTGGGCAGGTTGGGGGGGGAGTTTACACCTCTACCTGTGGGGCAGCCCACTTCATCACTGCCATCAGGGCAATCAGCATAGCCATCACACACCCAGTTATTCACTATACACGCTCCAGAGCCGCAGTGGAAACGGTTAGGGGCACATGTGGCAGGGCCCGGGGCAGGAGTATGAGGAGAGAGTCCGTCTAGAAGCACACACAAACACACATTAATTATAATAACACATTATTAATAATAACAAAGATTAAAATAAATACATTTGCATACATTTACTGGCTACTTTAATAGGAACACCTGTATACCTGCTCATTAAAAAGTGACACTGAAATCATAATGGCATAATAGTGTGTGTTACATTAACTATATGTCCTCAAAGTGAATCTACATAGAAACACGTTAGAGTGGAAGTGGATTCTTTACATAAGACATGTAGGTGAAAGACAGACAGACAGACAGACAGACAGACATGATGTAATCTTTGGACCGCATACCTGTGCATTGCGCCTCATCAGACCAGTCTCCACAGTCATTCTCACCATCACACCTCCACCACGTGGGCACACAGCGGCCGTTCTTACACTCGTACTGGAAGTAGCGTGAGCAGCCCGGCTCCTCGGTGGGAGAACCTGCTGAGGGAGAACTCAGAACTCAGAGCCAATTCACACACACAGACAACACACACACATATATAAGCAGTAATCGAGGTTGATTAGCAACATGGCACTTACCACAGTTTGCCTCGTCTGAGTAGTCGCCACAGTCGTCCATGCCGTCACACTTCCAGTCCAGACTCACACACATGCTGTTGGAGCACTGGAAATTGTAGGCATCACATTTCTTCTCAAATTCAGGATGCGTGGCTAGTGGAGGGACATGCACAGGAAGCTATGAGTAATTCTACACTGATACTGTGTCTTCTTTATTTGTTTAATGAATGCAGTCAAGAGGGACTGCACTGTATATAAGACGTGACGAGCTCAGTGTTGTAAAGGAAGCATGGATTGTAAAAATGGGTCACGACTCAAACGCAAATGCAGACCAGTGGACTCACAGCAGCCGGCGTAAGCTGCGTCCTCGTCCGAGCCGTCGGAGCAATGCTTCGTGCCGTCACACACCAGCGACTGGAAGAGACACTGAGCTCTGTTCCTGCACACAAACTCCATGTAGCGCGTGCACAGCGGATCTGCCAGAACACACACGTCGTGTTTGAGATTTACACCCAGCATGATAACAAATGCCCCTGCTGCGCAAGCTCACACTTAAATACTAACCGCAGTGCTGCTCGTCGGCGCCCCCTGGGCACTCCTCCACGCCGTTACAGTGGGAGCTGGCAGGCAAGCATGTGCCATTGGAACACAGGAAGCCGTTACAGCGATCGCCCTCTGGAGGTGTAAGAAACAGAGCTAAAGTAAAACACAAGGTAATTCCATACTGAGTCAACTTTTTGTCCCCCGTTGGTACAGGTCAGGTAGCAAAAGACTCCATCTGTACAGTGCCAACTGATACCAACAGGAACTAACAGACTAGCATCACTGTTTGTTGCTCTGTGTCACATAATGTGCAAGAACATAAGCATGTATAACGCAGGATTAGTGGAAAAATACTCACGCACTACAGTCTGGTTTGTTGGGTTTCCGTGTGTGCCATCAAGAGGAACAAATGCTTATCAAGAATTGTTTTTGTCACCTTCCTTGTGCTTTGATTATGCCCTTAGGATGTCATCTTTATTATTTCATCTTTTTTTTTGTCTATTGGTCAAAATGATTTTAAATCTTGTCACAGTGCAGATTTTTTCTCCTCGTCATTATCACTGGACATTTGATTAACCAGCTCATTTGTTGCAAGGCTTCACTGAGTAAGGGTTTAAAAATGTCTTCAATTAGCCTTTTCATCAGTGTTTTTAAGGCGCAGTGAATATGAGCTGTTTAATCCAAAAGCCAGGCGGAAAAAGGAACAATGTTAAACAAAGCACTACTTTCCTGTTGGACCTGACACAGACGTCATCGCAGGCTGTCATAATAACGCAGTCGCTTTTACTGCCATCACTGTCATTGTTCCAGTTGTGTCGAAAGTTGGTGGAAAATTATTTGGAACCACAAAGTCTGAGCTTGTCTTTGAATGTGCAGTGGAAAAACATGCTGGCTCCCTAAAACAGCCTGGCTCAATATCTTATATAATACAGCGCAATACAGAGGGAACTCAAGGCATTAGTTTAAGGACTTGGTGGCCCACTTTATAGAGATCAAGGACCCATCCCTGTCACTTTCATCAATTCGCCTGTCTTCTTTGCCTGATATGTGACTCTCCACAGAAGCACCATCGATGTGTGCTTTATAGTACAGTTTAATAATGCACGTGTTGTGTGTGTGCATGTGTTACAGAGCACTGACCACAGTGACTGGGCTCCTCATCAGAGCCATCCTGACAGTCATCATCGCCATCACAAACCCAGCGCTGAGGAATGCAGTGACCTGTGTGACACTGGAAACTGCTGCTCTCACATGTATGGTGGCCCACTGAGTGAGTGTGTGAGAGAGAGAGAGAGAGAGAGAGAGAGAGAGAGAGGGAGAGAGAGAGAGAGAGAGAGAGAGGGGTTGTCATTAAGCAAATGTGAGTATAATAAATAGTATAATCATCTCACTCAGGTAGTATTGTGTGTTCTCACCAGTGCAGTTGGCCTCGTCAGACCAGTCCCGGCAGTCATTATCACCATCACAGCGCCAGGCATCACGAATACACACTCCTCTCGCACATGTGAACTCCGCAGGCCCACACTGATGAGAGTCTGCAACAACATATGCCATGACTATCAATATCACCATCACGCCATGACACTAGACACACATAAAGGCACTGACACCTGATGATAAAGAGGATAATTAAGAGTCATGATTTTATTATATCACAATATCAGCATCATGAGGTCATTACTGCCCAGCCATAAATCAAATAGTGAAATTTGTTCCGACAGCCCACACACACACACACACACACACACACACACACACACACACATACGCACACACACACGCATTCATAAGCTCACCGCAGTGCTCCTCATCACTGTTGTCACCACAGTCATCCTCGTGATCACACTTGAAAGCCAAAGGGATGCATGAGCCTGAAGCTACACAGCGGAACTGCACGGATGGATCACAAGAGGTGGTGGCTACAGAAAGAGAGAGAAAGAGAGAGAGAGAGTACTGTGAACCCAAGGATACAGAGGAGGAGACAAACAGCTCTATCTGAACAGGAGGTGGGCAGAGCCAGGGCTGCTGTCACTCACGGCACTCCTGCTCATCGCTCATATCTCCACAGTCGTTGTCGCTGTCGCACTTCCAGATGCTGCTGATGCACTTGCCGTTTGAGCATCGGTACTGGTTCGGCAGACAGGTGTGTTCTGTTGAGCAAAGAGAAAACAGCTGGAATAAGTATCATTATGCCCAATGTTGGTGGGGAAGTTATAAGTATTTTATATGTGTGTGTGTGTGTGTGTGTATAAAGTGGCTGAAAAGTTGTTTAAAGAGACGGGAGTCACATATGAAACTTGCAGGACGAAAAAGAGAAAACACATTTCCAATTATGTTCAGTACAACTTCACTGAATGCCTCCAGACACAAATCAGTACCTCAGGTTTGCAGATTAAAACCCGTTTCTCCACCAGAGGAGACACTACACAAGCAGCTCGTCACAACCTCTCTGCAAAGCTTTTCATTTTACATGGCTGCTGCTCTTGCGTGGAGAATTCATTTCTGTTTTCATTCACTGCTTCAGTAAATGTCTGCACTGAGTCAGGTTATTATTATTAAACATGCCCTGCTGCCGTCAAGTTCGTTAATCCAGTGAGATCTTCACTAGAACTTTCACTAAGTTTGGCATTCAGTCCAGCTTTTAATGTGCATTTAATATTTCTGTCCTCTATTTCTCTGTTAATTACATAAGTCAAACTGAATATCAGTTCATTAACTCTTCTGGATATCTGAATAATAAAATGAAGCACAAAGCACATCCTTATTCAGTTTTTTTTTTTTGGCTGGTGTGAAAACCTTTTGTTTTGAGAAACCTTTCAGCATGCAGGTCTGTATCCCACCACACCCTCTCCCTGTACTCTTGTTGAAATGTGATGTGTGTGCGTTTCTCACCCGTCTTCACACATGTGTTGTTCCGGAGCTGGTACCCGCTGGGACACTGACACTGGAGCTCTCCTGAAGGCAGCCTGGTGGTGGCTACTCCGTCTGGACACACACAGCTATGCCTGTGGCCCGGCTGGGGCAAACACAGCAGTGTACATGGCTGATCCACACATGCGTTATGACCTGCAGTAAGCACACACACACAGACACACAAATGAGATAAGAACAGGACACAAGAGCTTCTCACCTGTGTAGTTAGTAAGTATTACAGTGGCGTTGACATGAAAACTGAAGCAGTGCTGCTCTAGTGACTGACCTCTAGTTTTGCCCTTATAGAAGATTTTAAGGTCCATGACGCCGGTCAGCCTGCCAACGAGAAGCTCGCTGTTCAGTGAGCCTGATTTAGGTGCCTTGAAGATGCCCATTCTTGACCAGTCATCCCAGTAGAGGTCATTCTGAAGACGCAAACAGCAAATTAGTCCAGGACTAAGCCTGGCTGCTTTCACAAGAACTGATATAATTGTGATGATCGTCTTTAATAATGATAATAATAATAATAATAATAATAATAATAATAATAATGTTTATTTATATAGAGCAAGACTTAGATTCAAAAGTTAAACTGTTTATAATAAAGTACATTAATAAAACAATCATTAATGAATTACTTATACTTAAATGAATTACAACAAATGATGAAAAGTATATTCAGTAAGAAAGGTAGTTTAACCTAGGCTTTACCTTAAATACAGCTATAGCATAGGGATGTGGCAGCCCCTCCATGAGCACTGTGCGCTGTCCACCTGTGAAGTCAGATCTCTCGATGCGGTCTCCGTACGCTTCGGTCCAGTAGAGCCAGTGCTCGTCAGCTGTGATGCCGTTGGGCCAGCGCACACCGTCCGACACGATGCGGGACACGTTGGAGCCGTCCATCCAGCTGCGGTAAACGCCGGCTGCTCTGTCCCCCCAGTCCGTCCAGAACATCAGGCTAACAAACACAGCACGATGCAGTGAGGATTAAAACACCACAGACTAAAGGCTTAAATTTAGAAATTTAGGACTACAGGTCCACTATTGCCACTCAATAGAACGGATTAAAAAAAAATCTTTGAATTCTAAAAGGAAAACTCCACCCTAAATGACTTGAATACACATTTTTTTTATAATTAACGTTATCTTCAATGGTGTCAAAGGTTTATTTTGTATTAAATTTCAGAGCTGACTTTTTTAGCTTCATCAACATGCTGATCTATATTCATGTTAGGTAACAGGTTCCTAAATTACCCACAATGCCTTTTGACTACCTGCTGAGAGTGGCACCAGTGGAAATTCATCTCTAATCGAAATGACTGATGCAGCAGGGCTTTACTCTCTCCAGCTGTCTCACCACCTCATCTATACACTCCGCTCAAATAGGTTTCAGAGCTTCAAATGTCAAACGCCACTGTGCTTGTCATCTGATAGCTCAGTGACTAGCCAGGCCTCTGCCGTAACTCATCATTAAAGGTTTTATATACTAGTTGCATTGCGTTTTGGAACTTCTAATCCAGTGCTTGCTTTCTCCACTTCTTCTATGTTGGATATGGCACTGAACATGGCTGGAAAATGGTGAGTGAACAAAATCTGACCTTTAGGAAGCTAGATGGAAAAGCGCATCAGCATGTCAAATGATTAAACCCCTCAAGAAAGCAACAAAATGTTTCAGAAAGTCCCATACCTCTCTCCAGGCATAAGGGCCAGGGCTCGAGGATGCTCCAAAATGGAGGAGTTGACCAGGGTGCGTCTCAGATCCCCATCAGGGTTTGACACCTGAGCAAGATGAAGCTGTTGCGTGATACACTACCGCACCCAATGTATCAAAAACATTATGGTGTAAAAAATATATCTTATTTACCTCTATCTTCTGAGAGCCAGCATCCACCCAGTAAAGAAGTCGGCTGACAGGATCAAAGGTCAGAGCCTCGACATTTTGCAGGGCTTTCCTAACAATCACTTCCTGGCCAGAACTGCCGTTCAAACACAGTCTCTACAGAAACGCAGAGAAATGGAGTGCTTACTAGGGCTGTTAAATCCCTTCAAAAATTGCATAAAGGTTTCATGCACGTGAATGCAAATGCATATGAATATTAGTTAGCTTATAATTCCGCATAGCCATAAGAGAAGCACATTTCCATGTCCCATGTTTCTTATGAATTCCATTCCAAAGAAAGAAAATCAGCAAGTAATACCATAGTTTTAATGAAACTTTAATGTTTCTCAGGCTACCTGGGATCCAAAGAGAAAATTGCAGCCTATTAAAAAGTGTAAATATATCAGGAATTATTTTGTTGTCATGCAATTTACCCATTTTCAATTTAACATTAGTTATGATAGCATGAAAAACATTGAGGTAAAAGTGTTTCGGTGGTCACTTATTGATAAACCTCTACCTCTAGACCCATTTTTAAAGACACCTTCACGTACAACAAGCAACAAGGGTCATTTAGCCACAAATTTTAGGGGAAGTGTAGCTATATCTGAGGAGTCCAGAAGCAAAATCTTAAACAATCTAAAGTGGATTACAGACTGTGAAATATACATTCAAACAATGAAATTCATTATTATTACCAGTCCCTGAGGACATTTGATCACCATCACAGGACAGGCCTGCTGAAAGTGCTCATACCTGTATGGTGTCGAGTGAAATGTCAGCCCAGTAGAGGCAGTTCCTCTCATAGTCAAAGTCCAGAGCCACCGCCTCACGGAGGCCTGAGAGAGGCAGGGGCTGGTCCACACCCGTCGCCAGGTCGTAGCGGTGGATAGAGTTCCTCACGGCGTACAGGATGAATTCATTACTCTCTACACACAAACACACATCACGAAGAATAAGTGATACATTTGCTAGATAATGAAAGATTTGAATGTATTTTGTCACCCGTGTGAGTTGTCATTAGGTAAAAGACGCAGAGCTGAGCAGCTCAGATCCAGCTAATCTGTATACAGAAGGCTGAAATAAAGAAACTAGCCAGATTCACTGCATACCAATATTCCAAGTTACGTTTTTTTTAAAGGTCTCTTTAAAATTCATACGATTATTACAGATTTACAGAATAACTATATTTTCAAATACACTCATGACTAGAGAACAGGAACAACCACAATCCACACATAGCACTGATTTTGCTTAATGCACTGCATCAAACACAGCAACCTGAAAAGCCAGACTGTCACTACACTGTATACTGAAACTATGAGCAGGAATTTACTTTTGAGCAATAAAAGGTATAAATCATGACAGAATCCAGACGTAGACAAATCACAAACAGGAAGAGACAAAATAAACAAGGCTATGTTTGTTGAGTACTACACACTGCAGCCAAGGCACAATCTGTTGTCGGTAGAAAGGTTTTAACTAGGTGGATTAACTAGTGTGCACGGATGACAAATGATTAACACACAGGCACGGAAACACTATTAAAACACTATTAAACACTATTAAAACCAGGAGGCTAGCCGGTCTCAAATAATCTTTATAAGGAACATCTGCTGAAAGACTGGGAGACATTTTTCTGTCCAGTTGCAGCGAGCCTGAGCCCACTGTAGCCTCTTGTTCCTGGCTGACAGGAAAATCCCCACTTCTGCTGTTGTAGCACAACATTACAAGGTTTGAGGTGTTGTGTAAGGTGCTGAGATGCTTTTCTGCTCACCGTGGTTGTATAGAGTAGTTATTTGAGTTACCACAGCATTCCTTGCAGCTCAGACTGGGAAATGTGCTCTCAGTGACTTTCTCCTCTGACAGTCCAAGTCACTGAGAACACATTTCCCCCCATTCTGATGTTTGATGTGAACAGTAACTAGAGATCTTGCACATGATCATCCACATGATTGGCTGAGTGGATAATAGCATGAACATAGCACAGTGGATATAGAAAGTCTACACACCCCTGTTAAAATGGCAGGTTTTTGTGCCGTAAAAAAATGAAACCAAGATAAACCATGTCAGAACCTTTTTCACTCTCAATGTGAAATTACAACGTATAAAAATTATGTAAAAAACAATCCAAAATGTTTTAAGGAAAAATAAAAAAAACTTACAACAACCTGGTTGCATAAGTGTGCACACCCTTTCATAATTGGGATTTCGCAATCTCGTGCAAAAGTAATTATCATACAGCTGTCATCAGTGAAAGTATTCTGATTAACCCCTGATTTTCTTCACATCTTCCTGGTTTCATCTGACTTCTGAAGCCATGGTCTATAAAGAGATGACAAAGCCTGTACAGGGTCCCACTGTCGAAAGGTATCGATCACAAGAGAGGTACAAAAATTTCCAAAACATTAGCCACCATGAAGGCCATCATCAACAAGTGGAGAAAATGGAGCACCACGGTGACATCACCAAGAACAGGACATCCCTCCAAAATTTATAAGAGGACAAGACAAAAACTTACCAGGGAGGCTGCCAAGAGACCAACAGCAACATTAAAGGAGCTGCAGGAATATCTGACAAGTACTGATTACTCTCTACATGTGACAACAATCTCTCATATTCTTCACATGTCTGGGCTATGGGGTACGGTGGCTAGACGGAAGTCATTTCTCACAAAAAAACATCCAAGCTCAATTAAATCACCCCAAACCATGTGGCAAAATTTGTTATGGTCTGATGAGACCAATTCCAAAAGGTATAATAATCCCATAATTCCAAAAGGTATGTTTGGTGCAAAAAAAAAAAAAAAAAAAAAAAAAAAAAAAAAAAAAAAAAAAAAAAAGCACATCACCAAAAGAACACCATATCCATGGTGAAGCATGGTGGTGGCAGCATCATGCTTTGTGGCTGCTTTTCCTCAGCCAGAACTGGGGCTTTTATCAAGTTGGAGGGAATCATGAATAGCTACAAATACCAGTCGATTTTGGTGCAAAACCTTCAGTAAGCTATTAGTAAGCTGAAAATGAAAAAAAATTTCCCCTTTCAGCATGACAATGACCCAAAGCATACAATCAAATCATCAAAGGAATGGCTTAACCAAAAGAAGATCAATGTTTTTGAATGGCCGAGCAAGAGCCCAGACCTGAATCCAGCTAAAAATCTGTCTGTGACCTGAAGCGGTCTGTGCACAGGAGATGCCCTTACAATCTGATGGATCTAGAATGTTTTTGCAAAAAAGAGTGGGGAAATATTGCCAAGTCATGATGTGCCATGCTCATAGTCTCTTAGCCAAAAAGACTGAGTGGTGTAATAAAATCAAAATGTGCTTGACCAAAGTATTAGTTTAAGGGTGTGCACACACATCACAAAAACCTGCCATTTTAACAGGGGTGTCTAGACTTTTTATATCCACTGTACGGGTGTTCTTAATAAAGTGGCCAGTGAATGTAGGATTTGTCCACTCCTGAAATAGACACCTTGCAGTCCATCTTATTTCCTCAGGTTTTACATTTGACTGCATGTTGCCTCAAACAAGCCAAAAGTAAAGGTCCTGTAATTTGTCACATTTCTTTGAGACAATAACTTTGAGAGTAATTGTTATCTAATAGTAATAATAGTTTGAAATGTTGGTATTTGTGGGATAAATGGCTAGAAAAAAGAGGGCAAGAAACAGAAAGATTCAAGACACAGGGATTCTGACCTCCAATAGGACATGGGAGCATCTCTCCATCCAGCCGGGCCTCGACATCTCCACCAGTGCAGCTATCTCCAGGCACTTTTCTATACCTGTACCAACCAAAAACCACCAAAACATTTATGAAGACATTTTGTTATGAAGAGAAAACAAAGTGCCTTTTAAATTTCACTGCTTCAGACACATTTGAACACTAGGTGGTGCTACTGCTGCAAGCCCATGAACTCACGGCTCAGGTTATTTCTCATAACAGCTTTATCTCACCCTTTGCTGCGGCGGTACGTCGTGCCCACTGGGCAGGGTACGGGAGGGGCGTACAAGTTGCCAGAAAACTCAGGATCAGGAATACACACTTGAAGAGAGAGGTCCTCACTCAGCTTGAACCCATAATCACTGAGAGACAAGGAGAGAGAACAAGAGCACTCTTAGAGGAGCACTCCTCTCATTTATCACGACTGTTAATCTTGAAGGCAATTTGGAAGAATTTATCTGGACTTCCTCAGGCACTCTGAAACTGCACAGGCTGAAATTTAGTGACCATGTGACATGGTGATTTAGTGAAAGAGAAATGAAGGCCAACATGAGGTGTGTATGCCAAACCTATAAACTGAGCTAATCACTCGCTCTGTAGTGTTCAAGGTTAAGAATTACTCTTTAAATTCTGCATTCTATGCATTCCTTGCATTCTATGCATTTTCAATCTCATGTAAACGAAGCCTGGATGTTCGAGCTGTATCTAAGCACAGTGCCCTGAAAAAGTATTTGCCCCCGTCCTGATTTCTTCTATTTTTGCACATTTGTCCCACTTGTTTCAGATCTTCAAACAAAATTTTATATAAACAACAACCTGAGCAAGCACAAAATACAGTTTTTAAATGATCACTTCATTTATTGAAGGCAAAAAGTTATCACCAATTGATCCTATGTGAAAACATATTTACTCAATCAGTCAATTAACCAAATTTAATTCATAATTGAGTTCAGTTAGACTAGGCACACCCAGGCTTGATTACTGCCAGCCCTGTTCAATCTAAACATCAACTGCAGGCCTCGCTCACCTCAGATTAGAGATGTGTTCACAAGTTCACCATTAGAAAGAGACTGTACAAAATTGGTATCCATAGGAGAGCTGCAAGGCAAAAACCACTGCTAACCAAGAGGAGCATACTAACTAACCAAGAGGAGGCTTGTCTCACATTCGCCAAAAACCCCTTAATGGCCCCCAAGCCTTTTGGGATAATGTTCTGTGGACTAATGGGTCAAGAACATTATTCCAACAGTCAAACATGGTGGGGGTAGTGTGATGGTGTGGGGATGCTTTGCTGCTTCAGGGCCATAATTGACAGAACCACAAATTATGCTCTCTACCAGAAAATGCTAAAGGAGAATTTCTGGTCATCAGTCTGTGATTTAAAGCTCAAGAGCTACTGAGTTATGCAGCAAGACAAAATCCGCAGCAAAAGTGCATGTGCACCTCTGAATGGCTCAAAAAAAACAAAATAAGGTTTTGGAATGGCCTAGGCAAAGTCCTGACTTGAACCCCATTGAGATGCTGCGGCATGAACTTAAATAGGCAGTTCATGCTCGAAAGCCCTCCAATGTGGCTGAATTAAAGCAATTCAGCAAAGGAGAGTGGGCCACAATTCCTCGATGCGAAAGACTGATCTTCAGTTATCAGAAGCATTTGGTTGCAGGTGTTGCTGCTAAAGGTGGAGCAAGTTTGGGGCCAATCACTTTTCCACATGGGTCATATAAGTTTTGCATAACCTTTTTCCTTCCATGAATGAAATAATCATTTAAAAACTGTGATTTGTGTTTCCTTTTCTTCTAATACATTTTGTATGAGGATGGGAAACCATTTACTGTAATAAATACCTAAAAATAGCCGAAATCGGGGGTTGGGGGGGGCAAATTCTTTTTCACTGCACTGTGTCGACGTTTATAAAGCAAATTACCATTCGTAGTCCTGACGTGTGCAGGAGCAGTTGGACAGGCTGACAGGTCGATCAAAGTCTTCGCCATTGAAGCAGGTTGCGTGCGGCGAGCGACGCTTGAAGAGCAACTCACGGCCCAGAACGCAGCCGTTTCCATGCTCATCGGACGGAGACCAGGGCTTATAGTCACCCTCAGAGCATGGCACACCTGCATATAAAACACAACCACCTTAGAGCTTTGGTCCACAAAATGCGAGAGGAAAATCTGGTAAAAATGATATAAAAGTGATCATTATAACTAAATAACTGAAAATGTAGTCCGTATGCATTTTTTTATTTTATTGTAAATCACACAATGCTGGAAATGAACGTGCAATACACTGAGCTCCTGCATTTGTCATAACGACACCTCATAAAACTAAAAACCTTGAGGTCATGAGGAAACCTTGGCCATGAGGCAAGTTTCAGTCAAAGACGAATTGAAAGCAACTTAAAAACAGGTCTACGGTTAATGAAAGTTTTCCTGCTCACCGAGCACGTCGCTGACGTTGACCTGCAGAATGAGCCAGCTGTGTGTCTGATCAGCGTAGGAACCAAAGATAGTGAAGATGGTGCTCTTTTCGCCCGGCTCGGTCAGCAGCTGGTACACGTAGACCTCCTGCTGGGAGAACTGGAACTCACTCCACGTCTCGCCCTCGTTGGTGCTGAACCTGCGCCACAGACACACAAAGCCTCAGGAAAAGGAAACGCATTACAGTATGTGTGTCTTCCCTGCTTTAACACATCTGAGTCATCTTCCAAAAGGTGTGATTCGATAATTAGCGGAGATGCAGCTCAAGAAGGCTGTGCTGCCATGTGTTTGCATTTTTTCCTCCAAATTTTAATCATCGTTAATCATAGTTCTCTCTTATCATGTGATAGCTTATAACCAATAAGGGTCAGGGTTAGCATATGCTTCCTCTGACACACACGAAGCCTGCCACTGCATCATTCGACTTCACAGGGCAGAGTAACACACTGAGAGGAAAGTGCTATCTACCCTCTTCCTCATACATGAGCTCACTCGATTAGTGTTGTTCTGACTGACAGGAGAGATAATCACAACATCCCTCCCACTCAGAGAGCTTGGCCAATTCTCTCTTGGACTCCTGGCCATGTAGGGCTGTGACACTGACTAGACTTTCAATGCAAATTATTTGAAATGTTAACGTGATACATAAACTTGAGTAAATTTATTAGACCAGTCTAATGGTGTAGGTTGCCTGGTCACCCCTAAAGTTTCTCCTCTCACTACGCTCCTATTTGCCTTTTATCCAACAGCATATGGAGGAATAAAATGACCATAGTTTGAAGTTCTCCATGATTTGAAGTTCAGTATAGTGATGTGATACTGTATAGTGATAGTGATGTGTAGATATGACTGCCATTTCATATTATAACCTTAAAACAACTGAATAGGCCACACCAACAAGCAAATAACAGCTTTAGTGGCTACCTTTATTGCAAAAGACAAACCTAAACACACTTGGAGCAACGTCAATGGCTATGTTCACACTAGCAAGTTACAAGTCTCCTGTGTCGTTTGGAGTTTGTCTCTTGAGTTTGCTCTAGTGTAGCAACTGTTACTGTTGTCGCTTGTTTGTTTTGTTGGGTTTTTTTTTTTTTAAGTTTTGATGAAAAATGGTAGTAGCTACATATAGCTCTAAATCTAACTAGTTAAACACAAATTCTACAAAATAATGCACTAATCAGTGTGAAAATTGGTTTGATTTACATGTTACAGTCTAGAATTTGTACTATCTTCTATGGCAGATTAGCAGTGCAAGCTAACTCTACTAGCACATACACTTAGTTCACCAGAGGCACCAACAATATCTGCTACTGTGTTCCAAGCTTTATTTTTCCTTGTCTCTATATACGTACATTTAATTAGAGGTCGTATAAAGCAAATTAGTAAGTAGGCATCAAACAGTAAGTAGGAACTAACTGTAGGTAGGTAGGAATTGAAGAAATATCGGGCCACTTGTGCCATAGGATTGGTCCGAGGAATCATTCTAACCAATTATTTGGATTTGTTGCGTCACAATGCCATACCTAATTGCCTAGAACTGACAAAAATCTCACTTCATGTGCTGTTACTTTGTCGCTGCAATCATAGCTCCGTGTCATGCATGTACATAGAAAATGAATGACTGCCTGTTGCTTTGTCACTCGCTAGTGTATACGTAGGGTTGGTGTGAGTGCAGGTACACAGGCACATTAGAAACCAAAAACAATGACTCACTTAAGTGTTCTGGTGGAGCCGCCCTGGGAAATAGCCATCAGGATGCCTCCATGGTCCCCCCAGGTGTAGAAGTGAGGACCAGCCAGAGCCTGAAGCGACATTAGCATTAGAATCAGTAAGAGGTACAATATTAGGAAGTACAAGCTTATAATGAATAATTTAGCAGGAGAGTAATGGGATGTGCTTGAGTGTATCGGTACCTCTCTCCACCTGGCTCCGGCACTGCTCGAGACGTACACGTTGGGCTTATTGGCCAGATTCTTTCCCACAGATCCTGCCGGAGGGAGGAGAGCATGAGAAAGCAAAAAGAGAGAGTATGAAGGAAAGAAAAAGGGAAAAAGGGAATAAGAAAAGCAAGCAGATCAGTCAATACTCACACCATGCTGCTAGTTTAGTCACACAAACATGGCGGTAGGAAAAGTACATCCTAAACCACACATTGATGTAAATATGTCATTTAAAATTAGCAGTTTATATAATTTCAGTCACAGAAGCACTGTAACTACTAATGCGTGAAGTGTCCAAGAGCCCAAGTGGAATATTACAGCAGTATTAGCGTACTTTATACAACAGCATTGCTGAATTCTCAAATCTGATTGGTCAGAAGGTGTTGATTAATTTCCTATAACAGCGGCTCTGAGACTAGTGCAGCTGCAATGCAAAAGACAAGTTTATATTAATACACTCGTTCTAATATGTATTTGTTTCTATAGTAACAACTTACACAGGGACTTGTATGGCAGATGTGCTGCATAAACAAATTAAAAAATGAATGTAATCAGTGATATGGTGAAGCTTTCTGTGTATTTCTGGAAGGAGTCTCCAGTGCCAGCACTTTGTAGCAGTCAACCTAAATCTGAGCTAAAGTGTTAAAAGAGTTAAAGCTGTAACTTTAAGTTTTCTGATACAAGAAAGTCTTCAGGACGGAGGACTTTCCCAGGAACAAGCAGAATTTTTGGCTCATTAACTTCAAGAGAGAGAGAAAAAGAAAGGCTGGTGAGGGAGTGACTGCTCACAGCTCCTATAAGGAAGTGATAACAGGAGCTAACTTGTCTCGCAGATGTTCCACAACTTCATTATGTAACCATAAACATAGAAAAAGTATGATGTGTTCTTTTTAACAAACATGAAAAAAAATGAAATCACTGGAAATTGCTGGGGTGCAATTGGCATAAAACCCTCTGGGATGTGTTGTTATTGGAAAATAATCACATTCAAGGTGGTAACATCACACCACCCTGTTGTTGATTATTTTCCTTTAACAGCACACCCAGTCATGTTTTATTCATCATCTAACAACTGATTCTCAATCCTGAAATACGTCACCAGACATATCAGTTACACATACACAACATCTCTAACGTTCGATTCCCACCTCCACCTCCCACCGCTAAAGGTGTTGATACCTACCAGGATGCTGAATTAAAGAAAGGTTGATGGAGAGCAACAAAGCTACAGCAGCCGTGAAAGAAAACAGTTTAAAACACTGTTATGACACCAAGCTAAATCTAGTAAGCTGACTCCCTACCAAAAACAGCTTAAAGCTGGAGAATTTTATAAATTTGCCTTCACACACAGCAGTTTCCATTATCTACAGCAAAGAACAATCTTTCACTGTTTCTGGAAAAAAAAAAATCATCTTTTGACAGTGCCAAAGCAGAAATGATATATGTTTTTTAAAATAGCATATATGTTTGATATTGACATTTGGCATATTGTAAAACTGCATTAATCAGTAGTAGTGAATGCAGATGAATAGTCTATTCACCCTTTATTTTTCCTAGATATGTACATTCTGCTTTAAAAGCCAAGATTATTAATGTATTCTACATTAATCTATAGAATAGATCATTTATAACTCCTTAATAACCTTAATAATAACCTCATCTGCTCCGCTGTATTTTTCTATTTCTGTTATTTTTCCTACATTTTTATATTTATGCTTCTCATTTCATAACTATCTCCTCTCTCTTTTACTTTCTTATCTTACCTTATAATGTTTACCTTATTGATATTTTTATTTCGTGTACTTTACAGTTATACTAAACACCAGTACACCAAGACAAATTCCTTGTGCATGTAAACCCGCTGTACTTGGCAATAAACGTGATTCTGATTCTGCTCCAATTCTGGTCTTTTAACTGTCCCTCAGACTCGTTTATGTACTATGAGTGATAGGGCATTTTCTTCTTATGCTCCCAAACTGTCCACTACCATCTGATCTTAGAGAAGCCCAGTCTTTCAGTGTATTTAAATCTTCTCTCAATACAGTGTTTAGGATAGCTTTTACTTGATGACTTTGTTTTTTTTATTATTCAATTATTATTTTTACTTTTATTGCTTTTATTATTTTGAATTGTATTTTATTATATAAAGCCCTTGAGAGACCTTTTAAAGGCGCTATATATAAAATGAAGTTTTTTATTATTATAATAATATATTATATTAAAACAAACACGGGCAGGAGGATCAGTAATGCAATCTAACATCAACAGGAAACACTACATCATTTATCTTGACATGCAGTAAGATGACTTACACAGCTAATTTTCAGCAAATTAGCAATAACTGATAACAGTGACAGCAAACTTAAAAATGTACACTTAAAATGTACACTTAAAAATGCTGAATGACAGGAAAGAAAAAGGATTTTGGTACATTTTAAAAACATTTAATCTAAAAGATAACGTCAGTATGAGTTTCCACTAGACTACAATCAAGTGTCATTTCCACTGCAACTTGTTGCAAGAGTTTAGCCCACAAAACAGTACAGGAAACAGAGACAGGAAGCGAGAACTCTATCAGATCCATGACATATTCGCCGTAAACACCGCTACTCGACACCTGGCTGTGATCTTCAGGCAAGCGGACGGCTGTTCCCTACATACACATCTCCACTTCAATGGCACAACGGGAGCCTGGAAGGAGAAATCGATCTGAAGTTTCTGAGACAACACCTCCAGCGCTCGCTGACTCAGACACAAACTGAGGTTTTACACAATATCCTGTTTACACGCTGTCTGAATTTGAATTACAGCTGCGTTGAGCTTTTCTTTTTTCCGTGTAAATCATAAACAAGCAAGGAGATCAGCGGAAGCTACTTAACAGAGTCGATAAATGCAGTTTTATAATAAAATGCTGAGGTTTTCTGGCTGCTGGGTGATGTCCAGAAGTATATGCAAACCCCAAACCACACCACACCACACCAGACCACTGTGTGTACTGCTTGTCTGTGTGTGTGGGTGTGTGTTAATTAGTCTGTGGCTAAAACAGCAATAATTAGCGCATCTGTGTTTGAGCGATAGCACCCAAAGCGGGCCGACATCTTCCCAAAGCCTGATCCTCTGCTCTCTCCATGCTGCCCATTATCTAATAATCATTTAATTAAAGAGCCGGCTGCTGCTGGCAAATGCAGAGAGACAAAAAAAGAAGAGGGAAAAAAAAAGTGTGCACCCTTGAGACAAGCAGAGAGGAAAGTCAATGTCTTCCAGCAGGCGTGAACACGAGGAAGCACGCTCCAGAGCAAACCCACACTTATCCCCTATCATTACATCGTGCATGGAGTGTTTATTATAGCTTTAGTAGAAGCACGTGTTTGCTTGGCAGATACATGAACACACACATGCACACACACACACACACACACACACACACACACACACACGGCTCGGAGTTCAGATACACCGAAATGTCAAGACTCTGAAAAACATGCTGCAGGATGTGAGAGTGGTGCTGGTCACATGACCCACCTGTTGCCATGATGAGGCCAGGTGCAGACTCTTTGCTCAGAATGGGCATCCTGCGCAGCTGAATATTCAACAGCTGACTCCAGCGCTGAGCCAAGTGCAGGGAGCAACCTTTCGAAATCTGCACATGAGACAGATGAGAGAGAGAATGAGAGCTAACACACAGCAGATAACAGCAGCCGAAATCTGATTTATTTCCCTCATGTGTGTGGCGGCCTGGGAAAACCCTTCAGATGGTGAAATCTTGACATTGTCTTTTATATACAGCTCTGAAAATTACAGACTTTTTTACAGTCCTGACTGTTTTCCTTTAGCATGTACCTTAACAAATAAACTTTGTGCTTTAAGATTAAAATCTTAATAACTTACACCTAATAGTGAAAATGGCGTGAATCACATAAAATGTCATATTAAATATTTAATTCCAATGCCACTGAAAGACACCCCACCTGCCTCTACATTTAGAATCTAATCCACATAAGGAAAAACAAAAAACAAAAAACAAAATGTGGATTAGAGAATGTTTTTTTCCCCTCATTTTTACTGCCATATTGCAAAGAAGTTTAAAGCTTACCATGGGAAATAGTATCATGTTTCACAAGCCGAGGTAAAGGGCATTCTCAAAATTTAAACACAAACTTCATCATCATCATCATCATCATCATCTCTTCATTTGTCTGATCTAATCACTGCTAAATAAAGTCAATTCTCTTTTGTTGTCTAACTTTCTCATTATGAATCTCTTCATATTAAGTATAAACCTTTCTAAAACTTACGAATGTGTAAGTGCTCTTCTTTGTTTTGATGATGATGTGACAGTGCAAAAGCATTGCAGCCTCTTGAAAACCGTTATCTCATTACCAACTAAACTTATCAGACTTATGTCAATTTTGATATGGCACATAACGACACAAAAGAAAGACTAGCTTGCAAGGGTTTTAGATATATTTAAGCAGACTGACTGCATTTACGGCTGCGTTTGTTAAAAAGGCTCCTTATACAACATCATCTCTGCAGGAAATGCCCAAGGCAAGGTAACTACAAACATTTCCATTGTCTATGTTGGTGTATGGCTTTTTTTTTATCTGAGGTATCAGAATATGTTTTAGATAAAAACAACCCAATTTTTCATCTTTTTCCGTCAGGTTCACACTTCAGGCCACGGCAACAGCCAGGCTTTCCCAGGTATATTTATTTCCACTGTCCTTTACTTCACTGTAACAGCTGACAGATGGAAGCCATTCTATTGTAAATATAATTTAATTGGTTTCTCTAATAATAAAAGCTATATAAACTTTATAGTCTTGTCATAAATGTGCCCAGGGCTTGTTGTGTGCTCAGAGAATCAGTCAAAACACCCTCACCACTTCCTCCTACAATAAAGACACCCACGCTCACACTCAGAAACCACACGCTGACACATCAGAAGCTCTAGAGCTTCTGTGGTGTTCAGGTTTGAGCTACCTGGCAATCGATGGAGCCCCCGAGGCTGTCGGAACTCGGCGGCTTCAGCAACTCCCAGGTGCCGCCCTTGTCAAAGGTGATCACCGAGCGCATGTTGTCTTCGCTGAGCGAGCCGTTGATGAGCGTGGCCACGAACACGCCACGCAGGCCCTCCACACGATGCAAGTCTGCAAACGGCTCATTGGCAAAGTACCTACACACACACACACACACACACACACACACACACACACACACACTGCTCACACAAGGTGACGTTTGAAAAGGTCAACACCGTGAGCCAAGTCCTGGCAGCTCATTTACATTAACATTGTGTACTGCACTGCTGCAGATCAGAGGTTTGGTGAAGTAACTTTCTGCTGAATGAGGTAAGAACGAGAAGGACTGCTCAAGTATGGAGGCTGCATGCAAGATACCTCTTTAACCCACCTCTGAGAGCCGTGCATCTGGATCCCGCTGGCAGGAAAGGGCAGTTAGAGATAATGTTCAAGGACAAAGAGAGATAGCGCATAAACAGTGTGAGCCCTAATACTAATTAGAGTGTCTATTTGACAAACTGGTGGGAAAATATTTTCTATTGGCTTGAAATAAACAGCAAGGCCTCTAATAATAAATAACGAGTGTCTATTTGCACAAGGGTGAAAATAGCACTGGCCCAACAGGGCCCATGAGAGCCATGACCTGATTTCATATTTTGATTTCATATTTATTATTATATTTCCTTTTGAAACAGAAAGTAAGGCAGGGGGCATGTCAAAGGGCTTGACTGTTAATTAGCCTATGGTGACGTTGACATGTTAAATATCACTGTTTCCAACCACCATGCTTCGGATTGGTACCAGGTCATGGGGTGTTTGTTACCGGCCAATAGCAGATTTTTTCCCCTTACCCCCGTGGTAAGCTTCAATGAGGGCAGAATGTTCCCATGGGGAAAAGAGAAAAGGCTGCTGTTTAACACAACGCAGTTAAAAAAAAACTGTATCAAAAGAACCAAGCTTTCTTGACAACACAACAGTGATATTTCCAAATGCTCGCTCACTAGCTTGCTATGTCACTCTCTCTCTCACACACACACACACACACACACTCTAGCAGAATACTTAGTGCACTTCGTAGCGCACAGACATTCAGTCTGTAATGTTTTCAGTGTGAAATCATACACATTTGAGCCAAGATCAAGATTTCGGACTGGAGTAAGTGCAGATACACACACATAAGAACACCAGCCATGTACTCAACACACAGGGAGAGCAGTTTGTTTAGCTTGAGACATATGCATTCTAGACAGCATTTGATTAGATGTAAATGGTATAAGCACAGGATGAGTCATCAAATAATTTTACCATTTTCCAAGAAATGATAAACTGTAAAATTAAAATACATCACATTTATTGGCTTATATGTATCCGCAATGCCACGAGACTCATACACAAAGGCCCATGCCTCTAATTTGACTTAAACACATTCAAGCAGAAAAGTGTAACCCTGTGACCTAAATACAGCACTGCGCTAATGTTGCCAGCTAAGTAGTTAGGCTCATTTGGATAACGTTACCACTCAGTTAGCAGCTATATGACTTTAGTAACTAGCCAAGTTCTCTAACAAGCTAACTACGGTTAGACTAATGTTGCATTTGAAAGGTGTCAGAAACTGGGAAATCCCAATTTTCCTATTTGAAAACTGCATTCAAACATCCAACAAAACCATATTTAGTGAACAACACGAGATTCTGGATGACACACAACTTTACGTGACTTATAATACGACCTTTCACCTTTCTGGTGGTGAAAAACTTGCTGAGTATGTACTTTTTAATGCACTTTCATTATCTCTTATCTGTATTGCTTCTGAAAAATTGTCTGATAAGAGAAGAGTCAGAAATAATTATGTCTTGGTATGGTAAGGCGTCTCGCTATATGCAACATACAGCAAACAGTGATATCTACATGTGAAAAAATATATACCTGTTGCACTAATTTTCTTGCTCTGCAATAAGCACAAACATTTATATTCATTTCGAATATATCAAATAAAAAGCAGGTTGAATATCCTCTGGAACTTTTCTGCCTGTTTTGCAGGTATATCTACCAATAAGCACCTCAATGGAGTGAAGTCATATTTCTTAGTTCACCGTCTGGTACATATGATCATGTGATGAGCATCCAAATGCAGTATAAGCATTATATGACGAAGCATTATACCCACGAAGGTCGTGGGTTCGAGTCTCGGGTCCGGCAGGGATTGTGTATGTGTGTGTGTGTTCACTACTGTGTGTGCACTTGGATGGGTTAAATGTAGAGCACGAATTCCGAGTATGGGTCACCATACTTGGCCACATGTCACTTCACTTCACTTCACTATATCATCATTAACACCAAGAAAGAACAAGTTAACTAACTACTATTAATTAAATAATAAATAATTAAAACCTTCAGCCAGATGGGAATTAGCAATGATCAAACTGGGTGGTGCAAACTCTGTGTGTGTGTGTGTGTGTGTGTGTGTATATATATATATATACATATATACATATATATATATTTTTCCCCCAAAGTGCAAACAGCCTCTACACTCTTACCACTTCCTCCATTTTATTCTTAAAAGAAACGGCCATAGTGTAGTCTGGTTTTCATTCAGTTCACAGATTCGGTCTGTTATAGCTGACCTACATGAGCTAAAAATTAACTGCTCCCAGAAGCAAATTCCTTTGTCACCTTTACACTCCTTTTTCCACTGAAGTGAATTGGTTTTTTTCACTACACTAATTCTTTTGCATTCAGTCTGGCCAAGGGCTATGGGTTTGAAGTGAAATGAATTTGGTCTGTTCTTCTGAACAGTGTTACTCATTTGTGGGAACTGGACCAGCTGAGACAAAGCAAAAAGAGAAACAGCATGAAGATGAATTAGATGCCTAATTTTGGAAAATGTGTGTGTTTTTGATCAGTCACATGTCACAGCACTACCTGATGAGGGTGTTGCTTCCTGAACCCTCGGGGCTATAATACAGCACATTCTCCAGAGAGAGAGAAAAGGCGAGCCCCTGCGTGTCTGAGATGTACAGGTGTGTGACGTTGTTGTTGTGGTTCACACACACAAACACCTGATCCTCCGAGGCATCTGCTATGTAATACTCCTGCAAAACACGGAGAGAAAGTGTCACATGACATGACATGGCATGGCATGTCAATCAGACAAACTGCTACTATTTAAGTTATTTATTCCTGACCTTGTAGTGCAGGGGTTCTTGAGAACCACAATTAAGAATCGTTGGTTTAATGAAATGACAGAGAGTAGCGGTACTCACAGTGATAGGGTGGCGAGTGTTAAACTGGGCTGCTCTCATGGGCTGGCGGTTGTAGGAGACCCACAGCTGTACCGACTGTGGCTCATGGCTCCCGAGCAGCGTCTGTATGAACACACACACAGCCTCACAATCAAGTCACACAATCAAGCTGCTCCCCAAACCCACATAATCAAAAGAACTATTAAAAAAAAAAAAACACAATATAGGAGTACTGTTCCTGTCATGAAGAATAGAAGAATCTATGAACATGAATAAGATGCAATTTGGAAATGTCCCCATGTTCTCCTGACACTCCAACCCCTCCCACACTACCCCGGTTACGCAATGCTAAGCTGTGCTGTGCAATTATTAGAGAAATAAAACCCTATTTGAACCTCACTCTGACCCGGAGACTCAAATGGAGACTTCTCTTACTCAAAATCGGAGAATTGTTGTTATAATGCTAAGTTCACCAAGTTCAGCCCAACGTGAAGCGGAGTTACTGTTACCACCCCGAGGTTAGATTATGTTCCAATAACAACACATCCTGGAAGGTTTAATTCCTCTTATACTACAGCAATTTGCCAATAATTACATTACGTTTAATAATGTTGAACATCCACAAGACAAGTTAGTTCCTGTTACCACTTGCATTACAGCATCTATAAAAGTCGCTCCCTCACCAGCCTCTCTTTTTTCTTCCCTCATGCATCTGTTAAAAAGACAACAAAAATGCAGCCTGCGCTATTACCAAGAAACCGCAATGCCCTCCATCCTGAAGACTTTGCTGTGTCGGAAAAGTTGAAGTTATAGCTTTACCTCTGACTCTTACAAAATGCTGACACTGGACACTCCTTCCAAAAATGCTAAATAAACATCTCTTTACAGAAAACTTCACCATGTCATCAATTACATGTGGAGGGTCCGCCATACCGCACCCAAGTTGTTACTATAGAAACGATAACCTATCTATAGAAAGGAGAACAAGTGCAATAATATAAACCTTGCGGTCGAAACACCATCCATACCATGCTGTTCTACAAAATTAATCAACACCTTCTGACCAATCAGATTTGAGCACTGTGGTAGAACAGTACATAGCTAGCAGGATAGTTATTATTACTTATTATTTACTGGTTTGCATTGTTCATAGATGGACACAAACGTGACAAAATACACCAATTAACATTAGCTCACCATTACCATTAGCTAAGATAGCTAGCTAGTCATCGATCATATAAAGGTTTCTGTTCAACACCCGATTATCCTCTAATCATTTCCATGATGTTCAAGCTATATTCGAATATCAGTGCTGATATAATCAGTATATCAGTTGCTTGTTGTCAAGACTACACTGGGTTTACTGCATCATTCTGGATTAGCAGCCCAAGCTTAAAATCCCCACAAGATGGTAGTGGATGCCTGAGCCAAAAAAAAAACACAAACAAACATTGCAATCACGAGGGGTACGGGGGGAGAGATTTCTTCCTCCTAAGTGCAGAGCATAGAGAAAGCCATGAGCTTGACAGGCTGCAAACTATCTGCCCAGCATTAATGAATTTCCCCTGATGAGGCGGAAAAGCACTTCTTGTTCTCTGGTGGAAAACAGAGCATGCAGTGTCGTTGCTCTCTCGGACCCTCTCGTCACGGCCCTAGCATCCATCGTCCTGATTTATCTGCCTTTTAATGGCCGTCTCCAGGAACAGACTGCAGTGGTGTCACAGGCAGCCAAAACACAATCTGGCTTTAGAGAGCAGGGAAGGGCGCGAAAAGGGTTTTGGAAAGCGCCGCCGTTGCTGAGAGAGCATGAAGAGAAAGAGCTGGCAGCGTGGTAACAACGGCTTAATCTGACAAAGAGGACAAGCTGGGTTTGAATATGCAAAACTGACATGGCTATGCAGAGCCAAGGGACTGGAGCAAAGGAGATACACTGTGTTCCTCTAGCTGTTCGTTCCTGTTTTCTGTCCAATTTACCAGAGTGCAGGGCCAAGTCCAAATAATTTTCTAATGGTGGTGCATGTAGGCGTCCAATGATGGACGGGTTCCATTATCACTCACCTGACAAAATGCTTTTTACACTCTTTCTGGAGTGCCTCTTTGTGGTGAACCAGCTCACACAGAACTGTATTAACTCTAATACCTCAATAGAGACATGTAACATACACGGGTGTGGTCCAAGTCTGAGAATTGATCTCTCCTGCCAATGAGAATTTGCTTTTGAATTCCGACCCGTCTGCCAGCATGAATGGAGCTGATTCTTCCAGACTTGCTGCATATTTGGCTCTGAGAGGCACTTTTCCTTCATTGTGGGAGAGGCTTTTATGTCGGAAAACAAGAGCGTTACTGTGCTGGCAAGCTCTGTGGACCAGAGAGACCTGACTCACGAGCAGGAGCTCAGGCTTGTAGATCTCTGCAGCTTGATTAGGCTGTGTGAAAGTTTGAGTGTGTGTGTGTGTGTGTGTGTGTGTGTGTGTGATGTGACCTGCAAGCTCAATTAGCAAGCCTGTGTCCCAATGTAGCTGCCCTGGTAACAATCGATAATAATAGCATGGTACATAAAGTACATTTGGAAGTGGAAGTACAATAATTAATACTTCATTTGTTTTTTTTTTTCCATCTCCATCTACTCAGATAAAACAGAAAACTGGGACGAGGAGAAGTCGAGAATGAGATGTTCATATCATACTAAAAAAAAAAAAAACCAGCTTATTTTTAAAAGGACCATGTGAAGTTTTATTATTACCATCATTTCCGGGGATTTAATTAATCTTTTATGCTTCTTGGTGCCAAAGGTCCTTGTGATAGTCATTATGGTAATCCTATTAGGAGGCCCAGGACTACTGAGAGAGTGAGACATAGCAATATAGAAAGAGAAACACAAAAAGAGACTGTCTAAGACAGACAGTTCCTCAAAACAGCTAATACACTCTGACTGTGTGTACACTAGTGACTCCAGTCACGACTGACTAATGTTGGATCTAAAAGACAGACTGCCAGAACCAGTAAGAAAGCTTGGGACATGCCATCTGGGTCACATGAGGCTACCACTAGTCCCAATACTTGCACAATTCAGTCAGCATCTTTGTCTTGAGCATGGAGACATCACCAGCCAACCATTTTGGCTGTGTGCACTGGGCTGTTCGTGTTTGTCTAGACGTCCCCGTAATTTCCCTAGACATCACCATATCATCTTGTTTCAATAATGACACCAAGCAACCGTAATGATCTTCTCGTAAATCCATCAGGTCATGAAGGAAAATAATCAAAGCAATAAAGAGATTTCAGTGGAAATTCATAAGGAAATAGAGGCTCATACTGCAACGTCGTTTTAAAAAACAAAGTGGAATATTTAGCACTTAAACAGGAAGTGGTATATTTGTTAGTTCTTCTGCACATTTCAGAGAAGCCTATCCTTTCCTCCTTAGTAGAGATAAAGAAAACCTACAATCCTACAATCGATGGCTATGAATATAACCATGGGTTTGAACCGTTGCAGTAGTAGTTATGAAACCTCATATTTGTGTATGTGTGTGCAGTAACTTCTTGGCATGGCCGCTATGGAGTGTAGCGCTGACAACATGACCATATGGTCGCACGGGTTAGTGGAACGCGGGTAAGTGGTGCATGAGCAGTTAAAGATGCCCTGGGGAGCGCAAACCACACGTTTATTGAAAGCACATAGATCTGCTACGTCAAATAAGCTACACCTCATCCACTCTTTTCAACAACTCTCACATAACATGCCATTCATTACGGTGGTTCAATTACTACCTGTAATATCAGAGACCACAATAACTCATGCAGTAAAGATAATCTCGGCCTGATCTGACCTCCCGATGCTGTATTGGGTTCGACAGACGAGCGTTCGAGGTTTATTTTAACAGTCCAAACATTTACTGTGGGCCACACTTGGTTAAGAGCCAGTGTACACACAGGCATGAGTAACCACTAAAATTTGGGGATAAACAAACCCTCGCAGGCTGGAATCCAGTTAGGATAATAAACCAACTCATAGTTTTAAAAGTTATAAGCAAAACAATGGGCAATTGTTTTATTCCCAAGTGCTCTGCAGCAATTTTTGGTTAGATGTCAGTTTCATTTTACAAAAGCTGCGATGTAAAGAGGCAGCCAAGAAAATGTTCAAAAAGCTTTGCATGGGCAAAGTGCTTTTTCACAGAATCTGGCGTTCTCAGAAGGAGCCCTAAACACAAGCTGCATGCAACTGCTGAATCTAACCATAGTATCACCGCTAAAGTGCAAAAGCTCAGTGGTTATTATCACTTCTGCTGCTGGTTCCTTCAGCAGTCTGTGCTTTGCCCAGCTGAGTACTTCAGGTCTTTATTTTTATAATGTACAATCCACTAAGTCAGGTGGAGAGCAGATTTACAGTCCCCACCAAAAGTATTGGAATAGCAAGGCCAATTCTTTTGTTTTTGCTATACACTGAAGACATTTGGGTTTGAGATCAAAAGGTGAATGTGAGATGATAGATCAGAATTTCAGCTTTCTTTTCCTGATATTTACATGTTAAACAACTTAGAACATGGCACCTTTTAACTGACAGGTATTTCTTGTTGCCCAGGTGTGCCCTGTTAGATTCATTGTTTAAACAATTAACAGCTCTGAATGTCTACTCCTAGTTTGAGCCCTGGGTTTCACCTGTGAAGACTGCATTTGTTGTTAAAAAGGATAAACCAACATGAAGACCAGAGAGATGTCTATGGGAGAAAAGCAAGCCATTTTAAAGCTGAGAAAAGAGGGAAAATTGATCAGAGCCATTGCACAAGCATTGGGCATAGTCAATACAACAATTTGGAATGTCCTGAAAAAGAACAAAACCACTGGTGTACTGACAACCAGATATCAAACAACAGCAGTTGTCAGAAACATTGTGTTGTCAGAATGACAGAAACATTGTGAGAGCTGTGAAGAAAATCCCAAAAACAACAGTCAGTGACATCAACAACCTCCACAGGGCAGGGGTGAAGATGTCACAATCCACCGTTCGAAAAAGTCATTGAGAGCGGAAATATAGAGGCCATACCACAAAATGCAAACCACTCATCAGCAGTAAGAATCAGAAAGCCAGATTGGAATTCGAGCCTCAAAAGTTCTAGAACCAAGATTAAGATCTGCTTATGAGCCAAAACATTATGAGCTCATCTCTCATGCACGGTGGAGGTAGTGTCATGGCTTGGGCTTGCATGGCTGCCTCTGAAAAGGGCTCACTAATCTTTATTGATGATGTAACTCATGATGGTAGCAGCAGAATGAATTCAGAAGTCTACGGAAACATTCTATCTGCCAATTTACAGATAAATGTATCCAATCTAATTGTGAGAATCTTAATACTGCAGCAAGACAATGACCCAAAACACACTGCCAACACAACAAAGGGGGAAAAAAGTGGAAGGTATTAAGACTGGCCATCAATCACCAGACCTTAACCCAATTGAGCACGCATTTCACCTCTTGAAGAAGATACTGAAGGAAGAAACCCCCCAAAACAAACAATTTTTCCTTACTTACACCAGTGGTTCGCATCATTTTTGCATCTGACTCTGACTCCCCAAAATATAGGCTGGATTTCATAAATTCCTCCCTCTGAACTCTACATCATACTACACCAACTTCCGTTTCGCCACACAGGGGACACGGACTACACTGAAAACCCTGTGGCTGTGTCTGGTACTGCTGTAACCACGTTACACTGCTACTTCTGCTGCCACTCCTAACTTCATCACACACAACATCTATCAAACACACACACTACATGGCATTGCTGACCAGAACTAAACAAAACAACAATCTTTTCTTTTATTTAGATTTGTCTTGCTTTTCCTTTCCAGCCACTATCTCTTTCAGCTCATAACAACAATGTGAAACAGAAAATAAGAAAAATAGGGAACTTGATCTTTTTATTTCCTTCCTTCCTCTTTTTGTTAAATAAACAATGATATGCAGAAAGAATTTTACCCAAAGATTTCATAATACAGTTTTCCTTTCATATCCATCACTGTCAATACCAGTGCATTATGTTTAGGAGGCAGTGGCTTACTCTAATAATGTATCTGGACAGCATTTACATACCTTGAAATAAAGCCTGTACTGTATTCTCTATTCTGGGTATTTTTATTGTCTAAGACAGAAAGAACTTCATGTAAACAGTCTACTCTGCAGCTAATGTCTTTCTTTTCTTACTGTTTTATTTGTACCAGAGACTGATCACCATCTGCAAGTCCACAACCATCTCTTTTGTACAATTTAATAACACAAAACAGATGATTGTTGTCTTCAAGAGGACTTACTGTGATCTGTCTCTGCTGCAAATCAACGACCATGGAGACAGTCAAGAGCTCCTGGCTGCTTGGTGCGTACATCACAGAGAATCTCACATGGGCCCTTAACATCGTCTTTCTAGCCAAAAAGCCCAGGAGCGTCTCCACATTCTCCCCTGAATAAGTCTTCAATTCATTCTACAGGACCGTAGAGAGAACACTGAACAGCTGTGTGAGCACATCACTAGGGTCTCTCTGCCTTCCATTGATGACGTAGATCAGAAACACTGCATCTGCAAAGCCACCAACTTTAAAAATGGACGGACAAATCATAAGCCCGGGCACCCAGGACACGCAAATTTAATTTCCAAGCTATTAGATTTTTTAGGGAGAAAAAAAACATCTTACTTCGTGTTGACTTTGCAAAACAAAAGTTTTGGTTACCCCTAGAATGTTTTTTTACTAGCCGGGTTAATTAGCATGCATGGATGACAGACAATCTTTTTTATAGTCAATAACACACTGGTATGTGGAAACACTGAGCACAATAAAGACAAGCGCAAACCTGCCATACTATTTTTACTAAGTAAATAAAGACTCTAGTGAGATTCAAATATATCCAGCATGTCAGGCAAGGATATAACACCACATCTCAAACCAGCCAAAACCTTAGGCAACAACTTGGTGACACAAACACAATGTCTTAGTTTAGAAACTTTTTACAAGTAAATAATGATCATATGTTTGTTCATCTCCCTTACGCTGCATTTTCAATACTTCAATTTACCTGGGCCGGGGAACAGTGGAGCGTGGAATAACAATGACCCACATCGACCTACGTGCGTTCGAGGTACAAAGTGGGACAAAATACATGGAAGGCCCCATTTTCGTCTTTTTTTAGCAACAAACTAGCCAGCTAGCTGTGATGAGTGATGTATATTTTCCTCCTCAAAACAGCTAGCTGTACAATGTTATAGAGTTAATAAGCAAATAAGTCTGTATGTTGATTGATCTAAAGCAAATACTTGTATATTTCGTCAGTAGAACTCATTTCAAGGTAAGAAGTGCTACTTTGTTTACGTCTGATGCTGTGCATGGCCATGTTGGTTCGTTGATTCGTTTAGGGCACGTCACTCTCTGAACTCAGAGGAACCTTTTTGGCTTTTCCTGGTCAGATATCCGGAACTACAAGCTACAATCTCTGATCGAGCGCAGTATTAGTCTATACACTTATACACGTTACTAGATAACTACTTCGTCATATGTTATTATATTACGTTAGCTACCACTTGTAGCTAACACTGGAGCTTTGACTTGCCTTGTGGGTAAGTTGGATAAGTTGGGTGGGTAAATTGATAGCTAATCAATTTATAGTTAATAAAGTGTCCACCCCATAACAGTTTTTCCCCAAGACAATCAGGTTCCTCAATACCTAACTGAAAGTACATGATCTGAGTAGTACATATTAAACAGACTCCCCGGATACACTACTATGTGCACCTGCACTTTATAACAGGATATCATCTTCTGGACTGTACGTATGCTTAATATGCAGCTACTACGACAGTTTACAGTGATATCAGCAAGTTAAAGTGCAGAAACCGAACTAGGCAAGATATTTATGTTTAGCTCATCTCTTGCACAGAATGCCACCCATGCAATCCTAATGAAGGTATAGTTAGTGTCCGGTGAATTTACTGTATTGTACGTTCCTTCTATCACAACAGCATGAGCTGCCACGCTTTACCATGCAGATCTTACCCTGGTTGTAGTAGCGAACATGTACTTGTCTCGGAGCTGAAAGCTGTCCACTCTTTCCAGAATGATGTGTCGGTTTTCCTCGCTCTGGAAGAAGTCGGTGCTGCTGAGAATGCTGGAGACACCCTGGGGTTCATGCCTCTGGACCAGCACTGTGGTTGGGCTGTCGTATGGCTCAACTCCCCTAGGAGAACATACACAGTATTAACACACTACAACAGCTGTATGATCAACAACAACAACAACAAAAAACCCTGAAAGATAGAAATGCACAGATTCTTCCAGCATGTCAAAGCTCTAGCTGAGAGAAACATTTACGAGCCCTTTGCACTTATCTCAATTTCAGCATGAATGGCTCCTAAAAGGTGCCTTTTAAACAAACACAACATGCATCACTTAACATTGTCTTATCTTTATTAGACAAATGGAACAAACAATAAATGTCGCTGACGGAAGAAGTATGTGAAAAACCTGTACAACAGTCACCTCTAAATATGGAGTCGAGTGCTGCAATCAGTTTCACCAAAGGGCGCTCAGAGACGGGGGAAAAAAATCACATTTCTCCCGTCTTACCTAGTTTTTCCAGATCAATAGTGGAAACTAATGTTCTCTGGACAAATAATCAAAAGCAAAGAATAATTTGTGAAGAATCATGATCACAATTTTTGGCCTATTAGATGAATAAATTAATGAATCAACTGGAATTTTATTTTCAGTTTGCTACAGACTAATTGGTTATCATTATCTGAGCTTTGATCACATGATTTTCGATTTTTTTTTAAAAAAATCACCAGAATATTCACCAGAAGTCTTACCGTAAAGATGGTTAAGATAAGGTTATCTACTGATTAAAATTTTTTGCTTCTAAATCTGATTCTAAATTGTGTTTTTAAATAAATTTTTTATTGAGCAAAATAAGTGGGATGACGATATTAGGAGAGCAGGTATCATGCAGCCTGGCCAAGCTGCATCAAATTCTACAGTAACGTATCAGAGGGTCGGATAATGATTCAAAACAGTGGAGTAATTTGAGTGAAATGCTGGAGCTGCAGCTGGAGCTGGAGCAGGAGCAGGGTCTGTTTCACATCACATCTCCTAACCTCTTTTTAATGGATCAGCAGCTACTGAAAACAGGTACCACTAGTTATTAAATATAAGCGTTCACATACTTTTTCCAGTAATTACCTTGAATGTTTAAACAATTTGTTCAACAAAGATAGGGAATTGCAATATTTTGCATGCTATAAGATTAGGCTCTTAAAACTGGAGCTATTTCTAAATGGTCCCCTTTTTTTGGTCCACATTCCTCTCCACACAGAGGCAAGCTAAGGGCCATGAAGCTCCCTGTGTATAAATGATTCAGCATAGCAGGCTTAGGATTTGAGTCATGGCTTCAGAGACCCTGGAGCCCTGAGATTTACTCTCTTGCTCCCTAGCACAAAGGCCTGCCTCCGTCCTTTTGTAAACATGCCAGTTTGTTTGTTGAGACTGGTTCTTGAAGCTCCTACCAAATGGATAAAAGGATTAGACTGAAGGGACAAGTACACAGACTACTATTCCACCCATGCCCCGCCCATTTCACGACCAGGATTTAAACTTCATACAAAGCTGGGCATGTGGAACAGACAAGGAACGGCACTTTTTTAGCACTCTTAATCAGCCTGCGGTGGAGCTGTGGGCTAACACAAACCTTCTCAGGGGATCAGTATTAAATCCGGAGAGGTTTCAGAGTACAATAGTACAGTTAAGGAATAAAACATGATGGGGCAGGTTGTATATAAGAAAATACCCAACAAAGGGGTGATGTGACTCTGTTACAACCTTGTAGTTGATTATTTTCCTATAATAGCGCATCCTGAAATGCTATATTCCTCTTCTACCACAGCAATTTATTTATTTATTTTTTTAATTCCCCCCCTGATTTTCTCATTAATTTAGTCTTGGCCAATTTCCACCCTCCATCTAGCTTTCCCTATCGTACAACAACTATCAACTTGGGAGGGTAAAGGCTATCATATGCTTCCTCTGAGATATGTAAAGCCAGCCAACCGCAGCTCTTCGAAATGCTGCTCTTGCTGCATCACATGGCGGAGAAACACAGAGGGAGGATAGCGCTATCTACCCGCTTTCGCATACATAACCTCATAGATGCCCATGATTAGTTAGTGCTGCTGTGATTGACAGGGGAGAGAGAGTATGCCATCCCTCCCACCCAGAGAGCACGGCCAATGCTGCTCTCTTTTAGTCCCGGTCATAAATAGCTGTTGCATCAATTAAAATTCACATTCTCCAGCAAAGACAGGCAAATTTTTCTGTTATAGCAACTAGAAACTGTCGTTCCCTCAACCGCCTCTCTTTTTCTCTTTCTCTTGAAGTTAATAAGACAAAAATGCAGCTTGTCATGCTACCAAGAAACCGGAAGAGGACAAAGTCCTTTGTCCTCTCCCGTGTCAGAAAACACTGACGCTGGAGACTCCTTCCCTAAATGTTAAATAAACAAAAGGCTAAACCATATCAACAGTTCAACATTTTTTCATTATTAATGACCGAGTTAAATACAAACATGTTATTTGTCTTGCAGATGGATCAGATTTGAGACAGCACTGTTGTATATTATACATCCGGAATCAGGAATTATGAATGGTTCTACATAAACCCCCTACTATGTCATCTGAGCAAGGCACAGGCTTGATCAGTGTACTGAGAGGAGACTCATTAGCTACACTCCATTTTCTTGGGGTGCCTCGCTGACTGGACGCTACTCCAGTGGACGAAGTGGACCAAGTTCAGCCAAGCCCAAAGGCCATTAATCAGCCATTAATCAAAAGGCAGCACGCTGATGCCCACTATTAACAAACCGAGCTACCAGCAGCTCGTCAGAAACGCAGCACACATAATCATCCACTTCCTCTGTGGTTATTACTGTGGATCATTTTCACTCCCTCATGAACAGGCCAGATACAAATAGCAGTCATGCTCATAAAACAGTATGCGCTTTCCGATCATTTGCTGCATTAAATAGTAAATAATGTGGTTTCGTATACTCTAAACAGCAAACAGGGTGGTAGTGGTTTTATAAAGTACAGAGAAATCAAGGCAGGAAAAGAAAACTTTTTGTTAAACTTATGGTTTCCAGGTCAACATTTCGGCCATGATTTACTAAAGTTAAATGTAAACACATACGCAGGGGTGGGCGACATGACAAAAATATCATGCGTGAAGATATTTCTATGATACACAATATGGATCACAGTATATAGGTTTGCTAACAAGATGAAAGCAAAACAAAAAAAAAGAGCTACTTTTAAAAAAAAAAAGAAAGTTTAATGATACTTTCACATCATTTCTATAAAAAGAAATTATTTTACAGAATCTATTCAGAGTCTATACAGATCTATACAGAATATTATACAGAGTATTGCGTGTTTCATATAAGCAAAATAGCATGCCTTGTCCATTTTGTGTTTGCCTTAATGTATATGTAATTGACTAAGGAGGTAATTTACTCATTACTTTTGCTAGATTTAATTAAACATTCAGCAAAATTATTCTCAAAACTATCACTTATTATCACTATAGCAAATTTGCTTTTATATTAGGTATTCATTAGCAACGCAGATGCCAAGCTATTCAAAGAAAACCTGTGAAAAGGTTTTCCTTCACTTTCATTTCCCTTAAGAACACACATGCACGTCTATACTCTGCTCGTAATATCATATGTATGAGTTTTCTGACATCTCTCTCCACCTTTAGGCAGTGTCATACTTGGCGTGCAATTACGTGTGTATGTGTGTGTGTGTGTGTTTCAGCTTTAGTCTACTCCTCCAGGATATTTGAACTTGTCACGGCTTCTGAGATCAAACAGCATATGAAAAATAAGATCTTATTTGCATATTGTTTTCTCACACTACTTTGCATGTGATATCATTCACACAGCTATTCTTTATAAAGCATTCACATCAGCTTAGTAAATGGGATCTTGGTAAATCAGCTTAAAATAACTTGGATCACACGAGATCACTGTAATTTAATTTTTATACTCGGATCATTATATTGTCATTTTAATCTAAATCATTTTGAATAAAACAATGATAGTTAGCTATCACCCTGCGAAGTTTGGATGTTTTAATGCTTTTGCGTTTGCAGAAAGCACCAATTAGAAATGTGAACACAATATTTTAATGTTTAGTTTTCTTGCAGAACTTGCAATAAGCTTACGAGAAGCGTATTTGGTCCGTAACCAGTATGGTTAAAAACCTTTCAGTTTTTTTCCCAGTTAAGCCAAGCATAAGGGTGGAATGTTAGCCAGCAGGTTATTGTTTAACATTCGAAGGCACATGCTAATTTCCAGAATGCTACTTGTTCAGCGTTAAATGCCAACATCTAATTCCATCATGAGTTAGATCTAACTTTGGCACAATACACATGTGAGAAATATATACATTTTTAAATTTAACTTAATGTTATTTAATCCACCTACAATTTCTGTTGGTTATTCAATATTACACCAAATAATTCTCTAATCTGTCTGATAGAATGTGTTGATTAATGCTGATTTTGTAATTATAAATGGTTAAAAATATGACATGTCGATCATTAATAAATAAAACATTGTAACTGTTCCCGAATTGCTGTAGTATAAGAGGAATAAAACACTCTGAAGCATACTGTTATCGGAAAATAATCAAATGCTGGTGGTGACAGTGACTTGGCCTTGTATTGGGCTGTTGTACGCAACCCCATCGTTGATTTTTTTCCTATAACTGCATGAACTGTCATGTTTTATTCCTTACTTAAGGACAATTCAAACCTCAAAAACAGAAATTTAGACTCATGCATACAAACCCTAAGCATAATACTACTGTCTCCTATATACATTTACACTAACTGACACTATCGAACATTGCCTATCTGTGCTTACTGACTGCTGCAAATTAAATCACAACGTCTCCTTTCAGATAGACCATACAGCCAAAAGTATATGGACACCTGACTATCACACCCATATGAGACAATTGTATAGAATGTCTTTGGATGCTGTAGCATTACAATTTCCCTTCACTGGAAGTAAGAGGCCCAAACCTGTTCCAGCATGACGGTGCTCCTGTGCACAAAGTGAGGTCCATGAAGACATTGCCAATGTTTGGTGTGGAAGCACCTGAGTGACCTGCACAGAGCCCTGACCTCAACCCCACTGAACACCTTTAGGATGAACTGGAACGCTGACTGCACCCCAGGCCTCCTCACCCAACATCAGCGCCTGACCTCACTAATGCTCTTGTGGCTGAGTGAACACACATACCCACAGCCACGCTCCAAAACCTAGTGGAAACCTTTCCCAGAAGAGTGGAGGTTATTATAACGGCAAAGGGGGACTAAATCTGGAATGGGATGTTCAAAAAGCACATATAGGTGTGATGGTCAGGTGTTCACATACTTTAGGCCATATAGTGTATCTGAACCGTCTGACTAGTTACAAACATGATGTTCTGCTCCCAGCTTCCCAAAACAGTGAGAATACAGTGGAAACCCTTTTCATTGGGCTAGTCAAGCAAGAATAAAGATCACTAATAAGATATGGCTACATTTAAGCTGGGATTAGAGTCAGAAACCAATGAGAGAAGCTACAGGGTGAGGAAGAAGTAGAAACATGGCCACACGCAGTCTGTTCACCTTCAGTGTCTGATGGACAAACTCTGAGAGAATTATCAGAGAGTATTTCACAGTGTCTTATAGCAAACACCAGAAGTAATTAATTACAGTCATTGATCTTACCAGAAGTAGGACTTGACGTGTTCTTGAATCAGCACCCATGTTTCTCCAAAGTCATCTGACTTCCACAGCTTCCAGAGAAAACGGAAACAATTTGAGAAATGTTGAGGTTTCAAGCCCAGCTGATGACTCACTATACAGCAAATTCAGACTGAAACTTTTCTCTAAAGGCTTTAACACTGATGAATCACCACCCATATTAGACAAGTGCCACTGGCCCAAGATTTGCAACATAATGTTTTTAATGCAAAGTTATAAAGCTTATTCCCTACTGAGTCAGAACACTAAAATAACTATCCTGCATGTTAAGAAGAAAAGCAGCTATTTCATAAAAAAGCCCTGCTTTCATACTCTAAAAATAAAGCAAATCTAACCAGGAATACCAGTGAGATTTCACTCAAGCATGTCTGAGTCACTGTTTTGGACAAACCTGTTTATTAGGGTGGGAACTGTCATATCCCAGGACCAGGTTTGGCCTCTTGCTGTGCAGGAGCAGGTCTGTGGGTTTGAAGGGGATGGAGAATCCCTGGACGCTCTTGCAGAAGTCAAAGGTGTTCCAAAGATAACTGTTTTTGGTGTCCGCAAAAAGGTACTGCCAACGACATGAGAGAACAGAAATACAAAGAGAATTATTTTTTCATACATTTTAATTCATTCACTCATTCACCTTCAGTAAGTGCTTTATCCTGGTCCGGGTTAGGATGGATCCAGAGTTTATCCTGGGAACACTGCATTTAAAAAGATGCAAATATACTTCACTTTCACCACACGTACTTGGGTGTGCTCAGTTGTTACACGAGCGGCACTGTTCACTTACTCGCTTCGAGGACTAAATGCGACATCCACCTAATGGCACTTCGGATCCAAAACATCCCTGTCCATCTGGTTTCCAAGTCGAACTTTACTGTTTAGGGATTTCATACACAGCAACACTTTCTTTAAAACTTTCTGCTGATGATCTGCGTCTCAAATCAAAAATCCTCGCCATAGGTTCAAAAGTATTCACTAATCTTGTAAATCTAGTATGTGTAGATTTAAAAATAGTATCTAGAATATTGCATGTGATTTGAGACATGAAGAGTTTTTTTATTTATGTCACACACTGCTATACTGCCAGCACTATTTAAGCTGGTATTGCACCATGCAGCCACGCATGGCACATGTGGCGGCCATCTTGTATACGCGTACGCATAGTTAACAGCAAGTATAAATCAGCCTTCACACACTCATTCACACCTAGGGGCAATTTAGTGCAGCTAATCCACCTGCTGTCATGTTTTTGGGAGGTGGGAGGAAACCAGAGAACCCAGAGGAAACCCTCAGGGATACTGGACACATTTGAATGCCTCAAGAGATATTTCAAGAGATTTCAAGAGATCTCATTCTGTAATACTGTTCTCAAACTGTTTAGACCACTTTAACTGGAAAACAATTCTGCAAACTCCCTCCCCAGTCCAACTACTTAAATATTAGTTGCATTATTTTAATGTGTACAATAATATTTTGGATACTTATTGTTATTCCTGAACTTTCCACCAACAGAACATATTTTTATTAAAATTGTCCAAAAGTCCAAATTGACATGTATATGTATAGGCCAACTTGGTTTTGGAATATTAAGGGTTGGATTAAAGCCATTTTATTCAAGTTATCAGTCATATATGCTAAAATGTAAAAAAATAAATAAATAAAATAAAACCTCAAAAATTACATAGTATAACAACTTATAACTAGCTCTAATTGACTTGGATAAGAAAGAATAATGTGAAATATCAAAAGCTCAGACTACAAAGAAAATTTCATAATATATTTAAGAGATAGTGGTTCTTTATATGTAATTATGCAGCTGTAATTCTCCCTCTGTGGCTTCTGTTTGATCCTGTATCTATGTGCGTTCCCTGTAACCGCTCTCCTGTTAATGGAAGAACAGCTTCCACTCCAGTACAAGAGCCAATGTGAAGAGCCTGGAGGATGAACTGAGCCAGAGAAAGAATGAACAATGAGATAGAAGAAGAGAAAAAGGAGTGAAACACATTGTTCACAGATCACCATGTGTGATTTAAAACACACACATCCACAGGGAGGCAAAACTGATGAGATTGAGCTGCTATAAAAAGACATGTCCATGAACAGTCATGTCTTTTTCTTTAGGGAATATTTTTATCTTAGATTTGCATGAACCTTGCTCAGATACTATTAATAAAAAATAAAAAATAAAAAAACCCACAGCCAGCTTGCTCAGGTTGTTTATTTGGTTGGTCAATTATTATTATTATCTAGGGAAATTCATCTGTTAAATTAAAAGTAGACAGCTGTCCTAATGCCGTAGTGCTAATACTGCACACTGCACAGTGCAAAATGCTATCGTTAGTTATCCTCCTGCCTCAGTGTCCCACTCTGGCTCAGGACTGTGGCCTGAGGAGCCGCACTGCAGAATCATGGAGCAGAGCAGCACTTCAATTCCCAGGTGCCTTTGCAACCGGCAACTCCTCCCTGAGGCAGGCAATTATGTCGGGTGCCAAGGGCGACGGCTACGGGCAAGGCCGGGCCTATTAGTCACGCTGTCGCACTGGGTCTCATGAGAACTGCTCCCACGCCCAAAACGAGCTTCTCCACACACACACACACACACGCGCGCACACACACCTCTTAAGAGAAAGCTAGGCCACGGCAACACATCCCCACAACAAAACAACCTTAACTGACCTCACTCTTTAGTGCTTTAAGGCCCATGCATGAGATTTGAGGGATAGCAGAAGCAGATACTCACGCGTCTGTTATCAGCAGGGCTGTGATAGAACTGCGAGATCACTTGCTTGCTGTTCTCCTTCCCACTAGGCAGGTTGAACTTATCTGATATATGGATGAAGGTGGTTCCATAGTCATATGACACGTAAACCTGTGGGAAAGGTGTGAAAACAGAAATTAAATTTAGTATATAATGTTACGTTTGAACACACAAAACGTGTCGTGTGCATTCTAACAAACCTCCCTTATCATTCTACATGACTGCATGACTAAAGGAGTAAAAACTTCAATGTTAAAAACAAAAAAAAAAAAAAAAAAACAAAAAAAAAAACAGACATAAAAATTCTGTGCAAAAGTCAATACATATAATTTCTATCATAACCTCTAATTCACAGGAAGTTGTATTATGAATGTTTCACCATAAGCCTAATAATAAACACATTTAAAATGTGTCATTGAACAAATAAATACTTATTGACAGTGTGATGTTTTCTGTAAGAAGGTGTTTGTATAATATTTACAGAAGGAGTCTCCAGTGTCAGTGCTTTGTAACAGTCAGAGGTGAAGTTTTCCACCATGGGAAAGTCTTCAGGACAGATAGCTAATTGGCTAGGTGAGAAATAAACCATGGTAGGACATGCAATTGTAGGAAAATAATCAACAAAGGCACATCCCAATGTGTTTTACTTCTCTTATACCACAAATTGCCAAAAAGTACAATTATTATTTATTAAAGAATGACATTATGTTATTTATACATTTATGGACACAATTAGTGCTGTGTAACATGCATGAAACAATTTAGTTCCTGCTTCCACATTAACAATGGTTATAATAGCTATAAACTGTTGTTACCTCAGCACACAATCTATCCCTACCAGTAAACAAATTAAAAATGTGTTACTGAACAAACAAAAACATATAATCACTGATATCGTAAAGTTTTCTGTAAGGAGAGGTTTATTTAAAGCTGTAACTTTATGTTTTCCTCCATGGGAGAGTCTTCAGGACAGATGAGGCTTTGCGGTTTCCCAGTAACACAACAAGCTCCATTGTTTCATCTTAGTAACTTCAAGAAAGAGAAAAAAAATGATGATGTTGAGGGAACAACTGTTTATAGCTGCTATAACAAAAGTGATAACAGGAAGTAACTTCTTGTTTTGCAGATGTTCCACAACATTATATGTAACTATACATGGATTAAAACTGACATGTGTTTCATTAATAAAAAAAAATCCTTGTGGAAAACTGCTGTTTAAAAGGAATAAAACATTTCAGGACACACTATTATAGAAAGATAATCATCAGTAACCCCGTTTCGTATCGGGCCGTGTCACACCGCCCCAATGTTGATTTTCCTATAACAGTGTCCTGCTGCATTTTATTCTTTGCATATCACTATATAATGCCACTATATAGTGCAGCAGTAAGCGTCCATAAACACACCACTGTAACTTGTTGTTACATAAACAAGCGAAATATCAACAGTAATAAGCAGGCTAGTGGCACGATTACACAAAATAACACAAGACAGTTTAACAATGTTTTAAACATGCAAACTGAAACTATGAAAATACAGAAGTGTTAAATGTCAATGTAAGCATTAAAAGCATGGGCAAGGAGTTCAGAATTCGTTGTATGTTATTTGTATTTGTACATGATGCTGACCGTTCCAGAATCGTTATACACCGCGCTATTATATCAGAAGTGCAGCGCATTTACAAAGCACTAGAGGTAATATGGAATAAATTAGTGAACTATCCCAGGATTATGACTGTCCCTTGAGAATTTGGACTATAAAATGGCTGACACTTGAATACTGCACTAGACATAGCTTTGGTCTTTATCTGAAGGTTGTAATGGCAGTGTTTTAGATATATAGTAATATGTATAGCTAATTGGTAAAGTAAATAATATCAAAACATGACAGGACATGCTGGTGTAGGAAAATAATCAGTGAAGCAGCAGAGTTGAATATTTTCCTATAACAGCACATCCCAACATCTATTATTCCTCTTATACCACAGCAATTTGCCAATGAGTACAATTTCTATGTATTAAAGAATGATATGTTGTACTATTTATCCACTTATGGTTACATTTACTGTTGTGTAACATCCTTAAAACAATTAAGTCCTCTTTCACTTTCATTGTAAGAGCTACAAACAGTCGTTCCCTCACCAGGCTCTCTTTTTTCCTCTTTTTCCTCTCTTGAATAAGACAGGAGAATGTAGCTTGGCATATTACTGAGAAACCGAAAATCTGACCAATCAGATTCAGGGATTCAATAGTACCTTGGTATAATGCTAGCTATATTATATACGTACATTATATAATAAGCTCCCAATCTATTAAAAAAATAGATATCTATTTTAAAAATCTATTTGGTTGTTTATTGCGGTGGCAAATTCTTACTCATCAGTTCAGTTTGTGTTTCTAGAAAGCATTTAAAATTAACACAGTCTTGGATTAAGTTCATACTATTCATACTATATACTATAAGTTTTATACTTACATGAAGGGTTATGGGCTTATTGTGGGAAAAGGCTGGTTTATTTACAATAATACACTGCAGAAAAAAACTTTTGTTCCTGTAAATAATAATGATTATTTTATTGCAATATACCAAACTTGCAGTGATTATCTTCTGCTAGTAATGTGGTATGACTAATATCGTGAAAGTTAAACAAGAGGAACGCTCCTCTCTCATTACAGCAAGCTTTATATTCACACTGCACTTCGTTCCCATTTTCCGTGTCCTGCTTTTGTGTGAAGACAATTAGAAAGTCAAGTCACAGTTCTCAAATTCCGCGTCCTGCCTTAGCATTAGTTTTAAATCAGAGAATACCTGATTCAGCAAATACAAATACCAAAGTTACTTGAGAACTCAATAGAAACAATCTGTTAACTGGAAACTACCTTCCACTTTCCCAAACCCCTTGTTTTCCTGTTATGTCCGAATGATCAGTCGTGTAAACAAATCCGGGTCAAAGGTTCATCGTTTTCAACTCCAGGCTTTTGTATGCGTGCCATCAGATTCTTTCTGGAACGTGATGACACTCAAATGACGCCAATGCCGTACTAGGTATCAGAGATAAAACTCCACCTCATCCTCAGGGCTTTGATTCTCTACCAAATCATGCTAAACATTAACACTGGAACTAGGATTGGTACAGTGTCACGGTTTCATGCTCAGTTGGACAGTAACCTCATCTTTGACTTTTTACAAAATACAGATTACAATGCATTTCCTTCTTCTTTTTTTTTTTTTTTTTTTTTTTTAGCTCAGCGCAGCCAACTCTCGCTTTCATGTGATAAATATTGGGAATTTAAGTCAGTAATATTTCTTCTAAGTCGTATCCAGACTTGACTAGCTTTAGCAATATAATTATAACTGGTGCATCTTTGGGATTTTAGTTCTGTCCCAATCGATCATGTCAGAAATTTTTACAAACTTCTAGAAAGATTACGCTGTGTTTCCTCTTCTATAAAATGACCAGTAGAAATAACTCCAGGTAATATATACAGTGAGAGTAAAAAGTATTTGATCCCTTGCTGATTTTGTTGGTTTGCCCACTAATAAAGACATGCTCATTCTATACTTTTAATGGTAGATGTATTCTAACATGGAGAGACAGAATATCAAAAAGAAAATCCAGAAAATAACTTTAAAGAATATATATTAATTGCTTTGTATTTCATTGAGGGAAATAAGTATTTGATCCTCTAGTATGCATTAGGAGTTCTGGCTTTCACAGACCAGTTAGACACTCCCAATCAACTTGTTACCTGAATTGAAGACACCTGTTCTAAGTAATCACCTGTATGAAAGACACCTGTTCACAGAATCAGACAATCAGACAGATTCCAAACTCTCCAACATGGGTAAGACCAAAGAACTCTCTCAGGACCTCAGAGACAGGATTGTTGACCTGCACAAATCTGGAATGGGCTACAAAAACATTAGCAAGATGCTGGGTATTAAAGTAACAACCATTGGTGCAATTGTGAGAAAATTTAAGAAGTATAACATGACCATCAATAGACCTCGGTCTGGTGCTCCACAGAAGATTTCTCCTCGTGGGGTGGCAATGATCATGAGAACTGTGAGAAATCGGCCTGCAACTACACAGCGGGAGTTAGTGAATGACCTCAAGGCAGCTGGGACCACAGTCACCAGGAAAACAATTGGCAACACTTTGCGCCGCAATGGATTAAAATCCTGCAGTGCCCGAAAGGTACCCCTGCTTAAGAAGGCACATGTGGAGGCCCGCCTAAAGTATGCCAATGATCACCTCAAAGATGTACAAAGTGATTGGGAGAAGGTTCTGTGGTCAGATGAGACCAAAATTGAACTATTTGGCCTAAACTCTACTCGTCATGTGTGGAGGAAGAAAAATGCTGCCTATGACCCCAGGAACACTGTGCCCACCGTCAAGCATGGAGGTGGAAGCATTATGTTTTGGGGGTGTTTCTCTGCCAAGGGCACAGGGCTACTTCACCGCATCAGTGGGAAGATGGATGGAGCCATGTACCGTGCAGTCCTGAGAGACAACCTCCTCCCCTCTGCCAGGAAGTTGAAAATGGGCCGTGGTTGGGTCTTCCAACATGACAACGACCCGAAGCATACAGCAAAGGCAACAAAGGAGTGGCTCAAGAAGAACCACATTAAGGTCATGGAGTGGCCCAGCCAGTCTCCGGACCTCAATCCAATCGAAAATCTATGGAGGGAGCTGAAGGTCCGAGTTGCCAAGCGACAGCCCACCAACCTTAATGATTTAGAGAGGATCTGCAAAGAAGAGTGGGCCAAAATTCCCCCTGATATGTGTGCTAACCTTGTGGTTAACTACAACAAATGTCTGTCCGCTGTGCTTGCAAACAAAGGCTGTGCCACCAAGTATTAAGTGCTTTTGGCTAGAGGGATCAAATACTTATTTCCCTCAATGAAATACAAATCAATTAAAATATATTCTTTAAAGTTATTTTCTGGATTTTCGTTTTGATATTCTGTCTCTCCATGTTAGAATACATCTACCATTAAAAGTATAGAATGATCATGTCTTTATTAGTGGGCAAACCAACAAAATCAGCAAGGGATCAAATACTTTTTACTCTCACTGTATCTCATCGAAATTGACATGTTGGTAAAGATCCCACTACATCTTGTGGGAAAGAGGCTTTGCGCTTTTTCCTCATTATAAAGATACTACAGGAAGTGCTCATTTTTTCTATTATCTGCAACCAAAACCAAATTTAATCAACTTATTAACCAGGTTTAAAACCTAGAACAAAATATACGACATTTAAAAAGACTTAAGTGATAATAAGTGCAACTTTTGCAGCCACAAGTCCTACAACGAGAAGACTATAAAGGTCAAATATTGTATTTGAGGTGTATATAGTATGCATGGAGTTTTTAGCATGCATACATCATGAAGACACTCCTATCTCTGTGATTTATACATACATGGATCATTTATCCGGTGTGAACTGACCATAATTACGACATAATGTATGTTCTCCTGTAACATTACTTACTACACAAAAAGGACAATCAGGAGACCTGATCTCTTTGTTTCCTGGTATATTTACAATGTCATGCACAAAGACACTGGTACACTGGTTTCACCACCAGCTTGTGTGTGTGTGTTTTGTTCACGGTTGATTACTACCATGATAATATGAAACCATGATGTATTTAAACTGTCACATACTGTGTAAATTTCCAACAGGGCTGAACAGCACATGGTAGTGATGTGGAGGTGCAAACGTTCTGCTGATTGTTTGACAGGCTTTAGGATGATATAATCAGAGGAAGAGTCACACGCAGAAGCTGTGAGAAACAGATGGAGCTTTTTAATCTGACAGGCTCCAATAAAGGCAGAATATGTTGTCGTGAGCACAGGTCTCTACAGCCCAGCAGCGCTGTGATTTCCTGACATGCAACTGGAAAACTATTATACAGAGTAATGCAGAGTTTCTGCAGACAGACAGGCGAAGAGAAACAAACTGTGAGCACATAAGAATGGAGGATATCACCGTGCTTGCAGGTGACAGGGTGCGAGTTACATTTTAAGCTTTTAGTACTGCAGCAATGAAGACTTGATAAATGAGTCTCATTCATCAAGCAGGATACTAAAGAATTTATTCGTAAATCGCTCACAGGAGCATTTAAACAAGAAAGGTGGTATTCATGAAAAGGTAGTTAGTTCAGAAAAACATTCATAACCTATGAAAGCTCATGAGTTTGTGCAAATTTATGTAATAGGAGACTCACTAATGTAAACCTCGAGTGATTGCGTAATCGTATAACTGCCACGAGTTACTGCATTTTTGTTTGCAGTATACACTGTCACGTTTAAATAGCTTATTTAGCGTATTTCAATGACAAACTGATTTTGTGAAATTAAATCGTTTCATATTAATTGAAAGGAATCCAAAAGAAATATAAATTAAAACAAATAAGACTAGCCATTCAGTTATGTCAAAAGAAATGACGCTGCAGTGGCTCAGCTGTATTACTGGAGGATTTAGCACACAAAGCACTTAGGCGGCGCTCTTTCACCGTTTATTCGTCATTTCGTCGCTTTCAGCTCTCTGTGAGGATTTCCTTTTATGGAGCATTGTGGGTGTCACCAAATCTAAATCCACTTGAAAATTTACAGGTGACTAGCATATGAAGAAAATTAGTGTTACCAAAACTTTTGCGGTTTGGCCTATGAAAAACATTTGCACACAATTTCACTAATAAATTGATCAATGAGGCCCAATGTATTTAATGTTCAACATATTCTGTTACAATCCATTAAGAGTTTGTGCTATTGTGCAAATATGGTGCATCTTCTCCTTGAAAACTGTAAATAATTGGCAATGTAGCATTTTTAAGTAATAAATAAACCGTTAAACAGCAGAATTTGTCACCATGGCTCCTGCTGATTCAAAAGCGGCTTCTCAGCTGTGCCAGACAACCTGGCTTTTTGTCAACTTCATAAAAAAAGATGCCAGGTAGTGTAGATAAAGTGTGGCTTCTACAGGACAGCGAGAGACCTGCGAGACCTCTACAATCTGAGATGAATAGATGAATCCCCAGTTCTCTCACGATTCCACTGTCGTACCATTATTGACTTGAATAAGTCATAAACTGGGTAGTAGACCTGCAGGAGTGAGGGTTTCACTCCACTGAAGAGTACTCTCAGGAAATGTCAGGACACTCAGCCACGAAGAGAGAGCGGCGACATGTCAGCTTTGAACACAATCACACACTCACCGAGCTGCTCTTGGGGTCGGTGGCTCCAATGCTGTCTCTTGCCAAAGCCACGATGACGTTACTCTTCTCTCCAGCCCAATGCACAACCATCTGGTTATGAGAGTCATTCAGGTTGGCCTGTAAATAGAAAAACAACAACTGTCATTACACAAGGCTAAATGAAAAACATATTAAGTCAAACACTTTTTTAAACATTAGACTGCACATATAGAGAACATTTAATTAGCTACACTATTTACTTAATCAGCTGTGGTCAGTAATGGATCTGTGGCCACATAATATATGTCTAGTGGTCTGATTAAACCCATTTTATGTTGTTATGACTGAATTCTGGCAAACAGGCAAAAAAAAAAAAAAAGACGAATAATTAGGTTTTGGCCTAAATTATTATTTTCGGCCCATAAAAAGATAACTGATCTGCCTTTAATACAAAATTTCACCATGTGAAGGGTTTACCCAGGCAGTGATTGACAGCATAATCTCACGGGTCAATGTTTTTATTGTTCTTCCTGAAATATCTAGGGAACACAATAAAACACAAACATAGGGATCCAATGCTACACAGAAAGATATTTCAGAAACAAAAGGAGCAGAGAGAGAGAGAGAGAGACAGAGAGAGACAGAGAGAGAGAGAAAGGAAAAAGTGGGCAGTATATTTCTGACCAGTTTCTTTCAGAAAACAGGTGAGCCTAATATGCCAAAAGTAAATATGTCATGCTAAGCCACTAACTAGCTACATACTACCTTTTCAGTTCCTGTAATAATGCTGCATTTGATTTACAAGTTACAAGTTCCTCTAGCCGAACACAGCGTAAGTACAAGATGATAAAACGGCACAGAATTTGATTTGTTCAATGCAGCACGTTAACAGTTTTTGTAGCTAGCTGATTAAGTAGCTAATGTGATGGACAGTGTTTCTCACTGTTGTTCCCAGGGGTCCAAAATCTGGTGCTATTCCCCTGGTAAAGCATAATGGCACCAAAAGAAATAAAAACAAGGGTAAATTTGGGAGTTGCTTTTCCAAGATGGAGAAACCTGATGACTGTGAAGATGATGAAGCTGGGTCCCAAATGAGCTACATTTCTCCTTCAGATAATACAATAATTAAGAATGAATTTAATGTTACAGTGTAATTATTCTCTAGTTATTCTCAGCTTTGGCCATGGAGTGTGAAATCTTTTGGGAGTTTTTCTGGCCACTAGCTTCGGAATCTTGAAGGCTGCAATCTGATTGGCTCTCTGCAATTCACTGTGCTGGTTTCCAAGAGGAAAAACAAAAATATGGGACGCAAGGTCTGTGGTTGGTCATCTGCCATGTCTGTCAAATTGCCTTTTTCTGTGAAAGTAGGAAGTTTTCAGTCATGTCTATTAATGAAACATACCCGACTCTGTAGCGACTACTAGATGTAAAGCTAGTGAGACTAACCTCATCGACTATTTGGATCATTGATAGCTCAACAAATCAGTAAGCTATCTGCCATGTCAGTATTTCGTGTGTTTGTAGCTGTCTTTGTCAAAACTAGCGAACAATGATTAACAACAGTGCTTGCAAGCTAGTCAGCCAGATTTGCTAATTAAATATATATCATGGTGGTATGAAATAAGCTATAAACTTCCCAACTCGCTCTTTTTCTTCTTCTGAACTACTCTTGCATCTACAAATCAGTAAGTTATTTGCGTGTTTATAGTTAAATTTGCCATATTAAAGTTAAATAGCTAGCCACTGAACTAGCCATTGTAGATTCCAGGAGGCGGGGTTTCATGTACAAGAGTAAACAAATCATTCCAATGTTTTTTTTTTCTACCACATAACTTCTAGAGCTCAAATTCTACCCAAAAGTACGTTAGAAACTCAGTCTATTTTTCATCTGGTCCTCCTCCATTCAGTATAAATAAACTATAACCTAAGTGCACTATTATAAATGCTAAATGGAAAAAAAAACGCCTCTCCCAGCTGTTCTCTCAACACCTGCTGTGGCTGTTCCTGTTGCTGCAATGCAGGTGTGTATCTGATATATTAGACCCAAATCCATCCTCTCAGCCAAACGACTTTACACATTTCCCACAGCACAAACAAGCATTAGCCTAGACAAAACACACACAAGGAGGCACAACAAAACCCAAGTGGCTGAGAGAGAGAGAAAAAGAGAAAGAGAGAGAGAGAGTAAAATGTGTCAGCTTTACAATTTGGGATTCTGAGCTACGAAGCCTTTCTCATCTTTAATTCAGGACCCTGATGGGGTGTGGGCTTTTCAGATGATAGCTCTTCTGATGCCCCATTAAAGTGAAATATTACAAACCAGCAGCATTTCCCCTTTGGAGCACAAGCTTATCTCTATATATTCTGTTTCACAAGCAAATAACAATAGTAGGTTTTAATGGTGAAGCAAAATAATGTCATTATAGTGGTTTTAAAGTATTCAAACACATCAAGGAAGCAGATACGTTCACGGCATTAGTGTATAAACAGAGGTAATATAAGCAGAGGTTTAAGATTGGGCTGAAATCCAAATTTGCTGATGCAGAGTCACATGACTATGCAGTAAATCCACACAGCTTTTAATGCAATGCCTAAACTGTGGTTCTGAACAGCTTTACATTTAGAATGATGAGCTCACTGAGATGGAACAGTTGTGAAGTTGTTAAGTCTGGTATGTCTCCTTATACATAAATTTATTCATAAATTCTAACAATCCATATACTTTATATTTATAGGCATATGTCATGGACATATGATGTACATCTATACTGCCTTAGAGCTTCTAGCAAAGCTCGACTTGACTCACCATCCATCAACATACAAGGAAGACATGCATCGAGACTTTTCTCTGTACTGGCACTCAGATTCTTCCTGTCTGTCCAAACAGCTCTGTCACTGGCTGTCTGCAGGTTAAAACTGAAGACCTGCATCTTCACTCGACACTTTCACACCTACTAGTCCATTTGCTACTTGGCTTCTTTTGTTTTCTTAATGTACGTAATTAAATGAGCCAAAAAAAAAAAAAAAAAAAAAAAAAAAAAAAAAAAAAAAAAAAAAAAAAAAATCGGTGATTGAACTTCATTCATTAGTCAGAAAAAAAGTTGGAAAAAAGTAAAAAACCTTTACCAAGGGGTAACGATTTGTAACGATACACTACAGGGGTGTAATGATGCACTCTGTTCACGATTGAATTCACTACACTGGCTTCACGATTCGAATCATTCGATTCTCAGAATATTTTGAACAAAATTTTCAAGAAGTTTCAAGAAGAAGAGACTTGTAATATTGTAAACACAATGTACTACAGGTTCACCATATCTTCATAATAAATGCATACATTTAGAAATTTTCCCAAAAAACTGATTGAATAAACAAAGTCTCTGACCTGGGGAAAACGATCGATTGAAACATAAAGAGCTCCAAAAGCAGCGTCTGATGCATCATATTAACCGGAAATAGAGCTTCAAACATGGCTGGTGTTGTTTGAAAGCTACTGAAGAGCTCTTTTTAATGGTTATAATGTGGTTTGTGTAACCATATATGTACACTCCTGGACAAAAAAATGGGCCAAGCCTTAAATAGCAAAATATTAAGCTTTTAATGGTCTTAAGAAGAAATCAGTGAAGGTCAGGAAATTATCAAGAAATAAACAAATACTGTAGATCTATGAATCCTATAATGACTAATCTTTTAAGGAAAAAAAACATCTCAGAAGATATTTTTGGAAACTTGTTTAATTCTTGCTGATTGTCTCAGCAATCACTTGTTGTTAAGACCATTAAAAGCTTAATATTTTGCAATTTTGAGCCTGGCCCTTTTTTTTTTTTTTTTTGGCCCAGGAGTGTATAACCTATAATGTTTGTTGGTCGCTGTGATCCGGAGCTATTGGTCACATCACAAGTGCAGATGATTTCCGATACTGGCACACAAATGAATGCAATCATGTGACCAGCACGCTCTCTATATATTTTATCTCTATAGGATGCACAGATTGGGGCTTCTGGCATTCAAACAATGCAATTTCAATTTCATGCATAATTAATAGAATGCTGACTTCCACAATGAGAGTCACACATTTTTGTATCGCGATGCATCGTTACACCCCTAGATAATTACGTAAGTACCTACTTTAAATTTGACATTTATATTTTGTGTATGCGTTCACTGTTAATTTTTTGCTCATTGGTCCAAATATCCAGAACACATTGCATTTCTAGGGCTCTGCCCTTTAACTCAGTTTGCACCTCGTGATTCAAGTTTAGCAGTTCTAAAAAAAAAAAAAGAAAAAAAAATGTCACCCACATCCCAAAATACATGGCATGTTTGGTTAATTGCTCCAGAATGTGATTGCTGCGTTCTCACCTGCACAAAAGAACCGCACCGATGGGGAACACACCAGGGCTTGATTCAAACTGAGAAAATGCTGCATATTGTACATGAAAGCAACCTTATATTGGCACTTAAAAAAAAAAAAAAAAAAAAAAAAAAAAAAAAAAAAAAAACCACTCTTTTATTGCTGTACCAACTTGCTGTATTGACTCCTTCAAAAAGGGCTTTAGCTCGATATTTAAACCCTGATCTTTTTGCACTAGTGTGAGGGTTTTTTTTTTTTTTCTTTTGGATGACGACTACAAAGCACTCGGGATAAGGACATCTGCCAAATACTGTAAATGTAAATACATCCATGTTAATCTTCAACAGCAAGAGAGACATAAAACAGACCTGCATTATCACGTCTTCAAATACTTTCTATCAAAGTCTAATTCTATTAATTTAATAATTAATTAGGGACTCCCTCTCCTCTTTGAGCAAATGCACTGCTTTTCAAGGCTCACCACTACTCAGCTACTCACACCATTCATACGAGGGCTTTAATTACCATAATTGAACACCAGTTGGCTTTCACTACCGCCTTGTCCCGCCATCTAGAAGCTGGAACATTCTTGCTGCTGAATAAGGGTACTTGTGCTCCAAGATGCGTAAATCACTGCTTTCTTCCTTCGCCATGGCCCACTGACATTCAGGGGAAAAGCTGCTTTTTGGCTTTAGCCGATGTGCTCTCAGACTCAACATTGCAGCGCACAAGACAAATATTGTAAAAGTTTGCAACGTTGCAATCGTTTCCTCATGACAATATAATCCTGGGATATGACAGACAGAGGCTATAATTCTTCTGGACAGTCTGCTGAGCTCTTTTTTATGCAAATCTAGTACTATGCAAGTATAAAAACAGCTATGTGACCTTTGCAACATTGGATATTACGAGGAAATGTATGTGAATGCTTACAATCTCTCATGCTGTTATGTATTATCAACAGTGTGCATGTGTGTGTGTGTGTGTGTGTGTGTGTGTGTGTATCGGGGGGGGACAGAATGAGTGCTGCTACAGCCACTGCTGCAAGCATTAAGCCGATGGAGATGACATCATCTCTGCAGCACTGATACCGTGGCCAGCAGTTCAATTTGCATGCAATCAACCATGCACAAAACCAAAAAAGCTTCCACATAAATAAATAAATAAGAAAAGCCCATTTAATAGTGTTTAGCAGTAGCACTGGTAAAGTTTTAACTGCTGGGACACTGGGGAGCCATTTCAGTTTTATTAGATGTGTTGAAAAACATCACACAGTGGCTTTATCAGTGCTAGCAAGGCCAGGTATGAATGTCCTGTGCTTCAGACCCAAGTGGATTTTGCTCTAGTGGTGACTCATGGCTTTCTTTCTTGTGACACGCTTGAAGGAAAAGCTGGTTGGTCTGACCGTGCGTAAAGACCGCACACTGTTCCTCTCACACAGATTGAGTTCTCAGTAGGAATCCAATAAAATCTCCTCACCTCCCGCCCACTTTCGATTATCATGCTTTTATCATGGGCTTTCGTCCATTTGCACTCATTTTTTTGGGCAAAAACACTAAGGTAAGCACAAATCCATAACTCACTCCCTTCCAGAATGTATACAAAGAGGCAAACACAGCTCCTATCTGTGGTTAAGATCCTTATCCAGCCCTGTATGGCTCTTGAAAGAAAAGAAAAGCCTCAAGTGCTTTAGTATACAAACAGAATTTATCATAAAGTCGTATGAAAGATAAACTAGCTAAAATGTTTCCGAAAAACACAACCAGTCATTGTCGACTGGTTCACATACCCAAACCACTCATTTTGTTGTTTTAAGAAGACGTTGTCACATTAGTATTCATGACCCTTGCTGTGAATCTATCCTGAAGCCAAAATCAATACCCTTTCCCAATCTAAGAGAGACGCGTGGAAATTATGAGCTGAGCGTTTTCCAGAGGAATCTGGAATCTTCATATACATGAAGGTCTTCCAGGGCAAAAAGGCTAAATGTAGCAAATGAGAAAAATGGAGAGCAATCACAAAATGAGATTAAGTTTAATTGTACCGGGAGATTTATGAAATCGGTCTAGCATAAGTGCCTGAATTAGAAGGGTTCTTTTTTTTCTTATTTAGCCTCAATATTTCTCTCAAGAACTCAATTTTTGGTTTCAATCAGTTTCCCAGCTGGCAGTTATTTATCAGGTGAATCAGTGGAAAGCCCTGATGAAGGGTTTTGTTCGAAAAACGCTTGAATGAAACACAAAGGGATCTGAATCGTTCGCTTTTAGCTGCTCTTCATGCTTATAAATGTGTCAAAAACAATGCTGAAGTGTTAATGCGTCATCAGTGAGGAGCTACTGGGAACAGATTCTTCACAAAACCAAAAGAACAGAAGAAACGAAACCACAAGGTGAAGCAGAAATTTACTGGTACTGAGTAACACTGAGATCACATGAGGGTGAACATATATTTTCGGTAAAATCAGATCTTCAGTCAGTATATCTTCAGTCAGTCTTTTCTGTCTGGTTAAGGTTTATTATTTTTACTTAAAATAGATGCATCTGTATCTGTATGGGGCTTTTCACATGATACATCATGATGTCCAACATACTTCAGATCAATTCTAATACAAAGACAATAAAGGGAATAGAAATAGAAAACATCCTGCAAATCTTTAATAGCGACTAATACGGGCGCCATGCAGACCTCGGAGAGCACTTCATAAAGAATTTCCTGTGCACGGCAGTGAGAGTCTGTCAGCTGTTCTGTGTGTTTACTGTTGCTAAAGCTGTTCTTCCTGTTTTACTTAATGCTGGAGGAAACACACAGGATTGAGTATGTGCTCACTGATGAGTTCAGTCCTTCTCTCTCGCTCGCTCGCTCGCTCGCTCGCTCACTCTCTCCTCATAAATCAATACACTTTGCTATGCCAATCATTCGTCCAATTATCAAACCTAGATACACAGATATAATATATAAGGTGCTCTTCTACCCACATTGACCAACATCTCTCACACACCGCTTGTTTCAGTTTTAAACACAGCTTTTCAAAAGCACCTCTTCTAGTCAGTCTGTTGTTACGTTAAATGTGTTATAAATATGCGATTTTGGTTGGTAATTTGTTAATTGGTGCCGTATTTTCGTGATTCCTGAGAGAAGTTAGAGGTTATGTTTTGCACTGACTTTGTAGAGGGACGTTGCTAGCACGAGAGAAACATTTTCAGCAACTGTTAGCTTCTAAAAACAGCTTCTTCTCTCGCTCACTCACTCACTCACTTTCCAGCAAGATTCAACGCCATATTAAGAGAACTCGAATGTAGAAGTAAAGTAATAGACACGGCATATGATAGACTCGAAGTTCCAGAATGCAATACTCAGCTACACGACGTAATTGCGCCGAGTTACGGCAGAGACTCGGCTCAGCTAGTCAGCGATCTACGAGATGACATGGACAACGCCATTGATGGTGGTCTTGGTATTAAAATCAGCTTTGAAAGCTGATCTGTTAGAGCAGAGTTTACATGTGAGGAGGTGAGATAGCTGAACAGACTAAAGGACACTAAAGCACTGCTGCATCACTTTCTTTATTGAGAAGACATGATTTCTCATTGACGCCACTATCCTCAGGTAGTCACCTGGCATTGTGGGGAAACTAAGTGAACTTCACCGAAGTGAAAATAGACTTGTTGATGAAAGAAATGCAAACCAGAAATGTTAAGAATTTATTCATAAACTAAATCTTTTGCACAGTGGAAGCTGCAAGTCATTCATGATGGATTTCTCCTTTAAATTTATTGGTTCCAGCTAAAACTGTTACATTGCAGTACAGTATTTTGGGACTCTTCCTCCCACTCCATCTATTTATTCCCTTTGTTATTTTTTTTTTATTAACAATGTTTTTTTCCTGAGGTATGTGGTTTGTATCTCATCATCATACAACCAGAAGACAATACTGAAAGACTTTTAAGAGCAGGCAGCTGAGCTGCATTATGAAAAGTGTAACTGGTTTGACTCATTGTTCATTCAAGTCATTAACAAGTTAAATAGTTTAAGAGCCAAGAAACATCATCCATTTCAGTTGACCTAGATTTACCACAACTGTACTGTATGTCACAGTGGGTTATACTCAGGCGTGTCAGTAACAAATCGAAACATTGTATTATTCGCCAATATTTTCTCCACAGATACTGGAACAAAATATTCTATTCTACAGAGTGTCCCAAAAGTCTCCATACCGAGGGGAAATTAACATTCTTTAGCAAAACGTCTTCCAAAATTTTTACTTAGTTTATGTATTTTTTCAGATAGCCTTTAAGAATGCCTTTGACAAAAGAAGAACGTCATGAAATCATTCTCATGGCTGGATTGGGAAGCTGTCGCAAGGTTACGATGGACTTTAACAGGATACATGGCAAGCACATCACACACACGACACTGCTGCCGAACGTATTAACAAATTCAAAAAGACTGGAAGTGTTGCAGACCAAACATCCACGAACATCCACTGACTAAGGAAGCACAACTGGCGTGGTGCTGGCGTACATAGTTCCTTATGTATTGAGATTTTTGAGACACCCTGGGTGGGTGTGTGTAATATATATATATATATATATATATACACACACACACACACACACACACATACCGATCAGCCATAACATTATGACCACTGGCAGGTGAAGTGAATAATATTGATTATCTCGTTACAATAGCACCTGTCAAGGGTTGAGATACATTAGGCAGCAAGTGACCAGTCGGTTCTCGAAGTTGATGTGCTGGAAACAGAAAAAATGGGCAAGCGTAAGGATTAGAGAGACTTTGACAACGGCCAAATTGTGATGGCTAGATGACTGGGTCAGAGCAAAACGGCAGGCCTTGTGGGGTGTTCCCGGTATGCAGTGGTTAGTACCTACCAAAAGCAGTCCAAAGAAGGACAACCGGTGAACTAACGACAGGGTCATGGGCGCCCAAGGCTCACTGATGCACGTGGGGAGTGAAGGCTAGTCCGTCTGGTCTGATCCCACAGAAGAGCTATTGTAGCACAAATTGCTGAAACTATGATAGAAAAGTGTCAGAACACACAGTGCATCGCAGCTTGCTGCGTATGGGGCTGTGTAGCCACAGACCTGTCAGAGTACCCATACTGACCTCTGTCCACTGTCAATGGAAGTGACCTCTTTCGGCAGGATAATGCACCCTGCCACACTGTAAAAATTGTTCAGGAATGGTTCGAGGAACATGACAAAGAGTTCAAGGTGTTGACTTGGCCTCCAAACTCCCCAGATCTCAATCCAATCGAACATCTGTGGGGTGTGCTGGCCATCAAGTCCAATCAATGGAGGCCCCACCTCGCAACTTACAGGACTTAAAGGATCTGCTGTTAACATCTTTGTGCCAGATACCACAGCAAAGGGCTGTTTTGGCAGCAAAAGGGGGACCAACACAATATTAGGCAGGTGGTCATAATGTTATGGCTGATCGGTGTATATGTATATGTGTGTATATATATATATATATATATATATATATATACATACACACACATACATATACACATATATATATCAAAAGTAATCGTTTGACTCAATGATTTTAATTGTTTGATAACCAGGTGGACATGAGTGAAATATAGGCTTTGTTGTGCATGAAACTTATTAAGCTTTCTCTAAGCATTGTAAAGCCAAATCATACCATGTGTTGGTCTGTTTTCTATGCTCACCAACACCAATTACTGTGTTATGACTGTAAGTGTATTTTTAATGGCTGCTTGGTTGTAACTTGTGGGCTGCGGGAGCTTTTATGGTCAATCATGAGGCATGCGAGGTGTAACATGCTGGGATCCTCTTCACTGGAGCAATATTCCTCTTACAGTTTGGTCTGACTTTCCTATATGGCTTGGAAGAAGATTTCTAAAAACACATGACTGTGCCTTCTGAGCCAAACCAACCTTCCACTAACCCCTTAAACTCGTATGAGTTATGGGTCCAGACTTTCATTCCTCATTCTAATACTCCATACATTTCTATTACTTTCACTATAGCTGCTTAGTAGTTACTGTATGTGTTAATGTTTTAAGCTTAATAACTGAAAATCTGTCTATGAAGAAGAAGAAGATGACACTTGAAGTGAGGTTCCTCTGATGCTACCAGTTTACAGTGCCTTTCATAAGTATTGACCCCCTTGAATACTTGTGCAATGAAAACTTTTTTACATTTCTGATTTCTAAATAATTTTGCAAACTATATTGGGTTTTTTTTTCCCTCTACTACAATATGGTTTTTCATGTAGCTTCATGAATACAACCCCAATGAACTCCATTTCAGTTCTGGGTTGTAACACTACAAAACGTGGAATACTTCAAGGAGGGTGAAGACACAGGAGCAACTAGGGTTTGAACTTGAATGTTCACATCTGCTATGTCATTGTAACAAAATTTCAAAACTCCTTCTATGAACTCACCTCACGTATACCCTGTAACAGAAACACCTTTATACCCTGTAATAATTCCCTGTCGGGTTTACACCTTTCACTCAATAACATCCATGTCCTGAAAACTACACAGGTGTGCAATAAAGGCAAAAACAAATAAAAACATAAGGCTCGCTTTGTTCCAACAGGTTAATGATAAAGCATGAGAGATCACTCACACAACATCCCTTTAATGAATCACACTAACAGCTTGATGTAGTGGTACACCACAGGGTGCAAAACAACTCTTCTTGGTGCAAGAGCTCTATTTGACCTTAAAATCCAACTACATATTATCATTCATAATAATCATCGATTCATAATCTATATAAAAATCAAAGTGAAACCCTTTTTATTATTTTATTCTGATTATTCTGCTTGATCAGGTATAAGTTAATTGCTGGTTTGTTGTTGTTTTTTTTTTTGCAATTTTCTAACAATGCAGGTGAGATGTGTTTTTCTGTTTGTTTGTTTGTTTGTTTGTTTTTTAAACCTTAACTGATATAACCCAGTCATCACTGGTTTCAGATTAGATGTCAGAATAAATGGTTCCATGTGACATTTCCAGGGTAAGTAGTGTCTGATAGAAAGGCAGTGGAGAAACACAAACAGGTCCCAGCAGACTGCTGCTATGCTGAAGAAAGGTGAACAAGGGTTGGAAATGTTACAGATTGCAGGAGCACAGAATGATTGATCATTGATGGAGGACGTTTAAATCCTTCGTTCTTGCCCCTGATTAAAAGGTAAACTTGTCTTACCCGTCCGTAAACCTTGGGCACGGCTGTGTCGGCGGTGCTCCTCCGAGCGCGGAGTCGGTGCTGGCTGGAGCTGTGCTGCTCCGCGCCTCTCCCCGCGCCTCTCCCCGCGCCGCTCTCCGCGAGCTGATCAGACGCAGTGAGCAGAGAAAAGCCGCGGTCCTGCGGCAGCATGAACCTGTGATCCCGGTGAAGCCAGAGTGTGGAGCAGAGCGAGCCGGGAACGAGCCATAACAGCAAATACACGTACACACACGCAGCGCTACGACCCACAGCGAGCATCTTACCCCTCTGCCTGGCCGCCATGTTTGTTTGTGTGTGCGCTCAAGCGACTGCGAGTGTGTGTGTGTGTGTGTGTGCGCGCGTGAGTGTGTGTATATGTGGTTTTGGGGGTGTGTGTGCATGTGTGAGTGTATGTGAGCGTGTGTGGGAGAGCGCCTCGAGCGGCAGGACCGCACTGATAACACACAACACCTTTGTGTGGGGCATTTTGTCTACACACCATACAAACAGCAGACAGACACATAGACAGACAGACACATAGACAGACAGACACATAGACTGAAAGAAAGACTGAAAAACAGACAGACAGATAGATAGATAGATAGATAGATAAACATATAGACTGACAGATAGATAGACAGACAGACAGACACATAGACTGACAGATAGATAGATAGACAGACAGATAGATAGATAGACAGACAGACAGACAGACAGATAAACATAGACTGACAGATAGATAGACAGACAGACAGATAAACATATAGACTGACAGATAGTTAGACAGACAGAAGATAGCCAGATAGCCAGATAGATAGATAGATAGATAGATAGATAGACAGACAGATAGACAGACAAACAGGCAGATAGACAGACAGACAGGCACAGAGACAGCTAGACAGATTATAGGAGAATTTACCAGAAGGACAGGGCTTCTTTACATTAATGTAGGGAGATATAATGTGATGTAGCAACACACACACACACACACACACACACACACACCTAAATGAGCACTCCTACTCCCATCACCTTCATACTCTAAATGGCCTAAAGTATGTGTACGCCTGACCATCCCACCCAAATGTGGTTCTTCCCCAAAGTGTTGCCACAAAATTAGAAGCACACAATGTAAAAGAAGCAAACATTCCACACCAAATGTCTGGATGCTGTAGCTTTACAATTTCGCTTCACTGGAACTAAGAGGCCCAAACCTGTTCCAGCATGACAATACTCCAGTGTACAAAGCGAGCTCCATGAGCACATGCTGTGCCAAGGTTGGTGTGGAAGAACTCGAGTGGCTCCACAGAGCCCTGACCTCAACCTCACTGAACATGAACTGAACTGAAACGCTGACTGCACCCCAGGCCTCCTCACTCAACATCAATACCCGACCTAAATCTGGAATAAGAAGTTCCAAAAGCGCGTCTGGGTGTGACGGTCAGGTGTGCACAAACCTTTGCCCATTTAGAGTACTTTATTGTTATGACTGTTTTCTGCATCCTGCCCTGTGTAAGAGCTGTAGAGTTGTAGAGAAATGAATAATCCGATCATTATCTGATTTCAGCAGCTAAAAGATCTTATGGTCATGTAAGCCTTAAATTGGATTAACGCCAAGGGATTAAACAAAATTGAGTAGAAAATGAAGCTTGTCTTTGTGGGAAAGAAAAAAAAAGAAAAAAAGAAAAAAAAGCACTATGTGCAATTTCTAATAATAAATTAAACACTCAACCCAAGAAACGAGTCACTGGTATCCAGGAAACTACAGTCAACAGGAAATACATAATAAGTTAAAACATTTTAGCTGATTAAAATATGCTTGATTTAAGAAGAAGCACCACTGTAATTAAATTATAGCTTTCGCTCATTGTGACGCTCCTAAACGAATCAGATTTTTATTTGACTCATATATTAGCACATTAAAGTGCATTTTAATAAAACCATCAATTCATTCATTCATTCATTCATTCATTCATTCATCTTCAGTAAGAGCTGGTCAGGGTCGTGGTGGATTGGAAGGCTATCACAGGAACAATGCCTGCGAGGCATCCAATACACCCTGGATAGGATGCCAGTGCATCAGAGGGCATTACACACACACACACACACACACACATTCACATCTAGGGGTAGTTTAGTGTAGACTATTCACCTACTGGTATGTTTTTGGGAGGTGGGAGGAAACCAGAGAACCCTGAGGAAACCCAGACAGACATGCAGAGAACATACACAGAAACATCCCACAGGCTGTAACCTGAAATAATCCCGAGCTCAGGATTGAACCAGGGACCCTAGAACTGTCAGGTGGCGCACTTATTTCGAATTATTTCCAAAATCTTATTTTGTTTTTAAATGAGCTAGTTTATTTGCATGATATTTCACAATGGATTCATTCCTTAACTTTCCATAACCAATGGCAAGCTGGATTTTTTCTTGTACCGTCTTGTGCTCCTCACCACTGTAAAAGCTCAGTTCCACCCCCTGCTGAGGTGACCAATGAGCAGAGGTCATTAGCATACAAAATTACCTCGCATACCAAAGCTTAATTAAGGGTGAATTTTATTGCACTCTTCACAGATGTCTTTTAAAGAGTACAGGGAACAGTGTTAAATTATGCAAGTTAATGTCTCCTTTGAAAACCATTTCAGCATAAGGCAGACAAAGCACAGGCAGAATTATGCTTTTTATTAACACACCTTTACACCACGCTTGAAAAGAAAGCAAAACTGGGAAGATCCACAAAAAGGAAGAAATAGAGCAATCTACTATATACAACTGTTATTAAGGAAATTGTTCAGTCAGTAATGAAATGGAGATCGTTTTCTCAATGCAGTAGATAAGCCATGACATACAGCCTGGTGAGAAATTAAAGGAAACCCAGTGGCTGTGTTTTGCTGTGTGTGGCATTTCAGTGGCACGGTTTGTGACCATTCCCATCAGGACAGAAATGTTTCACATCATAGGATAAAGGTTAAAGCTAAATAAAATTTGAATAACTTTGTATTGATTTGCAGTGAGCTTTCCCTCTAAGGGGACAAGTGGACAAAATATTCACAACAAAATGTCTCCCATAGCATAAGAGAGCTACGTTAGATATAATGCAGTAAAACAACTGAACTAAATGACTGGCTCTAGAGAATTTCTTGGAATTCTTATCCTGCTATCCTGCACTGTTTCTGAACCTGTTGGGCCACTAAGTGACATTCTCCTCCTAAGCAACTGCTTACACTTCTTATAGCAAGAAACGGCCTTGCTGCTACCTCTACTGTCACAGATTATAGTCCCGCATGCATTTAGACTCCATTCAGGTGGCATGCTGGCATCACAGCTCCATGGTCCACCATTCGATCCTGAGCTTTCTGTCTGTGTAGAGTTGCATATTTTCTCCCCTTTTCCATGTGAGTTTCCTCCTGGTTCTCTAGGTTTCCTTCCACCTCCCAAAAACATGAGAGATGTGAATGAGTGTGTGAATGTGTGCATGTGTGTGTGTGTGTGTGTATGGTGCCTTGGGATAAATTGGTGTCCCATCCAGAGTGTATTCCCGCCTCACACACACTCTCAAGATAGTCTCTAGATCCACTGTAACCAGGACCAGGATAAAAAAGTGCTTATTGAATGTGTGTGTGTGTGTGTGTGTGTGTGTGTTAGAACTTCATTTACACTAACTAACTCACTATGTCATTAATCCAGCTTTGTAATACAGACTATACCGTTAACAATGTTTTTACACTGACAATCATGGACGTATCCTGATGTTGTACTACGCTGAATAGTTGATATAAATATTAATGTCAATATGTGAGCCCTATGTATTCATGAGTAATAAAAAAATCTGTTGTTTTAGTGATATATCAATACAATACTCATAGGGCTGAAACTCCTTTAGTATAAAATGGATTGGTCCTAAAATATTGATAGCCATAAAAGGGAAAAAGAGTGGCTTTGGGCCATATGAACATTTCAGTAGTGAGGCCCAGAGCAGCTAGATTGTTCATGAAATGCTTCTGTATTTCTCCAAAAAACAAATTTTTAAAGCATAATCTCAGGAGTACAACCTAATAACCTAGACTTGTTGACTGTGGCACAAAGGGGTTGATTTTTTTTTTTTTTTGAGAAATACAAAAGCATTTCATATGTACTGCACATGAAAAATGACCATAAGGTTTTGAAAGCAGGGGGGGACACGGTGGCTTAGTGGTTAGCAATCTTGCCTCACACCTCCAGGGTTGGGGGGTCGAATCTCGCCTCTGCCCTGTGTGCGGAGTTTGAATGTTCTCCCTGTGCTTTGGGGGTTTCCTCCAGGTACCCCGGTTTCCTCCCCCAGTCCAAAGACATGCGTTGTAGGCTGATTGGCATTGTCCGTAGTGAGCGTGCTTGTGCGTGTGTGTTAGTGTGTGTGTGAGAGATTGTGCCCTGCGATGGACTGGCACCCGATCCAGACTGTCTTGTGCCTCGAGTACCCTGGGATAGGCTCCAGGCTCCCCCACGACCCTGTGTAGGATAAATGGTACAGAAAATAGATGGATGGTTTTGAAAGCAATGATTAAAAATCTAAAGATTTTCTCAAGGAGGCGTAAACTAAATTCTGTGGTAATATTTAGTTAAATTTTAAGCTGCTATTGTGTTTAAGTATCTATTCCTGCCATATGACAAAAGAACGCAAATAAGGAGAATATTGGGTATTACACAGTAATACCCAATATTCTCCTTGTTAGTGTTCTTTTGTCATTACAGCATCCACTTTGTTATTATTAAAAAAAAAGAAAATCATAAAGAAAATAAAGAAACCCCAAAGGCTAACAGCAATCCAGGCCTCATTGCATGATGGTAAATTAGCATTATGTCCCAAATGATGGCATGATCAACTACTGCAATAATTCAGTTCAATTCAGTTTTATTTGTATAGAGCTTTTAACAATGGCCATTGTCACAAAGCAGAAATATATAAATTCAGGATATAAATTTTAAACTTATAAATTTATCCCTAATGAGCAAGTCGGAGGCGACGGTGGCGAGGAAAATCTCCCTGAGATGACATGAGGAAAGACACTCAAAATGGAACCCAGTGTCATCTGGGTGACAAAAATTGTGCAATTATAAATAATTCCCTTCTATAACTGTGTACTACATGGTCAACAAGTGCAGTTGTGTAGCCAGGGAATGCATTACAGTTTTCACATGAAGTCTATTTTGTTGAATTAATCAACAGTTATAATAAACTGCTCATATAGAGATAAGGAGAAATATGTTTTTGAAACAGAGAATATGTTATCTGGTTTAAAATGAAGAGCCTGAAGAGTCGTAAATGAATTATGAAAGTCAGAAACATAAAGTTTTAATAATTATTTGGGGACTGTTCAGCAGCACCACTGATACTGAGTTGCACATGGACATAGACAAATAAATACATGTAAATAAATGTATTTCCTTGTATTTATGTACTTGTTTATTTACATGTAAAATTATTTATGTGTGTTTATTTACATATACATATAAATGTATTTATTTACATACGAATAAATATATTTATATGGCTATGGTACATGGACAGGACTGCTCTGTGGTGAGCAGCGCCCCCGTGTGGCCATGTGCAGTACAGCAGGTGACATTCATTTCAGTTTATTCAGTTTATTTACCGCAAGTGTATTTAAATGTCTGTTTTAGCTACTAAAACACACTTTAGCTACTAAAACAGACATGTTTAAGTAAAGAAGAGATGTCGATAATGTTAATTATTTTATTAAAAGACTCCAAATAAAGCAGCTTTGTGTACATTAAACTCGGATTTATAGTGTGGTGTTTGCGAACGAGTCGGTTCTATGAGTCGGTTCTTTGATTTGAGCATTAAGAGCCGACTCTCTTTTTGTGCGTCTGTGTTGTAGATGTAGTTGTCCTTACTATTGCAGTGTAATTTAATCACTTTTCAACGTTGGAGCTGTTTGTTAGAGTTAATAGTGAATCGTGTGTCAGGATAAATGGAAATAACTCTTAAAGTAGAAGCACAACAACACAATAACATGAATACAGGGATGTTTATTGTGTTTGTCGATGCACACAGTAGTCCCTTGCTGATTTAACGATTATGTAAATACATGTCTATAAAATGCAGTGCAAAGTAATGTTATCAAAGGCAAAGAATATTGAAAAGTTTGTCTGGTTTAGATAAAATGGCGATGATTTGTTTGGGAGCCGAATGAGTCGGTTCTTATCGGTGAGTTGAATCAAATGATCCGACTCACTGAGAAGGGCAGGCCACCTGATCTCTGCTACTTCACTCCTTTTCCACACAAACTTTGTATTTTTTTTTTTTTAAACAGCGTAGTTAACCAGCTAGAGTAGCTAAATAGCTAACTCCCAGTATATTTTATCAGTATTTCTCGGGTTTTACACGGAATATTTTCATTTTGAGGTAAATTTCATATGTAGGTGTCTCCATTTTGAGGTAAATTACATTAACAAACACGAGCGTTAGCCTAGCATGAGCTTGAACCCATTAGCTAATGAGCTAGATAGAGTCAAGTTAATCATTTGTGTCGTTTTATTCAGCGTTATTTAATTTATGAGGAAAAAAATAAGCCATTTTTCCACTGAAAGACTTATTGAGTTCAAGGTTCCTAACTAAAAAGCCAGGCCTGTTTGTATCTAATCATGTATTTTTGCTATCATGCATAGTGCAAAAGTTTGCACTCCCCATGGTTTCTGGTAAAGAAAAAGGAAAGTGTAACTATTTGACAAAATGTTTACCAAAAACTATAGTATGGAAAAGATCCAGAAGAAATAAGAGATGACCCTTTTAATTTGAAGAAGGCATTTCCCCCCACACACCTTAAAAAAAAAAAAGGAAAATAACAACTGGGGAACATTGTACTGAATATTACAGATGAGAGGATTCAAAAGAAGATGGAAGGAATTGTAAAGGCATATAAGTTATTAGAGAATAACAGTATCATATTTAGAAAGGAACCACAGTTTTGTTATTTTTTAATAACGTCGTTCTGTCTTTTTTGTAAATATCATTGGATAGAAGAGTCTGCCATCTGATAAATGCTTTTTTCTTTAGGTGTTTTATTCTCCCCCAAACAGGACAATGACTGGTAAAGGACCGCCGATGACACCCAAGGGGACAGACGTTAAAGGAACTAAACTGAAAGTGCCAGAGGTAAATCATATAATCAGCATTAAAATTAGAGCTCACACAGCACATCCAAACCACTTCTACATTTATACGAAACTGAGACTGAAGTGAGATTCCAGTGACAGATTCTGCTATTTAACATTTTTATTAGGGCTGCACGATATTGAAGAAAAATGTGATAACTTGTTAAATAATGTGATATGTGATGTGATAATGCTATAAGTGTGTAAAATCTATTTAAATTTTATATACAGTTCTGTGCAAACGTCTTAGGCACATGCAAAGAAATGCTGTAGAGCAAAAATGCCTTCAGAAATAATGAAATTAAATGTTTCTACATTATAAAAAAAATACTATAAACAATAAGAAATGAAACAAAGTCAATATTTGGTGTGACGATCCTTTAAATCGCTTTAAAAAAAATAGTAGTCTCAGGTACAATGTGTGCAGTTTTATAAGTGTTACTGAGCATCTTGCAGAACCAGCTACAGATCTTCTGGAGACTTTGACTGTCACACTTGCTTCTTATTTTTGCAGCAAAACCCAGCTTTATGTTTTTTTTATGTTTATGTCTGAAACGTGTCTCTTATGTAATCTGCTGCTTTCACTACTGACATACAAACATTTTTCTGTAACATTTAATTTTGTGCTGGAAAACTAATGTTTGGAAATCTAAAATGTTTTTGTACTGACTCATAGTGTAGAAGTCATACAATAAAAATCTATAACAAAGTTTGTACTAAAAAAAAAAAATAGGGTGCCTAAGACTTTTGCACAGTACTGTGTGTGTGTGTATATATATATATATATATATATATATATATATATATATATAATGTGTATATATATAATGTATATATGTTTAAAAACTGAAATTGACATAACCAACATACATGTTTCATGTTCTTTTGAGGAAAAGAAAGCATTCTCTGCTATCTGCGTCGCCCTGAACCTTTAACTTTTCGTAACTTTTTGAAGTATTAAAATCATTCAGTAATCACATATGCATATGGTGGTATTTACATTTGAGAGATTTTGATAATTTCAGTATATTGTGCAGCCTTAATTTTTATATTTCATTGGTTTAATATTAAGAAAAAACAAATGTTTTTCCTATTTCTTCTTTTACACAGGAGGAACCACAATGAAAACCACAAATAAGAATTAATGTTGCCTTCTAATTGCACCACAAATGAACTCATACAGACGCTGTAATTTCCTTTGGTGCTCACTTAACATCCAGCTATACAGGCTTAAATTATACTTAATGATTTCAAAATCCTGGGACGGTTTTCTTTTCTCAGAAGGACTTGTAAAAGTGAAATTAATGATCTGTCAATCAAAAACCACAATGCACGTTTATTAACACAGGCCCTAAAATCACAGAACATAAAGGATCAGTTTTTGTCGTCTATCACTCCTCGTGCATCACCACAGGAGGTGTATTGTATTGTTCCTTGCAGCATTGTATCTCCTGCAAGAAATTTAATCAAGATTTAATTACGTTTCATTTCCACTAGCGAGATACTTCAGCGTCAGTAGACACAATAAGATCGATGTTAGCACTGCTAGTTGTTCCTGTGGAAACAATAAAGTGAGGATCCATTTATAAACAAGTGTTTCCACGCTGTGATGTACAGAAAGTAGGATTTTTCAGAGTCAAGGATGCTGTATTTGTAAATGATATCACAATACAACAATGACACGTCTATTAAAAATCAGTCTGACTCCAATTCAAATTGTGTATTAAACCAGATCAATAAGTATTTAACATTATTGACTATAATATTCATTTCAGTTACAGTAAATACATCAAAAAACAGCTCTCTTGCTTTGTTTAAAACTCCTTTAATCCAGCAAGTCACTATCAACAAGGTCTGAGGAGTAATTCAGAGACATTTTAGGTAATTTTCCTGTGCAGTGCCTTGACCTAAAGGTAAATTATAAATACATTAATAATGTTGTGTAGTTACATTCCACTATATTAAAAAAAAAAAAAAAGGACAGTGTAATTACTAGGTTAGAATATTTAAAGTTTTTTTTTGTAATTCAGGTTAGAGTAAATGAATAAATTAGGATTTGGCCAAAATGATGTTTTCTAGAAAAACACATATGATTTTACCACATTTTACCAGAGATCACATTTATATCTAAGTAAAGAATGTGTCATTTTTAATGGCTAATATACAACGCAAGTGTAATTTGCTTGATGTAAAATACACTATATGGCCAAAGGTTTGTAGAAAGCTGATTCTGGTTCTTCCCCAAACTGTTGCCTCAACGTTGGAAGCACACAATTGTATAGGATGTTTTTGGATGCTGTGGCATTACAGTTTCCCTTCACTGGAACTAAGGAGCTCAGACCTGTTCCAGCATGACAGTGCCCCTGTGCACAAAGCCAGCTCCATGAAGACCCCATAAAGAAAAATGGTTTGCCAAGTTTGGAGTGGAAGAGCTTAAGTGGCCCGAGCCCTGACCTCAATCCCACTGAACACCTTTGGGATGAACTGAAACGCTGACATCAGTACCTGACCTCACTAATGCTCTTGTGGCTGAATGAGCACAAATCCCCACAGCCACTCTCGAAAATCTAGCAGAAAGCCTTCCCAGAAGAGTGGAGGGTATTATAAAAGCAAACAGGGACTAAATCTGGAATAGGACATTCAACAAGCACATATGGGTGTGATGGTCAGGTGTTCACATATATAGGCCATATAGTAGAGCATTGCCACCTCATAGCTCCAAGGTCCCTGGTTCAATGCTGGGGCGAGTTACTGTCTGTGAGTTTTGCATGCTCTCCCCATGGTCATGTGGGTTTCCGCTCACCACCTCCAACAACAATAGGTGGATTGGCTATGCAGAATTGCCCCTAGCTGCGAATGTGTGTGTGTGTATGCATGGTACTCTGAGGTGGACTAGTGTATATTCCTGCCTGATGCCTATTGTTCCAGAGATAGGCTCTGGATCCTCTGTGACAATGATCAGGATAAAGCTGTTACTAAAGATGAATGAACAGATTAATAAAATATTAGTATTGGCCGACATGGGCATTAACATAGAGATCATTAGCAATAAGTACATACCTCTGCTGAAGCAGGATTTGCTGTTGGGACAATACCAAGTGAAGATTCAGCTAAAATTGAGAATAGTTCTTAACTAATTAAAAAAAATTATAATAAAATGTGGTTTACATTAACAGATCAGTCTCAGGAAGTTATTCTGGCACTAAAGTTTGCAATATTAATTTTTTTTTAACTGATCAATAGTCATTTACAGTCACATCACATATGTGTGTTTTGAGCTAAATGGGATGTTTTCTTATAGGCTGAACATGCAGGTGGGTTTTGTGATGATTCTCCAGCAAAGAAGATGAAGATGTCTTGTACTAAATCTCCCCCGGTGGATGGGACTGAGGGGTTTGAATCAGCATGGTCAGGTATGGTCAGCTTAAGCTTTTCTTTTTTATATTTAATGGGAAGTCTTCGCTACACTTAGCCCTTTTCATCTTAAACATTTAGATAGGAGTAGATTCCTGAACACAAGCTTGAATAAATAACACAATGACCAATTAGATATTGAGTCTTTTAGTATATATTTAATGTGCCTGTTTATTTACATTCAGATGCCGTCAGAGACATCAATCTCCTGTTCACAAAATACTCGGAGGTCCTTCGGTAGGTGTACAGACATGATCAGATACTCAGTGAATGATCCTCTCTATTAAAACACTTGTAAAATTCATCAGATGCTTGACCAGCAGTGGCTCTTGACCATAGATTTGAGCAGGGCAGGACCACATTAATAACAACAGCCTCAAACTAAATTAAATTCGAGAGGCTATCACACGTGACTTAGGTATATAAGTAGAAATATAAGGAATAACACAAGATAGCACGTTCTGGAATGTGTTAGTTATTCTGCTTACACCACAGCGATTTGCCAACGATTACAATGTTTAATTTATTAATGAACGACACATCATGCATTTTAACGGTTTACAGTCAGTTCTTGTTTTCACCTACGTTATAGCTGCGATAAAGTCATTCTTCACCAGCCTCTCTGTCTCTCTCTCTCATACACACACACACACACACACAGACACACACAAAATGCAGCCTGACATTTTACTGAGAAAACAGAAAGCTTAACCCAGAATGAGAGTGCTTACAGCTGAAACTCCTTCCATAAACATTAAATAAACATCTCCTAACAAAAAACTTCACCACATCAACAATTATAAAAAAAAAAAAAAAAAGTACTTCATTAAACAACATGTTTTTAAACATTTTATTAGCCTTAGATTATTTGGATGTCTGCCATACAAGTCTCTGTGTATAAACTGTTACTATAGAAACAATAATGCAGCATCATTAATATCATAACCTATCATTTATGTCACACCCGGAGCTACCTGTGCTGTTATATGAAAATAGTGCACCTTCTGACCAATCAGATTCGAGCATTCAACCGTACTGTGGTATAAATATGAGTAGCCTATGACTTATATTGGCTACTATCTGCTGAATTTTTAGAGTAACCCTGTAATTCCCTATAAATGGCAGTTGAGAGTCAACAACATATATTCCACATACATTCCTGCATATTCTTCTTTTTCTCTGTCTTTGCATGGAAAACAAGGACACTGTGGTGCACACGCATTTCTCTACAGACATTATCCACTCCATAATCCCCCTCTTCCTCTGCCAATCTTTGCAAAATATCTTGCAATATAAATGGGTCTGTACATCATAGACATGTAATGTACGCTTTGCCTTTGCATTCATTTGACACCTAACACATGTCTAATGCAATAATCTTCAGTATCTTCGATACGTCATAGCAAAAATGTTACATATTCATCCTCAGTGATCATTTCTGCCTGTACTGAAATGTGTCTGCAGAGAGAGAGCTGCGGTGGATGCGTCACAGATTCAGGAGCTGACGAATATTCTGACTGAGGCTATGAGCTTGGAATCACAACTCAAGGAGAAGAAGGACCACCTGAGACGGGCTTTGGCTATTATTTCAGACAAACTACAGGACTAGCCAAATGACAAATATGTTAAATTAAGGTATTGGAGCTATATTTGATTTCAAGTTTGATCTTTTTTTTTTTTTTTTTTCAAATTTTGTTGTAATGGTGAATTTTTATGTAATTCTTATAATATTTGTGTTATGCTCCCCGTATTAAAACTGCTGGGAATATTATTTTGTATGGAGGCAAAATGTTAAAAGGATGACTTTATATAGTATACACATTTTATTTAACATGCTACAACAGGTTGTAATAGCAGCAGTTTGAGTGATATTGAAAGTTAAGAATTCAGTTATCTTACATGACACAGGTTTGGTGTTAAAATGTTATAACAGATTTGCAGAAGGCTTGATGCGATTCCTATAACAGTAACAAACATATGACATTCTCTTTCTTTGCTCAACACTTTCTAGACACAGAGTACTGTTCTTTAAGTTCCAGCTTTGTAAAGCTCTGTGGACATAATAAAGGATGTTGTCCAGCAACCCAGGAATGTACTTTTCTCTGAAAACCTTTATCTCCGATCAGGAGCTGAATTATGAGCATCTTTTTCTCTGCACTGGACAAAATGAAGCCTTTGTGTTTGAAAGAATTGGCTTCAACTTATCACCGTCATCACAACATCGTCCTCCGCAGCCATAAGTAAAAGGACTAGAGTTGCATATAAAACAGTCCTATAGTTTAATTTACTTTTCAACAAACAGCTCACTGCCTGTTATTACATTATTCTAGGTGATCGATTTTATATGAGCAATTCATAGCTGTTTTTTTTTTTTTTTGGCCTGAAGGTCTGCTTTATTAAGGATCAAGGTTGTATAGTGGTATAGCAGAACATTATAACTCTATCTCAGTTCCTCATTATTGCCTACTAGTAGTAGTACTATTACTAGTATACTCTCACTGTAGATCATCATAATTAGACTATATCCTGCTCTGCCTTTTGCATTTGTAAGAAAATGTAATGAGAAGACGTGTCTTGTATGATTAGAATTTGGAAGAGTGATGCTCAGTAGTGATATCCAGTAGAGGCTTTGCACAACTTTATTCATTTAAGATTCAGTCCACTCAGTAAAACTGACTTTATTTCAGAGAGGCCAAAGACAAATGACTTTATTCAAAGCAAACTTGTGCATTCAAATATGATAGAGCCTGGCATCATTCGTGGTCATGTCTTAGCTTGTACACACACATTTACACATGCATACATAAGCAGATGGCTCCACTGATTTTATAATATTCTGACCATTGTTGCAGATAAATGACAAGATATCAAAATATAATCAGCTGAAACAATTAAGGCCATGTAAAATTTATACACAAAATGCTGAATTTGAACAGAATTAAGGCCATGAAAAAAATACTGACAGATTTTAAGGTAGATTTTAAAGTCAGTAGATTAAATAGCCATGGCTGTCACTGACTCACAGTGCTCCGAAAAAACTGAAAAGCTGAGATCAGAATTACTTTTGAATTTATCGTTTACGGCTAATCAGCAAACAGAAAGCATTCCTTCAAGACAACAGGAGGTGAAGCAGAACCAGGACAGGTTCTTATGCGAGTGTTTTCAATGTATAAAAATACTTCAATAAATGAAAAGCAACCATTATGTGGGTTTTGACGTGTAAAACAATGATTCAGATGACTAACAGAAAAAAACAGATGCTGATTTTTTTTTTGTCCCTTGGTATCCATACGAAATACAGTAAGTGGATATGAGCTCTAACACACTCTCAAAAACATACCAAGTCAGCCCAGACGCCCCCACACACACTTACATGCTGTCATAATTTAAGCAGAAAAAATATTCAATTTAGTCAACAGCATTTACAAACACTCATGAATCAATGTGATATCTTGTCAAAATGATATTTATAGAATTTACATTTAATCCCACAAATGTATACATTCGACTGGGACATCAACTGGGGGGGAAGAAAAAAACCCTTCAGGACCCGAACCACTTTGTCAACCCTTCATGACAGTCCAACTATTTACTCCAGAGGAGAGCTACAGCTTTACAAATCCCTACGTCGTGGTAGTTAAAGTAGCATAGACCTGCAAAGGTTACAGTGGATAGAATAAAGAGGCCTGCTCTGGCCAACTTGACTTTCGAATCTCCATGAACGTAGTCAGTCACAATCTGGCCCAATCCCCTGAAAGAGAAATTCCACACAGTCAGTTCAGACTGATCACCAAACATATTTTGTTTAATTTGAATTGTATAATATGAGCCTAATACTCCACTAGACGGCTAAAAGGCTGTGGGCATATGTGCTCCTTCCCCAAACTGTTTCCACAAAATTGGAAGAAAACGATTTTACAGGAGGTCTTTGTATGGTTTAGCATTACAATTTCCCTTCACCGGAACTAAAGGGTCCAGCTAAGGGGCCGCTGAACACCGCCTCGCCCAACATCAAGATCCGATGTACAATTCAAATTATTGATTGAAAATATCATTGATCATGATCATACCACTGCACACAGTTACATATAGTAGAGCATAATGTTAATTGTATACATTTCCTTATTATAATACACTCATGCTCCAGTAATTTGTAAATAATTCTTTCTGTGAAGGGCAAATGGAAATGAGCTTACTCCAGTAAAGCTTTCCTTGATGATGATCTGCTTTCATTTGAGTTTTAAATCCCCAAATTTGTCTTTGTAGACCAAAGCAATAATTAATTTTATTTTTAATTAATTTTAGTCTGGTTTTTAAACAGCACTAGAAGTAAACATATCAACTACTCAGTGTGTTGGAATCACCTTCTCCTGATAATTTTACAGATTACTTACAGATATTAATTGTGGACATCTTGACAAAATTATGCCATTTTGAAACTTTCTTGCTTTTAAAGTAAACCGAATGACGGAACTCCAGGGCAAGATTAGCTTACTGAAGGTTTTCTTGGCAATGTAGCCAAACGGAAATGATCAAAAAATAATCCCTTTATAAAATAATCCAGAGAGGGGATTTCCTTACCAGTGGCCATGCAGAGTGAGCGCTGCAGCCAGGGAGTAGTCCATGGCAGGGCCGGGGTAGAAATAGGCGATAGGACCCATGCTTAGGAGAAGTACACTCAGGACTCGCTCTCCTGTCCAGTGCAGTGAAGCAGCTTTAGACCCAGACGCAGCTGTGAGAAATCAGTGGCAGTTTAATGACACACAGTTATGTGCAGGAAGCTAACAGATACAAAACTCCTGTAATAGCAGCTCAGAGGTTAACCAGGTAACTATAAAACCACTGGAGATGCTCGATAAAGAGCCTTAACTGCTCATTTCTACAGCCGGATTATACTCCGTCTCTGAGAAGCTCTAAGGAACTCGCAATCTGAATGTAATATAAATCAGTGTGATTGTAAACCAAATCTTTTTGCATTTAATCATATATTTGATCATTCATTATATAACACATTCATTTATTTAGCAGCTTATAATAGTTAGAGATGGTATCACTGCAGTCGTACACTAATCATTAGGCTCAGTAGTCTCATATGATCCAGATGGGATTTGTAGAATTGGAATTCTTCTTACCTTCTTATATATGAACATGCCCGAGGTGCTACGACCTCTTATTTTTACTGGTTTAGTCTTTAAAGTCAAGGTCAGGTGCCAATACAGTTCAGCAGTTAGGGACGATCTTGACCTTATTTTTAAATTATACAGTACTGTGCAAAAGTCTTAGGCACATGCAAAGAAATGCTGTAGAGCAAAGTTGCCTTCAAAAATAATGAAATTAAATGTTTCTACATTAAAAAAAATACTATAAAGAGCAGTAAACAGTAATAAATGAAACAAAGTCAATATTTGGTGTGATAATAAAGAAAATAGTAGTCTCAGGTACAATTAGTGCAGTTTTATAAGGAAATGAGCTGTAAGTTTTACTGAGCATCTTGCAGAAGCAGCCACAGTTCTTCTGGAGACTTTGACTGTCGCACTTGCTTCTTATTTTTGCAGCAAAACCCAGCAACCCAGCAGCCCTGTAATATGCTGCTTTCTTTACTGACATACAGTTTTCTGTAACATTTAATTTTGTACTGGAAAACTAATGTTTGGAAATCTAAAATGTTTTTGTACTGAATCAATAAGAAGTCATAAAATAAAACTCTATAACAAAGTTCATACTAAAAAAATTGGGTGCCTAAGACTTTTGCACAGTACTGTATACTGAGTAATTAAACTGGATTATGGACGGTCATGGTAGGTCAGAAGGTAAGGTTCTGTGTTAGGAGAGGTGTGAGTTCACATGTCCTCAGCTCTCAGCCACCTCTGACCCCTGTGCTCTAACCGTATCCTAGTTTAGATTTGTGAAAAGCCAGTTACTCTCTGGGAATTACTGAGTTGTAAACATATTTAAAAAAAATATAAAAAACTTTACCATAAAGGAGTAAGTTAAGCTAACTAAAAATGACAGTAACTACTACTAAAAGAGCTGTTTGTCACTTTTAGTGCCCTCTCCTGCCTGCAAGGGAACCTGCAAGGGAACCTGCACTTTCAGTGAAAATCCTGACTCACCCTTTACCTCACACAACTTTACCTACAGTGGATATAAAATGTCTACACACCCCTGTTAAAATGGCAGGTTTTTGTAATGTAAAAAAATAAGATAAATCATGTCAGAACTTTTTCCACCTTCAATGTGAAATTACAACATATAAAAATTAAGTGAAAAACAATCAGAAACATTTTAGGGAAAAAAAAAAGAAAAATAGAAAAACATACATTAACCTGGTTGCATAAGTGTGCACACCCCTAAACTAATACTCTGGTGAAAGACCTTTTGATATTATTACACCACTCATTCTTTTTGGCTAAGAGACTATCAGCATGGCACATCATGACTTGGCAATATTTTCCCACATTTTCTTGCAAAAAACATTCTAGATCCATCAGATTGTAAGGGCATCTCCTGTGCACAGCCTGCTTCAGGTCACCCACAGATTTTTAGCTGGATTCAGGTCTGGGCTCTGGCTACATCATTCAAAAACATTGATCTTCTTTTGGTTGAGCCATTCTTTTGTTGATTTGGATGTGTGCTTTGGGTCATTGTTGTGCTAAAATTCCTTTTCATCTTCAGCTTACTAGCAGACACCTGAAGGTTTTACACTAAAATCGACTGGTATTTGAAGCTATCCAAGATTTCCTCCACCTTGATAAAAGCCCCAGTTCTGAATGAAGAAAAGCAGCCCTAAAGTATGATGCTGCCACCACCATGCTTCACCATGGGTATGGTGTTGTTTAGGTTGTTTTTTAGTTTTTTTGCACCAAACATAACTTTTGGAATTATTATACCTTTTGGAATTGGTCTCATCAGGCCATAACACATTTTGCCACATGGTTTGGTGTGATTTAATTGAGCTTGGATGTTTTTTGTGAGAAAGGGCTTCCGTCTAGCCACCGTACCCCACAGCCCAGACATGTGAAGAATATGAAAGATTGTTGTCACATGCAGAGAGTAATCAGTACTTGTCAGATATTCCTGCAGCTCCTTTAATGTTGCTGTAGGTCTCTTGGCAGCCTCCCTGGTAAGTTTTTGTCTTGTCCTTTTGTAAATTTTGGAGGGACGTCCTGTTCTTGGTGATGTCACTGTGGTGCTCCATTTTCTCCACTTGCTGATGATGGCCTTTACGGTGTTCCATGGCATATCTAATGTTTTGGACATTCTTTTATACCCCTCTCCTGGTCAATGTCAGGATCAGTGATTTTTAGTTGCTTAAAACAATTGTTTTGGATCATTTTATATTATATTATATCCTTGACCAGGTAAAATGTCACGACAACACTGAAGTCTTTTCAGCACGTACTTGTGTTCTTATAAGGAGTACCTTTTCAAACACATTTGTTCTTGTTGTTTGCTTCAGCCCTGTTTCTGGCTTTGTCATGTTTCCTTCATGTAGTAATCCTGCCTTTTTCATTTTAATTGTTTTCTTTGTGTGTCTGTCAGGGAAAACTGGACTAGCTGGATTCACAAAAAGCGTAAGGTCTGGTCATTAAAATAACTTGATATGCCATGTCAGAGCTTTCTGAGCACGACTGACAAAATGTGTTTAGTATTACGATTTTCACAATCTCTCTGTAAAAACAGATCGTGCTCACGTTCACAATATAAAAACAGGCATATCGCCCACTCCTAGTGGGCGGCCATGTTGATATGATGTCATGTCCTGAACTCAGGGTTGAGGACATTTTCCAGATTTTTAGAGTAAGAATTCCAAATCGAGGGGGCATTTTCTTTGTTTGTTCAAAAGTTTCGATTTGAGAGCTTTAGCTGAACACAGCAATGCAAATAAACGGAGGGGAGTGGTGGCTCAGTGGTTAAGGCTTTTGGGCTACTGATTGGAAGGTCGTTTAAATCCCAGCTCCACCAACCTTCCATAGTCGGGTCCTTTGGCAAGACTCTTAGCCCTCAAGTGCTTAGCTGGAAGTCACTTTGGATATAAGAGTCAATGAAATGTATAAAATGGAAATAGAACAAATCCCATGTGTCACTACGGTCATGTCTGTGCAATTACTGATTAGGACTTTGACTACAGGAGCAGATATGTGTCTCAAGTCTGTAAATGAAAGTGAAACTTAGTAATAGATGAGAAAGCTTTTACAGAAGCCAAACACTTGTTTATAGAGTTACAGCTCTCTCATTCCTGGCCTGACTGTCTCTGAGCCCTGATACTCCTGAAGCATCTGGATGATGGGTATATTCGACGTGAAGCAGATCTGTGCAACTGGAAATAGTACAATCTCCAAGTTAGGATGTTGTTTGCTAAATAAGGATCCAGACGAACCTCAAACAGAATTTGGTGCAGTCCATGAAAAGCATGTGACGAGATTTCTGGCCATGTTTCTACAAAACTGTACCGACTGGTTGAGAAGTATTATTGCCTAAAGATGCCTTTTGCATTCTGCTTACCATAATAAACCGGTGTTGCGTGTATTTTGGCTGTGAGAAAGTACAAGTGATCCTGATCCTTTTTCTGTGCTGCCAAAGGTCTGATGAGAGAAGCGCTGCGGAATAACAGAGCTGGAGGGAAAATGGCAGGGGAAATGAAACCGTTAAACAACACTTGGCCAAAACAAGTTATAATGTATGAAGCGTTATATAAAACAAAATAACATGGAAAAATGTCTTTTTGTGCAATAATTAAATCAGAACTCACATTCAATTGGCTATTAAAATAGAAAAATATCTAATCAAATAATTAGTTCTGCATTTGCTCTTAATCTGATCCACTCACATGAAAGAAGAGATTATTTAATTTAAAAAAATCACTTTAAACAGCATTTAGAGCACTAGACCTAATGAATCTGTTACATTTATAACCTTTAAAATAAAGCTTTATTATACAAGCTGTCAGATTTATTATACAAGCTGTGGTTATATGATTTAAAGATATGCCTGTGTTTGACATTTGCTCTAACACACACACACACACACACACGCACACTGGAGGCTCTGTGCCAACTGGTATCCCAGCTAACTCTGCGTTTCAGGGGGAAAAACCCAGCTTTTATTAAAAGTAAACACATGATCAGAGAAAAATCAGCACAAAAAACAACACTCACGGCTAACGCCCCTGTTGCACACTGAGCTGATCCTCACCAGAGCCGCCATAGCGATCACAAGCAGCCAAGGTCACTGTGTTTCACCCGGAAGCACTTCCTGTCATCCGAAGACTCGCGTCGTAAAATTAAAGGCCACGCCTCAGTATTATATTGCGCTAGTCGACTCAGGGTGTCGGAGTAGATATGCTGTTTAGTATAGCAGTATAGCAGTATAGCAGTTTTCGAATTAAACACAAATTAAACAGCGGCTGAAGCCTAAATAATTACAGGAGTTTAGAAGCTTATAGGAAAGAGCAGACGTGGCACCGGCAGCGCCATCTTGGATAGGTCAACCTTCCATGCTTCCAAGTGATTTCATTTGATTGTATTTTATTTATTTATTCATTTATTTTTGTTAATGGAAGCAAATTTCCGCCAGGTAGAAAAGAAAGAAAAACGGAATGAGATTTTTTTCCCTTTATTTTTGCAGTAGTATGTCGAAATTTTTGACTTATTATCTCAAAGTTATTACTTTTTATCTCAGAATTTTGATAATAATAATAATAATAATAGTAATAATAATAATAATAACAATAATTTCTGTCAGCTAGAGATGTAGCTGTATGTATGTATGTATGTATGTATGTATGTATGTATGTATTTATTTATTTATTTATTTATTTATTTATTATCTTAGAACAATGACTTATCTCAGAAATGGGACATTATTTTCTCAGAAGTTTAAATATTATCTCAAACATGCCTGTTTTTGGGGACACCATATAGCTTAGTTTAGCAAGCAAACAAGATCAACACTTTCTTGTTCATGGATCCAGAATAAGTCTCGGAGCTCTTGAAATAATTCTGACAAAACAAACAGCAAACTGGAGGTGAAAAAAAAAAGGTTATGAGTTTGAAGTGGCACAGTCTTACAGTATTAACATCAAGAAAATAAGTCAAAATGTACAGGTAACAATGTTTAGAGTCGTCACTTTGAGATAAAGAGTTAAAAATTTTAAGATAAAAAAGTCAGATTTTTAAGTGAATAAGTCACTATTTTGAGATACGATTCAAGATTTCAAGAAGTTCACATTTTTACATAAATTAAAAATGAGATGAGATTCTACGATAATAATTCAAAATTTTGTGAAAATAAGTCAGACTTTTGAAATAATGAGTCAGAGTTTTGAGAGAAAAAAATAAAAATAATGGGATAATAATTGGGAATTTTGAGATAATAAGTCAGTAGTTTGTGATAAATCAATTATGAGATAAGTCAGAATTTTGAAATAATAAGTCAGTAGTTTGTGATAAATCAATTATAAGTCGGAATTTTGAGATAATAAGTTGGTAGTTTGTGAAAAGTCAGAATTGTGAGATAATATGTCAGATTTTTGACATTTTCGACAAGTCTATTATATGGACCAAGACAATCTACAGGTTTTGCATATGATATTCTCCATATGATATTTGGGAGAATCTCAAGGGAGCGGAACCTCGTAACCCACTGCAGATCACTGAAACAGTACTGAACATGACTGACATCTCAAACTTAAACATATCCATGCTAATCAGCCTCTCAGTGCTCAGAGCTGCAGCAGTCAGTCAGTAACCGAATCCATAACAGTTTTACACAACTTGTCTAGCCTGTAATTTTAACATTGTAATTGGTTTATATTGTAAATAAATTGTAAGTATAAAGTTATGTTTGATTATTTGTGTTTTTTTGGTTATGTATAGATCTAAAGATCTAGCTGTCATGGCCTTCTTCAGTAAAGTTGAGCTTAGTTATTTAGCAGCTTAGCTGGTAAACAATACTAATTTTGATTGTAACTGATTTTGAGGAGAGACTGAGGAGGCCAACAGGTGAAACAGAACACACACAGATAAATAACAGACAATAACACATCTGTCCCCCATTTTAAAAACCATCAGCTGCCTCTGTTTTAAAGACAACAACCTACTGTATGTGCATGTTGCAGATAAATAACGTAAAGCGTTAATAAAACCTACAAAATCTACATCAGTTCCAAAACAACATTTATGCCAATCCCAGCCCACTATAACTTCACTTTACTTTGACCTAAAATCATCAAAATACAGCAAAATACTTTATTATTAATGTTTTTGCATCAGTGTGTGATGCTTGAAACCCGCTTTTCTGTGAGTCACCCATATACGAAAACAGTTACTGTTCCTCGCAGCGCTGTCAGCTGAACACACTGACCCTTATGAAATGTTTGGAATATTCCACAAGTCATGAGGTTTAAGAGGAAGATGCGTCATCTGAATTTCCTGAAGAAGAAATTTAGGGAAGAAGAAAATTAAAAAGAAAATCAAGTTCTCTCATTTGTTTTTTTCTTTATTTTTATGGTATTGTGATATTGAGTGAAAATAAACTGACTCGAATATTAATTAAAAAAAAAATATTTTAAGTAAATCATTAGAAAATCCTTAATGTCCTTATTAATCTGTTACTTAAGAGCAAATGCAGCCAAACAAATAAAAAAGAGAGATTGTTGCCTGAGAAGGGTTAGCATATTTTTAATGGTTAATGTTTTCTTAAATTAATAATATTGAAAATTAAAAAAAAAAAAAAAGTTTAATCTTAACTAAATTCTTGGCAAATCTTCTCAATCCGTGACCTGTGTGAAGTTCAATAAGTTGAGTTTGTCTTGTATGTTTAATTTACATTAACACTTCTGTCTTTAGCTTTAGCTAATATTGTGTTAATGTCAATTAATGATGAGTATGAAACCTATACTTTGATTTTATGTAAACGTGATTTATAATTGTTATTGCTAATACTTATGTGAATTAAAAAAAATATTCTGCTTTATTAAAAGGCTAGTATAGTTACACTTGTTTATTCAATTCAATTTGTATAGCACTTTTAACAATGGCCAATGTCACAAAGCAGCTTTATAGAAATATATAAATTCAGGATATAAGTTTTAAACTTACAAATGTATCCCTAATGAGCAAGCCAGAGGTGATGATTTATGATTATTTCTGTCTAGATGTTCATTTAGTATTACAAAAATTTTTTTTAATTGTTTGAACACACAGTCAGTTGCAGCCAAATTTAGCAGGGTAGAGCAATCCATCATAGAAATATTAATTACACATACTGTAGAAAACATAGAAGTATTGCCTACATCAGGTTTTATTGTTCCAGTATCTAAACAGAAAAAAAAAACTGATGCCAGGGGCAACAAACACATGATTTATACTATTTAGTTGTATGAAGAATGTGTTTTATTTAAATATACATTATAACAGTCATCGAGGTAAACACTTTGATCGCAGTGTAACATTATGATTAATTCACACTCTGCACCACGAATCAAATTTGTTTATTAATAAAACATATGATTTATTATAAAGTTTCGAAGGTTTTTTTGTTAGAGTGAAATGAGAATGAGAACTCCAAAGACTGATAAAAATTGAATGTTTTTGTACCCTTTAAACCAGATATATTCAAACTTTTTTCTCCATGAGTCCCACTTCCCAGAGTTCTCACCCCCCCAGAAACCCCCTGGGAAAAAAAGGCAAATTACTGACTGGAAAATAAAATGCAAGTAAATAGAACCACAGTCTTATAATACAGTAGAAAAGGAGTTGTATAAGGCAGAGAACAGTAAGAAACATTACTGTTTATATAATCCTTTTACAAATCACTTGTCTATGTCCCACCTGAAACCTGAATGCTTTCTGACCATCGCAAGAGAGCAAAGCAAACAAACTGAGTTGTAAATCACTGTTATAAACCAGTTATAATTATCTTCAAAACTGTTAATAAAGTGTTAGATTTTACACTGTGTTATAGGCCTAATGTTTTTTTTTTTTACCCCTTGTCAAAATTTTCAGCCTTGTATCCCTTTCAGCTGAAAATCCTAATGAAACCTTGATTAATTTCGACCCAAACATTTCGGTGGCATCCGTAATAAATATAGTTAACTGATTTTGTATACTATTTAATGATAATTAATTTGGAGATGTACTGATTGACTTTATTTCATATTCCTTCATTCATTCATCCATTTTCCATAGAGCTTATCTTATACAGGGTCATGGGGGAGCCTGGAGCCTATCCCAGGGGACTAAGGGCACAAAGCGGGGAACACCCTGGGCACAATCTCACACACATTCACACACTGTGGACAATTTGGAAATGCCAATCAGCCTACAAGGCATGTCTTTGGACTGGGGGAGGAAACCGGAAGCACTGGGAGAACATGCAAACTCCACACACACACACAGGGTGGAGGAGGGAATTGAACCCCCAAGCCCGGAGGTGTGAGACAACAGTGCTAACCACTAAGCCACCGTACCCCCCTTATTTTATATTAATGAACTAAAAAAAACATGTCATTTACCATGAGAGAAAGCGAGGATGCAGCATCAGCACATCTTTCGAGCTGAGAGGTCAAATCACCTGCACAACTGTCAATCATTCTGGATTCACATTTGCCTCATCAGTCATTTTTATTAGGGGAAAAAAGAAGACTGCTCTTTTTACTACAAAAAATGTGTAAAGGTTGGCAGGTTTCCTTAAATATACAGTTTTTTTAGATTTCAATCACCCCCACCCCACTGCGATTCCTTCAAAATTCCTCCTTTTACTTCACGCCACACAGTTTGAATACCTCTGCTTTAAACTATTTGCATGCCAATATTTGGTCAGTTTCTTGTTATACAGCATTGTTTATGTTCTTAGCTGCTTTGAGAGCAGATTTCATAGAAGTCTCAATCCAGCCATGAGGCATATCTGTATGTTCCCCAGCAAAATAAATCCTACCCTCATTCATGGCCAGAGCTTTAGCATAGTAAGTTTGCTGGTAGGGGGTGAAGATAGCAAAGGCTCCAAGGCTGTATGGGTCCAATCCCCACTTCTTCACAACACCTCCAGTGTAGAGGTCCTGGATGTGTGTTCCGTGGATCTTCATCAAATCATTCAGCACCACTAACTTCAGCTCCTCATCGGACATTCCTTGGAAGAGTGAGGAGTCATCTGAGATGGTGTAGGAGGCTAGGAGGGCTCCTCCTTTCCCAGGGAAGCTATGGCTGGGGTAGTAGATGAAGCGCGAGGGCAAATCTGTAATGCTTCTGCCACCCCAAATGCTTTCGTCCTCCCAGAACCTGTGGCTAAAGCTCAGCACAACCTTGGTGGAGCTCGAGTAGTGCACTGAGCGCAGGGCCTCCATCTTCAAGGGTGACAGGGAAGGCTGGAACTTGATGAAGAGAGTGGCTTTGGCCGTAGCCGTCACCAAGACATAATCAAACGTTTGCTGGGTCACAAAGGAAGAGTTGTGCTGTTCTTCATAAAACACGGTCACGTTGCTTTTTGTCTGACTGATGCCTATGACTTTTGAGTTGAGGAGGATTGTGGCATTGAGGATTTGATAAAAACTTTTGGGTAACTTTTCAAAGCCACCTGTGATCTCAGAATATCTGGAAAAGAACATAATATAAAGAAGTACTTATATTTATACCACTGTTGAATTCTCAAATCTGATTGCTCACAAGGTGTTGATTAATTTTCTATAACAGCAGCTCTGACAGTAGTGCCAGCTGTAATTCAAATCACGTGTTTACATTACAGCACTTGTTCTAATGTTATCGTTGCTATAGCAACAGCTCATTCATAGGAACTTGTATGGCGGACACTCCATACATTCAATACATAATCTAAGCCTAATAATAAATGTGTTATTAGCTAACAAAGACATATAACTGTTGATATGGTAAGGACACGTTTATTTAACATTTATGGAAGGAGTCTCCAGTGTCAGCACTTAATAGTAATAAAAGACTATTACTACTGTTATAGTCAGTAAGTTTTCCACCACATGAAAGTCTTCAGAACAGAGACATTTCGTGCTTTCTGGTTTCTTGGTAACATGACAAGCTGTTTTTTTTTTGTTGTTGTTGTTGTTCTTTTTTTGTCTTATTAACTTCAAGAGGAAAAAAAGAGAGGCTAGTGAAGGAACAGCTATTTATAGCTGCTATAATGTAAGTGATAATGGGAACTTACTTGTTTCAAGGACGTTCCAAAACATTAAACTCTAAACTCACTATAAAAAAATCGTATCATTGCAATCGTTGACAAATTGCTGTGGTATAAGAGGAATAAAACATGCTGTTGTAGGAAATAATCAACTTGGGAGTTGTAACAGTAAATCTGCTTTGCAGCATGGATTGTCTTCCTAAAGCAGCATGCCTCACCGTGTTCTACTCCTTACATATCACCTACAACAATTATCACTAACATAGTAGAGCCACAGTAGGTGACTGCAAAATTGTGCTGGAAAATAAAGGAGCGCTTGAATCCATGGGAGGGGAGATTTTATGTAGTCATAATCTTAAATGTCACAGGTCATGACGTATAGTGCTTGCACCCTCAAAAAAAAAAGACTAAGAGACTTTGGCTAAAATGTTGTGGTGTCTCATTGCAAATAAAACATTATCTGAAACTGACTAGCGTCTTCATTTCTGTGACTGTGTGTTGTGTTGCACTGTTTTTCTGCTCACTAGTTTTGCTCAGTTTTGCTCAGTTTTGTCAGCGTTTCCACGTCCCTTCATATTCCTGGAAATATTGCCTAGCATCTCTTTAAGCTAATTAACGTGCCTAGTAAAAATCCCACCAACAGCCAGATCATATTCTCAGTTCCTTTGGCGGGATGCGGAAACAGAGTAAAGTACGGCACAGCCTTGAGGTACTTCGCATCACTGCGAAGTAATGAACCAAAACATATCAAAAGAAAAGTTTACTGTTGCAAAAGTCAACAAGGAGTAGAATTTCTCTACTAACTGATTCTGCATGAGCTTACTGAACCTGTTTGTCCATGTGAATAAACCTGCTTGTCAACTGTGAATAAAAAACTGGTATGTAACTGATAAGTAATATGTGCGTAACGAGCACCCGCATAAGTGATCTGTCCACCCCCGATGCACATCTTATTAAACTCTACTTACGATGTGTCATCATTCACATCAGACTGCAGGTAGAGACTCTCCATGAGAGAAATGTAGTAGAAGCTGTTCTCATTAAGGATGTCTCCAATCATGCGCAAGGCTCCATCACTCATGTTTACCTCTCTCACCAAATACTCCTGTCCAATTAAACACACGTCTGTTCATAACCAAACTGATTAGGTTTAACTGAAGTTAGAATAATTCAAGTTATAGGGTCATTACCTTAAGAGAGTATGAATCATACTTGCGTATCATTGCACTGCAGCCATATGACTTTATATACTCTCTAATCTAGAAAACAATGAAAATTATTTTCAATCAGGCTAATGAAACATGTAAAAAAAAAATAATAATAATAATTAAAATAGCGGTTCCCTCTTACAGACCTTCCACAAGGATTCATTGAAAAGTTTACTGGCTGATTTTCCTCTCTCCTCCTTTCTTAAGGGGTAGTTTAGCACATCAGGATTCTCCTTTACTTTGTAAGTTTTGTGAAGGAGGCCATTGACGTAATAGTAAGTATTTATGTCTTCTTCAGTGAATTTGTTCAGTTTCAGACCCAGCTTTGATGTGAAATTCCTGAGAATCCTGGAAAGAAAGAAAGAAAGAAGGTATGAAATAATATGACCTGAAATATACTGTAGACCTATGGTTCTCAAAGTGAAGCGGAGACTTTAAATTTTAAGTTTTGTTATAGTGGTGGGAATCACAACCGACCATTATCAAAATTATTATTTACTGGGTTAATTATTACCCTTTTGATTAGACTTGACTAGATTTGATTCCTCTAGTTGTAAATGCTTTGCCTAACCTTGTGATTTAAGCTCAGCTCTGTTTCATTATCTATGAAAATAGTCTGCTGCTGATTAAAATAATTTATCAATCTTTATCCATTAGTAAGAAAGTTAATAGTAGGGTACATGTCTAAATTTCCCACTAAAAAAAGTTAAAAACGTATACTGAAATGATTTTATATGCTGATTTTATATGCTGAATGCTTGATGCTAATAACTGTTTAGATCAGATTTAACAAATAGCATATGTAAAGTATAATGGGTTAAAAAAAAAACATTAAGATCCTCTGATTCAGACAAAAATTTACCACAGAGCTTGTGGTATAGAAGTTTAACTCACCAGTGGAAGCTTGGGATCCTCATGGCACCAAATTCTGCATACCAGCCCTCTGCTCTATTCCTGTATGTATTAATTCTTCCACCTATTTGCTTGCTTGCTTCTATGATTGTAACCTAATGAATCGTTAAATAATTATTCAATTAACATTCATGTAAACACTGATGATTTAAATCCAAACACAAATTCTGATAAATACAGATTGTAGTACATATAAACATAAGGTCTATAATGGGGTTTCCGAATTGATTGAAGGTATTCATGAGCTGGTCATGTGTATCAGGGAAGGAAAATCAAAAATCAGTATGTAGCATATAGATGGCAAAAATGTTCACCCAGGAATTTCATTCAAAATAACACTTTTGCTTTCACTTGCAACAAGAGAATAATTTTTAATTCTTTATTTTGTATGATTTTTCTAAGATTCCATAAGTTTTTTTTGTCCAGCATTACAACATGTGTGCTGTGCCGTACAACAAATGTGAGCATGTCATTGTGGCAGCCAGAGCGAATCAAGCACTGGGTGTGAATGGGAAGAGGAGTAGCAGAGAATGAGCAGGTGATGAGTGAGTGCTTACACCTGTGTGTGTGGTTAATAATGAAGTGCATTTATTGGCTGTTTGTGTTGTAGTGAGTTTCAGCCTGTGACAGAAAGTTTACACAGGCAGAGCTGATGTTCACTGTGAGCAGACCATGACTTCAGAATGACAGTTTTGAAAATGTAATTTATTTTGCCTGTATCTTCATTTCTGTCACTGCCTTGTCAGGGTTTTGCACATAGTACAATAGATGGTGGAAATTGTAAAGAGACAATTGGTAATTCTCCAAATAGTTTATGCAGGAAAGCCAGGAATTGCATATAAACCTAATCTACTGTACATAATCTTGCATTAGTCTGTCTTAAGAGAATACATGGATGTGGATTGTGGACTAAGCTCCATTTACCTTATGTCCAGCATCCTCTAGGAACTTAGCTGCAGTAAGTCCAGCAATGCCCCCACCAATGATGGCCACACGGTGAGGGGTCTTTGATGGGGGAAGGCCTTGGTTGACTATCTTAAGAAGCTCATCATAGTCATCATCTTGAAGACATTTTGAAATAGGATCTTGATATCCACTGGCACTCAAGATGATGAACAGCACAATCACAACAGATACTGAAAAACGTCAAATAAAAATGTAAATTAAGAGGACACTTTTAAAGTGTTGATTTGTGTAGTGAGGCTATGTAGCACAATTAATCTGACTTGATAAATTATTCATAATTTCGTGAGACATGAATGACAGGTGCATAATGTCACAAGCCGAAGGCATACATCCACTCCATAGCTTTTTAAAGATTGCTCAGTGACCCAACTTGTTGATTTGTTATTATTGTTTAGGTTTGCCTATGATTCTAGCTGTCTAGTTTGGCTTTTAGAATCAGTTGTAATCCATACATTTTTTGGCATCAATGTCAACTACATGATACTATCAAGCAGGGACAGATTACCGGCCGGGTCTACTGGGCACGTGCTCAGGGATCCTGGCCATTCAAGGGCCCTAACAAGCATACATTAATTAATGGCAATTTAGGCCATTACACTGTCACAGGATGAATAGAACATGAGCCATGAATGTATAGTCACAGAATCTGAAATCAGTTTGGAAATGGTCTGAATTTGTAACCAATGAGTGGTCATGAGTGGATATATCCTAACATTTTTTTCCTCTAGAGCTAGATAATTGGATGAACAAAACTTGGATAACCATAATACCTGTAAATCTCCCTGTGAAAATATTGACATAACCTTTGGACTTTAGTCTCTGACTTAAGTCACCAATGCTACATATAGCCCTGTGTAACTACATGACATTGTCAAGTATTTGACTACATGACACTGTCTACTATGTGACTACAAGACACTGTCAACTACATGACTATGTGTCACTGTCAACTATGTAACTGACACTTTAGTCACAGTTTATTCTACTACTGAAATGTTTAAAACATTGCACCATATTAACTCTGATGTGAACATTATGCTTAGTAAAACTTCATTTGTCACTCATGAAGAAAAGCATGAAATTGACTTGCTTTTCTTCAAATAAATTGAAAGGCAGCATCACAGTAGAACATGCAGCAGTGGTCTCCATCACTGCTGTTGTCCTGCTTGCGTCAGATAGCCCTGCTACTCTACTTTCCTTCACTGAATCAATGTCCCTAGTCCTTTAGCTTCAGCCATCCAGTCTATGGTATCTCAGTTTCTAAGCCCACCTTTGATCTTATCTGATCCCTTTCCAACATGTCCAAGCCTGTGCTCAGAAGACTACTGTATGTTTTTCACTTGGAAACATAGTGTACATCACTAAGTTTCTAAGTGTGTAGAATATGCAGAAGATATCAACACTAGAAACAAGTGCAACAGTAAAAATTAGTTCTGTACTCTCAAACAGAAAATTACAGGAAATTAAAGTAAATGAGGAACATATAATCAAAGACCTGGAGCATGGTGACTATAATGAGAAGCCAGATTAAATATTAAATGAAGCTTATGGTTTACTGCCTCAGTGTTTGTCTAAGGGTTTATTGCATTAGACAATCACAAATACGATATTTAGTCAAGGCAATATTATGCACAAGCCACACACAACCAGAGAGTGTTTAAACATTTTAGAGCTGCTTGTTGTTATACACCTTGGTTTGTGTTGTTATACCCTTGAATCTGTAAAGATTCTTCTGTAGTCCCTCTGGGGAAACCATTAAAGGTTCTACTGTATGTAAAACCCTGTGACAGTGTTCCCTATCAAAAAACTAATTTTAAGTAGAAGTCGAATAGGAAACTCAGAACCCTATCCAGAGAACCCTTGCAGAAATTTTTATCTAAGTACAATTGTTTTGTTTTCTTTGTAATTTTAAATTAAGTGAAAGAAGCATCAATCGCTTAATGCAGTGGTGCTCAACATCTGTCTTAGGACAGACAGGGGTCTGTGAAGCCTAACTAGGGGATCTTTTTTCAATTTTGTTACAGTGGTGGAAATCACAAAACACCATTATCAAAGATGTTATATTTATTATTTAGTTCTTACAATTATTAGCCTATTTAACTGATCACTTGAATGGGTTTAATTCAATAACTCAAAAACCTTAGCCAGTAAATAATGTCAACTTGGACCTAATGCATTCTGTCAGTGGCGTTCAGAATTAAAAATCTCTATCGCTAGCCAAAATATTATTGAACACATTTAAATCATGAACTTAATATTAAAACACACTACCAGTCCATCTGGTACCAACTTCCATGCCATGACCCAAGTCACAGAGATTACACTTTATCTTCATTCTGATGTTTGATGTGAACATTAACCGAATCTCTTGACCTGTATCTGCATGATTGATGCATTGTGCTTATGCCACATGACTGGCTGATTAGATAACTGCATGATGTGCATGAATGGTACACGTGCACATTCATGCAGTTATCTAATCAGCCAATCATATGGGTCATGTTGGTGTACAGTGAGTGTAGCTGTCCATATTATGTTAATAAAATTAATCTACTGAGGGAGTTCTTTGAATTTATTTTACAGATAAAAGGATCTGTGCTGCAAAAGGATTGAGCACATGGTTTCTGCTTTCATTCATTGATACACACTGGTTAAAGAATACTTTTAATCTATTAATACTATTAATCAACCACTGACAGTTCTTTGTCTCTCTGGGGAAAGCCTTAAAGGTTTGATGTACAGTATAAACCAACAAGTAAGTATTTTCCTATCGGAAAGAGTTCCAGGTACAGCCTCATTAGGAAGCTAAGAACCCTATTTATCCAAATAACCATTTAAATACTTTTTTTTTCAGTGATGTTTTAGTGTCATTCTTATGATTATACATTTATTTATGTAATCCCCTCTCCACCCAGTCACTGACATTCGGTGTTAAACCTCAGAGTTGTGGTTTTGCCATGTTATTTCCATTTTAAAAACGGTGCTCTGCAGCTATGTTTGGGAAAGTTTGGGCTATTTTTTTCTAAGCAAATCCTGACTCATACTTTTCCAGAACTTTTCCCTGGACTTGGTCTACATGATGCTTTTTGTTTCTGTATGTTCTCTAACAACTCTGGATATATTGAGATCATGTGACACTTCAACAGTTATGTGACTTCTGAGGCACTAATTGAGGGGGTTCACAGAAATAAGGGTGAATACTTGAACAATCATTCCTTTTTTTTTTTTTTGTAAATCATTTTGCAAACTTTAATATTAAGGGTTCATTTGTGTAGATGTATGACATATAATCCCTGTTAACTTCCACTGCAGTTCCAGACTCTAAATAAAACTACAAAATATGGAAAACTTAAAGGGAGGTGAATACTTATGCGGGGTATTGTATGTAGGGAATAATTTTTTTTTTCAAGAAGAAGAATATTTACATCTAAAATAAACAAAGGCAATACAAGCTACAGTTAAACTTGTAAAAAAGTCTTAATGTACTTACAGGAGCGGCAGATGAAACAGTCCTGAGACATCCTTCTTTGACTGAACAGAATCTCAGTAAACAGAAACCTAGTGAGAGAGAGAGAGAGAAGAAAGACTCCTCACTGAGACAAATAGAAAACTGAAACTTATAGTGTAAAAGCTGACATGCTCAGACTGGGTTTTTTTTCCATAATCCACACACATTAAACATGTGCATTTAGGCTGAACAATAAGTGGAAAGTGAAAGAGTGCATCCATTAAATAAACATTTTAAAAAAATCAGTCATTCAGCTGTCACATTTATCACACAGTTCTTTAGAAATGCAAGCTATTGCTTAGTGCCTAAGAATCTATTTGAAGCTGCTCCCACAAATTAGTGCACAATAATGGTCTGATTTTTCCTACAAAGCAATCCACAGTGAATAAACCTGGATACACGTGAACACTATAAGAGTGAATTCCAACCCTATGTTTGTTCATTCAGTCGTGAAGGTTTTGTAAAGCATACTCACCATCATTAAGGTTAAAATTTCACAAGCAGATGTATTAATAAACATGTGAGCTGTTATTTATAGTGGAGGATGATGAGGATCATTATGATGATATTGATGATGATGATGATGATGATGGTGGTGGTGGTGGTGCATTCAAGGTGACTATCGAAGTTATGGAAACTCTGTAAGGGATATTTTCCCACACCGACTCCAAGTTCAGCCATACTGAACAAATTAGATTAGCGACTTCCCCTGTTCATTAACATACCTGCACTCATTTGTGCCATTTCATCACTGTAAATGACTCATTATAACTTTAGCATTTTGGAACCTGTTTTAAAATGTAGGTGCATTTGTTGTAATGCACCTTGGTTTAGAATTTTTGAAGGGTTCTGTGTGGAAAGCTATCAGTGTTTCTTGTTTAGAAAAGAAAACTCAAAACCCATAACTATCCAAAAAACTATCCAAGTATTAAACATATATATTTTTAAAAAAAATCTATTATAATTAATTAATGAATATTATTTTTAAAAATTTGTCTTATAAACATTTTGTTTACTCTATTAAATGACTAATTAGGATTTCCTCCTTTTGGATCCTGTTTTTAAATGTACATGCTTGGCACCAAGGCTCTTCTCACATTTTCACTGTGATTAAATTATGACTACACACAATCAGCTGATGAAATGAATGCTTCACTTACCAGAGATGTTGCTGTACTCAGGACCAGGAGAGTGTATGAAGGTGCCATGCAGTCCTGCTTTTATTCTCAACTCAAACCGAAAGCATGGTTGGTGTGGTTTTATCTCATCACTCCAAAACGTGACAGGAATTAAGCTTGGGTTTTTCGGGTGTGGAAAAAAAGGAAAAGAAAAAAAAAAAAATGTCAGCACCTTCACACTTTTTTGGAGATTGGAGATTATAGTATTCAGGTTGCAGTAGTCAGTCATCCTCCTCACAGTATTACTGTCCATCAGGGAGAGCAGCTGTGTTTCAGTCACATGAGAAGTTTGAATGTGTTATACATTTAATCAGCTATGCACAAGAATGGATTGAACATATAATATTTAACCCTTGTTTTGTATTTGCATTCCTTTTTGGAATTTATGATGAATAAACCTCACTTTTGGTATATTAAATGATACCACTCATTTTTTACTAAAATAAGCATTGTTTATGTTTTAGAGACCAGATAAAAACCTTGTGGAGTGATTATCAAAGACTGGTAGGCTAGACCTCAAAGTTAACTTGCTTTTTAAGCATTACACATTTAATTTAAAGGCAAAATGAAGAGTGACCTGAACAGCAAAACTTTACTTGCTTTGCAAACTGCACAGATTCAATCACATTATTATAGACAAAATGAATACAGTGCCACAAAGTAAAAAAAATAATAAAAAATCACAATAACATTATATTTCCAAATCTAACAAATTCAGTCCCATTTGTTTGCCTGTGTGTGTCCATGCACACAAGTGGCAATGTGTAGGCATGCAAAACTGCATTTGCTGCATTTCTTGTTGCAGCTTTGTGCAGAGCCGGGGCGAAAATAAATGTGTGTGCGTGTGTGTGTGTCTCTGTGTGTGTCTGTGAGAGAGAGAGGGAGGAAGAGAGAGTCTGGCACATTCAGTATTCATTTTCTAATGCAGGTCTGATCTGACTGGAACGCTGTAATGTAAAAAATTTTAACAAACTACAGAAAATGAAACAAAACCACTTGTCATTCATTTATGTGTTAAGGCACATTAAGCTTTATGCCAGTCAAATGAGAGAAACCATATTTATGACAGAGGAAAATAGTAAACTGGCCAAATTTGACCAGAATACAACAGAACATTTAAAATAATATTCACCCATTTTTGGTTCATAGTGTAGATCAGGGATGCGCAAGTCGACCACACACAGCTCTGACATTCAGGACCTCCTGAAAGCATTGATTAACTGGGATCAGGTGCGTTAAAATAGGGTTGGACTTAAACACTCCAGGGAGGTAGATCAACATGGACACTGGACATATATTATATACTATATACTGTATGTATGAATGTACTGTAATTATATATATAAATACTGGGCATGAGACAGGAGGATGCCAGTCCTTCTCAGCACACACACATTCACTCACTAATTTACACATGGGGCAGTTTAGTGTAGCCAATCCATGTTTTTGGGAGGAAACCAGAGAATCCTGAGGAAACCCACATGGACACAGGGAGAACATGCACAGTCAGTAGCCTGAGCCCAGGATCAAACCTGGTAGCAGTGAGACAGCAATGCTTACTGTGGTGCCAACTATATTAAATTACATTATATTACATTAGCCTATGTTATATCATATTATCCATCCATCCATTTTCCATACTGCTTATCCTATACAGGGTCATGGGGGAGCCTGGAGCCTATCCCAGGGAACTTGGGGCACAAGGTGGGGGACACCCTGGATGGGGTGCCAACCCATTGCAGGGCACACATTCACATCTCACACATCTCACACACTACAAACAATTTGGAAATGCCAATCAGCCTACAACGCATGTCTTTGGACTGGGGGAGGAAACCGGAGTACCCGGAGGAAACCCCCAAACCACAGGGAGAGCATGAAAACTCTGCACACACAAGGCGGAGGTGAAATTTGAACCTCCAACCCCTGAGGTGTGAGGCAAAGGTGCCAACCACTAAGCCACTATTATATTATATTATATTATATTATATTATATTATATTTAAGTTTTGACCCCGACAAAAGAAAAGTGATGATGAGGCAAGAAATGTGAACAAAAATACACTATCAAAGTTACATACATTTTTAAAGTTAATCACAATAATCATCAGGTTACTCAAGTCGGTATATGTTGAGTAACATGGTGGCTAGATTCAGTCGCTAAGTTAGCTAACCGAATGTTAACTGCTGATGGAAAATGCTCTTACAGCCCTCCTGCCAGTTTTGTCTTCCATGAGTATTAATATCATTAGTTGCATATTAATCTGTATGACAGACATTAAACGCATACATATTATATTAGTGAACTGGTATCAACTATTCCCTGATCAAATCCCCATGTGGTTAGCCGTGTCTCCATCATCGTAAATGTTAACAAGAGCTCTTTAGAATAAACCATTGAGTGCACAATGTTCTCTAAGTGTTCATGTCATAGTCATGAATTATTTATGTTTTATGGTATTTCTTATTGTTTCATGACATGGTTTAATAGATGTAGATGAAGTGATTAACAAGGCCAGTGGGGACATTTGCTCCTTCAAAAGTTAAATCTAAAACAGTCCTTCAGTTGTCACTCTAGAGAAACCCTTAAAAGCTTCTGTGTTCAACTCTACATGAACTTCGTGTTTCCCTGTCAGAACAACTTCCAAGTAGAAACCCATTACCTATCCAAAACCATTAAAGCAGACTTCTCTTTTTCAGTTTTCATTGAAGCAAAGACCATTAGAACAATGGGATTTCCCAGCCTGTTGTTTTCCTGGACCAGACATGATAAAACATACTCCATCATTATTATCTCTTTTAGGTTGTGTACATATATCAGGAAGTGAAAAAAAATAAATACAATACGTCTGGTGTACACACATAATGTCTTTTGACATTATTAAATGACAATTGACATTAAACCTTTTGACATTAAATCTGAACAAACATATGTATTTATAAGCGTAACAATGATATGTTTAAAAAGCAAATTAACAGGGAAAAAGTATTCAGACTCTCTCTCTCTCTCTCTCTCTCTCTCTATATATATATATATATATATATATATATCACACACACACACACACACACACACATATATATATATATATATATATATATATATATATATATATATATATATATATATATAGTACTCTGCAAAGGTCTTAGGCACATGCAAAGAAATGCTGTAGAGCAAAAATGCCTTCAAAATAATGAAACTAAATGTTTCTACATTAAAGAAAATACTATAAAGAGCAGTAAACAGTAATAAATGAAACAAAGTTAATATTTGGTGTGATGATCCTTCACTTTTTTTTTTTTTTTTTTAAAGTAGTCTCAGATACAATTTGTGCAGTTTTATAAGGAAATGAGCTGTAAGTTTTACTGAGCATCTTGCAGAAGCAGCCACAATTCCTCTGGAGACTTTGACTGTCACACTTGTTTCTTAGTTTTGCAGCAAAACCCAGCAGCCTTCATTATGTTTTTTTGGTCTGAAAAGTGGTCTTTTATGTAATATGCTGCTTTCTTTACTGACATACAAACATTTTTCTTCACATTTAATTTTGTGCTGGAAAACTAATGTTTGGAATTATAAAATGTTTTTATACTGAATCAATAATGTAGAAGTCATAAAATAAAAATCTACAGCAAAGTTTGTACTAAAAAAAATAGGTTGCCTAAGACTGTTGCACAGTACTGTATATTCTAAAATAGTCGAGGAGCCTCCTAAAGTTCCCAGGAACAACATTATTAAACAACACTCGAACGGAAAAAGCTACAGAGCCGTAGCAAAAACATTACACATTCCTGTCATTACACCTGGTTTGATAATATGCAAATTCATGGAACCACAACTAACCGTCCTCAGACAGGTGCACCGCGCAAAATTTCACAATGTCCTCTTAGACTATTGATAAAAGCACATCTAAAATTTGCACATGAGCATTTAGACAAAACAAAAATATAGAACTCTAGCAGTATTTCAGTTTGTCATGTTTGGAGAAAGAAGGGCTGCATAACACCAAGAAAACCATATCCACAGTGATGTATAGAGGTGGGAGAATCATGATAAGGGGCTGCTTATCTGCAAACGGTACTGGGGCTATACACATCGTTGAAAGAAATATCTCCTGACTTTGTGAATCCATCAGAGCCTTGTAACCTTGGGGAATTGAGGACGATTTGCTAAGAGGAATTCTTGGGCATATTTATAAGTGAAAATTCAAAAGACATTGTGTATGTAAATTTAAAGTGGATATACTGTATGCACTGCAGTTATATTAAATAACCAAAACAAAAGGGTCTGAATACTTATCTCCCCTCACTGTAGATCAGAAACATTACAGTACTATATTAAATATATCATAGGCATCAAGTTGTTTAAGAGTGTCTAGTTCCTTTTACTCCAACTTCACTGTCACATTAACTTAACATAATCAAATAATATGTAATAATGTCAGCAATTATTACTGCCATTCGTTGATCATTAACAGACTATTAATATGTTTAGTGTATACTAAACTGGTATTATTAATGAAGTCTAAAAAGGTTTTTGAGGAATAGTTTGAAAAACAGAGAGATGAAGGGTTTAAAAAAATTAACAAGCATCTGTTGTAAAAGCCCTTTTTTTTGGAACCTGGTTTAGTAAGTGGTAACGTGGATCATATTACAGTAAGTTGAGAAGTCCTCCCTGGACTGGTCATAAACCATGATGGTGTTGCAATAAGCACATGAAAAGTCACTGGACAGCAAGATGGAACAGGAACAACCAAGCTCCCTGACCAAACTGCAGGGTGTGTGACATAACGTCACCATCAAGTTTTCACAATGGATCACAAGTGAATGTGTTCTCCATTCCTCATGTTTTGACGAAAGGAGAATATTATAACTCGTTCCATAGCAAACTCCAAGATCAGCTGATTGAAACCTGGTTTCAGTTTCCAAATGTACTTTGGAGAACCCCAAGAGGAGGGAATTGTATCATGCAGTGGCAACTAAATGTCAAATAGTCTACAAGTCAAAGAAAAATGTTTCAGTTACTGCCTCACTGAAAAAAAAGAAAACTGGCAGACTGTGGTGTCTCACATATTGCTTTTTTTTTTTTTTCCTTTATTTATCCCAGTCCATATGAAAGAAACATCAAAGAATTTCATTATATTGTTTTGTACATCCATTCATGTTACAGTCATGATAACTTCAAGCAGAGACAGGTAAAAGCAGATGTGGAATACAGATATAAAAAAAAAACATACAGCAGGAATTCAGCCTGGAGAATGGAAGTGAAACTTACTGAGGTCTTCTGTTTTGACTCACCAGTTGTCAAGAACACAAAGCATGAACACAGAGCAAGCCTTCAGGAAGTATTCAGACCACTTAGTTTGTTTGCTTTGCTGAATTACATTCATTTTGTAACATCCACCCTTACACTACAATGAATTTTTCTGGAGGTTTATAATTTGCAAAAATATACTCAAGTAAGAACAACAACAGAGTTTTAGAAACTTGTGGGTGTGATGATAACATTAGAAACTGATGGTTTCCTGAAAACCAATAATATTTTCCGGCAGCACGCTGCTCAGAGAACACAGCAGACCAAGGGTAAGAACACACATGAGCTTTTATTTATGGTGCTCATGGTCAGTAGCCAAAGTAAAAACAGAAGGTAAAAACAAAAATCCTACTCAGCTTCAGCTTTGCTCAGCTTATACTGGTAATACACTGGTTTCCCATGAAACTTCAGGTTCATCCCCCAAATTTCTGTTAAGGAAATTATTTGGTCAATAGATGAGTTAGTAAATGAGAGAAAATGAATTAAAAAACATCAACTGCTCTATTCTGGGCCAGGTAGGTATCTCCCAGGTCCTCAATGTGACTCATTGATTGCTGAGGTTTCATGAGGAAAGATGTAATTGATAGGGAAGCAAGGAGGTGAAGCAACAGAGATAATAAAGGACACAACTACTTGGACAGCTCCATGAAGTATCCTCAGATCCTCTGGTTTTCCTTGTAATCCCTGTTGTTGTGCATCAGTGGTGGGGCAGAAAGTTTTGCTCTGATCTGATCAGCACCTGTTTCCAGTTGCTGGTCTCCAGTTTCGATGAGTACTTTGCTCACCTTCAGTAAAGTACGGCTGCTCTCTGCAGGTTGATCCACATAATGCATCTCAGTCATGGAACTGAAGAAACAAGATCTCTCTGGAGGAGGTCTAAGGTTGTCCTCATGGAGCATATTCAATTGCTGGCTGTTGCACGTTTTGCATCTACTCTGCAAAATACACTGGGCTGCTTGCAAGGGCAACCACAGCACCAGCAGTGATTGTTATTCCTGATCCAGGTCTCTTTCTGCTCCTTTGTCAAGATGGACTTTAAGACATTGGTTCAGAAAGTGCTTGGTACCATCACAGAAGGGACAGAAAGGTTTGTGTTTATGTCTAGTCTCCTGAGCAGAAGAAGGAGAGGTGGAAGGCAGGATTTTTTTTTTAACCACAGACTGGTAAGCTCCATGAGGCATGGTCATTATCATAGCAAACTTGGACATTCTTAGTTGAATCCTATGTGGGCTTTTGGCTTGCTATTGTCCACCTATGAGCTCCTGAAATTGTACCTTCACCTCCAGCCATTCTGCAAAGTCAATGAGTGTTAGAATGGGAATCTGTTGTGAGTGCACAGAGCTCTGAGATCATAAGGCAATTTGACAGTGAGTCATGTAACATGAGGTCCAATCTCATACCCTAGGATCCAGCTGCTCCAACATACCCACAAGTGACTGGACCTCCAGTATAAAGGGCCATAAGGAGTTCATGTCACCTGCTTTGATGTTGGGGCCACCATTAAGCCAGCAGTCTGCTTTAAAGCAAGGTCATAGGGTTGCCTGCATGGAGTCAGCAATTAAAATCACTTCTTCCAGCTTTAGGTGGTCCAGGAGGATCTGGTACTTGAACCACTCTGTAGCATCACCAGACAAGATATTCTCCAGAGCCAGCTGCAGTCTGGAGAATTATCTGGGTCCTCATGCATGATTTCTGGTATCATAGGAGCTGGAACTTTGTAACAACTTTCTTTGATAGGAGGAGATGGTGAATGGTGGTGTGACCCAATGACTCACGTTTTTAAAGGAAATCAGGACAGCACATCTGCACAGAAGAGCACACCCACACACTATGTTACATCTTAGATGATGATTTAATTGCTATATGCAAGAGAGTAATCACATTATATGATTTATTAGATGATATATCATTGTATGCTTCTGTGTCAAGTGTCAACAAAGTTTGCTAGCTAAGCTGGAAACTTCGGTTAGCTCCGCCCATGTCACTACCCCCACTACTCTGTCCATGTTGCTTCTCCTGCCACACCAACCATGTCGCATTACCTGCCAGTCCACATGTGTTGCTTCACAAGCCTCTCCACGAGTTGCGTCTCCTGTCGTTCCGCCTACAGTCCTGGTAGACAGTTTGTGAACCTTTTACAATTTTCTGTATTTCTGCATAAATTTGACCTGAAATGTGATCGGATCTTCATCTAAGTTCTAAAACTAAATAAAGAGAACCCAATTAAACAAATGATACAAAAATATTATAGTTTTTACATTTATTGAGCAAAATTATCCAAAATTAAATATCAGAAAAAGTACATGAAGCTCTAGCTGTATGAGTTCATTTAAGGGGTAATTTAAGTCAGGTGTTTCAATCAAGGGGATGGCAATCAGGTGTGAGTGTAGCAGGCCCTCCCATGTTTCAAGAACATAAACTGTCAAAGTCTGGTCTTCACCACACTGGTTTATGCAAAGAAGATTCCTTAACTCTAATCTAATCTAAACTAAGCCAAAATTAAAACCAAACACTGCATTCCAGCAAAAGAATCTCATCCCAACCGTGAAGCATGGTGGTGGCAGTATCGTGGTATGGGACTGCTTTGCTGCCTTGGGTCCAGGACAGCTTGCCATTAGTGATGGACCTACGAATTCTGGACTGTAGCAGCAAATTCTGCGAACCCCTTGAATTAAAGCTGAAAGTCTGCTCTTCAATCACATCTTGATTGCTTCATTTCAAATCCATTGTGGTGGTGTGCAGAAGCAAAATTAGGAAAATTGTGTCACTGTCCAAATACTTATGTACCTGACTGTATGTATAAAAAGTTGCACAACCGGAAAGTTACCTTCTTGTGAGGTGTCACATTGAAAGCTAAAATAAAGGCCTAAACCTAAAACATAAACATTCATTAAAGTGAATGTTCAGCAGTCCTTATTAACTGTTTGGTCCACCTATGAGCTCCTGAAATTGTACCTTCACCTCCAGCCATTCTGCAAAGTCAATGAGTGTTAGAATGGGAATCTGTTGTGAGTGCACAGAGCTCTGAGATCATAAGGCAATTTGACAGTGAGTCAAGTAACATGAGGTCCAATCTCATACCCTAGGATCCAGCTGCTCCAACATACCCACAAGTGACTGGACCTCCAGTATAAAGGGCCATAAGGAGTTCATGTCACCTGCTTTGATGTTGGGGCCACCATTAAGCCAGCAGTCTGCTTTAAAGCAAGGTCATAGGGTTGCCTGCATGGAGTCAGCAATTAAAATCACTTCTTCCAGCTTTAGGTGGTCCAGGAGGATCTGGTACTTGAACCACTCTGTAGCATCACCAGACAAGATATTCTCCAGAGCCAGCTGCAGTCTGGAGAATTATCTGGGTCCTCATGCATGATGTCTGGTATCATAGGAGCTGGAACTTTGTAACAACTTTCTTTGATAGGAGGAGAAGGTGAATGGTGGTGTGACCCAATGACTCACGTTTTTAAAGGAAATCAGGACAGCAAATCTGCACAGAAGAGCACACCCACACACTATGTTACATCTTAGATGATGATTTAATTGCTATATGCAAGAGAGTAATCACATTATATGATTTATTAGATGATATATCATTGTATGCTTCTGTGTCAAGTGTCAACTAAGTTTGCTAGCTAAGCTGGAAACTTCGGTTAGCTCCGCCCATGTCACTACCCCCACTACTCTGTCCATGTTGCTTCTCCTGCCACACCAACCATGTCGCATTACCTGCCAGTCCACATGATGCTTCACAAGCCTCTCCACAGGTTGCGTCTCCTGTTGTTCCGCCTACAGTCCTGGTAGAAAGTTTGTGAACCTTTTACAATTTTCTGTATTTCTGCATAAATTTGACCTGAAATGTGATCAGATCTTCGTCTAAGTTCTAAAAACTAAATAAAGAGAACCCAATTAAACAAATGATACAAAAATATTATAGTTTTTACATTTATTGAGCAAAATTATCCAAAATTAAACATCAGGAAAAGTACATGAAGCTCTAGCTGTATGAGTTCATTTAAGGGGTAATTTAAGTCAGGCGTTTCAATCAAGGGGATGGCAATCAGGTGTGAGTTTTGCAAAGAAGATTCCTTAACTCTAATCTAATCTAATCTAAACTAAACTAAAATCAAACAAAAAAACAAAACTAAAACCAAACACTGCATTCCAACATAAGAATCTCATCCCAACCGTGAAGCATGGTGGTGGCAGTATCATGGTATGGGACTGCTTTGCTGCCTTAGGTCCAGGACAGCTTGCCATTAGTGATGGACCTACGAATTCTGGACTGTAGCAGCAAATTCTATGAACCCCTTGAATTAAAGCTGAAAGTCTGCTCTTCAATCACATCTTGATTGCTTCATTTCAAATCCATTGCGGTGGTGTGCAGAAGCAAAATTAGGAAAATCGTGTCACTGTCCAAATACTTATGTACCTGACCGTATTTATAAAAAGTTGCACAACCAGAAAGTTACCTTCTTGCGAGGTAAACTAAACCTAAGACTTAAACATTCATTAAAGTGAATAAAGACATGTTCAGCAGTCCTTATTAACTGCTTGGTCTGGGTCACGGTGGTTTAAATTAGGCTATATTTGTATTTATATTTTGGGAAATTTAACCAATAAAATTTGTTAGAAAGTGTTGTGGCAGGTACCAGCAAAAATAATAACAATACAAGCATGATTAAAAACAGTCCATGGCCATCTGTTGATTGATAGGAGTTTGAGAAACTGTCAGAGCCAGAATTCACAGACTGTGCTAACAGTGCTGGCATTTCTACCTCTGTGCTTCTGGGGGCATAGCAGTAGGGTTCATATTTATACGAAAAAACAAACAAAAAAAAAGACCACAGCCACTTCAGGTGTAAATCTGAATACAGATGCAAGTATTTGTATATATGTAGCACTAAATATATAGATACAGATACAGATTGTGGCAGTGCATTACACTTCTATTACACTATATGTACACACTCCTTGCCCCGGTTCTTAGAAACACCTGTACCCCTGTTTATTCACCCAGTGCGTGGCAGGTCTGAGAGTGGAAATGCCTTGTTGATGAGAGAGGTCAGAGGAGAATGGCCAGACTGGTTCCAGCTGACGGTATGGTGTATGGTAACTCAAATAACCACTCTTTACAACCATGGTGATCAGAAAAGCATCTCAGAATGCACAACATATCGAGTTGGACAGTTGAAGATTTAAAAAAAAAAAACGTGCCTGATTTGTTTCCAATCTTGAACTGTACCTTTTGCCTTATGAATTTACTACTGTTCTATCAAGAGCCAGATCCCATTACAGAAGAATGTCAACAGGAGCATTTATTATGAAGACTAGCCAGATACATTGCATGCCACTATTCTGAATCACATATGTTTATCTTATTTCAGATATCTTAGAGATTATATGACTACTATATGTCTAGGGTGCAAACTTTGGAATGCTCTTTCTCAGTCTCAACTGAAAAGTTTCATTGTTCCTCAGAGATACTCTCCTACCTCTGCCTCATAGTACGTAATTGTGTGGGTATGTGTGGGTTTCTTTTATCTGCTCTGTATGTGCAGAGTTTCTCATGTCCCCTCATGTTCTTGTGTGAGTTTCCTTCAGGTGTCCCATCCAGGGTGTATTCCTGGCTTGCATCCAGTGTTAACTGAATAGTCACCAGATCCAGATAACTCTGGATGCAAAACAGAAATATCCCCTGGATGGGACACCTGACAGGAACTCACACAAGAACATGAGGGGACATGAGAAAGCATGTACTTTCACTTTTAACAAAGTGAAAGCTGACCAGGATGAAGTACTTACTGAAGATGCATGGATGCATGAATGAATGAACTATAGGTCTTAAAACACTTTTAAATATTACAAACTGCATCTGCTTGTATTCTCTTTTTCAGAGAGTTTGTATGGAAACGTAATACAAGGTGTATCTCAGCCTTGCTCACAGAGTTCCAGATCCACTGTGACCCTGACCAGGATAAAGCAGATACTGAAGATGAATCACTGAATGTGTTTGGCAATAATGGCATTAATAATGTTTCTGTTAGTCTTTCAGTGCTTAGAGAAAATGAAACTGAAAGTACAGGAGGCAGTAGAAGTCAGTGCGTGGCTTACTTGAGTAGAACTGAAGCAAAGGTGCACTAAACAAAACAACAAAACAAAACAAAGGTGCACGAAACAAAACAACGAAACAAAACAAAACAAAGGTGCACTAAACAAAATTCATTCAAATGAATGGATGAATGAATGGCTGAATGAATGAATGAATGAATGGCTGAATGAATGAATGAACAGATGAATGAACGAACGAATGAATGAATGAATGAACGAATTGACAGGTGAATGAATAAATGAATGAATTAATGAATGAACAGATTAATGAATGAATGGCTGAATGAACGAACAGATGAATGAACAAATGAACAGATGAAAGAATGAATGAATGAACAGATTAATTATCAGATTAATTAATTAATTGATTAATTAACAGATGAATGAATGAACAAATGAATTGACAGGAGAATGAATAAATGAATGAACAGAAGGATGGATGGATGGACAGATGAATGAATGAATGAATGAACGAACGAACAGATGAACGAATGAACGAACGAATGAATGAATGAACAGATGAATGAATGAATGAACAGATGAATTAACAGATGAATGAATGAACGAACAGATGAATGAATGAATGAATGAATGAATGATGTGACTGTCTCTCCACAGTGATGCTACTCCAGCACAGCAGATGGCGGTATTTTACCTCAAATGTTGTTTGTCAACCGCCATTAAAGGAGAAAAGAAGAAGGAAAAAAAAAAAGACGAAGTTTGTATTGAAACCTGAAGGCTCGGTGGTTTCCAACTTGTGTAGGTAAACACGCAGACAACTTTATAGTTATATTTTGTCTCTGTTTCGTAAGTAATGTGTCATATTTGTATATGATAATGTGTGCGTAACGAATGTTCAGGAGTTCATGTAGAGAATTAGCAAAGAGCTTGTTAGCATGTGGAGAAATTAGCAAAACAGCAGCTAGCGCCAGTCCTGAATAAACAAGGACTGAATAAGATTAGAATAAAGGCTCGTGCACCCTATGAAGTGAGCGTCAGTCATTTAGGATTCAGCCTGTGTGCTCAGATATCTCTGAAAGGCTGTAAAAACTAGCTTTCTTGCTTATTTCCCCCAGTCTTTCTTGGTCATCTGTTCAAATCTAATAGCAAGACATTAAAAAAATATTGTCAAATGTGTTTGTCAAAATTTCTGTACCTGAAATAGCTCATTACTGGGTTTCACACTGAAACCTGAAACCCTAATAAAGTGTCCTTGTTGTCATTCATGTCATGAAATGTGACAGAATTTTGAATTTGTGGTTCTGTGATTGTAGGTGAAGCTTCATGGCGAAGGTTCCTGTGGGTAAAGTGCTGCTTCGCAATGTCATCAGGCACACAGACGCCCACAACAAGGCTCGTCATCACCTCCAGACTTTTATTCCTCTCCCTTTTTTTTTGTTGTTGTCTTTGCATTTGGGCTCAAATAATGCTGATGTGTGCTATAATAGACGAGAAAGTACCAAAAATATCAGTACTTCCTACTTTTTACGGATCAGTTTAAGGAATTTGTATTTTACCTGAAACATTTCACCCAGTCTTATTTTAATAATTAAAAAATTAATTATATTTGTGCCACAGCTGTTTTGAATTCTCAATTCTGATTGGTCAGAAGGTGTTGATTAATTTTCTATAACAGCAGCTTTGACAGTAATGCTGGCTGTAATTCAAATCACAGGTTTTTATTAATGATCTTGTTCTAATACATTATTGTTTCTGAAATAACTCATTCGCAGGGAATTGTGAGCAGACACTCTATAAACTACGGAAGCCTTAAGAGGTCATGCATTATTATTTTTTTTCATGATCACAACTTGAGTTTCTCATGATCTTGACATAACAGAAGTTGTTTTCTCGTGATCTTGACATAATAAAAAGCTTCTTTTCTCATCACGTAATTTTATCATGAGAAAATCTCGTGCCTTGTGAATGGAACTGTGAATGGCCACCATCATAATTTTAATAACTTTGTCAATTGTTGTGAATCACTGACAGACACAAAGCTGTTTCAGCTTGAGTGAGTTCCTGATCAAAGTAAAAATGAATTTGTTCATCCATGATGCTGCAGGATTGCGCTAAGCTTTTGCTGCCTTCAGAACAATAAAAACAACATGTTATATCGAGTACACAGAAACATTAAGTTGTGATCATGACCAGACTTTTGTTATGTTGATATCATGAGAAAATAGCTATTTTGTTATGTTGAGATCTTGAGAAAATTAAGTGGAGATCACGAGAAAAGAAAGAAAAAATAATGCATGGCCACTTAGGGCTTTCATAATAAACAGATTTAAAAAAAAAAAAAAAGTCTCATTGTTAATATGGTGAAGGGTTTTTTTTTGTGTGTGTTATTAACTTAAAGAGACAGGGAGAAAAAGAGACACTGTGAAGGAATGGCCCTTCATAGCTGCTGTAACAGAGACTAATTTGTGTGTTTCCCTGTTGTGAAAGTTTCCTATAACAGTACGCCCCATTGCGTTTTATTCCTTACTTAAAACATTCACTCATTCATACCAGTTATATGGATACCATAAATAAAACCTTTTACATTTATGGCTTGGCCAGAGCGACTTACAGAAGTGATCATCTTTGCAAAAGATCTGCATATTAGGCTCAATTGCACTTCATACATTAAAAAAGAAAGGAAAAGAGAAAAAAATGATTTGCATCACTAAATCTGACATCTAGTTTTAGTTACAATGAACACTTTTTGTTAAAATATGTTTTGCTAACTTTTTTCAGTTGTAAATGAATAGTAATGCTCATGGGCACATTGTAAATCTTTAGTCAATATACTTTTGACTCCTTACTTTTATATACGTGTAATTTTTTGTATTTTTTTTAACCTCTATTTTATGTTGTGTGTTGTGTAATTGCAGATACAGGAGGAGTCAGAGATGTGGAAGCTGAGAGACATGGAGCTACAGACCTCGTCTCCTCGTGAATCAAAGCACAGCTGGAGCACAAGGTTCAAGTCCACTCTGTTTGTCACTACACACTGTGAATTTCAGCTGATACCTGACGCTTATTTGTCCTGTTTTCTAGAAGCAGCATGCACTGTGACCGATACCTGAAAGAGTCAGAAGGATCCACGCGTGGCAGGCTTGGAGAAAGAGCATGTCTTTCTGAGAGAGATGAGCGAGAGGCTCGGTACTGGACACGAAAACTCTATGAATTTGAGGCCAATGATCCAGACAGGTCAGTGGCTATGCCAGGTTATTAATTATTAATCGCAGTGTATTTGGATTATATGAATCCTATAATTACCATATGAACTACTGATTTGATTTTACTTTATCAGATGGGGTCATAGTGGTTTTAAGGAGCTTTATCCAGAGGAGTTTCAATCAGACAGGTAAGAGTCAAGTCATTTAATTCAGCTCATAGGTATGCAGCTTCCATTTTGGGTCAAAAAGGTTTTTTTTTTTTTTTTTTTTTTTAAATCAGACTTTTCTGAATAACAAATGATATATACACATATTGTTCATGTCTATATTTTTATTGCAAACACAAGTCAAAATTAATTATTGGTCAGGACATATTTCAAATAAATTTAAAAAATGGAAAATGCTGCTTGCATAAGTATTCAACCCCTACACATTAGTATTTTGGAAGAGCCATCTTTTGATGCAATAACTGCTTTAAGTCTATTGAGAGAAGTGTCTACCAGCTTTGCACACTGTTTGGGAGTAATTTTTGCCCATTCTTCCTGCAATTTTAAAACAGTGCCACAGATTCTCAGTGGGAATCATGGACTTTGACTTGGCCACTGTAGAACATTCACCGTTTTATTTTTTAAACACTCCTGCGTTGCTTTCACCTTGTGTTTGGGACCAGTGTCCTGCTGACAGGTGAAGTTTCTCCCAAGCTTTAGTTTTTTTTTTTTAGCAGACTGAAGCAGCTTCTCTTGTAATAACCCCCTGTATTTCGCTCCGTCAATTTTCCCTTCAATTTTAACAAGAACCCAGGTTCTGAGAATCCCCAGAACATGATGCTGCCACCACCATGTTTCACCATAGGGATGGTGCTAATTGAGGTTGGCCTTTGTTATGTTTGCGCCACACATAGCACTTTGAAACTCGTCCTGAACGTATATCTCGATCTTGGTCTCATCACACCAGAAAAACACATCCCCACGTCTTCCACCTTGCCATACAGTCTTCAGTTATGCAGAGCTCTTGAAATGGTTGTCTGGTGCACCATCGCTCCACTCTCAGCCACTGTACTCTGTAAATCCTTCAGAGTCACTGTTGGCCTCACTGTGACTTCCCTCACCAAGTCTTTGTCTTGAGTTTTGAGGGATGGTCTTGTCTAGGTAGTGCTGATACCTGCATCTAGAGTGGTGTGATGCAGCTTCCACTTCCATCCTATTCCTAAGTTATGAAATTCTATTACCTTATCTTTAACTTCCTTAGAATGTTCCTTAGTCTTCATTTTTCACTCCTTTCCTTCAGCCTGACAGTCTCTTCAATGACAGTTCATCTGAGGTGGTTTTTGTTTGGGAAATGAGAACTGTTATAAAATTTACAGGTAAAGACCAATAATAAGTCAGTTGCGGTCCCTGTTAAGACTATCTTTCTTCTGGAGCTTCCATAACCTAGAAGGTTGAATACTTATGAAAGCAGCAGTTTGCAGTTTATCGGTTTTCTTTCAAATATTTGTTGACCTATAATTAATTTTGTCATTGCTGTAAGAGAACTTGAGTTTGCAGTAAAAATACTGACAGGAAGAATAGAGTCATGGGGGAAAATACCTTTCTTCAAGTCTAGGTTTTTATTCATCAGGGCCTAAATAACAGTTGTGTGGTCCTCGCCAACTTCTATAAACAAACAAATAACCTCAGGTAACAACAACAAAAAAAACCACGACAGATTTCAATATGTAGTCATTTTTTTCCAAAAAATAAACCAACATTAAGAAACCAGATGGGGGAAAAATAAGTACACCCTTTAATTCAGTGACCACCAATCAAGACTGATGAACTCCTACAGAAAACATTTATTCAAGTTATTGTTGCCAAAGGTGGTTCTACATGTTACTAAATTATAGGGTGTACTTATTTATTTCCCACCTGGTTTCTGAATGGTGGTTTACTTTTTTCAAAAAATGACTACATTATTGAAATCTGTTGTGTTATTTTTTGTCACCTGAGGTTAATGAAGACCACACCATTGTTATTTAGGCCCTGATAAAAAAAAAAAATAGAATTGAAGGAGGGTGTACTTTGTTTTTCCCATAACTGTATGTGTATTTACCATTTGTTCAGCAGACAAATCTGATCAGTTTCAGGGGGGTTGAATACTTTTGCAAGCTACTGTATATGCAACCAAACATACTTTGCTGATAGTTTTAAGCCTACATTTATTTAAAATAATATTAATTTTTCAAATCAACATTAATTTTTAATTAATATTTTATTTTGAGTGAATACAATTTTTTATTTTAATAAAAATTGTGCCGATATGCTGTATGACTATAAAACATTTTCATCTTTGACCCAATATTTCCTCTCACATTTGTTAATGCTATGTAGCATAATACCAGAGATATTTATTCTAAGTAATTTGAAATGTGCGATTATTACATTTAACTTTTCTTAAACTGTACTTTTTCTTAACCCAGAGAGGCAGATGATGCTAAACACAGAAGAAACGGCAAGGACAAAATGTCTGCTGAGAAACAAAAGAAGACCAAGAAATCCTCCAAGCGAAAGAAGAAGAAAAAGAAAAAGAAGCAGAGGACTGAAGGGTCAGACTCTGAGTCAGACAGCAGCGCGACAGACGGCACCAAAAGGAAGCCGAAGAGGAAGAGCGGTAAAAGCAAACACCGTAGGAAAAAGGCGCACAAACACAAAGCGACGGAGGAGGACAGCAGCACAGACGACAGTGAATCAGACAGAGGGCAAGAAAAGACACACAGGAAGAGAAGACGCAGAACTGTAATAGACAAGCAAACAGAGCCCGAAAGGAAAAAAAGGAAGAACTGGAAAGCAGCGAATGAAGAGAAATCAGAGGAGAGCTCTGAGGACTGACGTACTCCACCATGATCCTCACAGTTCAGTCAGTCAGTCAGTAGTGTTTAAAACAAACAACACCAATTTGCACCATTCACTCTGTCAGCTCTCCATTAGTGTGCAATCTGATCTTCATACCTCACCAACGGGACACTTGATAGAGCTTTTTTGTAATTATGTGATATGATTTTATATCATTTTAATGATTTAGACATGTGGTTGTATATGCTTTGTAGTTTTTGTATACATTTTGACAAAACTATTTTTTAAACCAAAACTCAGGTATTTTAGCCGAATGGAAGATAAAAGAAATGCCCAAGAGCATTGGGTTTACAAAGAATCAGTGTGTTGTGTGGTTTTTATTTTGTCCTTTCAGTACACTGAGGGTGATACGGTGGTGCAGAGGGTGGCGTTGCCGACTCGCAGCTGTAGGACGCCCAGTTCTATCCTGAGCTTGGGTTACTGTCTGGGTGGTTACACGGGTGGTTTTGGCGTCTTAAAATTGCCACTGTGTGTGAATGTGTGTATGAATGTGTGTATGCATGGTGCCCTGCAATGGCCTGGTATCCAATCAGGAACAGGAATGCTATACTGGTGCAAAAAAAAGAGCTGAAAACATCCAGAAGGTGGCGCTGTTGCATTGTTCATCCATAAATAACTAGTCTCTGTTCTACAGTGTACCTGATTAGTTTGTTGTTTAGCTGGCTTGAGTTTAATCTACTTTTTATTGGGAAGGATATTAGAAGGATATTAGAAAGCTGCCTTTTACTATGCACCCTTCTTTGTACATAATTATCAGGCTCTTTGCAGGTTGAACTTTGAAATCTGCTTGACGTCTGACAGCATCAGCTGTGAGATACCTGAAAAAAAGCCTATTTTTCTATGTATTTGGCTTTTGCTTTGGCTTTGAATAGAAATGTTCAGCAGAGAAGGGCTTTTTCTTTGCATGTCCCCGTTTTGGTTTTTGCGATTACATCAAGCGTGTATAGAGTGTTATGCTGTACGTGATGTGGCTGTGTGTACTGACGGTTCGTTATCCAGATCACTGGTTGCCACTTTCACGTGTAAACACAGGATGTCCAGGCTAGAGAACATTGTGTGCTCATGGTAAAGAACACTGGGCATTTCCAAAGTGCCTGGGACAGAAACACAAATCAGCAGATTATCACATGATCCTAAGATGGAAGCAAATCAAATGAAACACAGGCAGCTTTAATTAAGAGTGATCATTTTGTTCTGTCTCTTTAGTAAAATGTACTATCACAGGTATCACTGCTCTGAGGAAAAAAGCCACACTGGTCAGTTAGGCTGACTTGTTCAAGTGCACACTTCATGAATTTGTCTCTCCGAATATAAGGATATCAAGCACTGATAGTTTTGAACTTTTTTAACTCCCAACAGTAGTATCACTACTGAAGGTGTAAATAAGCTGTAAAGTGACACGGGGCTCACAGAGCTCCTTTCTTTTAAACAATTTGGTCTAAAAGCTCTCGTAAACCAACTTCCCAGAGGGATGATGAGTCAGATTCGGGTTAGTGTTAGTTAGTGCAGGCTTTTTTTGGATGTAGGCAGAGGTGGTCATTGTGGCTAAAAGTTACCACAATACTTCCAAGTTTCCAACAATGCACACTATGTATCACAGTATTTAAACTAATTGCTTATCCTGGTCAGGGTCATGGTGCATCCGGAGCCTATCCCAGGAACACTGGGCATGAGGTGGGAACACAGCCTGGATGAGATGCAACTCCACTGCAGACAATTGATGTAGAAATTAAAATACCCATGATATTTATTATTTATTATTATTTGCATGTCAAATGATGGAATTTATTTAACTATTTTGAATTCTACATGAAGAGAATTTTGATGAGACTAAATAGCAGTATATCCTTTTATTTTTTTTTAATTTTTTTTTGTGGCTGACCTTTAATGAGGCCTGTTCTGGTGCAGTGATTTGGAAAATGGACATCAGATGCTGAGTAATGATCGTGGGCCAACGAGAGGAAGTGTGACACATCCTAACAGCCGGTCTAAAAGTGTGACACTTCCACTGTTCATCTGAGCCTGAATACATCAGCCTTTATTCCCATTTCACACTGGTAACATGGGGATTATTTTAAATAATGAAAGTACTTGAAATAGGACAATCTTATGGGAGAAAACAGTAGAGTGAAAGATAAAATGTCCTAGTTAGCAGAGGAGTCTTGTGAGTCTTGTGAATGGTCCCATATGAATACAGTGAGAGAAAATAAGTAAAAGTACTATATGTGTTCCTAAGCATAAACAAAGCTATGTTTCATTGCAAAATTAATCAGGGAAAATTATAGTATTTGGACACTATGTTAAAAAAATATATACAGTATAGTACATGTAATCGATACATAAAAATAAATCAGGTTCTAGATATCAATGTTGCAAAAAATGTCTTTTGTGCAAATATTATAAAAGTCATTGGTAATTTCCTACACCAAGTAGCAATCATAGTGAAGGTGAAGTAGCTTCCTAAAGTTCTCAGGGACAACATTATTCAACAGCCCTTGAATGGAAAAGATACAGCAAAGATATAACAAAGAGCAAAGACCTTAAATATTCCTGTCAGTACAACTGCTTTGATAATTTGCAGGTAGAAACTAATTTTCTCTGGACGGTTGTGCCGTGCAAGATTTCAAAACACCCTTTCAGACTAATGATAAAGATAAGAAAGAAGCCAGCAGTCATTTGACAAGAGTTGCAGGATGACCTGAAAGCAGCAAGAACAACAATTACACAGAGAACAACAAGCAATGATGCAGCAGCAAAAATGATAAAGTCGGCAAAGAAATATGAATCGGTAACTCCGTTATTAATTTCATTAAAATGGCTGCCAGTATGACTTAGAGATATCTATAAGAATCTTGTACTGGTTTTCAAGGCCCTGCACAATCTAGCTCCTGTGTATTTGTCCATTATGGTGTCATTCTGCTTTCCTTCTAGATCTCTGAGATCAGAAAATCGACATCTGTTATGTGCTACTAGGACAAAATACAAACATAGAGGAGATAGAGCCTTTTGTCGAGCAGGCCCTAAATCGTGGAACGATCTCCCTCTTTCTATTCGATCTATTAAATCTTTACCTATGTTTAAATGTATGTTAAAACAACATCTTTTAAATACAAATGGGGAGCTCATTGGATGAAGTTATAGTGTGTGTGTATGTGCAGGTGATGTTTGTGTGTCTATTATTGTATTTTTATTATATTTCATAGTATGTGATTGTAAAGCACTTTGGGCAACGCAAGTTGTATTAAATTGTGCTATATAAATAAATAAACAAACAAACAAACAATGAACAGCGTCATGTCTTCCAAGGAAACATGTATGGATTGATGTATTGGGACATATTGGAGGAAAATTTTATCTCATACTCCAGGAAACTGGATCTGGGGAGAAAAGGGATTTTTCAGTAAGACGGTGATCCCAAACATACAACCAAAAAGCCTTGTATGGCTTAGCCAATCTCCTGACTTGAATCCTATTGAAAATTTATGTAAGATTTTGAAATTGCGAGTCCGTCAGAAGGAACTTTGTCCAGGAACTTTGTCCAAAATTGAACCACGATGCTACACGATGAACCACGATGCTACTTGACACTGTTGTAACTGCGGTTGTAGCTATAATTGCCAACAACAGCTTTGCAGCAATGTACTAATGTTGTTCATTTGTCATGTCTGAATACTTTCCCCCTTATCAATTTCATTTTTTAAGAATATCTTTGTTTATACTTATGAATACATCCTTTTTTGTTCATAATTTTAAATACAAAGTCAAAAGACATTATGTGTATAAATTGAAGTGTGAAGTGAATACATTGTATGCACTGGAGGTATATTAAATAACAAGTGTTCTAATATAATGTATAATTCCCCTTACTGTAACTTAAAGATTTGCACTTCCCAAAAACAGTCTATGCCCAAGTCTCACCCTTGCTTCAGTGGATAATTTCACCTTGATACTGCACACTGCTTCTGTAACCATAACAATTCCAGGCCTCACACAATGTTCACAGTATGCTCATACTGAACATCCTTTCAACAGTACTGTTTGACTTTTCAGTATACAGTCACAGAGTAGTGATTTACTGAATAATTCCACTCACGTCATCCATTTCAGGGAGTTTTTGCTCGCCGTGGTGCTAAAGTTTCTGCTAAACTGCTTTGGACAATACTTATTGTTAAAAATGATATTTAAATACTATGGAATGTAACTGAATTGATTCCAGACCATAACATATCAAAGCCAGTTGCAATGGCCCAAATGCAACAAAACTCATGATTGCTGTTTCAATTTTGGGCTGAAAGTTGCCTAAGCTCTTTCTTATCACGGCTCTATTGTGGTTATTTGGCAACCAGATACAGATGATATCATTCCTCAGTGCTATGTTTGCCAGATGAAGCAGTAAGTGTAAACCAGCAGTGGATCATTGTTCATTTGCTATAAGACATGTAAAGGGGGAATTCAGATATATTGGGAATGTTTTTGAACTTCCACTTTGTCTACGTTTTTTTTTTTTGCCATTAATAAAAAACAAAATTCCCCAACGTATGATACATTTCTGAGAGGCGTTGACTAGCTACATGAGAAGGAAAAAAATCTGTATCATATTCTAAAGTAGCATGGCTTACTATTTTGTCAAAACTGACTGAAAACCATTTTTAATTGTAATTTGTTTGGGACACATTTAAGACATTTTGTCTTGACTGGTTTAGAACTTTACTTTCATCCTCAGTGATATGTTTAAAAAGGTTATTAAATGTGCTTCTTATAAATACTTATTAATGGCATCAGTCCATCAAATTCCAGTCAAATGGTTTGGGGAAAAAAAAATCCAAAAATTTATAATTAGTTTCTTCCAATAGCAGCATAATCAATTATAATAATAATAAATATAGAAATAAATATACAAATAATAAATATAAACTTCCAAACTGATCTCTAAAATTATATGTACACAGTACATTAAGTAAAAATCTCTATATACTATTTGCACTCTCTTTTTGTCTCACTGTCTTCCTGCATCTCTGTCTGTCTCCTTAAGACCATTCTACTTTGCAATAAATGTATGAGAGTTAGGGTTGGCTTATAATACAACAAGAGTAGATTAGATTAATGTTAGTGTGTTTTACTTCGTTGGAAATCCCTTTAAAGTCTGCCCCATTTCACCTGATCCGTGGATTAAAACTTTATACTCTATATACAAACTCTCTATACTGGTTGAGTTTATATATATGACAGATTGCTCTGTTCATTTACTCTTTGCTAAACCATTTTTCTGCACCTGTTAAATGATCAAACATGCTTTCACATGCTTTTTGCCTCAATGAACCATCTACGTGAAGTCTAGGCGGTTACCATGGGAACACGAGGTGACACAAGCTCAGACGTCACCAGTTTCACAGCCTGGTGATTTGCACATGATGCGGTGTGCAAGGTGCTCATGACAGTGTTAATGGGGGGGTGAAATCTTTTTTAAAATGTGGGGGAATTAAAGGGAAAGAGCATAGAAAGTTTGTACTCACATAAGAGACTAAGATTACATAGAATATTAAAGAGAAATACATCATGAACAGACCAACAAAGGGAACAGATAAAGTTGTTTTTTTTCTTTACTATTGCCTCACAAGTTTCCTGCAACTGCATCTGTTGTTGAAAATCATCTATTCAGAGGAGACCTGCTTACATGCTGGCTTTTGTAACTGCACAGCACTGACCTTTGCTTGGGGTATGACAAACTGTTATGCTGTTTCAGAAGGCATAAAGCCTTTCAAGAGAGGTGAATTGCATAACAAAATAAGCTTCTTGTGTTCTAGAGAAATGTATTTAGTACGTGGCCTTTAAGTGCACAGCATGTCTGTCATCTCAAATGATGTGTTTGCAATAACATGCACCCTGAGCTGTTGCACACCCTAGATTTTGGTGGGGAAGTACGACATTAATTACAAAATAGTAGCCACAATTATGTGGAGAAGCTATCAAAGCTGACTTATGCTATAGGTTACTATCTTGTGTGTGTGTTTTTTTAATAGAAACCCTTAATAGGCAGTTAAGAGTCATCCAGCATACAATCTAGCAGCTTATTTCGAGTGGTTTTAGACGTAATTCTTTCAGCTGTGTTCGATATAGCAGGTGTGTTTCCCATCACCAACGAGGCACACACAGAAGAGCTAACATCATTAACCAGGGTTGCTAGGTTTCAGCAAAATGTCCAGCGTAAAACCACACAAAACATGAACCTAGCCCACCTAGGTCACCATGGTGCACACGTATTTCTCATGTGTGGACATTATTCTTTCCATAATTCGCCTTAAATCAGAAATGGTTCTTTATATCATAGACACATCGTCTGCACTTATAGTTTGCCTTTGTTTGCAGAAATGTATTAGATTTAATTGTGATTATTTGCTATTAAACAAGATCTTTGTGGCTGTAGAGCATTACAAACTACCTCAGTTATAACTGTCAACCCTGTAATTAATGGTCCTGTCCACTGCTCCTCGGCTTAACATGGGGCAGCGTGGTTCGTGTCCCAATGGGCCTCTATTAGCATTTGTTTTAGTTCTCATTTTTGACCACTGGGTGCAATAATAACTCAACTGCCCGTGCAAGATCCGGGGAAAAAGTGTTACATCTTTTTCATATAGCCTATATAATATAGTAAGGGAGGTAGATATGGTAAAATATAGGGTGGGTGATATTTTTGCTAGCAAAGCACATTATGCCACATTATGAAAACTGTAAGTTACAACAAATCAAGGTGTTTAACCAGAAAAAGCATAAAATGTAACAATGGAGTTATAAAAGTATTGACAATACCTGTAATGCTCAGAAAAGTGTTCCATGATGTCATATAGCAATAACATAATATCAGTATGACATATTGACACTTCTACCTACATGGTCACATGAGGTCATTGAGTTATACCCTCTGCTCAACTCGTGCTAAGTGTTGCTAAATGACACACCACTCACGTCAAGAAACAAACATAACGGCCCATTTTCAGAGTCTGTATAAACACAAGGGAGGAGCCATGGCCAAAGCAGCATCTGATACAGGCCCTTAAGTGTTCTCTGTGATGTGTGTTGGAAGACCAAACATACACTGTTGGAGGTTGTTTATAGGTGGTAATGGGTGGCTGCTTCAGGATGTTGGGTTACGTGCCTCTCTGTGGTGACTCACAGTTTCTCGTATATTGTGACATGTTAAAGGAGAAGATTCATGAGTTTACTTCATCTAAGAATAACCAGATTGTTTTACTTTTTGAAGTTGTGTTGATGAATCTTTGGCTGTTAACACCATGGTTAAACTGTCACCTTAACCCTGGCCCAATTCACACCAAATTTACAGCTATTCGAAAAAAGAAAAAAGCATGAGGCAAAAACACTAACTTGTAACTTGAAGTAAGAAACGTTCCTGAGATTTTGTACAATAAACAAAATATCCATTTAAGATGCCAAGGATTTTTATAGCATACTTTATATTTGTGACTATGGATAATGAAACTGCACCTACAACTAAAAATAAGACGATGTTCTTAGAAAAAAAAGGGTTCATTGGATAATTTAGGGTTTTTAGCTTCCAGGAAAGGGTACAGAAACACTGTTGCAGGACTGGGCATCATGGTGGCACAGCAGGATCCAGAGCCCCTGGTTCGTTCCTGTGATTGGGTTAATGCCTGTTTTTTTTTTGTATTTTGTGTGTTCTTCTCGTATCCACATGGTTTTTCTTTGTGTTCTCTGGTTGCTTCCCACTTCTCAAAAAAAAACATGCCAGAAGGACTGGATAAAATAAATTGCCCTAGGTGCCCTGTGATGGAGCAGCATCCCGGGGTATATTTCTCTATAGTCTCTAGATCCACGACTACCACCTAAAACATAAAAAAGGGAAAAATGGCTGTTTCTAAACAATTTGCTGATAACATAAAAATGAGATAGAGGAGTTCCTTGCTGTTCAGTGGTGTAGGTATACACACCTAGTTTGTTGTTTGAGTTTAGTCAGCAGAAGTAAGCTGAAGCTAGCAATTTTGAAACTGGAAAAAATACAACGCTTGCATTTCAGTGTTCACCACAATGGCACACCACCAACATGAATACAACACGGCTGACAGGCAAACAGAGAGGTCTCCTTGTCCTGAATGGTTGGATGTTATTGGTCCACATCAGTTGTTAGTTCTCTTGGGTAGCCACACGAACTGGAGCCATCAGAATTTAAAGGAAACTTCACCAAATTTTGCACAATGTGTTTTGGGGTCAAATCCTTTAGGTCCTTATGACACTCCGTCTACTGAGAACCGTAGCCTGTATTTTAACTCCTTTGTCTTTGTGTCTTCAGTCATGTTGTATAATATTATATTATCCATTTGTCAAACAGCATGGCTTTTAAATCAACAATTTGCCATTGTTTGCTGATTTCAGTCTTGTGATATTTGATCTTCACTGGCTTTATTGAGATTATTTACTCAATCAGTCTACCCTGGATGAAGCAGCATGTTCTCATAACCAGATGTATTTTGTTTATGTTCATAAGAACTTTCAGGCTAACCACTACTCACCACTTTCAGAAGAAAAAAAATTATATATATATATTTCCAGTTTCAAAAGTGTAGACTTTCAGTTTTATTTTAAGAGTTTCCAAAAAAATATGGCATTTACCATGTAGGAATTACAGCCATTTTCAACAAAGTACCTCCATTTTCAGGGGCTCAAAGGTATTTGGACAAAGTGACATACTTGTAAATATAACCATAATTTTAATACTTGGATGAAAATCCCTTGCAGTCAGTGACTGCCTGAAGTCAAATTGTGAGTTTCCTCCCTGGAGATGCTTTGCCAGGCCTTCCCTGCAGCCACCTTCAGTTGCTGCTTGTTTGTGGGTCTTTCTGCCTTCAGTCTTGTCTTCAGTAAGTGAAAAGCATGCTCTATTGGGTTTAGATCAGGCGACTGACTTGGCCATTGAAGAATATTCCATTTCTTTCCCTTCAAAAAGTCTTGAGTTGCTGCACCTCAGAATTCATCTTGCTACTTCTGTCAGCAGTCACATCATCAATAAAAGCAGAATGTTACTAGTGGTTGGCACCTTGTTGTAAACCTTCTGTATTTACATTCCTGAAGGCATCTCTTGATTGTAGATTTTGACAATGATACGCCTACCTTCTCCAGAATATTTTTGACTTCTGTTACAGAGGGTATTGATGATGTGACTGCTGACAGAAGTAGCAAGATGAATTCAAATTCTACAAAACTGATAGGATGTCGCTTCACAGTACAGGTGGATAATGACCCTAAACATACTGCAAAAGCAACTCAAGACTTTTTGCCTGATCTCAACCCAACATAGCATGCTTTTCACTTACTGAAGACAAGACTGAAGGCAGAAAGACCCATAGACAAGTGAAGATGGCTGCAGTGAAGGCCTGGCAAAGCATCTCCAGGGAGGAAACTCAGAATTTAAGTTTTGAGAACATGGGCACCAGACTTCAGGCAGTCATCGACTGCAAAGGATTTTCATCCAAATATTAAAATTATGGTTATATTTACAATTATGTCACTTTGTCCAAATACCTTTGAGCCCCTGAAAATGGAAGTACTTTGTTGATAATGGCTGTAATTCCTAAATGGTAAATGCCATATTTTTTTGCAACCTCTTAAAATAAAGCTGAAAGTCTAAACTTCGATCACATCTTGATTGTTTTATTTCAAATCCATTGTGGTGGTGTATAAAGGCAAAATCACAAAAACTCCGCCATTGTCCAAATACTTCCGGACCTAACTGTATATATATATATATATATATATATATATATATATATATATATATATATATATATAAACACACACACACACCGTATGTATATACTGGGAACTGTATAATGTTCTTTCTACAGTGGACACCTTGTATTATGAACATAAGAAGCAAAATACCTCTGACCATGATAACAAGCTACTTCATGATCTATACAGAGGACTAAATGGGTAGACGGGTTCTAATCAATTCCTGAATTCTTACATCGAGATTAAGATTACATTGAGCTTCTTTCCTACACTGATAACACAAGCCAGTCCTGAGACCACTCACCCCTGACTACTTGTTTGTATTATTCCAAGTACAACATGCCATTTGCAAAAGTAAAACTCACTTGACTATGCTGAGAAAATTACATTGTAAAATTGGAGAAAATTGCTCTTCGGGGGCTTTCATATTTTTTGAGGCAGTGCATTAGGGGGAAAAAGAACAACAAACAGACTTATTTGGAGAGCAAATGTTCTCTTCAAGGTAATAAGGCATGCACAGTAGGGGAGGCAGGTTTCATTATTTCATGACATTATGAAATAATCAGTGTAACTCTTCATTGCTGGAACATTGAGGAACATTTACACATAAGAGTGTGGCCTCAGGAATAATGAAGCAAAGAACAGTACTGTAAATAAAATAGATAGATAGATAGATAGAGACAGAGATAGATAGACAGACAGACAGACAGACAGGTAGATAGATAGATAGATAGATAGATAGATAGATAGATAGATAGATAGATAGGCTAAAACAGTACATTACTGAAATAGTCACATATGAATCTATAAAACTAATGAAACTAAAAATAGAAATTACTCCAAATCATGAAAGGACTATTGATGATGCTAATGCCACTGTAATGCACTGTAACTGTAATGTATTTCTCACGTTATAATCGTTCTGTGTAGCATTTCCTCAGCTGTGCAGTAGTTATTTTTAATCACTGAATCTGGCATATGAGACAGTACAATTTCCTGTGCTTAACAATATGACATGAGAAGTCGAGTGCAAAACCATAACCCTGTTTTTAATGCAGACAGTTTCCCCTTCAAGCTGCTTTATTTTGATCACCAGAGGCAGAGCAGATAAAAGAGCTTAGCTGGATGTTATACAAACAGAAGGGTGTGGTGGCCTTGGTACACCTTGACCTCGGGGAGGACGAGTGTAAAGGAATTGCACATTGACATTAATAAGCTCCGGATGGAAAGTATGAGGGAGGCATGTGAAGAGAAGAGTATGGTTCATTGGTAGCGCGGGTGGATCAGAGGGAGCGTGTTGTGAGACGGGAATGCTTGACGTCACTCGCATTGGCCTCCAGCTCCTTGATTATTTACAGCTGACAGTCCCCCTCCTCCTCTTCTCAGCATGTCCCCTTCTAGTCTCCTTGCAAACATTTATTCCATGAAGCACAGAGGCAATGGGGTTGAAGAGAGCAAATCGTAATATCTCAGTATAATTTAAACCATTTAACAGGGTTTGGAGAATTATTAATCATATATAGTAATAAGATTAATCCTGGTCATTTCTGAATCATGTTTATTGAAGGTTATGTCGTCTCAATTGCCTAGTGCTTCAGGAAATTGAGCAAAAATGAATATTTGCAATGAGTAATAGTTTGAGCTTCAATATAAGGGGAGGCTGTATAATTTCGTTGAACAAAAAGATCCCTGAAGCAGTGCAATGTTGTTGTTTTTTTTTCTGAAAATCATTGGTTTCACAATTATCAGCACTCAACAATTCATATTTGGTGATGCCGCTCCTGGAGAGAGTAACGGTATTGAGCCTCTTACATTAACAATAATATTCTAACAGTATAGGAGATCATTGTTAGAGGGTTTCGGTCCACTTCTCATTTCAAGCTCCTGTATTCTTAGGTTGGTGTATGCAGACTCTCCTCTTCAAGTCAGACGCCAGGTTTTCAGTAGGATGCAAATCTGTATGCAAGATGCTTAGTGCACTTTTTGATTTTGTGTCCTACCACCATTTGTTGATTTGGATGTACAGTATGCTTGAGGTCATTATCTTGTTAAAAGATCACTGATGATAACCTCCTGGTAAAGGCAACCAGGTTTTTGGGCTATAAATATTCTTGTACTTACTAGAATTCATAATGCACTTTTTCTCTGCAAAAGCCAAAGGTATTGTCTAAGGTATTTGGACAAAGTGACATAACTGTAAATATAACCATAATTTTAATACTTGGATGAAAATCCTTTGCAGTCAATGACTGCCTGAAGTCTGGAGCTAATGTTCTCAAAACTCAGATTCTGAGTTTCCTCCCTGGAGATGCTTTGCCAGGCCTTCACTGCAGCCACCTTCAGTTGCTGCTTGTTTGTGGGTCTTTCTGCCTTCAATCTTGTCTTCAGTAAGTGAAAAGCATGCTCTATTGGGTTGAGATCAGGCGACTGACTTGACCATTGAAGAATATTCCATTTCTTTGCCTTCAAAAAGTCTCGAGTTGCTTTCGCAGTATGTTTAGGGTCATTATCCACCTGCACTGTGATACAGCGTCCTATCAGTTTTGTAGCATTTGGCTGAATGTGAGCAGAGAGTATAGCTCTATACACCTCAGAATTCACCTTGCTACTTCTGTCAGCAGTCACATCATCAGTAAACACCAGTGAGCCCGTTCCATTGGCAGCCATACATGCCCTGAGCCACAAAACCATCTTTTAACCCCAGACCATCTTTTGTTTTTGGTCTTATCCGATGATAACACACGACTCCAACTGCAGATGATGAATTTCAGCCACTGTGTTTTGTGAGTTCCTCCCAGGAACAACTGGATTTCTGGAGATTAGGAGTAATTTAGAAAGGTTAATTTCATCAAGAATGATCATTTAAATGGAAGTGTTATTAATCTCATGGCTGCCATTGCCAAGTTTGTACACATTCAGAGAGAATTCAGGGTTGCATCCCAAACCACACAATCACAACCACAAAAAAATAGTAATAGACACCAATGGTGTGTTTATACAAGTATTTACTGAACTTTCTTCAATATTAAAAAAGCATAATGAGAAAAAACAGTAATGGACTGGTGTCCCATACAGGAGGTCCAGTATATCTTTTGAAACAAATAAAGTCAATATTCTGTTGACTTAATAATAATTCATAAATTTCATCTTCAGAATATTTTAATAAACCATATAATATTTTCTTTATCACAATGTCTGGTTTACTGTGCATCAGTGCAGTTAATTTTAAGACCACAACTGTACACAGAGAATGGCATTATGCATTACTGAAAGGCCTTTTTAGTATATCTGAAGTATATTTTGTTATATTTCAGTATATCTGATTTCCTAAGTGTATGAGAAGAATATTAGTTGTGATATTAATATTCTACCTGGAAGATTAGGCCTTAAGAAAGAAAGAAAGTGTTGTAACTTACAGTACAGTAGTGAAACACTAAGAAAAGTTTAAAAAGGATTCTTCTTACACATAACTGAGAGAGAGAGTTACTATATATAAGGGTTTTTGATAGACAATTCCCACTGTTAGATAATTCCCACTGTTTATTTGAAAAAGTTTCAATTTTTATTACACTTCCTATATTCCTGTCTCCTCCATCTCCATCTTGCACAAGCACACTACCCTTTTCCTGCCTAGGCTCATAAATATGCATATGCAGATTTTACAATGGTTTAAATAATTAGTAGGAGAGATCTAAAACTATATTGGACTAGTAAGAATTTTTGATGTCTGAAATTATATTTTGGCTCTCTAGAACTTTGTTTAGGAATTTTTTTTAAAGCATTTATGACTAATTATATTATAATTGTTAAATATCTTAAAAGAAATTGACAATATGTAAAAAAAAAAAAAAAAAAAACTTACTTGTCAAAAGGTAATAAAAGATATCTATATTTAACAAATGTTTTTAAATAGTTGTAAATGCATTTAGTTGATTTTGTACTTTTAGATACACTACATGGCCAAAGGTTTGTGGACAGCTGACCATCACACCCATATGTGGTTTTTCCCCAAACTGTTGCCACAAAGTTGGAAGCATGCAATCGTATAGAATGTCTGTATGCTGTAGCTTTAAAACTGATGTTCCAGCATGACGATGCTCCTGTGCACAAAGTGAGCTCCATGAAGACATTGTTTGCCACGTTGGTGTGCAAAAACTCGAGTGACCTGCACAGAGCCCTGACCTCAACCCCACTGAAGACCTTTGAGATGAACTGGAATGCCGACTGCACCCCAGACCTCCTCACCCAACATCAGTGCCTGACCTCACTAATGCTCTTGTGGCTGAATGAGCACAAATCCACACAGCCACGCTCCAGAATCAAGCGGAAAGCCTTCCCAGAAGAGTGGAGGGTATTATAACAGCAAAGGGAGGACTAAATCTGAAATGGGATGTTCAACAAGCACATATTGGTTTGATTGGTCAGGTGACCACATATTTTTGGCCATATAGTGTATATATATATAATGTATTTATGACTAGTTAAGACATATTTTTACATATCTAAAACTACATTTTAGAGCTCTATAACCAAAGATATCTTGAATACATATTAGGGATGAGTCATAATTATATTCGAGATATTTTGTATTTTTAATACTAAAAATGTAATTGCTGATATCTTCAATTTGTCTTCTGACTAGTAAAAATTTAAATAGTAGAGATCTCAAAACAGAATTTCTACTAGAAAAATGGGGGGCTTAGCGGTTAGCACTCTTGCCTCGCACCTCCGGGGTTGGGGGTTTGAATCCCACCTCCACCCTGTGTGTGTGGAGTTTACATGTTCTCCCAGTGCTTCGGGGGTTTCCTCCGGGTACTCTGGTTTCCTCCCCCAGTCCAAAGACATGCACTGTAGGCTGATTGGCATTTCCAAATTGTCTGTAGTGTGCGATTGTGCCCTGCGATGGCTTGGTTTCCCGTCCAGGGTGTCCCCTGCCTTGTGCCCTGAGTCTAAATTTGGGATGTCTTTATGTTTGATATATACAAGCTGGCTTATGATGCATGTGCAAAGTTCCCTCCAGTTCCGACCTGCCACCCCTGGCACAGCTCTTGTGGATGACTATTACAGATTGTTTTTGTCCACTGACAAACAACCCTTTTTTTTATTTTTAACAAAACATCCTACCCATTTTCACTTTATAAATTCTTATGAGAATGTCATTTTGTTATAGGAAAAGTAAGCAGTTTCTACAAATGTTTGAAGAAGGAATTAATGTTTATTTTATGCAATAATTTATTGCCCATTCTTTTATAGGGTGCCAATAATTCTGGAGTGGGTTGTTGATGTTTTGCAACCTTGCATCCAACCAGTCACAAAATATTTGACATTTCAAGCACTATTTAGTTTTCTTATGTACTCGATGAGAACGTGAAATGGTAAAGGAGGAAATTTATCCTGTTCAACATGACAACATTAAACATTTCACAGTATAGGTCCATAAAAGGTAACAGATTTTTTTTTTTTTTTTTTAAGCTCAGTTACCTGAACATCTATTTTATGGGCTTAGGACAAAGCTGCTGTTTGTTCTTTGTTGTTGCTCCTAGCTATGTTGCTACCTATTTATAATGTAAACATCAGCAATTAATTTATTGCTCTCATGAAGAAATAAGTATACCTAGTCAGGTAAGGAAAAATATTCTGAACTACTTTTTTATTTAAAAAATATGGAATTCTAAATGAATCATTTTTCTATCCAGCATTTGGTATAAAGCTCTTTTAATTTGGCGGGGTTTCTTTCCCAGACCACTGCTGAGCAGGGTTGAAGTTGCGCATGCGCAGTAGAAGCGGAACCAAGCCTAAAATCCAAAATGGCCGGAGCCGAAGGAGACGATTCGCTGTATCCTATTGCAGTTTTAATCGACGAATTAAGGAATGAGGATGTCCAGGTATAAGAGAAACAGATATATAACATTGTATAATAACACTTATGAAGAAATTCAGCTTTTAAAAATTGTTGTTTAAGATAGAGAAACGGTTACTAATGTTAGCTAGCTAACGCTACTAGGGCTAGTTAGTTAGCATTGAAAAGCCCGGCGTCTGTGTGTTTAGCTTAAATATTATAAAAAGCGCCTTGGCTATAAACTGTGGGATACACCAGTCCCGTTGCGCTTCTCAGTAATAGTTAAATTAGTTTTTTTTCGAGGTTTGTTGTGTTTTCGCATTTTATGTCAAGATTTCAAACCATTCAGCTAGCTAGCTGTTTATTATGTTTCCGTGTGAGCGCTATGCTAAGCTGTTAGCCGGTTACTCAGCTGGAATGGAGCTAATCTGTGACAGATTTAAAGCAGGGCTAATTAGCTAACATCACACTGATGTCTGAATCGGGTTATTCTGGATTAAAACGGATTTCATCACTTACATTCCGACAAATCCAGGCCCTTTCCGAGCCAATCCTAGCATCAGGGGCGGGATTTACCTGAATCCACAATACAATTATGGCAAAGGTGTGAGACTGTAGTCAGGATACTTCCTTAGGCTCATTCTCATGGAGATTAGGATTACAAAATATGATCATCACTAACAGGTATCGTCAATCCTGAAGACCACAAGGAATATAGATGTGGTAATTCATTCGTTTTTCAGTAAGCGCTTTAGTCTTGGCCCTGGTCAGGATCTAGGTGGATCCACAGGAATCCCAGGAACACCCTGGATCACTATTCACACACACACACACACACACACACACATTCAGCTAGGGCACAGGTGAAGTATTTCAACTCAGGAAGGTCTGTTCATTAGCTGATTAGTTAAATAAGGTGTGTTGCAAGCAGAGAAAGCACATAAATGTGATACCCAGGCCTGCTCCAGGACCAGGGCTGGGAACCTGTGACCTATACTGCATTCACGATATCTGGGAACTTTGCTGCTTTCACACGGCTGAGAAGTAAAATAAATACCCAAACAGTCTCTCGTCGCTGTCTACAAAGCTGGAATTAAAGAGTTGTTTAGTGAGTAAGTGGATGTGATAATTCACTGTGAATAGCCCTGGAAATTACATAAGAGCAATCTGATTAAAAAAACTTGCAGAAAGCGAATTTCAATTATCAAAGTATCACGCAGTATTCAGTGATTTTAAATAGGAACATAAACAGAAAGACGGCTTAAAAACCTTAAATCTCGCTGTAATTTCTTGTTCTTACTTTTCACTATGGGTGCCACCATGTTGAAGTGGCATCTCAGATTCGCAGCTCAGAGAATTCGGAGCTTTCAAAAAACTCTGATATTCTGAGTAGAAATTATGAATTGGTGCTCAAACGGATCTTACCTGCCGGGAAGCCAAAGTTCCCACTTGGTCATGAACGCAGCACTAGGGGCAGTTTAGTGCAGCCAGGTGGGAGAAACGCCGCACTGACAGTCACCTGAGTTCAGGATTGAAGCAGGGATCCTGGAGCTTTAATGTGAAAACGCTACCCTCTGCACCACTGTGCTGCTCTATTTGCAAAATGCTGAAGCTAAGTGCTGTCTTAATTCTGAGAGGGGAAAGAGAGAGAGAGAGAGAGAGAGAGAGAGAGAGACACTACTAAGGCACCAGTATAATTTTTCTTCTTCCCCGCTACTGATGTTAGGGCACTGAGTATGGGCTAATACTGATCCAGGATTCACCTGCACGTAGTAATCAAGACAAGCTGCAGTTGCCACGTTTTGTGAAGACAGATTTAAAATCAATTGTCCTGTTTTGCTGTGCAAGATATGTGGTGTGAGGAAACAGCTAACAGTAAACAGCATAAAATGTCATTAGATCAGAAACTATCAAATCTGACACTGCTCTAGTGTGCAGATTTCCCCTGGTATTGAGTCCCCCCTCTCCTGCACATTTCAGTGTTTTCCCTACGCTAACACACCCACTTCAGCTCTGAAACGGTTGCTAATTAGTTGATTCGTGGGGGTTGGAAGCAGGCACCTCCAGGACCAGAGTTGAGATTCTGTGCTGTCATGTTTCAGGCCTGATATGGGTTTGAGAAAAGTGTTTTTTGTGTAGCTGTGCCATTTCATGGGATACAGGTAAAGAGCTTTCTTGCACCGAGGCTTCACAGTGCAGTTTGGGCCGTGTTTTCCAGAAATAATCATATCTGGGGAGAATAAAAAGGCATTTTGCTTCTCAAAAAAAAAAAAAAAGAGCAAGTGTAATCAGGGAGAAACTTTCCCATGTTAATTATCCTATTGCATGTCATAAATAATTTTTTTTTTAATATGAGCCTACAAAGAATTGGAGAGAAGGATAGACTGTATATCCCATGTCTTGAAGTTTTGTATGGAGTCTGATTTAAAGTCTCACATTCTTTGTATCTGCAGTTGCGCTTGAACAGCATCAAAAAGCTTTCTACTATCGCCTTGGCCCTGGGTGTTGAGAGGACACGCACAGAGCTCCTACCCTTCCTTACTGGTATGTCGTTTTTTTTCTCCGCGCTGAGATTTTTGGTCTTCGTTACCTACATAATGTATGTAACTAAGGCTGGACTAATGAAAATGCTTTAGGAAATTTCGCTAGCTCAGTAGTAATCAGTGCCTGACATGCTAAAGCATTCTCCTCTGTTTTCATGCAGACACTATTTACGATGAGGATGAGGTGCTTCTTGCCCTGGCTGAGCAGCTGGGGAACTTCACCATGCTGGTCGGAGGGCCGGAGTATGTGCACTGCCTCCTGGTAAGACTTTTAACCTGTGACACTGAAAAGAATGGTTAAACTGAATCTGTAAAATGCCAAATATAAAAATATTAATATGAAGCAAAAGTAAATAAACAGGATTTAAAATTACTCTGTTTAATGGTCTGTCAGTTATCTAATAAGCTGCTAGAACTTTTTTTATGATTTATTTAAAATTAGTAAACAAAGGAACAATGGTGCCTCCTGTCAGTCAGTATGTCTCTTTAATTCAGTACACCGCTTGCTTTTCCCCAGCCACCGCTGGAGAGCCTGGCCACTGTGGAGGAGACGGTGGTTCGAGACAAAGCTGTGGAGTCACTGCGCAAGATCTCTCAGGAGCACTCACCTGTAGACCTAGAGGTGCACTTCGAGCCCCTGGTGAAACGACTGGCCAGCGGCGACTGGTTCACATCACGCACCTCTGCCTGTGGCCTGTTCAGCGTCTGCTACCCACGTGTCTCCAGCTCTGTCAAGGCCGAGATCCGCCAGTGAGCACCCCCCATGTTTACTCATTGCATTTATGCGTGACGAAATCATGCCTTTCTTGCAGTAAGTTTTGATGTTGCGGTATAAACTGAAGGTGTGCTGAGGTACTGGTATCATTTCCATAGGTACTTCCGTACCCTTTGCTCGGATGATACGCCCATGGTGAGACGTGCTGCTGCTTCCAAACTGGGCGAGTTTGCCAAGGTGCTGGAGCTGGACTACGTAAAGAGTGACATCATCCCACTTTTTACGGCACTGGCTTCTGATGAGCAGGTAAACACACATGCTTACACACTTGGGTCGAATGAGCACTAAGGCAAAAATATTACATTACAATATTTTGAATCAATAATTGGGTTTCATTATGCACAATGTATATATTATGGTATTTAAAAAATTTGGTATAAAGGTGTCCAATCATCTGTATGTTACTGTCAGTAACGGTGAAGTTTGTGCAGTTAAAGTCCTGGCGATATCTCGATGTCTTACAAAATTGTTTTGTAACTTAAATTATCTCTATTATTAACATATCATACTCCAGCTCTTCCTTTACACACATCCAACTGTACAGTGTTTTTTTTTTTTTTTTTTTTTAAATATAAATTAAACAGTGTTGTGTCCTCTGCTATATTTTAGGACTCTGTGCGGCTTCTAGCAGTCGAAGCTTGCGTCAGCATCGCCACCCTGCTGCTCCAGGAAGACTTGGAGGGTCTTGTGATGCCCACGTTGCGCCAGGCTGCTGAGGATAAGTCATGGAGGGTGCGCTACATGGTAGCGGACAAGTTCTCTGAGGTAGGCCCTCAAAACTGTGCTGAAATGTTTGTCTTGTGAGCCAGTAGATACAATAAGCAGCTGACAATTATTAAGAAGCGGTCCCACCAGATTTATTTATTTATTTATCTATCTATTTATTTATTTATTTTTTTGCTTGGCACACACCTTTGGTGGAACGAACAAACTTTACTCCTACATTCCCTCCAAAATCAGACCCACCAGAACCAACATGCTGTTGTTGCATGCAACTCGATGGTATCATGTAATCGGTCAGTCTACATGCTACAGAAAAGGCTGGCTGGATCTGAGTGGAGGAAATTGAAATGGCTTATTTCTTTGTAAAGAGGTGGAATGTGCTTTTTTTTTGTCTTTAAAAATAGTATAAAAAAATATTTTGCATTTCTGTATCAAGAGATCAAAAGTGCATGGTAGGACGTGCTGCGTCTCATTTAATATTTTCTTTGTCAGTGTGTAGGCTATCATCATTTTCTTAAATGATTTTTAAATATAGTGTGTATTTTGTGTGCCTATTGGGGCAGATAAGTATGATTTGATCAATTATTATACTTCATTGATGCTTAGATCTATACATCACTACAAGTAAGTGAACTGATCAACAGTAAATCTTTCTCTGCAGTTGTAGGCAGTGCCACATTTTGCCGCTATTATATAAATTCAAACATTTCTGCAGAATACCATTAAATATCAGTTGAACCAGTACATGTTCATTATGCTGTTAACATGGTGCCGTCTCGTCCACTTGCGTATGCTAGGTGTTTTTGTGGTTAGGATTATCATGATAGCAAAGTTGGGAACTCTGACAGTTAACACTGAGTGAAATAACTCTCTTTTTGTGGTGTTTTTCTTTCTTTTTTTTCTTTCTTTTTTAAGTTGCAAAAAGCAGTGGGTCCAGAAATCACCAAGAACGATCTGGTCCCAGCATTTCAGAGTTTACTGAAAGATTGTGAGGCAGAGGTGCGGGCTGCAGCTGCAAATAAGGTGAAAGGTAAGTGAGACTGTCCTCTTGTGCCAAATACCAGGCAAGAAGCAAAAATAATAGAGAGAAATACCCTGTTTGGGATACATACTTATGTTTTTTTTTTTTTTTTTTCCCCTTACACAGAATTCTGTGAAAATTTGCCAGAAGACAACCGGGAGAATATGATCATGAATCATGTCCTGCCTTGTGTCAAGGTAAACTGCTTTCAGTGTTTCTTTTATTGTATTAGTGTCAGATGGGCTGCATGATGTAACTTTTTAAGCATCAAAGCCTATAAAACAAATCGCATGAGGTCACAGCATGTGAAAGAGCAGGGTTGTGTAAGGCTAAATCCCTGGTGTAAGCAAGTGTTTTCTCTAGTTCATGTTTTTTTCCACTTCAGACGTGTTTTACATGTTTACTGCATTTCCCCTCCTCTCTCCCACATCTGACCGCTTCGAGGTCAACTAGTTATTACTAGGCCACAGTGTTCATGTTCCCTGGCGTCCCTGGGCAGCAGGGGTCACTGTTGATACTGCATTACTAAATATTACCGTCTAATTTCCAAGTTCAGGCTGCTACGCTGTACGTCCTCAGACTGGAATCAGGTTTTTAGTAGAGTATTAGACTGACTTGCTTAATCTGTCAGTCAGTGGAAACCTTGGCTACAGCAGAAGTTAAGAAAACCCTGAGCTCTGATTTCAAATAAGTTCCAATCATTGTTTCTGTAATCTGTAAAATATGAGCCTGTATAATCTTTCTTCAGCAAAAACAGCAACATCTTCATTTCAGTCAAAATGCTGCTTTTTTTTATTTAACAGACGATACAACGTGCCCTTTCGCATCAAGCTTTGCTGTACACTCCTTATTTGATGGACAGCTAAGTTCCTCCTACTGTTCTGAAAGGCGCTGAAGGCTCAGGGCTTTCCATAGTGTTTCAGTTCACTCTCGGCTGCAGTTTTGATGAAATGTAGCGAGGTCTTAACGCTGTTCGCTGCTGCGTGGCATAACAAATTCAACACTCTTTTCTACAATGCTCTGGGAGTCGCAAGAACTGTGAATTCTGTCAAATTTAAAACTGCCATTAAAATTTTATTTGACACTGAGATATATATATATATATATATATATATATATATATATATATATATATATATATATATATATATATATATATATATATATATATATATATATTCACATTAATTCATGACAAGTGAGTAGTCAAAAAAAGTCTCTAAAACAAAGGTGTTTGACATGCATGACTAGCGCTTTGAATTATAATTTCTGTGCCACTTACATATCCTGATAAAATGGATAGTTTTTTTTTTTTTTTTATGGCCTGTCAGCTTACGGTAGGATGAATTGGGCTCTCCTTTTTGTGCTGGATTAATTGACAATAAGCTAAGACAGAATAGTCTTAACAGAAGCAGTAGATGCATTACATTTTTTTTTTGCTGGAGATATGGGATGTGTTTTTGGTCACAGTTAGCCTGAAGGCTCAGCTGCCTGATGTTTGATATCTATTAGCTTGCTTATGTAAGAGTGAATCTTTCCTATTCTAAACAGATTCCAGCTTAGCTTGTCATCAAAGCCGATAAGCAGTCAACTTTAGCCCCTATGCTGCTTGGTGAAACATGACCAGTAGGCTAGACTTCCTGGTTTGAACTCCTGATTGTTTTTCCCTCTTCAACATAGCGCTAATGGAGATTAGTTATTTTTCCCCCCTGTGTCCAATCCTGCTCTTACATGTTTTCCAAGTAATGTTGTGATTTGCAATGAAAGGTTGTCAAGTGTTATGTCAGGATGTGCTCTTCAGCTAGAAGGTAATCAACATGTCTCTGATTAGAACCACTTGAGAATGAATTGGCTAATTTGTTTTCTCCTCATCTCTCTCCTCATGCTTGTCCAAAAGGAGCTGGTGTCAGACACAAATCAGCATGTGAAGTCTGCCCTGGCCTCTGTCATCATGGGCCTCTCCACTATCCTGGGCAAGGACAACACTGTGGAGCATCTGCTCCCCCTTTTCCTGGCCCAGCTGAAGGACGAGGTAGTACACTGGGCCCTCTGCCCACTCTCTGTCTCCATCTTCCGCATGTATTGCGAGCACATGTAGGCTCTGTTTTCTCCCATAAGCCCCTTTATATTAATTTAATTAATGTAATTTAACAGTCATTAAAATTAAGGTTGTGCAGTGAAATTCCAAGACATTTGGCACAGCAGATGTTTATTGAAGGTACTGAAAGAAGCTAATACGTTACTGCTTTCATGACTATCTTTATTGTAATTTAACAGTGTGTCATTTTAAAAATTAATACTAATTATTTATCAAAGAATAGCATGAAAGAGGTCTGGAAAGTAATTTTAGAGCTGAAGGAGCTGTTGGCCATTTGTACTGAGGGCAACAGTAACTTCATCAAATAAATTGCACAGTATGGAGCGTCAGTTGTGAAACAGTCACCGGCAGCCTCGGAAAGCGGTGTAAGTGTAGAAAAAGTCTGTTTGGAGGTTTAATGACTGTTCTCATCCCTAATGCTCCTGATCGATGTAACCTTAATTACCTCTTGGCTCCTGAATTAGTCTTAGCGACAAGCATTACACTTTGAGGAATATCACGGTCAAAGAATTTGTTGCACGTAAGAAATTGACACAGAATGAAATTTTTTTTTTTCCTTCCTTTTGAAACTGCATTGAACTTTGACCCTGTTGTGAAGTTGGTTGATTGCCAAAATCAAAACATTTAGAAGAGGTCCTTTCCAAAAGCCTGCCTCCTATGTTTGTGTTTTACTCTGTTTTATTGGCTTACTCTTGAATGTCAAACATTTGCTCTGAAAATGTTTAGACCTGGAGTCCACAAATTCTGTCCTGCAGCATGTTTCCATTGGCTGCTTATGTCCAACCTCGTGTTTGGCAAACTGAAGTGATGTCTGGGTTTGAGTCACTCATCACAATATCACGTTTGGTAGCAAGTCATCCGAGGTCTGGCAAATATACGCAAGAGCTGCAACAAAATCTGGAGTTGAGTCCTCAAGCAGCCTTTTAAGGAAATATTAAGGCCTTTTTGGTTTTGTTTAGCAGACGACTACACACATTTTGTCACTTTGGATAAAAAGAGGAATGTTTTAAAGCTCCTACATGTAAGAAGTATGTTTAGTTGTATTCTCTAATATACAAGCCATATTTCATGAGTAAACCATGTGGCTTGCTACCACATCCACATGTTCTGATATTTATATCTTAGCCTAAATATAGGACAAAATAGAAAAAAATGTTATGAGCCGTGTGGTGTTTGACTAAAACTTTTTTTTTTTTTTAAATTTCTAAAATAATAATCCATATATTGTCTCGCGTACAGGATTTTTGTTTATCAGGATACCATGCTGTTTAAACTGGGTGATGTAAAAAATTCTTGCATGTGTGCCTACAGTGTCCTGAAGTGCGTCTGAATATCATCTCCAACCTGGACTGTGTGAACGAGGTGATAGGCATTCGCCAGCTTTCTCAGTCTCTGCTGCCCGCTATTGTGGAACTGGCAGAAGATGCCAAATGGCGGGTGCGTCTGGCCATCATTGAGTACATGCCGCTGCTGGCAGGCCAGCTGGTGAGTTCATCCCACCTTTCACACCTGTGCTGCAGAGTAAATTTGAACATGAACCAGAATTGCTTCAAACATGTTAGTCCAGTGTTTTTTCAGCTTTACTTCTAGTTGTCTTTTCTCACCACAGTATTTGCTTCCTGTTTGGAGCAACTGATTTGGTTCATTAGCCTTAATCTCTATTCCTTTTAAGTTCTACTCAAGCGGTAGTTTATGTAGATCATGAACTGAACATCGCTGATGGGACAGACACAAACTTTCCTGAAAATGATTAGATTTTCAGCCTGTACTTCCTCAAAAAATCTTTTAATCATGGTGGGAAAAGGTCTATTTTGTTACACAGAAGCAGCGTATCTTTAACTTTGATGTCTGTAGCATATTTGGTATTTCTTGTTCTATGTTTTAGTTTTCTCTTTTTTTAAATTTGGAATGATTAGAACAGCAAGTTGCATAACTTTTTTTGTTTGTTTTTGTTTTTTAAAATTCCCATATTTATAGGGAGTGGAGTTCTTTGATGAGAAGCTGAATTCTCTGTGCATGGCATGGCTGGTAGACCACGGTAAGTCTTGCACTGTGGTAAAAGGCTCAGTTCTCACTGTTGTTAAATGCAAGTTGAAGGTGCAATGTATGAGTACAAGAAAGTTTTACTGTGTGTTTTTTTTTTTTTTTTTTTTTTTTTTTTTTTTTTTTTAATTTGTCAGTTTGTCACTGTGTTTTTTTTTTTTTTTTTTTTTTTAAATATTTGGTGGCGCAGCACTGCCCTAAAATAAGGCAGTGAGAATCTGTCATCTGGTGCAGACCTAATTGGTCGCTAACCACTTGGTGCCCAAAATGCCACTTGTCACCAGTGACAAAATTTATAAATGTAGATTGGAACTGCATTTCTGGACAGGATTATGTTTTACTGTTTGGTGCTGGATTTCCATTGATGTAAAAAAAAAAAAAAATTTAAATAAATAAATCAATAATTTTAGATAATTTAAAAAAAGTGCATTTATTTTGTTGTCAGTTCCAGTAGTGCAGTACTTGTGCCTCTCCTTACTCTTATTTTTTTTGTAGGAAGAGCGTATTGAATCCATAGCCCCATAGTAGACACGTTTCTCACACACTAGCATACTTGGCGCATTACTGATTGGATTACCAAAGAGAGCTGCTGTTTCTTCTGCCTGGATCCTCCCTTTTCCCCACTCCTGCCAAAGAAAGGAGAAAGAGGGCGACGTGCTTCTCGGCAGCTTTCACCCTCTGCACTCTGCGAGGCTGATAAGAATCCTGCAGCACCCAGGAAATGGCAGAGAGCTCTGCCTTTTTCCCCTCAGTCTCTTTCCATTGGAAATGTGTACTGCCCTCTTGCTCTTTTGTTAATTTTCTCATCCTGTTTTGTTTTGGGTTTTTTCTTCTTGTTCTTATTTCTCTTGTCTTGTTTCCCTTTTCTCTCTCTGACACTGCCTCGTACCCCTTTCCCTAACTGCTTTCCTGGCTGCTGTGTGGTCGGCCCACAGGAAAAGCCACTGCTCAGTATGTAGGTCAGCTCGTTGGCCCGGCTTGGCTTCTCTGCTTCAGTAGCTTTGAAGAGCCGCATTGGCTCCATCGCAAGCGTTTTCACAGTGTAGATGTGAATCAAGGTCAAATTTGGATCTGACCTTGATTTCATACACTGTTTTCCTTTCTTTTCTTTTCTTTTTTTTTTCTTTCTCACTTAAATTATTTCTGGTCAGAGTTGCTTATGACTCACTAAACACTGAGATTAATGCTTTACTATTTTGTTCAAAGTTTTGTTTAAGGTCATGTTAATGGATTGATTATCATACTCTACTTTATTTCTGTACACATCACATTCATATGTGCCTGACTGAGTGGTCTGCTCAACATTTTGCAGATTTATGTTGCTTGTATCTGTAAAACAACCAGTTTTCTATGGGCATCCACACAGGACCAGATGGGTTAGATCACAGGAATGTTCCTGTCTGTCAGTCGCAGCAGGCCAGACCTCTTGCATAAGCACAGCAGAGTCAGAGCAGCAGACTGGGCCACAGTTTTCTGCTTCTTCTATATAACAGTTAAAGGCACACTGCTTCACATGTATGTGGTTTTCTGTTTTAACACGCATCAGTTTACGCAATCCGGGAGGCAGCCACCTGTAACCTGATGAAGCTGGTGGAGAAGTTTGGAGCAGAGTGGGCTCAGAACACCATTGTGCCAAAAGTGCTCGGCATGGCTAACGACCCCAACTACCTGCACAGGATGACCACTCTTTTCTGCATCAATGTGAGTTAATGTTTTATCAGGAACAATGCTTATGAAGGAGGCTTTCATTATAAAGTCCCCTCTCCTTATATTTTGGTATTGAGTTTTCAGCTAGTTAGGTTTAATCCTGTCACAATGCTTGTTTTACTATTTTCACAAAATAGTGAAAATAGTTTCACACTATATGGCCAGAAGTTTGTGGACACTTGACCATCACATCCATATGGGCTTGTTGAGCATTCCATTCTATATTTAGTCCCTCTTTACTCTTGCTGTAACCTCCACGCTTCTGGGAAGGCTTTCCACTAGATTTTGAAGCGTGGCTGTGGGTATGTGTGCTTATTCAGCCACAAGAGCATTAGCGAGCTCAGGCACTGATGTTGGGTGAGGAGGCCTGGGGTGCAGTCAGCGTTCCAGTTCATCCTAAAGGTGTTCAGTGGGTTGAGGTCAGGGCTCAGTGCAGGTCACTCAGGTTCTTCCACTCCAGCCTTGACAAACCGTGTATTCATGGCTTCATGCTGGAACAGGTTTGGGGATAGGCTTCTTAGTTCCAGTGAAGGGAAGAATCTTAGGGAAGAATCTAGCATACAAAGACCTCCAGGACAGTTGTGTGCTTCCTACTTTGTGGCAACACTTTGGGGACAGCCCACATATGAGGGTGGTGGTCAGGTGTCTACAAACTTTTGGCCATGTAGAGAACATCGTGGCTGACACATTTTTTTTATGGAAACGTATTGCAAGAATAAACACTGAGAGGCAAATAAATTTCAGCTAAATTACACGTGTCTTAACCTTCAAAAGCAAATTTCCTTTTTAAAGTCATGTCATGTGCCTTCATGACAGTCGGAGCTGTGCAGAGGTCGCGCAGTGGTCTCACATATGTGAAACATTTACGAGACATGAATGTCGTACCCTTTGCAGGGTGGCTAAGATGAGAGATGCAAAGACCATAATTATTATGGATGCTGATTTGAAGCAGTTCAGAACTTCTGTGTTTGCCCCATTTGTGCAGCAAGTAATTTGTTTAAAGGAAACTTGTTCTGTTTCATGTGTGTGTCTGTTAGGCCCTTTCTGAGGCATGTGGGCAGGAGATCACCACCAAGCACATGCTGCCAGTTGTCCTAAAGATGTCCAACGACCAGGTTGCCAACGTGCGCTTCAACGTAGCCAAATGCCTACAGAAAATCGGACCAGTTGTAGACAGCAAGTAAGTTGATTGTAAATCCACTTTCCACTTTACTTTCCTTTGAAAGAAGTCGCACTCACCGCTGTGTGTTTCTCAGCTCCCTGCAGACGGAGGTGAAGCCAGTTTTAGAGAAACTCGCCACAGACCAAGATATAGACGTAAAGTACTTTGCTCAGGAAGCTATAAGTGGTACGTTTCTTGTACTACTCTCCTTGACTACCTATAACTTTTTTTTTCTTCTTCTTTCATCCATCTCACTTCTTTCTGCTTCTCTCCCCAGTTCTTGCCTTGGCCTGAACATCTCTCCTTGGGTTTACCAGAACAACCACGACAAAGCAAGACTTATTACATTCTATTTATTGGTGATTTTGATTGGTTGTCTTAATGTCTGTGTAGCTTGTATTTACTCTCAATGATATTGAATGATCAAAGGGTGCACCGATGCTCGTGCTGTAGATCTCTGCTTCAACCACAGTGACACTGGAATTAGGTAATGCATGATGGATAGTGTGTTCTCCTGGATTCCAACTGCACCACATGTTCGTGTTCTCCTCGCTTTCACTCATAAAATGCCAGCGAGTTGAGATGGGTGTGGCGGCAGCAGGGAAAACTCTAAAATGTGCAGGACTTAAGGACCAGGATTAGACAACATTTATCAAAGCATTTAGCACAAGAACACAGTTCATGTGTTTTCAGTAACATGGTCAATAATTAGATTTTGGAAAATGAATGAACAGCTTGTTGACCATTTTAGTGATTTTGTACTACTGGACCTGTCTTGCATGTGCTTTAGTAAATTAATTCTCTGTAAGTAAAATCCTCCCAGCTACCTCTGTCTTCTTTAAAGAGCTGTTTCTTAGCTAACATCCAGAACACATCCACTTTGAAGCCCGGATTTCACAGACTGGAGCACGTACTCATGCAGTTGATGATGTGAAATGCCAGTTTGTTTGTTTTGGTAGAGCTCTCAGCACGTGGTGCTCCACTATTCAACATGGGACCATCGCAATGTGTAATTTCTCCTGCGACAGATTTCCTCCTTGCATTAGTTTTGCTGGTTTAGTTTTCATTTGTTTTGTTTTGTGCTCCTTTTTCCAGCCATCTGGGTCTTGTGTGCCAGAGATGCCTAGGAATGCACATAGATTTTTAATAGTTTGTATGTTTAGGTTTAATCATGAATTTTTTTTTTTCTTCAGTGGAAGCGTGTGACTGTTAGGTTTCAATGTAAAGAGAAATGCACCTCCTGTATAGCATTGGACAGATGGGAAAGCTTTTTGCTCTCTTGGGTCTGCATGCATTAAGATGATTGAGTACTGATGATGATCACCAGAATGTGAAAGGAAAATACTGTTCAACATCAGCGCTCTTATTAAAGAACGGGTCATGAAAATACTTTATACATAACCACTGGAAGGCTGTTAAGTTCTTTTAAAGGGGACAGTGGGAAAGGATGTATTATTTTACCAGTATAAACGACCATAGCATCGGATCCTACGTAAACCTTTTGTTCATGTTCAGTATCATGAGTACCCCTTTTTAAACTATTTACTGTACTTTTGGAACCAAATAAAGTCAATAAACATGGGTCCTGCCCTTCAAATCATTTGGAGTGTACTCTAGTCTTTGCATGTGTACCCACATTTAAATAATCCCTTGGCAACCTTTGCGTCACTGATTTGATATTCTATATACGTGTTAAAAATTGATGGTTAGTCGAGTGTTTGATGTCCAGATACTGTTACAGTGGATGATCTTATCATCTGCATGTGCTCACACATTTTCGTCACTGAATTTGGCAGGTTGTATTCAACGCATTGTCTAAACCGATCAGATTTCTGCCTTCAGCAGCTCCTCTATTCAGGGATGCTTCTTACACTATTTCAATTACTACAGATTATATAGAATGAAACATTTGTGCACTGATGAAGTCTTAGTGCAAGTAGTGTAGTGAGTGAGTGAGTGAGTGAGTGAGTGAGTGAGTGAGTGAGTGAGTGAGTGAGTGAGTGAGTGAGTGAGTGAGTGAGTGAGTGAGTGAGTGAGTGAGTGAGTGAGTGAGTGAGTGAGTGAGTGAGTGAGTGAGTGAGTGAGTGAGTGAGTGAGTGAGTGAGTGCCCAGCTCACATCAGCAATCTGGCCTTCTACTTCCTGTCAGCTTGGGATGGGCCACCGTGGCCGATTGTTTTCAGATGTTTCTGTCTGCTTCAGCGTTACACAATGATAGCTGTGCTGAGAGTGATTCAGAGACACAAACCTAGATCTGTTAGAAAAGATCTTTGGTTTGCTACTTGTCTGCAGGTTTCAGTCTCCTGCCTTTGTTATGTACCTTTATATATAAGGCAAATCATCTTTTATACCACAAGCTATTATATACCTGAGTAAAACTACCCAAAGAAGTACATGCGTAGCATTTTCGTTCCGCTTGCAGTGTACTGATCAAAGTGTTTCTAATCAGAGTAGGCAACTTACCTTGCTGTCTTCATGCATTATTGTCATATGATGAAGTCAATGTTTTGTGTGATTTTATAGTGTTCATTCTTGCACCGAAAGCAAGAATTTTATTTATTATTCTTTTATTTAAACTTAAATTTATAAATGCAAGCCATTAAAAACAAATTCTTATTTACACTGGTGGCCTGGCAAGCAGCAAAGCCCCGTGAAGAGAAGTAAAGTGTAATCGTTGGCAAATTGCTGTGGTATAAGAGGAATAAAACTCTGGGACATGCTATTATTGTTGTGGATTATTTAACAGCATGACCTGACAGGATTTATTCCTAACATAGTATAAAATATGATGCAATAACATAATCAGATGCCTTGGATTTAAATCCTAGTAAAGATTGTTGAACATAGAAGTATGTGACTGACCTGACCATAATTTATTGTGCCAGGACTCAGAATGTAAACTCTGTTAGGAATTGTCTTGCTTTGCTGCTCACAGAATGGTAGATGGCAGAACAATTTATTTATTTAAGTTTCTCCCTCCTTCCTGTCATTAATCTGAAGCGATAAGGACAGCTCTCTCTACCCATTCCACTGTTTCCCTGCGTCCCTCTTTCCAAAGCATACGTGTTTTCTAACATGCGCATGCTACCTCCCGTCTATTCGAGGATTCCTGTAATTTTAGTTTCTGTGAAAATGTTGCTCATCACAGTAATGTCATGTCCTTTCCCTTTGGCTTCTTTCTCTTCTGACATTAAGGTTAGATTTTATTTGGCCTAATCTCTTGCCAGTTCTTTGTACAGCAGTGATGAAATATGGCACGATCCATCTGACAGGTTTCTCTCTTGTCTTGGTAAAGTGTACCAGTTGGTTTGGTTACTTGCTGGCCTGTTGCCATGGTGAGACAGTTGATGTAAGATTAATTACTGGTGGGGCTGGAGGATGCCGTGTGGAGGTCGATGAGGGACAGAGAGAGAGGGAGAGAGCGAGAGCTTTTTGTAGCACAAGCAATTAAACCAGCGCAGTGGAATTGTGCTTGCATTAAATACTTTGAATAGTGAAATGCTGCTTACAACATTGTGCAATTGGGACGCAGTGGGACGTTAAATCAGAAGTGTTAATGAACGGCACCAAATTTCTATAAGGCTCTTTGGATTCAAGATCATTTACTTGTTTAATTAGAATATACCATTGGGTGCCACTGGAATAGCCAGGAATAGCTAGGACCTGGGGCTTGGATGCAATTATTTGGGCTGCGAGTGATTTGTTCTGGGAACAACTGTTGTAGTTATTGCACCCCCACAGCGCTGAGCACATCAAGCAAGATAAAAGCTCCAGGGAGAGGACAACTTCACTGTTACCTACAGAACAGCGCATGAGATTTCAAATGAACAGAGTTTCAAATGAGCTACAGAGTTTCACACAAAACACTTTTACTGGCATTTACTTCCCAGGTAGCAAACTCTTGTTGGGCAACATCAGCCATTCTGTTGGGCCAACACTGGTTTGTCCATTGGGTCAACGTTGGGCCACCAGATTTTCATCCACCTTTAAATCCACTTTGCCAATGCTGGCCCTCTCATAGATGTTATTTACATCATTTTCATCCTCATCAAATCGTTCAGTGAACCCTATTGCCCTTGTCCAGGGGGTGGAGTCACCCTGGAAGAGACCACTCCCATCAGGATAGAAACGTTTCCTCATAGGATAAAAGTGATCAGTCAAAATGACATTGAATTGATTTGCAGTCTCACACCTCTTTAGGTGGACTTGAACCATGGCACCTCTGACAGTGTAACAGAGCCACCAGTTTTTCCTTTAATTGTCACCCCTCTGTTTGTTGTTTACCTTGTAACACTTTCAGATCTTTCCAGTGGAAAACTAGTCCTATCTCTCAAGAGACACATTATACAGTTTACGAACACCTTTGAAGAATTCACAAATAGGTGTTTTGGATAAATGTTTGTTGATGCCCCAACAACTGCCCTTATACTTCATTACGTAAGTTTGAAGTAAACATGTTTACCGTTCTTCTCATTACAGGGTAACGTATCAGAATGATCTTGGGGGTAATTGCACTACAAATGTGGTAAATAGAGATAAAATCTCATTGGGTTAGCTTGTACAGAATCGCTAGGTGTCTAAGTTATGCTACCCACATACACTGTTTCATGTTAGTTAGATTTGACAATAGAAACAATTCTATAAATATTTGACTTATTTGAAACAGTGCAGGTGATGTTAGATATGAGAATTTGTCATTCCACCTGCTCTATGAGTGAGATGTTTAAAAGAAAGGCACCTTGAGGTGTCACTAAGAATGTAATGGGAGAAACAAATATTTTCCTCTTCGGTTTGTGAAGTCTGTTTTGAGCGTTCTTGTCTGGAACATGAAGATGCCTGGAGTTGTGACTTTTGCCTCACTGCTTACTGACTTTATCTCAAGCTGTCAGGGCTTCTGTGGGAGCAGTTAAAGCACTCGGAGGCCTTTGGTTTCATTTCTCAATAAAAGTGGCAAAGTTCAGTGTCAAGTGAATGTTTGAGGAACACAGTTTGATGAATGATCTCAGCTGAACTCCTTCAGATGTTGTAATGTGTGATTTTTGTTCTGTTTTAGAACAGGCACAGACTAGATGTGTGAATTAGGACAGAGATCCTGTGAAACAAAAAAAAAGCTGCAGGAGTTTTTAGCTTTACGCTAGCAGTCAGATTTGAGGCTCAGGGGGCAAAGAAACCCATTCATTACATGGGAGTGTACTGGGTGCTTAGCAACACATTTACTGGATTCATTCATTCATTAACGGTGTTAGCTTGGTCAGGGTCACAGTGGTTTAAATACTAGTTTGTTTATAATTTGGGGATTAGAACCAACTAAATATTAGAAATAATACTAACTGCGGGAGTGAGCAGGATTGGTCAGAGTTTGTTCGGGAGTAGGAAAAAAGTTGTTGTCCTATTCTCCAGAGATTGCAAGTTTAAATCCTAATGAGCTCATGTATGTAGAAGAGGGTAGATAGCGCTTTTTTCCAAGGGTGTTACACTGCCCTGTGATGCAGCATGAGCAGCAGTTGAAAAAGATGCAGAGGTTGGCTTCATGTGTTTCAGGGGAAGCATTCGTTAGCCTTTAACCTCCCTGGTTGGTAACTGTCGTCTGATTGGGGAGTTTTAGCTAGTGGGTGGGGAGAAAGTGGTGCATCCTCGCAGCTATACAATGGCAATATGATCAACAGTTCTTTTCATACTACTGAATATAAAAACTGTTCCCCAAATCATCCCCAAAGGCATTTAATCATTGGATTCTTAAACACACACACAAATAACATGCAACACTGTTGTTCACAAACCTTTTTAATCTCGACTGCAGGTTAGCTTATGTGTGGTCACAACGATGAGCCTAAATATAGAACTGGATTTCTAAAGAACGGTATTTGGCAGCTGGAAATGTGATTATGATACTGTAACACATTCATGATTCTTTTATAAGTATTCATAACAAATATTGCTCTTAATTCTTTTCATCTGTGTATACTGATTGACAAAGAAAAGCACTGTCTATTAACTAAACAATAAGCGCCAAACTTCACATGGTGGCCTTGTACAGGGAAACTTCGGAGAGGACTTTGGTTTTGTACCTTTTAAAAAACCTGGTTCTACTTAAATCCTGTTATTTATACCAGACCAGCAAGAGAATCAAACCGAAAAATAGTTATTTGGATCTTAATTTAGAAAGAATAAAGAAAAGGCACACTGAACACTATCACGCTAAAAAGGATTCCTTATGTTGTGAAAGCTCTTCAACGGCGTCTTGCCCCTAATTTATACACAGCCTACAACAAGCACTGAGTGGAGCGTCAGACTCCTGCAGCGTCAGATGGAGCGGCTTGTCGTTTACGTAACTGGCGAGAGCAGAATTTGATGTCTCTTGGTTTTATTTGACAGGACTAGCAGAGCAGGTTGGACTGCTACATCCACATTCGCTACATTTCCTTTTGCTTCCTTGGGAAAAAAAAAAACAAAACAAAAAGTGCTCCAGGATCATGTTGGCCAGAAGCTGACCTCTGCTGCAAAGCCTCAACGTTTACCAACCTTCTTTCTCCTATTTACCAGAATTCTGTAATCACATACCCTATTCAAGTAGATTTGCTGAGTGCTGAAAAAAAAGAATGAACATGATCAGTTGGCCATAATCCAGTGTTGACTAAAATTTCCAATGAAACCTTTTATATTAACACATTCCTTCAGATATCCATGTAGTGTCAATCATAATTGGAGGAGTTCAATGGAAAACGCCATGCTCACGTGGTGAACACACCCAGACGGTAGTGTCATCCACGATACAGCTCCTCCCTGTTAATCAACAGTGTAAGAAGGATATTGTGATTCATCCCACATTGCTTTGCTGTAATAAAACAGTAGTGAATTTGTTTCTGCACTGTTCCTACCAGCAAGCAACAATACTACAGAATAGAAAATGCGTACTTATGGACTGTGGGATGAAACCAAAGCGGGCTGTGACATGTGACAATCATTCCCACCATCCAATGTTTGAACTGCATCTTGTCCCAAAAGTATGGCTTTGTTCAATCCAGCATGATTCTATTGCTTCAGTATTGCTGTAGAAGTTCTAACACTGCACTTAACAAGCGTGCAAATTGAACAAGTTTCATCCTCAAAAGACAGCCCACAAACTAAAGATGACAAGAGTGAAACATTTGTTCTGTGTCAATACCAAACGTGTCATGAGTTTGTGCTCTTGGCCAGGCTCCGCTGGGCGTATCTCAGCTGTGTATGCTACACGAAAACATCCAGCTTGAACTAACATGGCTGTTTGTCAGTCCAGGATGAGAAGAGAGCTTTCACAGTTCCAACCATGCTCCTCCAATAGCGTTTTCCTGGGAGAACACAGTCACTGGAGAGCGTTCGAGGAGTTCGGGAGGATTCAGGTTGAAAAACAAAAGAATGTGACCAAAAAGTTCTTGTTTTACGCAAACTGTGGTCAATTGCTGTACCTGTATCTTTTTCCTCCTTTCTCCCTATTCCGAAATCAGAACTCAAGGTAATACTGTGTACCTCTCACAATCGATCAGGCTTATTTGACCAGCACGAAGCCGTGCTGCGAGTCCACCGTCTCCATCATCTCACTGTCTGCAAAGGCGTCTGCCATTTTGAGGCCTTCGTACCCCGGTGCCGGAGTTGGCACCCCTGCTGCTGCACACAGGGGAGGAGGCTGGCCAGGCTCCAGCGGGGGATCGTATTGCTCCTGGTACAGAACCTCACCCAGCTGGCAATGGCCCGGCTCATGCGGTTGGTAGCTGTAGGGCTGCTGACTCTGGAGCTGGGTGGGAATGCCAGGGGGAAGAGAGGAGTGCTGCAGCTGGGGGTAATGACCCAGGTAGGGGTCATAGGTCAGGGTGTCACTGCCAGGCTCCATCATAGGACCGAAAGGCTGCGTATTCTGCTGCTGGTGTGATATCGAGCTTTGGGCCTGAGAGTCCTGGTGGCTTATTGGTGGGCAAGAGGCATACGTCCCGTCCACTATGTGCATCTGGTTAAAATAGGCTTGCATTTGAGACTGCTTCTGAAGATACAGCCTCTTCTGCTGCAACCTGGGGACATACAGACTTTATTATATATAGACTTTATTTTTTAATATTATACACTCACTGACCACTTTATTAGCAGCATCTGTACACCTTTTCATTCATGCAATTAGAAGTCAAAAAGAGGCCAAAAGAAAATGGCCAAACTGGTTCAAGGTGACAGGAAGGCTGTGGTAACTCAAATTAACCACTCTTTACAACCGTGATGAGCAGAAAAGCATCTCACAACAGCAGAATGCACAACATGCCAAAGCTTGAGGCGGATGGGCCACAACAGCAGAAGACCACATCATGGTTCCCGATGCTGTCAGCCATAAACAGGAATCTGAAGCTGCAGTGGGCTCAGGTTCACCAGTTGACAGTTGATCTTCAACTGTCCGGTTCCTGCAAGCTTCGTCTGCATGATTTTATGTATTTGATTGGCTAATTGCATGAATGCGCAGGTGTAAAGGTGTTCCTAATTAAGTGTTTGCTGAGTGAAAATAAGACATATAAGCATGATAGAAGCAGCGAAGTGAAGTGTGTGTACCTGTGCTCAGCCAGCTGCTGTTCTAGGCTGCGAGGAGTCTCTTTACAGAACATATGGCAGCTCCCGGGGCTGGCCATCAGGTTCGCTTTCTGTCGAGGGGTGAGAAGATAAGTGAATGAATAAACAGATGCAAAATTTATCATCTGAGAACCTTAAAGGAATAATTCAGTATTTTTTCAACCTAATCTATAACGTGTAACCCTGGCCAGGATTAAGCACTTACTGAAGATGAAAAAATAAATTAATGAATGTATTGCCTCATAAAACTGGATAAACCCAGTTTTATAGAGCGGGATTATCTCAATAAGATAAGAACAGCTTTGGTAAGAATCTGCATTATACAGTCATACATTTTAGTTCAAGAAATGCCTTTAAGCTTTTATTACATGCAAGTTTCAAATAAACAGGTTTTCTGTTTGATTTGCGGTACAGGGAAATGTAAAAATTCTTGTCACTGGTAATCATCTATATGCTACAGAGACTGTGGAAAGAAAATACGTTGAATCATGTTGAAGTATTCCTTTTAGACCACTCATTAATACAGTAGATCAGTAATAAACAGACACTACAGTGATGAAATACTGCAGCGTTACCGGCATTCTGTGTGAGGGGTACTGCGGCTCCAGACTCTGTCTCCTGGACAGTGAAGGTCCACCTGAGTACAGCGCCATGTCATGCTGGTGGCATCCACCTCCCTGCATCCGTACACACACACATTCAATTCAGTTCAGGTTTATTTGTATAGTGCATTTAACCGTAGCACTTGTCACAGCTTTACAGGAATCCTAATGTAAATTTACACTTAAAACAACTTCCTGAGACGACATGAGGAAGAAACCTTGAGAGGAACCAGACTCAAAAGGGAACCTGTCCTCTTCTCTGTGCCACTGATAGTGAGATTATAAATCAGTACTCTTCTATAACTGTATACAATAAAACCCCAGGATCTGCTGTTTCAGTTACTGAGGTTACATTTAACTGTGGTTGACCGTGATCCAAAAAAATTAAATAGAAAATTCCAGAAATACAGTAAACATTCATAATTTAAATTGCTCGCTGTTCTGAGTTATGTGATGAAATCTCGTGTAGTCCCGTCCAGGAAGTTAATCAACCCTTTGTGTATATACACACACACACACACACACACACACACACACACACACACACATATATATATATATATATATATATATATGCACTGGGGGGCTTGGAACCTATCCCCCATGGATACATGGGTCCTACTGTACTATAAAGTCAGATATTCAGGGTGAGCTTGACAGTCTTTATGATTACAGCAGCAGTTGTTATGTACCAGAGTCTACAGTATCCAGCATCCATGTGAGATTATCTTCTGAAGAACGATATGGATGTCTGTTTTGCCAAAAGAGACAAGGCACTGAAAGGACTTCATCAAACATGCATCAGTGTGCAGAGCCAGTGGTATCTTGTGAATCTCATACAATTCGACATAAAGAAATAATCATCTCACTAAAAGATCCTCGGAATTTACACTTTCTTTCCTTCCTCCCTTGCAAAATGCGTGGACTTTCCCCCAGTCTGATGAATAAACACGTTTGCTTGTTATTTTCATTTTCTACAAAATCTCTAACCATCAACCCCTGTGTTGAGTGAACAGCTTTTTGGAGCAGTGGGCACTAGCCACCAGTATGAAACCTATTACACCAACAATGACAGCATTCACCGTGCTCTCGGGACGGACAGTAAACAACCAGCAGTTGGCTGCTTCTACTTCAGCTATTACGTAAGTGTGTGTGTGTAGAAAGAGGTGAGCCAGCTGCTTATTATCCTTAAACACTGACCTCAGGACTGTGTCTGCTTTCTGAGTCTTAACCTTTAACCCTTTAATGCTAGTGTAGAAGAGTCAGGGCTGACCTGCAGTAAGGGATCCAGAGGGTTGTGTGGGTGTGTCTGGGGGTTCAACGGTCCTAGCGAGGGATTCTCCCCAGAGCCCATCTGCTCATAAACCTTGTTGAGCTCCAGGATGCCTTTTGCACGAGCCAGATTTTGTAAATGCTGCCGAAATGCCACCATACCTAAAGAGAGAGAGAGACAGAGAGAGAGAGAAACGGAGGAAAGATGAGATAAATAATTATTGGACATCTAGGATTACACGAGTCACTATTTTTAATCTCTGATTTACATGGCATGGTTCTATAAAACGGCAGATCATGCTTTCAAGTAGACTGTCTGAGCCCATGCCAACTGTCAGCGCTCCTCTGCTGCTGCCTCATGTGACCCGACTCACAGTGCTAATCGGGTTATTTCAGGATGGCCTGTGGCCTGCGTTCACACAGCACGAGTGATTCACCTTCGCTTTGATGCCACTTCTTCTTTTCAGGGTCTCTTCACTCCTACATGGTTTGGAAAGAAGCGGCTAGCGGAGCTGATAATATATTCTCTGGTTATTTTTGGCTGCTGAAGTGATTGAGGATAATTATACAGGCAAGCTTAACGGGACGACATGGGACCAGGCTGCAGCACTGCCTCTGATTCACTCAATGAATCATCAGACTGTTGAGAGGAGGGTGGTTGGGGTGACAGAAAAAAAGAGAAGCAGGAAAATATGAGTGTGCTACTAAACACCTTTATTTAGATAAGGATCAGAATGGGCTTCGGTGGCTGAGTCAGAAGAACCACGTATTGAGAAGTTAAAAGCGCCTCTATACGGTGTTGCTCAGGTTCAGACCTGCTCCCAGCATTCAGCAGCAGCGGCACAATGAACAACACTTCTCACAATATTTACATAGTGCTGCATTGCCTTTAACGGTGCACTGTCCTAGAGCCATGATAGCTCATCCTGCTATTTACTAGAGCTGCCAAAGTCGTAAAGATTGCAAGCGATTACACGAGAGATTCACTTGACACTCCCTGTACTATACTGTCACGTGATGAAAGGACCCATCTGTGGTTGTGTGCACTGCTAGCTAAGCTCCAGACCTGTCTCCTTCTCTCATCTGTGTATGTATACTAAAGTTAAAGCTTTATACATTATCAACATTTACGACTACAGTTACATTGTGATAAAATGTTTTATTCACTAATAAAAATAATACTATCTATTTAAAACTAGTACAGCTGAAAAGAATTGACTTTTATACCACAGCGCTGTTGAATTCTTAAATCTGATTGGTCAAAAGGTGTGGATTCATGTTCTGTAACAGCAGCCCTGACAGTAGTTCCAGCTACAGGGCAAATTAAAGGTATCATTTCTACAGTAACAACTAACACAAGGACTTTAATTAAGGAAATTGAAGCCTAATGATTAACAGATTGAAAAAAAAAATGTTGTTATTAAGCAAAAAAAATCTATAAAGGTCACTCTGGTGAAGCTTTCTGTAAGGAGATGTTTTTTAACCATTCATGAAAGAAGAGTTTAGACAATGTCAATGCTTTGAGGCCAGACAGTTCCTCTATAGGAAAGTGTTTTCCGATTCATCGGTTAGAATGTTGCATTTAATAAGAGAGAGAGAGAGAAAGATGAGGGAATGACTGTTTATAGCTGCTATAACGTAAGTTGAAACAAGAACCAACTTGTCTTGTGGATGTTCTATAACTATAAACGTAGATATGAACAGATATACAGAAACAGTACGGTGAGTTGTTCTATAATTAAAATTGTAATTGTTGGCCCACTGCTGTGGTATAAGAGGAATAAAACACTCAGAGATGTATTATTATAGGAGAACAAGCAGCTTCGCTCTTCATGCCAGGCCGTATCACACCACACCGTCTTTGATTATTTTCCTATAACAGCACACCCCATCATGTTTTATGCCTTACTTATCAAGTGCATGCGGTGCACTGAATGTGCTCGTTAGAGTAACGTTATTAAATTCCCTATGAAGGAGCTGATGCGTCTTAGAGACACACTCAGAGCTGTGCAGAATTTTAAAGAAGGAGAAAGTGATTGAGAAGCCACTGATGGTGATCTGGTGCATATGTAAAGGGTTCTGACCTTCCATTTCTGAAGGAATTAAAACATTAAATTAATGCATTTGTGTTTCATAAACCTAAGAGCATATCAATGAAATTTGGAGAAATAAAAATGTTTGGCTTTAGTTTTTAGTTTTTTTGTCAATTAGTTCCAGTTCAAGTTGAGCTTTATTGTCATTCTGCTGCATGTGTGGACATATAGTGGAACAAAATGTCGTGTCTCGCAGGACCACGGTGCTACATACAAGTTAAACATAAATATGAACATAGAAGTATAAGAAAAACAATTCAGTTGACTATACATACTTTACAAAAACTATACAAAGACTTTACATAGGTACTTTACATAGAGACTGTAAATGAAATTGTGCAAAAGAGGTATTTTGCACAATATCTAGAAGATATTAAATGATAAGATGCTTTCATTCAGAAATATTTTTTATTTACGCATCTCCAAGTTAGACTGAATCCCAAATGTCTGCTTATTCACTATGCATGATTACTAGGGTCTAGGGTGTGACATAACGGTGTTCTAGTAATACACTATATGCTCAGTTGAACACCATTTGAGATTCAACATGACTGATGTTAAATGTTAGCTGGTGGTATTTATATTTTTAAAATATGTGGGGAAAAAAAAACACATTTTATGCATTTATTGTCTTTTCCTGCATCAAGTGTCACAAGCACAAGGCATCTAAAAAATCTGAGTGTGGATTTTCACCTTACCTATATATTAGTATGCAAGTTTTTTTTTTAATTGAGTAGTATTAGAACTGAAATTAAAATTTTGACAGCAATGGTGCAGAGATACAGTATTGCATTTGAAAGAAAGGGGGAATGAAAGTAGGAATGCCGACCTTGTGTGAGTGACGTATCCGATGCCCGGCGTCCCTCTCGGAAGCTGACAGGTGAGCGGTTGTGAGTCTCTCTCCTCTGTGAGCTCAGCACATGCATGGCCGGGTTGGGCGGAGTCACGCGGCTGATAAAAGGTGGAGTCACGCGGCTGATGGACGCGTTGGCTAGAACGGCTTCGTTAATGGAGGACGCATCCTCCAGCAGGCTCAGATCACTGTGCATGGAGCCGGTGTCGTACTCAGAGTCCATGCTGCCTAGCGAGAACAACTTCCCTACAAAACATTCACAATATACAGTATAAGCAGAGCTTCAACACCAGCTGGATTTACAGAGAGCAAATTCAAACATCAAACTCTTCTGGTGATGTATAGCCCACCTCCTATTACTCAGCTTTTATTACTCATGCTGACATATTGTCTAGTTTTTGTATTAATGTCTCCCTAAACATGTCCACCCCCCACCCCACTATTTTCTCCCCAATTTGGTCTTGCAGATTCTTAACGACTAGCTAACTCTCCGCTAACACACAAAAACTACCAACCATGGAAGGGTGAAGCAAACGCATTCTTCTTTCGAGACACGTGAAGCCAACCTCCACATCTTTTCCAACTGCTGCTCATGCTATGTCACAAGGTGGCGTAACACACTCAGAGGAAAGGGCTATCTGCCCTCTTCTGCATAAATAAACTCAGAGATGCCTATGATTCGTTAACAGATTAGTGCTGCTCTGACTGACAGGGGAGAAACAGTAATGCCATCCCTCCCACTCAGACAGCATGGGCAACTCTGCTCATTTTACCAGAACCAACATCACTGACAAGAAAGTCCTAGTGGGCAGAGAGGAAAAAACACAGAAACCCCCAGTGTATGTCAGATTATGGGATGACTCCATGGTAACAACATAAATAGTAAAGCATGTACTGGATGAACTAACATTTAACTGCGATATGTTGACATGTTTGGATTTATAAACAACCAGCTGAGTATATAAGCTTACTTTATATAGTATGTTGATTTTAATCGAGAATTTAGGGATAACATTAGTTAGCTAATTTGTTTTTTTTGTGCCAAGCAACAGTAAGAAATCAGTGAGGCAAAAGTCCAGTGTGACTGCTACTTAATAATTAGAAGCATCTTTACGTTTTTTTTTTTTTTTACCAGCAAATGAGAAGAGTCATGCCTTCTTCACATATTAAAGTTCTAGATAAAATCAGCCCCAAATCAGCGAACGTAAACACTACCAGAAGCACATGCAACCAGCGTCCTTTCCCCTTCAGTAAACAGGCTTTGCTGTATGAATTTTGTCACCCGTGTGACTGTAGCAAGGAGTCGAGTGCCATGGCTAAACCATAGACGTAGTCACCTCTGCTTTCCTCTCATAATGAGTATGAATATGCATGAGATGCAAAGTAGAAACACCTGCTGTCCCTAATCGCAATGAGCCACCCAAGAGGAGGTACCCATTTAATACGGTTATGCCGTGACATTTTGAACATCAGCTGACCTGCGCTGCTCAGCACTCCCGGCTGGTTGGTGACCTCGGACAGTGTGTGTCTGCGCTGGCCAAAGCGGGTTGTCTGGTAGGCATTGAAGGCGTGTGCAGCTTCCTCTTCAGCATCCGGGTCCTCCGTCTCGATGCCTTCGTCTATAGACGTCTCCATCATGTTACTGGGGGACGACGTGCTGGACTTCCGCACCGCCACCGGAGGCAGAGGGTCCAGCATGCAGCCGTCCACCTGAAGACAATGAGAAAGAAACCTGTTAAAGTGTTTGCTGCTTTGTGTATACCTGCTTATTTTCTGTTCAGCTATACACAGTTCTGGAGTGGACACAAACTTGCTTTGGCTTGAAACCAATATGACCATGTGAGAGCATCATGGGTACAGTGTGCATTTCTAGAACATGTATCTAATTAGACGTTATCATCGATTTCTTTGTCGATTCTTTGATGTTCTCCTTTCATCCTTGTTAAATTACTTCTTTTTCACTGGACATACCACTACTGCCTTGCTAGTGTTTAATACTTGTTCCAACTTCGGTTTTAACAAAACGAAACGTTATGTGACATATCATGTATCGTGAAACATCTTTGAGTATCTTGATATGATATTTTGCCACATTGGCCATCCTATATTATAGCATTGCATCATATCCAAGCCTTTGTTAAGAACTGTATGTATTTCCTTTAGCCATGACCTTTGAAAACAGACCGTTTTGAAAGAACTGTGATGCTTCACCCACATGGCTGTAAAAATGCCTTGTGTAAGAAATACTCATTATCACCATTAGTCCTTGTCCATCATACACTGTTCACACACACACACACACACACACACACACACACACCACTGCCCAATCACACATCAAGACTTATGTGGAATTATGAGCTTAAAGCTGACAGCAGAAGATTTGGGAAGACATGAGCTAATGCATGGTTGTGGGGTTGAGTAAGGAAACAAATGTCTGGAACCCCTTCTTCTTCTTCTCCTCTCTCTTCCTCTCTCTCTCTCTCTCTCTCTCTCGTTGCTTATGCAAGTGTGTGAGTTTGGGGATGGGGGTGGGGTGGAAGTCTGGAATGCAGGGACAGGAAGTGTGTTTTGGCTGAAAGGCTGGTCAGAACTCTATTCAGGCCAGAATCAACTGAGACATGCAATCTTTCGCACACACGCACACATGCTTGTGCTCACACACACACACACACACACACAGACACACACATCCGTAACTGGCATGGATCATCTGGATGTGTTGCCAGGGAAACCGAAGCCCTGAAGCTGCTTGAGAGAGAGAGCAGCTTTTGTATGATTCCTGATCACAGTTTCCTGCAGCGTACTGGGCCAGAAATGCTGTTACTCAACACACTGAATGAGAAAAAGAGTACGGGGTGAGTCACTGACCCCCCCCTCTCTCACAGATGCATCATGAGGCGCACACACGCTCGCGGCATTTCTGATCGAAGTTATTCCCATCATGGGACAAATTATGTAATTCTCATGAGAGGAGACTCACTGCTCTGTCTGATGATATTATAAGTGTTACTTTTCATATTTATTACAAATAATCAGTAATAATGAAGGTTTTTAAAAGCCCTCACTAACATGCCAGCATTTCTGGAATATGTAAAGAATACACTCTGCTATAGGAAAATGATCAATGAGTCAGTAGTGTGATTCAGCCTGACATGAAGCAGAGTTATCCCTTACGTTTTTCCTATGACAGCACATCCCGAAATGTTACTCGAAACATGGCATACTTTTTATCCATTTACGGTTACAGTTAATGTTGTGGAATGTCCAGGAAACAAGTTAATTCCTGTTGCCACTTGCATTATACCAGCTATAAACTGTCGCTCCCTCACCAGCCTTTCTTTAATACAAAAAATGCAGCTTGTCATGTTACTGATAAACCACAAAGCCCTCCATCTTGAAGACTTTCCCATGTCAGGAACAGCTTTATATCTGACTGTAACAAAGAGCTGACACTGGAGACTCCTTCCATTAAAAAAAGGCTAAATAAATGTCTCCTCACAGAAAACATCACCATATCAACAATTACATGTTTTTTTTTTTTTAAAGTTTATGTGAAGCATCAGACATGCAAGTCCATGTGTAGGCTGCTACTATAGAAAGGATAGAACTGAGAAAGTCTAGGGTTTTTGTTGTACCTGTATTCATTTTCATTTAGGACGCTTTATCTGTTCAATCCCGGATAATGTATCCCTAGTATCTACATCATGTTGTACTTTGAGCTCTAAAACACACATCTAACATATGAAAGCTTTCTAAAACAACAACAGTAATAGACAACACCAGCCACCTTCTGTGTATCTGTCTGTTTGTCTCCATAGCTAGGCCAGAAGGACGTGAGTGAAGGCAGACAGTCTGTTTGTGTGGTAAGTCACATGGACACGCTGAGTATTTGTGTGTGTGTGTGTGTGTGTGTGTGTGTGTGTGTGTGTTGGGAGACAGGGGAGGATGCCTGGGCTGGGACGAATGGTCAGCTGTCACGTCCGACGCACGCTGCAGCCAGCAATGTGTCTCTTATGCAAGTCTGGCAGCTGTGTGTGGACTGAAGGCTGGTTTGGGAATTGCACTGTCTCTATATCTCTCACCCTGCTTCTAGCTTCGAGTGGAGAGAAGGAGGAAGATTCAGAAAAGAGAGACAGAGAGAGACAGAGAGAGATATGAAAGCCGTGGGCATCAAACAGCCTTCAAAAGATCCTCCGAAGACAAAGAACCTCCTGGAGCGCATTTTTTGGCAAAACTGGCAGTTGCTAAGTGGCCTGACCAACGCTGAATGTGGAAATAAGTGTCTGGGCGATGCACACACAAGGATGGAGTCTCAGTTCCTGCCTGCAACAAGCTGCAATCATTCAACTGAACTGGGAGCACTGAGCAACGCCATGTTGTCTTTTGCAACATATGATAAAAGTGCCCTTAGGACAAAAAAAGCCCAGACATGAGTGTTGAAAGTTTCTGTCCCGCAGTGCGATGAAGAGATAAAACAGCCCGCACTCACTTTGGGAGTTCCCACCTCCTCCTCCATGAGGCTGTGATCGGGCGCACAGGAGGATTGTGGGTAGGCGTAGGAGTCGGCGCCGGCCTGAGGCACAGCCAGCGAACGCAGCAGACGCACATTTTGGGGCATTAGGCTCACCTGGGGAGCGCCGCTGCTCGACTGCAACACCGAGAGACATAATCAGTCCATATGAGCTTATGACATAAAATACAAATACAAAAAATACAATTTAATATACGACATAAAATAAAAAAGCTGATATTATAAATCATGAGGATGGGTTCACCTTCACCATGGTCTGATCAGCGATGGTGCTGGGTCTGCGCTGGCGAGCATCCAGACGCGGCTCCACGGGGAAACTGGATCTGTGCGCTCTCAGTCTCTCCACCAGCAGGTAGTAAATTGCAGCAAAGTGGTTATAGCTTTTGTTTTGGAGAGACTGCAAAACATAGCAAGAAACCTCACATATATTTTTATTTGTAAATTCTTGCAATGCTCTGCTTAATCAGGCACGGAGTTAAGCACAGTTCAGAGATTTCCCTGCTGTAACACACCTACTGAGGTGTTTCTGAGTAGGAAAATGACCAAACTGTGCTGAAATCCGTCCCTGCAGAACAGGACTTTGGCCCCTGGCACGAGTTGAAGCATTCATCCTATTGTTGGGAGATCATGTGGTTGAATCTGACAATGCCACTGGGCATGAGTCCAAGACAGCATAACTGACCCTGCTCTGTGGATGGGAAATATGCCCTTCCTCTTTCCCCAGTCAAACACTAGCCAATCACAGGCATTCATCAGGTCATGTTTATGGAAATGGACAGTTACCTCTTCCCTCCAAGCTCATTTAGCTGCACTGTGATGGTGCATGATTCGGCCTTCACCTTCTCAGGCTTGTCTTAAACTAGCTAGCGGGTGAGAACTAGCAATGAAACACTGGCCCTCAGTAACTGTGCAATTCAGTTCATAGTAAGAAATTTTAGTTTAGCAGGATTTAGTAACCCCCTTTAGCAGGATTGTCAAAACCTAGCATAAAAAAAAACATCCTGAACTTTGTAAACTTTCACTTTGCGTTGCTCCAGGCTATCTGAATATTTGGAACATACAAACTATTGATATTGGTCAGACTCCATCTATGTAAGGATTAAAACACAAAGGGGCATGCAGTTATAGGAAAATAATCAACGATGTATAATCAGTGGTATAATGCAGCCCAACAGGAAGCGGAGTTACTTTTCTTACAACAACACACTTTGAAGTCCCTGTTATACCACAGCAAACTGCCAATGATTACAATTTTTAATTTACTGACAAATGACGCATCATGTTTTTTTTAACCGTTTAAAGTTACATTTAATGTTGAGGATTGTCTGAGAAATGAGTTAGCTATCCCTTACATTATAGCAGCTATAAATAGTCATTCCCTCACTAACTTCTCTTTATTGTTATTGAAATTAATAAGACAAAATAAAAAGCAGCGAGACACTGAGTACCACAAAGTCCTCTGTCCTGAAGACCTTTCCTGTGGTGGATAATTTCCTGACCGTTCCAAACGCACTGACATCCTTCCATAAATGTTAAATAAATGTCTCCTTACAGAAAACTTTACCGTATAAATGATTATATGTTTTGCTCTGTAAAATAACACCACATTTGTTATTCGTTTATTATTCGTCTGACATCTGAGTTACTATAGAAACAGTAACATATTAAAGTGAGCGAATATGTACCTGCAATTTGTCTGGCAGCCTGAGCTATTGTTAAAGAAAATTAATCAACACGTTCTGAGAACTTACATTCAATTCATTCAACAGGATTCAACAGGACTGTGGTCAGAAGTATAATTTTCCATAACAGCACCTCTGTTATAGAAGTAATTCCGGTTGTTATAAATCATTGCCACATTATTTTTGACTTGTTTTCATTATTATTTTTCTTTTACACATTTTCCGTGTCTCTTCACATTGTGCTAAATGTTATATATTTTCCAGATTATGCTACTGTTGTTCCTCTTTGGCATTGTTTGCTTTTTTTGTACGTAATATAAACCAGAACAATTATTTCTGTAAAGCTGCTTTGTGACAATGTCCATTGTTAAAAGCGCTATACAAATAAATTTGAATTGAATAATGTACTATATAAATAAATAAATAAATAATATTTATTATGAACTTAATTAGATGTCATTTCTTGGGCATTGCTCTAGTCTGACCAATTTCCTTGCAGTGTTTGACTAAATATCAAATGCAGGGTACAGAGGTCATACTTATGACCAAAATTTGAACATGAATGAGAGCCTGAAAAAGAGAACATGACACACACTTGCATGGATATGGTTGGTTCGTATCAGAAAAGCCACTCTGGACTCTAGATCACGTCCCTCACCTCTACAGTCTTGTGCTGGTCGATGCCGAGGCTGTGCATGAGCCTCAGGACCTGCTCGCTGTACTCTCCCAGTCCGGCGTCGTCCTCTGCCGTGCTGGACTGCTGGTAGAGGAGGGGTCTCTGTACGGGAACCTCCAGCACCATCCACTTGTGCTCCTTAATCTGAGCCACCGAGAGCCGCTTGGACGGGTCCAACACCAGCATCCTCCTGATCAGATGCTCGCAGTCTGAAAAGGAGGTGGAAGAAGACGTGACATTAAAAATCTTTGATTTTATATTATATTATGTGCAGTTTTACAGTAGTGGGTGAACATTAAACATACAACAGCAAGCCCCAGTATGATTAGTTAAGAGAAAGAGCTTAAAGGAATACTCCACTCTGAGCCTAATTTCAGTCGACCACATCTGTAGTGTAAGTGTGATTTCAACACATTTCCCTTTACTGAGAAAAGAACCGAGAACATGTCAGCTTCAAAATAATTATTGACTCAGTTCACGTTCCTGCGAAACATATTTTTTGTATAACAATTTTGTGAATTCTACATGAAAGCTATTATTAATTAAACTTTAGGTAATGAATAAAACACTGCGAGGCATGCTGTTATAGGAAAATACTCAGTGATGGAGTTACTGTTACCACCAAAAAGTGTATTACTTTCCAATATCAGCACATTCTGAACCGTTTTATTTCTCAGCTATTTGCCAACAATCTGTTATTTATTAAAGAATGACACGTCATATGTTTTATCTGCTTAAAGTTGCAATTACAAGATATCACTTACATAATAGCAGCTATAAACAGTAGTCTATCTTTTTTCCTCCCTCGAAGTTAATAAGAAAAAAATGCAGCTTGGAAAATGCAGGAACATGCAATGCCTTCTGTCCTGTAGACTTTCCCATGTCAAAAAACTTTAGCTTTATCTCTAACACCGGAAACTTCTTCCATAAATGACAATCACACATCTCACGGTTTTTAAAGCTGTTTATGTAGAGCATCTGCCATTCAAGTCCCTGTTACTATAGAAACAATAACGTATTAGAAGATGGACATTAAAATAAACATGCAATTTGAATCAGAGCTAGAATTGCTGTTAGTTGTGCTGTATTAGAAAATTCAACAGCATTGTGGTATAAATCTGTACAATTTGTGGTCATATGTTATGAACACAGATGCTTGGGTCATTCGCCGAAGCCACAGAACTAAAAAAAAAACAATTAAAAAAAACCATAAGTAACTTTTTTTTTTTTTTTTTTTTTTTTTTTTACATAACAGCTTTGGTAAGACTTTCATGTCTCATCCTAATTCCTTTACTATTAGACTTTATTGTTGTAGTTTTCGATTTGCGTTATATAACCACACATTTTAAACGTTTATTGACGGTATAAACAGATTATCTTTTCATCTCTCAGTACAGGGAAATTATTGTCTGTTGAAATGTGAAATTATTGTCTGTGATAATCACACATACACTACACATAAAGGAGATAGCAATATGGTTGAAAAAAAAAAAAGAAAAAAAAAAAAAAAAGAAGAGTTTTTATCATGTCTGGCATCAATAACAGTTTTATGTCCCTACTGCTGGGGCTTATAAAAACTAAAATCAATCCACACTGCTGACTTTATTAGCGCAATAAAAAGAGACACCAGTGACAGCTCTGATTTCCGCATCCTTTCTTTTTCTTTGAAAATTCTCACAGTGTAATTCAGAACGACATACAGAGACACAAAAAAAAGAGCATATAACAAGAAGAAGATAGGGGAAAGGCCTAGAACACTAAGTGTCCTGTAGGACAGTGATAAAAAGGCCACAGTTATAAGTATGAAGCAGGCAGTGTGGCTGTGATGTAGACACTGAGGAAGCACACAGGAGCAGTGACAGCACGTACTGTCTCTGGAATATGCAGTCTATGTGAAGCGCAGCTGAGAAAAAGCTCACAAACTCTGCTCTGTAGAGGAGCCAGACAAAGCGGGATGGATATGTTCCACATTATCTCATCCCAGAATTTACAGAGACCTTTGTGTGTCATCGGCTGCGTGTGACTCGTGAACCTGATGTTATGAGCTGGCACAGTGAAGGGGTTAATGTTCTCCGCTCTTTCAAGCACATCTCCATTCGCTCGTCCACTCCCCTTTATGAGTCACTAAGCTTCAACACATGGTACTTTATTCCACCCCCTTCATTTTAACACTGAATGACCCCGTGCTTAAAAATCCACATTTACATTTATGGCATTTGGCAGACGCCCTTATCCAGAACGACTTACGTGTATCTCATTTATACAGCGAAGCAGTTGACGGTTAAGGGCCTTGAACTCACAACCTTCCGATCAGAAGTCCAACATCTTAACCACTGAGCTACCACATCTACCACAGCTGAGACCCTTTCTCTTTACATAGGGACACTTATACCTTCCATCCCGACAGGTCTACAGATGCCACAGCAGCTCTGAAATGCCCGCCCAACTTCACTGTGATTGGCTGGTAGCGAATAAATGTGAACTGGAAAGTGGTGAGAGGTCCGACAGCATGTCTCACACCCTGTCCTCTAACACACTTATCAGAAAGTACCTGTTGTAATAAATCTATCAGTTTAACTTCATTCCCCACAGTGAAGTGGAAGTGCGATTCCTTTTAAACCAATCGGCTTCTAAGTGCCGAGAATATTTTACTTTGAATAATTTTTTTTGTCTGAACAAAAGCCTTTTGAAGTTGTTTGATTGGATGGATGATTTAAACTAGTTTATACCACAGCACTCTTGAAATCCTTGAACATTACTGATTGATTGAAGGTGTTGATTAATGTTCTATAACAGCAGCTCTGACAGTAGTGAGAGCGAATCACCGATCTATATAAATGCACTCCTTCTAATACGATTCTATAGTATTCGATTCTATAGTAACAACAAGCACAAGGATGTGTAGTGTACAAACGTGTGTAATTGTTGATATTGTGATGTTTTCTGGGAGGAGATGTTTGGAAGGAGTCTCCAGTGTCAGCGCATTGTAACATTCAGAGGTAAAGCTGTAGATTTATGTTTTCGACAGAGGGCTTTGTGGTTTCTCGGCAGGCTAGTGAGGGAACAGCTCTTTTTATATGTTATAATGTAAGTGATAACGGGAACTAACATTTTTTGAAGACGTTTCATCACATTAAATGTAACTATAAAAGTCATGACGTGTAGGTCAATTGCTGTGGTATAAGAGGAATAAAACACTTCAGGACATGCTGTGATCGGAAAATAATCAACTTTGGGAGGGTAACATTAAATCTGCTTCACTTCAGACCACATCACACCATCTCATCGAGAAGTAACAAGAAGTAACACATAACAGACTGTTATACGCAAATAATATACCCTGAAATGTATTATTTTTGTCTAACTGCACGGTCTGAAGTGTGTTATTCCGCTTACACCACAGCAATGTGCAACATTTAATTTATAAATGAATGAGACATCACGCTTTGTAACAGTTTATAGTTAGATTTAGTGTTGTTGAACATCCACAGGACAAGTTAGTTCCTGTTCTCACTTACATTATACAACAACTATAAAAAGTTTTTCCCTCACCAGAGTCTCTCTCTCTCTCTCTCTCTCTCTCTCTCTCAAAAAGCTTGTTATTTTACCAAGCAAAAAGCATAAACTCCTCTGTCCTGAAGACTTTTTTGTGCTTTTTTGTTCTTTTACAAAGAACAATAACTGTTACAAAGTGCTTACACTTGAGACTCCTTCCACAAATGTTACATAAACACCACCTAAGGAAAAAAAAACACTTCATCACATCAACAATTATACCTTTTTCTTTGTTAAACAAATTGTTTTAAAAATCTGTTTATTATTCTTCTTAGATTACGTGGTGTGTCCGCCATACAAGTCTCTATAAATGAGCTGTTGCTATAGAAACAATAACATATTAGAACAAGCACATTAATATTACCTTCATGTTACAATCATGTAATCATTCATGTTACAGCTCCGTGCTGTTAAACAAAAATAACCTCCTAACCAATCAGATTTGAGAATTCACCCAAGCTGTGGTATAATTTCCTTTAACCATACACCCTATAGTGCGTTATTCCTTAGTTAGTTGAGCGTGAGATGAGTTTGAGCTGCTTTTCTCTTTTGAGTCAGCGCAGTGGAGCTGTTTATATGGAATCAGTGTTTAGAGACTTAACAGCTAAGTACATTTTAAAATGAAGGTGCCCATTTAGGTTTAAATCATAATAGGAGACAAGCTGGAAAAGAGTCACACGAGCGTTCTGCTTTAATCAAGCGCTGAGAAAAGTTCAAAAGCCTCAAATGATGCTTTCCATTAGGCAGAGCGACTCTGTATAATCTTTCTCATTTGAAGACAGAATAAAAACATCGACATCTCCATCTCAGTCGAAAGCGCTGGCATTTTCTTTGATCGTACAATGAAATTTCTTTCGCGTATCACACCCGCCTCCTTGTTTGATGGACAGTTCTGAAAGACTGTGAAAGCTCACGGCTTTCCAGAGTTCGTCCTGCTGAAGTATAACGAGCCCTTTAGGAGAGCAGCCTGGGATAGAGATTAAAGGAATACACCAGTGTTGTTTTCAAGCTAATTTCCCGAAGCTGTAGCATGTGTGTGATTATCAAAGACAACACTTTTCTTTGTACACATTATAAGAAAAAAAAAAAAAAAAGCCTGTTTACTCAAAACTCAAAAGTCCAGTGCAGCTGTTGGAGCCAATAAGCATTTAAAGGGAAACTGAATTCTTCATTCAAAGGTTTTTCTAAATCTTTAAACTTTCAATTTCTATTCATCTAAAGGTCTCATCCTGAGAGATTTATTTTTAGACTGTGATGGTTATAGCTTAGAATTTGCATTATATAATTATATATTTTAAGTACTACTGAATATAAAATCATTAGCGAATATTTATATTATATTCAGAATAGGAGATGAAAATTTTTGAACTGATGTTTCATTATTTTCCCACTATTATTATTATTATATTAATATGTTAATATATTAATAATTAATTACTTATGATAATGAACATCTGTAAAACTTAATACACTAAATGTCTTCTTGTTATGAATACATATTTTTGGCCTGAGGGTCTGCAAACTTTTGCACTCAACTCCAAATGTGTTTCAAGTAAACACGTTTTCCGTTCTCAACACCGGGAAACGTCGAAATTCTGGTCCTACAGATGTTACAGAGGCGACGGATAAACATTAAGTTGAAAAGTAATTCTGTAAATATAATTTTACAGCTGGAATTTTTTTGAACTTATACAAACTTATGAGCGGCATATAAACGGAAAAACTGGAAACGATCCTCCGGGTGTGTTGAGTGAATGTGTAGTGAAGTCTGCAGTAGAGGAACAGTGTGCGTATGTGCATGTGTGTGTGTGAGTGTGTGTGTGTGAGAGAGAGATGGAATGTGCTTGCTCTGTGGGGATGCAGTCCTGTGCGATGAGGACATGCAGGGAGGAAATGTAAAGTAAAAGCACACAATGTTCTTCCCTTCGCATTCGGAGAACGGCTCAAATTGCTTTACTGAGAGGAGTTGTGGGGGCTGGAGCTCCGCCCATATATGCAAGAACCCATCCAGGAAGCAGCTGGTGTGTGGACTCGTGCTAGGTAGATTGTGTAAAACACTTGAATGGGGAAAACACTCATGGAATTGGGTAACTTGATATATTCAATTTCGAGTGCTTTGTTTCTCTGCTTTTCCATAACACATGCCTCAAGCCTCCTTTCCCGTCACGGAGATTCCACAGATGCACATTCAGGATCCAAGTTTTCCATTTCCTTTTTCATTTAACTTGTCTTCAAGTGAGGCTGTAAAAAAGAAACTCAAACGTGCTCACCTTCAGTCATGAAGTATGGGATTCGGAAGCGGCCTTCTAACACGCGCTGCCGTAGCACAGGTAGAGAGGGACCGTCAAAAGGCAGGGCTCCACACACCAGCACGTAAAGGACCACCCCCAAGCTCTGCAAGACACACACACACACACACACACACGTACACGTACACACACATACACGTGCATGCACGCACGCACACACACAGTAAAATCATTAACAGTGCATAACCAGATAACTCAGCACATACACACCACGCATTAGGTGTCAAGGTACAGGTGCTCTCACATGACCCTTCTCTCTATCTCTCATCCACTGTAGAGGCTGTTTGGTTTACACACTGACGTCAGACGAGTTCAAGAGGTCGCACAAACAGCTTGTCAGATGACTAATTAACCGCTCAGGTGTCCTCTAAATAAATGCCATACTTTGTAATACTTTTCAGGGCCACTTCAAACATACCAAATATGGAAATACTCCTCAAAATAAGACACACATCAGGAAGAGTATCTCTTTCTGTTTATTCTCAGCAGACAGGCATACCATCAGAGTGTGTTTTATAGGAGAGTATGAAATCTGGACACAGGTTTAAACCGGTATAAATATTTGCTGTTGTTGAGTCACTTTCAGGCAAATTACCTAGCTTGCCAGGGTACCAAATGCAGTGAACAGGGGCAAGTGGGGGCGGAGCTTTATATAGTACGGACCACTGATTGCTCAAATCCAATAATAACAACTGTCACTTGAGTCAGAAAGCCTTCATTTTGAAAATGAAACGCATCTGATAAAAAGCATTATCTATCCAATAACAAAAAAGCAATGTTCAGTAGTAGTTTTGTGACTGTCGTAACATCAAAAGTTAAATTACTTAATAAATATGTTACTATACATCACCAAATGGCTTCTTTTTCGCTATCTAGGCTTAATACATAGGCTTAATACTTAATGCACATAGCTCACTTCATGACAGATATTAAAGAGTGCATACTTTCATTTTTGTGGTGCAATATCATCTTTTCATAGTTTTCATAGTCCCAAAGGTAAAGTAGGTAAGTATTGGCACCCGTGTGATCAGTTATGTGTTTTCACCACCATTACAGAAGGATAGCACACTCACTGTGGCTCATAAGCAACAGCACCACATTTGTTTTAACATTTTAAGCCACGTGCCTGTGTCTTTTTTTTTTTTTTTTTCCAAAGGAAATCAATTTGCGTAATGGCATTCTACTTGCTTACATCTTTTTCAGACATTTTTACTTTTTTGGAATCTGTAAAGGAATTTACTGATGTAATATCTCTAATGTGATCTCATCGTTGGGGCATTCACTTTTGAATCTTTTTTTTTTTTTTTTTTAAAGCCATAAAAGGCTTACCCAGATGTCTAACTGTGGTCCTTCGTATTGCTGTCCTTCAAACACTTCAGGGGCGGCGTATGGTGGACTGCCACACCACGTGGCCAAAGGCTTTCCTGGCTGGAAGAAGTTTGCGAAGCCAAAATCTGTAGTAAAGAGAGAGAGAGAGAGAGAGAGAGAGAGAGAGAGAGAGAGAGAAAGGCAAGATGTGAGTATAGGGATGGATGATATGCATGACAGATTGCTCTGTTTTGGATGAGGGGGTGGACTGGTGGAAAGGAGATGAGTGAGAAGAGCGAGATCATTCTCTCCAGCAGCGGCACACAAATCAGAGGAGGATTAGAAGCCTGACTCACAGGAAGCACACACTGACTGACAGCAGCCTGAATTACAGCACCGTTTGTGTGTATGTGCGTGTGTGAATCAGGTCATGAGGAGGTGGGAGAGATAATTACAGCGAGACATATGCTCATTAACCCTCATTCCCCTGTGCGAGACGGTGTCTTTGGCTTTCAGGACCAAGTGCAGGACAAATGCTTCACATTTGACCTTCAGGAGAAGGTCCTGCTCTCGTACGAGGGTTTTTCAATCAGAGCTGCAGAGCATAATGAATAATCTGTCATGTCATTACAGTTCCCTTGTCTCCACAATCAGAACTAGGGACCAACATAATTAAGTGTAAATCTCCATTTTTGTCATTAAAGTTGTCATTAACATCCTGGGCTAGGTTATGACCCGTAATAAGAACACAAATTGAGGGCATTAAGTAGTCTTATGCGAACATCTAACAACAAATCCAGTTTTATTTCACAAGCTTTGACCTTTCATACAGCACTGACTTGAAGTAAAAACTGAAAACATGCTATAACGCCACGTAACAGAAGCCGTCCTGATTACATAAAGCCACTCATTCCGTCTGCTTTATCCCGTGATAACTGGCATGCATGTGCCACAGCACATTCAGCTGGTATATCAGCATCTCACATCTCGATAACAGTACACTCTAGACTGCAAAACAAGCCTGAATGTTCTATCAGCTGAATGTGCAGTGAGACTGGAAGCTGGTACAGTAATATCATAGAACAGCAGCCAGTTTTTTTTATACGGTCAGACATGCTGGGCAAAGTGCTTACAGATTAGATAGAGAGTCTGTTCATGGCAGAACAATGGGGCAAGGTCGCCAAATATGGCATGCAAACAGAGCAAAGACTAATCAAATTCCCCACCCCTCCGCAAAGTAAAATTCCCATAGTGTCACCGCAGGACACTGGATCAACCATAAACTGTAATACAATAACAACACAGAGATCCATGACCACAGTTGTATACAATTATAATGAGTTACACAAAGTTAATTAAACACATGCTGCCTTGATAAGTAAAATCTGAAACAGTATTGTTTCAGAAGGTCAAGCAGAGCAGATAATGTTGTACAACAAACTGGTGCCAAGCCCAATTCATAGACTTCACAAATCATGAACTCTACAAGAGAATGCCTCATCGTACCGTACCAGAAAACCTGAACGCTTCATAGTACTTCATAACACTGGAGAACCTTAATCTGAATAGTGCATTGTGTTTGAAATCGAAGACATTTGTTTTGGAGTGACATATGCGTCTCATAAATAAAAGAATATTCCAAAAAAAAAAAAAAAAAAAAAACAGCCTTGGTTTATCCAGGTGTTTGTGCAGCACAATCAGAATCTGAAATAAAAAGAGTTATGTCCTGTGTGGTTAGTGAAGGCAGGACGCATGTACGTAGACACAGTGTGCTGTTTATTAGGAGCAATCCAAAAATCACTGTCATAGTCCGGAGTGGGAGACTGAATTAAACCAGACACTAAACACTAGCAAGGGTCACAGCCAGGAAGACAAGCCTTAACACAAACGCACGTGGCGCAATTCCCAGCATGATGAGCACTGATTTCACGTCGTTTTGTTTTGAGAAGGGGAATTCGTGACAAGTTAATACCTCAGCGTGTAATCAACCTAATCTTCCTAATGTGCATCGGTGTACTTTGTGTGATTACCACAAAGAGAATTTTTGACAAATTTCCCTATACTAAAAAAAAAACTGGATGTCCTATTTACTCGAAACTCCTGTCATAATGGAAGTTGTTCACATCAGTCAACAAGACATTTAACATACACAAATTCAAATCTACAACCCAACAATAATGGTCTTAGGATAAGACAGATATGAGTAGATGTCAAATTCCCAACAATGGAGCAATATAGTATATTTCCTGAAGCTTTTGTGGTGTTCAAATACAATCAGACAGAAACTGAGGCTCTTCTGTGTTTACGTGTGTACTTTGGTAATGTATAACCAAAAATTCCTCATGATGAAAAAACTAGCCCCATTTTTCAAAGGACGAATTAAGAATATAATTTAAAAATGCTTTTGCCTCAAGAACTCGTGAAAGTGTTACAAATTTATTTGTGTATATTGGCTGCCCCAACAACTGCCATTGAGTTTTTGAGTAAATGGCATTTCCTTTATTTTCTTAGTACAGGAGGTGTCTCAGTTCTTCTCCATGGTAATCGCAGATATGGTGCATGGAAAGTAGTCTGAAAAAGTCTATACCATGTCTATAAAATCTCACCCACCAAGCCACTGACATAGTCAGTGCTGTGTACTGATTTCCTAATCTGTGGCCTTTCGTTTCTCGTGCAGCAGACTTTTCGCGTCAAAACAGATTCATGCTGATTTAATTTGTTCTGGGATAAACATTGAACACGGACGTTCTGTCTGTTTATTTACCCTATCAGATCTTTATGAAGGCATTTTTGACGTACAATCTGTTAAACTGCAAACAGAACTAGTTCTTCAGCTTCACTCTGCTCCATGCAGGACGCATGATTTATAAAGGTAGATTCAATCAGAGGAGGTCAAAAGATGAATGGCGTGTCAGTGCTGCAATTTTGTCTCAATTCCTGTGAGTAATGGAAAAAGAGACTGAGGCCAGGAGACAAAATGATGGAGAGATTAATACGAAAGGGAGGTGAGAGGTACGAAGGGGAGGTGGAAAAAAAAAAACATCTGAGATGTGTGAGGCAGGAATGGTGAAGACTCCTGAGAAGAGCTGACCCACTTTACAAGCCGAATGCCGAGCGGTAGAGATTGACGTCAATGCTGCCCCGGGTGACACTGCAGAGGTGAGTCCCTCAGTGCTCCATACTGCAATCACTCATTCTTATCCAGCCCTCTGACTGCAGCTCTTATTAAAGCAGAAGCACATAACAGCTAGCTTGGTTGGTGTGTTAACAAAAGCTTGTACAGAGGTCAGTAAGCTCTTTCATAATGGAACCCTCCTGTGGACCCAAATGTGCACTGGGTTCACTATGACTCTCATAGCATGAGCACAACAACCTTGCGCAAGTCTCTGGGGATTCAGTCATGACATGCTTTTCAGCTGTTTCACAACTGTCCGATGTCCATGACGTGTCTTCCACTCCTACATGTTTGCTTAAGAAGATGACCAAACCTGTAATTGATCCTTGGAGAACAGATGAGGCAACCTGGAGCACATCTGTTCCACGCTTTGATGGGACAGTGTAAATGCACATGGCTGACCACTTTGAGTGTCCAGTGCTAAGTTTGAACTCTCCCTGAGCTCTACATATAGACATGCAGCTCTTTCAAGCTGCAGATAAAAAGCTACCTTAATGCTATGACCTTTCTCTGAGAGCCTGCAAATCTAGGTGGCTTCTGAAGGTTTGCTAAAGCATCAAACAGAGGGCCAAATAAGACAGGACCTTTGGGGATGCCTGGTGGAATGAGCACTAAACTATTAGTCTTAGCCTCAGATACTCTTCTCACGCACCTATTATGTTTTTGTACACTTAGCTGGCCACGACCTTCAGAATCTTAAAGGTTGCAATCTGATGTACATGTACAAGTCTCTCTCTCTCTCTCTCTCTCTCTCTCTCTAAAACACTTGGCTGGATAGTTCATATAGCTGTCATCCTGAGAATAGAGCCGTAGCTGGACTGGTGGCCTTAAATGCCTTGTAGCCGAGAGTAAATACTGTTTGTGCATGGCAGTGTGTATCTGTCTGGTCAGCACAGGATGTGCCCGTTACTGCCTGCTGACTTCATTACCTCCAGAATATCAGATCCGTTTCTTAGAGCTCCACATCCTAATCAAAGCACACCTACTCATCAGGCTGAACCTGAGTCAGATCAAATCAAGCCCCCCTTTCCTCATCTTGCAGGGACGTATCTCACTAGTATCATTTCGCTTGAATCTGGCTCTTGTTAAAGTCACTACCAGGAACCAGACGCGTCTGGCCCGTGTGTGTTTAAGTGCCCCTATCATGTCATTATCCCCTTCCACACATATCATTTTGCATCATCTGTATTAATAACAGCAGCATGTGTTTACTGTAAGCAGTGTTCCTGGAGGAACCAAGGTACTGAGCCAGAAAGGACTGGAGATCCGCTGAAGTCACTGGATACACAGCCGCGGATGAAGTCAGCGGCACAATTATAATCAGAGGAGGGCTTGGTTTAAAGCGCCCACGCACATACATCATAGGCGAAGGAGGAAGACATGACCATGACCAAGGAATACTGTATGCAAGGGTGTGGAACTAATATCAGAGAATGACTCTTCCACACTGTCATGAAGTTACACTGAGCTTTACAGATCAACAATAAAATGAAGTTTCATGATGAAGTTTAGTCATAGAAATTTATTTATTAGGATTTACTTTGTTAAGTTCTTCAATCTGACTGGTCATAAGGTCTTGGTGATTAGTCTAATAGTAATGCCGGCTGTAATTCAAATCATAGGTTTATATTAATGGGCTTGTTCTAATATATCATTGTTTCCATAGTAACAGCTAATTCACAGGGTCTTGTATGGTGGATGCGCCACATAATATGTATATGGTTAATAATAAATGAATTTAAAAACATGCTATTTAAAAAAATAAGTGTTTAAGAGGAATAAAACACTCTGTGATGGGCTTTTATTGGAAAATAATCAACTTTGGAGTGGTCACAGTATATGCCATCATTATATGATTATATTCCTATAATAGCAAACCCCATCATGTTGTATTAATTATTCATTCTAATAAGTAGAATTATTGCACTCCACTTATAGTCAGTGTGCATCATTAATTCCATTTTACAATTAAGAACTACTCCTGGTTTATTCTAAAGTTTGGACTTAAATAATAGAATAAATCCTTGCATGTCTACTGCTTACTTCTTGTCCTCGGTTGCCTGCTTCTGAAACACAGATGGTCCTGTTTTACCTGCAATCTTGATGTTCATGTGTCCGTCCAGCAGCAGGTTCTCAGCTTTCAGGTCCCGGTGTACAACGTTGCGGTTGTGGCAATATTCCACTGCAGATAGAATCTGCCAGAACTTGCGACGGGCTTCAGGCTCACTCAGCCGTCCATGCTTGGCCAGATAGTCTGTAAGATAAAAGTGAGGATTAAATCAGTCATCTCTAAAGCACATAATATACAGTCCCCTCTAAAAGTATTGGAAAGGCAAGGCCAATTCTTTTGTTTTTGGTCTACACTGAAGACATTTGTGTTTGAGATCAAAAGATGAATATGAGATGATAAATCAGATTTTCAGCTTTCATTTCCTGATATTTAGATCTAGATGTGTTAAAAAACACGGAACATGACATCTTGCTGCCTAAATTTTACTCTTAATAGATGTGATGAATGTCTACTCTTTGTCTGAGCCCTGGGTTTTACCTGTGAAGACTACTTTTTTGTTAAAAAGGATAAACCAACATGAAGACCAGAGAGCTGTCTATGGGAGGAAAGCAATCCATTTAAGCTGAGAGAAGAGGGAAAAGCGATCAGAGCCACTGCACAAGAATTGGGCATAACCAAGATGACAAATTTAATGACAATTTCAATTTTAACTACAATCAGAAAAAGAAAGAAACCTCTGGTGTACTAACAACCACACAGGTTGGCCAAGGAAAACAACAGCAGTTGATGACAAAAACATTGTGAGAGCTGCAAAGAAAATCCCAAAACCAACAGTGACATCACCAACAACCTCCATAGGGCAGGGTTGATGGTATCACAATCCATTGTTCGAGGAAGACTTCAAGAGCAGAAATATAGAGGCCATACCACAAGATGCAAACGACTCATCAGCAGTAAGAATCAGACTGGAATTGGCCAGATAGGAATTTGCAAAGAAATACAGAGATGAGCCACAAAAGTTTTGGAACCAAGATTAATCTCTATCAAAGTGTGGAGAAAGAAAGGATCTGCTCATGATATACAACATACAAGCTCATCGCTCAAGCACGGTGGAGGTAGTGTCATGGCTTGGGCTTGCATGGCTGCTTCTGGAACGGGCTCACTAATCTTTATTGGTGATGTAACTCATGGATGTAGCAGCAGAATGAATTCAGAAGTCTACAGAAACATTCTGTCTGCCAATTTACAGAGAAATGCTTCTAATCTAATTGGGAGGAACTTCATCATGCAGCAAGACAATAACCCAAAACACACTGTCAACACAACAAAGGACTTCAGCAGGAGAAAAAAGTGGAAGGTTTTAGACTGGACAAGTCAATCACCAGACCTTAACCCAGTTGAGCATGCATTTCACCTCCCGAAGAGGAGACTGAAGGGAGAAACCCCCCCAAAACAAATAATAACTGAAAGAAGCTGTGGTACAAGTCTGGAAAAGCAACACAAAAGAAGAATGCAACAGTTTGGTCATGTCAGTGCGTTGCTAGTTTGATGTAGTTATTGCAAGCAAGGGATATGCAAGCAAATATTAAGTGTTATTTACTTTAATTTACTTTAAGCCTGTCTATTATTACACTTTTTTCTCAAATATAAATTGGGTGGTCTTCCACCAAAGGTGCCATGTTCTAAGTTGTTTAACACTTCTGGTTGTAAATATCAGCAAATAAAAGCTTAAATTCTGATTGATCATCTCATATTCATCTTCTCATATTCACCTATCATCTCAAACCCATATGTCTTCAGTGTAGAGCAAAAACAAAAGAATTGGCCTTGCTGTTCCAATACTTTTGGATAGTATATCTTATCAATAATAAAAATCGAAATAATAAGTGTTATCTTGAGCTCAAACATACAGTATGTAAACATGCTTTTTATTTACAACATTTTTTTTTACAAAAAATTTTCAAAACATTTTTAAGTAGTACATTTTTTCAAAATGATTAGCACACTTCTGATTAATTAACCTCCTGGCAGAGTTTTAGCAAATTTCACTAATCCATCAACCATCTCAAGAACTTCCAAACCAAAACAGCCCCAAAGCATCGATGCATTACACGATACATAAGACACATATCTTACGATGGGTATCATGTTATTTTTCTTGTTTGAACATGCTGATGGTGTGCATGATCAAAAAAAAGTCTGACTCTGGTCTCATCTGAGCAGAACACAAATGATCAAACTGCAATTCAAATAACACTTGGGGAAGACGCTCTAAGGAGGGGCTTCTGTCTTGGAACAATTCCAAGCTGCTTGGTGTTAAACAGCTTATACGAAAATGGTGTTTAACAATTGAATTTGAAACTCAAGATTCAGCTAAAGTGTGCAATTCAAAAACTGTGCTCTTATTTCCCTTTGGGCTCTTAAGTCCCTGTGTGGGGGGAACAGTGCACTAATGGGTCCAACTTTCTAACTGTTTCATGCATATGAAACTTTTTTTTATGTCCCTAATTGTGTTTAATGATATTTTTTAACCACTTATGTATTGTTTTTTTAATATCCATTACCTGATTTGTGCTCTTTTATGTTGAAAGTTGTTTAGTTCATCACATGGTAATGGATGACAAAAACATTTTACATGTCTACGACTTCATATCCAACTCCAGGGAAACACGACATGGTTAACAAAAGCAATAACAGAGCTATTATAGTAATAGAAAAAATTCTATTATTTAAAAAAAAATAGTTCTAACGAGAAAGAGAAATTGTTTCTCCCATCATGCTGACTGGAAAACTTGCAATGCTTATCATTTTTGCTCATTTTTGATAAATTCTGGATTCTGTTTTTATAAACACTGTATATGAAGTTATCGTCGTTATTTAATAAGGTACAGCATATCATTGTTGCAGTAGTACATCTCACCAATAATGCATGCTACGCTTATATAAAGCACTGATACGCTTAAATGAAAAATTTCGACAAACCAGACAGATAAGCTTAAACTATAAACCGAGTTCTGTGAATTTTTTTGTCATTAATTTGCTTGTTTGGTACCACAGAAAAAAAAAGAACTTTTTACTTGATTTTAATGACACATATTCAGGAAACCGTGAGGTTCTACAAAATTACAAGACTATCATCGGTTGCATAAAATGCTACCCCAGCACTGCAAAAGACGTGAGCAAGTTAGCCTTGTCATGAGCCACTGTTTTACATGTGCTTTACTCGTGTGAAAATGGGGCATGAGCTTGATGCAAATCAGCCACAGCAGATGCAGATCAGGCAGCAAGCTCAGCTTGAAGGTAGTGTGGTAATGACACAAAAAAATGTGGCTCTTGAGCTGGATTCGGACTCTACATCAAGCATTCCAATAACAACACCAAAAAAAAAAAAGTACAGAGAAAACCGACAGTGGAAAATATTTGAAAATGCATAAAAATATTTTAAAGATAATTTAAGAAATTAAAATATGCACAGGAACTGTATGTATGTTTTCAATAAAAATTGAGATGAATCTGTTAGCAAAAAATTGCTACATATGATGGTCATGATGTGAGTATGCACCTGTCCCTCTGCAGTGTGTGTGTGTGTGTGTGTGTGTGTGTTTTTCCAGCTCACTGTGGTGTGTTTACCGGCTTTACACAACAGCTGACTCTGATTGCTTATAGTGTTGGAGTTTCTGTTTGGCCTCAAGTCACCTGACAGGGTTTTTTCCTTTTCTTTGGCAGGCTGTTGCTTACACTAGTTTTAGTAATTTATAGCTCACTCACCAGTAAATACTACTGTATTACACAACGGAACAATGCTAACCAGTTCTAAATTCAAAACCTTAGACAGAGAAAAGCAGTTACAGCTTGACGACAGAGCATTTTGACTGTAAAGATGAAATTATGCATATTGAATGTCATGTATGCAAACAATGTCCACAGCTCACCTGACTACGTTCTCCTGTTATTATTATGAAAACATATGATCAGGAGGATATCATAGACTTTTCCCTTCTTCTCCATTTTAAAAATTCTCCATTTTAAAAATCACGATAAATGATTTAATTCATTTAGTCCAGCACCAATAGTCTAAAAAGAGACAGGAAAACATGCATTTACACCATTTCATGTTTAAGGAAAGTAAAAAAATAAATAAATAATAATAACAGTACACTTCTTATATGATCCTTTTACAAACTGGCACAGAAGAGCACCAGAGAGCACTGGTTCAAAAAAACAGTGTATAATTATTATTTTTAAAATGCTTTTTATGTTAACAGTTTTGTAAATTTTTGTCATTTTTGTCCATTTTTCGGTGCCATTTTAATAAATATAGTTAACAGATGTTATACAGATGTTAACTATATATGTGTCTAATGTTATCAAAGTCTAACATACATTAAAAGATTTTGCTTTATATTAATGACACTCGTTCATGAGAGCATGTGAGAAAGCGAGCTTTCAGGCAGGGTCAATTAATATTGAAAAGTTCAAAACACCCGCACAGATCATTACACTGGCTCACTGGCTCATCGCCCATAATTATTGGAGAAAACTACTGCTCTTTTGGCATATTTTTGAGTGATTTTTAAACTCAAAATGTCTAAAGGCTGGCATGTCTGGAGCAAACGCTGGATATCGTGGCAGCGGTATATCGTATAGCGATGATAACATCATTATACTGCATAAGCCTAGTAGCCACAGTAGTATTGTACCCATTTCAGTAATTAGACACTGTGGCACTTGTTCAGTACCATGATCCTTTTCAGCCCTATTAGCCAGACTGGATGCTGTTTCCAGTCCAAATATTATCCAATGAATAAAGTCCAATTACTATTCACCTCATGTTACAGTAAACAAGGCCTGCGATGAACAAATTACAACCACCACCCCTAGTCAATTTTTCAGCTCAAGCTAAGATCTCAAGATCTGGCAACATTGAACAAGTTGAAAATGTCAGTGATGGTTAGGTATAAGAGCAGTGTCATTTTAACCACAATGTTTAAGGTCAGCTAAGCCAGCTCCCCCCTAACACGCGACAATCACTAACCGGGGAGGGTAAAGGTGAACACGTGCTTCCTCCGAGACACGTGAAGCAAACCTTTGCAACGTTTCAAACTGCTGCTCATACAGCATCACAGGGCAGCATAACACACTCGGAGCAAAGTGCTATCTACCCTCTTCTACATACATGAGCTCACAGATGTCCACGATTGACTAGTGACCCTGTGATTGACAGTGGAGAGACAATATGCCATCCCTCCCACCCAGAGAGCACGGTCTAAATTTCACTTTTGGATGGCCACGGATAGATACGGCATTGTTGGGATCCAAACTCACGATTCCCTGACGACTCTGTTTCGCGACGCTCAGGAGTCACCTTGTTGTATTTTATCTTAAATTCAAACTATACATTTTTTTTGTCAAAATGTGCAGCTTTTATATTCTTTTCCTAAAAAAAACAAAAAAATTGTTTCTGGCAGGAAGTTGCTGTTGGCTGAACTTTCAGTGCATCCCTAATTTAAAGCCCAATCCCCATTAATACCCATCATATCTTAACAATAATTTAAAATGCACATAATATTGCACAATAGAATATTTCACCAATGTGCTCATTATGTAAAGAACAAAACATGATGGGACGTGCATGCCCTGAAGTAACGTCCACGAGACAAGTTAGTTCCTCTTATCACTTACGTTATATGAGCTATAAACAGTCATGCCTTCAATGACCTCTCTTTGTTTTTCTCTCTCTTGAAGTTAACATAAAAACTTGTGTAACAGTAAAACGTACTGTTACATAGCTGACACTGGCGACTGCAGTGTCCATAAATGTTCCATAAATGTTAAATAAAATCTCCTTTCTTTTGTTAAGTAATATGCTTATAAAATCCTTTTATTATCAGGTCATATGGAGTGTCCACCGTACAAGCCGCTGTGAATCGGCTGTCACTATGGAAGTGATAACGTATAAGAAAGAGCGCATTAAGATGGCTATTCTAAGATAGCGATTTTTGTTGCAGCCAGGACTACTGAGCCATGAAGTTAGAGAAAAATAATCAACACCTTCTCACCAATCGATAAAGCAATGCCTCTAGCTGTGCCAGGGAAAAGAGTGATGCATGTCGAATTGGCACGGGTGACAGAGAGTCACAATAGGGAGGCTCTGTAGTGTGGGAGTTGGGTAAACATCCCCTGAATGGCAAAACCATGCTGTGCTCACGTTCAGGAGTGCTGGGTGAGGCCAAAACCCGCAGCACTCACACATTCCAGCTCTGAGTCAGCCTGGCAGCACCGGGCACCGCTCTCCATGAAAGCTGTTTCACAAACAATGGTTATGGTGGGCACAGAGAGCGTGGCGCAGGCCTGCATCGCAGCCTTTGCTCATAATATTTACCCTGCGAGCTGTAAATCCCACCTCAGCCTGCTTCCAAACACATGGGTGCTATGGGTTGGTGTGGAAGCAGTCTGGAAGTGGGTAAGATTGTAGACGAAGTGTGTTTACAGTGCATGTGGCTCCACAGTGCGCACACCACACCACCTGCTCAAAACGTGTCACAGCCTTTTCTAGCACAAGACAACAGGGCAAACATGACAAAGCAGAAAACGCTTTGTCCCCAACCACTTCACACAGAGTCTAAGAAGTGCTTACTGTGGTTACCTAAAGGAGTCATTTATCCTAGCAAAACAGGTCTAGCCTACAGCTGTTTGCACATTAAATACACAAAAAACCCCAAAGTTGTATTTAATAAGCCAATCTCAAACTCAATCATGTGACATTACTAGCTTTTCTTTTTTACTTCATTGGCTTAGAGTATTGCTTCAACCTAAAATAAAATATTAATTTCTTCATTCATCTTCAGTAACTGTTTTATCCTGGGTTAGGGTTGAGCCTATCCCGGGAACACTGAGCACAAGGCAAGGATACACCCTTCACACCTTGGGGTTGCGACCTACAGTTTAGGAACTGGCATATTTTTGCAATGCGGATGGAAACCGGACGACTCGGACGAACCCACATGGACGCAGGAAGAACACGTGAAACTCCACAAAGACTCGAGTTCAGGATCAACGCCAGGACGAATGAGCTGTGAAGGCAGCGCTACCTGTTGTGCCACCAATTGTTAATTACACAATTTAATAGTTTCAACAAGCTAAGGGTGAGAAAGAGCAATTTTTTTAAATACCTCCCATTTTTAGGTTGAATATCTCTGGTGAGGGACCAGAAATGAGCCTGAAATAAATAAGTCCTCTATAGTGTCATTCTGCTGTAAAAGAAAAAAATTTGAGTTTGAGATTCTACTGGTTCCAGAGCTAGGGCTAGTAGAAGTCTGGAGAAAATCCTACTTTATTCATGCATTTTGAGAAATGAACAGATGTAATATAAGCGTTACAAATAATACAAATGAACAGTACTGTAGTTCAAAATCTGCAGAGTTTAGCTCCAACCTTCAAACTCACCTGCTTGTAATGTTCTAGTAATCCTGAAGACCTTGGTTCGCTTGTTCAGGTGTGTTTGATTAGGGTTGGTGCTAAACTCTGCAGGACATCTGATCTCCAGGACCAGATTTGAAGAACCCTGATCTATCATGTTGGTACAGGTGTACAGCTGGTATGCATGAGTAGATTTTATCCAAATATGGAATTACAGTGTTCAGTTGAGTGTTTTACCAATGAACAGTGTCATAAACAGAGCTCCGGTGTTTTCTCTCCTGTGATAAAAGCAGTAAGTGACTACAGCTCAGAAGTTTTATACTAGAGCTACAGCTTTTATCACAGGAGGAACATCATAGCTCTGTTTACGACAAAAAAAAAAAAAGAATCTGTTTACACAGAAGATTCTTATTGTTATTGACAACAGATCAGAATTTACTTTTACCATCCCTATTGGTTCTCAAAGTGGGTCTGGGATTCTTTTTTTGTTACAGTGGTAGAAATCACAATCGACATTATCAAAGCTCCTACAAATATTATTGCATTATTATAGTTATTAGCTTACTTGACTAGTTAATTGATGACCTAGTACCTATGTGTTCTCTTAGTGGAAAGTTCAAAAATGAAAAGCTTTATGGATCCAATAAGAAGCCAGGATATCGTTCACATATGAATAATAAGCCTATTGTTTGTATATTTCATAAATTTTATAAAATTAAACGGGTCCCTGGATGCAACAAGGAAATCATTACCAGTACTAGCAAATATGAAGCCCAATGGGTAAGGAGGGAAATTTCTGTGAAATTCCAACTAACTTGTCACTGATTAGAAAGAGGGTGCGACATTCTGTCAAGTGTCTCTTCTGACAGATCACGCTAATCAAAAACACACCAGTCCCAGGAATGTTTCATTCTCCTCTGAACTGGCGAGCAGAGCCGTTTCTAAAATACTACACTCACCCTCAGCGCTCTCTCTCTCTCTCTCTCTCTCTCTTTCCCTCTCTCTCTCTCTCTGCACTCCTCGGAAAGCACTAATCACTAACGATTTAGCAAATGCTCTGCCCTTTGACCAATGTTACAGAATATCAGTTTCACATTAGTTTCTAGGGTGTATGGGCTTGTGTAGAGCTGCACTCTTCTTAATCTTAAGTGTATTTACTCTCAGGGACTGAGTGAACTCCATGGGTAAACGCACGGGTTCTCTTTGTCAAAGTTACCACGTCCACGTCATTCAGCCGACCTAAAAAGTTATACACTGCACTGCAGCACTGTTTCACCGTCACCAATGGTGAGGAACGACAGAGACGTCAAGCAGCAGAAGATGTTCCTAATGCCATCAAAGAGAATTTTATTTTGCTTTTTAAATAAATGCCACGTACGTCTATGAAAACTACATATCAGTGTATATTAGGAGTTTCACACAAAGCCACTATCTGTAACTGTGCTACAAATGTAATCAGATTTAATACCTGATGTGGCATGACCTAAACTGGAAGGTTTTTTTTTGTTGTTGTTCTTTTTCAGTGGGATTTCCCTGGTAGATAATCTTTACCACCTACTACGTGCTGGTGGAAAGGAAACCGTTTCTGAATCATCGCTAGTAATGATACGGATTATTATGAGAAAATAATAGAACACTAAAGCAATTAGATAATAAATCTCCAACATTTATTGATCATTTAAATCCAGTATCAAGGAAGCTGGAAAATAACTTGGAAAATAACGACCTGCTTTACCAGCTCAGCCTGTGTTTTGGTAGCTGGAAGCTGGTCAGGATTTTACAGCAGGGTTATGTATGTTAGTGAAAAAATAACAGAGGAGAAGTGAAAAACAATGGCAGCGTGACATGCAGGCTGGAGATCTACACAACCCTAATGCACATCTGCCGCAGCGGGTGTGGACTGACACACTTGTTAAAAGTGGAGAGGAGACAACAGCACTCTTGATGTCGAAAGACTTTATTATCTAAGAGTATGTTATCTTGTGCTGGGATTTATTGTGAACGCTGTGCTTCTGCCACAGGGCTACAGTAATATACCCAATATACGGTGAATATGTATTCTGAACATCCATATTTTTGATGCTACAGGTCATTATTGATGGTGGGGTGTCACCATGTACGCTAGTTCTAGCTGCCTAGTATTGTATTATCCTAACGAAGCCTACACTACATATGAAACCTTTTTTTCCCCCAGGAGATAAAACAAATATCAGCATCTTTCTCCCACTACGAAGCGACCAGGTCCACAGGCGGAAGCCAGGTCTGCATAGCATTAGCATAGCAAGCAGCACATCTTAATTAATTCCCCAGTATAGCTGTCTTTTCAAACTGAGTGTGGAAAGATGTGGGGAGAAATTTCCACCTTTGTTCAATCGCTGACATTTTCATCTCATTTTTATTCAATGACTAAAATGTCATTTCGTTTCGTCATTTCTTTTGAACAGAAAGGTGGGTAATTACTGATAAAAATGGTTTATAAAAATCCGCCGTCTTAGTTTTCATCGCCAAAAATGAACGCTGCTGGAGCGCAGTCTTATTTCCCAACACCTAGCACCAACATCCAGCTGCAGTGTGAACGTCTGGTTTAATTAGAAACCAGAACGAGGTGGATGGTGGGATGGAGGGCGGAGGAGATTAGCTGCAGGCTGACGTGAATGTCGTGATTGATCTGATTCAGATGACATGCACTTCCTTATGCTGAGCTCCAGGATTCTGTATTTCTAAAATATGCATGGCCTACATTCCAGTCTGATTCCAGCTTCAAACCGGTACCCCCGTATTTGAGCGCTCTCTCTCTCTCTCTCTCTCTCTCTCTTTGCTTTGGCACAGCTCATTATTCGAGCTTGACCCAATTTCCAGGTTCCTCTGCTGCAGCAGCTCAGCTGGTTTTGTAGCAGTTCAGTCTGACGAAGCTTTCCTGGCACACTTCTTCACAGCCGGGTTCTACACGATCCTGCACACCTGACCACACCTTTAGCAAGAACTGCTCTTTGTTCATATTAAATCAGGGAGTCAGGTACCTCTGCTTCAGCTTGAACACTTTTACAGTAGACTTAAAAAAATAAAATAAAAAATCTTGCTTTTCTTCCACATCAAATATTCAAACAGATATCCAATAGGATTTTCATTGGGCTCCTGAAGATGCCTCACTTTGAATTTGAATTTGCTGGTATTTGATGGTATTTACTAACCCACACAAGCTTTGGAAGATTCTCCTGGATTCTTTTTTTTTCCATTATTATTGCTTTATATCTGATACCCGCCAAATATCATGAAATTCTGATGGAAAGTCTACTAGGCTTTTAAAAACATATTTTGCAAAATAGCTCAAAATCCAATATGGTGCAAGTTTATGGCCCTTGAAACTTTTTGTTCATTGCAAAACAAGGAATCTGGGGAAAAAAAAATACATTTTGGCTGTTCAGGAAGTATGGACCAAAACATAAAACATCAGGCTAATGTGGGTCTCCTCATTGCTGAGTGCTGGGAAAGTTTCGGTACCTTTCTGCCACTTTGTACTCTCCATGTCGTTATACGGCAGTGAAACATTTACAAGAAAGATATTATTCTCCTCACTGTTGAGTGCTGGGAAATTTTTGGTACCTTTCTGCCACTTTGTGCTCTCCATGTCGTTATACGGCAACAAAATCAATTACAAAAAAGATATTATATAAAAAAAACCACTCTGAAAAGAGAAGCCACACTTTTAAAATCAACTCTACTGCAAAGAAACCTATTAACATTATAAATTATAAAAGACCTCAGTCATTCACTCATTTATTTCGTTCAATCATCTTCATGGATCACTTTATCTCAGTCAGAGTTGTGGTGGATCTGAAGGCTACCCCAGGAACACTGGGTGTGAAGCAGGAATAAGCCGTGGATGGGATGCCAGTCATCCTCAGTGCACAAACATGTTCGTCTAGAGGCCAATCCACCTACCGGCATGTTTTAGGGAGATGGAAGGAAACCGGGGGACCAGGACGAGACATGAAACTCCAAACAGACAGGTTAGGATTGAACCTAAACTGGACCATGAAGCTGATGGTAACGCTTCACGCTGCACCGCCCACTTAGTAAATAAATGAAACAATTAATAAAATAAAGAAAAGGCAAATAAAACAAAAGCTCTTAACACATTTCCATTCAAAATCTCAATTAAGCAGGTACAGTTAGTGAATGGTCATATGGATAGACCCAAAAAATATACTGAAAAACATAAATACTCTCCCAACACCATCTTTTGGTTATAAAGACATAAATCTAATATCTATAATAACATTTTAATGGTTCTCAAATGTCCATTAATCATAGCATGGGCTTCCTTTAAAAAAAATAATAATAATAATTAACTCCTCTGACTCCTTTAATCTTCTGAGCCTCACAATGATTCCCACGCAAATCTTTGTTGAATCAGATTTCCAGCTCTTTAAACATTCAGCGGAAATGTACTTTATATTTTATATAAATATAATTTTTTTTCCCCCAGTATAAACACTTGCTGCTTTTAACACAACTTCCATGCATTGCCAAAAATAAAAATAAATAAAAAACAACACTAGGCTTGATGTATTTCCATTAGTTAGTAAAATGAATTTCAGTCTTTGAATACTATTTCATAAGATTTACATGTCTGAAGGCAGAAAATCCACATTCAAATGTTCAGGATCCCATGTGCTACTTTCAGTCACTGACTGAGAAATGTTTCCATAAACTTTTCATCCATGTAACCCTTAGCACTGGGTGTAATAAAATGCCTGTGAATCACTGAGGTGCTTTATTTTCATGATGTTGTCCATTCATATTCATTTTCTAACTAAATCTCACAAAATGAAAGTATGTGTCGTATAATTGTGAGGGAAAAAAAAAAAAAAAAAAAAAAAAGCATTCTTTTTCCATGACTCTTATAGATATGTAGATATATATCTATATATAATAGATATAATAATATATAATAATATCTATATATCTACATATAATAGCCATATAGATATGTTATACCCTAGGTAGTGAGCATAAACAGTTATATATATATATAGACAGCCTTTTGGGTCTCACAGTGAATTACATTCGTGTCAAATGTGTTCATAAGTGAAAGTGGGTGTAGATCTTGTAAAATCTAAATAATGCTAATTAAATCTCATGACTTTGTTTCATGACTTTTATTGTTCGCCCACAGTTGTGTTCCTGATAAAGTGTCTATTACAATCTATGGCAGGCTTAGGTACAGTGTTTGTGCGAACGACTTGCACAATCTCTCCTGTATTCCCCTTTTGACCTAGTTCGACCATATAGGTGACTTCATCACACTGAGTGTCTATTGGATGCCTGTTCCAGTCTTAATCCCCACAAACAAGAGGACTACAATCAGTCTGTTCAACCCCTGACACTGTTCTTTATCCTGCTCTATCAAAACAAGGGCTGCTGCCACGTTTCAGTCCAAATGTCACGAACATTTCTTTATCTCAGTATTATAAGGTTCTAGCTGGGTTTTAGAAACTTGGAATACTATGATCATGACTTGTTTATCATTACATTGAGATAAACATCAGTGGAGGGCTTAGTGTTCTGATAGCAATATTTTTCGGTTTTGTAATTTAAACATTAAATTTAAATATGAAAACATGGTGGAATTCCACATTTTTAAATATCAATGCTTCTATACCTGGGATTTCAACTTTTCTAGGCAGCTGCCCGCTCTCTATTTGTTTCATTTTTAGCTTGCTTGAACTTGCATGTTTGATTTTAACTCCTTATCTCATGACCTTCCCCCTTTTTTAACAAGTCCTTACACCCCCTGGAGGTGTGCCCTACAGGCTGAATCCCCTGGGTTTTATAGGTCATTTTATGTCAACATTAATGCTGTGTTCAACACGAAGTTGGAACTTGTAATTCCCCACCTCCAACCAGTAAAAGCCAAAGAAAACGCCCCTCAGCTTGAAATTTCAACTCGTCAACGTAGGGTAGTCTTCTCAACTATGAGTTCCTTCCCCTTTTATGGAGTAACACCAAATCAACATGACTGCACACAGCGTCAGAAATAAACAAAGTAGCACTTCTTACCTTTAAACGAGTTATGCGGTATATACAAGTATTTGCTTTAGATCAATCAACGTACAGATAAATTTGTTTGTTAAATTGAAAACACTGACTAAACAGATCGCTGTTTGAGAAGAAAAATATATATCACTCCAGCTAGCTGGCTTGGTTTTTCAAAATATGGAGGCATCAAACACGCTGAGGTGGAAAATGGCATCATTCCAACCTGCAAATTACTACTTACAAGGCAAGTCGAACGCAGCATAAGTTACCATTTCAGCTCCAGTAGTCAATCCTCTGATGTTATTTTTATGTGCAAGGTTGATAGGTTACCACAATTTCTTTCCATCTGTTAAAGGTTTTGTGCAAGTGCGAATGTTTTTTGCGAATTTTTTTCTGAGCAGTGCGTCAGGCTATGTTGATCAGTGGATCAACTACCAGCATTTAATTTTTTAAAAAAACAAGTATTACTAACTTTCTAAAATTATAAAAATCAAGACAAACTCAGTTTTACCCAATATTAGGAAACACGACTAACATATCACCTTGGTTTGTCATGTTGGCTGTTTCTATTCATGTGGTTGTTTATTTCAGTCAGTATTGTTATTTCATGTAGTTTCAGTAACATGTTATGGTAGATATATGAATATAGATGACGAAAAACACACTTTTTTCTAAATTCAATGTATTGATTTGTCAGAAATACATAAAAACAGAATAACAACCTATGGCAAAATTAGTCTTAATCAAGCATGGAAAGTAGAAATTTCATTTTCTTTGACAGATATCAGGTTTATCCTACTGCCCCGACTCACAACAATGATTTCCGTTCTATATGAAGGCTCCTGTAAATGTCTGTACCTTCAGTTGACAGTAATACCAATATATAAAATCAATACAAGCCTGATATAATATCTGGCTGATATACTCATAATAGTGACAATGATTACGATAAATGATTATTAGTGCTTCAGTCTCAACCCTGAGGCCATACACGAAAGCTGACTTTCATTTCCTCCAGTGACTGTCAACAAGCGAAATTTTTGGTTGTTGTGAATACGACCCATATCAGAAGAATCCAACAAAAACAACAAGGAATTCCGCTATGCCACATTGCTTCACTCTGAGTCAAACCCTGGAGAATCGGAATCAAGCTCTGCAGGAATCAATGTTTTTTTATGACTTCTTGGTAAAAAGCCACAAAGGATCATGCACCATGAACAAGAAAACAACATTATGTAAGTGAGATCTATGCCGATGGCAAGTTTTAACTGGAAGCTCTGCACCATGCTCCCTCTGAGCCTTCATCACTGCTCAAATTGACTCACCATCCCTCAAGACACTAGCAAGACATGCATCAAGACTCTTCTCTGGTACTGGTACTCAGGTGGTGGAATAAACCGTGGAGCAGTCGATGCACGATATAGAAAATACAATGCAAAATGAAAGGATGTGCTGGATCAAGTGCTATTTTATAACTGACCGATTAATGAAGGTGGTAAATTAAACCAAATTTGCAGTGAGTGATGTGAACTAAGGACTAGAAACTAGGACTATTCATGCAGCGGCATATCGTACACTATAAGGCCCAAAGTTTGTGGACACCTGACTATCACGTCCATATGTGGGTCTATGAATTACAATTTCCCTTCAGTGGAACCAAGAGGTCAAGACCAAACCTGTTCCAGCATGACAATGCCCCTGTGCACAAAGCGAGAGCCATGAAGACATGGTTTGTCGATGTTGGTGTGGAAGAACTTGAGTGGCCTGCACAGAGCCCTGACATCAACCCCACTGATCACCTTTGGGATGAATTAAAACGCTGACTGAGTCCCAGGCCTCCTCACCCAACATCAGTGCCTGACCTCATTAATGCTCTTGTGGCTGAATAAACACAAATCCCCACAGCCACGCTCCAAAATCTAACGGACAGCCTTCCCAGCAGCAAAGGCGGGACCAACCCCATATGGTTTTGGAATGAGATATTCAGCAAGCACATCTGGTTGTAATGGTCAGGTGTCCACATACTTTTGGCCATATAGTGTATATCATCATATTAGTCTTTTTTATTTTTTAAATGTTACAATGGATGACATATTACAACAAAGAAAAGAAATGCTATTTCCATCTTCAGTCAGCATTTTCTATCCCTGATTTTTTTTCAGGCTTTAAGGCTAGTGCTTGTGTTTAAAGGCTGTAGTCTAGTTGAAAAACACCACCTCGGATGCTTCAACTCAAGAAAATCTGGCAAGCTCAGAAGTGCGAAATAAATGCATATTTGCATATTCTGAATTGCTCACCCAGAAAATCAAACTCAAGCAGGTGTGTTACTCATCCTTAAATTCCCCGGGGTAAATACTGAAGCAAGTAGTGATATGAGCACTAATTTGAAAAAATCCTTAACCGCACTGTTCTGCTGCTGTACTAACTCACTGGACTAGCTCCTTTCTTACAGGAATTTAGTTTGATACTATTCGTAAACCCTGACCTATTTGTACCAGGATGAGGATATGTTTATTACGGAGACTGCAAAGCACTTCCGTAAATCGTTTTGCATAATGACGTCAGCCAAGTGCTGTAAATGCAAACTCAAAGTGCTTTCGATCCTGCTTGTGAACTCTGAAAGGCAGAGTCCGAGTCTTTTTGAGAGGTTGCGTAACGTAATTGTATTCAGATTGTAATGAAAGTCATGACTAATGAGAGCACATGGAGCAGACAGAAAGCTGATTGCTTATTTGGCCATGACGGCTGCATACATTCTCCGTGTTTAGTCTCGCCTTTGCGTTTGCTCCATTCTGACCTCGAACATTATCACCTACGATAAACATGTTTCCATGTGTTGAGTACGACATTGTGAAAGATGAAATGTACTGGAGCCATATTTGGGCTGAGACTAGTGAGATTAATGAAATTTATATTGTGGTGATTCTAGTAAACAATTGAACTATTTAACTAAGGTTTTCACCCTTTACTTTTAGCACAATGCTCTGTTTAGACAGAAACTGAACATTTTGCAACAATAAGGTTTGCAGGTAGTTTCATTTTTCTCTGCACTACTTTCACTTTCTCCTTTACAACAAAGGGAGTTTTTATGCAGCAATAGAAAAAAAAAACACTTCTGACTGCTACTTAGCTAGCAGGAAAAAAGTACTTCTGGATTAGGAAAGCTTTAATACTGCTACATTGTATTATTTATAACATGATCAAGCGAAATCTAAGAGCCACTTACCAAAAATTTCCCCATTTTTGGCATATTCTGTCACCAAGTAGAGCATATTCTTGGTCTCCATGACCTGTGCAAGAACAAAGAACATTTTCAATATTCAGCCTCTACTATATGTTTACACTACACACGCAGTACTTTCCTTCTGCCTTGCACTAGCTGATCCGGTTGAATGAAAAAAAGGCAAACAAAGCACACGGCATGTGTGCCGTTTCATGAGGTTCATGAAAATGGACAAACGGTTTAGGGCCTTGTGTTGTCGCTGCAGCAGGATTCATGCCTCTCTGTTGGCGATACAATGGTGTAGGCATGAATCAGACTGGTTGCTTGGTACTCTGCTCCACCGTAAGCTTGATTCATAGTGCCATGACCAAGACAGCGATATGTGGGAGGACTCCAAAATTAGCCGAAGAAAACAAAAAGATGAATACAGCTAACAAAGTGGGAGGCAGAGACGAGCTATTATTAATCAGATGCACACAGCCAATCATAGACACACTGGGGAGCTACTGATACGGATTCTGATACTCGTTCATTCTTTCTTACTGGCAGGGTTATTTGTACGACTTCCTACTTGATTTTCAGGTGACATTTTCAATACAATATGCTGTTGGATACTATTGTATTTAAAATGTCACTTGAAAATCAAGTAGGAAGTTGTACAAATGTTGGCTAGGTCAGTTGGTAGAGCATGGGGCTCATGATCTCAGGATCATGGGTTTGAGCCTCATGCTAGGCACCAACCCCAGCCAGTGGGGGTGCTCAGGCTAGCGGACTCTCAGGGCCAGTCCCAAGTCCGGGTAAATGGGAAGAGTCGCTTCAGGAAGGGCATCCGGAATAAAACCTTTGCCAAATCAATATGCAGACAATGGAAGATAATCTGCTGTGGCGACCCCTAACAGGAGCAGCTGAAAGAACGATATGATGTTGGCTACTATACCACAGCACTGTTGAATGTTCTGATTGGTCAGGGGGTGTTGATTAATTTTCTATAACAGCATAGCTCAGACAGAACTGCCAGCCTTATACAGGGACTTCTTAAACTTTTAAACACAGGAAAATCTTCAGGACTGAGGGTTTTGCGGTATCTCGGTTATAAACTGTATATAGCTGCTATAACGCACATGATGACAGGAATGTTACACAACATTAAACATAACTACAAACAAATAAAAAGTACGATGTGTCATTTGTTAATTTAAAAAATTGCAATCATTGGCAAATTGTTGTGGGATAAAAAGAATAAAACACTTCGCAATGTGCTGTCATTGGTAAATAATCAACTTCAGGGAAGGACCAGTAAAACTCTGCTTTGCTCTGGGTTGCATCACATCACCCTGTCACTGATTATTTTCCTACAGCAGCATGACCTGTTGAGTTTTTTTCCTTACATTCGACAAACAAACCACTGCTGCTCTACTGCTGTTTTTCTTGCCTAGACGGGAAGCATTGTCTTCTGGAGATTTTCATAACACACCGACCACAAAGTACTTCTGATCCAAGTCAGCTGCCAAATATGCAAATCTCTGGAAACCACTTGAATCATCTCATGTAAATTAGATTACACAATTGTCCTGCTGGTGTTCTATGTGACAAACCACTAAGTCAGTGTTTAGTCAAATCAGCTTGAATTATAAAGACATAATATTTTAATATTTTTAATTCAATGTAAAATCATTCCATCACAGATAAATAAAGAATATTGGAAAGAATATAATTTCTGGGAATCAGACTTAACTAAGCTGCCTAGGTCTTCCTCAGTGATAATTCGATGCACACAGAAAGCCAAAGATAACTTTTTATATATGTGTGGACTTGTCTATGTATGAATGTACGTCTGATGTATGACTGTAAGTCTATGTATGAATGTATGCATGCAGTGTGTTTCTGTCTTTCTTCCTCCACTGTTGCTGTGGACTTTACTTATGTTAATAAAGCATTTCATTATGAAAATGTATTCCATATTGCTCATATATGGCAAACTCAGAGTGAACGTGCTTGTGTGTGTGTGTGGATCCTGGTTTCAGGGCTGTGGGAAGCTGGGGGTTTAAGATGACACAGTGCGGGCCTGCCGAGCTGCCCTCTGTTTATGTGGCCCGAGAGGAAATGACTAATTGACCCATGCAGCCTGAATGGAAGAGCTGTTGGAAATAATGATACACAGCGATTACGTGGTCACATTTGGACTGGTTGTACAATAATGAAGCGCTGTTCACATTCCCTACAACCGTAGCGACCCGCAATCTTACATAAGGGGGCTATGAGGTAAGTCTGAGAGAAGGATTAGCCATTAACTCTGTCCTGATATGTTAAACATCATCGGCTTATCATAAAATGTAGTGGACTGATAAAAGAAGTGGGATCAAAGTTACCTGGTACAGCTTAATGATATGTGGGTGGTCCAGCATTTTCATGATCTTCACCTCGCGATAGATCTTCTCCAGGTTTACCGAATCCAGCTGGGTCTTGTCTATGATCTTTATGGCCACCTGTTGAAGGGCACAGCAGCACTCTATAGTTAGGGGACAGTCTAACGCCCAGGGCTGCAGTCTGTGTGTGTCTGAGTGTGTCTGAGCTGTGCGTGAAATTTTCAGATCCAGTTCTCACATGCCCTCGTGAAAATCAAAGTCAGATCACACGAGAGAGGAGATGACAGACACCTGACTTCCATGCCTGATTAAATAATTTTAATGTTTCAAATAATTTCCTCAGGCTACAGACGGGTGATTGAGGAGGCGCTGCAGATTAAATAAGGTTACGTCTCCATAAACACTTTGCGTTTTAATGTTCTGGGGCTGCTTGAGTGATTAATTCATCTCTGCTTCATTTGAAAGGAAAAGCCGAATAAGCTGTGTGCGACCTCATCAGAGAAGAGAAAAATGAATCGTCCTGCAGAGTTGACTGTACACACACAGTATTATTTAAATGCTTGCTCTAGGAGTTAAGCTGAGGTCAGTGCTTAACATTCTCACTAGACCTGTCCTAATCACATTTCACGAATCCGTCAGTTTGTGGATGTCATCATTAGTGGTAAGTGGGGTGACTTGGCCAGCTGACCACCAAATGACCTCAGGGTTCATGGACAAAGCTGACGCTTTGTATGGGGTGACATTCTGAGCCATAAACACTCCTGATAGTGAACTGCAGCATTCAGGTCACATCAAGAAATGTGTCAATTGAGCACAACATTCTTACAGTCCTCTTAGCTGTGATCATTCTCTGATGCACTGCTCTCTCTCTCTCTCTCTCTCTCTCTTTCTCCACTGCCGACGTGATTCTTGCCGAGTTGTCCGAAACCATAAAAACGTTCTGATGGATATCATGAGCATGTTTTTGTTATCAAGCAAAAATAAAAAAGTCTGTCTGACGGCCACTGCAAAAAGACTGGAGATAAAAAGCTCTCAGCTACCAGTGAGGGCTTGTTGATGAATATGGACAAAACAGCAGCTATTATCACAAAATCACACTTACGCAACCGCCACACAATTCAGCAGCAGGCTCCACATATCCACACGCTCCATCATCTTTATCAGTTTTGCAACAATAAACTGTTGTGTGTTTTACACAAGGACTTTTTCACTACGGAACACAGTAGTGGACTCGGATTTAACACATTTTCCATTTCAATCAATTAGGCATACTTCTTGCCGTGTTGACTGACAGATGCTACACAGCTCATACACATGAACGCAGGACGCATGTAATATTCATTTAAGCTTCCGGCAGAAGCTTGCAAATAGTCAGCACAGGTTCTGACAGGATTGCAGTATCGGCTCAGTATCAGGTATTGACTGGTATTATGGAAAAGTGGAAATATGGGACCGGGGCTGTAGAGGTTTCACACAAACTGTTGACCGGGGAATGAATACTGTCACATGCTGAGCACATTTCAGATAAAGTGCTGTGCAGGAAACAATGGCAGTGAGGTCGATTTCTTTTCATGTCTAGCAGGATTTGCATGCAAAGTAAAAGAGACCCCAGGAAAAGTGCACACGAGCATTTCCAGAGCACAGAGATCGGTTATAAACATAAATAACACAGTGTGGATACTTTACATTTACAATGTTTACAGATTATTATTATTTTTTACTTGCTCAGAGTAATATTATGTGCAATATCTCTCACTATATCACTTTTGGACTGCATACAATGCTTACAGTTTATTATTATTTTTACATGCTTAAAGCACATTATTAATCTTGCATGGTCTTTTTTTGTGTTAAATGTTTACAGTTTATTATTATTTTTACTTGCTAAGTGTTTACATTAATATTTAGAGTACTATATATGCAATATCTCCCACTATATCACTTTTTGACTGCATACAACGTTTACAATGCATACAGTTTATTATTATTTTACGTGCTTAGAGCACATTAATATCTAGAGTAATGCAACGTTTACAGTGTTTACAGTTTATTATTTTACGTGCTTAGAGCACATTAATATTTAGAGTAATGCAATGTTTACAATGTTTACAGTTTATTATTTTTTACTTGCTCAGACTTTACATTAATATTTAGAGTACTGTATGTGCATTATCTCCCACTGTAACTTTTTATATGCACTTTTCATTGCATACAGTGTTTACAGTTTATCATCATTTTACATGCTTAGAGCACATTAATAATCTTGCATGGTCTTTTGTCTGTGTTCAGTGTTTACAGTTTATTATTATTTTTTACTTGCTAAGCGTTTACATTAATATTCAGGGTACTGTATGTGCAATATCTCCCACTATATCACTTTTTATATGCACTTTTCACTGCATACAGTGTTGACAGTTTATCATCATTTTACATGCTTAGAGCACATTACTATTTAGAGTAATGCAATGTTTACAGTGTTTACAGTTTATTATTACTTTGACTTGCTCAGAGCACATTAATAATCCTGCATGGTTCAATGATTACAGTTTATTATTACTTTGACTTGCTTAGAGCACATTAATAATCCTGCATGGTCTTTTGTCTGTGTTCAATGTTTACAGCTTGCTACTTTTTGTACTACATAAGAGCTCATTATCCTGTTTGCACTGTGTCTGGGTAGGCGTGTGCAACTGTAGCACAAGAATCTGATGGTATATAGATGCTCAAGCAAGATGCTCTTTCTGCACATGGCAATAAAGCTGAAATGTGAAACTTGTGTTCTTGTGGGACATTAGTTTAGTGATAGTGATAGTGATAGTAAGTTGCACTGGAAATGCAGAGTAGCAGTAAGAGAGTTGTGCATGAAGTTTGCACAGGTATGAGCAGGTGTCTGAGTGCTGCAGCTGCTGGTTGTTCGAGTGCTCGAGCTTCTGCACTCACCTCAGTTTTGGTGATTCTGTGTCTCGCCAGTTTGACCACAGCGAAGTTTCCTTTGCCGAGCGTGCGCTCGATGTCGTAGAAGCCCACACGCACCGGCCCGCGGAGCGCCGCTTTCGGCTCACAGTCAGCCATGACCATGCTTTACAGCAGGACACAGAGGAGAAAAAAAACCAAACAAACACACAGCACACTTCAGCCTCGAGTCAAAACACTGCGGTGGTCGGAACGCACCGAGCCGCCAGAACTAAAAACAAGAATCATGTCTATGAGCGAAACGGAATCGCCAGAGCGCGCGCGCGGCCACTTTTGACCGCTGCCAGCCGCCGTAGCCGAACTAAAGGCGAGAGAGAAATTGGGAAAGGTTTGGGAGAAGTGCGACGTGTCACGCCAAAAAAGCGTCCCCCCCTCCCTCCTCTTCTCCACCTCTCTTTTTCCCCCGATACAATAGAGCTATAATATTTCAGCTCTTATTAGCGCCAGTGCGCGAGCTGACTCGCGGGAGGCATCGTGTTCTCTGTGCTGACGTGCATTGACGTCAGAGCCGAGGGGGGTTATTTGTACCGGAGAGGGGCGGGGCTTTGAAGCGCTTCCACACTTCAGTGCCAAACTCGTCGCCAGGGCGACCAGCGCCACTGCTGACGTCAAGCGGCAGTGTTGCTCTTCAAAAAAAAAAAAAAAAAAAAAAAAAAAGTTTGCTTTCTAGTTGGATAGCAGTGAAGTAATGTCGGCCACAACTGCGACCAACTTCTCCAACTGCCTCGCTGCAAGTGTGACACGCGCTCAAATCATGCTCTCAGATCTGATCAGAGTTTCTCAATTAGCTCACAGCTCACTGTGCATCTGCAATATTTAACAACAGTGACCCTAATTCCACTACACAACTGCAAACAAGACCTGATTACACTGTTATAATCAGCCTGCATTGAACCTGCACTCCACACACTTCCCAGAACTCTGTTTAACATCATGCATTAATAAGCCTCAAGGCATATGCAGTCTCTAAACACAACCTGCTATAGCCTGCTAGTGGCTTAAAGGCAAAATCCACCACAACAACTTACATATTCATCTTGAACATTACCCACAATGCTGTCTGACTACCTGCTGATAGTGGTGTGAGTGCGATCCGGCTTCATTTCTACCTAAGCAAAGCGATGCAGCAGCGCTTTAATCTTTTCATCCACTGAATTCTCTCACCTCATCTGTACGCTCCGCTCAAACAGATCAAGCTTCAACTTTAATACCTTTAATGCCTTTAATACCGCCATTAATACCACTACTGTGTTTGTCATCTTGTATCTGAGCCAAGTTTCTGCGTCAGCTCAGCACAACTGCATTGTGTAGCTGCATTGCATTCAGGAACTTTAAGTCCAACCTCTGCTGTCTCCACTTCTTCTTTGTTGGAGCTCTCATTAATATGATGTTTAACATTGCTAGGGGGGCATGGTGGCTTAGTGGTCTGCACGGTTGCCTCGCTTCTCCGGGGTTGGGGGGTTCAAATCCTGCCTCTACCCTGTGTGCGTGGATTTTGCATGTTCTCCCCATGCTTTGGGAGCTTGCTCTGGATATTCCAGTTTCCTCCCCCAGTCCAAAGACATGTGTTGTCTGTAATGTGTGTGTTCGTGCCCTGTGATGGGTTGGCACCCCTTCCAAGGTGTCACCTGCCTTGTGCCCCAAGCTCCCTGGGATAAGCTCCAGGGTGACCCTGTGTAGGATAATCTTTATGGAAAATGGATGGTTGGATTAACATTGTTAAAAAATAGTGAGTGAGAATTGCACTTTTTAAGGAGCTAATGCCAAAACCTGACCATTATGCCTTAAGTTTCAGGTTGTTGAATTTTTCTCTCCTATTTCACAGCATAGTACTAGCAGCTGACGTCCTCCTGTGACATCAGCGCGGCACACAACTACTAACTTCTCACCGGAATAATGAAAATACAGCATCAACCAATTAAATATCACCAGAACTACTAAACACACCACAAATATTTCAGTATAAACATTATTTTTTTTAGGGTAGCCCTTTCCTTTGAATACAAGTTTGATCACTTTTATTACTGTATAAATTCTTAATCAATAGCATTCATGCAGTGTTGTTCTACAGTCATGCACTCCGCAGTTGGTTCTAACATACCATATGCCTGAAGGTATGTACTGAAAACAATAGTACAGTTACGTCTTAAGCTGCATGCTACCATACTGAATAATAGACAGAATAATAACTGACAGTATAATAACTGACAGTATTGTGTTGAGTAATGTGGGTTTGGCATGCACCCGCAGGAGAGGCTGTATCTAACACAATGTCATGTCCAACTCAATAGACACTTGCATTCAAACTGACATTATTAGACAGGGACATCTGCTGGCAAGGCTCATTATTACATTACTACTAAGGCCTGTTAGTTCAACAGTTCTACATCTTTATTTTAGTACATTTTACCAGTATTTTACAAAATGCAACATCGGTTTTGTACTAGACAATACTAGTATTTTTGACAAGGCAGAAATACCCAAAACTGATAGCCACAATGCACCAATAACTTGTTTATTAGTCATAAGGTAAACTTAAATAAAATGCTATGATGGCATTCAACACATATGCTTATAGCATGTTTGGTGTTATATAAATATATAATGTACTGATTACTATACAGTCAGCCTGTATGAAGAGAGCTATGTATATGTAAAAGTTCATCATTAAAAGCTTGCCGTACGTTTAGCTGCAAATATTATCTGAGTCCTAGCAAGGTGCAAAATGTTGACAATGCTGTCTTGTTAAAACCTTACTGTAAACACTATCCAGAATGGATGATAACTGACTTCTTGTAAGCTCATATCATACGGCCAACAGTTATAAGGAATTTTGGAAGGAAAAGATCAATCATAGTGTAACAGGTATTAAACATAACCAACAGGATATATTTCCACATATGCGTAAATCCTGAAATCCGGAAATCCTTATCTTATTTGTAATGAAACTGTTATGAGATATTTTTGATGATATTTCATTCAGTATAATTTTAAGCACAACAGGAAAAGAATGAAACATTGACAGTTTTATGCTTTTGGAAACAGGATTTTTTAGCACCTTAAAATATCCGAGCTAAGCAAAACTGCCATTATTTTGCCTTTGAACTGGTATGCCACTGCAGAATTAACAGTGTCTGAAAAACAAAGTGGACCTCAACAGGAGATACAGGACAGGACGTTGTTCAGATGGGCAGAAAGGTCAGGGCATTATTGTGTAAGTTTCCGTGTGCGCTGTCTTCTTCCCGGACACCGGCGTGCACAGAGGAAGTGGCTATGAGGTGATGACACCTTTGTGTTTCTTTGTACTGTCCATTTCAGAGAAGTGGGCTTACTGTCCACCTTGGGGGATGAGCATTCACAGGATCCCATGTCCTTCACATTGGGTTAATACAGATTGCATTAAAGTCCAAGCACAGACACTGAAGAAGCTGAGATGAATTCGAGCCAGGTGGGTTAGAAGTCATTAAATTTTTGTCCCATCACTGGACAGGTTCAGTATCCATAAATGTCATTATCCACCCATCCTGCCTCCATGGTGGCCGGAGTGCGACATGCCTCGTAGATTTCATTCGTGACAAAACCAGCAGTATTGCTCGGAACATTCTCATAGTCCGTTGCACTGAATGTTCTGCTGATTTCTGAGCTCATGTATTCTAGCTGGGCCCCATTCCGGCTGGGACCATCCTTGGGGACTGGGCTACTGCTGTTTTTCAGCCCACTAGTAGACACCCATTGACCAGGCACAGCGTAGATGTCATTTTGTTCCTTTCTCCTGAAAAGATATAGTTATTAATCTCACATGTAAATATCTAAGATGATTTCAAGGGTCTTTGAAACATCTAGTAGTACTAGGGCAAGGTGACTGGACATATGGTATCATCTCACGATCATCTCACCACTCATCCAAGTTACTTCATTTGAGCAATAAAGTCTGCATACACACTGCAGACTACAGAAGAGATGCCATTGGAATTCATATATTGTACACTCACATTTATATTCGCAGATATTTCTAGCCGGCTAGCTAACATGAGCTGACCTGACAGCATTTTTGAGAGCATTTTGAGATCATTTCTAAGAGCATTTTTAGATTTTCATAATCCACACTACTAATGCTAGCCAGTTAGCTAGAATAAGCTAACCAAACAGAATTATCATAGTAACATATGATGCAGTATTTACAATAAATACCATTGTCATACAGCCATCTTTCATCATATTTTTTTATATATTACAAGCAGGTTTTTCCCAAGGAACACAACAGAACTCCAGCTTCAAGTTCAGCTATGAACATTACTACTTTTACTAGCTATCACACATATTGCTGTTTGCTATATTATCTCTAGGAACTTGCAGGGTATAATTTTTTCCCTCAGCACTAAGCAGCGTTTACTTCTCATCCTCCCTAGTGGGTCGGTTTTCTCCCTCGGCTTGATCTCCTCTGAGTATTCCACATCCACAGCCATCTAGCTGTCTAGCGGGCCTATGCCGCTAGAGTACTTAAGTAATTTTCCCTCACCATACCATGAGCTGAGTCTGTTAAGTTAGTTGTATTTTTGTGTATTACACATAGCTCTGGGACTGGAGTCGGTTTTCCCTACACACAACAGCTCTCTCTGGATTTCTCCCATTTGTTCATTAGAAAGTACAAAGGAAAGGGAACCCAGGGAATACACCATGTTGTGGAGTCCCTTAAGGCCTGTGAAAGTTGCCAAACTGAAATGGGCGTCTCTGACACCTTTGCTCACTTTTGCAATAAGCTCGCCTTGCAGGCATTGGTGATCAAATACACTATATGGTCAAAAGTTTGTGGACACCTGACCAATCACACCTATATGTGCTTGTTAAACATCCCATTCTGGAATTAATCCCCTTTTGCTGTTATAATAATCTCCATTCTTCTGAGAAGAAGCCACAAAAGGAGGCCTGGAGTGCAGTAGGCGTTCCAATTTATACCAAAGTGTTCTTTGAGGTCAGGGCTCAGTGCAGGCCACTTGAGTTCTTCCGCTCCAACCCTGACAAACCATGTCTTTATTGCTTTGTGCACTGTCATGTTTAGGCCCTTTAGTTCCAGTGAAGGGGAAACTGTAATGCTACAGCATACAAAAGCATTCTATACCATTCTGAGCTTCCAACTTTGTGGCAGCAGTTTGCGAAACACCTCCATATGGGCGTGATGGTCAGGTGTCCACGTACTTTTGGCCATATAGTGTACCTCTGAAGTGATACTGTAGTTGAATATGGGATTTATGCCCAATGTCATATGACCCAGTCTTTTGCTTGACCTTGCACTCAATCAGCTGATTGACCTTGCAGTGTTCCATGAAGCTGAGGCTACAGAGTGTTGATTGCAGTGCCTGGTACTACAGATGTGCTGAACCCTGCCATTCTATGAGACTCTCTGCCTCCTGGTCACTGTGTACTTTCTCCAGGTTCTACAAGGTTAACATTACCCCTCCCAGTAGTGTAAAAAAGGATGGTCTGAACACCTTTCCAGAGTTCCTTGTCTTTAAGAACTGGTGCCAGTGCAGTGATAGTTCCAAGGAAAGATGGTATTTATTGCAAATACTGATTTATACATCACTACCTCACTTTGTTGGAAGGTCTCATCATGTATGCGCTCCCTTGGTGCTTATCTGGAGTTCACAGAACATACGCGAGAAGTGTTAGCTAGCTAACAAGCAGAAAACCTCTTTAAATGCAAGCGTAAAACTACCCTAAATCAGAAATGTTTGGAAGATTTGTTTTTGAGTCCATCTGCTCAAAGGGATACCCAATGGACTGCGATCAACAGACAGAGCCTTTTTTTTGATCGGGTGAAACGGCTTTAATCACTTAGTATGCAAATAGTTGCATGAGTTGTCTTGTTTGTTTTTGAAGTTTTCACTCACTTCCTAGCCATGACTCTATAACAGAAGACCCCAGAGACCACCAGTATAATCAGAAGCAGTACAGGTACAGTAGCCAGGAGGATGTAGGAGACATTGATGCCTTCATCTGAAAGAGACACTGAGAAAAGAATGGCATCAGCCATACAAAGTTGTTTTACTCAGTTCAGACCAAAAAAGAATGCTATAATAAACTGGCCAAATACGTTAATTGATGATTCAGAAAATCCTGTGTTTATCTTTTCATTATTCAGTGTGACAGGAAGTTTGTTTGAGAGTTACTGCTGGTATAGCTGAAGAGAAAGTGTCCATTTAAGAAATGTAATTCACACATAGCCTAAACAGTGAACAACTGTACTTACAGCTACAATTACATGCAGACATTTAGCATTTCCCATTAGATCCCATATGTTGTGTAAGCATGTTATATACAGTTGTGTTATACTCACCATCCACTTCATTAGGAACACCCGTGCACCTGCACATTCATGCAGTTATCTAATCAGCTAATCACGTGGCAGCAGTGCAATGCAAAAAATCATGTGGATACAGGTCAAGAGCTTCAGTTAATGTACACATCAACTATCAAAATGAAGAAAAAATGTGATCTCTGACTTTGATCATGACATGGATGATGGTGCCAAATGGGCTGGTTTGAGTATTTCAGAAACTGCTGATCTCTTGGGATTTTCACACACAACATCTCTAGAGTTTACACAGAATGGTGCTAAAAACAAAAACCATTGAGTTCTGAAGGTGGAAATGCCTTGTGGATAAGAGAAGTCAGAGAAAAATGGACAGATTTCCCTCTGAAAAAAAAATTACCTGGTCTTTTTCCAGACTTCAACTGTCCAGTTTTGGGGTGTCTTTGCTCATGATAGCCTCAGATTCTTGTTCTTGGCTGACAGGAGTGGAACCTGATGTGGTCTTCTGCTGTTGTAGCCCATCCACCACAAGGTTTAATGTGTTGTGCGTTTTGAGATGCTTTTATGTTCACCACGGTTGTAAAGAGTGCTTATTTGAGTTACTATAGACTTCCTGTCAGCTCAAACCAGCCTGGTCATTCTCTTCTGATCTCTCTCATCAACAAGATATTTAAGCCTGCAGACCCTCCTCTCACAGGATGTTTTTGTTTTTAGCATCATACTGTGCAAACTCCACCATCTTGTGTGTGAAATTCATAGGAGATCAGCAGTTTCTGAAACACTCAAACCAGCCCATCTGGCACCAACAACCACGCCACGGTTAAAGTTACAGAGATCACACTTTTTCCCCATTCTGATCTTTGATGTGAACATTTACTGAAGTTCTTGACCTGTATCTGCATGTTTTTATGCATTGTACTACTGCCACATGATTGGCTGATTAGATAACTGCATAAATGAGCGGGTGTATAGGTGCGCCTAATAAAGTGGATGGTGAGTGTGCATTATATTGGTTGTAACTTTAACATATACATGACATTAATCAATAAATCAATAATAATAAATATGCTTATTTTACTGTATAAAATGTTAAAGGTGCTCAGTATTGCAATATACAGTATGAGCCATTTTCAAAATAGGTCTCCACTGAGTGAACAAGGCAAGCAAAATGTTTTTCATGTGAATGTTTGCGCCATTGCTTTAGCAGCTGTGCTGTCTGTGACAGATGCATTAGTACAAAGATAAGCTTGAACCTGTGAAAACAAACATGCTTCAGGTACAAGAACAGAAGCTATGATGGATGAGGTTTGTTATTCTTATCTAATGTTTGCAAGCAATTTCATTCATTTATAAGGCCACAATGTTTTCCTGACTGCAACACCTATTTTCCTGAACGTTCTATTTTACGATCAATTATACTGCTTGTTACTTTGGCCCCGCCCATTCCTGATGGTTTTATCAATTGTTATCCTTTGTGACGGGGGTGGAAAAGCACTGAGATATGATACTTAATTGAAAGTATAGATAGACTGTCAAAATCTTAATTAAAAGTGGACGTATGCGGTCAAAAATGTACTCAAGTAACAGTAAAAAAAAAGTTGCTACTTTTAAATGAACTCATGCATTAAAAATCTTTTTAAGTTAATGTCATGTTTTCACATGAAAAGTAACTTTTACTTATTTCTTACTTACTTATTTAAAACTGTTAGATGTTTTTGTTTTAAAGCGACTACACCATCTTTCATTCAGTCTCTGTAAGTTTGCTGGTCATATGCATAACTAACACTACGTAGTTTAATGATTTATTATTCAGAAGTAAAATCTCTTGTAAATAATCAATATTTACCATTCGCTAGACTTTGACTTGCAACCCACTGATGCAAAAATAATTAAAGTAACAAGTTACAGTTACTCAAGTATTTTCCACCCTTGCTTTTGTTCTTTTTTTCTATTTCTTTAATAAGTTGCTTATGCATTGAATGTTTTTTTTTAATCATTTGTGTGCAGGAACCATTTTACTTTTAACCCTGATATATGTATCCCATCTGTCAAATTATTGCCAGTGTTAGTGTTAGTGTGTTAAGAGTTTTCAGCATACAGGATGGTATAGAGCATGTTAATTAACATAATTCTTAATTCTTAAAAAAAGACATACACTCCCCTCTGAAAGTATTGGAACACCAAGGCCAATTCATTTGTTTTTGCTATGCACTGAAGACGTTTGGGTTTGAGATCAAACTATGAGTATGAGATGGTATATCAGAAAATCTGATCTGTGGTAGCTGAAATTCTGATCTATGGTCTCATATTCATCTTTTGATCTCAAACCCAAATGTCTTCAGTGTGTAGCAGAAACAAAAGAATACTTTTTGTAAGTATATATTTGGAAGGGATTGTATGCTTAAAATGGGTTCTGTATTCATTATTAATGTAGTAATGACTTCTTAATGAAGTCATTATTATCACATAATATATCAAAACATAGGAAAAATTGCCTTTTTTTATATGTTAGTAGTGGCAACAAAAGGAACGTTTGTCTGCTCAACACTTTCCCCACTAACAAAGGTCCTGATCTGTACAGATGTAATGGATGACCAATGGACTTCATTCAAATTATTTCCTCTAAAAAAACAAAAAACAAAGGGGCCCAATTTTAGACCAAAATTTCAATGCATTGAGCTTTGGCTTCATTTAGGAGCAGTGTTGTTCCAGTGCAGTTCTGTTTTTTGTATTCTAAATAAATGAGAAAACAGTGAGAAAACAAGGGAATAGACAAAGTTCCATGTTTGAATGGTGGAATGATTTGCTGTTGTGGTAAGCTGATTACAATTGCAGAAGAGAATAAGTAAAAGAGCACCTAGACCATTCAGACTGATTTTTGATCATTTTTACCTGAGCGAGCAGTGGAATTTCCAACAGGAGTAGGAACCGGAGCTATTTCTAAATTAGAAAGAAGCAGGGATAGAGGATCTTTTAAACATTTTCTTTTACATATCATAATAGAATATCTTAATAGTCTAGACTAAAATAAACAGCTCTGAATCTATATAATAAATTAAAATCTATGTAACACACCTTCTGCATATTTGCATATGAAGTTATTTTTGCTGTTGCATCTGATATCACTCCACTTGAACATATTGCGTCCCTTGAGAGAAGCAGGCGCATTGGGTCTGTAGTGCAGGGCCACACACTGGTCAAAACCACACGAGGGTTCTTTCAACAGCCAGTTCCTGCAATGGGCAACATAACACAGACCCTGAATAACTGCTGCTATTGTAAGAGACAAGATCTTATAAGATAATTACACCAGCAAGAGTGTCTTCAAATAAAGTTTCCTTTGTGTAGCCAATGCTCTAGTGCACATAGGGATTTCTGGTGGGTGGGTCAGCATTAATTTAGGTCTAAAACTTTTATCTCATGTCCCTGAAGTTACTTTGGTTTCTGGTATAGGAAGACCAGGCCTACACAGTCACATCTGTTCATTTTATTGTTACAAATCATAAACTCAATATACAGACCCCTCCAAAAGTATTGGAACAGCAAGGCCAATTCTTTTGTTTTGGCTATACACTGAAGAGTTTTGGGTTTGAGGTCAAAAGATGAATATGAGACAATAGATCAGAATGTCTGTCATTTCCTGATATTTACATCTAGATGTGTTAAACAGCTTAGAAAATGGCACCTTTTGTTAGAACCCACACATTTTTCAAGTGATAAAAATATTGGCCCATGTGACTGAGAGGTGTTTCTTGTTGCCCAGGTGTGTTTAAACAATTAATAGCTCTGAATGTCTACTCTTGGGTTGAGCCCTGGTTTTCGCATGTGAAGACTGCATTTGTTGTTAAAAAGGATAAACCAACATGAAGACCAGAGAGCTGTCTGTGGGAGAAAAGCAAGCCGTTTTGAAGATGAGAAAAGAGGGGAAATTACTCAGGGACAATGCAAAATCATTTGCCAAAACCAATACAACAATTTGGAATGTCCTGAAAAAAAAATGTTGTACTAACAACCAGACATCAAAAGATTGGCCAAGGAAAACAGCAGGAGTTGATGTCAGAAACATTGTGAGATCTGTGAAGAAAAACCCAAAAACAACAGTCAGTGACATCACCAGCAACCTCCACAGGGCAATGGTGAAGGTATCACAATCCAACACTTGAAGAAGACTTTGAGAGCAGAAATATAGAGGCCATACCACAAGATGCAAACCACTCATCAGCAGTAAGAATCAGATTAGAATTGGCCAGATTGGAATTCACAAAGAAATACAATGATGAGCCACAAAAGGTCTGGAACCAAGATTAACCTCTACCAAAGTGATGGAAAGGCCAAAGTGTGGAGAAAGAAAGGATCTGCTCATGATATACAACATACAAGCTCATTGGTCAAGCATGGTGGAGGTAGTGACATGGCTTGGGCTTGCATGGCTGCTTCTGGAACGGGCTCACTAATCTTTATTGGTGATGTAACTCATGAACGTAGCAGCAGAATGAATTCAGAAGTCTACAGAAACATTCTGTCTGCCAATTTACAGAGAAATGCTTCTAATCTAATTGGGAGGAACTTCATCATGCAGCAAGACAATAACCCAAAACACACTGCCAACACAACAAAGGACTTCAGCAGGAGAAAAAGTGGAAGGTTTTAGACTGGGCAAGAAAATCACCAGACCTTAACCCAACTGAGCATGCATTTCACCTCCTGAAGAGGAGACTGAGACGAGAAACCCCGCAAAACAACTGAAAGAAGCTGTAATACAAGCCTGGAAAAAGCATCACAAAAGAAGAATGCAACAGTTTGGTGATGCAGTTATTGCAAGCAAGGGACATGCATCCAAATATTAAGTGTTATTTAATTTTAATCCCATCTATTCTTATACTTTTGCTCAAATAGAAATTGGGTGGTCTTCCACCAAAGGTGCCATGTTCTAAGTTGTTTAACACTTCTAGGTGTAAATATCAGCAAATAAAAGCTGAAATTCTGATCTATCATCTCATATTCATCTTTTGATCTCAAACCCAACTGTCTTCAGTGTAGAGCAAAAACAAAAGAATTGGCCTTGCTGTTCCAATACTTTCGGAGAAGAGTGTATGTTTTTTCTTTTTTTTAAGTTAGGCATACTGTTAAATATACTGGGAAATATATGGTTTTATTGGGGCTCCAATGCACTGCACAGTTTCAGGGTTTTGCTACTCCTAACATACCTGAAGGGATTAGTAATTAACCAATAAACTTATAAACTTATCAGGCGTGTTAGGAGCATGAAAAAACATGCAAACTGTGCAATACAGTGTAAGTTCAGAGCTGGAGTTGAGAAGCTTTAATCCAAAACAACTGGTGTATACAGTATATTTCCAGTAACTGACTACGTGGAAACACTCTCTGATCATATCAGACTGCTTAAGTAAGGCATACAACATGACAGGGTGTGCTGTTATAGGAAAATATTCAATGATGGGGTGGTGTGATGTGGCCTGACGCAAAGTGGACCACCTAATCTTGATTATTTTCCAACATCCTAATGTGTTTTATTCCACTTATACCACTGCAAATTTAATTCTTTAAAGAACTACACATTGTAATTTTTATTCATTTATAGTTGCATTTAATGCTGTTAAACATTCACGAGACAAGTTAGTTCCTGTAATCTCTCATTTGACCTTTTCTGGTATAAGAAGGCCAGGCCTACACAGTCACATCTGTGTGTGGTTGCATTTTATTGTTACAAATCACAAATGCAAATATATGGTTTTACTGGGGATCCAGTGTCCTGCACAATGTCAGGGTTTTCCTACTCTTAACATACCTTAACAAGGGCATAGTAATTAGCCAGTAAAATTATTATGTGTGTTAGGAGCAATAAAAACCATGCAAACTGTACAATAAAGTGCAGAGCTGGAGTTGAGAAGCCTTAATGTACATACAGATCCAGAATGAGATTAAATAAATATTCTAGTAAGCTAGTGCTTGGTAACACTCTCTTACTATGCCAGACTGTTTAATATGCCTATTATTACAAGTCTTCCAATACAAGACAATGTTATTATTAATTGTCTTAACTTCCATGACAAGACATGTGGACATATTTAAAGCTTAGGTAATTGCTTTTGTAATGTTTAAAAGTGCTTCTAGACAATCATATAATTCCAAAGATACCTTATAAAATCTGATTTACAATATAACTATGCAGAAGAGTAGACGAGCTTCTATATTTCAGGCTTCTGTTTACATTTTTGGGACGGAAATTTGCTCCACCAGCAGTTGGAACAGAGCTGCTCAGCTCTGCCCCGTTTCCTTAAAAACAAATCACAAGGTACACATAGTTTCAGCAGAGAAACTGGCGCCAGCTCGGGAAAGGTGAAGGCTTGTTAGTGTTTTCATTGTCGTTCACTTTGCAGGCGACAGAGGGCTCTAGGAAATTGCAACCTGCTCCTTTAAGAGCTATGGTGCAAGCAGTTTGGCTAGTTTTCTCTAGACCAGGGCTGTCAAACTCATTTAGGTAATGTTTTACACGTCCAATGTCACGTGAGCTGGACCAAAAAATAATTTTAGTGTACAATACCACATCAACAATTCCTATTAAATGTGTTCACCAACATTTATCTGAATCATGCCTTGAACTTTTCCACATTTTCATGTTACAACCTGGAACTGAAATTGAATTAAATGATTATAATGTATGTCATGAAGCTACACAAAATAGCCCATAATATTGAAGTGGGGGAATAAAATCAATATAGTTTTTAACATTATTTACAAATAAAAAGATTGCATATGCATTCAACCCTGTTGTAGTGAAAATTCTAAGTTAGTTTACTTAGTCAAATCTTCAGCTTGCTATATGATTATATATCATTCTTACATTATGTCAGTATCTGAGGTTATGGCCTGTTTTTACTGCTCTATTCTGCCCCTTAGTGGAATAACAGAGACTAGCTTTTTTTTCAAATCATTCAATTCAGTTACAGTCCACAAGACCATTTTAATTTAGGACAAAAATTCTAAATTCATTTCCTAGGATGGATTAGAACCTTTATCAGACCGCTCCCTGGCCCACAGGCCATACAGTGGAGTCCAAAAGACTGAGAGTACTAGTGAAAATGCTTCTACTTTGCATTCTTTTCTAATTTAATACAACAATTTTCATTACAAATGATATTACTGACAACAACCTGGGTGAAAAGTAGAATCTTAGAAATATTTACATGAATTTCAGAGTTTCTTAGTATTTGGTATGTCTCCTTTTTGCTTTAATGACAGTGTGCACTCGAGCTGGCATGGACTCCACAAGTTTGTGCAAAATCTTATGAACCATTTTATATGAAATTCATCAGAGTGTCGTCTGAACACATGCTTCAGTAGAAGAGATTAGGCAAGAGGAAAATTTGACCTTTTGTACAAAGCAGTTAATATGGTCAATATCATAAATTTACTCACATTTAAATAGGGATCTAGAAATAGTGCATGATCTTGAATATTAAATATGCAAGATATTGAACACTTACTTTCTTCATTTTAAATATTTCAAAGTGGTCTCGGACTTTTGCACTGTACGTTTGACACCACTGCTCTAGACCTTGCAGTGTTTCCATAGATTCTGGGCCAGAAATGTAAGCCGTATAGCCTAAGTCATACCTGTAGGTAGCCTGGCTGTGATCCAGCCAGTAATACTGTGATGAGCACTCTGCAGCCGCTGACTCTTTGTAACCTTGATTCCTTCGCAGTCCAATCCAGAAGTCACCTTTAGCGCCTGGCGCGTCTCGAACAAACATCTCCATTAGCCTCTGCTCGCTTTCTGTTTCAATACTGAGCAGCTCACCGTCGTCTTCCCTGCACGTCCGCCTGGCCTCCTCAAAGCTCACCCCGTACCCACTGTCCTGGTGGTAAGCAATCTTATAGCACGGCCTCTCCGTACCCCGACGGCATATGCGCTGACCTGTGCAGCAAAACGTTTACAATATTTAACTGCTTAATTAACACCCACAGTGTTTCTGTAAGTTCAGCAGGACATAAATCACCACTGAAGAAATTAAAGTGAATTCCAGAGTAAATTAAATATCAGATGCATTCCCGTTGTTTTTTAGAAAATCTTTTTCCAGGACATTTTCCATGACTTATATACATAACAGCTGTTGCACAAGGAAAGTCAACTTAGAATGACTCACATCTGCCAACATCTTTAAACTCTTAAACTCAGAGGAGCAGGTCCTGAAATTCCTTTTACTTGGTTAAGTCATCTTAAAGTGCATTATTTAGTAACTACTATGAATTATTCATTCAGAGAAAAATACACTTTAAGATGACTCAACTAAGTTTTACGCAAATATTTTGTGTATATAAGCATACAAGCCCCACCTCAGATACTATTTCAGTAGCTCGGGACCTCATTCACTATTTACAGGGCCGTTTATCCATCTCTTTTTTTTTCAGGTGCTTGCATAACTGGAAAAAATAGTCCATAAATGTCCAGGTTTTCCAGGATGTGTGGGGAACCCTGATCATGCCATCACTGAAGCCCATAGCATACACCAGAGGCATAGATAAATACAATGCAAATACTTAGGCATTGTAATACAAACTCTGCACCAACTTTCCTGCAGACTGAAAGCATTCCTGGACAGATCGGATCAGAAAGCAGTTCAAATTCAGAACCGGTTCTTATACAGATCGGATCAGGAAATAAAGTCGGAAAATAGAATTGGTTCCTCTAGATATCAGATCAGAGTGTCAGATTGGATTCAGAAGTGGTTCCTAAACAGATTGGTTCAGGAAATCAGATCAGATTCAGAATCGCTTCTTATGCAGATCAGATCAGGAAATTGGACTGGATTCAGAGTCAGTCCCTGTACAGAGTGGATCAGAAAAACAGATCAACTTCAGAAAAGATTCCTGCACAGGTCAGATCCTGAAATCAGATCAGATTCAGAATTGGTTCCTGAAGAGATCGGATCAAAATAATCAGATCGGATTCAGAATCAGTCCCTGTATGGATCGGATTAGGAAATCAAATCAGGTTCAAAATCAATTTCCTGAACAGACTGGATTCAGAAGCAGTCCCTGTAGAGATCAGATTAGAAAATCAAATTGGATTCAGAATCGGTTCTTTTACAGATCGGATTCGGAATCAATCCCTGTATGGATCGGGTTAGGAAATCAAATCGGGTTCAGAATCAATTTCCAGTACATTCTGGATTCAGAAGCAGTCCCTGTATAGTAGATTGGATTAGGAAATCAGACGAGATTTAGAATTGGGTCCTGTACAGATCGGATTAGGAAATCAGATTGGATTTAGAAACGGTTCCTGTATAGATCAGATTAGGAAATCAGATCGGATTTAGAATCAGTTCCTGTACAGATCGGATTAGGAAATCAGATCAGATTTAGAATCAGGTTCCTGTACAGATCGGATTAGGAAATCAGATCGGATTCAGAATCAATTTCCTGTACTGAATGTATTCAGAATCACTCCCTGTAGAGATCAGATTAAAAAAAACCAAATTGGATTCAGAATCGGTTCTTTTACAGATCGGATTCAGAATCAATCCCTGTATGGATCGGATTAGGAAATCAGATGGGATTTAGAATTGGGTCCTGTACAGATCGGATTAGGAAATCAGATTGGATTTCGAATCGCTTCCTGTACAGATCAGATTAGGAAATCAGATCGGATTTAGAATCGGGTTCCTGTATAGATTGGTTTAGGAAACCAGATCGGATTTAGAATCAGTTCCTGTACAGATCGGATTAGGAAATCAGATCAGATTTAGAATCGCTTCATGTACAGATCGGATTAGGAAATCAGATCGGATTTAGAATCGGGTTCCTGTATAGATCGGATTAGGAAATCAGATCGGATTTAGAATCAGTTCCTGTACAGATTGGATTAGGAAATCAGATCGGATTTAGAATCGGACCTGTACAGATCAGATTGGGTATCACTGTTCATCATCCTGTGATAATGTAAAAAAAAAAAAAAAAAAAAGCATGTACATTATTGTATGGACTCGTCCTCCATAATTATAAATAGCTATATTTCTGTAGTGATATGAGGCGATATCAGTGATATGTGACCGGAGTATCGCACATTCCTCTAGCACAGAGAAGCCTGGAGCTGTGGTTAATAGTGTACACATGGGCACTTGGCACGGGAAAGCAGGCTGGTAGCCTAGTGCGCGTCTCAGGACGAGCTCTGCCTATCTAAAAACATGTCCTGATAGCAGGCCAGTCCTTCACAGGGAATAAAGGAAACTTCACTCCCACATGTTATAAATAAAAACGACTTGCGAAGTTCCTCTGGAGGACTTCCTTTAAAAACAAGCGACAGCAACAGTGACTTTTACTCTCACTCTTCCATGCAACTTGCAGCACCATAACATCTGATCATTTTTAAACTCTGGGAAAAACATCACATGACAGCTGTTAAGAGTGAATAGGCCTATTGAGCGTCAGTTTTTTTTTTTCCACACACACACACACACACACACACACAGTCTACTACACATCCGCTTACTTACTGGAGAAGCCTTTTAGTGCGCAGCCTGGATGACAACAAACAGCCAAAACAGTTCCGATCAGCTTCATGAAATCCATCTCCACATATTCATTTACATCAATGCTGGAGTGCACTTCAACAGTCTGTCGTGTCCAAAGCTCCAGGAAAACGTCGCGCTGTCAGATAAGCAGAAAGAGTGAAGAGTGAAGAGTGTGGCGGTGCAGAAAGTCCTCCAATCCTCCTCATGTCCCACACTGCATACTAGAGCACTACATAGTGTGCACTGTGTGAGAAGTGTGCCAGATGTTGCACACCAGCACGAGAACCTAACTCCTCTGCTACTTTTCTTCTTGTTTCATAGTACTCTGATAAGTTTAAGGATCTTGAGATTTTTTTTTTTTTTGCAAGTTATTTTACAAAACCCTGAATGAAGAATGATCCTGGGAAATTCAGCCTAGATTATATGGAAGGGTATGAGGGAAAAAAAAAACAGACCCACAAATTGTGCAGTTAAAGGAACACTCCACACAACCACAACCAAAATGAAATCTGCTGTAAACATGCATCCATACAGCATTGAAGCTTTTAGTGTCTGATTTCCCAGCTGGAATACTGGGAGAAAATACCTCCCGATGACACAAATACATTTACAAATAAACTACAACAGGGAGCATTGTACTGTCCCCTTCCATAATCCTCCACTCTATACCACTAATGATGAGTTAACATACTTGTGTAATGCATGCAGGGTATTGGATTGTAGTGATAGAGCCGTGATGGATGCACTGGGGTGTCTGGGCCAATTTTAGGGTGGAGGGGGTTTGAAGGAAAGGTGGCAATGCATTAGGCATAGGGTCCGTCAGTGAATGCTGTAACTTCACATTCATAATATGCCATGGTTGTGTAACATTTACAATTACGTGAAAAATTGTGCATGATCTTATTCTGTTAAATTTAGATACTCAATCATGCATTTGTATTATAACAATAATTTTGTGTTTCAACATAATAATGACACTTTTTTTGACAAAATATGACACTTTTTTTTTAAACTGCGGAATGACACTTTTAGCCCAGCTGAATAAACTGATTTTTCCAAAGAACTGACTGTTCATGAACATTTTACAGTACTGGCTTGCCAACTTTCCTGGCTCAGTGTGTGGCGAGAAATGAAATTCAAATGAGAAAATTCAGTGAAATTCAGGTGTAAGCAAATTATACACAGTGTGGCAGCATTGTTGCTTTTAGTCCATCAGACGATGACTTCATGACTTAAGTGTGGATTTTTATGTGGTTTCTCCGTAATCGTGGATTCTCCATGTAACTGTCGTGTAAATACCAGCAGCAGTGATAATAAAGTGTGTAAGAGGATACATAGCATCAGTTTGATGACTGACAACCTAATAAATGTATCAACTGCCACCAAATTCAGTAGGAATGCACATGTGGATGCTAAGCAAATTTCAGTGGGGCTAGTGCCACCTCTTGTCACACTCACTGTACCAACACTGTACCCACACTGTACCAACACTGTACACTCACTGTACCAACACTGTACCAACACTGTACTCATACTGTTCACTCACTCTAACAACACTGTACCCACACTGTACACTCACTGCACCAACACTGTACTCACACTGTACTCACACTGTACACTCACTCTAACAACACTGTACCCACACTGTACACTCACTGCACCAACACTGTACTCACACTGTACTCACACTGTACACTCACTCTAACAACACTGTACCAACACTGTACACTCACTGTACCCATACTGTACACTCACTCTAACAACACTGTACCAACACTGTACACTCACTGTAACCACACTGTACACTCACTGTACCCATACTGTACACTCACTCTAACAACACTGTACCAACACTGTACACTCACTGTAACCACACTGTACACTCACTGTACCCATACTGTACACTCACTGTACCCACACTGTACACTCACTGTACCCACACTGTACACTCACTCTAACAACACTGTACCAACACTGTACACTCACTGTAACCACACTGTACCCACACTGTACCCACATTTTGGCAATAAAAGAATCTTGAATCTTGACTCGCCGCACTCAGTCATGGATCAATGAGTCAAACAAATCAAATGAATTGAAACCTCGAAAAATTTCGAATCACTTAACAGCATTCTTAGTAAGAATCGAATCAGCAAAGTGAATCACGCACTTCTCGTGCCTTGTGCTTGGGGTCAACACAGCCAGATCAGCAAAGGAAACTGGACAGGAAGGAAAAACGCAGTTTTGTAAAAAGTCCGTATCCTTTTTACTTCTCATGTTTGTTTTAGTCCTGTTCATTCTCAACCTAAAGCCGACAAAGAAAATAAACTGATTGCGCAATTAAAGCTGGGGAAAATATCACTGTGTAAAAATAAAAAGAGAATAATTAACACTGAAATTTAGATTTAAAAAGAAGGGGAAGGGTGCACTCAGGTTTGTAGAGTTCTTTTCATATTTTTTTCATATTTTGTCCTGCACAGAAAACACCTTTGGGATGAACTGGAAGCTGACTGCACCCCAGGCCTCCTCACCCAACATCAATGCCTGACCTCACTAATGCTCTTGTGGTTGAATGAGCAAATCCCCACAGCCATGCTCCAAAATCAAGTGGAAAGCCTTCCCAGAAGAGTTTATTATGAGGTTATTATAACAGCAAAGGGGGACTAGATCTGGAATGGGTTGTTCAACAAATGCATACGAGTGTTATGGTCAGGTGTCCACAAACTTTTGGCCATATAGTGTATTTTTAAAAAACACACTGAGATCCATCCATATTAGCAGTACATCAATCTTTAATGAACCCAGTAGCCAAATTGCTGATACACATCTGGGTCATTCAAGATCATTTATTAATTTTAGCCCCAGATGAATCTGAAATGATGAAAAATAAGCAAAGGAGAAATACCATATATTTTCATAATGTTTAAAGCCAAAGTTTGCAATTTTTCAAAATGGAAAAATAACGAACACAACCCAAATGATCCAAAAGGTGTCTGATTAGTCTACCTTGAGATAATTCTCTAAAATGGTCACATTACATTTATTGCATTTCCACAGGGTCAATGTAAAACAACATATAGGTATTGTTATTTTTCCCCCTACTGTTGACACAGGTTTTACGACCTAGCGTCCTGTATGACCCCAATCTGGTCATGCTGCAGGTGGTCCGAGTGTTGGTTTTCTGGAGGAACCTTCACCGTAGTCTCACACATCTGGATTGTAAGTGCCTCCAGAAACCCCTTGTGTGTCATGTAGACTCCTCTTGCCTTTCTTTGTGCAAGAGCCCGCTATTAGTGACCAGTATGCACTAACAAAGGATGATAGAGTAAATAATCCACCGTCTTCATGTACATTACACCCTCACCTGTATTTCACATGTGGACATGATATCTAGGGGGAGTGTTACTCTGTCTAATCACTTGACAAAAAACATCTGTACCAGCTATATGTAACCACGGGTTGAGAGACAACAGAAAGGAAATGTCACCAGACTGAGTCCAATGCTTTGAAGAAAAATGATCCCAGAGGCTCTATCAGGTGGATGTGAGGCTCTGTCTTTCGATTGGACACATGAGGTAGCAGAATGATCTACCATGCATGAAGCATTCTCTGGGCACATAGTACAGAGAAGAGTGAAAGGGGAAACAGGCTAATGGACTGTCAAAACATTCCCCTGAGGCTGGGGCTGATTTCTTCCTAGCCCAGACTGTAGATTCCTGCAGCCTATTGGTGACAAATAGCTACTGTGTAGCCATTAATGCTGTGAGCCAAGGCGAAAAGTTTGAACCTGCAATTGGGTGGTTTAGCCTTCATATACTGAGTCATTGCAGTGTGAGTTTGGAAAGGTTTTCTGAGGATAGTGTAAAGCCTTGCAAGTGTCCATCATCATCACATCAATAAGTGAAGTGAAGTGAAGTGACTTGTGGCCAAGTATGGTGACCCATACTTTGTGCTCTGCAATTAACCCATCCAAGTGCACACACACACAGTAGTAAACAAACACACACATACACACCTGGAGCAGTGGGCAGCCTTGTTTTTTTTTTTTTTGCTGCAGCGCCCGGGGAGAAGTTGGGGGTTGCTCAAGGGTCTCACCTCAGTTTTTCTGTCATTTTCCTCACCATCCTCTGGATCACTCATATGAAGGTTCCATGAGATAACCCTGAACTCTGTCCTTTGGAATAATATTCACTAGAGACAGCACTGAGGAAAAGTTTTTCTCTAGTAACCCTGGATATTTTCCAGCTTCTCCAAAGCACAATGCAAGATAAGATCTATGAAATGATAAAACTCCTGAATTGTGACGTGAATCCAGGAGTACTTCTTCCCCTTTGCCTTATTCCTAAGAGCTTGTTTGTGTGGTCAGGGTGTAAGGTTCGAACCGTGTCATTGCTGAAGAACAATGACATGTAGGTTTTTTCCCCTGTGTTTTGTACTCATGTTCAGTTTTAGTTTTTGAAACTTCTGGCCATGTTGGTATTTTCCACATTTAGCCTTCTCTGCCGCTCAATATGCACGCTCTTAATGTTATTCCTGAGGTGTTTGACGTAACAGTTTATGACAGTTTTATATCTGGTGGTGTGCTCATGGGATATATCAGGTTGTGTGGATGGAGATATGCTGGTGTTGGTGTGGATGGGATATTTTTAAAAACAGAGAAAAAAGCTGTTTTCAGAAATATCCATATCCGTATGGACAGGGCCTTAGATCATCCTCTGCATCTTGCTCTGCTCTGTGATCTGCCCCTTGTCCTGGAGGGTGGCTTGGTGTGACGTGCCTGCTCCTCCTGTGTTCTAACCACTTCTGAGGAAACAGATGGACCCGTCTACTGTTGTGCAGCAGCGATGCTTTAACTAACATCCCGTGTAGCTCACTGCAAGCACAAAACACAAAACAATCAATTTCACTTCAGTTACTGTATTGTTTTTACTTTTTTTTTCACACAAGAACATTCTACACATCACCCCACCCCACAACTTCACACCATCAGTGGCAGATATGTGGTAAGGAATGCCCAGAAGCAGAATCTGATTCTGAGAATCTGACAAAACATGCCATGTTTTGTTCTATTACATTACTTGTCAGAATCAGAATCAAGAAAACAGTTGAATGCACAAATGCCCAACCCTGCCACAGCAATCCAAACCAGACAAAAGTGCAAGATCAAATCCATGGAAATGCTGCAGCTGTCCACTAGATGGTAGCATTTGCATCATATTTCCATTGGTTCACTGAAATAGTACATAAGTTTGAAATGTATCAAGCTTCCAGCAAGTTCTAAAAAAAAAAAAAAAAAAATTTCCAACCTAACAAACAAAAAACCAGACTGTTGTATAAGGTGTGGAAGTGTAGTGAGGCATACTGTGGATAGCTGTGGTTAACGATGAGGACAATAACTATGCAGGACAATATAAAAATTGATCACCAAAATAATAATCCCTGTCATTTAATTTTTTTTCAAATTTAATGCTCTATATTATAACTACCATTACTATTATTTACAATATTATTGCCACTGCTGTAATTATTAACTTGTTGGGAAAGTGTTAAATGCTTTTTTGGGGCTTTGGATTCTTAGAAACATATTTCTATTTTTATGTAACATTTCTTTCAATATTTTCTCATACTTTTTCTCACACAGTTAGGATGGCTGCACCATTTCAATAACCATGAGAGACAGAAGGAAGTGTTATTCGGAACTGCAGGTCACATTGTTGAGTAGCTTCAATATGAAGTTAATTTGAGCTAAATATAAGGCAATATTGTGATAACTTCAAAGAAAATATTCAAAATCAAATAGTAAAATATACTGGATACAAATGCAATTCATAATGAGATCACATTTTATTATAAGATACCAATTACTCTTCTTTCTGAAGTTCCAAGAAGTTCTGATGAATGTCATGCATTTAAATACTACAGCTTTAAACCACCAGTATGCAGAAAAAGGTATGGAAGATTACAATTCGTTTACTTTCTTTTGTTCCAGACCTCCAGGGTGGTTTCCTTCAGAGCTAGAATGTTCCTGTTTGCTCATTTCCTCACCAATCACCAATAGCTGCCGTGACTGTTACCCTGACCTCACATGGGTGGTGTATAAAAGGTCCCCGCTACATCACAGCTGGCCTCTTTCCTTTGCTTGTCTTGTCAGGGAATTAGGTTCAAGATGCTTGTTAATTCTGCACCATTACATGATGTGCAGTGATGCATAAGCTGGGTAGGACCCCCATAGTGAAATTTCTTATGACTGCTTTTTTTGCCGGCCATCGGTACAGCCAGGCGAGTCGGTGAATTAATTCAATTCAATTCTATTTTATTTGTATAGCACTTTTAACAATGGTCACAAAGCAGCTTTACAGAAATATATACATTCAGGATATAAATTTGAAACTCAAAAATTTATAAATTTATCCCTAATGAGCAAGCCAGAGGCGACGGTGGCAAGGAAAAACTCCCTGAGATGATATGAGGAAGAAACCTTGAGAGGAAACAGACTCAAAAGGGAACCCATCCTCATCTGGGTGACAACAAATAGTGCAATAATAAATAATTCCCTTCTATAACTGTGTTCTACATGGTCAACAAGTGCAACTGTGTAAACAGGAAATTCATTATAGTTTTAACATGAAGTCCATTTTGCTGAGGTTATCAACTGTTTACTGTTAGAGACTTGAATGCAAAACTGTTTGTGGCAATTGCAGTCCTAAAGCTATCATAGCAACTGTAGTCCTAAGCCATTGTAGCAAGACTGTTCATATCAATTAGATGTGTTATCTATCAGAACCATGGTTACATTCTCTATGTAACTTTCCCATTTAGAAAAATTAACATAAAAAACTCCCATGGCCATGTTTCTGCATTGATAGTCCTGTTTCTGCATTGACATTTTATTAGACAACAGTCTATACAGATCGACCCTTTAAAACACAATAAAATACAAACATCTGTCCAATCGGAAAATAAAAATATATTTTATTACATTTTTAAAGTGAATTAAGTAGTATTCTGTACTCCACCTCTGCATCAGGTCACCAACTGGATAAAACAAAATTATTCTGACGTTAGTTTACTGGTTAGTTTAATGTCAGGTTAGGTCAGCTTTATTTATAAAGCATATTTAAAGAAGAAAAAAAAGAAAGTGTTGGCCATGGAGGCATGGTGGCGCCTGTTTCCGCTTCACAGCTCCAGGGTCCCCGAGCTCAGGTTACTGTCTGTGTAGAATTTCACGTTTTCCCCGTGTCCCTGTGGGTTTCCTCTGGTTTCCTCCCACCTCCCATTAACATGCCAGGATTGGCAACTCTAAACTGCCCCTAGATGTGAATGAGTGTGCAAATGCTTGTGTGTGAGATGCCCTGCAATAGATTACTGGTGTATCCATGCCTCATACTCAGTGTTCCCAAGATAGGCTCTGGATCCATCACAGCCTTGTCCAGGATAAAGCACTTCCTGAAGAGGAATACTGATCAGTAAAATCAAGTTTACATGAATTAGAGTAAAGGGGGGTTAAACTCTTTGCTCCAAATTCTTTGATAAAATATTTGTATACTGGATTGAATCATGGTCACAAAAAAAAAAAAATCAAATAAATAATTAAATGTGGAAAAATATAAGTACACTGGAATATTAAATATGGTTAATTATCATAGTATTGCTAGCACCTAGTGTTGTAGTTCCCTTCAACCCACAATGGAAATATATGTGAAAAGATCGACTGTTTCATTTTTGGAGAAATTGGCTATAATGTTGCATAAGGGATCGGGTAATTAATTATCACTATTGTGTTTGTCCCAAAAGTAAGATTTTCTTGCTGTCAGTTTTTGGTGAGGAGGCAAAACTCCTCCATAATTCAAACACTTCTTGCAGATTGCCGGTTCTTCATTTTGCTGCACATTGTATCCTTTTTACAATTTGATAATTGCTTCGATATCTTGCTTTTCAACTACTTTCTTTGACATTTTTTACTGGTACATGAGCCTAGAACGAAGTGTACACTTCAAATAGCAGTTGACCAAAAGTAATTTGGGACACCAAATCCACTAATTCACCAATGTGTCATGCCAGAATTCTCTTTCCGAGCCTCACGTAGTCACAGACTCATGGACTCCTGTCACGTCTTAGCATCAGAGGGAAGTCTCACTAGTCTGTCTATCTAGTCTCACAATTCCCAGTGTATCTGTTTACACTGTTAAGCTGGTATCATACATGAGTCTGATGGCCACAGGTCCTTCAAGAAATGTGATCACGCAATTGTTGTTGCATGAAAACATACCCAGGAAGAACACACAATGGCAGATATAGCAGGTTATAGTTTTCTGTCCTCTTTGCATCATATGAATGACACTTTGGACACTTTAATCTTCCCTTCTTTTAATCCTGCCTCTATTTAGAGCTTGTTTAGGGCTTACAGATGGTTTCACTTATCTGAGTAGGACACTGGATCATGTATTTTGTTTTAACTTTTATTATATTTATAAACAGATGTCTTAGAACCAGACCAAAATTTGTCACTGGTTTAATCGCATAACAGTTAAAAAGACATAAAATTCTTAATTAAGCGCTTGCAGCTTTACATCTACAGGGTGGTAATTTGTGTAATTAGTGACTCTGAATATATCAGATGTCATAATAAAAATCCAGCAGGTTTTTATGTGCAGTTAATACTTACTAATGAGGTCATGAATAACAAATTAGCTAAGATCATTACATGGGAGTCAGTCAGAGACATTAATCAGGAGTCACTTTTGTTCTCAATTTGATAGCTGCTTTCAAGAAGCTTTAGCAAATTTCTTCATTAAATCCTAGGAAAATATAATAACAAAAAGCAGGCTGTGATGAGACAGCCAGCCATGAATCTGTGAACATACTTTCCTCACACACATTTATGTGTGTAAAATGTATTTCATTAAAATATCTCATGAAAGAGGTTATAAATTCTTTAAGAGCGAATGATTATTTAATTTAAGAGCTTCTATCCCTAACCTCAGATGTCGGCTAGAAAACAATATATCCTCTTAATACTATCTTTGCTCCAAAGAACTGTGTAATGTAAAAACAGTTCCATTACACTCACGCAGGATTAATGCAATCTGAGCACAAGGTATTTGAGTTTAATATTGTATTGGCTACACTGAGAAGTTCATCTTAAAAAATATACACCAGAGGAGTGCCAGGAGTGGCAGAAACACGTTACTTACTTCTTTGTATGTTTTGTATCAGACAACACCTTTCACTCGGTCAGACAGGCTTTTAGCCTGTAGGGGTTTCTCAAGTCACTCAGATCCTGGAATATAATATGCACTAAACCCAACTAAAGTTGATTATTTATGGCACTGTGCTATATTGTATATATGATATCATATTTCCTGTATTCATACCTGTACATCCCCAGGGAAGATGCCTCATTTAACTTATCATGTGGCTTGTCTTGATCTGTGTACTATATGATTTATTTATATTTATCTTTCAAAGTTTTTATTTTGTTTAAAGGGGAATCAAATTTTAGAGTGTAGTGAGTGAGGACTCAAAAGCATAAATACTACATCATACTGTATATCCATTCCCTGTTTTGCACTTAGGGGTTGTTCATATACTCCTCAGAATCACTGAAGCAATTAAAAGCAAATTGTGAGAGCTTTAAGAGCTTTTGCTCAGTTTGTAAGTGATATACTGCATGCTGGACAACTGGGATTGACTGAAACAACAGAATATCAGCTATAGTTTGAGGGTGTTTATATGCATATTAGGTAAACCATGGTGGTACGGTGGGTAGCACTGCTGCCTCACAGCATGAACCCCAGCATGGGTTTCCTCTAGGTTCTCCTCTCATTGTTAAAAAAATGCTGCTTTAAATTGCCTGTGGTTGTGTATGTGTGTGAATCTGTGTGTGCGAGGTGCTCTGTGATAAACTGGCATCCCGTCTGGGGTGAATTCTCCTGGGATAGGCTTTGGATCCACCACAACCGTGACCAGGATAAAGCGCTTACTGAAGATGAATGAAGGAAACAGCTCGTGATCTAAAACGTACTGCCTAAACTGTGAAACATGGCGACATGTGGCTGACAGGATGACAGGATGAATTCTGAAATGTACAAAGCATCTTAACTGCTCAGATCCATCCATATGCCTCAGAATTCAAAGGAGAACAATAAGCATGGAGGCTGGACAATATTACCCGTAACTATAAAACAATTGAGCAACTATGGAGTTTTTCAGGGCAAAACAATGAAAATTTATGATTAGCCAGACAGTTACCCCAAAAAAAATCCCAATGGGAATATATTTTACATACTGAAGATAAGACCTGCGGTCCTGGAGAAGCAGTAACATCAAAAAAGTATGAATGGGATTTATGGGAATTTTTAAAAATAATTTTTGTGTTATATGGATTTTTTTTTACAATTATGTAAATATATATTTTTTTAAACTAATAGGTATTTTAAGTCATGGACTATGCATAAATGTGTTGTTTACCTGGTATATTTTATTATATTGATTCGGTGCACTTCAACATAAATACCATTGTTTCATTTAAAAATGCCACAGAAGCAAAGTCATGACAAATATTTTCTAAGAAATTACTGATACAATTTGGTGTATGTCAAAACCTAATAACACAGTACTATAATTATTTGATTGTCAGCCACTGAGGTCCTTGGAGTTCATTCATTCATCACCAGTAGCTGCTTTATCCTGGTCAGGGTTGTGTTAGATCTGGACCCTATCCCAGGAACACTGAATGTGAGGCGTTAATAGATCCAGGATGGGACAACCGTCCATCACAGGGCACCATGCACACATATTCACACCTAACCAATCCACCTGCCATCATGTTTTTGGGAGGTGGGAGGAAACCGGAGAACCTGGAGGGAAACCAGGTGGACACAAGATGGAAAACTGAGCTCAGGATCAAACCCGGGACCCTGGAGCTGTGAGGCAGCAACATTACCTACCCTTTTTTGAGTTCAGTTCTGAAGAAACCATGAGCCATATGGTATACAGCGTTGGTGGGAGGGGTGATATGTGTGTGTGTGTGGGATTTCCCTAGACCTATATACCCACCTGTTCACACTTATCTGGTCTTCTGATACTATATAAGGGGCAGCTTTGTGCATAGCTGTCTCAGGACTAAACAAGGTAGGGTATACTGACTTTACAGCTAAAACTTTAAGGCTAAACTGAACTTACAGGAATGCATTGTATTATAATCAATCCATGTGGTCAGACAAATATCCTTAATAATAATGATTCATTTAAAAACAAGATTTACAACGTAGTCGTGAATTCTGTAATATTTTCATGCAAGTTAAATTTGCTAGAACTTCATTTCTGTGCTATAAATTTATATAGCATTATAAATTGAATTTGCTAATACTTGACAGAAGATTAGTGTCTGGTATATAATGCTTCAATTAATGCTTCACAAAGTAATAATTTCTTTAGGATTTTCTCCAGAAGTGAGGATGCTGCGTTTGCTGTGTCTCACAGTGCTGACCTTGGCCCTGCAACCGGTACTCTCCCTCTATAACTGCTCCTCCCTTTATGAGAGGGTGCCAGGTGAGTCTCAAACCTATGAGTGCTGACCTTTTGCCATGTCTCTCATTTTACCAGATGCTAATCTTCCGCCTGTATACTCAGATAATAATGACCTGAAAGTGGATTGCGGAGTCAGCATTATCAAACTGGAGGTTAACCTGTGCACAGCACAGTGGGCTGGTTTTGACCCCACCGGCCTGGCCCTGAATGGCATGCACAATAGTAGCCAGTGCAAAGGCACTATAGACACCAGTGTGTACCCTCCTGTCATCCGGTATCAACTAGCGGTCAATGACAGTGAGGGCAACCTGTGCCGACAGTCACTTCAGGTGAGCACAGTGTATTTCTGTTTTACTCATTGAGTTCTTATGGAAACAAAGCAAAAATAAATAAATTTGTATACCACTTGTATGGAAAAACCACATGTGGAAAAGTCATGTGTAAAAATCACAAATGAAAATGAAATTATAATATGGACTGGGAAAATATGTTGATGACCTCTGTGTTCTTTGGTGCTCAGATTGTAAACGAGGTTCCCAGTGCCTCTGGACCTTTCAGCCAGTTCTCCACCATCCAGTCGGTCATCATCACCAGCTACATTGACACCCCAACCTCCTCAACAGGTGTTATCAGCTATTCCACAGACCTCTACTATCACTTCTCCTGCCGTTACCCTCTGGAGTACCTCATCAATGACACCATGATAATGGCGTAAGTTTCAAACCCATTTCTTTCACTTGTTATAGCTTATTTTTGTTTAAAAGACAAAAACTAAAATCGCAGTGAACACATGATCTTACACACTTAACCTCAATAGAGAGCATACTTAAAAAAGTGCATGTGAGTTGTCCTGTCCTAATCCTAGTCAACTGGCTGATATGGTATTTGTCACAACAGCAGTGACTAAAAAAGATGGTATTATTTTTAATTTCCAGATCATCAGTGTCAGTCGCCACCAATGACAAAAATGGAAGCTTTATTGATAGTCTCAGCATGAACGTGTACAATGTGAGTCAATTTACCAGTTTCATTTTAATGTGTTTAAAAGATGTCTTTAATTTTGACACTATAATCCAATCTATTCTTAGGATTCTACCTTTTTCTATCCTTTGGTGGTTCCACCTAATGGACTACAACTGCGAACCAAGGTCTATGTAGAGGTCAAAGCAGTTAATCTTTCTGGGAAGTAAGGGCTATAAAAAACATTAGAGATTTGTTCATTTATTTTGAAGGAAATGATTAACTATTTATTTGTGGTTTATTTGTCATAGCTTTAATCTCCTCCTGGACCACTGCTTTGCAACTCCATCACCTTACAGATACAACAACAGTGAACAACTTGACTTTTTCACTGTGTGAGAAATACAACTTCTGACCACAACTTGTGATTGAATAATGATCCACTGCAGTACATTCTGTCTCTTTTACTGTTTATTACATCCTCCTTAATTCGCTCTGATTTATGCATAAACAGTCAGGCCTGTTCCTCCACAGATGTAACTATGACCCACGGACTACTGTCCTGAGCAATGGGGTCTCCAAAAACAGCAGGTTCTCCTTTGAGGCATTTCGTTTCGTAGAGCATCGCAACCAAGACAAGTCCTCCATCTTCCTTCACTGCATACTGAGACTCTGTGAGCCTGACAAATGCCTGAATATTATCAGCGTAAGCAAAGAGTTTAACTTGGTTCATTTTTGAATCATGGAAAATAGACATGATGTGTAATTTACGATGGATTGTGTACTGCTTGTGCAGGGTTGCAATGGTAGAAGAAAGAGATCTGTGGAAGTGGAGTCTGGACAACCGAACACAGCTACTTTGTCAATGGGGCCACTTTATACAGCTGCCCAAAGTTAGTGTACAAACTTCACAATGCTAAATAAAGTGCACAAAGTGTTTATTTAGTTTATGCAAATGGCTATGAATGTCCATCACTGAAAAGGTTCTTGTAACACTTTTTTTTCAGCTGCTGTGCCAACTGCCTCTGCTTATGGTAAGAAGTTTTCTAAGCTTTATGTTGAGAATGTGCTGGCAATGTCATATACTGATCTAAAGTTCTGTTATTTTGTGGCTTTGAATAGAAGCTATAGAACTCGTTGCCACTTACAGTGAGGGGAAATAAGTATTCAGACAATTTTTTATTTAATATGCTTCCAGTGCATATAACTACTTCAAATTTACACACATAATTCATGCGCTTTGAAGTTGTACTTATATATATGATCAAAAGGTGTGTATTTATAAGAATAAACAAAAAAACAAAAAAGTGTAAGGACACCACAAATTAACAACATTAATACAGCCAATATTCTGGCTGTATATTTGGGGTCTTTGTCTTGGTGAAACATCCATCTTCTTCCCAGATTCAGTTTCTTGGTAGACGAGATTAAATTCTCCTCTAATATGTCCTTGTACATCGCTCCATTCATGTTTCTAGTCCTAGTACCAATTGCAGAGAAGCAGCTCCATATCATGATGCTCCCACCACCGTGCTTCACTGTGGGTATGATGTTCTTGGGATCATACCCTTCTTTCTTCATGAACATGATGAAATGATTTATTGTTGGAGACTTTTTGTTTCATCTGACCAGAGTATGTTCAAAAAGAGTTCTTTTTTTTTTTAGCAGAAGAGTTTTGCATGTGGTGTAGGAACAGAAATGATTGTGGTACAGGTCATTGTTTTCTGTGTAACTGATGCTCCTGCTGCTGATGCTCCTACTCTTTATCATTAGTCTGAGAGCGCATTGTGAAACCTTGCATGGGGACACCTGTGTGGGGATGCAAATTGCATCTTGACTTATTTTTATGTAACCCTTACATATACAGCATACATACAGTATACACACTATATAGTGTCTGAATACTTTTTACCATATCAATTTCATTTTTTCAACATATATTTGTTTGTGCTTATGAATACATACTTTTATGAATACTTGCTTTCATAAATACAAAGTCAAAAGACATTATGTGAATAAATTTGAAGTAGGTATATGCACTAGAAGTATATTAAATAACAAAAACAAACGTCTGAACATTTATTTTCTCTCATTCTAACATTGTGACCCTTACTCTGGACATTTTTAAATCTAGGTTAAAAACTACAAGAGGAAAATGCATTTCTTTTACAAGAGTAAAATACATTTCTTCTTAATCTTTTAATTTTTCAATTATTAGTATTTTAATGTGATTTTATTTTATTTAATAGCTGTAGCCTTAATGTATCTTACACATTAGGGTCCCGCTTTATGGCCCCTTGGTTAATGAAAGTTGTTTTTAAATGTGCTGTATAAATTGATTTGACTTATTCATTCAGCAGGAGGCACTGGAGTGTCCAATAAAAGCCAGGATAACATGGCAGGAGTGGTGGTAGGGGCAATTTTTGCCTCTGCTGGTGCATTGCTACTCGTTCTGGCTGGATGGTTTGTGCTGAAGAAGGTTTGGTAGGATGGTGACCTACGTTATGTTTTCAAATAAAGGAGCCAGAAGCCTGTCATCTGCTCTGGGCTTAAGCAGCAAAATTTGATCCACCTGATAAGACAGCTTAGTATCTCATAGCACCTTAATGAAGCAGGAAAGGTGCTTGAGTATGTCCAAAGGTCCACACAATTCAAACACATATATTTGTAAATGCATGAAGGAACTACAAGGAGATCATTAAAGATTTTTTAATCTTGTGCTTCAGATTATAAAAAGTATTTTCAAATCATCCCAATGTGTAAATACAACATTTGTGTTTTAGATAACTCCAAGTATTTAGATGATGGTTTATAATAATAAAATGGTTTATTATTGCACTTACATTTGAAGATATGCCACATTTAGCATTCCTAGCTGATCTTATCTAATCTTATGTCCATTATGGGTTTAAATACACTGTGTCTACTGTGTTTCTCTTTAGAAATCATTGTGGTAAACTATCATTTAGTGAGAGTGCTGATTTGTATTCTATTTTGATCCTACAATGAATTGATGATATTATGCAAATTTTGTTGGTTTTATTTAAGAAGACAATGAAAAATGGACGATATATACTTTAATTTTTCAATTTAAATGCATTTCTTTTAAAAATAGAAGACTTTAGATATTGATTACACAAAGCATAATAAATGTGCATCTAAAAAAAATGGTCCACTGGTGTTTTCTTGCACTCAACTAGACAAAACTAGACAAAAAGACACTACATTTTAATTTTCTGTATAAAAAGTTGTCTTTACTAGACATTTTAAGAGACAGTTTTCTACAAAAAGACAATAATTCACACTGTACAGTCTCACTTCTATTTACATTAAAGAGGTAATTCTAACATGAACAGAGAGGGAGAGGTGTCTCTCTAGTTGATAGTGTGTACAATGTCCTGGAGTAATGCATTTAGTCTGGTGGAGAAATCCTCCTGTATGGACTCTATGTTTACATGACTTGATGGCTCGCCTTTACTCTGCTTTTCCTCAAGCATGGATATTTGCTGCTCTAAATCAGCAATAAATTTATGATTCTGCCTTGAGGAACCATCACAGAACTGGTCCACTTTGGAAACCATTTCAGCTCCTAAGGGTTCTGATGAAGTGAGGAGTGTCGTTAATGAGACTTTCAGTGCTGCAATCTTGCCCTGTATCTCCAAACTGAATGAGCAGATCTCTTGGCCCAACCTAGCTGTCACCTCCTCCCAAAGATCCTTCCTACTGCTGTCTTTGTCCTCCTCAACTGCCTGAAATGCTTTTGTTTTAAAGTCCTCAAAGGCAGCGGTTCTTCTCTTATGACTCTCGTCCATAGCTTGACTGATCTTCTCTATTGCCTCTTGGTAGAGCGAAGGTCCATCAGCTTGAACCCCTTGGATGGTCATCATAAGATGACCGCAGAGTTGATGGGTGTTGGATTCGAGAGCCGTCTGGAGGCTCTTGGTAAAGGGAGACAGGAGCTCGTGGACATTAGTCGGGGTGACCTGGGGGTGGCTGGGGTAAGGAGAGAGCCTCTGACGGAGATCCAGAAGTTCCTGTCTCAAGCGAGCTCGTAGACGGTCTGATTCCTGGCTCAGTTTGTGCCTGAGCTCAGCTGCCATGGGGTTCAGGGAGTCTGGGGAGTAAAGGTCACTGCTCACCACGTGACTCTTCCACATTCCACTGCAACATATGAATTGATTTGTTGCTTTTAGACCCAGCGTTCTGTTTATCATTAATAATAAATATGAAGTACTATAACAAAAAGACTCACTCATATTGCTTGGTGGCATCTTGTTTTTCAATGGCCAGATTTGTACTTTCATCCTGGATTCTCCAAAATCCTTCTTGACTGGCAGGATCTTGACTGACAGGAAATGCTACATGGTAGACGAGGAACAAGAGCGTGAGCTTAATCTTTAATCTTTAAAGCAGACTATCTCATGAATAAAACTGCTCATTATAGGTTACAAAGGATACAAACCTGTTGTGGTCCCCAGTGTCACAGCAATGATCACATATAGAAGCATTTTTTTTTTCTTTAAACTTTTGTGTCCACTCTGAAATATAGGAGAGACAAAGTGAATTATTGATGATCAGAACCTTCTAAATGTCACAGCTCAAGTCAGGATATCGTGAATGTGATGTGTCCGGTTCTTATAAGGGTCTGTAGGGTACACCCCTCAATCCCGTCTTTTAAAGCAATCTCTTATCAGAGACCTTCCTGCACTCTGCCTGTGTCAACAGATACCACGTGGAGGGTCAATACGATAGCAGAGTGCTGCGAGAAGTTTCAGAGATCCCTTTGATTGGCTGCCTCATAGCTGAAACATTCCTGACAACTCTTCTTCAGAGTAATCTTAGTGTCGTCATAGCAAGGTCAGGAATGACGCATCGCAGAGTGAGGTGAGGTCAACGCTACTTCTGATGATTTTACTAACTGACGTGGTTTATACACTGATTCAAACTGATAAACGTTACTTCACATCTAACTAAATATTGATTAAAAGATTGCCCATAAATCCGAGTGCCTGAAAGGTTAAAACAACAAACCAAACTGTGTATGTGAGGTCATTCTATTAAATGGAGGATAAAAAATTGGCAAGGATATGGCCTATGTGGCTGTCATGGCACAAAAGTCCCAGAAAGTCCCAGAAAACTATGTTGACTGTGATATCTGATGTGCAGAGAACAAAGGTGCTGTTTGTTTGTATTCTGCTCAAAAGGTGCTGTTTGAGTTTGTCGTTTGTCTTCTGGGATGTAAGTAGTGATAATCAAAGCCAAAGGTGGAGCTCTCTGAAGTTCTGACATCCACACAAACAAGAAATCGTCTTTAAGTACATATAGCTGCAGTCCCCAGTAGGTTACACCTACAAAAAATAAAAATACTTATTAGAAAACTCAAGGCTGTTTTTACTTTATTTACCAAAGCACATGGTGAGTGAAGTAGATTCCAGGGATTTGTGGGTGGAATTGGTCTTGCTCTGGTCATTGATTATTTCCTGTGGGCAAACAATTTGAACATGCTCAATGTTTTTACTTCTGTCCCTGTTTGCCCTTGAAGTCCTTGAAGCAAAAAGTGCATACGCACAACAAAGAGTGCACACCGTACATCAAATAGTACACAAATAGTGTTTCTTGAAATACATATCGAACATTAGACATAAAGTTAACGTAAGACTCATAATAATTTCAGATATAAAAATTGATGACTGTCTCATTCAACAATTGTACTTATTCTCTCAAACAATGCTAATCTACAAATAAAAATTTGCTATCTGCAAATATTATGCAATATTGATTTTATTTATTGATTTATTGGCTTTTATGAAGAGGAGATAGAAAAAAAACAAAAAGACAGTGCTTATTGTCATGTTACACATAATGCTTATCATCATGAGACATAAATGGTCAATAAATAATGATTAATAGTATGTTAAAAGCACTACAAATAAACAATTACACTCCATAAACTAGTTTGGATGGTTAGATCGGAGTTCTCCTAACTGTTTCCCAGACTTGATGAATGCATTATTCTGTAAATGATTACTGCAAATAACATTAACTCTAGATAAACATGTAGGGGTAAACATGTAAGGACCCATTAACCTGAAACCAAAGCGTGTCAGGACGAGTTTGGATAGAGCCCTTATGCTAAATTTGACATAGTAACAATATAATTGATTAATTTTTCAATAATATTTCCTATTATTGGTTTAAACAGGGTTTTATTGTATGATAATTATATTCAATGAAATCGGTCTGTTCTATGAAAACTGAATCATTTACCAAGACACGCTCACAGAGCACTTCATTAGGAATACCTGCACACCTATTCATTCATGCAATTATCTAATCAGCCAATCATTCTCAGCAGTGCAATGCATAAAATCATGCAGATACGGGCCAGCAGCTACGGGTTATGTTCACACGTTCAACCATCAGAATGGGGAAAAATGTGATCTCAAGTGATTTTAATGTGGCGTGATTGATGGTGCCAGATGGGCTGGTTTGAGTATTTCTATAACTGCTGATCTCCTGGGATTTTCTTGCATAACAGTCTCTAGAATTTACACAGAATTGTGCAATGAAGAAAAAACATCCAGTGAGCTGCAGTTCTGTGGACGGAAACGCCTTGTTGATGAGAGAGGACAACGGAGAACGGACAGACTGGTTTGAGCTGACAGAACCACTCTGTATAACCACTCTGTATAATTGTGGTGAGCAGAAAAGCATCTCAGAATGCACAACACGTCCAACCTTGAGGTGGACGGGCTACAACAGCAGAAGACCACACTGAACTGCTGCTCATACAGTACTCATCGCAAGGGCAATTTAGTGTGGCCAATCCAGCTACTGGCATGTTCAGAGGAACCCCAAACAGACATGGAGATAAACTCTGTACAGACTGTAAAAGACCCTGGGACCCTGGAGCTGTGAGGCAACACTAAACTATGCACCACCATACAAAGTTAGTGCCAATATATCATTGATGCAGTAGAGAATCAAGCTATATCACATTCAAATATATTTGTACATAGTAAATACTTACAGCTATCTACACAGAATCCACAATTGTTAAGCTGTTGTTGATATTATATGTTATTTAATTTGATATTAGATGTTTTTGCATAGCTAATGTCATTGTAAGTAATAGAACTACTTATACATACACATATAAATCCTAGGACTACCTATACATACACATATAAATACATACCTTGGATTTCTTTATACAACTCCCACACACCCAACATTCCTGTCAATACACATGGCATATCCCATATTTATAAATATTTATACTATATTGTTAGCCTTTTCACTGCAACTACCTCAGCTCGATGCTGCACAGCATTGTATTGCACATACAACTGCACATACCTGCACTTTATATCACACACAGTTCATACATTTTTGCTGTCTATCTTTTTATATCTTTTATATTTATATTTTTAAACTTTTCTGTTTTTATGTAAATTCTGTTTTATGTCACCGGACAGTCATAAAGAGCATTTCAGGGAACGTTGTACTGTGTATGGTTGTGTGTGTGACCAATAAAACTGTAAATACATTTATAATAGTCTAATAATGTATGACTAGTAATAACCATTAAATGTGGAATTATAGAGATAGAAGTCATTGTATTACTGTAATACTGTATGCTCTAATAATTAACCTCAAATAATTTAACTCATTTGAGATGATGACATTGTAATGATTGTATTATCTATCCAGGCAGGAAGTTATGTTTCACAAGGTCAGTGAGACATACTACTCTCAATGAATTAAGTACTGTAAGTAGGTGAAAGGTAAGTTTAGTTTATGTGCGTCATAATGAAATTCGGGTCACAGTATCAGCATATTTGCCAAAGTCCATTATTCGGTAGTGCATTAAAGATTACATAATATCATGTGCTTCCAGTTTAGTGAACTATTGCCACTGCAATAATATAAACAGTGCATCTGTTTATAACTACTTCAAATATTATTATCTATTTACCATTCCTGTGGAAGTCTAGATATGCAGAGGCCAAACGGTTTAAACTGTTTTGCTCATGTGGACATATTTAAGATTACTTTTGTTGTATATTGGGGGATATTGTAGCTACCAGGGGAATCAACTTTAACCCAGAAGCCACAGAAGCTTTGCAAATAAACAGGCTGGGCATGACTGTCCTGTTTTGGGGAAAGTAAACAGAATTCAAGTCAATCATTCCTGTTAGTTGGAAATGGGGTATTATTTTAAAATTCACACTTAGAAGATTCAGCTATTAAAAAAAAAACTTTAGGGAATTTTTTTAAAGGAAATTTACTATTTTCATTAAAATGCATTATTAAAGGTTGCAGCTTTCACAAACACAAACAGGTGCTGAAAGACAGGTAAAGCACAGCTCAAATCAGTAATCAGTTTCAAAAAGGCTGCAATTTGACCGGGTTGCATTGGGTAGCCTCTTTCTTTGCCCACTGGCATGTGTGACACCTAACTCCTCATGAATCATTCAGCCTGGGAGAGAAAGTGCTTCCTATTTCCCTGAGAACCATCTCAGAGTACGGTACTCCACACTGCAAGATGATGCACAAAACTAGGGACTGTTGCTGGCCAGTTCTTCTCTGGTGGCTGTCTAGCCCAGCAATAAGGACTGCTTTTGGGCTGAATGCAACACGAATACATCAGCGCCAGCCCCCTTGTCAGCCAGGTAAGGTGCATAGTGTTCTCGCCGTGAGGCATGGGAATATAGGAATACCTTTTGAGACCAAAAGTATTTTGTACCTGTTGTTTGCCTGCATTGTCATTTTGAACTTCTCTAAAGGATACGACTACTGCCCTAAGGGAATGAAAAAGGTACATGTGAATGTTTTTTGTGCCTTGCAAAAAGGTCACTACTGTCCAGAAGGCAGTGAAACTGCAGTGCCATGTCCCAGAGGAACGTTTGCACCGAGTTTTTGGGCCAGAGACATCAACGGCTGTATCAGCTGCCCTCCACATCACTATGCACCCACAGAGGGTCTGTCTGCCTGTCTGCCCTGTGGATCCAGAGCACAACAGCCTTTACCTGGGCAGGATAAATGTGTATGCCTAGCAGAGGGCCAAGTCTTCCAGGTGAGCACATATACCTCTTTTTTTCAGTATATCTGTAACTGTATGCAAACAGATCAGCAGTATCCAGTGGTGCAATCTGTAGACTTCAGCTAAAACAGCCGCTCATGTTTCAGCCTAGAGGCGGTTAGGTTACATGGTCTGTCTGTAGCCCACTCAATACTAAACCTTTCTCTCCTCAGATTCAACCACAGGAAAACCAAGCTCAATAAACAATTCACCGTCACTCAAGCCTTTACAAAAGGATGAGGTTTTCAACATATGATCTATGTTTCATTCATACAGGCCAGCGATGGGCAGTGTCACTGTGCTTTGGGGTACCGTTCTACACAAAGAGGGGATGCCTGCGAGCTAAAGATATATGAGATCTGCAAAGATGGACAAGCGCGTTATCAGTATGGCGAGTGTCTGGATCGCAGGCAGTGGAAACACCTTTGTTCTCATGAGGTCGGTACAAGAAGCCACTTTGTAAAGTCAAACAGTGCTATCACCTACATACCTCTGTGAACTTTGGCATACAATATTGGTAGCTTGAAGCCTATGAATTGCTGCACGCATAGCTCAAACCACAGTGTCTATTTCAGATAGTCCATTAAAATGGAATTGCATTATGTTTATGATGGTAAAGTGACACAACATCACGTACGTCTGCAATGTCATAACCATAACATATGCTACACCCACATATGCTACACCCATAATAATGCATTCCCCAATTAAACTTTTAATATTTAAATCCTTAAATATTATTTTCCACTGCAAAAACAAGCAATGATTAAGATAAAAAAAAAAAAATTATATATATATATATATAAGAATTATAATCTAATATATATATAAGAATTATTTATAGAATAACATTATTTATCAAAAGGACTATAACTTTAATTATCAAAAGGACTATAACTTTAGTAAGATTTGTATTGGCAGATGTTAAAAGCAAAATGCTAGAGACGATGGTGAAAATTTGTACTTATTGATTTTTTTAACCACTTCCCATCTTCTGTTCTGAACATAAATGACCTGAGGGTCAATGAACCATGAGGGAAACAAAACACACTTTTCCATGAATCTCTTGTCACAAATACACTAGGAACCTGCATTCAGTTGACAATGAATGTAAGCTGTAACAAGCATGTGATATAACTGTAGTGAAACGGCAACTTTCTGAGTCGGAGTGTCACATCCTGCACGCTGCACTTCCCCAGGTGTGTGCATCTCCACAGCTGTATGAAGGCTATGATGCCTCCCTGGGGCTGTGTGTCTGCAAAAGTCTAACTGATTCAGGAAGAAGTGAGTGCTCAGGATGGTGTGGAGACAGGATGAGACCTGTGCTGCAGCTGGTGTGCAGTTCCGCTGTCCTTCAGCTGCTTTACACTGAGTCAAATCGACAGGTACAACATACTGGCCCAACCCGATGATTATACTTTTCAAGCTTTCATCTTAGAGGGCTGAAACTCATGATTACACATTGCATATCTACTCTATATGAACATTACTATAGTCTTGCCACACTAGGGGTGTAACATAATGCCATGCTATCTGTATCTGCACCTGTTTAGTGCTTCAGTATTCATATATGTATCTATAATTGGGTTTAAACTTGAGGTGGGAGTGGCCTAGACTAGGTATTAAAAATGAATAAATAAATAAATAAATAAATAAGAACCCTATGCTCCAAGGAAAACACTGGACAAATGAGCTAGAAACACCAGCACTGTCAGATTGATGTGTTAATTCTGGCTCTTCAATCTCATCTTAGTGCAAAATTCTCTACTAGAGATGTGCGCAGGACTATTTGTTTTAATCCTAGCACACACGGTTAGTATTATTTGGTACCTGTCTGCAAAAATGTGTAACAATTTTAGTTGGTTCTACCTCCCAGATTCTAAAAAAAAAATCTAGTAGGCTAATTTAATCCACCGCGACCCTGACCAGGCAGTTACTAAGGATGCACTGTGCTGCACCATCATGTGAATTTACATGGTCTTTGTTTGGTTTGCAAGCTTCAGATCTGATCTATGAAATCTATGAAAGTAAAAACGTCCTGCTTGCATAGATTTTGTTGCGTCCTACATGATCCATTTTTAGCAAGCTTTCTAAAAAAGAATGTGTTCATGAGACATTATTTGTTCAGTTGGAATAACGTAGTCAGTTAGATCCATCCATAATCAACATATAACAGTATAATGATAACTTCTAAAAAGCAAGTTTTATCCACAGTACATTGTTAGACAGTATCTTTGACAGTGTACTGTACATGTCCCATGGGCCCCGTTTATCTTGTTAAAGCAAACAAGGCTAGACTTATCTATATATCTTTGAGGGACACAGGTGAGTGCATCAGGAAGTGCGCTTTTATCTGTCCTCAAACATTGGGACTCCCGAGGAAGGCTGAGGTGTGAGCGGCATCACGGGTTCTCCAGGCCTGTGTACACAATACAGACAAGAGGTGAGTAACCATGGCCAAAGGCAGGATGTTGAAAGAATTTGCAAGTGTTTTGTAACACTTCCCACTGTTTGCCATGCTACAGAAAGTGGCTTCTATGGGTTCCTCCACACTATCCCAGCAGGAGTACGGCTGTTGATCTTGGAAGGTGGTCAAGTGAGTGACAGTTTTGCTGAGATCTTGAACAAACACAGCATGGGTAAGGTGGTGCTTAAAGGTAGTTAATTTATCAGCATGGCATACTCAGAATGAGTGACCATGACAGGTGGTTTCAAAATCAATTCTTTTACCAGGAAACCATACCTATATGGATACAGAATCCTACTGGTCCATGGGTTCTGATTCAAGAGGAGCCAGCAATAGAGAAGCCATTCAAGTGATGAACCCGATAGCGTGCTTGCATCTGGAGGATATTCTTTTATTCACTGTGACCAGGCACCACTATCCGCAGTATGACGTGTGAGTAAGAAAACTTTGTCTGCCCCATTTACAATTACTCCCTCAGTGACATGAACTAAGGGTTTGTCTTGTTGTTTACAGAGAGAACTTATTCAACACTAATGCTGCTTTTGACTGGGGAGTCTTTAGAGTATTAGAGCAAGAGCTAGCAATGGCACGATCTGCAAGCTCCCTCTTTTCTGTTAGCTTCAGTGAGCCTGGTGTGTACGTCCTCAAACTGAGCAGCAATCAACACAAGCATGTGGTACTGTTCTTGTTTAACCTACCTTTAACTGCATTCATAATATGACCTTGCTATCCATAAGATGCCAACAGAAAGGTCCTTCTCCAGTATGTAAGGGTTTTGCCTGCTGGAGGAGGTTGCTATGACGTCGGACCGTTCTTTCCTGCTGATCCACATTACATGATTCGGATGGGCATAACCCTTCAACGCCAGCTCCTGCTGCGACCCAACTGGTGGGTGATTGGAGGTCTCTTGGCTGGAGCTACAGTTGTGCTCTGCTTGTGTCTTGCAGTACTGGTCAGTCTTGTACTAATTACATAGAAACAGTACTATAACTATTGGTTACTGAGTTAAAATGGTCAAGAACCGCTGATTTCCATTTCCAACACACAGGTCTTGTTCAGGGAGCATGGCTGGCCAGAGAAGTTACCTTCTCAGGCCAGGTACCGGGATCTACAGCTCAAGTACAACATGGATGACTATTCATCAAAAGGTTCCAGGATCATAGCTATGAAAAAGACACACCGACACCTACAGGTTGGGATGAATGAGGACCCAGTGTTGAAAGGTAACTTTAGATGAAAATAAGAGTTTACAAGAGCTGAAGTTATCCATGTTGCCATATTGCACAACAATCTGCACTGAAAACTGGCAGTTATTTGAACTATTGCATCCTACAAGACAATGTACAGTACGCTGTATGATGTAAGAAGTTACACACAGAATTGGCAACCATCCGTGCAGTATTTACAAACAATAACAGCGTAAACAAATGCTATATTTTCTCTTTTATTAACTATTGGTTGGTTCTTGCATTCAAAGTCCCCCCATCGCAGCTCCTTCTTTAGTGTTATAAAGATATATAATCAGGTTTACTATGTTAATGGCCTGAAAACACTGATAACACTGATAGTGACAGCTGCATTTGGCACATAAGTTCACTTGCCAAAGTTCAGATGGTTTTGCTTGTCCTATCTGATGAGTGACTCTAGAGTGACATTGAGTGACTCTTGCTTTATACATTTTACTGAATTCCCTGCACTAACACACCATGGATTTGTTAATTAAATACTTAAAAACCAAGTATGTTGTGAACAGTTGAGAACTGAAATGTGGCAGGATTTTTGGTCACTGTTCTCATATTGCTCATAGCTATGGCTGTAACATCAGACGAGTTCTGGGACTACGAGGAGCAGGTGAACCTGGAGGCTTTCAGTTCCAGCACCTTCTATGACATCTTGCTTAAGCACAGTGTGTCTGTAACCACCCGGCTTGGGCAGCTCAGAGAAGAGGTGAATTTTCCACAGTTTGTCCCAAACCTCCTCCGTTTCCAGTGACCTCCTCCTAAAATAAATTATAATGAACACATGTTGAATGATGTTGCAGATATAACCACAATTAAACCATAATAAACATTCTCTCCTTTTTGTTGTTGACTGAAGTGGTGCTTTTGGGTGGAGTGAGCTAACCACCAATAACTTACTCCCCTGGAGCAAGCTGCAACATGACGAAAAAAAAAAAAAAAAAATTTCCCCCATTGAAGGAAAAATATCTATGACCACAGGTGAAGCAGCTCTATCAAGGGGTGCTGGAAAAAGTGCGGGGGCTCCAACCTGGCCGGGGGCCAGTGGTGGTAGGGGGCAAGCTGGAGTGTTTGGAGAGGCAGGTGGAGCAAGAGATAGCACGCAGGAAAGCTCTGGGCACTCAAGTTTCCCAGCTGCTGGACAGCCAGCTTCAGATCCTGCGGAATGAGTCACAGTCCCAGCATGCCATGCACAAGGCTTTCTCGGCACTCCTCAGAGAATGCTTTCGGTTGCTGATGCTGGTTTCTGACAACCAGGCCTCTCTCTGGAACAAACACATCCAGCAATGGTATGTATTACATGCACATTCATAAAGTCGTGTATACTGTACGTGTTTTCATAGGCCAAACCAAACAAAGATTTTGGCAATGCTGATTTATTTCTTACTCACTTGTCACATGCGTATGTTGATGAATGCCAATCACCGGTAATGTGCAAAGATCTTGCACCACACAGCTCATTTTCATTTCAGTGACGCTCACAAAACTCCAAAAAAGGTAAAGCCTACAAAGAGCTGAAAGTGGAAGTGGAAGTTATTTTGACTCAAGTATGTACAAATCAATATTACTGAGCAGCCTAACCACCTGAAAAGGCCAGAATTTGGAGACAAATTACAGAAAAGAAGAATTAGGTACAAAATAAGTGAGGTGAAGGAGATGCTTTGACATGACAAAGGAGGGAAAAAGAGATATGTACCCAAGGGATCATAGACACCAAGCACATCACACTGGTATGAAACTGCTATGTTTAATTGTTTTAAGTGTCTCTGCCTCTTTGGCTTTTCATGCATTAATTTGGAAACAACTTACACGCCAGCTTTCGTCTTAGGAAAAAAAAATCATACTAGCCTCAAAATATTCGTTTTCTAAATGTAGTGTGTGTTAAATCTTCTAGTAGCCTAATGCCAAGTGAGCCTTTACAGTGCATCGGCTTAAGGCTACCATATGCAGAGACCAACCAGTCCGCTTTTTATACAGTAGCATTTATTGTGCCTTAATTGAATGACTGGTCTCATTTGTGTGAATGCGTGAAATTAGCATTCTTTCTTTAATTATTAACATTTTCCCCATATTTAATATTTCTTTAATTAATTCCATTAATATGAAACAACAGGGTTTAACAAAAGGGTTGTTTGTGTGTAAAATTGAAATAAACAAACTATTTATTCTACACTATTTCTACATTTCTAAATTCTACACATTTATTCTTGACAGTGTAATCTGTGTAGACATTTGCAGTAACTCATTGCCAAATAATGATTTGAAGCCGATCAATCAAAGGTTACATTAGTGAGTCTCTTTTTATATAAATTTACACAAACTCAGGAGCTCTCAGAGGATATAAATGTTTTTTTTTCCAAACTATCTGGATTCCCAGGGTTCCCAGGTTGAACATGAGCATGAAATACAACCAACACAAGCCACTCATGTTTCCTTTTTAATTTGACTGTTAACCATCGGGGCTGAGCAAACTGATTGGCCACAGCTAGAGCTGATCAAAGTAGGTTTTATAAACCTTGTCAGTTAGTTTAGTCAGTTGGTTGAGTGATGTCATGCCGCAGAGCTGTGAATTGTGGCACAATCCCTCAAGCAATTACTTATTTATTTAATAAATCAATCCATCAAAGTTTGCAGAAGAAAGAGTGATGCTTTATAAAATGAAACTAGGTGTGCAAACTTGGAATGGTGGTCAAAGGAGAAAAGAGTTTGATGTAGACTTTAAAAAGCTTCAGCAAAAGCACTCAAAGCAGATTTTTAATAAACAGATTTACCTTGAACTGATTCTCTCAGTTATTGATTCCTAGAGTCAAGTGGGCATTTTATTATGTAACTACTTTGCCTTTAAGCTAGAATTTTATTTAAACTTTCATGCGAATCATGATTATATTTAGAGGTTATGATTGAACTTTTCTTTTTCTTCTTCTTTTAAGTAAAAACCTCTAACTAAATTCACCAGTATCATCCACCAGCATACAGGATCAGGCATAATTGATTGGAGTTTTTGAACTCCAGTGATGCTGCACTTACTACTACAATTCAGGACGTATTACTATTTAAAGAACATTGCTTCATTTTCTTTACATTTCATTTAGCTGTTATTTTTAAACAAGTCTAATCTTTGTATGGTCTGCTCATTTCAGTATTAAATAACCACTACTTATCTTTCAGGTAGAATTTGTAGAGAGAGCTGCAACAGTACTGTTTAATGTTCATCTGCAATCCAATGACTGATTCATAGACAGCCATGTGTTAAAAAGCATGAAATATCTTGGACACTGAATTAAAAAAAGACATTTCAAACTTGACACTTGAGAAAATGCATTATGAAAAATGCATTTCAGAAAGGATGGGTCATGCATGCTTGGTTATATCACTTCAGAGTCCTCACTATCCATCTGAAGTTTGCTTCCTTGCTTCCCTCTTAGTTAAATAGTTAAAGAAGTATTTGGCTGGAAGTAGGAACTTTGAACTTAAGTGCTCAAAAGACACGAGTACACTCTCTTCTCAGAGGCTGTCAAAGGTCTGAATAACCCTATGCCTCCTGAAACATGTGAAGCATGAACAAGGGGAATGAAGCTAAAAATATCTTTTCACTCAATATTTAAATAGAATACAGACTGTTTGCAAAACAGGAACTAAAATAAGAGTATTGGAGCACCTTTGCTCCCTTTAATGATGAGTCTGATGGATTTTCCATTCCATAAAAACCTTGGTATTGATCTGTTGAGATCATTTTGGCATGACTATTTGGAAAGAGAAGAAAGAGGAAACATTAGAAAAGACTAGACAGGATTCATTTTAAGATAGCTTATACATAGCTAAGCAATGATGAAAACAAATTTACGATATTGGAAGAGATAAATAAAAAAAACATGGTTCTTCAGAAATCATTGAATGGCATGCTTACAGAAATTAGATTTGATCAAGAACATCACTTACACAGCATTACCATAGCTAACAGATTCTTACTAATTGTTCTTGCATTTGTTTTATATATTTTGTCTTTGTTTCTGAATGGTTAACTTGTCCAAAAAGTTTTATATTTCAAAGCATGCAGAAATCAAGACTCTAGAATTCAAATGTTTCATTTGACAATTCTGTGATTTAAAGCTATTACACCATGAATTTTTGACCATCAATAAACCTTTCAGTTGTTTTAAATACTTAAGTAAATACTTATAAATACTATAGAAAATAAATTATAGATTTATTTTTATATATTTCGCACCTATATTCAGTATAATTATAAAGTGAACCCATTTTTTTTTTTTAACAGAATAGCCTTATAACCCCAACGATGAGTGTATTCCTGAATTAATCAAATACTGGTGTTTAGGCTTTCTTTCCAAGAGCTCAGATTCTTCTTTCATTATTTTTAATCGATATTTCCTGCCTGATTGAAGTAATATGCATGTTGTGCTGTGCAGTGTTATGGACAGAGTGAATGCGCTGGCTGAGGAGATGGCAGAGCAGGTCTCAGTGGAGGCGCAGAGGCAGGGTTGCTGGGCCGTGCTCAAACAGGGGACTGGAGCACGGCTACTGTGCCCCACTTCTGGATCGGTCCTCACTAGGGATGACATTATTGGTGAGTTATTGCAACTTTTTCAATAATTCACCTTCAATAACTTTTTCAGCTTTTCCAACACATGGGATATGTCCAAGGTCCTTGCCCTACATAGGAAACTACGCAACCCCCCCCCCCCCCACCCCCCCTTACCTACCCCACCCCCCAGAATTATTGACCTGAAAGAGTTAGTTCTATTACTATATGCTTTTTTTATGTACATTATCTCTGGACCCTTCCTCTCTTTTTGCTGTATTGCAACATCAGCAGAAACCTGTGTTCATTTCAAATCCACAGCATATATACCAGCATATTCAGCGTATATCTGTGTCAATTTTAAATCCACCTGCAATTCAATTGCATGCCTGCACAAAAAATATCTCTGACTTTGGGAGGGCTTACAGCTAAAACGGCAGATCATGAAGACAAAGGATCTGCTCGCGACGGCTTTGATGGAAAGTTTTTAGGAGCAAAAAAGTTGAAAAAGATCAGCTAAGCTTTGAACCTTCCTAGGAGCGCTGTGAAATCCATTATAACAAAGTGGAAAAAATAGGGCACAACCCAGACATTACCAAGATCAGGCCAAACCGAGTGCTCAGGCAAGAAGGGCAATTGCCACAGAAGGGTCCAAGAGTCCAGCTACAACACTGAAGGAGATACAGAGCTCACTGGTTGAAATAGGAAAGCCTGTGCAGACCTCAACAATATCAGCTCTTTACAGATCTGGCTTCTATGGGAGAGTGGCCAGAAGAATCTACGGGCCATTTCAGAAAATCGCTTTTGGGAAAAACAAATTGTGGTCTGATGAGACTAAAGTTGAGCCATTTGTACTAAAACCAAAGAATAATGTTTGATGCAAACCAAATTCAGCCCATCACCCAGGTAACACCAATCCTTTCATGTGGTAACATCATGCTCTAGGGCTGTTTATCAGGAGGAACTGAAAAGCTTGTCGCCATCACAAGCAAAATGGATGAAGCAAATTGTTCAGCAGAACCTGTTCCAGTCAGCCACACATCTACATTTAGGGCAAATGTTCCAATGTATGACAATGAGCCAAAGCACAGGGCAAAAACTACAAAGGAATGGCTTGAAATAAAGCTTTGTGTTCTGGAATGGCCGAGTCAAAGCCCAGTTGAAAATCTGTGGCATGACCTGAAAATTGCTGTTCACCAACATTCTCCATTCAGTTCAAGAGCTGGAAAAAAAATAGCAAGTGTCACAAGCAAAATGTGCAAAGCTCATAAAGACACATCCGAGACAACTCAAATCTATACTTGCTGCAATAGGACAATGAGGGGGTGAATACTTATCAATTAAGCAGTTTTTAGATTTTTTTTTTTTAATTTTCAAATAATTCTGAGGACATTTAAATACACTTATTTCATTTTATTTCCATAAAGAATCACCTTAAAAAGAAAAATATCCCATATTAATATGCTTCAGTTTGATGTTGCAATACAGCAAAAAGCGAAATAATCACTAGGGGGTGAATATTTTCTAGAAGCACTGTATATATCTATAGCTCTGAGATCATAATCTGTGGGTCTGTCAAAACTTTTTTGCATCAACCAATTAAGCAACTGCCCATGTCCATCAATCATATGTTGCATTGATAAGTCACAGGTTTGAACAAGCTGTCCATCATTTTTTTTTTTTTTGCCTAAAGCTTAGATTAATTTTCCATCCAGTATGTATCTATATGTTTCCATCTGAGTATCCCAAATGATGTCAGGATACAGCAAGCTTGAGAATACCGATTTCTGCATTGCATGTCCTTTGCATGCGCATACTGTATGTTAATCAATATCCAAAATTAGTAAAATTAACATGATTTAATTGCATATTAATTGATATTAATTATAGACCAGTGACTGATCCATATTATAATGGACTGATTGCCTGATGCAATTTGTGATTCAGAATCAAGAGCTGTTATCCTATTGGCTGATCCATACCCTAATCCTAACCTAAACCCTGTATGATTGGCTGATTCATTTAATTATAGACTCCCTCTGCTTACAGTCTGTCATACTCACTGTTTGTCCAGACTACAGGTTTACATACTTGGCACTATTTGTGTAGTGTCTGGTAAACTACCCCACCTAGTGGTAGTTGAATTTAGGAGAGAAAATTAGACCTCAGTACTGCTCAAATAGGGATTCGTCACAGGTTTCTGGAAATGACCGTTTTTTTTCCTGTCTCAGTAGATTACTAAAATGATTTAGTTGGCTGCTGGTAACAGTTTGTAAAAACTGCACCAATCTTTACACCAATACAGCACCTGATGGATCCGTCCGGGCTTGCGATACTGTCCATGTGGACCCCTGCACAGGCCTCATCCATCCAATCTTGAATGCCCACATGCTCCTAGCTAGTGGCCACAGCATGACTGTGCCCTCTGACTTCTTCCTCCACCCTCAGACTGGCCGAGTGCTCCCTGTGGCTGGGAATGTAGGATTTGACCCCTCCAGCTCCACCCTTGTCTACACAGCTGATGCTTGTGTGGGTGAGTTGAGGATCCTGCTTTCATTCCCATATTCAACTTCTTTTAGCATACTACAATTAAGTCATGATGATGCCAGTTTATAGTACTGCAATATTCAGCACCAGATGCTGGATGTGACCCTAACATCTGATCATTGATCTCAGGTGAAGTTGGAAAATGGGAGTCTCCTGTGCTTCCATTCATTCCCTACCCTTCATCTTGCCACTCTGAGCTCCTAGGGCCATGCAAGTTGAGAAGCCTCCAAACAGGCCAGAAGCTTGTATTTGGGGGACCCATGTGTGACTATGAAACTGGCGTACTTGTCCCAATCCTGGCAGTAACCATCCACCCCCAGACAGGGATGGTGTACCCGGTAGGTGGTGTTCATGTGTGCCCCGTGATGCGACTGCGGCAGCCCATTCAGATCGGTTGTCCAATGCTGGATCCTCGCACAGGCAATGTGGTACTCATCACAGGTGTTAGTCTGGACTCACATACAGGTCAGTACATGTGTACCTAATTTCTTCTACATTGAACATTTACTAGAAGCTTTCAGATTTACAGAAAAAAACTGACATCCCTGGGAAAACAACTGCCTGTAGCATTACAGTAACACCTTATTTCAGTAGTCTGCAAACTTTTTGTAGCCAGGGCCCCCTTTAACTGTAAAATAAATTCCACAGACCCATCAGTATGGATTTATTTCATGAACATTAAGATTTTTCAAATAATATTTTTGAAGCCATAGAGCTTTCTCTTCCTGATTTTTCACAGGTCTGAGTTGACTTTGGTGCTTGGACCCCTAAATACTGTGGGCTGTGATTTCCACCACTGTACCAAAGTAAAAAAATTCACTGGCTATGTTTCCTGAACCCCTGGGGGTCCCTGGACCCCACTTTGAGAACCACTGCCTTATTCTATTCCGCAGAATATAAGCTATTCCCCAAATTAAAGTCATTCAAAATTTATTATAAAACCATATCTCTGATATTAAACAATAAATTGACATCTTGATTCCACATAATGAGATTTTACGAATATGCAATTTGAAAATGCCCCAAGACTACGCTTGCCCATCTACTGGCAAAACTGTATATAAAAAAAGACTAGCATCATTCTGAATGCTGCTGTTCTTAAAACATTTACATGTTTGTCTCAGGTTGCTGGAGTACCTGACATTTAAGTCTGTGCTGCAGGTGCAGTGCTTCCAGTAGGAGGTCTCCTGCTGGGCGAATCCTTCATCGAGCCCTTGAGTGGCAGGCTGGTGCGTGTTGGTGGAGGCAGCATCCGGGGGGGAAAAGTGGTGCCACATGCAGGGGGTTTCCAGGCTCTACTGGACAGCCAAGCTCTTGGTGCGCGGGTGCGGGTGGTGGAGCTTATACGGGCCTACTGTGATGAGTGGAAATCTGGGAGTCTGGAGCTCCACAATGACATTAGCAGAGTGAAGGCAGCTGTCTCAGATTTGGAGCAAGCCTGGAGGAACAGTCAGCAGTGCATGCTCCAGCTGCTAAGTTGTCTGGAGGCTCAGCAGGAGTGGGCCTGGTGGGTGGCTGAAGATGGCGGCACTCTAGGTGAGTGGGTGCACTCATATGCTTAGATGTGAGTAAACATTTTTAATATGCACATTAAGTAAGTTTTAACCTTACTGTAGCAAAGCACAATAACTTACTATGAAGATACTGAAAGACAGAGTTAATATTTAGCTTGGTAATAACTTGTAAATATAGATAACACTTTATGTAATTATGTAATTTGTGTAATATTCCTGACAATTATAAAGAATAAATATAAAAATAATAAAGACTCACCTAACATGTTTGTTCCAGCATGAGGAAGCATCATTTGGACAGACATTTTGGCAAAACCTAGCTAGTTAGCGGTCATGTACACTTATGAGAGCTAGAGCTAGCTAGTTAAATCTCACTCATTTGCACATACACCAACATTTTTGGCATTGCTAATTTATTTTATGCTCTTGCCGCTAATGACCACCATTACTGTTATACTTGAAATTCTGTTTCACTGACAGGACTGTCAATGTGTCTTCAGAGATGTTTTTTGAATAATAATTATTCTTTTTCTAATAAAATAGTAATAAAATACTAACCAGCAAAATTGGTTATTAGCAAAATGTCACTGGTAAAGCTGGCTGTGTTTTTGTAGCTAGCATGATCATGCTGGTTGCTTTTTTGGCTGGTTTAACTTTTTTCTCCAGCAGGTAAATAGTAGTTTGTAGAGTAGTGTAGCATAACTGTGTGTGTGTGTGTGTGTGTGTGTGTACTTTATGACTTCTACATTATCGTGTCAGTAAAGAAAGCAGCATATTACATAAGAGACCACTTTTCAGACAAAAAACGTAATGAAGGCTACTGGGTTTTTCTGCAGAAATAAGAAGTGTGGCAGTCAAAGTCTCCAGAAGAACTGTGTCTGGTTCTGCAAGATGCTCAGTAAAACCTACCAGCTAATTTCCTTATAAAACTGGACAAAATTGTAACCTGAGTCTGCTATAATTTTTTTAAAGCAAAGGGTCATCACTTCAAATATTGACTTTGTTTCATTTATTACTGTTTACTGCTCTTTATAGTATATATATGTATGTGTGTGTGTATATACATGTGATTATTTATATGTATGTATATGTATATGTAAATCTGTACATATAAAATATTAGGCCTGCATGCTCTTGTAGGTGAGATCAGTCTGGCCGGCACTGAGCTGTCCCTGCCCGCTCTGCCAGGATTGGAATATCCAGACCCAGGGGGTTCTGGCTTGTCAGTCCCTGTTCTAGGAGAACAGCTGGATTGGATGTCGGGGTGTATGGTGCCTCTTGCTGGAACTATGGAAGATGCAGATGGCAAGGGTCAGGCATAGTTATCCCATTTTGCATATTACACCCCTGCAGTGTTTGTGAACACAAAGAGATGCGCACACAACCTGGTTGCAAAAAATACCTGAGTAACCTAGCCAGCTGGCACTACTTGGTTATAATCTGACTGAACAAGAATTTTAATTAGAAATTGTACTGAAATATTATTTCACTTACTATTATGGATTACATGCAGTATATACATATCTTCTAGAAACTCTGAGTGTTTATACTACAGAGAAATCCATTATAATTGTCGGTTCGGTTCTTCTGTTTTGATAGTATGCAGTAAAAATTAATGTGCTTATGAACACGTTTCATATTCTGACACACAACAGCACAATGCTTTTTGAAAACCAATTCTGCGCTCATGAATGCAGAAGTGGGTAGATAGCGCTTTCATGAGCAGCAGTTCGAAAAATATGCGGTCAGCTGGCTTCACATGATGCCTGATGGGTGGGAATTGGACATGACTAAATTAGGGAGAAAATCATCAAATTTGCTTGTTCTTATAGATCACCATAGATGTTTTTGCAACCAGGAAGCACGGCTAATATCAGAGTGGCATGTCTCACTCAGGTCTATAGATAGAATGGTATGACCTGCTTTCTCATCATGACCATGAATGTGTCCAGGGCTGGTTCCTATCCGCTTTGGGGCACAGACTGTAGACCCTGTGACGGGGGTCGTGGCTCCAGTGGTAGGAGCTCAGCTAGACGTGTGGAAGAGGACTGTAGTCCCAGTGACTGTGTCCCAGTGCCTGACCATAAGAGAAACTCCAGACAGTATTCTGGTGAGCAAATTTGGTTAAAAACCTGAATGTTTCTAAAAGGCTGTGCATGTTGGAAGTGTGTGCATGTGTGTGCATGTGTGTGTTTGGTGCAGGCAGAGGCCTTACAGAAGGAGTGCAGCATGAGGGCCCAGTTCTGGAGACAGCAGAGAGAGAAAGAGGAAGAACTGGTGGCAGATTTAGACAGAGCTCTGTGGGACTGCCTTTACACAGCCCTACAGGAAGAGTCAGATCATGTGAGGCTCACAGCAGGCTCGATAGATAAGAGATGGCGCTGAGTGTGAGTGGAAAGACCTTAATCATGGTGTGTGTGTGTGTGTGTGTGTTAGCTGGTGTGGACAGATACAGAGAAGCAAATAAAGGAGGCAGCAGCAGAGCTTCAGGAGGCAGTCTATAAAGAGGCTCAGAGAAGAAATGCTGTGAACTCGGAGCTCTCTCTCCTGCTGCCTGGACACATCCTACTCACTCTTACTGGAGGTGACATGTACACACTTTATTGAGAGGCTGTGGTACTGATGGGTTTACAACAGAGAACGAATCCCACAGATTAGGTGTCTTTGTGTGTGTTTGCATAGGTGATGAAGAAGAGTGGAAGCAGCAGCGTCACTGGCACACTGAATTGACTGCAGCGTTGAATAGAGTGAGTGTGTTTATGGCAAGGCAGCAGTGGGAGCAAGATCAGTCCACACCTCTGGGTATTGAGCAACCGGTCAGTTTCACCGCTCAATCTCTTTTGCTTATACACATTTTACTATGAAGATTCCCAACACAGACACTGCATGCTGATCAATAATGTCAGCAGTTCACCATCTCAGCTTGCTGTAGTGATACCCCAGCATAAAATCTGTCTTAAGTAAAAGCATATTGGTTTGCTTGGAAGTCAGAGACATTCTGCACCTTTAAGAAACATTTTGATGTTTCTTAAAGCCATCAATCTGTCCTCATTGCACAGACAATGCAATGCCATGTGTAAATTTAGGGTAGTCTCAAAAGAGATGTTTTTATTTTAGAAAAAAAGCATTGTTCACAGTACAATATAAGGAATTTATGCCCAGCGTTTCACATTATAATAAGAACACTTTCCACCTGCATGCAATCGCTACAGCATGTGGAAGCATGTGTAAGGAATAAAACACAACAGGGCGTGATGTTATAGAAAAATAATCCGTGCCGGGGTGGTGTGATATGTGAGGGTATTTTTTGATATATCAACATGTCCCATACCATATACTACAGTCATTTTCCAATGAATCCAAATTTTAATTTACGTCATGCTTGTTTAACCATTTATAGATATGATTAAAGTTAAGGAACATCTGCAAGACAAGATAGTTCCTGTTATCACTTACATACAACAACTATAAATAGTCATTCCCTCACCAGAATTTTTTCTCTCTTCTAGTTATTAAGACAAAAATGCAGCTTGTCATGTTACAGAGAAACCAGAAAGCTTAACGTCCTGTCCTGAAGACTCTCTCAAGGGAGAAAATGTATTGACTGTTACAAAGCACCAATACAAGGACTCCTTCCATAAATATTAAATAAACATCTCCTAACAGAAAAACTTCATATCAACGATTAGCCGTTTTGCTTTGTAAAATAAAAATTTTAGTATCCATTTAATGTCCTTTTTTTATACAACTAACTCCCTATGAATGAGCTGTTACTATAGAAACAATAACACCTTACAGTGAGCATTAATATAAACAGATTTGAGAATTCAACAGCACATCCACCATAGCATCATATGCTAATCATGTCAGCTCCTTTATATTTGGCTGCATGCTGCACAGATTGAAGTGCAGGGTTTTATCAGCGTGTATGACTAGTGAGACCACTGGTGTCAGTGTACTCAACCATAGTGTTTCTACATCTCACTACAGCCAATATGCGTGGCCTTTTCTCATGTTGCAGCTTCAATGCACTTTTGAATGTGCATAAGAGCTCTTTAATGAAGTCGATAGTTTGCGGGATAGCCCAGTGACTCGCTTGAGCGACTATACAAAGAAATGAGTTAGGCATTCAATCATGTGTGGAAGCTCCAGCTTCGGTTTCAGTAGCGCAGCATTAATATCAACCTGCAGAGCATTTGCTACTGCTGAGCTGCGCTTCTGATCATCAGAACACTCAGATGGCGGGTTGTCAGCACTCTCTGCCAGGGTAGACTCATTATTCATGTTTAGAGAATGAGAAGCAGCTACTGAGAGTACATCAGGGTCTGTCTGTATGTGAGGCAGCTGTACTAAGCTCCTCAGAATTCTACACATCATTTCGCTGCGTTGCGCTATCAGCTCATGTGTGTGTCTCATGCCTGCTGATGACCCCTCTTCGTTACAACGTCGTAAATGAGCTAACTCTTTGCATTCTAGCTGAACCTTCTGCGCTTTCTGTTCCTGGCGCAACAACGCAGCAAATGATAGCTTATGGTTTTCTTCCTAGAGGGCTCAGCAGCCGTGTCTGATGTTCACATAGCCTGTGAGGTTCATACATTGCAATCAGCCTCATGTTGCTTTAAGGGCAAGGCTCTATAAGTGCTTGTCAGAGATGTTCCAGTCAGTGGTGAGGCCAGAAATTTTAAAGTGAGTGGACCTTGGTGAAATAGGGTGGACCTCAATGCCTATTCTCAAATTAAATAATTTTACAATATGTATAAAAATAATTTGACAATTAAGATTAGTTAAATGTTATTTATTGATAGCCAACAGCAAGATTTCTGGACTTGCCGTTTTTTTGTTGTGCGTGGAAACTCGCGTAAATGGGGCTGAGCAGGTGGTTCATTAAGTGCGGATAAATCAGCCGGTGGGTTGCTTCTCTGGAGGATGGACCCAGGTTGAGAGGAGGTGCTGATGGACGGGAGAGATGACGTTGTTGGCTGCTTGTCATCAGTTGTTGACGTGTCTGTATTGTCAGCATCATCGAGTGTAGTTTCAGACTCCATTCTTGGTTTTTTAAAATATTTAATCAAAGATATCTGTTTCGACATGCTCGCCTTGTGCATGTAGATATTAGTTTATATTTCACTAGCATAAGTAAACTCACCTTCCCATCCCCCAACATTCCGTGATTGGCTGAAACAGTAATAACAGTTTATCGATTGGCTGTTGTTAGGCTATTTATAAAAAAAAAAAAAAAAACACGTTTTCACACTAAAATAATTATTTATTTCTGAAACTTGATATGCATATTTGAACGTGTGTTTGAGCGATTATTATTGTAATGTATGTGTGATTTTTTTTCTCCTTTCCCACAAAAAATATTTTCCTCATTTGATTGGGTGGACCAGCTGTCAATCTGATGCTCTTATGTAACCTCGCCACTGTAACCGCCACTGTAACCTCGCCACTGGTTCCAGTCTCAGGCAAATTGAGCACTGATCCCTGACCATTATTCAACTCCATCAGGGTCTGGTAGAACAAACAGTTTGCCAAGATGTTAGGAAAGTTCAACAATTCACAACAAATTATGGATTCATGAATTCATAAATGTATTAATTTAGCAGCACCCACTACTGCTACATGCAGAGACAAAAAATAGGCCACATATCTGCTCTATGGACAGTGTGAACTGTGGCGAGAATAGAAATTTGTCAAATGCTAAAATTACCTTCATCCAAGTTATGCATCAATGCACAGTTCTCTGATGTTGCAAAATTAGTTAGAAATTCAAAGTATGTTCAAAGTATTAAGTGGTAACAATGTCAGTTACCATTTTAAAACCAAAAAGTAAAAATCAGAAAAAAGTCCCCAAAAAGTCCAAAATGCTACATTATCTGATCAAAAAAGAAAATCTTGGCTACCACCTGTGGTTTACATTGTGCATGGAAGGGAAAAGGGAGTAACTCTCACCTTATCCTGTCTAGTGTTTATGTGCTTTGTTAAAAGAAACATACCAATTCTCAACATTCTCTAGATTCCATTAGTTTCACTGTTTATTCAAGAAACCTGTGCTACACCATAACAAGCAATTTACTGTAAGCTTTTCTAGCCTTCTCAACATTGCTACTTAGCCATAATTCAAGTCAATGTAGTGAACACAGGTTTCACAAATCCACTTGCATACTTGGTGGAATGATGTTCTGGTGCTACAGGATGAGAAGGCAAGGCAGAAGGAGCTGTGGGAGCAATTAAAGCAGAGACACACCGAGCTGGACGTTGCTCTTTCTTCAGTGCACTGGGCCTGCGAGCTCGGCCAGCTCCGTGCTGATACTGCAGAGGTAACATACACCTAAAGCCAGTATGTTTAACATGGCACACTGGACTCATATTCAGCTCAGCAAGGCTGAATGCACTTTAAGAGGATTTCACACATCAGCATATTATATGGATGAGCTGGAGCTGCCTTATGAGTAGCACTGTATTACACACTAAAATTCTATAAGCATGTTTTTCCCCTCTCAATAGGCCATATTATCAGGCTCATTCTCGTATAAGGATTATGGTATGGTGCAGCCCAGAGGCAGAAAAAACCCTCTGAAAGCAATGGCTCTGACTCAGCAAAAAATCCTCCCTCAGTTGGAGCGCCTCATTCAGCTGCTGGAGGATGGCAAACTTTCCAGCCTCTTCATCAGCGCCCAGGGCCAGCAGAGCTCCGGTACAACACGCTCATTCATTTCTTTGACATAGAAATGGAAATTAGTGTGTCCTGCTTTCTTTAGTAGTCTTCACTGTTTCTTTGCAGACTTGCCAATAAAGCAGTTGTTTGAGAGTGACACAAGCTCTCGAGCATGGACTGTATCAATCCCTGTAGCTAAAGGTATTAATTAAAAGTATGAATGAGTTAATCTCACTGGTCAGGACAGCACTTTTTGTATTTTCCTCATGTTTGCTCTGAATGGTGTTGTATTCTGACTGCCCATTGTGATATTAATGTGATTTTTGATGCACAGATTCCAATCAGTCTTGCTGTGCAGCAGTTTCTGCTCAATCCCTGAAAGATCATGAAAAGGCTTCGTCTGTGAGTGAGCTGAATGGCTTAAAGCCTATATTGTCCAGTACATCCCCACAACATAGAGAACAGGATGTAAGCCCCGCTCAAAGCCAGGGTAAGGCAAGATTCTGACCGTCACATCTCTAGTGACAGCACTTCACCTAACGGTCTCAACTTTGTGCCCAATCAGATGCCCAAAATCTCAAGGAGACAATGTTTCCTGTGCTCATGACAGTCCCCAAACTGTCAGGTAAGACAATCTGCATTTGTAGGACAGCTTTGAAAAGAAAGATAGGAATAAAAACATTATTTCATAGGCTGAAACTAAATGTGTCCTTGCATATTTGAAGCACTAGAGGGTAGTAAGATCCAACTTCAGATAGTAATTAAGGCTCAAGATGATTCAATAGCTGGTCAAATTGATTAGATGTGTTAATTATTGTATTGTGTTGTTATTGTAAAAAAGCCTTTTTAATGATAATTAGTGCCATGTGCTCTACTATATCATCCAGGTGAGGACTGGGCCGGTTTGCTGGAGCTCTCTCCACTCTTCCGGATTATCCAAGATGTGGAACAACGGCTCAGAGACCAAGCACAGAATGCAGGCCTGCTTAGCGGCGAGCACCCAGGTCACTTGCTAAACTCATTTTGGTCACTTGCTGAAAAACATTTGCTGTCGTTTGTAGTTAATTGTAGTTAGTCTCTTTAACTGAGGATGGAAGGCTTGAGCATGCTGTCTTTGTGCTGCAGGCTCAGGGTGCCCCTTTATCGATTTCTTGGATGCGCAGTGGGATTGCGAGGGAAAGCTCGTCAAAGTCGGTGCTGACACTCTTAACCCCCGGGAGTTTCTGATCTACCAGCACGGCCAGCTCCTTCTCCAACTGCTACACACACACAGAGTGGTTTGAATCTCCTTATTTCTGTCTCCCTATTCGCACATACACACTCCTTCATTTTGATTTATTGTGAGTAATATTTTACACCCACTGAACAATGACATAATGGAATGGTTGATGTATTGGAAACTCCGATTAGTTATGCTTGGGTTTGTACTTTCCAGACACCAGCAGTGAAATTACACCTTGCCTCAAGTCTTCCTACAAATAACTACCGCTGCAATGCCTTCCGCAATTCCTTTTATTATCAGGTATTTATGGCCATAAGTAAGCATATGGTAATATTAAACATCTGTCTTGACAATGGAGGACAACACAGGGGGAAAAACTGCCTGTTTTGTGAAAAAAACTGCTGCTTTAAGTCTATATCACACAAGAGTTTCAATTAACATAAAGTAATTTATATTTGACGCTTTGATGCATTTGTAATTTCTAGCAGGGAATTGGTTTTTCATATATTCCAACTTTGGAAAGAAGTTGGGGTCAGAGAACAGTGTCAGCCATTATACTGCAAAATCTGGAGAGGCTTGCACAGAATCCTGCAGTCTCAGTTTAACAGTTCTAGGATTTGAACTTTCAATATTCTCATCAGTAGTGCAAAATCTTAACCTCTATAATACTATCTATAATGTTAACGGAATAGATTATAATATTTAGTCTTCTACTGACACTTATTGTATACTACATATACTTCTGTGTTTAAACACATTCATTTATCTGTATCATGATGCATGTATCTATGGTCATGTGTCATTTGTATTTAAAGATGCTTCAGATCAATAGTGATTGATTGACCAGGAAACTAACAACCTTTGAAATCAATGTGCAATTTAATATACTTCCAGGTTTTCAGTGCCAATTCAAAATGCATTCCTGTCTCTTGGTTATATTTTAGGTTAAATCACTTTACAACCCGTTTATATGATAATTTGAATACAATTAAAATGATGCATTCCATTTTAACAATATTAAAGCAGACTGTAGTTTACTCTGTAAAGAATTTAAAACCAGTCATCATTCATAAATGGCTTTTCTGTAAGTACAAATCTTTAATTTGAGCACAAAGCATCTGAAAAGTGCTGACATGCAATCAGATACAGGAAAAAGAAAGAAGTGTCAAGTTGCAGCTACACTCAATTGTTATGGGAGGGCATTGTGGCTTAGTGGTTAGCACGTTTGCCTCGCACCTCTGGGGTTGGGGGCTTGAGTCCTGCCTCTGCCCTGTGTGCATGGAGTTTGCAAAAGAATGAAACGTCATGAAAAATTGCACAGAGAGTACACAGACTTTATAGAGAAAATGCTGCAGAATGACCTGCTGCAGTACCTTCAAAGCAATTGCATGAAGATGAGGGAAAAATCTGGTACATACCACACCATGGTGTTTACCATAAGCGCAAGCAAAATTTACGTGTGGTATCTGATTGTTCATCACCATTTAAAAACACATCTTTGAATGGGGAATTACTCCAAGGACCAGATTTAACACTCCCTGTGCTTCGGGGGGTTTTCCAGTCCAAAGATGTATTGTAGGCTGATTGGCATTCCCAAATTGTCCACAGTGTGTGATTGTGCCCTGCGATTGTGTCCCCCACCTTGTGCCCCGAGTTCCCTGGGATGGGCTCCAGGCTCCCCATGACCCTTTGTAGGATAATGGATGGATAATGGATGGAAATGATAATGTTTTGGGAAATGGATGGATTTAGTTATATAACTCTATGTAGGACTTAAACTAGTGTTTCAGTTTATACATGTTAGCTAGCTAAAGTGTTTGGTAGTTAACATGCCTGTTAAGTGAACGTTTGTTAGTAATAAATAAGCTGCATTTCAGAGATTGTGAAGAAAAATTGCAAACTGTCTGCTGTTTGGTCAACTTTAAGACCTAATTTATACTTCGCTTCTGCTCCCTAGTGGACATGGTACATGCAAGTATGCTGGCAAACACCTATGTGACTCCTCACTCAAAGTCCTACATTTTCACAAATACTGTACATGGATAGAATAATCTAGCCCTAAGTATTTGCTAAGAAAATGTTGACAACCATTCTCCTTACCTTCAACTGACCCTACCTTTACTTTTGAAACTCCATATGCCTTGCGAGTTGCTTTTGGCAGGGACAGACCCAAGTTCAGGGTTGAACAAAAGATAGAAATAAAGAAACCAGCCAAATCCATATAAACATTAACATGCCATTATTGTGAATCAGTTTTCTAAGGTATCATTGAACTTGTATGATTAATATAGGTCTAGAAACACTCTTAATGGTCTCAGCTGTGCCTCCCGTTCCTTAAAAGGCAACACATAAGGCAGAGGAGGTAAGATCTATTGTTAATGTTTACGTTGCAATTGCTCTGGGACTGCTCAAGCAGCCTGGGGTTCATTTTGTGATCAAGAAGAACGAAGACATGCTGATGCTGAAGCCACAGCACCACTGCCGCTTCTAACTGTGTTGATGTATGTCAATAGATTAGGAAAAATGAATGCTCAGTCAATCCAAATGTCTGAATGATTCCCAAGCATTGACTGTGTCTGTAGGAGACGGATAACACTCTGTACGTACGTCAGCAGAGGCTGCAGTCTGTAGGAGGTTTCTCTCTGCTGCTTCTGCACTGTGCTGCTCACATATCCACCGGCCAACTTAGCGTTGATACAACTGTTGCTTTCCAAAGAGCCTTCTTTAAGGTAAAAGCCAGGCTCATACACCAATGCACCATTTCATTTCCTAGCATTTCGGGGTGTTGATTGTGCTTCTCCCCCTGCTCTTTTTATGCTCCAGGTCCTACAAGTGGGTCTAAGTGAGTTGTTCCAGGCCAGATTGGAGCCTGATTCAGCTGAAGGAAAGAAACAAAGCAACGACTCAGCCCTTCATAGCCTTGTGCTCGAGAGAGTGCAGAAACACGACCCAGGAACTGTGTCTGAGAACCTGAATGTAAGCCAATTAATTATAACTTGTGCTTCATTGTCTGGATGTAAGGCACTATGCTGAAACCTGGGACAGTCACCTGAGAGGTGAAGTGTCACCTGGAAGCAGGTTGTGAATTTACAGAATAATTAATATAGTGTATATTTTTGACAGGAGGTGGCCAGGCTGCTGGAGAAGCACCATGAAAGTTCAGTGTTCAGGAAAGTAGAAAGCCTGCTGAGAGATAAGATCTTGGAGGTCAGCCCAAGTGACAGTGAGCTGCCAATTAAACATGGAGCAGAAGGCCAGGACATTGCGCCAGAGTGAAGTGATGAATCTGTCTTGAAATACGAGCACTGCTTCCTTTCACTGAATGTGACAAGACCAACTATCTCATCCAAACTACTGTACGCTGCTCCATGGGAGACAGATGGCGGCCTAGATGCTGGCTTTGCTTTGGATTGATGACATACAAAAAGAAGCACATGGAATACACATTAAACAGCGTCAAACAAAAAGGGACAATCCAAATGTTGACAAATGATAAGTAAGGACATGAACGTACTGCAAATCAGTGCAAATTATATAATATTAAGATCATTTTTCTGCAGTGGATTGGAAACTACTAAAAGGCAAGGTCATGTAGTCAGCACTTGTGTTGGTATGCATTTAAAAAAGCTTGAATATAACATGTTTAAGTCATGAATGCTTTCAATATTTCATAAAGGAAGACCCTATTTGACATGAGGTCATTACAGGAAAAATATATACTGTATACTGACCATTTTTTCGATAATGTTTGCACTCTTGGGATTGCACATGGAGAAACTAGAAGTGTTAGGATGACAAGGCAGAGATTTTCAGCTCTGTGGAGTCCTGTTGATGGCACAAAGTTTTCTTAGGGCAGAACTGGAATGATTGATTTATTATTTTTTTCAATAAACCTGTCTACATATTTATGGTTGTAACTGGCACTGTGTTTAGTTTTATGTCTGAATTTTTCAAGGCTCACATGGTTATGGTTCTCCAAGGTGGAGAAAATTGATTCTTGCTGTTGAGAGACATGGAGCTTCAAATGACTATGCAGAAAAGAAAATTATCCTCTGTGGTCCACTAATGCTTTTAATGAAGGTATGTTATAAGATCTTAATTTCTCTCGTTTCATTCTGATTAAATGCATTGTCAAAGTCATTTTCAGAACATGTTTCAGTTCACTGCATACACCTAAGTTCGATCATACTTATTGTATTTTATACATAAAAATAAAAACAATTGAGTTTACCAGTAACAGCTTTGTGGATGACTTGTTCCATAGATAAATAACATTTTGCTCTTTTGTAACCTCTGTACTAGAAGATTCTAATTCACAATTTGGTCAACTATTATTTCAGTAAATAACTAATATGTTGGTATATAATTTTTTTTGGCCTTCTAGCAGCTACGGCCAATCATAATCAATTGAACACTACTAGTCTTCATTTATATAATAAATTTGCTGCCATGAACTCGATTTTAGTCTTAGTTTAATATGTTTACTGTCGGTGCAATGTGTTAACTTTGAGACATTAGAAAACATCAGCACATTAGAGAACAAAGTTAATGATGATAGCACAGCGAATATTAGCTAACAGCTACCTACCATCCTTTTATTTATGTATTTTTTTTCCAGTGTTAGCAGGACTAAATAGCAGCTGGTATGAGACAAGGTGTGATGCTGAAGAAGGAGTGGGTAAATGTCCTTTAAGGGTGTAAATCAGGACATCCTGTGTGATAGATAGCTCTAGTGCTGTTCATATAGTTCAAAAGACAATAATTCCTCTGATAGCTCTGATAGTTCCAGCTGCAAGACAAATCACATTTATATTACTGCACTCTCTTAATACGTTATTGTTTCTATAGTAACAACTTACACAGAGACCTGTATGGCAGATGCTCCACATAAACCATTTTTTTTTTCTTTTTAAAATTGTGTGTATTTGTTAATATGCTGAAGTTGTCTGTGAGGAGACGGTTACTTCTCTTTTTTTTGGAAGGAGTCTCCAGTGACAGTGCTGTAAAAAGAGGAAGTGTTATTCCTTTGAGTTCGGATACAGGAGAGTCTTCAGGACCGAGTCTTCAGGCTTTGTGGCTTCTTAGTAACATGACAAGCTATATATTTTTTTGTCCTATTAACATCAAGAGGAAAAAAAAGAGGCTGGTGAGGGAATGACATAAGTGATAACAAGACGAGTTTGTTTCGTGGACGTTCCATAACATTAAATGTAACTGTAATCAGATAAAATGTATAATGTGTCTTTTCTTTTATAAATAAAATTTGCTAGTGTTGACAAATGGCTGTGGTGTAAGAGGAATAAAACACTGGGATGTGCTGTTATTAGAGGTGATAACAGTAACTCCGCCTCCCAATGGACTGCATAACATTACTGATTATTTTATTCCTTAACTATGGTTCATTCCATATAACAAAATTTATTATATATTTCCTATTTGACAGGTCATTTGTATATTTTTTCGAGATACTTAATGTTCTGTAGCTGGGCTAAGTATCATACTTTCAACTGCTTTCAGTGTTTTTCTTTTGTAAGTAAATTAATTTTGCTGATAGAAGTTTCTTTTTCCTATAGAATAAACATTGTGTTCCTTTTCATTTTTTCCCCCTATGGATATAGCAGGATTAAACAGATCAACCCGGATGAGCTAACAGACACCCTGGCAGTGTTTTCAGAATTATGTGAGTGCATTTTAGAATGAGTTTCTCTCATGTGTGCAATGTCACACTGGACACATTATACCTCTGAGCTTATGGTGATGGGCATTTGACATGTGTTATTGAAAATGCATTTGACTTGATGCCTGTCAAGTGTACCATCAGACACATCTTCACATGAAAAAGGAGATCAATTATTTATTAACCTGGGTCTAGCATTATTCTCTGACAGAGCAGGAAATGTTGAAAGAAATACCTTCCGGAAACCAAAGCCCACAACATAGGTGTTTGAAAAGCCTAGCAATATAACAGTTAAAAAAGCATAGTGTCAGAATCTATCTATCCGTCCATCTAGGTCTTATAAAAATGATGTAGTGGACCATGATAAAGAATGTGTAGTGATTATAACTGCATGCTGACTTCAAGTGAGCCATGTGAATGAGCAAAAGAACACAGCAGCTCTATTGTTAAGCTACTTGTAGTATACAAACTCTACACTGATGCAATAACCATTATACACCAATCAGACATAACATTAAAACCACTGACAGGTATAGTGAATAACCTTGAGTATCTCACTACAGTGGCACCTGTCAAGGGGTGGGAAATATTAGGCAGCAAGTGAACGGTCAATTCTCAAAGTTGATGTGTTGGAAGCAGAAAAAATGGGCAAGCGTAAAGATCTGAGTGACTTTGACAAGGCCCAAATTGTGATGGCTAGACGACTGAGTCAGAGCATCTCCAAAACAGAATGTGGGATGTTCCCAGTATGCAATGGTTAGTCCCTACTAAAAGTGGCCCAAGGAAGCATAACCGCTGAACCGGCAACATGGTCATGGGTGCCCAAGGCTCACTGATGTGAAGGCTGGCCCATCTATTCCGGTCCCAAAGAAGAGCTATTGTAGCACAAATTGCTGAAAAAGTTAATGCTGTCTATGATAGGAAGGTGTCAGAACACACAGTGCATTGCAGCTTGCTGACTATGGGGCTGCGTAGCCGCAGACCATCAGAGTGCCCATACTGACCCCGTCTACTGCCGAAAGCTCCTACAATGGGCACGTGAGCATCAGAACTGGTCCATGGAGCAATGGAAGAAGATGGTGTGGTCTGATGAATCATGTTTTCTTTTACACCATGTGGAGGGCCAGGTGCGTATGTTTCACTTACCTGGGGAAGAGATGGCACCAGAATCTACTATGGGAAGAAGGCAAGCTGGCAGAGGCAGTGGGATGCTCTGTGCAATGTTCTGCTGGGAAACCTTGGGTCCTGTGGATGTTACTTTGACACGGACCACCTACCTAAACATTGTTGCAGACCAAGTACACCCCTTCATTGCAATGGTATTCCGTAATGGCAGTGGCCTCTTTCGGCAGGATAATGCACCCTGCCACACTGCAAAAATTGTTCAGGGATAGTTTGAGGAACATGACAGAGTTCAAGGTGTTGACTCCAAATTCCCCAGATCTCAATCTGAATGAGCATCTGTGGGATGTGCTGGACAAATGAGTCCGATCCATGGAGGCTCCACCTTGCAACTTACAGGACTTAAAGCAGGGGTGTCTAAATTTATCCCCAAAGGGCCAGTGTGGGTGCAGGTTTTCATTCCGACCAAGCAGGAGCCACACCTGGTAGTCCACTGAAAGTGATGATCAATTGATTTAAAAGGGTGGAATCAGGTGTGGCTCCTGCTTGATTGGAATGAAAACCTGCACCAACACTGGTCCTTTGTGTATAAGATTGGACACGCCCGACTTAAAGGGTCTGCTGCTAACGTCTTGGTGCCAGATACCAGAGCATACCTTCAGAGGTCTTGTGTCCAAGCCTTTATGGGTCAGAGCTGTTTTGAGGGCACAAGGGGTACCTACACAATATTGCAGCTGGTTTTAATGTTATTGATTATTTCTTACATAAAGGAACTCATGTAACCTCATTTCAATTGCACCACCGAAGGAATGCCATACTAAATTCTTTAAAAGCTTTGAGAAACTTAAATCTGCTATTACCTGCGAAGTGTTCCTTAGCTTCTAACATGTTGATGTTGGAGGTCTGAGGTGGCTGTAATACTTTAAATCCCATCGGACTTCCACTCCAGGAAGGTCTTAATGATGTTTGCAGTGTGTTTGGGTGGTCATTATCTTGCTGAAAGAAAGATTTTACCAGTCAGTTAGTTTTCCCATAGGTACAGCATAATGAATAAAAAAAATCTCTTCATCATTCATTGTCACATTGCTTTTGACTGTGTCTCTGAGATCAGCACTCCACAAGACTGTCACAATTGGGAGGTGAAGGCAGATGCAAGTACAGACAATTTTTCAAGTAAAGTGCAAACAAACCAATCAAAGACATGAAAACAAGCACCATGAACTGTGGATCCGAAGCAAAGAAGGAGTGACTTCCTCACTCATCCAAGATGGAGTGACTTCCTCAGCCAAGCAAGGAGGCGGCGTGACATCCTCAGTGGGGCAGGTAGGGTGGGAGATGGTTCTAGCCTGGTCAGAAGCCCCCTCCTCAAAAAATTTCCTGAGGAGGTGCCTGGCTTCGTGCCATTCCTGTGTGACCTTAACCCAAGCTCCCCTCCCCTGATGCTCCCATGTCAGGCGGTTCCTCTCCAATCTCAAAAGACTCTGCCGCATCCATTTGTCAGTCAAGCTTTCTGTCAGTGGGAGGTGAAGGTGGATGCAAGGTGGATAAGACAAAGTTATTTACTTTATTAAGTAAAGTGCAAACAAAACAATCAAAGACACCACAAGCTTGACTGTGAAACACTGAAAAACTTAAATAGTGCTGCTAACAAGCCATAACAAGATACAGGTGAGAGTGATTATTAAGACATGTGATGTGCAGGGGCTGATGGGTACTGTAGTTCTGCACCCCTTTGGCGCTACCATGACAAAGACCATGATTCCCTGATTCACACAAACCTACAGACATGCATTAGTCTACTTCTCAAAGCTCTTTTTCTGAAATACTAATAGTTTATTAAACAAACAAAAGCAATTTGGGACTTACCGTTCCATAAGATCTGACCATCACACCATGTTTTATGTGTATGCTATGTGATAGCATGTTATTATTTCTTCTGCTATGCTACAAAACCATTTCTAAGGATGCTCAAGTACAGGGCTGGGCATTATGACGATATAATATTGATATTGTAATAAACCATGTCACAGTGCACTTTACTGGAATATTGTGGATATTGGGATAACTTTTTAATTATTTTTTAATGTATTTTTTAATATGTACACTCACTGAATGTCAAAATTTTGTACATAATCTTTGAAATCGTAAACATTTTTGAAAATAAATGCTCCCTTTTCAGTTTTTTTTTTACTTATAAATACATGTTAATAAATTGATTGTAAATGTGTGTATTAATAATATTATTAATAATAAACAAATGCATTATTTGTAGCAGCTTTTTAATGCAACGCTACTATATTTCTGGCAATTTGTGGCATGTATTATGTATAGCAGAAATGGCTTTGTGAAAAGATTCGTGATGTGACATTTTTGTCATCACCCACCACTAAGCACTATGTGATTAAGTGCTGATTGCTGAACAAGCCTTAAACTGGATTTCTTTGTCTTTTAAGAAAATGACAATTAAGATGTGTTTTTTTGCCCTCCACTACATTCTATGACATCGACTTACCCAGTTTTCTTTCAAATATCGCATAGTGAAAGATTAGTTTGGTGTCTATTGTTCTCTATTGTCTACCAAATCTATTGTTCGCTGCCACAAAACTAGGATGATGTTTGTCAATATGTCTGTGTGATCACATAATTTAACACACCCGTGTAAAATCAACCATCCCACATGGTTCGATTAATCAATGTCTACGTTGAATCAGAAGTGCTGGTGATGAAATATATATATATATATATATATATATATATATATATATATATATATATATATATGTATAATATCGATTTATATTTCATCAGAGATTTCAAGGATTGGAAAACAGACTTTTATAAAATGAATAATATGTTATTTTTATTGTATTAATATTAAAATAGATTTATTCTAACAATTTATACCTTTACATTTTACACAGTATTAATGCTGTACATAATATTGCTCATGGACACATATTATCCTTCACTTAAGGAATATGCTTAGTTAAGACTGTACAACAAATGATAAACTTATCACTGAATTTTATTCTTTCCTAACTATTACGTCTTCCTCCATCACCTTGTAATCATCTGCTCATCTTACAATATAGTGCTGTAATCTATCCCACCAGCTATTGCTACGAAATCTGTATTATTATCCAGGACCAAGTTCTGATGAGGGAAATGATCTAATCATGCATTCTTATTCACACCAGCTGAATAACTTCATTCAAATAATTATACAGTGAGTTACAGAGTGATTTAAAAAAATAAAAAAGAATAAAATGTCTGATTTTTTCATAGTCTCTAACAATGGATAAAATAAATTCAGTATAACTTTATATTTCTCCTCCTTTTATCATTTACTCTCCTTTTTATTTTTCAATTTCTCATGTTTCCTGTATGATGTATGATGATAAAGGGGTGTGTCCAGCCATTAGATCCTGACATTGAAGTTTAATGCAAACTAGAGCAATCGAAAGTGTCAGTGTTGACCACATTATGTTGCCCAGCAAGCTGCTGCTGATTAAGACAGAATTTAGAGCTCTTGGAATAAATGACACCATGCTCTCATCAGTGTCAACGTTATTTAAAGATGAGGCCTCATTAATATTTTCAGAAATGTTTTCATTATAATTAAAAATGTCATGACATGATGGTTTGCCTATACACAAATCAGCCATAACATTAAATCCCCCTGTCTAATATTGTGTAGCCAAAACAGCTCTGACCCGTCGAGGCATGGACTCCACAAGACCTCTGAAGGTGTGCTGTGGTATCTGGCACCAAGACTTTAGCAGCAAATGCTTTAAGTCATGTAAGTTGTGAAGTGGGGCCTCCATGGAACGGACTTGTTTGTCCAGCACATCACACAAACTCCATCGGATTGAAATCTGGGGAATTTGGAGGCCAAGTCAACACCTTGAACTCTTTGTCATGTTCCTCAAACCTTTGTAAGTGCTTTTGGTGCTGGACAGGGGTCAGCATGGGCACTCTGACCAGTCTGCGGCTACGCAGCCCCATACACAGCAAGCTGTGATGTGTTAGAAAGGTGTCATATCATAGCCAGCATTAACCTTTTCAGCAAATTGTGCTATAGTAGCTCTTCTGTGGGATCGGAACAGACGAGATAGCCTTCACTCCCCATGCATATCAGTGAGCCTTGGGCGCTCATGACGCTGTCGCAGGTTCACTGGTTGTCCTTCTTTGGACCGATTTTGGTAGGTACTAACCACTGCATCCCGGGAACACCCCACAAGACCTGCCGTTTTGGAGATGCTCTGACCCAGTCAACTAGCCTTCACAACTTGGCCCTTGTGAAAGTCACACAGATCGTTACGCTTGCCCATTTTTCCTGCTACTTGCTGCCTAATATATCCCACCCCTTGACAGGTGCCACTGTAACGAGATAATCAATGTTATTCACTTCCCCTGTCAGATTTAATGTTATGGCTGATTGGTGTAAATCATACTGTAGACCTAATAATTATTTTATTTAAATGTCTAATTGTTCTTAATTATTTTTTGTAATATCTTGAATTTAATTAATTCTGATGAATTTATATATTTTGTTATAATAATAAATGTTTGTAATAACATCTATATCTGCCTAGTTGTTATTGTAATATATAAATATAATAATATTATTATTAGTAGTATATTTGTAGTATATAGGAGAAGTGAGAAGTTGAGAAAAACAAAGGAGGGTTTTATATATATATATATATATATATATATATATATATATATATATATATAAATATATATTTATTTATTTATATTTTGCATTAGCATATTAGCAAATATATATATATATATATATATATATATATATATATATATACAGTATATGCTACTTTATAGTTATATATATTTGTTTATATATATATATATATATATATATATATATATATATATATATATATGTCAAAATGCTACTTACTGTTCTATTTAGTACGCTACTATGCGTTTTTGGCCGCACAACAATGACGAAGCATACCACGTGGTTTCCGACGTTGCTATGGTTACAGGTCTCCGCGCGAGGACGCGCAGCTTGACTGTGTTGTTGACTGATAGCTAAATAGCTAAATTAAAGTATGGACTCGTGTGAAAGTGAGGATTTGGAAAAGTTCCTAACGAACGTGGACCGTATAAGTGCGTGTTATTTATTTTAAAATACATTTGAGACTCCACAAGAGCCTAATTTCTGTAGCTGACTGGAGATAACTTTGCAAGCAAGCTAGTAAACATGCTAACTTTTAGGCTTGACACATTATACTAGGTGCTATAGTGTCACTCATTTCACAGCTTCTGCGTTATTTTCTGCTCTTTTGTTAGCCAAGTAGCACAGAAAGATGAGTTCTTGAGCTGTTCTGAGTGTGGACTTTGCTCTGTGTTGTTCCAGGTGAGCTGGTGAAGGAGCTGAGCTCTGGTGATGTGGTCACTCAGGAGAAAGCTGTGGAGAAGGCAGATTGCCTGGTTGCCTCATTGGAAGAAGAGAAAACGAGCAAACGTCCCATCAACAGGACAGTTATTAATCCCAATCCCTCATGTGTGAGCAGACCAGTGGTAAATACCACTATATTTATTCCTTGATCTGTACCTACTCATGCATGCAAGCATTATATAGTAGTCTCTCTTTGTGATCTTAATCAGAAGGCTGAAGGTCGAGTTACTTTTTTTCCCAAGTTTTTTATGAAGAGTCCTAAAGTTGTTTTCAGTGGTATATTAACAATCATTTTATTTCCTAGAATGCAAGTTATGTACCCAGTGAAAGTCCAGGTAGGTTTACTGCATATGCTTGTCCTCAGAAGATGAATAATAATTTTTTTGTACAAGACTAGAACTAGAAATGTACAGCATGTACACTCCTTGACTTGTCTATGGCTTTTTTTAAAGAGAATTTTATGAAAGCTTTAGAAAAGGATGCAGAGGAGAGAAGAAAGAGGAGACAAGTGAAAGAGAAGCAAGCAAACGGTGTGTGTGTGTGTGTGTGTGTGAACTTGAAATTTTGAAATCATACCAATGCTGTATAGCTGCATTTCTGTACACTGTCACTATCTTTTTTTTCCACTCTATTTGATCCGCAGTCTTAAAGGAGAAAGGAAACAAAGCGTTTGCCCTGGGAGACTATGAATTGGCTGTCAAGGTGTACACAGAAGGTCTAGATCAGCTTCGTGACATGCCAGCCCTTTACACAAACAGAGCTCAGGTTCTCAATGCCATTCTTTTTGTAAAGCATTCAAACAGCTCAACTGCCTGTATAAAATGATTAAAAGCCCAGTGATGGTATGTTGCTAAAGTTTGCCTTCTCATGGATCCTTATCCTGCAGGCTCTTATCAAGCTGAAGAAGTATAAGGAGGCTATAAGTGACTGCGAATGGGCCCTAAAGGTAAGTGTAGCTGTGAGTAAAGGTTCGCCAGAGGTGCCCTCTCATTCATCTTAGTGTCAGCTCAGCTACTCCTCCTTTTATCCTGTCCTGTTTGGGGACTGCTCTGGGCCACTCAGGAGCATTGTTTATTAAACGAAACAGTTGCACAGCTTTAGAAAACTGGGTTGAAAACTGGTGCCTTGTTCTTATGAGCTAAGTAACTTTGCTCTGAATGCACCAACTCTTAAAGTAATGGAGGTACATGTTCATTATCTGAGGGTTAAAGCATTACTCCAACAAAGTCATTCACAGGCAGTCTAATGAGTTAGAAAAGAATGTGATATAACCTTGAAGCCTTTCTGAGGAAAATTCTCTGTTGCAGGGTTCTGCACAGAACCTTTAAGGGTTCCCCCAGAGGGACAGTCAGAAATATTAATAATCAGAAGGATGTCTCCAAACATATCTAAGCAGTATATTGGTCTAGGTTGTTTGGGTCTGACACGGGCTGCGGTCCATTCTGAAGTGACCATCTTAACTGTTCCCATTGACCAGGGCTGAACTTGATTTCTTGGATTGTTGTCGTTGATGAAGGATACACCGACATGTTTGATATGTTCTTCATTCTGGCATGTGTTTTTTAGATAAATTGAAAAATTGAGGTACTTCTTCCTTTTTTCACTTAATAACCATGGGGTATGCAAACTTTTGCACTCAACTTTGTCTGCTATATCTGTTGCCTGCACAAGAAATATTTGCCTGTACTGAGAGGAACCTTTTTCTTGAAAGTATAATAAAAAAAATTAATAAAATAAATAATAATAATAATAATAATAATAATAAGGTCATGGACAGGTGTTGGCTGTCAATACATGCTTATGCAAAATATATATTTTTGTCCAAATCTTTAATTAATCTTTCAGTTTAATATTTTTAAGCTGTACAATTTTTCCTTTTAGGGCTTTTCCTTTTAAACAAAGAATTTGTGATTATTATCAGTCTGTATACACGGAGGCCATAAAACCTTATAGAAGGATCAAGTAATTGCAGTAGTTTTAGTGCAGTGTTTAACAATTTGATAAACCTACATAATACATAATACATAATAAACCTACATAATACATTGGTAAGACTTTCTTTCGTGTCTGTCTCATAAGATCTTTGAATTTTTGTTAAATTTGTAAATCTTTTAAATATGTATTGATAAATTTTAACAAGTGCCCTTAGACTTCCATTATAAGTGCATTTCAAGTAAAAATACAATTTCTGCTACAGGAAAATTTGAAAATGAAATTCTTGACCCTAATACTCACAAACTCACTATAGATGTGATAAATAGACACTAGGTTGAGAAATTGTTGACATGCTCAAGTACCTAACCAATGCTTATATTCTGTTTTCTAACACAGTGCAGCGATAAGTGTATAAAGGCATACGTCCACATGGGAAGAGCACATCTAGGACTAAGACATTTTACTGAGGTAAGAACAGCTGGCTATTATTAGTTTATGTATATGGTGTTAAATTCTTCATGCTAGCCTCCTTTCTGATTAATAATCTCCCTCTATATTATCCCCATATTTCATTAGTCCAGGCTGTGTTATGGAAAGATATTGGATATAGCACCAGAGCGTGAAACCCTTGTAAAAGGTAAGATTTAGACGTACTATCAAGAGGTGTGTATGTAATATATGGTGACATTTAAGTTTCCTTTTTCTGCCTCCTTTTTTGTTTCACTTAAACTATCATGTTGTGCTGTCATGACAACATAAAGTGTGTGCGCTCTCTCTCTTTTCTGTCGTTCTCTCCCTCCCTCACTCCCTCCCTCCGTGTGCCCCCCCCCCCCCCCCCCCCCCCTTTTCTTTGCTTGACTGTGCACAGCTTTGGAAATAATTGCATGGAAATGTGTCCGTAACAGCTTCACTATTTCAGCATTCTCGTATAAGCTCTTTACATATTCACACATACTTGGTAGAATATTGCCACTTGACATTTTAAATGAGTGGACAGGATCAACTATAATTTGTGATAACTAGGGTATAACACTTTTTGTAGGTCAGTCTGAACAACTGCAGATGCAGTCCCTGTTAACGGAATTGATAGTTGTTGTTTGTTCACTTTTAAAAATAATTCAACAGAACGGACATTAGCTTTGGAGCTCTTCACTTTTTTTGACAGTGTAATACTGAGTTTGGCATTTCTTATTAAAGGCCAAATTTTAACTAAAAATCCAGTTTTGTTTGAATAGAGAGACAATAGTTGGCTGAGGCCAATCTAGAAAGACGTGTGTATAGGCGAGATGAATTTGAGAAGGTGTCTGGGTTATGAATACAGAGAGTACGTTGTGAGTTTTAGCTTAGTGCTGAAATAAATTAATTAGGTTTAAGCCCAAGACTGCTTTGAACTGATTTCTTGTTAATCCAGCTTTATGGTATAACAGAGTCAGGTGTATGTTTTTGTAATTAATACTTTCATTAATACTTAAAGGAATGCTAAATACATAAATGCTTAAAGGTCTAGTGGCTAAGGATCCCGCGCTCTCACCGCCATGGCCTGGGTTCGATTCCCAGGCAGGGAACCAACCCAGCCGCCAGGAGTGTACTCTGAGTGCTGGTCCCAAGCTCGGATAAAATGGGAGGGCTGTGTCAGGAAGGGCATCTGGCATAAAACCTGTGCCAAATCAAACATGTGGACCAATGATCCGTTGTGGCCACCCCTAACGGGAGCAGCCGAAACAACAACAACTTGAAGGAATACTCCAGAGTTTTCCAACCTAATCACTTTGTGTATTTCTGTGTTGAGAAAAAAAAAGAAAAACCTGCTTACTGAGAGCTCAAGTGTGAACATCTAAGCTACTTTCACATATGCAGCATTTAATCAATTTGAATCAGTGTGTTTCCTCCCAAATCAACCGCCCCAAGACTGTCTGAGCGAGGTGTTCTTGGCCTGGTTCTACGACAGTCCTGGCACAGTACGATTGCACTGAGAACACGAGTCGACACTGAATTGACCCATCTGCAGGAAGAGAACTAACATGCCGTGAATTTTGAGTTGTGTGCAGCATTTTTTTGCAGATGTGAACTCCTAAACTGAGCCAAAGGACAGAGCTGTAGCACTGCAGAAACATGAGCTATTTTAGTTACTTGGACCAAGAAATGATAAGAGAAAACACTGGATGTGACACACAGTTATTTATATTATTATGAAATCATTTATTTAGTGCCAACTCCTTGTTCTCAGTATAAGTTTCTCTGTATTTCTAACCAGTACTTTTTCAGCCTTACATATACCTCAGGCCAAGTTTTTTTTTTTTTTTGCCGTTTTTGGTTTAGGAAACCAAACCAAAACAAATCACCAAAAGTCTAAATTTTGCTTTGATTAACTGAGCAAGCAGACTAATAGGCCTGAAAGCTTGTTGTGACAGTAACTACTTATTGTACCTGTTATCACATCTGTCTCATCCATAGACCTTTATTGTTAAAGTGTAATGGTTTATTGACAGAGTTCAACAACAGTTCTTAGACATAGATTCTAATTGTTTACTTTTCACTGAAAAGAACGGTATGGAAATTTTTTGTCATAGGTTATCGCACATCTGCAGAGAGATGATGGCATTATTCCTTTAATACAAACACTAACAAGCAGTAATAATGCACCCCTGATAAGAATGACAGTCCTTTCCTATCTCTGCTGCCACTATAGATTATCTGACACAAGTGGATTTGGAAGAGAAGAAGGCCCTTCAGGAAGAAACAGCACTCAGGGAGTTGAAAGATGGAAAAGAAGGAGCCATGGCCATTCCTGACTTGCTGACAAAGCTGGACAGACTCAATGAGCACAGCCTCTACTACTGCGGTGGAGTGGAGCTTCTCACACAAGCTGTTACAGACAGTAAGTGCACATAATGCTGAATTCATGGTCTTTGTCCTCTTTAGTTTATTTCTCAACCTGTATCCCACAATTCATCTCCATTCAGCTTTGCTGGTCCATCTTTAGTTGTGCACATTTGTGAATGTGTACTTATGCCTGATTTGGCTTTGTCTCAGCAGCCAAGGCAATATTTGTTCTGCTTTGTGGTCAATAGGGAGAGGAGTGTGGGCGTAGATGTCTCATCGATTCCCCTATGCGCTTCATTAACACTTTGTGATAACGTTTATCCATGCTATTGGTTACAGAGGCAGCCTCTGATCCCTTTAAGAACATGGCTAAGGCAAAAAAATGAAGCAAAAGGAGATAGCCAGGTATATTCTTTATGTTCTGCTCCTATCAGTATGTCTGTATCTGAACAGCACCAATTACTTTATGCCGCTCGGTAGCTCGGATTTGATCTCAGTAAGGTGACTTCCAAAGAAGTCATTCATATTACGAACTAGAAACTTGCCTTGTTCACACAACAAAGGGCTAGGTTTAATAAATTTGTAAAAAAAAAAGTGCCTAAATGAAATAAAGTGTAGTGAATTCAGTACTGCTAGAGAGGTGTTTCAAAACTATTTTCTTGGATGCTTGTTATCAGTGAAAGCAGAATGAAGGCCATGTCCCGAAGTCATTCCTACAAACCACGCAGCCGTGAAAGCTTTCTAAAATGAAAAGATCCCAGCCAGCACTCTGGACAGGGAAGATACCTGAACAGGGCCTTTGTGAGCTAATTTCTTTCCACAGAAGGTATACTGCTTTTGGCCAGATAAGAGAACTGTCCCTGACTCCTAATGAGTTTTTGTTTATTTCTCTCTCTGTCTTTGTCTCTTTTGCCCTTGACTATAAGGGATTTTGTTTCTGAGGCTGGCCGGGGTGGTTCTGTATTGATACATGGCTTTCACTGCATTTGTTTTGGTTACAATGACAGCATTTTTTTGTTCCTCTCAGGTACTGGGCAGACGTTATTCCGATTAAACAATGGCTTTGGTGTCATCGCTGGCAATAACACTATACGGAGGTATGTTTTTAGAGAAAAGGCTTCTGACAGCCTGATCATTTTGAAAAGTTTTTTTGCTAATTCATTTAGGACTTCAGTCTTTTGATGCAGCAAAGGCTTTTCCCATATGTGTTCACTGCAAATTGTGCAAACCAGCCCTTAATTGATTACAGCTTTAGATCTCTTAGACAGCTCTCTTCATCAGCTGGCTTTTTGTGGACTAATTTCTAAACGACTGAATACGAATGAACTACTATGAATATGTATGAAACTCTGAAATCTGTTTTTTATTAAAGTACGCTTAGGTTTTGTTGTGATTCAACAAGATTTGCAGCAAATGTTAAGCATGGATAAGTGCTTTATAATCCCCTCTTTTTTATCCATCGCTGTCTCTTTCCAGCTGTCTTGCACAGACTTTTAAAGAGCTTCACAGCGAGGAGCTATGTGTTTCTGTCCTCAGATTATGGAGAAAGGTTTGCAGCGGAAATGGTAAATAGTATTTTTTTTTTTTAACGTTTTCCTTTCCATTTGTTCATTTGGCAGACACTATTGTCCAAGTTGGCAGAACATAATCAAAGTTTAGAGTATAGAGCTGTAGAGGAAGCTAATTTTTCACCACGAATTTAACAAGAACTAAACACAGAGGATTGTAGAAAGTGATAGCACTCAGAAGTGTTGTTTTGTCACAAACTACAAATCACACAAGTTTAAAAGTCAGGATTTATCTCAGGTAAAAGAAATACACAGTAATTTTGGATGCGTATTGAGTTTCCTTCCTGTTTAGTGTTAGTTCCAAGTGCGTTTCTTTCCACCACATTGCAACACCATGGGTATGCCCTCAAGTGTAGCGCATAGCTACTTTTTTATAGGTTTATTTGACATACAGGCCATACAGAACTGCTGAATTACAGCTGTGTAACCATGCACATGCTCAGTCATTTGGTATATTGATTAGCAGCCTTGATTCTTTTCATTTCAAGGAGACTGCACCCAGTTGTGCACTTGGAGAAGCCCAAGCAAGTGCCACAGCTTGACATTTAGTTCAAAGCAGAATCACAGGGCTTAAATCTTCACTGCTTATATTGAGTGCATTAGAGTGGGAAGCGTAAGAGCAGGCACTGATGATGAGACTTCAGCTGCCTGGATAGATAACAGTTCTAAAGACATATTTCTCCAGTTTATTATCCTAGCTTTTCAAATGGGGAAAATTCATTGGCAGTCTCTACAGGAATAATAAACTCGTGCTGAAGCGTTCAGTTTCAGTTTAGTGCTACAACATTTCTGTTAAGGAAATGGATGTTCTCAGAACACTGAATCTTGTCTTGCAATGCTGTCACTTACAGAGGAAAATCAGCAGCTGTTACTGCAGTGTCTCAGCACAAGAGAGCAGATTGTCCAGTTGTTAACCTCAACTTCATTAGCAATCCAGCAGGAATGTTTAACTCTAATCTGCATGTGCTGTCAGACCCAGCATGGGAGACACTTGGTAATTGAAAACCTCGATCTGCTCAGGTAAAAGGTTTTCTGTTCTCAGAGAACATTATTCAGTTTTATTTTAGAGTGAATCTGAATAATGAAATTCAACATACTACATGGTGTAATAAGTAAGGAATAAAACGTGACGAGGTGTGCTGTAATTAAGCAGCATCGTATGAGCAAATTGGTTAATTTGCTATAAATTAGCGACATGCTATAACGTGAGTGTGGCTTCTTCGGTATCTATTTCCTCTAGCAAAGCAAAAAAAAAAAAAAAAAAACTAAACATTTGGCCATATTGTGTCTGAAATGTCGCTTACTCAATGTTATACTGAATATTGGCATGGCTGTTTTGATTTGTACTTTCCTGTTAAAGGTGCTTCCAGTGGTGTCCCTTTTCATCTTCATCTGATGAGCTTTCATATTTTAAGTCAAAAGTTTAATTCCTGAAAGTATCATTTGCCATGTCTGCTGACAATGTCGCTAACACTACTGTAGTAACCGTTTCGAACTAGGAAGTTTCGAAATGCTGCATATGTGGCGAACACAGATGAGCGGAGTGATACACGCAGTGACATGTCCCAGTGCGTTTACAGTAAATATAACCACTCTTGGAAAGTCACTCAAACTAGTCAAACTAGTGGACCGGAACTAACTGTTGTATAATAGGAAACTAATCCTGTGGTGTGATGCCCTAAAGTTTATTATTTTTCAATAACGCATCTTGTAGTGTCTTATTCCTTTTATACCACAACTATTTCTCAATGACAATTTTTAATTTGTTAAGAAATCGCACATAATACTTTTAACCATTTATAGTTACATTAAATGACACATTTTTTTATACCCCTTTATTTTTAGATTATTATTAAACTTAGATTATGTGAAGCACTGGCCATATACGTTTCTGTGAATGAGTTGTATCTATAGAAACAATAATGTATTAGAAAAAATATATTAATATGATTTGAATTAAAGCCAGTACTACTGTTTGAGCCATACTGTTATTGAAAATTAATTAACATCTTCTGGCCAATCAGATCAGAGAATTCTACAGTGCTGTGGTATAACAGATAATAATCTATTGTAATTCACTTTTCTGATAAATATGCATTTTGCTTCTCAGATCTGATTTCTTATCTTTAATTATGTCACTTATTGAGTCTGTTTTCTTTCTGGCTTTTATCTGTAGAATGGTAGAGTTCTTGATGGACTGCATATGCAAAGAGGACAAATCAGGAACCACGGCCCTCGCTATTCTGGAGAACTTGGCTGGAGAAAATAAGTAATGCCCCATTGATATATTTACTTCCACACCTCAGCCACTTGCCCTCTGTACACCTCACTAGAATCTATCAACCTGATAGGCAAGAGAGGAGCAGCTTCTTCATGAAATCCTGCACATGACCCACACGAGATTCCATTACGCACCCATGCATCATAGAGGAGCATTTTAAACCAAGACCTATTCAAATTCATTCAAATTAATAGCCAAGGCCTTGTGAGAATGACAAATGAACCAGAATGAAACAAAGCAATCCATCACAGCTCAGTATTTCACTGAAAGAAAGGAACTTTTTCTTTTCCTACAATCCATTTGACCTCTAATCCGAGTAGTAAAGGATTGATCACACTTGTGGTTTTAGCTGTCTTTTGCCATGATTTGTTGTCGCAGACAAATTCCATACTCATGGCCGAATCCAGAGCTTTAGGTCATATGGTGTGATGCTGTCAAGGACAAATGATTGAGTGCCTCTGTGAGCTTTTAGATAAGGACTGCCACCTCTAGAAATTTCAAGCATTGGATACGGTGTGTGTCGTGGTGCAGTAAATTTTCTTTCAGTGCTACAATTCAGACTGGCCTTCACTATGAGCCTAACATACACATTTAACCACAGGATAGTTGGTGATAGTATGCTAGATGGCAGTGACCACCAGGAATGACTGCATTTCTTCATTACATGTGGCTCAGACCCAAGACATCAGTTAATTGAAATACTTTGTGAGCCACTTTATAAGCAAAAGTGAGTAAATATCCTTGATAAATTAATTGCTGCACAGACCCAAAAGATTTCCAATTATATCAGCCCTATATTTCTCCTTGCAGTAGCAAGGCACACTCATCAGTATCCAAGATTTACAGGCCCTGCTTGGATCAGTGATCAACAGTGGGAAAATGCACTCTTTATATTCCAAGCCTGAGGTTCAATTTGCATAACATAGAGACACTGTAGAGCTATCGGAAATGTAGTGTAAATTTTTTTTGTGTTTTTGTTTGCAGGTTTAGAATCCAGTTTAGAGAGAGCATTACAAACGTTTTTGCTCCTCCTTTTGAGCATTTGCTGGTAATGAATCTCAGAGGTCCTTCTGATTTGTTTAGTCATTACTCTTTGAGTTAACTGTGTACTGAACTTTTATTTCATCTGTAGGAAAATGTTGCAGCATCCAGCCAAAACTTGCTGCCCTGCTTAATTTCCGTGATTGGTGCCATGTCTCTGGATGAAGTCATTATCAACAAGCTGGCAAGCCGTGAAGAATTTTGGAAGAGCTCGTTCTCTGCCATGGTAAATTTGATCATCTCATATGATGAAGTTAAGTTTGTCCTTGAACATCACTGAATAATGTATAATGTTTTCCCAGCTTGAATTTTGATTTTGAGTTTAAGCTCATTTTCGTGTTACATTGTATGAGCTGCAGAACATTAAAATGCTTTTTGATGTTTGCACATCTTCACAGGACACACATTGAATTTTTAGCAATGTCAAGATGAAATAATGTTTTTACACCAGGGGCAGTGTGCTAGCTGTGAATACAGAAGTATTCTCTATCCTCTCCTGGGTCTGATGATCAACATAGCCTCTAATCAAACTCCGGTCATTCAGGTAAGGGGCTGGCTGAATCTTTGGATCAATGCAATAATGTATTTAAAGGATATAAGGTGGGGGGGAGGGGTCTGTCATCTCACTTTGCTATAATCAAGTCCAAAAAAGTGCATTGAGAGTATGGTATGTGTTTCTCACACAGGAGTACGCTGTTGTGAGCTGTAAAAGATGTGTAGCTCTGCTCAGTGATCCAGATGGTGGCATCATCACGGTGAGGATATATATATATATATATATATATATATACACACCCCCCATCCCCTCAGGATTCACAGTAACAGTCTCCCCAGCTCCCACTCAACTGCTCATTCTTAGCTGTATATTTGTTTGTGTCACAGTGGCTACAAGTCTGCCTTGTTTTCAGGTCTTCTGCTGTTTTGCACATTTTTCCAATTTCTGTTTTTTTATTTCTGCCCTAACTCTACTATGTTCACTCTCACTTGTTAGTATCTGCACCTAATTACTCTCACTATTTTGTACTCAATCCTTGTCTGAAAAAGTTGTTGCTCACTGGGCTGCGACTATATTTGATTACGACCATATTGCAGGGATATAAGCTGCTGCATAAATTGCACTGCTCTTAGCAAGTTATTGGTCTGTCCTAAGAAGTTTGATTCCTCTTGGACAGAGAGAGGCATGGTGAAAGTAACCTTGTCTGCATGTGTGCTGCCCCCAGCCAATGCTTATACTAATGTTATAGTAACACTAGCCACTAGAGAGTTATAGTCTACAGTCATTTTGAAAAATTACAACAAACAGCAGTGTTTAATTTGCTCCTGTATTGTTCACTTCACTCATATTTTGATTGGTTTATTTCACACATGGCTGTCTATGATGTAAAAGATGTATTTTCTTAATATATTGATGTTTTCGCTTCGTTAGCACGAAAGCCTCAAGGCAATTCTGTCAGTATGGAAGGAAGCATTTATAATGATTCCTGTGGCAACCCTAGGCATAAGCTCAGGGACAAATTTCTCTGTATCTATGTAAATCAATCTTCAAATGCGATCTCCCTGAATTTGTTTTCTTGGCAGATCTTATCCCTCGAAATGTTCCACAATGTACAATTATTGTGAAACAGCAACACCCTGGCTTGCCCATATGTCGAATAATGGAGTGGATTGTTTACCTGCAGTAGCAAGCCAAGCTTTCAGTGCTCAGATTATGCGTCAGCACTGTGACTAGTTTTCTGTTGTCCTCCTGCTTTGATGCTAGGCTGTTGTGAAACACTCTAACTGTCTGAGAGTGATGGTGCTGTTACTCAGGCATGACTTTGTCTATCACATGTCATTCTTTCTTTGCCTTTTTTTCACTGGCATTAGAGAGCAGCGGGATTGCTAAGTGTGGTCCTCCCAAAATCAGCTGCTGCCACTCAGGAAGTTGTGCAGCAAGGAGTAGTAAAGAAACTGCTCAAGATTCTCAAGGTATCAAGTATTCAATTTCACCATTGCCAAAAAATAAACACTGTATTCCAATTTGTAATGTGACTGTTAGCAAAGAATCTGTCAAAAGATGAAATATTAAGCTTAAAACCATATGCACAGAATTTTGTGCATTTTGACATGTTGACACTCTGTATGTGTGGAGCCATATGTCCAAAAGATTCATGTAGCTAACATTTTGTTCTCTTAGGTGCCAGTAACATCCTTGAGTTATTTGACTTTACATCTATTATGTATGAAAATGGCATATAACTTTTATTATTAGACACTCCTACATTCCAGGATGCCATCTGTAGGGTGCACAGAGGCCAAATCTGTGCATGATTCAACATTAGGGCACTTTGACTAACCAGCAAAATCAACGGACCTGAATCTGGGATTATTTGGAACAGCAGGTTCAAGGCACAAGGCACTGGTGGCATCCTAAACTCATGGTACTGGGGGCATCGTAATCTCAAAGCACTGGTGGCATCTTAATCACAAGGCACTGATGGCATCCTAAGATCAAGGCAATGGTGGCATCGTAAGATTGTGACACTGGTGGCATCCTGAACTCAACAGACTGGTGGGATCTTAAGCTCAAGGGACTGGTGCTCCTAATCTCAAGGCATGAGTGGCATCCTAATTTAACGGCAATGGTGGCAACTTAATCTCAAGGCACTGGTGGCATCCTCATCAGTGCACTGGTGGCATCGTAATCTCAAGGCAATGGTGAAATCCTAATCAAGGCATTGGTAGCATCCTTACCTGACAAGATTGATGCTATTTTAGTGCCTTGAATAAATATTCATCCCCCTTGTACTTGTCCACATTTTGTAGTGCTACAACCTGGAAATGAAAGGGATTATTTTAATAATTAACATTAATATTAATATTGAAGTGTGATAGGATGGAACAATATAGTTTGCAAAATTATTTATAAATGAAAACATAAAAGTTCTCATGTGTTCATGTATTCACCCATGTTGCTGTGAAACCCCTAAGGTTCTGGTGCAACCCATCAGAAGCCACATAATTAGTTCAACGGAGCACATTTATTATACTAAACACATTTATAACACATTAAATTATACAAAAAAATTTAAGTGTTACATGATCTCAATATAAATACACATCCTGGAATGTGGAAAGTCTAGTGTTTGTTAGAGAACATACCTAAACATCATGAAGACCAAGGAGCTATCAAAACAAGTTTGGCATAAAGCAATGGAAAAGTATCTCTCAGGGTTTGGTTAGAAAAAATATTCCAAACTATGAACATCCTGCAGATAATTAAATCTGCTATTAAATCATGGAAAGATTTAGTCAGAGTCACTGCACAACCAAGACTCTGGCTAAAGGAGGCTATCCAGGAAAACGGGTAAAAACGGGTAAGGATGACAGAGAAGACAGAGGAGCAACCAAGAGGCCAAGGGTAACGTTCAACACGATGCTACCACCACCATGCTTCAGAACATTAGAAAATGTGGAATACTTATGCATGGCTGTGTATTAAAGCTATGGGAGGTAACCAAGTATTATGGAAGAAGTGACACATGTAACAAATTTTTTGTCCATGGAGATGGCTCTTCCACTGAATGGGTTCACAATTCACTTATTGAGTTCGAGAGTGACTATTGGTGTTTTGCCAATTTTTATGATTGAGGTTAAGTGATTTTGCCAGTCAATGTCCCATCATACTTATTAAGCAAGTCACACACATCCATCATAGTTTCAGATTCAGTTCATGTGGACTATTGATCCATTTTTAAATAATTTGTTAAAAGATAGATACACATCATTTCACATATGGTTGAGAATCAGTTGATAGGCTGGTTCATGACAGTCTAAAGATAAAGTATAAAATAAAGCATTGCCAGCTTTACTTTAGAAATAATCACATACTCAAATCACTACTGCAAAATGATGACTGAACCAAACCAGCTAGCTAATAGCTTTGCTATCGACAGTCCTAAGTAGACATTTGGAAAGTGTCAACTTTGTCCAGTGTCAATTCTCCACATTGACAGTTTTAAATATGAAAACCTCTTGAGCCAACTTTTGACAGCATTAATTATTCTTGTTTTGTGTCACAATGGGATACCACCATTAATGTGTAATGTGGTGAAGTTTCCTGAAAATTTTAAAGCACTTCTTTTCATTCTATCAGGGAGAAGGGCAGGCGAGCTCGAGATACTCAATTAAAGCTCTGGCAGTGTGCACTGCCTCTGGCCAGCAGGCCTGTGAAGAGCTGGTGAAGCTTGACAAGAGTAAGTACTGAGGGTCAGAGAAATGATATTGGAGTGGGGTACAACTATTAAACATAAATGAGCCTAAATAAAAAATAATTGAATCTGAAATACTAGTAGGTAAAAGGAGAAGCTAAGTAAATTGTAAAATAAAGGTACAGTAATTATTTAAGAAAAAAACAGTATGGCAGGAAAGTATAGCAAAGTAAGTTTAGTGAAAATACAGTAACTTTGTGTGTATTACACACACTTGTTTATTCAGGGCTGGTGACCATGAGGAAGCTCCTGGGCAGCAGTGATGAGCTGGTGGTAGGGAATGCTGCTCTGTGTCTGGGAGACTGTTTGGCGGTGCAGGGAGCTGCAGCCAGTCTCTTGGGCACAGATTGCGTGATGCTCCTGCTGCGCCATGTGGCTGGCAAAGCTAAGAGAGCTGACGTGCAGAAGAACGCTGCCATCACTTTGGGGAAACTGTGCAAAACCGAGCCCAGGTATGCAGAAGTGCCCTTTCTGTCATCCTGATCATTATGCCAGTTAGTCCTGTGTTTCTGACGTACCTATTACCTACATGATACTTGCTTATCATTCCTGCTTCATTGGTGGCCACTCTAATAAGCAAATGTAATTGTTGCCCTCATTATCTGCAGAGATCACTGTTTATCCATAGTATGCAGTTATTAATAATGCACAACGTGGACACGAGTGGTAAAAATATTTGGATTCCCTCCTTTTCTCATAACTTCAGCATCCTTCGGCTATAACCCTAATTTACATTTCAAAATTACCTTTTTTTCTGGATGAACCGACTCCTTAAGAAATATTACTTTTTCAGGGGATATATGCAAAGAAGGGATTACCATTTGGCAGGATTTGGAGTTTGGAGTCCCAGACAGCATTAGCAGTATCTCCCAATTAGGTAGCATCTCCTTAGAGTCTCTGAACTCTATTATGCCAAGTAAAATTATTACTCAGGTTGGTATTAAAATGAGATTATTTCATTATAAACATTGTTGTCTTATATTAGGTCCCCAACAGTGCTATGGGGTGCATGGGAGAGAGACTTAAGTGTGCCTCAGTCTATACGTGGAATAAAATCAAGTTATGAGATGTGAGATCTTGATTAAAAAAGTTCAAGATTCTAAATAGATATTAGTAGACTTATAGAAGTCCTATTCTGTCTTGATCTCATTTTCTGATGAGGGAATTCCCTAGTGTACCAAAACTGACTAAACTAACACGGTGATTCAAAAGGTTCAGAGCAGTCAGTTTCAGACTATACACTCACTGGCCACTTGAGTATGAACACAGGTTCACCTGCTTATTTACAGTTATTCAATCAGCCAGTCAAGTGACAGTATTACGCAGACACAAGGCAAGAACCGCCATTAATTTTCACATCAAACCTCAGAATTGGGATCAAACTGCGATTTCAGTGACTTTGACCATTGCATGGTTGTTGGTACCAGACAGGCTGGTTTGGGTATTTCAGAAACTGCTGATATGGAATTTTCATGCATAGAAGTCTCAAGAGTTTACACAGAAAGGCGTGAAAAACAAAAAAGGTCTAGTGAATGGCAGTTCTATGGGTGGGAATACCTTGTTGATGAGGGAGGTCAGAGGAGAATGGCCAGCAGAACAGCAGAAGACCACATGGGATTCCACTCGTCTCAGCCCAGAACAGAAGTCTGAGGCTACAGTGGGCACAGGCTTACCAAAACTGGACAGCTTAAGATTGGGAAAAACATCACCTGGTCTTTTTCTTAAACTGTCAGGTTTGAACCTGTGCCCACCGTAACCTCAGATTCCTGTTCTTGTTAGGAGTGGAACCTGATGTGGTCTTCACATGATGTCATGTGTTCAACTGTGCAATTTCATGCACCTTCAAGTCTTTCACATGTGATTACATAATACTCACATAATCACATGTGAAAAATGTATGAAATGCAAGGATTGTATTTAAGAAAGAAGTTGAAAAACATAGAATTGAAAAATATATAGGCTATTTATTGTAATTTATCAGTATGCAATGGGGTAAATTCTCCTTAAGCGGGTCAGTAACAAAATGTGACATTTTATGAATCAGATGCGGAATCAAGATTAGTTGTTCGTGAGGAGGCATTTTGATATGCACTTATCTGCTTCATGCTTTAATTCACTGTAAAATCGGTCTTGCAGCCGTTGCATTTATAACAGCTAATGGGGCAGCTTGGCAGGAGTAGAATCTGTTTAAATATTTAAAGTTTTCAGTTATTTGACTTTTCAAGACCTTGCTGTAACTAGTTCTAATTAATGATGCTTTGTTCACACATTGAAAGTGTGGGGGCAGAATGCATATCTTCATGTAGGTCATGTTATGAGGATAATCTGGGTCTCAGAGACTAAGATGTAGTATGGGCTCAGGCTCTCAGTGGACACAGACTGGCGTCTGGCTAAGAGAGCAGCCTGTTTAGGATAAAGGCCAAGAAAAAGTGTTAGACAGACAATGATCATATAATACAATCACCACATTAAAAAAGGGACATCTGCAGAGTTGACAGCTGATATGATGGACAATATTATTCACTTAGTCTGACTCTGTGCTTTGGTCTTATTTTCAGGCACATAGTGAAGCTCAGAGAGCTCAATGGTCTGGAGATCCTTCACTCCTGTATGAAATTGATCACGTAAGCCCTTCCACTTCATGCAGACACACCCACACGGACGTTGGATTAGTATCCTGAAGATCACAACTAGAACAATCTTCTTGATCTTAAAGTGAGAAACCTACACTGCACTAGGACTATTACTTTCTTTTATTACTCAGTTCTTGCCTATGTTCATTTCAGTTGCACAACACTGACACTGGTGCACTAGATTACATGCAGCCCAAAGACATTCCAAATGGCTGACTTTGCATGTTTGTTCAGTTTCATTGCAATTTCTTCTGTTTGTTGCCAAAATTGAGAAATAATTGCTTTTTTCTATATGGATTTTAATAATAAATAAACTTGGATGTTTATTGTAAAGAATTGGAAAACCCGCACAATATATGGAAATGCATAGGCATCCTGAAAACAATAAGCCACACTGGAGAGTTAGGTAAAAAAAAAAAAAAATTAATTAGATATCATTTCAGGCGAACTTAGACATACTTGTAAAGAATCACTAATCAGGTCAGCACCTAGTTTACAAACATGCCATTAGTGTTATATAGTTTGGTCTTTACAGGGTATTAATTTTAATTCTTAAACTTCTCAGTTTAAGTATTGGTTCCTAAATTTTAAATGACATTAAAGCTGGTTCATGAAAATGAAATGCGTTGCTGTTTGTAACTCCATGCCTCCAGTAAAATTTAACCATACCTCAGGCTCAGTCAATCTGGGAACTGAAGAGCTCATGAGTAGACCTCTGGAATAACTAGCAGGCAATGAATCTATTTAATAATGGATTATGTGAACACATATCATTGCAACCTCATGCAAGCTTTGGCACAATTGGGAAATAATAATACTTAGAAGGCACATGATTACAGTGAAGAATTCTTCCACTGATCCATTTTGTGTTGTTCACGTGTGGGTAAATTAATCGAAGTATAAATGAGCCAAGAGCAAGGCATAGCTTTCAGGATGTTATTAGTCATACAACAGAACAATAGACTGACTGGGATTATTATAACAGTGTTTATATAAGCAAAGATTTGTTATGTTCTTCTTGCATAAAACAGTAGCTTGATAATTGTGGAGTTAACTCTCATACATATTTCTCATGGTTGGGCATACAGGTAAGTAAATTGCTTGTAAGGTAATTGTTAAATTTATACTAAATGGAAATAAGCTATTTGGGAGAAATCTTCACATGCTGAAGAGTTAGGAAATAGACAAATTAATCTGGAAAACAAATGCAAATGCAACAAATAAATATAAATGCAGTTGTTTTAATTTGCAACTTGATAGTTCTAGAATATTTACAGTGCTAGTTTATTAATTCAGGAAACCAATGTTTTTAAAGAAACAGTTTCTCTGAAACTAAAAATTCGAGTCCCCGCAAACCGAAAGCAGAACATTCAAAGCTGCTCTGCCATCAGAAGACCAAAACAACCCCCATCACAACAGTTCAAAAGACTCCTCTGAGAACCTTCCTTGTCTGAATGTGCCTGTAATCGCCTCTCCTGGGACAGATTTGTTCCATGCACCACACGAATGGCCCTACGCAACTATTATAAACTCAATGAATGGTATTGCTAAAGATGTAATTAGTACAAGAGGGGCTCATGTCATTCTGATTCATTCACTGTGAGTAAGCATAACACATCAGCTCTGCAGCTTGCCTGTGGAGCAGATCTCCCATTGATCTCCGATGAGAGGGGATCCTCATCGCATACTGAATCAGCACAGGTTATTAATGGTATCATGGCAGCTGCTGCTCATCCAACCAGATGCAGGGTAAAGGTTGCTGCTTTGCTTCACACTCCACACTGAATCAAAGAGTCGTGGAGCCTATTGCTCTTTTGCCCACAAAGAGCATCCCTGTGGTATCAGGCTATGGTCCAGCAATAATTGATAACCTTGAGGAGGCTGACAGAATAGCAAGAAAAGAAACAAGTACAAATGAAATGGGACTTTGAAGTTGCTGGGAGCTTCTTACCCTCTGAAGGCTACAATGCCCATTTTCAATGATGTAAATGACCTTTGTACAAAAGGGCAGCCTCACTATAATGTATTTGACAATTCTGCCGAACAGATCTGAGTTACGCACCGAGGGTAGTGCCTCTGTAGATGAACTGGTTGCCAGAGAGCCTTCAGAAGAATTAGAAAACAGTCAGCTTGAGCAGAAAAGTATGCCTGCTCTAGGTTTAGTGACCCATTAGAATGCTATCTCTGAGGCTAACACCGGTTAAGGTTGGGTTCATCCAGCCAGGAAGCAGTTCATGAAACAGCAGAAAACAAACAAAAAAAATCGCTCATCTTCAAAGGTTACACAAGCATAACGAGAGTGTTTACAAATTCTATGAATGAGAAGCTCCATGTCTCTACATTTTCCAGCCCTTTGAATGTTCTCTCCCCAAGGCCTGCCTGCATGAGCCTAATACACTTCCTTTGGCACAGAGAAGCAAATACAGGCTGGAAGCATCTAACAAGATTGTTTGTAATCTCACTATGGACTCTGGACCTGTCGCAGTGAATCATGTCTGAAAAAGATGAAAGTATAAGTGAACTGACAAGTCGTAACACATGAAGTGGCGATAGACAAGTGGGAGCAGCTGTCCACTCACCTTCTCAGTCAGCTCACTCATCAAGAATTCTGCACTAGTAAAAGATGGAGGAGAATTTAAGTTTCAAAGACTCCTTGTAAATAACTTCACAGAGAGACTCTCAGTTTTAATCAAAGTCAAAAATTCCACTCAGTCTGAAAACAATCTCCTTTTATGCCCTGAAAACATTTCATCTACTGACAGCAATTCTTTCCATAAGCTTTATTATCGCTCTTAAGCTTCCAGTGAAGATAGAATGTTATATCCGTACGGGAATGAGACCCTTGACAGATGATCCTCAACACATGAGAACTGAGAGAGTTATGTCTGCATCTACTCAGAGTAGAAGTGATGCAACCGTGCATGGTGGAAGGATTTAATGAGCTTGATCCCAAGTTTTCTGATCACGCCTTCCAAAATATGCATTGCGTAGTTTTGTCAGACAACCTTTGTCAGTTGCGTACATTACGCAAACCCCCTTCCATCCCACTCTGACAGAGATGCAGAACTTCAAACATCACTAGTGTTTGAAGGTCAAGCTGTCACTCCGAGTTCGGTCAGCCAGGCTCTGTCTCCATCCAGACAGCAACTGCAAAATCTTTCCTATCAAGCTCAATTGGCCATGTGCCATTTCCATCTGCCTGTGACTTTTAAAGAACACTCATTGATTTTGGCCTTAGGACTGATGACACCTACTCCTAGATCTATGTCTTTGCTGGGAGTAAAAAAAAAAGTGCAAGGCTTGACAGGTTTTTATCCTATGGGTAAAAATAGAGAGGACCATGTCTTTCATCACACTGAGCAGCTAATCAGAATCACAGAAACCTTGCCAGCAACAGGAACAAGCTCAGGATCCACCTGCTCCTCAAGTTTACCAGGAGAGCAGCAAGATCAGACCAATTAGGTACTCTGCTTTTATAAGTGTCCTTTTAAAGTTGAACTTCTGAAAACTACTGAAGGCCAAACTAACACATCTGTTTCATCAGCTGGTATTAACGGTTTTCAGTCAGCCCCTCCTTCTACCACTGCGGTTGGACAGGCAATTAATCAGTTGAGTTTGCTCCACGCTACATTGTTATCCATCATAGCTGCTGCTTCAAATGGCCCACTATCACCATATTATGCAACACAAAATCCAGTACGTGCAACCATTTTTAGCAGACAGCATCATATGAAGAATCACAACATCCTCATCAATAAGCCTGACAGACATTTTTGCTACGCCAAAGGTACATCCACATGTCTCAATGGCTGACCTTCTATAAAAAAATGTCATGAAAGAAACTCATTACCAAGACTGCACTGTTATCTCATATTGAAGGGACATTCTTGACCACACAGATGGAAGCTTGGCAGAGCGACAAAGATCCCTGAAACTGCTTTTTTCTTACAATTGTCTGAGTTAAAATCAGACCTTCCAGTGATCCAGAGGACGATGAAGACTTCATCACCAGATTTTCTCCCTGGAGAAATATGACATTTTACTTTCACATATAAAGCTGTATACTTTCTAATATAAACCCTTATTCTCAGGGGTGGAAAGTAACAACCTACATCTTACAGTAGCTACTCATGACAATACTTGAGTACATAGTCCACTGTAATTGTAATTTTTTTATATCAATTTAAAGTAATCATTTTGTATCATAGTCATAGTAATCATCTTTTTTAAAAATAAATTATTCAACTTTGCTACATTTATTTTGATCACAGTTTCAGTGTAAAAAAATAATAATGCATTTAACACTGCAGAACTGTCACTGTAAAAGACAATACATGCAAAGTATTTTAAATAATTCAAAATTAAGCCATTACCTGAAAGTCTACACTTCAGGCACCAAAAACATAATCCGCAGCAGCAATGTCTGAGATAGTGGAGACGGATGAGTCTTCCTTGCACAATTTGTCAGGTGTCCTCAGTTTTAAATGCTTCAGAGGAAACACTGTGATAATGATCTGCAAATTATGCCAGCCAAGACCGGTGGAGATACCTGTATTTCACAGCTAAACATCCAACATGTGGAATCATGTACAGGTAAGCCATTAGCTAGCTGAGTGAGCTAGACTAGCTAGCAAGATTTATGATGTTGTACCGTATGAACGCTCTGTATTAAACTTAACTTGTCACTTTCGATGTTCGGGAGTTATCGCCTGTTGTGTTAAAAATATCTAAGTGCTGCTACAGCCTCTAGGTAATGCTCAAGATAATGTGTAAGGGGCATTTTTGCTAGATAACTATCTACAAAGCTAGAAACATGTATGAATTATAACGAGCTAGCTAGCTCTTGCTAGCTAAAGAGCCTAGCAAGTTACTGAAACCCCTATCAGCATTTGCTAGCTAATGCTACCTTTCTTTATACATTGTTGATTGATAATAGATGTGTTGTTCACTTTGGCATAAATCACTTAAGAACACTTAGTTAACGTAAAAACAGAATGAAAAATAGAACATTTTCGGATTAGTTGTGTCAATTGTAGACATGTAAAAAAGTAATTTGTAAAGTAATATTTAGTAATAATAGTTTTTGTTTAAATTTACTCTTACTTGATTAATTTTCTTAATCGCTTCTTTTACTGAAGTGAATTATTACTACAGTAGCAGGACATGTACTGAAGTCAGTATGTTTTGTACTCTTTTCACCACTGATTATTCTCAAATAAAGATCAAGGTTTTAATCGGCTTTCATTATTTTAGCCTACAGAGATAATTACGAATAGCATTTTTGAACTTCTTGAATAAGGCTTGCCACCAGAGAAACTACCCACGATGTCTCACACTGTACACTGTGTTCAAGGCAAATTAGTCATTGAATTGTGCTTCAGTTTAAAATCTATAGTCAACTTTAGAAGAATTGACAACCTTCATTAAAAGGGGAAATAAATAAATATATAAAATTTACACACTGTTGTTACAGTTTTCTACTTAATTGCAGAATTTATCCCTAATAATCCCTCATAGTCATTTCTTTTCTCAAATAATTTAAAAAAAAAACATTCTCTCAAAACTTTTACACCCCTAAAGAATGTTTAACAAATCTTCATCCTCGGGAAATTATATAGCATAATTTTAAAAATTTATTTAAAATGTATTTTATTTTATTTTCCCAGAAAGTCTTGTTGCCTTTTGACCAAATATGAGATAACACTTATTTAAAAATGTCTTATCATGCACCAAATATAGATATGATAATAATAATAATAATAATAATAATAATAATAATAATAATAATCTGGAACAGTTAAAAATTTGCCTGAAAGAGGATGGACATTACCTCTTATAGGAGGTTAAGACTTAAATACATTGTCTTTCAGAATTATTGACATAATTCTTCATAAAAATGGGCATTATATAGCCGCATTATATAGTTTTATGGAAACTTTATTTTTTTTTTTTTTCAAACAGCCTTGTTTGTAAGTAGTGCAGTATTTTTTTTAATACACAAAGCACTAGTTTCAAAATTATTGGAAACTTTAACATAAATATTTGATGATGATGCCTGTTCTGGAGAGAATAACAGCACTAAGTCTCTCTCTGTAACATCTGGCAAGGTTGAAAAGACTCTTCTTCCATGCAGAACATTTTAAGGGGCTTCTGAGTGGCGTGACAGAAATGTATTCGCCATACCGTCCAGAGGTCGTGAGTTCAAATCCCAACAATGCACCAGCCATCCATAACCAGAACACAAGGGACCACTATACGATGTGCATACTCTCTCCCTAGCCAATTGTGGGCATCTGTGAACTCATGTATGCAGAAGAGGGCAGATAGAGCGTTCTTTCAAGTGTATTACGCAGCATGAGCAATGGTAAAAAAGATGTGTTTAACTGACTTCACATGTCTCAGAGGAAGCATGTGTTAGACTTCACCCTCCCCAGCTGGTAGATGTCTTGTTAAAAGCATTATTTCTGGCCAAGTCTGAACCTCCTGGCAGAGGCAGCCATGTTTTGGGCTAAAATACCCAATACTTAACAGAATTACTGATGCCATCAGTCTTCGTAAGAGCCGCTGAACCATTGACCACAAAATGTCCTCAAAGCATCACTGATCCACCTGCATATTTTACAGTGGGTGTCAGTTGCTTTTCCTTGTGTGCAGTCCCAAACATAGTGAGTGTCTATGTACATGTCCATTTCCTGGCAAATTTTCCAACTGTTTCAGTCATGTGAAAATTTTGGTATAAATTATAAATTTTACATAAGAGTCTTTTGTGTTGAAAGTTCTTTGTTTTTTTCCCCATGGTAATAGTTGACAAAGAGATTTTATATGTGTGCAACCTCATATTTATACCCCAATGATACAGGACGTGGTTGAAGACAACCCTAGAGTTCCTGGGGACTGAGAGCAAATGAATTCTTTTTTTTTTTTTCAAGAATGATAATTTGTTTGCCTTTATTTAAAATAATCCATAGAAATATCAGTAATTTCAGCACAGTATTTCTAATGAGAATGCTTTATTGTTAGAACAAATATAAAGTTTCTTCTATTGTTTCAGTGGAAAATTTGAATTATTGTGTGTAGTGGTTATTGTATACAATCACTTTTACAAGTCTACAGGGCACTCTAGATGCTACCCCCAGTGCCGCCCCATCTTTGAAGGTAATGACTCCAAACATGCATCCAAATCAATACCGAAATGACTGCAGGAACAAAATCAGTGTTTTCCAATTGCAATCTTAGACTCTGAATTTGATCCTATTGAAAACCTGTAGTCTGAATTGAAGAGGGAAGCCCATATGGACAAGGAGCATCAGTGGTCTGCGTGAAGGAGTTGTCCCTGTACAAGTGTCTCCAACAGCTTAGGAACTACACAGTGGAAATGCACATGAACCTGGAGAGACATATCAAGCCAGAGGATCTCGTCCCAGCCGTTGTTGACCTGCGTGTTGTCCTCAGATAACAAATAACACCCAAGTGGACCTGGAGATTAAGCCTTGTTTATTTCCCACCCACCATAAGATTAGACCAGCTGCTGTTTGGTAAGGTAAACCACTGTTTTAGGAAGGTTTTATGTCCTTGCTATCAAATTTAGCCTAATGTATTTAATAGACCTAGAATATGGCGTTCATATCTCACTTGTTTATGGATACAAAGTGTAAATCAGACTCCTGCTTATAGGTAAATAGTCAGTCTATAATCTGATGGGGTCTTATCACAGGAGAACAGCACTCTTAGAGTAATTTTCCCTTCAAAGAATTCAGGTGTTGGGAGCTGTAAAGGTTTAACATCTTATTCAATGTAGTGCAAGCTTCTTTTATTTATTTTATCTTTTTTTTTATGTTTTTTGCAAGCTGCTCAGTGAATTGCTGATGTCTGTGTCCTTGGTTTTTGCCTTGGCCAGTACACCATGTCTACTTTCTGCACTGGAATTTAGTTAGAGATGTGCTAGTGTCCATAAATTGTTCTTATATTATATTCCATTCATACTTTCCCCAGATACAGCCTTTAAATATTATATTTCCAGTGGGTTAAAGTCTATTCAGAATGTATTTGATGTTGAACTTCTGATTGGAAGTTCGTGAGTTCAAATCGCAGCACCGCCAGGGTGCCACTGCTGGGCCCTTGAGCAAGGCCGTTAACCCTCAACTGCTCAGTTGTATAAATGAGATAAATGTAAGGTGCTCTGGATAAGGACATCTGCCAAATGTCATAAAAGTATTGAGACTCCTTTTTCATATTTAAAAAATAAATAAATTTCAGCCAACCTCCAAAATGGATTCATTGGCAAAAAATATTTCACAGTGAAATAGCATAAACACATTTAAACAAGCACTCAGTACTTTGCTATCGCACCCCTGGCAGTCACTTTCGCCTTAAGAGTTCTTTGGATTTATCACGTCTGTGTCTGCAAATCCCATGACCTCTAGTCAATGCCCTATCCCTGTTCATAGTCACTTGATCACACTTCTCCCTTTAAATAACCCAGACTGACAGACACATTTTGCAAAGTCTCGCTCCAGCATGGTCTCTCTGATGAGTTTGCTGATTTAGTCGTGCCTAGTTTATGCCCAATTACTGATCGCCTGACTATTTGTCTGCCTCCTGTTTCGGAGTACTGCCTAGCCCTATTGTTTGCCTGCTGTAATGGTTTTAATAAAATCCAAAAACCTGCACTTGCATCCATCTGTTTGCTTCATGTCAGTATGATGCTATGAGCATGGCACATTGGATTTGGGGTTCTTCTCCCATTCATCTCTGCAGATTCTCTCAAGAGATTGCAGATTGGATAGGGAGCAAGTCCATGAATTAGGTTCATGACTGGGATAACAGACTTGACCTATAGCCACTTCTGTGTTGTTTTGATATGTTGGAAGGTGAACTTTCTCCTCAATCCGAGTGAGACCTTGAGCTATTGTGAGCTGGTTTTTATAATGATGTCTCTGTACTTTGATCAGTGAATCCTAATGATCATCCCAGTCTCTGTGACTTTTACTGAGGACTGGTTTCCATCTGGCCAATCCTACCATAAAGGCCTAATTGGCAGCGTGCTACAGAGATGGCTGTTGTGGCAGGTTTATCTCCAGAAAGTTCCATCAGAGATATTTGGGTTCATTATCACCCCCTTGTCTAACCCTGCTTCTCCATTGTCTTAGTTTGGCTGAGTGGTCCACTCTAGGAAGCAACTGGATTCTGGAATCTTACAGAAATTTTAAGGTATGCTTCCCTGGAATTGGTTCAGACAAATGTTTTGGACAATTCTTTTGTCCAACCAAATGTTAGCTATGGAGATTTATATACTATAGATTGATGTCTTTCCAAACTGTGTCCAATTAACTAGACTTACCACAAGTGAACTGTTTTAAATTTTTTATTTTACCAGGGTTTCTTCCCAATTTGGTCACCTGCCAATTCCCACTCAACAGCCAGCTCCCCTCATCACACGACAGCTACCAACCTGAGAAGGTAAAGGCTAACGCTTGGAGTAAGGAACTAACAAATTGTGGAAAAAGTGAAATGGTCTGAAAACTTTCTGAATGCACTGTATATCTGAAGTTTTCTCCCACTGCTCTATCCTCTTTTCTCCCACTGTTTGTCCTCCATGCCATTTGCCAGGTTACTTGTAGATCCATAAGGCATCCGCCTGCTTCTCAGGGCCCTGTCAAAACGAGCCAGCTTTACCATCAGTCTCTTCCACATGATTAACTACGGCACTGCCTACCTACACCGTGATCTGAGTGTGTGTGGGGAACCGCTCTGAGTGTGCGAGGGTGAGTCTCAGCTGCCTCGCTCTCCCTGAGTGAGCCTGGAGATCATTCAGCACTCCTGAGCACCTCTCAATAATTCTCGCCCAACAATTTCTACCCATCATTACTCTACCATGTTCGATATCACCTCTTTCTCTTCTCAGTTTTCATCAGGTTGACCTTTTCTAGCCTTCTACTCCATCAAATGTAAAAAGGCAAGCCTGGAGTGATCCATTTCTCTCAGCCATATAGTATTTCGCGAGGGCTTTGAAGGGGCTTTTACGTTAAATGTGTTTTAAAATAAGAAAGATATTACTGTAATGATGTAGCAGTCGTGGAGAACCCATCAGATGTTGCTGTGGCTGAATTCTGAAAAAAAAAAAAATTTTTTGCCAAAATTGCAGCTTTAAGAAACCATAAATATATTTGACCAAAATGATCTGGAAATGTTTTAATTTACTTTCTAACATTGCTTTGGCTATTTTCCTGCAAATATCATGCTGGGTTCGGAGCCAGTTTAACAAACATGTTAGTAAAGCCAGTCAGTCTGCCTAAAGATGGCTAAAACCTTTTTAGCTACATTTCATTTTCCCACACAGTGAATGTTAGGCTTTGATCAAGTTATTGAGAGTTATGTGCCACAGTGAAATGGACATAAGCGTAATCAATTCAGTTTGTAATCAGATACTGGCTGTCAAAACATCAGAGTCAGAATGAAATCTTTCAATGTGATTTTCTCCGTTTCTGGGAGTAACCAGATTTTAAAATGCTACAATTTTGCTTGTAGTTGTAGCAAAAAGGAGAAAAAAACATTTTGATTGAGGAAAATCTGTTTTCACAGCACTGTATATAATAGGAAATGTCAACATTTCAGCATGTGAATGGCTTTCCCACCAGCAGCACAAAAAGGCCCATGCTGCGGGTGTGGCAATACAGGAACTCGCATTTCTTTTGGCTCTATTTGGAAAGGAGCAGATGGATCTTTTGTAGACACAGCAGGTAATTACCATTTTGTTTAATATGATCATATAGTTATTAGTGGCTTTGCTTCCTTCTTAGAAAGAAATGCAGCAGATGAGATGGCAATGAGTCATGAATCTGGGCGTAGTGTCAGGTTAATCTCTTCTCTGTGTGTTTTTTGGATGATTATCAAACATCACGTATAAAGGTCACGACACTGCCTGTGTGTGACTCCCAACAGCGACAGACCCGCCAACTTACCATGAGCTGAAATGCATCCAAGCCCTGCCAAATGCATTTACTCCTAGACGTGCATTAATCACACTTTGGCTGGCATGCTGGCAGGTTATAAATAGATTTGCTTGGGCAACAATCGAATCAGCAAACAAACAAACAATAGTAAAAATGCAACACTGGCAAGAAATCTGTCTGTAGCCTTCTTTCTCAGGTTCACACTGAGTCTGTGCCTGACTAGCTGTGGCTTTCTTCAGCTCACAGTGTGAAAATGTGAAAAATGTTCAGGCCATACAAACCTCTTTCAAATAACTGCACAGTGTTCTGCTTCTTTATTTCGACAGATTTATCAGATTGCAAACTTCAGTTAAACACAGCAACACTAGAAATGATTCATGTTTCAGATCCTCATCTTTCCATCTGATTAAGCTTCAGCAGGAACGGTGTGAGCCACTCGTCTTTTGATTAATCGGCAACATTGATTAAATGTTGATCTATGATTAGCTCCTTTGTTTCTATAATCATTTTAATTAAGACATAAAAGATGTTTTAGCATTAGATTAGATATTATTAATAGCAATATAGAATATTGTTGATTTGCATTCATCATGCTTTGGCACTTTAAATATGCAACACATGAGGAATGTGAATTCAGATAGTGAATGTTTTCCTGTAAGCCCTCTTATATCCCACAAGGCATACACACACGTACACACACACACACACACACACACACACACCCTCAGTCTCACACCCATGCATACAGCATTTGGTTTGGGTGTATTTTATTACACAAGGTTTATCATTGTTCATTTTCCAGCTACAGAGTCTGGATTAAAAACATAAGGTACAGCAATTAAACTGTAACAAGCAAGCAGTGCCTTTAGGAAACCTCTGTGTGTAAATCACCAGTGTGGTGGTAACGAACCAGAGGCAAGGCAGATTCAGGCAGCAGAGGGAAACCGTGAAAGAAATGATTATTTATAAACCGTTTAATAGGTTCCTGTAATTGAAAGTGTAAGAAGTTCAGCCATCTGGAAACCTGAGCAGTGCAGAGACAGAACTGAAACACAGGAAAGACAGAGGCTTCTCATTCATTTAAAAACAAGAGATTTGCAGCTAGAGAATATCAAGAGAGAGAGTTACAAATGAGTCTGTGTCACATTTAAATACAATCATGTGTAAATGTGAAATTCATTATTTCTCCATAGTGACAAAAAGAAAAAACAAAATAAAAGAAATAACCTTAATTATATAAGGAATGAAACATGACAGGTCATGCATTTATAGGAAAATAATCAGTGACAGAATGGTGAGATGTGGACTGATGTGAAGTGTTTTAATTCCTCTTATACCACAGCATTTACATTGCCGACATTTAAAATTACGTCTTGTCATGATAGCATGAAACCAGGAAGCGCTGGCACTGGAGTCTCCTTCCATACAATCTTCTTACAGAAAACTTTACCGTATCAATGATTATACATTTTCTATGTTAAATCACAAATCGTGTGTCGGCCATACAAGTCCCTGAATGAGTTGTTACTTTGAAAAGGATAACATATTTGAATGAGCACATTAATATAAACCTGTGATGTGAATTACAGTCAGCACAGAGCTACAGAGAGAGAGCTGCTGTTATACAAAACGAATCAAGTCCATGAGATTTTGACCAGATTCAGGAATTCACAGCTCAGTGGTATAAATTGTTTTAATGTTCAATTCAATTCAATTCAATTTTATTTGTATAGCGTTTTTAACAATGGACATTGTCACAATTCATCTTTACAGAAATAAATGGATTTAATGTTGCATGATGTCTTTCAATTTTGCATGAAATTCTTAATTGAGACAAGCATTAGAGATTGAGGAATGCTCTGGGAAATGTGATTAATAAGAATATAGATGACAGCTAATTTGCATTCATCACGCTTCGCTATATTAAATCTGTTTTAAGCCTCTATTGTATTTCATTTCATGCTTCTTGATCCCTTTCCAATTTGCATGAAATGCTGAATTTGTGTCCGAATTTAAGGCAAGTTTAAAATAGCTTAAAATGCTATCAAGTCAGTGCTGCGTTCCATTGTGTGTCTCTGTGACAAAGTGAAAAACCTAAATGTTAGCTATCTCAATATATATCTACAAATGACAAAAGAAGTCTTGTTGGTGGACATTTCTTTTATTATAAAGAAAAGAGATTAGCATCCAAGATCTAAGCTATCTATCTGTGAACCCGTGTAACCTGTGTGAGCCATTTCTTTATGTTCCTGTGCTGCATTCTTTATATTTGCTTGAATTGGAATGCAATTAGAATAAGACTATAATAACATTTGGTGAAATACAATGGCTTGCATGACCAAAAGTGATTGGACAAACATTTTTAACACTTGCATGTTTTTTGTATTTGCATGTTTTTATGCATTGCACTGCTGCCACATGATTGGCTGATTGGATAATAATTTAATAATTTCATGAATGAGTAGGTGTACATGTGTTCCTAATAAAGTGGTTGGTGAGTGTAATATGTAACTACAAAAATATTAATCTGTGCTTACACTGTTATTACGCTTATTTTAAATTTTATTCGCATCATAAGGTCACTAGCTGACTGAAATCAGGCATAACACATATTAATGCAAGTCGCTAAATTGTTAAATGTGTGCGAAAAAAAAAAAATTTGTGGCCTCATGCAGAGTTACAAATTCCAATTCCTCAATTCTGCAGCTTGTTTAATTATTAATTTTTCTTGTCACAAACATCTTATCATATCCCCTTTAGCAAGCTCTTTATAGAATGAAAACAGAGAGCCTGAGGTGTGTGCATTAAAGTTTAAAATACACACACACGCACACGCACACACACACACAAAAGCATCATGTAAAAAAAGCTGGTCTTTGAACGACAAAATGATCATAAACAGCAATATTTCACTTGTTGTATAATACTGAACCCCGATGAACATGGGATACTACAATATAACAGAAACTACATTTATGTAGTTAACACTTTCATGCATAAATTATTTTGAAACTTATCCAAATTATTATTATTTTTTTTACTTAAATTGTTGTGAGTTTTGACCTTTTCTAAATATGAAATAATGTATCTGAAATATTTTTTTTAAAATCTGTATTTACAGTATGGCCACTTTATTTACAGTATGGACATAGTGCTAGTCTTTTGTTTTTTCCTGGATGCCTCCACACAAACTAGTGAGAAGACGGAAATCTATGCAGTCTCACCTGTACAACTTAAAAACCGGCTAAGTAACATTCCTATGCAAACAAGCAGCACCCTAAACTCCTCCTAACTCCCGGACCAGTTTGCAGTTGGTGAAGTTGGTGAAGAGAATACGCTGCTTGGGGTTGAGAGTTACAGAACTTGGAGTTTAGAAAACTTTAAAATGGCAGAACCTACTCCACGGAAAAGTGAGCGTCTCGATTCCATCGCTCAGGAGAGATTTACATATTTTAAAAAAGAAGAATTTGAAGTAGACTGGGAGAAAGTGTCAGAAGGCAAGTTCAGCCGCGTGTACAAAGTCAAGCTCAAGCTGTGGCGTGAAGAGTGTGCCATTAAGACTTTTATTACCTCCAGTGATTACAGGTACGGCTATACATTCACTGAAATAACACTGAAAACTGCAAAGGATTTCCATTCAATTTAATTCAATTCAGATTTATTTGTATAGCTCATTTAACAATAGACATTGCCACAAAGCGGCTTTACAGAAATCCGGATGTCGATTTATCTTTAGATTATATTTACATCATGGTTTAAATTTCTGAATGTTGAGAAGATTCGAGAGCATTTGTATGGTTAGATCCAGACTTACAAGTCACCACTCCTTCTTGTACTATGTGGTTCAGATTATGTCATGTGATCTATTTCTCCTAGGAACATGTTGCAGGTCTCCAAAATAGGGAAGATTAAATTTAAATACTTGATGACTATTTACGGGCTGTGCAAAGACTCGTCTGCGGCGGTGATGGAGTACATGAGCAGAGGATCTCTGGATAATCTTCTCACAACTCATGCTCTTATGTGGCCAAAGAAGTTCCAGATGATCCATGAGGTGACCATGGGCATGAACTTCCTGCACAGCATGAAGCCACCTCTCCTCCATCTGAACCTCAAGCTATCTAACATCCTTCTTGATGATCATCTTCATGTTAAGGTGCATAATCATAATCAGTAGCGCTGGTGAATTCACAAAGCAGGAAGTATTGATTAATTTTCTATAACAGCATGGCTCGAACAGTAGTGCCATCTGCATGGTTTATATTAATACTCTTGTTCTAATATGTTATTGTTTCTATAGTAACAACTTACACAGGGACTTTTATGGTGAACGCTCCATATCAACGATTTAAAAACTTTTTTGTCAGGACATGTTTCTTTAGCATTTTTTGGAAGGAGTCTCCAGTGTCAGTTCTTTGTAACAGTCAGAGGTAAAGCAAACTTTTAAGTTTGCAGGTATGGAAAGTCTTGAGGACAGAGGGCTTTGCGGTGGTTATTAATCTTAAAGAGAGAGAAAAAAGAGAGGCTGATGAGGGAATGACTGTTAATAGCTGTTGTAATGTAAATAATAACTGATTTGCAGATGTTCCACAACATTTAGTGTACCTAAAAATGGATAACAATTGTGCATTGTTAATTAATAAATTAAAAAATTTCAATCGTTGGCAATTTGCTGTGATATAAGAGGATTGTCAATAATTATTTGATGCTTCAATTGTACAAAACTGAGTTTTGCAGAATTCTATTAAATCCAATTCACAGAGACTAGAACAGACTTCAGTAGCAAAACATTTCCTGAAATAAATATTTGTTGATTTGCTTCTGTAAGATTTCAGATTTTGGGATAATTAAATGGGACGACTCTTCTAGCAAGATGGCATTCATTGAGCATTTGGCAGCAAGGGGAAACATTAGCTACGTCCCACCAGAGACTTTCAGCCAGAACCCTGAGCCTCCTACTTCAAAATATGATGTTTACAGGTGAGAATCCAAAATGCATGCAGACTTTATAATCACATTCAGTCCCACTATGTTTATGCATTTGCTTTGCCTGATTAAGGACTCTATCTGTTCTTCCTTAACAATAGCTTTGCCATCGTGATGTGGGAGATTCTGACCCAGAAGAGGCCGTACTGTGGTACATCTGCATCCTAATTCCACCTCATAAAGAGTTTGTGTATAAACTTTGTATCACAAATCCTCATGTTTCTGCTCTTTGATGCAGGAATGAATATGACTGAAATATTGATCAGAGTGACATCTGGCAAAAGGCCCAATGTGGAGAAGGTCCCAGATGACAAGCCTCGTGAGTGTGAGGAGATGATCGGCATAATGCAGCGATGCTGGCGCCAAGACTCGAGCGAACGGCCGGCTTTTTCTGGTAACACACGGCTGTGTTTGTTTTTACTTTCACCCTAAAGGGCAGATTAAGTAGTCACAGAAACAAAGCACACAAACACGAGCAGTGTGTACAATTTGTCTGAGTAGCTGTGACTTTCAAAATCTTTTTTTTTTTTTGAGACAGGTTTCAGTGAAGGAAAAACAAATTATTGTTGAATCTTATCCATGTTCTGTTTTGATTCTATCTTTAGTGAAATATTGAATTAAAGTTGAGAAAAAGATCTCATTAAGATATTTGATTTAGCCATTGTGTTAAAGGTGCAATATAATTATAATATCATTAGGTGCAATATTTATAACGTAATTTTTTTTATTCCTTACTTGTACATATAACCTGGAAGATACTGTATGTAGAACATGATTTTTTAAAAAAAAAAACAATGGTTTAAGCCGTGGCCTTAGCAATAGTGAATTAATTAATTGATTAATCATTAATTATTAATGAATAATTCTGAGTCTGGTCCGGAATGCTTGTTTGTGTTTGATGCGACTCCTGTCAGTCATTTTATAGAGACTCTAAAGGCCACTGATCCTGGGTTTTGTGAACATGGGCAGGAATAAACCCACCTGTTTAGAGTGTTAGAGACCTTATCTTAAAAAAAAAAAGACTAATCTTACTTAATGAACCTTTAATACAAACCATCGCTGTTTATTGCATTAAAATGATTTAATATGATTCTACTAATTTCAGCGTAGTTAACTATAATGAGCTGAACATAATTACACCTGGGTATCAGCTTACTAAAAATGTGATTAGCACAGTCATTTGCTAGGCACAACACTTTTATGCTTCATGTTGAACACTGTTTGATTAAGACCCTCCAGTCGCTCAGAGGTTACAACTCATTTGAAGGCCAATTACATATTATGTATCGTAATGAACATGGACTGAGAGCTATTAAAATAACCATCAGTGCAGATGCAGTAAAGTCACCAGAGCAGGATTGGATCTGATTTTGTCGAAAGTTAAACTGAGCCTAATGAATCTCTGTTGGAATAAAATGGCAGAGTGCTTTTTCTGCAGTGTGCTTTTAGTGAGCTGTTTGCGCTGTGCCACCCAGCAGGATGATATCTGTTTTTCTTCAGAGACTGTGTGGATGACCGAAGCTCTAAGTGAAGCCCTGAAACTCCCAGACAAGATTCCAGACAGGGAGATGAAGAAGAGGTCACATAAAATTGAAAAGTCTCTGTCAGCCTTGCAGAGAGGAGTAAGTGATGTTTGGCCATGTAGCACACTGTCAGCAGAAAAATGAAATCTCTGCTTAAACTTTTATCACTGCCACTTTCCCACAAGTTCCCTTGTGGCCTTCAGCCTAGACCTAATACAGTGTAGACTTTATAGATGTATTTTTCAAACTTGTTTTCCCCTTTCTGTTTTTTCTCTATCATAAAGAATAATTCACTTTGCACCTTTGCTCTTCCAGGACTCAAACGATATACCTGATGGACATTCAGGTTGGTTTTTCAAATATAATGTATTCTGTATTTAAAATTTGCTCCAAGGATTAACACAATCTTTTGTATCCATCTCGCTAACAGATAAAGACATTGTGTCTTACTTGAAACGCAAGGACTTTGAAACCTTCAAGAATGTCTTAAAGAAGGAGCATGTCTCAATGCTCTTCAAAGACAACAACTCACTCCTTCACCATGCCGTCGCCAGCGGCAACACTGAAAGCGTTAGGCTGGTGTTAAATCATGGGGCTTCAGTGAACTGCCAGAGTGCTAACGGATACACACCACTTGTTGTCGCATTGCTGAAGAAGTTTCACGAGATCTGTGGCCTACTTGTGGAATGCGGTGCCGACGTCAACCTCGCTGAGCGAGACCTGTGGACGCCGCTGCATTTTGCCTCGCAGAGCGGAGACGACCGGGCTGTTCGCCTCTTACTGGATGCCAAAGCCACAGCTAATGCGAAAGACAAAGACGGATGGACGCCTCTTCACCTTGCTGCTCAAAATGGTCATGAGAATGTTGTGCGCCATCTTCTGTCTCGTTTGAGCAACGTAGATGAACAAGAGGAGCAATCCGGAAGGACGGCACTCCACACGGCGTGCGAGTACGGTCACCTGCGCATAGCCAAAATCTTACTGGCCAAAGGAGCCGACCCAAACAGGACAGATAACGCTCAAGCCACGGCGCTGCACCTAGCAACCGAGCAGGGCCACTTCAGGGTAGCACGGCTGCTGGTGACCAGCGCGGCAGATGTGAAGTGCAAAGACAAGCGTAGTTACAGCGCCCTGCATTTTGCAGCCCTCCGAGGCTGCACAGGCATCTGCAGGCTCCTGCTGAGTCACGGCGAGGACGCCGATGTCATGACGTGGCAGAAATGGACACCCATGCACCTGGCGGCACTTAAGGGACACTCAGAGACGCTTTTGGTTCTGGAGGAGAACGGCGGCTCTGTGGACGCGCAAGGTGAAGGAGGGTGGACACCGCTGCACCTCGCATGCCACCACCGACACGATGAAGTTGTCTCGGTGCTGATAAACGCCGGTGCCAACCCAAACATGGCTGAGGATGGAGGTTGGACACCGCTGCACTTGGCGTGCCACAACAGCAGCTTTGCCAACGTGCTCTTGCTCATTGCTGGACATGCCAACGTCAACGTGCAAAACAACAGCAAGGACACACCGCTGCATCTGGCTGTGCAGTCAAGCAGCGTTCCGATTGTCAAAGCCCTGCTGATGAATAATGCAGATAAGGACATAGTCAACTGCAAAGGATATTCACCATTAGATGTGGCTCAGCAAAGCAACAATGAGGAGATGATGCAGCTACTGCAGCACTAGAAGACTAGGTGAGACAAGGTGACTAGGACAGACATTCAAATCCACACGTAATGGCAAATAACAACAGGCAGTGGAAAAGGAGGAAGGGCTGCATTGATCTCGCATATTGATTGTGGCGCTCTGCATATGTTTTTTTTTTTGGTTAAAAGTGTTCCTATTGATTTGGTTCAGGGGCATTTTCATAATGTGATGAAAAGGCCTTCCTCAGGTATTGCTCACCCTTTAGTGAATAAATTCTTCTATGAGCACTTCCTCTAAGCTGCATTTGATATGTTTTAGTTGAATATGAGTTCAGAACATTTTTGTAGTGTCACAATTATATAAACTACCATCCAAAGGAATCTCTTAGTACATCCACCTAGATTATCTCTTCCTCTGCCAAGGAATGAAAGGAATGGAGGTCATTCATAACATTCCATTCCTTTAAAACTCAGTACATTGCACAGAGTGTACAACTGCTCTGACTGCATTCTTCCCTCTGCTGCTTGCCTTATACAGAGAGCCAGTGAGCTACACTTTAAACAATTGCACTGTTGTTGTTGTTTTTTTTTTTTCTAAGAAGCTTGAAGACATAAGAATGCACTGGTTAAACGTACAAACCTGAACTATTGAAAAATCAACAAATTCGAATGAACAGCAGCAATTTGCGATTTGATTTGAGTGATATCATGCAAAAATAATAAACACTTACTCACCCCTTTTTAACTTTTCATATGAATCAAATTGTTCCTAATATCAAGTGTGAGAACATGTTGAAACGTGCAGTGAATACACACTGACTCACAGCAGCTCCCGTACAAGAGAAATCCTGCTGATGCATTTTTATACGGCTTGCTCTTTGTGACGTATCAGAAACGCATTCATGAGCAATAATAATCAATAAAGTAGTTATCTCTTTGTCCATTTAATGGACGATCACGCATCTATCATGCACGATATACAGCCTGCTGCTGCTGTGCAGAGAAAAGAGGTGCTGGTATGAGAACCAAAGCAGGATTAGTGTATAAGAGAAGGAAGGAGAAGGCTGTAAGACTAAGGTCTATAATATGACACACCACTTCCAAAATGTAATGTTGTAGCATAGTAAGCAATGTAATGTGAGTCACAGAAACAAGTGATGAAGGTGATATAGTTCATTACAGTTCTTACGTGTAAAAAAATAGTACACCTCTTTAAGCTGGACATAAGGACATGAGGTTATTTTTGTCCCAAAATTTTACATTTTCTTATCAAATAAAGTTTCCCAAGAAATTAGGTACACTTATGATACAAACAATACCTCATATTTAAAAAGTTTTTTTTTAAAATGTACCTTTCTTAATTCTGTAGACGGATTGAAGGCCCTAGCGAAGGAATTAAACCCTAGCCTCCACATGTTTTTCAAACTAAACCCAAATGCAGTATTATATGACCTTGATGTGTGAGACGCTGTTCGGATCGGAGGTTTGTAAACGTTGCTATGAGCTCCATAGAAACCTCAACGAGTTCAAAAGGATAAAGGAGCTGGTTTTACTGTTTGAAATGCAACCCAGTGTCAAGAGTGCTTCTTCCAGCGCTGTTATATAACATCTAAACGGCAGTTCCACCCTTCCAAGCGTGAATGAATTTGCTTTTTTTTTTTTTTGGTCAAGAAAAGACCAAGCTAGAGCCGACTTCGTTGATGAAACAAGCCTTAACAACATGCAATTACGTGTTATTACAAAGTGAGTGTGCCAGGAGAGGATAGGAGAACTAACTGTTTAGCTGTATTGTACATTACATTATAATATACTAAGAAGAATGTTTTCAGTGTTTACACTAAGAGTGGCATTAAAATCTTTAATAATAACAACAAAACCTTAGCTTCCTGATGCTTAGTGACAATTTCCCCCAAAGGAGAACCAGAGATATTGATTGTGTCTAGACTGTTGGCTTTAGTGAGAGGCTTTTTGTATTATTCTTGTCAAATGCTAACTAGATGCCCTATTAAATCACAGCACTAAAAATCCATTCCAGTGCCCTGTGTTATGGGGCGATTTTTTTGGTATATGGCTGTGAGTTTTGGTATACATCTTAGACGCTACAGGATTTGTTCATAGCACCACAGAATCTACTTTCAGGTGTTAATGATGGTGTTCATACCATCATATTTATACTAACATGTGACCATACACTGAGATGCTTGTGGAATCTATTTATTACACACTATTTATGTAGAGATGTGTGTGTGTGTTTTAATTGAATCCTTTTATATTGAGGCATAACTATTTCAATCATATGCTTGATTTTGAAGTCTGAACGATTTTCATCCCCTTGAAAACCTCTTTTATTCTCTGAAATTGGAAAACGTATTATATTTTAAACAGGTTTTCAAGGTCTTTACAAAAAAAAAAAAAAAGATTATACAATCTAAAATATCACTTATATGGGAACTGTTACATTTTGGTGAAGGAAAAAGGTGTAATGGTTTAAAAAGAAAAAAAAAATCACATCTTGCAATCCTCATTGATCTCTCACCAGAGGATATTACCCTCACAAATCATCTCTTCTTAAAACAGCACGCTGCATCTTGCTCCAAGTGAAGTTAAAATGAACCCCAGTGTTTCCAGACTTTATAGTTATTTATGATTCTATACATATGAGTCTTTCCTATGAGTAATGCAAAACGATGCTGTATGTGACACAAATAAGCTTTACGTCTATGGGTTTTTAAATCCAACTTTGTATGAAAATCTCCTTTTCCATAATAATACAAAGACACCCAATAAATCAATACTTATTTAGGAATTATAGATAGACATGAATCCCAGCTATCACCTCAGATGATTGTCCAGCAGACTAGACGAATTGCTTCTGCTCGTAATTTGTGACAGTGCAGGCGCTGCTAAATAAATAAGTGATGTGCAGCTTGGGCTGAGTGGAGTGCCGGGCACGGTCTGTCGGGAGTGGTCTTATTAACACATTAGAAAAACAAACACAGCACCTGCCCCAGGCTCAGCTGGCCCAGTGTAATTGTCTATATAGTGGGTGAGCCTCGTCTCACTGAGCATGTGATTATAGGCACTGCACTGTGGGAGCTTCCTCTGCCTGCCACTTTTTCCCCTCATTCCTCCTCATTCCTCCTTAACAGCAAGCTTTAAGTTTTCCCTGTATCACTGATATATATACACTCACCATCCGCTTTATTATGAACACCTGTACACCTCCACATCCATGTAGTTATCTAATCAGCCAATCATGTGGCAGCAGCACAGTGCATAAACATTATGCAGATACAGGTCAAGAGCTTCAGTTTCAGTTCCATCAAACATCAGAATGGGGGAAAAGTGTGATCTCTGTGTTTAACCATGGCATGGTTGTTGGTGCCAGATGGGCTGGTTTGAGTATTTCAGAAATTGCTGATCTCCTGGGATTTTCACACACAACAGTCTCTAGAGTTCACACAGAATGGTGAGAAAAGAAGTATTCATTCATCCAGTCATGAAAGAGAACAGAAGAGAATGGCCAGACAGGTTCAAGCTGACAGGAAGGCTATGGTAAATCAAATAAGCACTCTTTACAGCCATGGTGAGCAGAAAAGCATCTCAGAATGCACAGCAGGTGGATAGGCATCAACAGAAGACCTCGTTGGGTTCTACTCCTGTCAGCCAAGAACAGGAATCTGAGGCTATAGTGCGAGCATCACAAGCATTTTCACAGCTGGTATCTGATTATAAACTGAACTGATGCTTATGTCTGTTCCACTACGGCATGTAGCTATCCAACAACACGATCAAAGTGTGACATTCAGTGTGTGAGGAAAGCACACTTAGCTAGCAAGGTTTTAGATATAGTCAGACTGACTGTTTTTATCGCCACGTTTGTTAACCTGGATTCTTACCAAACATGGATGTCTGCAGAAAGCCTGGACTGTATTATAAATTAAGTTGTTAAATTAAGTTATTTTGGTTAAATATATTGATTGTTTCTGAAAGCAGAAGTATGTTATTGGCAGAAAAATAAAATGTCGGCTTTTTTTTTTTTTTTTACATTTCTTTGGACAATTTTGGCTGTTTGACATCCAATGAGTTTTCCTATGCCATTATAATATTTGTGACACTTACTTGGGTAGTAGTCAGGTTTGAAATGATATTGAAGCATTTATATTGTAAGAAATTATGTTCATGCATGGAATTTTAAGGTGAAATGCAATGCATTTGCCAGCATATGAGAATAATACATAATTGGAACTGGGTCACTAGAAGAGTAAATGGTAAATATGCACCTTGTGGGGTCAGTTACACCATGTTTTAAATCCAACCTTACTGCTGAAAAAAAAAAGATATTTAACCTACTCAGTGTGACTCTCACTGCATTTTTAATTCTGTATGCTGGGGCTGGTGTATGTGCTTAAGCTTTTCTCTGTTGTGCAGGACTGGGGTGTATCTCGTTTCTGCAAACCCTCTACAGAGTACTTGAACGTATGTACATGTGATATTATACTTGTGGTCCATTCAGCAGGCAGCTGCTTTGTAGATATCAGTGTGGAGCAGCATTCGTGCATTCCCATGATAAAGACCATCCCATTCAGAATGCAGTAAAATACAGCTGCCCTCTACAGCACCTTAATTTGGCCAAATTTGCATCTAGTATCACATCCTTCCTTCTCTGTGAAGGCATTTTCACAATTCTGTTCACAGACATGGAGCCCTTGAAAAGGCAAAGAACCTGATGATTAGAACTGGCGCTCCAATACACTCGTGCAGTTTACATACAGTCAGGTCCATAGGTATTTGGACAGTGACACAATTTTCATAATTTTGCCTCTGTACACCACCACAATGGATTTGAAATGAAGCAATCAAGATGTGATTGAAGTGTAGAGTTTCAGCATTTATTCAAGAAGTTTAGCAAAAATATTGCATTAACTGTTTAGGAATTACAGCCATTTTTTACAGAGTCCCTCTATTTTCACAGGCTCAAAAGTAATTAGACAAACTAACATGATCATAAATATTAGGATTGTTTTTAACTCTTGGATGTCAATGACTGCCTGAAGTCTGGAACCCATGGACATCACCAAATGCTGAGTTTCCTTCCTTGAGATGATCTGTCATGCCTTTACTGCAGCCGCCTTCAGTTGCTGCTTGTTTGTGGGTCATTCTGCCTTCAGGTTTGTCTTCAGTAAGTGAAAAGCATGATCAATTGGGTTGAGGTCACTGGACATTTAAGAACATTTAATTTCTTTACCTTAAGAAGCTCTTGGGTTGCTTTCATGGTATGTTTTGGGTCATTACCCATCTGTACTGTGAAGCGCTGTCCTATCAGTTTTGCAGCATTTGACTGAATCTGAGCAGAAAGTACAGCTCTAAACACTTCAGAATTCATCCTGCTACTTCTATTAGCAGTCACATTATCAATAAACACCAGTGACCCAGTTCCATTGGCAGCCATACATGTCCATTCCATAACGCTGCCTCCACATGTTTGACAGATGGTGCGGTATGCTTTGGATCATGAGCCCTTCCTGTCATTCTGATACAAGTTAATCTTGCATCAGAGCTGATCAGGATTTTTTTTTTTTTGAATTTTTTTTTTTTTTAGCAAAAATCTAATTTGGCCTTTCTGTTCTTGAATGTTACCAGTGGTTTGCATCTTGAGGTAAACCATCTGTATTTATTCATGAAGGCGTCTCTTGATTGTAGACTTTGACAATGATACGCCTACCTCCTCAAGAGTTTTCTTGACTTGGCTAGATGTTGTAAAGGGGTTTTTCATCACCAAGGAAAGAATTCTGCAATCATCCACTTTAGTTGTCTTCCATGGCCTTCCAGGCCTTTCGGTGTTGCTGAGCTCGCCAGAGCATTCCTTCTTTTTAAGAATGTACCAAATTGTTGATTTGGCCCTCCTAAAGTTTCTGCTATCTCTCTGATAGGTCTGTTTTGTTTTTTTTTTTCAGCATAATGATGGCCTTCTTCACTTGCATCAAAAGCTCTTTGGACTGCATATTGAGAGTTCCCATGAACAGCTACCAAATGCAAATTCAATGCTTGGAATCAACTCCAGACCTTTTATCTCATCTCCTTAATTTGTCATGAAATAATGAGGAAACAGGCCACATCTGGCCATGAAACTGCTCATCAGTCTCAGAGGGACAGGGCTGTAATTCCTAAACAGTTAATGCAATTTTTTTTTTGTTAAACCCCTTGAATTAAAGATGAGACTCTACACTTCAATCACATCTTGATTGCTTCATTTCAAATCCATTGTTATGGTGTACAGAGGCAAAATTACTATCCAAATACTTATTGTCAATTGTATTGTATTGTACTGTAAATTGTACAGAAATGCACTCCTGTTTTGTAAATAGCAAATTACTGCTTCAATAGCTATATTGTGTATATAGATCGAAAGCAGCTGCTTGCTTGGTGAAACTTGGATTGCTAAAGTAAAAGCACCTAAAGCTTAGAAGCCACACCATTATATTTCAAAATTTAACTTGTTCTATTTAAGCGTCATGACTGGGTTTGTATCTGTGCTGAAACATATTCATTTCTCAAAACACTTACACGTGGAACAGAATCCAAACCAAGGAAAGAGCTTTTAGAGGAGCTACAGAACTTTCTAGAAGTTTCCAAGAAATTTCACTCTTAACAGGCTTTTGGAAGCATATGCTTTGAAATAATAAGAACGAAGTGGTAAAAAGAAATCTGCGCTCATATGAGAAATGAATGCGGTGTTTTTAGGAGAAATCACCAAACAACATTGATTGATAATTCTTCTAAATCTAGAGACTGGTTTTTGAAAATTCATTTTATAGGGTAAAAAACATCAATTGTATTTTCATTTCTCTCTAGAAAAACACATTTTCAGGTGAAAGGTCCCATAAAAGGTTTACTATTCTTTCAGCAGTTGACTATGCCTCTGAACTTGCCTCTATCTATACATGCCTAAATTTTCTGGCTCAGCAGCAACCAGTATTTAGAAATTATGAAGGGATTCAGCTGTGATAAGTGAATTTCCCCACTGTGGGATCAATAAAGTTTATCTTATCTTATCATCACTCAATGCTTTTGGGATAAAACATGATTTTTTTTCTGGTCATGCATCTAACACCAACAGTAATATCTCCAAACAATGCATTTGATCCCCTCCCATCTGGTACCTGCTGTAGCTGCACTTGGATCAGTGTAATTTTCTGCCTGACTGGCCTCTTTCGGATTCTTTCCAATTGGAAAGTCTAGAGCTTTTGAAAGGTGTATAAGGAGTGGCGAAATCTTTCATTACATCCAACCTTCCATTTGCTATTACGTTGAAGAGAGTGATTTGAAGTGTCCGCAGGCCAAAGCAGTAATTTTCAACTCGTCCCTTTATCAGTCATGGCTCACTCATTCCCCACTCTGCTAGCAGCTACTCTTGGCCTCAACACCATCATACTAAACCACTTGGCTAGGATTTGCAGTAAATCATTCTAGTCAAACCTATGCTTTAGACTTTGTAATACAGGACTGTGTGTTCCTCAGGAAAGTTTCAAACGGCCAGCCAGACTGCTGCCAATTCATATCAGTAATAAAATAAAAATAATATCAAAAATCTTGATAGAAGAAAAACATGGTGTGTTATATTGTAGGACTCACCAAAGTGCTGTATTTGATAAATGTCTCAAAGTCATTCTGTCACATCACAGGCTGTTAGATGTAATTTTATTTAACACGATTACATTTAATGATGTTTCACCAAAAGAACATCATGCATATGTTCTGATATTTAACCCACTGCTATCAAGCTCCTCAAGACAGCTTGTTGATATTCAGCTTGATATTTTATTTCTGCACAGTTGTGTAACAGTTGTTTGGTGTTTATCGTACTATTACTACTACTGTTTCTATTCTAATGTATGAGTTTCTTTAAGGTGGCCAAACAAAGTTTGCTTAAACATAGTATTTATGTGACAGTCTGGGAAAACCCATTGGAAGTCACTGCAGGTGAATTCTGGTTTTCTGCCAGGTAAGAAGCCAGTTAAAAACACTGTGATAAAAACAGTCAGCCTGCCTAAAGATGTCTAAAGCCTTGCTAGGTAAGTGTGCTTTTCTCCCACACAGTCATTGTCAAAGTTTGATCAAGTTGTTGGATGGCATAGCAAAACAGACATGAGCTTAATCCATTCTGTTTGTAATCAGATAGTCCTGTGCCATCAAATCATCAAAACAGAGAAAAGTGATTACCCACTCTGCACTGATACAAAGCAGACATATTTAATTGACCTAATAAAAATATGGGAAATTTAGATGATGTATTTCAGCACCCATGTGAAAGTGAACAGTGTTACAATTTGTATATCTTATTTATTGCATATTACAGGGAATGCACCCTGGATGGAACACCAGTCCATCGCAGAGCACTGAAATGATAATAAAATCAATAAATAGTAGTTGCTTTTAGACAGTCAGTGTGAGACACGAGAGGGTAAGCAGCCTTTAAAATGCCTGAACTGTACTTCTGGTGCAAGAAAGAAACATATTTCTGTTCAGGAAAACCTATAAATCAAAAAATGTCAAAATATCACCATGAGAAGGATTTTTCCTGGCCAGCCTCTGCCTCTCAAATTATAATTGTTTTGTGCCTGACCCAAGTATCTGATGCATGAGCAACTTTTGTTGAAAGTATGTTCCAGCTAACTACACACAACATATTACCCTTCTTTATGAATAAGGTTCCCCTGTTGCATTTGGAGTGGGAAGCTGTCAGCTTCTTCACAGAATTCCTATATTTATTCGGCTCACCTCCTAATAGTGGATCAAAGCCCGAATGCAGTGCTTATCCTGCTCAAGAGACCTTACTCCTAACTGACTGTGGTTGATGCACCAAATCCTGTCTGTCATGTCATTCTTACAAAAAAACAAACATTAGCCTGACAACACAAACAGGAACTAAAAAGATTTGTAATAGCAATTTTCCTTTATTTTCTCAAGGCCTCAGAAGAAAAAAATGGATGGCTCTGGATTTGATTTACAGCACAGTATCTATACAGGCAGAAACTTCTTGTGGATTAGGAGGGGTCACAGGAAAATAGCTGGACTGGTTTGAGCTGACGGAAAGTCTTGGGTAATCCAAATAACCACTCTTTACCACCATGTTGAGCAGAAAAGCATCTCAGAACACACATCAAACCTTGAAGCAGATGGGCTGCAACAGCAGAAGACCACATTTGGTTCCACTCCTGTCAGCCAAGAACAGGAATCTGAGGCTACAGTGGGTATAGGCTTTCCAAAACTAGACAGCTAAAGATTGAAAAAAAAAGACCAGGCAATGATTTTCCAGTCTTCATCTGTTAGTTTTTTTGCACCATTCTGTGTAAACACTGGGGACCGTTTTGTCCATGGAGAAGATCGTCAGAGAGAAGCAGTTTCTGAAATATTCGTCAGCCTGTCCAGTACCAACAACCATGCCACGGACAAAGTCACTGAGATCGCATTTTTGTCCTTATTCTGATGCTGGTGTGAACATTAACTAAAGCTCTGACTTATATCTGCATGAATTTATGCATTAAGCTGCTGCCACATGATTTGCATGAATGAGCAAGGGTACAGGTGTTCCTAATAAAGTGGCTAGTGAGTGTATAATGTGTGTGGGACTTTTTTTCAATGCCAGTCTGACTGTTAGACCTTATATCCTTTACGCAGTCGGAAGCTCTCAGTTGGTGTGTGCTAGTGCTGTAAGCAGGGCGCAGTGCCTCAGGTCCCCAGCCGTCTCACTCCACAGATGGTTGCCATGAGGCTAATGACACTGTGGTATCCAAAGTGCACGCATGCACATCAAGCTGCTTCATGCCATATTATTTAGAGAGTGCCCTCAGGCACCAGTCTCACCATGGGAAAAATCCAGCTGAGTTAAGTGAAGCTACAAGGACAAAATGGTTCACGTTAATTTCTGTTTGTTTCAACTGGATTCGTTCCACATTGCCTGATAAACACTGTTGGGTTCATCACCAGATATAATTGTAACCCAACTCTATTGGTTTTTTATTCATTTCGTGACATTAGAATTATACAGTCATTTCCACTTCATTTATTCTTAAGGTCTAGAATGTCATTTGCCTTTTTTTTGTGGTCACCTGTAAAACTGAAACCCACATATTTCAGTTTTATTACTGAATCAAGTAAACAGCTCCTGGAAGGTTCAATTTTACCATATTTTATTATATTATTACATTTTATTTATTTATGTAGTTTTTTGCAGACCATATTTGTATCTGTTTTGTCATAGTACAACATAACATGCTCTATTTTTTCAAAGCAGGCTTATCACATTCAACGGATCTTATTAAAAACATGAACAGCTTATTACAGTAGTAATATATATATATATATATATATATATATATATATATATATATACCTTACATTATAATTGCACAGTCATTTTGTGACAAAATTTTTGCAAACTGGTTTAATGATCTTGAGTGGTGTTTTCCTCTCACACTCCATTCACCAAAGTTTGAGTTATGGTTACCATTTGTACCTTTTCTTATGATTTCGTTCATATGAAATTTAACAAACTCCAACCAAATTGCACTTAGTACAAATTTCTCATGGGATCAGTTTGACCCTAAAGACCAAATCATCAATCATCAAGCTACAGCGATTGAATGCGTCTTGATAGTGATAGCTGAGACCAAAATGCACAGCACCACCATGTTTATGAGGATCAATATTTCCTCAATATTATTTTCAAAAAAAGCACTTTTTGTTCTTGTGCATATTACTTTTATACACACATGTATATATGTAATTTGTTGTCAGCTGAGCATCAACACTTGCATTAGTGTATTAAAATCTTCTTACTGTTGCTGCATATTACACTGCTGTATGTTACCACCACTATGAAGACTGCAGTATTATAATCTAAATGATGTTTACTTTACCTTTATTGTGTAATTAATAAACAAAAGTAATACTGTGAAGCTTATACTGAATGACACCTCCTTAGGAATTATCCAGAAATGTCTTACTGTTGCATGAGATGACACTGGGAGAATTGCTTGCTTTTATAATACATCTTCAACTTCATATGTACATCCGTGTCATTCCCAGTAATCTCCTTCAAGTTTAGCTCCCTTTTAAAACAGTCTTCAGGAAGGAGCTTTATGTAGGCCACATGTGGATGAGCTGTGTTTGTCTTCACTTATGGATAATTCCACTCTCAGCAGTGCAGGATCTTAATAAAAGCCTTGCGGAATTCAATATTGAAGGTGGTGTATATGATGGGGTTCACGGCGCTGTTGACGTAACCGAGCCAGGTAAAAGCTGTGTAGAGTTCTGCAGGGACGTGACAGTACGTATTCATTATGTGTGTGATGAAGAACGGCAGCCAGCATATAATGAACACACCTAAAAAGGGAGAGAAACAATAAAAAAAACTTTATTTGCAAAACTTTATTTCGGTGTTCTGGTGTTTATCAGATTAGAAGCCTTTAATGTGATGCACTTTCTTAGATTTGTGTGAAAATGTTGAGAAAGGACTATACACAGTCAGGTCCATAAATATTTTGACATTGACAAAGTTATTTTTATTTATTTATTTATTTATTTTTAGCTGTTTGCCACAGTATATTGGAGTGTAGACTTTCAGCTTTCATTTGGAGAAAACTGGCTGTTCAGCTGTTCCATGGACAGGTTACACATAAGCAAATAAAAAATAGGTGATTTCAAGTGTGGCATTTGCATCTGGAATCTGTTGCAGTTAACTCTCAATATGAAGTCCAAAGAGCTGTCACTGTCAATGAAGCAAGCCATCATTAGGCTAGATAATCCTATCTGTGAGATAGCAAAAACATTAGGTATGGCCAAATCAACTATTTGGTACAAGCTGAGCTCAGGAACAACAAAAGGTCTGGAAGACCATGGAAAACAACTGTGGTAGATGACAGAAGACTTCTTATCCTAGAGAAAAAAAAACCCTTTACAACAGTTGGCCAGATCAAGAACACCCTTCAGGAGGTTGGCATATCTGTGTCAAAATCAACAATCAAGAGAAGCCTTCACTAAAGTAAATACAGAGGGTTTACCACAACATGTAAACCCCTGGTAAGCCTCAAAACAAGAAGACCAGATTTTGTCCAAAAAAAGAGCCTGTGGTACAACATCCTATGGACAGATGAGACAAAGATGAACTTGTACCAGGATGATGGGAAGAGAAGAGTATGGAGAATGAAAGGAGCTACTCATGATCCAAAGTGTACCTCATCTTATGGCATGGGTGTGTATGGCTGCCAATGGAACTTGTTCCCTTGTATTTATTGATGACGTGACTACTGAAAAAAGCAGCAGGATGAATTCTGAAGGGTATAGGGCTATTTTATCTGCTCAGATGCTTCAAAACCCATTGGACTGCGCTTCACACTGGAAGTGGAATGGCCAAGTCAGTCACCTAACCTGAATCCAACTGAGCTGCATTTCAATTGCTGAAGGCAAAACTGAAAGCAGAACACCCCAAGGACAAGCAGGAACTGAAGACAGCTGCAGTAAAGGCCTGGCTGAGCATCACCAGGGAAGAAACCCAGTGTCTGGTGATGTCTATGGGCTCCAGACCTCAGCCAGTCACTGGCTGCAAAGGATTTGGAACCAAGGGTGTTTTGTCCAATCGCTTTTCATCCCTTAAAAAGGTGGGGCAACACAAATAAAGTGCTGTAATTCCTACGACATTCACTCGATTTAGATATAAATACCCTCAGATCAAAGCTGAGAGTCTGTACTTTGAGCTCATATTTAATTTTAACTCAAATATACTGTGGTAGACAGCTAAAATAACAGCAACTATCAATTTCCAAATATTTATGGATGTGACTGCATGTTATTGCCAACTATCATCTGCTGGTTGTTTTATTCTAAACATTGGCTGTGCAGTTAAAAAAATCTTTGCTTACCGAGCACAATAGCCAACATCTGAGTAGCTTTCTTCTCTTTCTGCTGAGAGATTTTGCGCTTGCTAATGGACTTCACTGATGTCTGCATTTTGCCACTGGGAGACACCTGAGTCTCAAATGCTTTAGCCATTTTGGAGGCGTCGTAGGTCTTTCCGTTCCTTGTTGGCTTGAGCTCAGGAGCGGAGGGTGCTGTATCTATTTCACTGTGGTTCGAACCAAGCAGAAGCCCATGCTGACTCTCACCTGTCTGCTGAAGTGTCCTCTGGTTTGGAGGATTAAGGTTTGTGATTTCATCCATTTGGCTTTCATTTTCATTGTTGGCCACCTCCTTTATGAAAACCTGTAGGAAAAAGAGAAGATTTGTGTTGGTGAAATGCTCTAACAATGTGCTGACATTCACTTTTTTAAAGGCAGCATCATAATGCAAAATATATTTTAGTAATAGAATTAACTGATTTGAAATAGCATATATTTGTGATTTGTCAAATCATTCACGATCAATTAATATTCTGAAAGGTACTCTAGATCTGAAGTGAATAGTAACAGTGAGCCCTCAGCATAGCAGAGCAGTACTTTAATCAGTGTGCGGAGTAAGGAAATCTGCTGCATACTATTCCCAGTAGTTCTTAGAAGGTAAGATATATATATATATATATATATTGTTTTAAAATGGGTAACAAGCCAGTCTGCTCAAAACTGCTCACTGTCTGGTTTAAATGGGGTGACTCTTTAAATCTATTATTAATGTACTCTCTATCAGGATCACAAGCTTCAAAGCATGAGCTTCCAAATTACAGTTAACTATAAAGACCCTAAGCCGTTTTTCTTAGAAGAAAATGTCAGTGTTAATGATGCAACTGCAATCATAGTTGGTTAATCCAATTTCTCTCCTCTCTGTGTTAATTTAAGTAACTGTCCTACTTAAGTACAGTGCAGTCTATAAATAACTAGGCAATTTGTCATTTAGTCTCTGAACATCCAGCATGATGGATTTAAAACAACAACTATTTGGGTAAAGTACAGAATGTTATCTTTGGTATCAGACTCTATATTTAATGAATCATATAGTAATCACAACCCTTTTTACACAATGTCCATTTTATGTGGCCATTTCAATTAAATAAATGGTGTGCTCAATATTTTTGATGGTATGATCAACTGTACTACTAAGCAAGAATGCACCAGAATTTAGTTATAGCAAATTGACATCTACAAAATATTGCAGTAAAGGTGGAGAGAAGATATTACAGCTTGCTATAATTTGGGAGTACTTCAATTGTGTAATTGTGTGATTTTAATGGCTTTCAGTGGAGTTTATGCTTGAATTAAGAACATAATTGGGAAAAATAAGATACAGCTTAAAATGCTATGCATTGCAAATGTTCACATTTTACATGTGGATTGAAATGGTTGTTAAAATGGAAGCTTCTGGTGTGCAATTTCCCGAATGAAACCAGAAGATGACGTAATGTTGCCTCAGAATGAGAAAGATTAAAAAATACTCACATATACACAAACAGACCAGATGATACCAGGGAATGCTCAGCTGCACTGATGGCACATTAAACTAAATTTTATGATTTTGACTTTGTCTGATTATTTAAAATTTCTGAATGATTCAGTACAGTGATTTGTGTATTCTTAATTCTTTCTTCTTTATTGAAGTAATTAACTGTATGTCTCAAACACAGGTAGTTTCACTGTAGTATTCTTGCAGATCAGAGCTTCAATCTTACGAACCTTACCATTAAGGTTTGCTGAAACCAGTGACACAAACACTAACATGCCAAAAAGGTGGCATACCAGGACTTTTTTTTTTTTTTTCACTTTAAGCCTGCTTACACCTTGCATTTCACTTACTGTAGACATAATGAAAAAAGGCCAAAGGTACTATATCAAGAAGGAACTGAAAGCAGCTGCATCACAAGTCAAAAACTTTATGTGAAATGGGGGACATTTGACATTTTTATTTTATTTATATCATTTTGCCCATTCTCTGGAAGAGTACCGATAATTCTGGAGTCGCCTATCTAAAATGAGATGTGATTTCAAATGCAGTTCACCCAAAATAGATAAATATATAATTTTATATTAAAGCTGATATTCTGCTTTTTGGTTTTCGAAAGAATAAATCTATCTCTTTCTAACTACACTGTAGTGCACTGCACTTTTAGTACAGCATAGCTTCCCCTACACTGACTTTTATACAAAGCAACATAATAAACGTACATTACACAAAACAACTCAAAAAAACTAATTGCTTTACAGTCTTAACCTCCAAAAAGCCAAAGTGATAGCGTCAGGAAGTAAATGGAATGGACTGGTGGCTTCCGGGTTAAAAAAAAAAAAAAATCCCTTGGGGCATGTTTTTTATTTTTTTTCAAAGGAAGTAAAATCTGATACATCACATTTTTGTTATTAACAGGGAAATTCCCATTGGACTTCACAGCGACCGTGCACAGCTTCACATCATCAGGGTGAGTGCATTTCTGAAAAAGAAGAGCACAGAAGAGCATTCAGTCACTAGTCACTGACTGATGGTTCAAAAATGTGGACAATGTCAAACACTTTCTCTTACAGCTGACGTTACTCTGAGAACATCATGATTTTTTTTACACCTGAGATTCATAACAAAACACTCAGTACAATGACCTTGAAACGCAGTGGAAAGAGACTTTTATAGGAGGCACAGGAAGATTAGATGAGACATCACTGATAACAAAAAAAATATTGGTTTGCTAATGCTGGAAAAAAGGAGAAACTTTATTGCTGTGAAACAGGTGACAAAAAAGTAAAAGTAAATAAAAAAGTAAATGGTAAATGTACTTTTACAAGGGCAGCATGTTCCCCATAAAAAAAAAAAAAAAAAAAAAAAAAGATTTGTGTGAATGCTGCAATGTTAAAAACAAACTACAGATTAAGCAGGTGTCCAGCCAATAGAGAGGTATGGGTCAGCTTTCATTTTCTCTAGTGCTTGTATTGATTTATTTTATGCCCCTATAGGCTGAGTAACAGAAATGGTCTAAAAGGCATCATCCTGGCTAAGCTGCTCTTAGTGGTATATACACAGTATATCTCATTCAGACAACAGTATATTTTGAAGTGCCTCTGAAGCGCTTCCTTATAAAATATACTGTAAATCAGTTCTTTATTGTCATATTGTCAAAGAGCAAGTCATTAGATGTGCGAGTTACCTCCGTGTTTGTTTAAAATGATAGCGTTACCTTCAAAGCACCCATGTCCATGTTGCTGCTTGGGTACGTGCGCTTTGTGCTAACACGTTTCCGCCGTCTACGCAGCACTACGTAGATCTGCACGTATACGAGCAGGGTGATGATGAAGGGTACATAGAAGGACACAACAGACGAGTAGACTACAAAGGCAGGGTTCGCGATTACACACATGGCTTCATTGTGGCTCTCTGCAAGTTCGGAGGAGAATTGAAATTCAGTAAAAATCTGTTAGGAAGGATTTTCTCTTCCTTTTCTCTTCCATTCCTCTTGTTTTGAAATCCAAAATAATAATAGCTGACATAAAACTAGACCTTGCAGGCCTGCAGCATAAAATTACCTGTGTTATTGAGTCCAAACAGCAGGGGGCATGAAATGGCAAAGGACAGGATCCACACTACTGAGATCATGACTGTGACTCTCCTCTTGGAGCTGTAGCGTGTATTATACAACATTGGCATGGCAACTGCTGTATACCTGGAGGAGGAATAGTTTGGTCAAGCACAAAATTCCCACACTGCCTTTACATTTTCCAAAATTTAATTTATATCAGTGTATATGAGCCAAACTTCCTCTTTAAATGTTTTCTTTTCTGGAGACACATATTGTCACAATATTGATCTAGCTATTAAGCAAAATACTAACCATACTAGAAAGAACATTAAAGGCACACATTATGTTTCTCACAGACCTGAAATACTTTGGATGCTGTTTTAATAATACCAATATTGCAGTCAAGGTGGTTTCTAGCTATAGGCAACATAAGCAGCCGCTTAGACCTCTGTAAGAATGCAGGATAAGAAATAAATATATATAAATATACATAGAATAAATAAAGTATAAATCATTTAAATGATATCTTTTGGTGAGGCCAAGCTGGTTATCTTGATTCTGGCTTTGTTTGGGGCTTATAGGGCCGATAAAGAAAGAAAGAGAATAAAGAGCAACAAAATAAAGTTCAGAAACGGCCGTGATTGCAATCATACTCAGTCTCGTATCACCTGCGTCAGTTCGACTGTAATGGCGTCTGCTAAATATCACACTCTCATTCAGAGTCAGTTAGGCTCCTTGAACATTCATTCATTCATTCATTTAGTTCTTTAGTTCTTAATCTTTTCCAGGTCAGGGTTGCAGTGGATCCTGAGTCAATCCAGAAAGCACTGGATATAAGGCAGGAATACACCCTGGATGGAACACCATGCACATGCAAATTCACACACTCATTTATACAATTTACCTTAGCCAATCGACCTACCGGCATGTTTGTTGAAGGTGGGAGGAAAATAGAGAACCAGGAAGAAACCCAAACGGATATGAGGAGAACACACTGGAACTAATAATAACACTTAAATAAGTTTCTTATTATTTCCTATTTACCTGCATTGTTGACTTAATTATTGACTTGATAATTACTATCATATGGAACGAAATTCTAGTTTGATATGATACAATATGCTGTATTTTTGATACATCACTAATAAGCATTGCCTGAATATGTGCCTTGGGTTTCCATTTTCACATACCATGACAGTACTTAATAATGACACTGTGTTTGTTTCAGCCATTCAGATTCTTAGCAGAGTTATTAAGAGAGTTGACTAAAAGCACAACACACATTATTGGCAACATGGAGTTAATTTTATTTTTAATTAGGTTTATCTATTGGTCCTATTCTGCCATATGAAAATGTGTTATGTGACTACATTAAAGTGGTTTGAATGCTCAAAAAATACATTATGTCCTCAAAAAACACAGGGTCAGGGAACATATTAGGCGACTATTTTGTTTAACACATCAGTTTAATAGATGAATCAGTGTTACTGTTTTATAAGCAATATGAATGTATTCCAGCAGAACATCATCTCTGTTGGTGATGGTTGGTCATGGTCATTTGCAGCAGCTTCAAACTGCATGGAAAATTAGAGTGTGCTAATATTAGCAGCTCTGACAGACTGCATTGTGAAGTTGCACAAGCAAACTACTAATGCAGCACAGCTCATTACAACATTAACATTTCCCTAAACTGGAAATAAGGTGCCCAAACCTGTTCCAGCATGACAATGCGCCTGTGCACAAAGCGAGCTCCATGAAGACATGGTTTGCCGATGCTGGTGTGGAAGAACTTGAGTGGCCTGCACAGAGCCCTGACCTCAACCCCATTGATCACCTTTGGGATGAATTGGAAAGTTGACTGCACCCCAGGCCTCCTCACTTGACATCAGTGTCTGACCTCACTAATGCTCTTGTGGCTGAATGGGCAAATCCCCATAGCCACAATCTAGTGGAAAGCCTTCCCAGAAGAGTGGAGGTTATAATAACAGCAAAGGGAGGACTAAATCTGGAATGGGACATTCAACAAGCACATATGGGTGTGATGGTCAGGTGTCCACAAACTTTTGGCCATATAGTGTATATAGCATATTTAATTCTTCTGGGTTTTATGACCCTGCAGCAGGAAGATTTAGTCCCTTGGTGGTTAGTAAAAGTATGCTGTTGTGCTAATAAACAGGCGAACAAAACGACAGTGATATTGACGTATTTCACGAATAATGATGGCAATCACAGCAAAATAGACTGCAAAATCCAATCTGTGAAAATATCAAGAGGAACTACTAGGCTACGGCTTCTTCCTACAATACAAGTAATGTGCATCTTAGCAAGAAGCAAGGAACAAGCACCTTAAACATAAAACATAAAGTTGATAGCAGCACACTAGGTGAGAAAAAATGTCTACAGACAATGCTGGGGGAGTTTTTTTTCAATACATAGTTTTTTCAAACACTATAGGTCCTTGATAATGAGGGATTATGACACAATGAAGACAATGAAACGAACTTTACTTGCAGCTGTACAAAAGCGCTTTTCCAAAATCCAAAGTGGAAAAGAACCTGCTCTCTTACTCGATCCAAGGTAACTGATGTAGCTAGCTAATTCACTTCTTTTAAAATCAACTCATCAATTTCAGGAAGAACGAACCTAGAAGTATGTATGTATGCGTGGACACAAGACTGTGTGCTTTTCATGGTTGCTATTTAAAGAGGGGAAACATAATCAGAGCTAGTTTCATGATGCCCATGATTGATAAATACTAAGTAGATTACTCATTTCGGTATCAGTATCTGCATGTACCAAAAAAAAATGTATTGTTGTTTCTTGATCAATGTTACATATACTCTATACTTAATGGGCTCATGACTATATACTGTTTATATGGTGCTATACTGGATGTGTAGTATTGGTATTAACAGTATAATAGTAACAGTAAAAGCCATGGTACATTGCTGTCCTCACATTTTTGCCATTCCTTCACTCTTCTTAGATTTATACAAATATGTGCCAGCCAGCAAATCTGCATTCTGCAAAGGATGTGACATCTTACATCATAGTTTACCTTTCATGCTTACATAAAATCCAGCAGTGTCTCTTGAAGCTTACTTGCAAATCATTAGGCCTCCTGTATTACAGCTAGGCTGGTAATGATAATGTGGAATATTATTAGATATATTTACCTATCAATGCTAATGGCACAAAGATTAAGGATGCTTGCTGTGCACATCATAACATCAAGAGTGACAAAGATGTCACAGTGGATTGTGCTAAACCTCCATTCTCCCACCACCTGGAAAAAAAACAACAACAACAACAAAAAATCAGCTCTCTTAACCATTCAATTACAGGTATCATTTTTTTCTTGAAATTTGTCATTTCTACAATAAAACTCTGTGCTCAAACCAGTTTAATACTTAAAATGTGTTTTACAGTTAGATAGCAGCCTGACAGGTAACCATATAGCTTTCTTTCTTATCTTCATTTTAATGTGGTATATAATATATATATATATATATATATATATATATATATATATATATATATATATTTAGATATGGAAGGTAGGTACAGTCCCCTCCGAAAGTATTCAAACAACTCTTTGGTTTTTGCTATACACTGAAGACATTTGGGTTTGAAATCAGAAGAAGAATATGAGACAATAGATCAGAATTTCAGGTTTCATTTCCTTATCTAGATGTGTTAAACAACTCAACATGGTAGCTTTGTTTAGGTGAAAAAAGTATTCTAACAGTATTGTAACAGATAGTATTAAAGTAAATTAAAGTAAATAACACTTAATATTTGCTTGCATATCCCTTGCTTGCAATAACTGCATCAAACTAGCAACCCACTGAGATGACCAAACTGTTGCATTCTTCTTTTGTGATGCTTTTCCAGACTTGTACCACAGCTTCTTTCAGTTATTATTTGTTTTGGGGGGGTTTCTCCCTTCAGTCTCCTCTTCAGGAGGTGAAATGCATGCTCAGTTGGGTTAAGGTCTGGTGATTGGCTAAAACCTTCCACTTTTTTCTCCTGCTGAAGTCCTTTGTTGTGTTGGCAGTGTGTTTTGGGTTATTGTCTTGCTGCATGATGAAGTTCCTCCCAATTAGATTGGATGCATTTCTCTGTAAATTGGCAGACAGAATGTTTCTGTAGACTGCTGAACCATCATGAGTTACATCATCAATAAAGATTAGTGAGCCCGTTCCAGAAGCAGCCATGCAAGCCCAAGCCATGACACTACCTCCACCGTGCTTGACCGATGAGCTTGTATGTTTTGGATCATGAGCAGATCCTTTCTTTCTCCACACTTTGGCCTTTCCATCACTTTGGTAGAGGTTAATCTTGGTTCCAGAACTTTTGTAGAATTTCTTTGTTAGTATGGCCTCTATATTTCTGCTCTCTTAGTCTTCTTTGAATGTTGGACTGTGATATCTTCACCCCTGTTTGTTGGGTTTTCTTCACAGCTCTCACAATGTTTCCATCAACTGCTGTTGTTTTCCTCAACTGACCTGTCTGATGTCTGGTTGTTAGTACACCAGTGGTTTCTTTCTTTTTCAACACATTCCAAATTGTTGTATTGGCTATGCCCAATGCTTGTGCAATGGCTCTGATCGATTTTCCCTCTTTTGTCAGCAAGCAAAATAGCTTGCTTTTCTCCCATAGACAGCTCTCTGGTCTTAATGTTGGTTTATCTCATATTCATCTTTTCTCAAACCCAGAAGTCTTCAGTGTATTGAAAAAACAAAAGCATTGGCCTTGCAGTTCCAATACTTTCAGAGGTAAGTATACGGCTGGAACCCACTGATTCTGTCACTGTTCACATTGTGGCAGGTTCTCATTGTGTAATCTTTTATTTCAGCAGTTACTTACTCTGTAATTTAATAGCCTTTAATAATCTTACAAAAGATTATTAAAAATTCTTAGCAGTAGTAAAATTAATTATTTGCTTGAAAGATTTTTTTGCTAGGATTTTTGACCCTTTTAAAGATATTTAAGATTTATGTTTGGCATTAAAAGTGTTATGAGTGTAACTGTAAACGTGCAGTGGTCATTTTTATAGTCACACACAAATAGTCCTGTAAAAATTTTGTTTTGCAATCTATTTAAAATACTGTAGGCACACATTACCGTAAGAATGCTGTAAATTAATTACAGTGATGACTTGTCAACTCTGTGCCAGTAAGATACTGTACTGCATATTCATTGCTATTGTGACTGATACTGTAACCTCTCCCTTGGTAATTAAGTGACTCAGAGAGTTTGGTTTTTTACATTGTCCATGTGTATACAATTCATAGTGTATATGCAATATTTATTATTTATCTACTGAAAAAGTGAAAATAAACTGAGATACTGGATGTGGCAGGCTTAGTGAATTTGCACCCAGTAAGTATAAGAGAGTTTGGCTCCATTTCTTTAATGTGCCATAAACCTGGCAGAGAACTAATCTAACTCAGGTTAATCTCATAGTGTCTGCTGAGCAGCCTGGCAGTGCTCTTCCTGGCAGCTTCTGATTAATGTTTGTGTCTTCAGGCATGCTGAGGTGCTCACACCCTGCTTGATCAGCCTGCACTCTTGCCTCTGGAGTTTGCCTCTCTCCCATTGATTAAAGGATTATTTACCTCTAATGAAAGCCGCTGTGGGTAGTCTGGATCAGTTCATCAACAGTTTTTTTTCCCTAACTCTGTCTAATGATGGCCATTACTAGCCAAGCCTTTTTTTTTCTTATTTTGTGCAGAGCCAACATATAGTGTGACAGAAGAATATTGCACTTCAGAATGCACTTCAATCGAAAGACAAAAACAATTTATTGCTAATTTCAGGAATCATCCTGTAATTAAAAGTAATTTAAGATTCTTTGTATATTAATGAAATACACAGCATGTGAACAAAATTGGATTAAAAAAAATCTTTTTGCCAAATCATATTTGGAAAAAAAATGAAAAGCATTTCACAATCAAATTGCATGTGCTCAAACCTTTTTTTTCCTTCCTTTTTTCCTCTGTTTTCCCCATTTCTCAGACAAATCTATACCCATAGTCAAGTACTCTTAGCTTCATTCATGAGGCTTAATAATAATAAATAATGAATAAAGAACAATTTGCCTCATAATCAAATAGTTTTATTATGTTCATAAAATGAATATGTAGTAATGGGAGTCTGTAAAAAGGGGTCCCTGGCTACAAAGAGAGGTGTATATTTTTGTATTGCATATTTGGAAATCTCAAAAAAAAAAAAAAAAGTGAACCAAGACTTTTTTTTACTGTTCATTTTGTTCATACTCATGCACAGATCCTCCTCCCATACAAATTGGTGCATGTCTTTGCAGATGAAGCTAACTGCCTGTGACGGCAGTCTGTTGTGTAACGGGTGATGCATGTGCAGATGAGGAGAAATGTGTGGAAAATGTCTGTTCCCCACCTGGGACATTTTCTTGTTTTAATGTTAAGTTTAATATTTTCTAGACAATTAACAACTGGCATGCTGGAAAAAGTGAGATCATAAAAATTTTCCACCCTGGACAGGAGGCCAATCCATTGCAAGGCACCATGCACACACACTTGTTCACAGTTAGGGGCAATTTAGTACAGCCAATCCACCTACCTGCATGAGCTTGGACAGTGGGAGGAAGCCAGAGAACCCGGAGGAAATTCATATAAACACGGTGAGAAACATGTGAAACTTCACACAGACAGTAACCTGAGATCAGGATTGAACCAGGGATCTTTTTGATGGCCCTACCCCTCACAACCACCCCTCACAATATCATGTACCCAGTCTACCACTTTTTTTAACAGCTGTGTTTGAGTCAGAGGCCCTAATGTGCAGCTGTTTCATTGATCTGGTGGGTAATTTCATCACCAAATAGACACACCAGAAAGAGTTCTCCTCTGCAGATGAAGAGCCAAAAGAAACAGTGTAAAACATGTCTAAGAATGAGTATTTCACAGTGGTATCTACTGAACATTGAACAGAGTTAGTGTAAAAATCACATTTATGTGATAAGATGTTACTGGGAGCCAGTATGGAATATACAGACTTTATATCTTGCTGATTTCACTGTGTTCGAAGATAATTTTTTCAAAACAGTTGCTGGTTATTTCTTATTCTTGTGGCCTGATCAGCCATGTGATTAACAGCAAATAAGTTAACCATGCATGCTTTTAAAGTTCTATTATCAAGCGGTATTATCAAGCGGTATTATCAAGCGTAAGAGTGTTCTTAGGCATGACATGAAGGGGAGTCCAAAACAGCAACAACAATATGATAAAATCCACTGTTCACTAAATAATTGAATTCATTGTAAAGTATATTTGCAATTAACACTTCTTCCACCACACAATATAGTTCGTTAACAGTAAGCCTTGTTTGCTGAGTAACACCGGCTTAACTGTAGGCATTTTATTGGTTTAAACCCTGGAGTGTTAATACAGAATTCACTTACTGTGGTGCAGTCACAGGTGAACGTGGCTCAGCCAATCAGATTTTAGAACTATTTGTTTTAGAATGTTACTGTAATGAATGTGTAATCATTTGTATTTCATAACTTACCTCAAGATATACCACCCAAGGCATAACCAGAGTCGCCACCAGCAGGTCAGCGACAGCCAAGCTCACGATCAGGTAGTTAGTAGTGGTCTGTAGAGCTTTCTCTCTTGACACAGCCATGCACACGAGTACGTTTCCGAAGACGATGACGAAAATGAGCAGTGTGAGTAGCATGGCATAATAATTGTACTGATGTCTTCTGCCTCCATCTGTAGTGTTGAGGCCATTGAATCCATTTTTGAGGAAGCTTTCATTGTAAGCATACTCCTCCAAGACTTCCATCAGCTGTGAGGGTCCGAGGCCAAGAAGAGGCCCTAAAAAACCCAGACAGAACAGAATCAGTTATGGTCAAATAAAAAAGACATGGTTCATTTCACCCAGGACAGTTTAGCCAGGCACTTAATCTAATGGTAATCAATCGCCTGGTTGTCTTGGGTAGATTTTTACTTGCTCTCACAAAACCATTACTTTAGCCTGTACATATTGTTCTCATTTATTTCTTGAAAGCCATATATCTCCTCAATATCTACTGTGCATTCTGTACAATGCAGGCAGAGACAAGACTCCCAAAGATGCATCAGCTAAATAACAGCACCAAGTATTGCGAGCTATGAGACAGCTCCATTAAGCATCTCAACAAAACACAAGCATTCCCTGTTGTGTAGGAAGAATTTCTAAACCACCTCATGTAATTGTTATTTAATACTGTGCAGTCAAGCAAAACTGTGTATCATTTGTGAGCTCTGCATGTACTGTATACATAATGAGAAAATGTATAGAAGAACAGGATGGAAATTGCCCATGACAATATAAAAATCACGCCAATTTAAAGATTTGTGCAGATTTAAAATGTCAAGTGAAACATCTATCATTAATTCATTGTACCATCTGGAACTACTGAATCTCAAAATGTTATACTACAGTGACAGCTGCTCGTGATATTAGACAAGAGCGCTAAAATCTAATAATCTCATCAACGGCATAATAAGGATGATATAAAAAAAAAAATAGATAGACAGGCAGCTGTATTCATGATTGCTAATTTTTAAGATGTTGCAAGTCTGTAATGCTGTACTACTTGAATACCAAATACACTAAACAGAAAAGTTGTAACCTTTTTGTTCAAACCAAAAACCCTGTTTTGTGTCTGTTATCTGCCCTATTGTGCTTAAGTCTAGCTATTTCAGTTTTGCCTCCAAATGCATTTTATGAAAAAAAAAAAAAAAAAAGGATGCTAGTGTAATTAATCCATCTTGTTCACCTTATTTACACCAACGACTGTATTTTACATGCACCTTCTCAATCACTTCTAATGACATGTTATGAATGTATCAGTGAAGTGGGCTGAAAAATATCAGCTCAAATGAAGATCAAATCTAGTGGGAGTTTCGCTCTGTTTAATCACTTAACCTGACTGTCACTGATAGACTCTACAGTCTGGGACAGAAAGAAATCAGCCCCAGCCTCCCTTCTTCATATCATTCTGAGTACTTTTCTTTTGGCCATTGGCGGTGCTTGTGTGCTTGGTTCCACAGAAGTACAAAATAATTCACTTTTGTGGTCATACCACCACTAGTCCATGTGGCAACTGACTTGTGTAATTCACTTCCAACTTGTAACCAAAGATAAGAAATGAATGCCTGTATTCATAGAGTCAAATCTTTTGAACCAAAAACAATAGATGCAAATGGGTCTTGAAAGAATTATACTCATCTAATTTTTCTTTCTTCCATGAGAGACATTTTATGGTCTGTAAAAACAATTATATGAATTTAGAATAATACAAGTTCAAAAATAATGAGTTCAGTCACTCATGTGATAAACACCATTTAACCCATACATCATCCTGGGAAATAAACATCACAAATTTCTGCAAAAATTCTAAATTAAAACTGTATATTCTGGTTGGGATGATGTCTCCAAGTTAATGTCGTAACTCTTGCCAGTAGGAAACAATCTATAAATCATGAATTCATTTATTTTAACATGACAACAACAATATTGGATAACTTGTTTTCTGCCTTTCTGTCACTAGGTTTATCCAGCTGACTTTTTTTCAGACACAACTTCAATTTTTCATCTTGTGTTTCTAATGAAATCAAATAATATTAAGGCTGAGCAGCAAATCTAATCTTTGATTAGGTTTTGAGATGCCTTTTACAGACTCACAAATATTTCATGTTAAGAAACAATTAAAATTTCAAGTCTGTGAATGAAAATATAAAACCCTTTTATAAAACAAACATGCTTACACAATGATGTGTTAACACACATAACACAACATCAACCTTTAGCTACACCTTCCCGTTAAGATAAATGTAAATGTAGATGCGTTTCCCAGAAGATACTGAATTAGAGAAAGCAGTGAAAACACAGGTCAGCATAATCGAACATCATTTTCCATAGTGCTCTGTGTGACTCTGACATTGTGCTACTCAGCAATGAGTAGTAATATTAAGCTGTAATGGGAGGAAGTGCAAAAAAATAAAAGGATGGAGACACTCATGCTTAAGAAAATGTATACAGGTCAAACAAGATCAGCAATTTTTCAAATTTAATGAGGGTTAAAGAGCACGAGATGCAGTGTTGCATAATCGATGTAAAATCTTGTGAATTAATTATGAAGCACCAGTCAATTAAGACCACGATGATAGCAAGCTGAAGTCTAATTTCTAGTTTACTAATGTACATTATTTAGTTTAAAAGGCTGGACTATGATGAGCAACTTTCTATCTATCTTTATACAAAAAGAACTGTACAAAAAGATATTTAAAAATCCTTAAATATCAAGCAAACAAAATGAATACAGAATACAGGCAGGAATTAAATGAAATGGAATTACTTAAAATCATGTTGTGCATTATTTATGGAAAAATGTCCCATGATGCATATCCTCATTTAGACATCATGATATGTTTCAGTACACACTGCGGAGAGTCATGTACATGGTTTGTACTAATTGAGTAAATTTTGGAATATTACACTTTTGATTACTGGCCTACAGTGAAAGATTTTAGATCACAATTTAGAAAATTACATTTACACCAGATCACAAAACAATGCACACATTGTCCGGGCTGTATTGATCATATATTACTCAATCGATATTTTTGCACAGCCCTAAACATCTTCCTCATGCAGGAGCCGTAGAACCCTAATTGCAGCTGCAATGTACACCAGTGTAATAGAAACCTCACAGACCTCTCTCTTTTTTGTTGTTTTTTTCACCCTGTTTGCCAATTCAGCCCTTTTAGAGACAGCTTTGCTCCTTGAAAGGCTGATCACTGTCAGGCTACAGAGTTGTCACAAATCACGAACAACTGCCGGAATCATTAAAAATCTTGACACGTGTGCATTAAAATGATTTTCTAATTATATTCTTAAACTCTTGGTAATTATATGCACTTCAGAAAATTATGCCCATCTCTATAGATTAGCCAAGTGAAAGCATTCGTACAAACACAGGCTTTTTGACCTTTTTTTTTTTTTTTTTTTTTTTACATGTGGTCAACAGCCTCTCAGTGGCTGCATCAGTGTGTGTGTGTGTGTGTGTGTGTGTGTGTGTGTTTGGGGGGGGGGAGGGGAATGTTTTTATATCTTGGTTCCTCTGATACCAAGATCATGATAGATGATATCTGAGAGTTTTGACCTTGTGGGGACACTTGGCTGGTCCATATAAGGAAAATGTTTTCAATAAAAACAAACAAACAAACAAATAAACAAACTAAAAGAGTTAAAAGGTTTCCTTTTTGTTACTGAGGTTAAGGTTAGATTTAGGTGTAGGCATAGCATTAATTATAGCTGCATTAATAATTATGTCCTCAGAAGGATAATAAGACAAACGTGTGTGTGTGTCTGTGTGTGTGTGTGTGTGTCTGCGTGCGTGCGTGCGTGCTATTATGCTTGATGGAAAAATTATCCACGGGGGTATTCATCATATCCTTCCGTGCTATGATGCCTTCTTAAACAGGAACATGGTTTATAATCGCAGAACCTGCAACATAGCACTGGGTTTAGTTCTGACAAACTGAACATTGCATGCAATCTCCTTTATGAGCAAAATAGCAAGTGTTCAGAAGAAATCTGAAATACCATTAAACAGGAAACAGGGTAGAAGCACGTACCCATCCATGTCGCTCTTTTTCTCCATTCCTCTCTCCATCTCTTTACTTGCACCTCTCCATCACTTCTCTTTCACATGCACAGTGCACGCGCACATACTGTACTGTGATGCATGGAAGAGTAACCAGCTACCCTTTTTTTTTTTTATTAACTTATTGAACTCTCTGTGCTCATTCATGTCCAGATAGATGGAAACAAACACTCTAAGTGTTAATTACACTCTGAGAGGGGAAAGAAAAGAGACACTCGCTTACCTTCACGGTGTCAGTTTCATTAACAGAGAAGTACAGAGCCGAAGGTGTTTTAAATCCACTTTTCTCCGGCGCATGCGCCTGTCCATGAGGAGCAGTCGAATAAATCACTCACTGCTTTCACCAACTACTTCGTCAAGACTTCACGCCAACAGGAAAAACAAATAAACCCGACTTCTTTCAAAGTCGCCTTCCAACTTGTTTTGAGCCACAAATGTCCCGTGTTTCTCCTCTCTTTCTCCTCTGGAGGTTTGGAGTGAAAGTGTGACGCGTACAGTACAGCACGAAAAGTCCTCGTGCGCAGCGAGCGCGTGTGGCAGGTGGAGTGAGTGAGAGCGCGCGCCTTTACGCACGCGCCAGCCTTCCGCGCGCCTCTAACCACCACACAGTGGAGAGGCGGGGCAACAAGAGAGAGGCGTGGCGAGTAAAAAAAAAAACAGACAAACCTCACCGTAAAATAGTTTTGCCCAAATTTGGTTATTCTCAGAGTAATTGATCGATGTATGATTTGTATACAAATCTCAAAAATATAAAAGAAGTCCTGTGTTCCTGTGTATAACCCTGAACACTGAATATTTAATAATATCTATCAACACTATACAATAATCTGACCCTGTAGGCAGGAGTGGACACAGGCTGGCTGAGGGGCAGGGGTGAAAAAAATTACAAATGGCACTTGGAGGGCATTAACTCGTGTTTTGCCTATTAAAGAGGCACCCTAGTGGGCACATTTTCTTGCACATAAGAACAACTAGAAGGCACATCAACTCTTCTTTGACATAAAGTCAGGTCCGGAAGTATTTGGACAATGACAGAGTTTTTGTGATTTTGCCATTATACACCACCACAATGGATTTGAAATAAAACAATCAAGATGTGATCGAAGTTTAAACTTTCAACTTCATTTTAAGAGGTTCCACAAAAATATTGCATTTACCATTTAGGAATTCCAGCCATTTTAAGCCAAGTACCTCCATTTTCAGGGGCTCAAAGGTATTTGGACAATTGACTGACAAGAAGTGCAGAAGAGGTGCGGTCCATTCCCTCATTACTTCAAGACGAATGAAGCAGATAAAAGGTCTGGAGTTGATATCAGGTATTGAGTTGGCATTTGTCAGCTGTTCAACTGGAGCTACCAATATGAAGTCCAAGGAGATCTCAGTGCAAGTGAAGGAGGCCATCATTAGACTGAAAAAATAACATAAATCTATAAGAGAGATAGCAAAAACCTTAGGTGTGGCCAAATCAACAGTTGGGTACATTCTTAAAAAGAAAGAAAGCAGTGGTCAGCTCAACGACATCGAAAGGCCTGGAAGACCACGGAAGACAACTAAAGTGGATGATCACAGAATCCTTTCCTTGGTGAAGAAAAACCCCTTCACAACATCAGCATAAGTCAAGAATATTCTGGAGAAGGTAGGCGTATCATTACCAAAATCTACAATCAAGAGACACCTTCATGAATGTAAATACAGAGGGTTTACAACAAGGTGCAAACCACTGGTAACATTCAAGAACAGGAAAGCCAGATTAGACTTTGCCAGAAATCATCTAAAAAAGCCTCCCATATTCTGGAATAAGATTCTTTGGACTGATGAAACCAAGATTAATTTGTACCAGAATGATGGGAAGAGAAACGTATGGTGAAAGAAAGGAACAGCTCATGATCCAAAGTATACCACATGATGTGTCAAACATGGTGGAGGCAGTGTTATGGCATGAGCATGTATGGCTGCCAATGGAACGGGCTCACTGGTGTTTACTGATGATGTGACTGCTGACAGAAGTAGCAAGGTGAATTCTGAGGTGTATAGAGCTATACTCTCTGCTCACATTCAGCCAAATGCTACAAAACTGATAGGACGCCGCTTCACAGTGCAGGTGGATAATGACCCTAAACATACTGCGAAAGCAACTCAAGACTTTTTGAAGGCAAAGAAATGGAATATTCTTCAATGGCCAAGTCAGTTGCCTGATGTCAACCCAGTAGAGCATGCTTTTCACTTACTGAAGACAAGATTGAAGGCAGAAAGACCCACAAACAAGCAGCAACTGAAGGTGGCTGCAGTGAAGGCCTGGCAAAGCATCTCCAGGGAGGAAATTCAGAATTTGAGTTTTGAGAACATTAGCTCCAGACTTCAGGCAGTCATCGACTGCAAAGGATTTTCATCTATTAAAATTATGGTTATATTTACAATTATGTCACTTTGTCCAAATACATTTGAGCCCCTGAAAATGGAGGTACTTTGTTGAAAATGGCTGTAATTCCTAAATGGTAAATTTTTGTGGAGCCTCTTAAAATAAAGCTGAAAGTCTACACTTCGATCACATCTTGATTGTTTTATTTCAAATCCATTGTGGTGGTGTATAAAGGCAAAATCACAAAAACTGTGTCATTGTCCAAATACTTCCGGACCTGACTGTATGTAGGAAAGCCAATGGGGCACTGCATCTCCTTTTCTCCACAGGAAGGGAACTCTATAGGGCACATCACATTTACTCACATGTTTGGGAGCCCTATAGGGCACGTCATCATGGTTTTTGTACACAGGGGCGCTCTAGAGGGTATTTCTTCAAGTTTTCTTGTATGCAGAGAAGTCTATAGGGCACTGCATCTCCTTTTCTCCACTGGAAAGGAACTCTATAGGACACATCATCATGCTTCCTCACAGGTTTGGGAATCTGCCTGTATTGGGGGTGCCTGTGTCCAGCATTGAATTTATTTCTGATATCACACTCCACAGTAGTGGTTAATGGCTCATATGAAAGTATACACTCAGGGCTTTAAAAAATTTGCAGTGTTTCAAAAATATTTATTTTTTTAACTAGCCTACTAGGTTTAAATGTTATAATTTTATTATGTCATTTGTATACAATGTTTTACTATTTAAAAAGTTGTGCTGTCTGTTTTATCTCTGTACCTATGTTATTGTGGAGAGGTGTGAATTTGTCTGCCCAGCAGGTGGCTCACACCCCTCCCATTTCACATTACCCTGCTCCCCAGCAGCTAAAAACAGAGTCACGATACTCTTCACACAGAAACCCAACAGTGCCCTGACTAACCTTGTTGTGATAAAATAATTCATTTGTTTACACTGATTGAAAATGTCTAATAAGCCGATTTCCATTCTGCCAGTAGAGTTAAGTAGTTAAGTAGACAAAGAGAGACATCTAAAATGTAAAAAAGTCAAAAAGAGAACCCCTCAGAATCTTTGGAGCAAAGATGAAGTTGGAGCAAGTGAAATTTCCATGCTGCATTCATAAGATTTTCTCATGCAGAATCCTTTCATGTAAATGCCGAAGGTGAATCTTTCAAGAGTTCAGTATGCAAAGTACTTCTTGTCTGTGAGCTGCCTGAATATGACCATGGAGAAGCATAGTTATATCAGGCTATCTTTATAGATGTACAATATAAATCAAGTAAAATTTGATCCCTTTGTAAGACTTGTTATTTAGAGGAACTGTTAGGGTGTCTGTCTTGTGGACATGACTATGCAGCAGTCTTGCATAGGAATTTATGCTTATTTGTAATCCCAGAGATGATGCTTTATTCATCTTTATTCATTTATGTAAAAGTTTAAAATGATTTACGAATGAATAGCCTTAAGAGTCAGAAACGTGCAGCCTTATAACACCACTATAACCCCATAACAAGAAAAAAATTACTTGCTTTTACATTATAACAGTGATGCTCTGTGAAAGACTGCCATATAATGGCAGCACACTATTATAGCAAAATCCCAGTACAGTGGCCTCTATTAACTCCAAATGATGAGGAAGCTTGTGTGGAATGCCAAACAAATCACATTTCTGAACTCAATTTCTTTTAGTAGCAATTGGTGACTGCTATCGAAAGTCTATCTTAATGGACACCAGGAAAGTGATGACAGTCACTATAATGAAATGACAGTATTCCATAATAATAATAATAATAGTAATAATAATAATGTTAAATGATTAGCATTTGGAGTTTATTAATATCATACAGTGAGTTTTTCATACTAGTTTACTGAAGGAAAGGAGACTGAAAAGCCAGGGATCCATTAGGAGCACAGATGGAGAGGGGAGTTGCTTTTTCAAACCCAGAGCAGGATGGTGAGAGTATAATGAGCATCTATGGTACATAGGTGCAGACTAGCTGACAAAGCAACATGACAAGCCTTCAAATCAAGCTCTTTAAAATTTTTGAGCTTTATAAAAACAAGTGGTGCAAAATCCATTTCCTGCTCTCTGTATCCCAAAGGAGAAAGTTTATACCCCCTTTATCTGTGCTGTGGAGAATAAACATGAGAAGTTCAGTCTCATAACAGATTGCTGTTGATAACAGTAACCAATTCCTTTGATGTGCTCTGAGATTGTGCTTTTTTTTTTTTTTTTTTTTTACCCTAATCAGTATGTTTTTTTTTTTTTTGGAACTTTTGACATTCTTAAATAAATTAACGAGAGTTGAGGAAATGCTTGTAGGTATTCCTAAGTAAAATCATGTGCCAAATCTACAGATTTAGTTTCAGATTTAGGACAACATTAAAACTACCAAGCCTAGACTTGCCAGACAGCCATAGAGTGTGAGTCAATGGGATGAAAAGGTCCTACTATTTAAGAAACTATCTGTGGTGTTGGGATGATTTGATTGGTCCCATCTTTCTCCTAAAACATGCAAAACAGGTGTGTTTCAACAATGGGGAGTGAGTCAGTCAGTGAGAATGCCTCTTCAAGGCCTGCCTGCTTGGTGTTTGGCAAATCAGACATGAGACAAGAATAAAAAAGAGGTTGTGCAAATTATGCAGTGTTTAATATGAAAACATGCCCTTCACTTTTTCTTAATATTAGCATTATTAGATGTTTGATGGTTATGGGTTAGGATCCAAGGCCCACACAATCAAAGAAGTAGTACAGGACTATCAGAACTCTCTAATGACAAAAGCTTGTTGTCATTCTGGACAACAAACCATCATTCTTTGCTCACGTTGCTGACCTGAACAACACAGAGGACAATTGTGTACTTGCTCAGTTGCTTGTCATATCGAAAATGGACCACTGCAACTCACTCCTAGTAGTTTTTTCCATATCTGTCACCAGATGCCTACAACTGATACAGACTCAAAGACCCAAAGTATTCACACTTCATCCAGTTGCTGTGTACTTTCCTACACTCGAAAGGGGTTTTAGCTTAATGGTATTATTGGATTCTGGCCTATTTGTACTAGAGTGAGGATATATTTTCCATTTAGAGTACAAAGCACTTCTGTAAGTTGATCTGGATAAAAGCATCTGTCCAATGCTGTAAAGACAAAGGCATATGTAAAATAAAGCTCACAAAATGACAACATTAGAAGCCAGTAGGTTTTGGAATATCGGAGTATTTGACCGCATAGTTTGACCACATATCACAAAAGATAGTTTGTGGTTAGTGATTTGTGATTCTGTCTGCTATAAATCTGTGGTGTTGTAACATACACCCGCTAGTGACAGTGTGTCAGGTCTGACTTGTGAATTATAACAATGTCATTCTCACCAACAAAATCAGCCAATATTACAATTTGGGACTATATTTTCTAAAGTTTATACAATAACTACAAAATCTCAGAGGAACAAAAACTGGTTCAAAATGACCACATGATTTGTGAAAATTTACACAGTTTTGTTTTTGTTTGTCAGTATTTCACAAAGTAATTAAAATAGTTTGGAAAATAAAATACTGGAAAACAGACTTTAATAAAACTTCTTTAAATTTAAAAGTAATTTATTCAAGGACAGTGGTTTTGCACAACTGAAACATTTTTTTGTTAAACATTAAAATATCTGTTTAAAATTACAGAAACATTATTTGTTGTAACAACACAATGAAACAAAAAAAGAAACCCTAGGGAAAGTATAAATGTTAAGCTGATCCAATTAAAGTACTTACAATTGACTTGAATTAATTACTTGTCTCTGAACCTTTTATACAAAAAGAAATTGTGGCCAACCAATCCAAATTGTGGTTCTATCCAATGTAATCAAATGACAAGAATAAACAAGATTTTGGTTCAGCCACATTCTAGCAATCATTCTAGCCTTTAAATTCTTTAAATTTAAGTAATTTTAAGAATGCAGACAAAGCATTTAACAAATACACAGAGGCTGTATTTAAGCAATTGTAGAGTTGTAATTGTATTGCAAGTGCAATATTTTCAAAACTTAAAAAATCAAGGCAATTAACACGCTGTACAGACGCAGCCAAATTCTTGTATGCAAAACAAGAACAATAAAGCACAGAGGGAATAATGTATGCGATACTCGCAATGAAAAAGTTTCAGATGTGTACCTGAAAAGTGTCAAGGTGGTTGAATTGAGCTTGCTATTACACGAGTAAATGATGAACAATTTAAATTAAATGATTTAAAACTTTAGTGCTTGGTCCCCTAACAGAACTGCTCTATTTATTCACAAGGCAGTAGGGTAGAGCTGTCTTAAGCAATCAAATTATACACATTTCACAAATGCCTAACTCAAAGTAAAATTACAATGTGATTAACATTATTGTATTGAAAGAAGCACTCCAAAGTCAAAAACTGCAATGTCCGTGCTGAAGAAAATCCAGCATTGGTCTGACCAGCTACCAGCTGCCAAGCTAGATGGCAGACCATGTTTGCCAGCTGGTAGGGGTGTTATCTTGATGGAACAGAGGCTTACCAGTGAATAAGGGATGGATAAAAAGGGACAGAGAAATCTGGCTTCTTCATTTGGGTCTACTGTGATACAAGCTCAGGAATTTTATATATATGTATATACTGTATATACTGTATGTGCTGATGTTTCATTGCTTCTTTCCTATTAGTTCATTTCAGTGGAGTGGAGCTGTAAAAATCAAATCAAATCGAGCACCTAAATTAAAGTTTTCTTATAATGATTGTGTGTTTAAATAAAAAAAAAATAAAATAAAAAAAAATACCAGACAAAACATGTTCATGATCAATCAGGTTTTGGAGTTTCTGTCTCTGCTTTAGGAAATATAGACCCAAACTGTAATACTGTCGGATTTCTTAGTTGAGAATGATATCAGACATGACAATATGTACTATCACTTGCAGGTACACCAGTGTGTCTGAACTTTATATAGTTATTGAATGAGCTTACAAGGTCATTCACTGTTGGCTTTGCTGTGATCACCACCAGGTTGAATCTCAAATGGCTGTTTAGATTAGTGCCCTATTTCCCCCCAATATATTAGTAGTTAATTCAGATATCAATAATTGCAATCATGTATGGAGAGTATAATGGAAAAAATGCAATTTATATTTTCAAATATGTTCCATCCATCATTTAAATACCATTACAAATAGATTCATGCTAAAGGGAATAAATGTAATCCATCCATGTGTATGCAATCTAAGACATGCTGTGTATCATATCAATGAATAGTGCATTTCCATTTGTTTCACAGGCAGCAAGGTCATACTGCATTAAAGTTGGCTTGCTTATGGTTTGAAAAATGACAGCTAGGTATATGTAAACCCTCAATATGCAATACATAATAGCAGACAATGTCTTACATTTCCACTAGCTGCTTCCATAACCGCTATGATATATGATACGCCTGTGAAAATTGCTAGGATGTTGTACAAACCTGCTATTAGCACTACAGCCTACAGTTTATTCATTCATTCAGAGATCTTCAGTAAATGCTTTATCTTGGGTGGGACATCATGGATCTGAAGCCTATCCTGGAAACAAGGGGTGCAAGGTGGGAATACACCCTGGATGAGACAGATCAAAACTTTTAACCAGGCCTTAATGCTATTTTTTATAGAGCAATCTTCCTGCACCTTGAGCAGATGAAGCAAACATTTTTCACAAATAACATGAGAGTTTTTTTTTAATCCACTAGTTATTACCATGCCATAAAACAGAACCTTGAGAGAGCTGCTTAAAGTGGGACCTTGGGCAAAGCTCTAATAAGAGTGCAGATCATGTGGCAGTGAACCCTTTGCTTCATAATGAAAAGTGAGAGATGTAGTAGAGGTGGATGTCAACATGTGAATCAGTCTGCTTGGTTCTTCTAAGACAAACCACCAGATAATTAATGAATATTATGTAAATGGAGCCCAGCTAGGCGAAAGTATATATTTTTAATCTTACATCTTATTTGAAATGGATTGATCTATCATGATGGATTGTTCTGAACAGGACAGCTTTGTTGGGTATGGATATATATATATATATATATATATATATATATATATATATATATGTATATATATATATATATATATATATATATATATATGTATATACAGCTTGTAAACTCATAGAACAAGAGTTTAAACTGAAAAAGAGGAATCTCAGCAATTTACGTATATTTTATTCTTATGTTTATTTGCCCAGAATGTACATGCAGAACCCATGACTTTGACTCTTAACGCAAATAAGAGACGATTCAGCATTTATGTCCTTATGAAATCCTACAGCTTCCAGGCCACGTGTATTCTCAAGGTCAGCCATGGGTGACAGCCAGGTGTGATCTCCTACCTGCGTGTCTAACTGACCTTGTAAATTTGACTGACTGGTCGTACAATCTGTCTACTGACAACCAGCAGAGAATTAAATGGCTTGTGTGTTCATAACGAACAGCAACGATACATAATATATATATAATATAATATGCATGGAGCAAACCTTTTGTAAGCTTCTCTTTGAACAAAACATGAATGTGCACTTAATGAAGTCTGAGGAATAATCCATTAACAATAATTTAGATGAATGTCTCCAGACCCAGGCTAATATAAATAATGCTCGTATGTATTTGATGAATAACCTGTTCCACATGACAGCTATATTATACATAAAACAAAGATTGTTCAGGCATACGGAGAGAAAGGGAAACGTGACACTCAGAACTACAGCAGTGTTGCACTGGCCCTTTAATTTGGAGTCCTGTGATGAACTCCATGCTGGGATGTTGTGTTGATTAAGTGACAGGGGAGGTGAATTGCAATTTGATGTGAACCCAGTAAGTAATGACTGCTCAGGAAGGGTGAGGCAAAAGAGGGCTATAAGCATGACAGAAAGAGCTTGAGCAGTGAGAATGTGTGCAAATGTGAAAAGTGAGAATTTCAGATATAGTAATACTGTACTATGAAATGTCTTAGTCACCCTAATTATGGATATAAATGTATGAATTTTTTATAGATAGAAACTTTAATTTCATTTCGAATCCCATATCGATTAACATTTTCCAAAAAAATTGTCTGTATGTCTACCAGTGTCACAGAATAACAGTAGCAAGCTGACTGATACAATCTTAAAGGTAAAGTCAAAATACTTACTTCATTTAGTTTTTACTGTTTGCTGCTCTTTAAAGTTTCTTTTTGAAAGCATTTTTGCTTAATAAAATTGCTTTCCATGACAGTAATGTACTTTTTATTTGCCAGCACTTGTCATAGAAATGGACTTTCGCACATAGAAAGGTTTCACACATAGAAATTCTCAGTGTGCTTGGTGAAGACACACACATGCAGTGACAGACATACAATGAACCAACTATCTAAGACTCCAAGGCAATTAATCATAATTTACTTGTGATCACTAACTAACTGTAACTGAATATATGATATTTGTGTTTACTGACCATAATGTATTCAATCATGAGCTCCCCATTCATGTTTTAGTTGTGTTTGTGTAATTTATCATATCAGTTTAGCATCCAGAAAAGCTTGATCATCAGTTAATGTGACTATGATGCAATCTGAGTTCAGCTCTGCAAGATTTCTGCATGTAAAAGAGTACCAGCTTTTAATGTTCAATATGAAAGAAAATACTGTTTATTTAATTTATTCATAAATAAGCCAAATTGTCTTGATAATTAAATTTCAGATAGAGTCATGATGATAATTTCAAATGCCACCATGTAGCCCTATTAAGAGTGATTTCAATTTTAAAAATGAAAGACACAGTATAATACACATACAGTATCATATCCAATTTATAACATATGTTTGTAATTATGTACACTCTGGAGACAGCCTCGGGTAAATCATTAGGGGCTCAAGAGCAAACACTGCTCTGTCATATGCATCACAGACCAAACTCTCAGAGAGGACAATGGTTTTACTTAGACATAAAGAGTAATAAAGAGAAGATCAAATGTACCTTTTACTCCCAAGCGCCTCAAGCCTTAGGCTCTCCAACCACGTTCCTCTCCAACTCAAGAGCCAGAGAGCCTGCTTTTATGGAGGCTGTTGCCTCTCCATTAACAAGCCACACTTGGCTCCCTATCAAGGAGGAGGGATAATTAGATTGTGGGAGGTATGACAACAGATCTGTCTCTCTGCCACACACAACATTTCTGTAGTTTGTAAGCATTGAAAGCCAGCATGGTCCATCATGGAATCCAGAATACAGAGATGGAGGCATTCTTTGCTCAAAGACATCGTATTCAAAGCACTAGCTGTGTTAAAGCGGTACTTTCACTCAGTACTTCCAGTCCTCTGGGACTGGAATTAAAGCGACATTTCCAGTCCTCTGGGACAGGAATTAAAGCAGTATGTCCAGTCCTCTGGGACAGGAATTAAAGCAGTATGTCTAGTCCTCTGGGACAGGAATTAAAGCAGTATGTCTAGTCCTCTGGGAATGGAATTAAAGCAGTATGTCTAGTCCTCTGGGACAGGAATTAAAGCAGTATGTCCTGTCCTCTGGGACAGGAATTAAAGCAGTATGTCCAGTCCTCTGGGACAGGAATTAAAGCAGTATGTCTAGTCCTCTGGGACAGGAATTAAAGCAGTATATCCTGTCCTCTGGGAATGGAATTAAAGCAGTATGTCCAGTCCTCTGGGACAGGAATTAAAGCAGTATGTCCAGTCCTCTGGGACTGGAATTAAAGCAGTATGTCCAGTCCTCTGGGACAGGAATTAAAGCAGTATGTCCTGTCCTCTGGGACTGGAATTAAAGCAGTATGTCCTGTCCTCTGGGAATGGAATTAAAGCAGTATGTCCAGTCCTCTGGGAATGGAATTAAAGCGACATGTCCAGTCCTCTGGGACAGGAATTAAAGCAGTATGTCCAGTCCTCTGGGAATGGAATTAAAGCAGTATGTCCTGTCCTCTGGGAATGGAATTAAAGCAGTATGTCCAGTCCTCTGGGACAGGAATTAAAGCAGTATGTCCAGTCCTCTGGGACAGGAATTAAAGCAGTATGTCCAGTCCTCTGGGAATGGAATTGGGCACCCTGTAAATCATTCCTGGTTCATACAGTACATGTGAACCAAGATGCACAGAAATGCTGACAGATTTTGATTCGGTAGTCTGCCTGTGGCTTGTTATGAGTTTCATGATAATATATTTTATGGAAAATCATGTAATCATATTTTTTGTGATCATGTGAAAATAAATGAATCATGTGTAAAATAAAACATTGAATGAATTGGGTGAAAAAAATGAACATCAATGATTTGAACATGGAATTTAAATGAAATCTGTGCAAAAAAAAAAAAAGTTTGGACACGTGAAAAGGAATGAATGGTGTGAAAAAACACACTTGCATATAATTTAATCATGTGTAAAAAAATAAACACAAAAATAAATTAATTGTAAAAAAAAAATCATGTAAAAATTGAAAAAAAAAAATAATAAATTATTCATGTAAAAAATCACACATGATCATAAATTAACCTTGTGTAAAAACAGCATGTGAAAATAAATTATTAAAAGTAAAGTAAATAAATCACCTAAAAAAATCATGTGTGAAAATGAATGAATTGTCTGAAAAAAAAACATGAAAATAAATTAATCATGTGTAAAATAGCACATGAAAATAAATGATTAATGTAAAAAAAAACCTGATGAAACTAAATGAATCATGTAAAAAAGCATGCGTGAACATACTGTTAATGAATCATGTATAAGTAGCATGTGGAAGTAATTGAATCATGAGTAAAAAAAAATCACATGTGAAAATTTTATTTTGTGAAAAAAAATCACATGAAAATAAATGAATTGTGTAAAAAAAAAATCACATGTGAAAAATGAATCGTTTTTAAAAAATTACAAACAGAAATAGGTGAAGCATAACGTGTAAGCTGTCTAAAGACCACATTTGTAAATTTCACATATGAATCATTTTCATGTGACCTAGCATTATTTTCTTATTTACCACAAATATGTGTTTTTTGGCTTCTCTTTTTGATGAACATTTTTTCCTGGAGTATGGACAGCAACTGATGCAATCTGACAGCAATCTGAGTACAGAATAGATTTTCTCTACTGAGGTCCTATTTAAATGAAACCTAAGTCACTGACTACGATGTCCACTTTGCAGATGCTTCTTCTGCCATAATCACTGCCATAAATACCAAAGCAAATGATACAATACCTCTTACCTGGATTTAATGAGACAGGTTCCAGCAGATTGCTTTGTACAGAACTTTGCTCTAATTACAAGTGACTGATTACAGGGTGACTTTAAATATTGGGAGGAAGTAAAGATCTAATCTTCTAGCAGAATTTGATAATGCCTTAGTGCAGTAATTACAGGAGGTAAGTTTCATAACAAGCATAACCTTTTCTACAGAGAGCACTTTTTGAGTTCTGCTGTAAAATCAGAAAACGTGCAGGCACACTTCTCTTGATGTAAATAGCACCGTGAAAGCTATAATTTGATTAATTATACGAGCTACAAGTCGCCATCATGATTAACAATTCATCATCATGGTTATACTTAAGAGAAACTTTTTGAGGCGATGGATAACTACTGTACTTCTCCCAGTTTTCAAGCCTGCCTTAAAATTGTCTCTTCCTTTGAGGTTGAAAGAATATATTTTTCAAGGATTGACACTCATTAAAAGTTTAAGATATGCACATCCTTCCTTGATCACTTTAACAGAAGTTGAATCTTGTGGTATGTCATTTACTTGGTATTTTCCATGTATTTGTATCCATCCCATTTCTTCCATGCAGATCAGTTACCACAGCCATGTGGTTTACGATGTTTGGTGTCCCTTCCAGAAAACAGATCACATACATTTAATCATACACTATACGGCCAAAAGTTTTTGGACACCTAACCATAACACTCATATGTGCTTTTTGAAAATCCCATTCCAGAACATCCACTCTTCTCTTTTCTTGTAAAGCTTTCTGCCAGATTTTGCAGCATGGCTGTGGGGAGTTGTCTGTTCAGCCACAAGAGCGTTAGTGATGTCAGGCACTGATGTAGGGTGAGGAATCCTGGTGAACAGTCAGCGTTGCAATTAATCTCAAAGGTGTTCAGTGGGGTTGAGGTCAGGGTCTTGTGTGGACACTTGAGTTCTTCCACTCCAACCTTGACAAACCATGACTTCATGGAGCTCGATTTGTGCACAGCAGCATTGTTAAATTGCAATGCTACAGGATACAAAGACATTGTTTACATTCATCAGTACAGTGCGACAGCAAGTTGTCCTATTATTCCTATATTAATATAATGTAATCATATGAGTTATATATGAAATAGGCATTTCATAGTTGTGTATGTATGACGAAGCATACAGTTTGAAGTCTTTCTACAGCTTGCTAGAAGGGCCTTTGCAAGTATTTTTATATATTGTTCATGTTCAGGAGCTCTTGCAGACACCAACTGTAAAATACCACCATTGCGAGTGTATGTTTATGCCGAAGCCAGTGCATGACTACAATTCCCATCAGCCACTGCACCTCAGTGGATCACATCACATGACTGCTTGCACCTGTTTCATGTTTTAGGTTTAATGAGCACTAGTATAAGAGTCACATCTTGTGCAGCACTCGTCCTCTAGCGTTTGTCTTTCGTTGTCACATTGTGCTCTTTTTGGCCATGTATGTCTTTGCCTCAAAACCATAGTTCATAGGTTTCTGCTGTCTGTATCATTTGTTTGTCATTAAAGTAGAAATCTGCACTTGCATCTGCCTCCTCTACAAGATCCCTGACACACAGGAACAGTACTAAGAAGAACATGGAAATGCTTCTGCCCGTTGCATATGTTAACTTAAGTAAAGGTCTGTGAGATGATGTGAATAATTTGTGATGAAATAAAAAAAAAAAACCAAAATTAAATGTTCTTTAAATTAAATGTGAAAGATCAAATGAATCATGTTTATTGTGTATAAAATGTATATATGTCCCTTTTGTCCCCTGTGAAGTTCTTGTGACTTTTTCTTTATGTTGTACTATTAATTAAAATATAGCTCTTAATATAAACCCGAAAAGTCAAATAAAAAAAAAAAATCACCAACAGAAGAGTGTTATTATTATCTAACTGTGAAAAATGGCTTTTCCTAAGCCTTCAGAAATTAACTACTGAAGACCAACTGCAGCAAGAGACCTAGTGAAAGAAGATCGATTTTGTGCGTTATGAGTTACACATTTGCATTTTGCTTATGCGTTTATTTAAATCAACAGTTGAGACAGGGTACAACTAGGTAGATGGGGCTTAAGGGTATTGGACCCAGCAGTGGCAGTTTGGCAGTGCTGGGATTTGAAGTACATAAATATGAGTTTAAACTCATGCAAACAGTTGTGTAAAAGCATTACATCCAGTTGGATTGTTGTGTTGATTCTCTCTTGTTAAAATGTTAGAGCTGGATACAGAAGCAAGGACAGCGTCTCTAACAAAGTAAGTAGCTGATAGACACAGAGATTCTAATAGGGCTAGAAATAGTGTACAGACTAGACTAGTGACAAAGTCAGAGACTTTAAGACTTGCCATTCCACATTGTTGGATGCCAAGTTGGCTTTGTGGCTCACAACATAGACAAACCTGGGCTAAAAGCGGGACATCCTCTGGACTTTGAGGAGACCACTGTAGCTGAGAGAGAGGGTGAAAGATACAATGGATTCGGTTGTTTGAACCTCTGAGTCGTGCTGCTGCTGGAGAAGACTTGCTTTATTCCTGTAAAGCAAAGTCTTCTGTAATGCACAGGGAACATGAGGTGGTTGGTGGTAATTACCATTATAAAGCGTTTTATTTTGGGTTTTCAAAAATCTAAATCAATATGCAGAATTTATTGCATGCAATTCTAAACTCCCTATGCAGGAAAAGGTCAAAGCCAGTAACTACAGGACACGACTGAGGATAATAAACCAGGCAACATTGCAGGAGAACTAGAATCCAAAGCATGCCTGAAACATAGACGAAAATTGGATTGGATTCAAATAAGAGTGTGTGACACTACTTTAAAAAGCACAGGAGTCTAAAGACTAGACCTAATAAGTGATAAATGGTGTGGATAGCAGGAGGTAAAATCAAGGAAGAGAGAAAAACAAAATGAAAACAGAATCATGCAACGGCAAAAAGGATATATTCATTGCACTGTTTGCTTGCTCATGTTTACTCGCGTTTGTTTTTATGGCCGTATCAGATAGAAATATTGACTTGATTTTGCATTTAAGCCTCGGGTTGCTAATTCTTTTTCAGCAAGGAGGAATTATAAGCACTGCCAGCTTTAAATGACAATAACAGAAAACAGTGTGAGTCCTATAAATGGTCTGAAATCTGAGCTGAGGAACCGTAGGGTCAATACAACTGTGTTTTACTGGCCCTTCATTTTCTGGAGTCTGATAGCAGTAAACTATGATAACAGACATGTGGTTGCGCATAGTGAAACCTCAATAGTCTTCTGTACCCGACTTGCTGTATGCTTTTTTATACAATGCTAGCACAGACCTTTTGTTAATGCAACTAACAAGATTATGGGCTAGATGTACTAAGCTTTTTTGTGTATTTTTAAACAATAATTAGGCTACATTCTGAATGAAAAACCCTTTGTGTTATGTAGGAAACTGGCACAGAAGCCTAAACGTGCAAACTGTGCTTCTTTCACTTTGGAAATGGAAAATGCAACTCATTACATTTTCTTTTCAATGCAGTAAACTTTGAGTAATAGCAGAAGCCAGTTTTATTCACGATTTTTTTTATTCATCCGCCTAGGTGAAATCTAGGTGAATTAGAAGATTAACACCAAGTGAGTTTTATAGGCAGTCTTGCCAGAACTTTTGAACTGTCTGCATGTTTTATATTCATTTTCATATCATATATTTTTAATCAATGACAAAATGTTTAACAGTACGAGACAATTATAGAAGCTTCTTTAGGGAAACTATTAATATGGCAGCATGGTGACCCAGCAGGTACCTCCCCAGTTCAATCCTTAACTTGGTTTTCTGTACACAATGCGTTTCGTGTTCTCCCTGTGTCTACATTGGTTTCCTCCAGGTTCTCCAGTTTCTTCCCACCTCTTAAAACATGCTAGTGAATGGATTAGCTATGCTAAACTTCCCCTAGGTGAAACACAGAATTGGCAACCCTGGTCAAAGCACATACAGGTACATCACGAACACAGTGGCTTTCCTCACATTCAGACATTAAACAGGACTTTTGTGACATACTGTTTAATTTACACACTTTAATACAGATTAGCTTATTCATTAACACCTATTAGGAATCAAAGCATATGAGTTTTATTAATACCCTCCACTTGTTCTTACATAAGAGTCTTTATTCACGGTTTCATTTAGTAACACATTTTCTTTGTTACTGAACTTCGGCCAAGCTTTTCTTCTTTAGCCCTGAGCTTTTTGATGGCTCTGTGGCTGACCATTACCACAACTTCACAGCAGCATTTAAACCGCAATTTACACCTCACACATTTTGTAGTGCATTTTGTAGCCAGTCCCAGGTGCAGTGTGTGTGATGACGAGCTATAGACTTTGTTGAACGTTGATTAAACGTTAATTTCAGCTGTGTTTTCTATGCTCCTGATGTACGTCCACTGAGCCCAATGAGTCCGAGTAGTTTTGAGTGTCAGAACAATTCTCTCCAAACCTCCCACTCACTACCCCCATTAAAAAAAAAAACAAAACAGAACAGCCTTAGTGACAGCATTGGAGTTATGAGACAAGGGATGAATCCAGATGAGAAAGCTGTAGTATACGTCCCCTGAATTCCAGTCTCCTTGGCTCAGTATTTTGAAACTGTGAAGGCTGGGGTTGGGGATGGGGTGTGTGTGTGTGTGTGTGTGTGTGTGTGTGTGTGAATCTGATAAGTGAATACAGTCCAACAAAGATCCACAATCCCCTGCTGTTCCTGCCACCTTGCAGTGGAAAACAGTCTTTCCTATTAAATTGCTGTGTTAACGTTTTAGAAAGACAGATGTATAGAAGCAAAGTTTTTTTTTTTTTTTTTTTTACCTCTCACTAGCAGGTAGTCATTACGCATGAGGAATGACTGCTCAGATGACTGAAGGTAAGGGACATAGCAATATTTCAATATTTCAGCTTCTTTAACAAGTGTCAGTGGCTGAATTGGCTTAAAGAACGTAATTCCCTTCATGCGCCATCTGGCAGATGTGATTATTACTTCTTAACAGAGAAATATTGTATTTTATTTTCCAGTGTGACAGCCATACTGGATTTCTGGATCATTGCAAGTGTAAAAATATTACAACCACAGTAACATCTCTCACAGTTGCCTAGGTAGTCATTTCTAGTAGCAAAAGTAGCAATTCTTTTGTTGCACAAACAATTAGACATGTAATATCATCTTATATTAGGATAAGTACATGCACACAAACACACATGCATGCCACTGACAAGCGTAACAATTCAAACCCCTGAGTTTCCCACTCAAGCTCATTTACTCATATTGATAATCTCATTCATCTGTATTTAAAATCCAGGCTAGCGTTGATTAGAGTATGCTTTAAACAAAAAGAACATTAACACAACAGGCTTGTCTGCAGCATTGGTAATGAATGTTGAAGGAGCAGCGCAGACTGAAGCACGCACTGACGTCTTTGCTCTATTGTTAGTGTAATGAACACCTGGTCATCAGTACAGTGCTAAATCAGTCACGGTACTGCTGCAACACGTCAGGACTGCAGAGCTGACATATTCAACACATCTACACCTGTTTCTTTGGGAAGACTGGTCGATTTAAAGCAATTTTTTTATTTGAGGAATGAGAAAATCTTTGTATGAAAAGGAGGCTTAGGAAAAGAACTCAATAAAATTATTATTATTATTATTATTATTATTATTATTAGTAGCAGTAGTAGTAGTATTAGAAGTATTGGTACAATAATTCTTTTCGTGTCCACGTGGGTTTCCTCTGGGTTTCTCCTCCTGTCTTCATGGGTTTCCTCCAGGTTCTACTACTAATAATACTACTACTAATACTAATCCAGAGTACTATTATTATTATTATTATTATCAGTAGTAGTTGTAGTGGCACAATAATTCTCCTTGTGTCCAAGTGGGTTTCCTCCGGGTGTTCCAGTTTCCTCCAAACTACTACTACTACTACTACTACTAATAATAATAATAATACTATGAAGAAGAAGAATATATCACATTTATACATTCACTGAGCACTTTATTAGGAGCACCTGTACACCTACTCATTCATGCTGAATATCTAATCAGCCAATCGTGTGGCAGCAGTGCAATGCATAAAGTCATGCAGATACGGGCCAGCAGCTATGGGTAATGTTCACATCAACCATCAGAATGGTGGGAAAATGTGATTTCAGTGATTTTGACCGTGGCATGAGTGATGGAGCTGGGTTGATTATTTCTATAACTGTTGATCTCCTGGGATTTTCAAGCACAACAGTCTCTAGAGTTTACTCAAAATGGTGCAATAAAGAAAAAACATCCAGTGAGCGGCAGTTCTGTGGACAGACATGCCTTGTTGATGAAAGAGGTAAACGGAGAATGGCCAGACTGGTTTGGGCAGACATAAAGGCTACCGTAACTCAGATAACCACTCTGTACAATTGTGAGAAGAAAAGCATCTCAGAATGCACAACATGTTGAACCTTGAGACGAATGGGCTACACATCAGGTTCCACTTCTGTCAGCCAAGAACAGAAAGCTGAGGCTGCAGTGGGCACAGACTCACCAAAACTGGACAGTTGAAGACGATTTACTCATCTTCTAATGGCTGCTTCCAGCATGATCATGCACCATGTCACAAAAGTCATCTCAAACTGGTTTCATGAACATAACAATGAGTTCAATGTTCTTCAGTGGCCTTCCCAGTCACCGTGTCTGAATCCAATAGAACACCTTTGAGATGTGGTAGAATGGGAGATTCACAGCATGAAACTGCACCTGAAAAATCTACAGGAATTGCGTGATGCAATCACGTCAACATGGACCAGAATCTCAAATCTCATTTTCCAACATCTTGTGGAATCCGTGTCTTGACGAATTGAGGCTGTTCTGAGAGCAAAGAGAGGCCCCACCCAGTATTAGCATAGTGTTCCTAACAAATTGTTCACTGAATATTTACTGTATAATGCTTTTATAAAAAATCAAGGACACTTTCAAATTACGAACTGGGTAGAAGAAATGACTTAGATTAGAAGGAATAAAGGTGAAAATCTTGGGATTACAGTAAATTTTAAAAAGGGTCTTAAAAAGGGAGAAGGAAGAACAATCATAGAGGTCCTTAGGGATGGCATGTCAAAGTCTGGTGGCACTGAAAGATCTATAAATTGCTGCATTTTCTGAGGGCTTGTGTTCCATTTCAGTTTCAAGTGCTCTATATAACACAGAAGGACCTTGGTTACTCTGCCTCCCTGGATTCTTAAATGTATCCTAAATGAGGCAGCCAAGGGCCCTCAGGGATGCAAACTCTCTACCTGTATGAATTCTTTGACGTGAGGTCAGTATCAAAGGAGTGATGCAACATTTGAAGAAGCTGTGAATTACCTTAAATCAATACTGGCCAAGGATTCTTAAGAGGTTTCTCTTAGTGTATACTGAGGAAATTTGATTAAATGCCGTAGATGTGCATTACCAATATCATTTCATGAAGGAGATGCTTGAAAAGTGATACTCTAAGGGACTTCTCCAAACTGTTAATGCTGCAGAACGGTTGTGTGTCAGGTTTGTGGGTTATTTACTCTGTGTGTGTGTGTGTGTGAGTGTACCTGACAAATGATAAAAGTTCTCCTGTGGAAAACCACAAAACTTAGTTCACTTTGTGTTGCTAATTATTAATTATTACACTTGTGCAACCTCCAACTTCTTACATCAAATGAAAGCACTAAGCCTATTAATGGTTTAATGCGGTCACTGTCTAGCGACACTGTCCCAAGACTCTACAGACTGTGCTCATCTACATATAGTGTATAAAGCAGTGAAAACAGATAAGAGTGTATCCAATGGGGGGTTTGGTTGAATTATTCATCATAATCCACACCCTAGCAATGGTTTCTTATAATGATGTGTAAATAGGGTGACAGAGGAAGACTGACAATAATTTATTTTGACAACCAGGTGGCAGTGAGAGAGTGCTATAATCTTCTCTGAAAATGATGACGTGCAGAGCAACAACAACAAAAACTCTTTAAAGTAGAAGTTATCTAAAACTTTATTATACAACAGTTATTTCTGGTCCACTAATTTGATTGGTCGAGCAGAGTACCAACAGTGCCTATATAAAAAATCATGCACATACAGGTCAAGAGCTTCAGTCAGATTCCTGTTCTTGGCTGACAGGAGTGGAACCCAATGTGGTCTTCTCAAGGTTCAATGTTTTCTGCATGCTGAGATGCTTTTCTGCTCACCACGGTTGTAAAGAGTGATTATTTGAGTTACTATATCCTTCCTGGAAGCTCGAACCAATCTGGCCATTTTCCTCTGATCTCTCTTATCAACAAGGTGTTTCCACCCACAGAACTGTCACTCACTCACTTTTTTTTTTTTGTTTTTTTTTTGTTTATTGTTTTTCACACAGTTCTGTGTAAACCCTAGAGACTGTTTGTGTGAAAATCCCAGGAGAGCAGCAGTTTCTGAAATACTCAAACCAGCCTTTCTGGTACCAACATCTGTACCACAATCAATGTCACTGAGATCACACTTTTCCTTAATTCTGATGTTTGATGTGAAGATTAACTGAAGCTCTTGACCTGTAACTGCGTTTTTTGCGTTGTGCTACCACATGATTAAATAAAATGCATGAATGTTCAGGTGTACAGATGTGTACAAAGTGGATGGTGAGTGTACAAATGAATGTGAGCTTGATAACCAGCTGGCTGACATGCTACAATGTGAGTGTGGCTCCTTTGGGATTTATTTCTGCTAGCAGAGCAAAAATAAATAGAACAATTTGTCCATATTGTGTCCGAAATGTCACTTATTCGATATCAATTTCTTGTTTATAACTGTTAGTCCAAAACTTTTATACATACACTATCTTGCGAAGTGTATGTGGACATAATATCAAGCACTATCATCAAGCACGTAGACATGCTATCTCCAAACAATGACAGTATCCTTCAAAGAATGGGTTTACTGAAGAGCTAGATCTGCCCCGGGCAACTGTAAGTGCTATTATTGTCAAATGGAAGCATCTAGGAGCAACATCAGCTCTGATACAAAGTGTTAGACCACGTTGCAACACTCTATATAGAGTTCCAAACTGCCTCTGGAAGAAACATCAGCACAAGAACTGTGCATCGGAAGCTTCATGAAATGGGTTTCCATGGCCGAGCATCTGCACAAAAGCCTAAGATCACTATGCACAAGGCCAAGCATTGGCTGGAGTGGTGTAAAGTGGTGTAAACTGCCACCACTGGACTCTTGGAACTCAGTATTAATGCCCACAATTTTGGAATGAGATGATCAACTGGCTCATACAGGTGTGATGGTCAGGTACCCACATACTTTTGTCCATATAGTGTATAATAATCAATCAGCCAATCATGTGGCAGCAGCGCAGTGCGTTAAAGCATGTAGATACAGGTCAAGAACTTTAGTTACTGTTCACATAAGGCATCAGAAAGGGGAAAAATGTGATCTCAGTGACTTTGACCCTGGTTGTTGGTGCCAAACAGCTGGTTTGAGAATTTCAGAAACTGCTGATCTCCTAGGATTTTCACACACAGCAGTCTCTAGAGTTTATGCAGAATGGTGTGAAAAACCAATGAAAGCAACAAAAAACATCCAGTGAGCAGCAGTTCTGTGGGTAGAAATACCTTATTAATGAGAGAAGTCAGAGGAGAATGGCCAGACACGTGCGAGCTGACAAGGAGGCTACAGTAACGCAAATACCCACTCTTTACCATTGTAGTGAGCTGAAAAGCATCTCAGAATGCAAAACACAACAAACCTTGAGGAGGATGCGCTACGAAGGTAGAAGACCACATCAGAATTGACTCCTGTCAGCCAAAACAGGAATCTGAGGCTATAGTGGGCACAGGCTTATTAAAACTGGACAGTTAAAGATTAGAAAAACATCAGGTAGTCTTTTTTCAATCATATTTTCCACTTGTAAATATAATAGTTAATGATAGTTACAGTACATGGACAGGAAAGGAAGTCTTCTCAGAGGTGCTTACTCCAATATTTTGTTCCTTACAGATAGATATAGAACATCCTCCTCAGGAAAAAAAAAGCTTTTAGCAAATACATTCAGCACAAACACTTACACAGTTCCCTGTGTAACCAGCCTTACACCTTCCTATTAAAATGAATCCTCTATATTCTAGAGCCTGGTAGGAGAAAACCACAGGGCCGCCAGATAAGTGCTGTTTAAAACTACCTGCCACGAAATTTTTTTTTTTAAATCAATATTTAAACTCAACTTCCATCCACTGTAACATTCATGTTTGCAAGGTTTCCCATCATTAATTCGCTTCAGACGTTCCCAAATCCCTTGCTTGGAGCATCGATCACATAGAGCAAGCCTCACTGACTGTCATGCATACGTGGTTGCACACTTTTCTGCTCTTTTTGACAGTGGATTGGCTACTGGTAATGTCTGATAATTGGAGATTTTCAGCCAGCATGCTGTGCAATGAATATGAAAGCATTCATTTCCCTTCTCTTATCAGCCTACTACAGATTATTTTAGTTTGGCTGCTATTCACCAGAGGGGAATGATTGTGTGTATAATTATTATATGTGTGCCAACCACAACAAATGAAGGTAATAGTGCGGCTAGATCCACCAAGGCTTTATTTCAGGCAAATGGTACAACAAATTCAATTATAAAATTTTTAAATAACTTTCATTCTTAATATAATAATCTCCATTCATCATTTGTTGTGTTGTATATAAAATCCGACTATATAAGTGCTTCTATGTGCTTCTATATTTTTTCCACACCCCAAAAAAAAAACCTATTCATTTTAAGCAAAAGGGGCAGCATGTAGTTATGATTCCGCAATGCTTGATTTATAGTTAGGTTTTTGGATTCAGCTCATTATTAGTATTATATTTTAGTAAGCTATTCAGATCCTTTTAGGCTATATTAGTTTCCACAACCTGCATGTGTACTGTATGTGTATGTGTGTGTAATTAATTAAGCAAATAGGTTAAATAAGCAATATCACACACAAGCAAGACTGTGGTTATACTGAATATCAGCATGGCTGTGATTCGGCCTTAGGCACGAGGTTGAAGGCTGAAAGCCGTAGCTAATCACAGACACGCCAGTATTCAGTATAACTGCACAATTATACTGTAACTGCACAATTATACAATTAAACTACACTCGCGCTCGCAATTATGCGGTTATACTGAATACTGGCGATATCGATTGTGCGATATTGCTTTTATACAACAGTTCTATAAACAGGAAATTAATATCATTAATATAAGTGACATTTTGGACACAATATGGCCAAATGTTCTGTTTATTTTTTTCTCTGCTAGAGGAAATAGATCCCGAAGAAGCCACACTCAATTTATAGCATGTCGGCTAACTGATTAGCTAGCTCACAATGATTTGTACGTTCCCGTGAAAGGTCTTTTGGGGAAATTGGTGGACTTCTTCCTTTTTATCGTCATCTGATGAGCTTTCATATTTTAAGTCAGAAGCTATATTCCTGAAAAGTATCATTTGCCATGTCTGCTGATTATGTCGCTAACACTACTGTAGTAACTGTTTCAAACTAGGAATTTTTACATGGTAAACACAGACGAGCGGAGTGGTACACACAGAGAAACATGTCTCTGACTGTGCCTATTGTACTGTTTTAGTAGTTATTGTGCTGTTTTAGTAGTTATTCTGCTGTTTGCACGTTTGCACATGCACTTTGTATAGAAATGTGTAGTCTCTTGTAGTTCTGTTGTTTGATGTAGCACCACTGTCCTGCAGGAACATTGTTTCGTTTCACTGTGTACTAACTAGCTGTATATGGTTGAAATGAAAATACTTGACTTGACTTGACATCCCGTTGTGGTTATATTAAATATAAGCACTCTTGGAACGCCTCTTGTCCAATCAAATTAGTGGACCGAAACTAACTGTTGTATAATATTAAATATCTATCAACAGCCTGACATTGAAACTCTTAGGACTGAGGAACACATTATATCACAAGGTCCCGGTGGTGTAATAAGAATGATGTGAGGCAAACTATTTCACAAACACACACACACACTCACTTACGCACATAAGCAGCTGTGTTTGTGGTTTCTAATTTCTTTTAAGTGTTTCAAGTCCATAATGTCCTACTGGGTTCATGTCGTGTTTCCTCTGAATAGCAAACATGCAAAACAGAAAGGCTTTTTATTTTTCCCTTTATTTTTCAAACCAAAAAACACTGAACTTACAGTTCTCTTGTCTGTCCTTAATTGTGTAATTTGTACTTGGGCAATGCATGCTTAGTCTGTCTACTTCTAGTTTCTGCTTCAAATGCATTTTGGTGAAAAAAAGGATGATTGAGTAAATAATCCACCTCATTCATGTTCATTACACCTGTGACTGTACTTCACATGCGACTTCTCAGTCACTGCTAATGACGTGTTACAGATGTGTCAGTGAAGCAGGATGAAAAAAAAAAAACAAACAGCCCAAATGGAGAGTAAATCTGGGGGCGGTTCACTCTGTGTAATCACCTGAAACAAAAGTTACTGCTAGATTAATGAAGCCTATCAGTGACTTTTGTTTCAGGTGATTACACAGGGGAAAGAAACCCCCCTAGATTTAATCTCCATTTGGTCTGTTTTTTTCCCCCATCCTGTTTTCAAAAGGTTTAATTTTTGGCATCTGTTGTTAACAGCAAATAATCTGATGTGGATGCCAAAAATTAAACCTTTGGAAAAAACATTCAAAACCTTTTGAACAAAACATTTCTAGCCTATTCATATCAGCATCTTACCCTACCTTCTTTGTAAGACTGATGTATTCAAACCAAGTCCTTGAGTTCCTCAAGTTTCAGTTGCTTGAAAATGTCTCTAGCAGATTGTCAGCAGAGAGATGAAAAGCTGTTAATGAGTGGAACAGTGTCCCTATCGTGTTGTCTTCATTATCACTTGAACATGTGTGAGCTGACTGAGATTGTCTAAGGATTAAATCAGTCTTGAACAGAGTGCACTATGCACCATGAAGAATAGGACCAAAGTTCCCCCTAAGCAGTAGCTAATCTTTGCTCAGCTTCTCCACCTACATTTATTTCCAAGGTTGAGCTTGCAATAGGTCAATACAGGGAATTTCCTCTTAGGCAGCACAGGCATCATGCTGTCTTAACAGCAAACTGCCACATCATAAGGGTGGCATTCATGTATTTTGTATGTAATGAATCAGTTATTCTTCAGTAGGCTATTCTCTTCAGGGCTGAACCATTATTTAGTGGTCTACTTGGATATCCTGTAATTGAGCTTCACATATCTGACATAACTGCTACTATGCAGCATTTGATCAAAAGAGGCAAGAGTGTCTGAGGAAATTAATTATGTATACTCTTTCTTCAAAAGATCTCATGAGAAAAAAATCAGCCACCAAAAGAACCACTTCTGCCTGAAAGGGAATACTGCCATCTAGTGGTTTGCAGTAAAGTTCTGATAAAGGAGGTACCAGAATCTTTGGTACTGTATGTGTCCAAAATGCTGCCCTGAGCCCTGCAGCCTTACCACTGATTTAATTTTCAACCCAATACCAAATAATACCAAGAATAGTATCCTGATACTGATGCAGAAAGTTTTAACAATTTTCTTGTGTAATAGAGTAAATTTATCATTTGTACAATGAGAATTTGCAAACATGGATATTAAAAATGTTGCAATTTGCACACACCCACCCAGACACACACGGCATAGAGGGCATTAGTCAGAGAAGCAACTAAGGTGCCAAGAGCAACACTCAACATGAAGCTCCCACCACCATGCTTCACTTTGGAGATGGTGTTTTTACAGTGATTAACTGTTTTGGGTTTACTAATTGTAGCGAAATATTTGGTTTCCACTTTGTGCCAAGGCCAAAAAGTTACATCTCATCAGACCAGAGAGCCATGTTCCACATGTTTTTTGAGTCTTCAACATGCCTTTTGGCACACTTTTGCACAAACAGGATTTCATATGACTTGCCACTCTTTCATAAAGCCCACCTTTGTGAAGTGAATATGCCCTGTAAACAGCTTCTCCCCTCTGACCAGTGACCTTCTCTCCAGTGGATGTTCAAAGTGTGGGATAATTTTGGGATATTTGGGATGTTTTTGATAGCTCATTGCTCGTCCTGACACTGTTTGTTTAGGTAAACACACTCACCATCCATTTATAAGGAACACCTGGTACAACTGCAAAAAACTCAAAAACAATTGAGTGAGTGATAGTTCTCTGGGTGGAAATGCTTTATTGATAAGAGAGGTCAGAGGAAAATGGCCAGATTGGTTTGAGCTTCCAGGAAGGATATAGTAACTCAAATAATCACTATTTAACTGTGGTGGGAAGAAAAACATCTCAGCATGGACAAAACATCGAACCTTGAGGTTGAGGCCACAACAGCAGAAAACCACATTGGGTTCCACACCTGTCAGCCAAAAACAAGAATCTGAGGCTATCATGGGCACAGACTCACCCAAACCGAACAGCTGAAGATTAGAAAAAAATATCACCTGGGTTTTTTCCAGTCTTCAACTGTCCACATGATTGACTGATTACATAACCGCATGAATGCGCAGCTGTGCAGGTGTTCCTAATAAAGTGGACGGTGTATATATATATATATGTGTGTGTGTTTGTGAGAGTGTGTGCAATTAAACCTATTAACATACAAGTGGAATTATAATTTTGTTAAATATATTGATGTTTTTCATGTACTTCAATTTTAATTGAAGTTCACAGGAATCAATCTTTAAATCAGAAAACTTCCCTAATGATTATATTGGTACATACCTGTTTCATAGGTTCATGAATGAAAAAAAAAAAATTGGTCCGAGATGTCTGAGAACTCAGTTAGTCTATGTGTATTATGAGCAATAGAGGGAGACACAGACCACAGCACTATGAACAGGGCAAGTGAGTATGTCGATTCTGATTACAAACTGAGCATGTGGATAGATTAATCAAATCCATCTTATGGGGTTCTGAATGGGCTCAGTTTCAAAAGTGAATATAAGTGTAATATGGCTGGCTACATCACACACTAGATTAAGTGCAATGATCAGGCGTGAGAAACAGAGGCATTTAGTGGCCATGTCAGGTATTTGTCCTACTGTTCTTAACTTCTGTGATGTAACTTTAATGGCTTTAACTTTAATATTCTGCTCCTCCGTTTATGTTTTTAAAATACATAATCATCAAAGCAATCAGACTAAAGGGCCAAGATCTTTCATAATACAGAGCTTCGCTTTAATAATAGATGGCAAGCTTTCACAAGAGAAATACAGCTCTTCCTGGACAGGGCAAGAAAACATGTCATTTGTCCTCTTGTACTGACAGCGTATTAATATAAAAGACAGTAAAAGGCATTATCAACAGTTCCAGAGGGGATAAAGTGCAGATACACAGTCATTTTCACATTGCCCTAATTGTAAAAGTAGTTTATAGGAACCAATGTTGCATTCACTAGCTAATTATGTCATGCTCGCACAGCCACACTGATTGGTATTCACTTATAGAGAGTTTGTTAATAGTTTATGCGGATAGTTCGTGAGTCCTCTTGTAAACATTCGAGAAAAAAAAAAAAAAAAAAAAAAAAACTTGCTCATAATCTAGAGAGAAACACAATACAACACACAACTTGTCCACAGTAACTGTAAGATTAGTAGTGATTACAGAGTAAAGGTTTCCGGAGTCACTACAGTGTGTTACTGAGCAATAATCACTAAAAGTGACTTCAACATGGTTACAGTAAACATTACCACTGTTGATATAAAGGCTCTAAAGGGACTTATGCAGTTTGTCACATACTTCACAATCTCAACTTCAAAATCTCATGACCAGAAAGATGATTCTTTAAAAGGCATGATCCACATGTCGGGTGTAAACACAAGTAGGTTCATTCGCACACAAAAGCATAATGTTATGTGTAAGCTATCATATGAGCTGAGCTGACTACAGTGATTATCTCATACACTCTTAAAGACTCAGTTTTGAACCTGACACAGAAAAAATAGCCTGGTCTAAAGCAACCCTGAAAGCTAGGATGTAATGCAATCCTTTTTTTTTAAAGAATGGATTAAAAGATGTTGGAGTACATTTTCAAAAAATCGATTTTGTTCTATCAAAATGGTAAGAACAAGACTCTATCAAATAACATGAAAGGCTTTCTGAGTATGTTGAACAGCAAGCAAATATGATTTTTTGTAAATAGGCAGTGTGCTAGCTTTTTATTTCTGATTACTGTTAAGAATGTTGAATCTCCTCTAAGGCAAAAAGTAGTGAAAACACCAACATGACCTCGTTTTTCTCTAGTGTTACTCTCTAGTGTAATTGTCACCTTCACTGAGAGAAAGACAGGGATGATAATTAAGCAGTGGAGAATTTGCTTCTCATTATGTGAGCAAGACGACAGGGATTTGTTTTGTCAGGTTTCGTGTTATGTCAGTGCTACTCGCACGCTGGCAATGTCCCTGCAAAGATCAGCCTCTTTTTATGCCAGAAGAAATCATCAGAACCTGAAAGAGAAAACAACATTAGGATTACTGTGAATTAATAATTCATTTGGTATAATCCAAGGGTTATAATCAATAATGTTATGTTCCACTGGGTTAAATGAATTCCCCACAGAGCAAAATGGACGCTGTGCAGTGACCCATTCCAGGTTTCTAGACTGTTCCAAGATAGGCATGCTTAATCACTAGGCTACAATCTGATCAACAAATATCAAGGCACTTGATTCTCTAAAACACTACTAAATCTTGGAAAAGCCAAACCACCGCGTGTCACTGTTGAGTCTCTCAGTTTGAAACTGTCAGATATCCTGTTTGACTCCTCCAGCTCCTCCAAAAGACCAGGGGGTGGAGACAGCTCAGTGTGTTTTAGGCTGGATAAGTGTGTTTGTTGTTCTGTGTTGTACACCATCTTGTGGGTTACGGGTTAAGCTTACTGGAGGAGTTGGATCAGAAGCAGCTTCACTCCCTGGACCTTTGGTTCTGCAGCAAGGAGGGCATCTCATTCCCACATAGCAAATGATAGCAGCATTCCAAACACAAACATTTGGCATCCTATGGTCTCTAGAGTCATGAGTGCTGTTACTGGACAGTGCTTCACCTCATATTTACTACCTGTTAGAAATTGTTAGTATGTAGTTTAAAGGAATCGGTTTTAGACAGAAAGTAGATATCCGAGTCGACAGATATGAGAGGATACGGATGGTTTTCAGGACACAACTTGTCAGAACAGATCAGACTGATGGAGGGATGAGACAGAGGTGGAGAGGGTTAGTCACACACGATGAGTAGGTGAGGGTTAGGTGACATGACTGAGCGAGAGGTAAATTTAAAATACCGTATTGTGTGTGAGACAACCACTTTTATTCCGTTACCGCAGGACCCGGCGGATTCTCTTTATTTTCAGAGGGTATGGCTAGGTAGTCTGTCCTGTAGACAAATGGGTACAAAAAAAGAGGCAAAATCTAAGAGGGTGCAGCTTTACTGCACCATAAAATGTAGGATTTTACTAAAGAGCTACACATCAGTGCAAATATTGAATTAAAAAATGGTGGACATTTCAGGATCTTGTTTCTCCCTTTTTTTCTCCAGCGTCCATGGATATAAAAGAGGAATAGAAAACAGTTATAGAAACACAAACATCAGGCAATGGCAGATGAAGCCTCTCAATAATGGAAAGAAAAGTGCTAGGTGTACAATGGTCTTGGATTGTGTCAAATGGCAGTAGGGAAGGGATAAATATCACAATCTGATTATAACAGATAAGCCTGGAGAGGGTCCAGCAATGTTTCCTGTCTACACTACATAGCTGATTTGATTAGGGTTCACTAATGCACCTAGACCACTGTGGATGGATGCATTAGCTCTGTGTGTGTGTGTGGGCTTGTTTATGTGTGTTCATAATGCAGTTGTCCATGGATTGAAACAGCTCATTACAGTGAATGTACTAGAAAGCCATCGCTAATGCCTGAATATAATAATTAGTTGATTATTAATGCCATTTGCTTTGGTCTTTACTGCTGACTGTATATATTTCATCCATGTTGTGCACTGCACTTGCTATAAACTAACAATTAAACATATTAAACCTATGTTTCTGATAACGTGCCCACTGTAGGGGTTGCATAACTATTCATTTGCATAACCAGCATTTTAAAAAAGTAGTTGACATGTCAACCAGTTGTCTTTTCCATAGTTAAAACAAAAAGTATATTACACTTCATAAGGATATACCCCATTCTTAAAAAATATGAAAAATTTGAAACTGAGACTGCGCAGCATGGAAGCTCCTGTCCATCAACAAAGCCTTGTTTGAAGCTCAATAACGGGCCTTAGGATGGAGGATGCTATGTCTACAGCCGCATCTGGGACTTTTTTCCATCACGTCCAACTCTGGATTGACTTTCAGCTAGCATACATCACTCTAAAACAGCTGAGTGTATAGTGTCATACAACCTGCGGCACTGAATGAACTCTGCTGCACAGGGCTGGTCATGACATAATTCATTCTGTTAGCAAGGATTTTACTTAAATTATATTTAGCTTCAAAGGGCAACAGAAATAACTGGGGAGGAATTCCTTCGGGAGTGGGCAAGATTTAGATTTAAAAAGCCCCGTACAATCCTCTATTAAAAAAAGTCCCACACAATCCTCTATACTTCATACAAAATAATATCAAAGTGATAATGTTCAGTTGAATCAAAAGAAAAAAAAACAGTCCCTTCCCAGCATAGTCTTACACAATGTACAGTTGACTGTAAAACTGTTTTCACCTATTGTGAAACATTTCTAGACTAACAACGCATAACACATTTGGTCTGCTTTCGTTAGCATCTGTCTGCATTTCTTTATTGTCTGCCACCGCCCAACTAGTCAACAGCTCCCCACAGCAGCAAGTCAACTAATCTATGCAGTTCTTAGTCTACACTGTGGTATCAGTGAACCACTCAAACTCAGCCTGTTTGTGACTGGCAGAAAGTTACCTGAAAATTGTATTTAAATGGGTAAGATGTGACAGTGAAAATTTAACGATACACACAATGTGAAATGTAGTATAAATATCTGTATGGTACTATCTTACCATGTTATCCTGATTTAAAATCAGGGTTAGGGATCTCAACGTAAAAGCTAATGTGTTCAGATACACATACAGAAGTTTGGAAAGAAATCCTGGTCTTTGGATACTCACGCACTGTCCTGCACTTGCTCGTCTGATTTGGAGATCTTTCTGTAGCAGTAGATCATCTCAACCAGCAGCCAGAAGGTGAGAAACACCAGCAAAACGTACATCATGATCTCTGAGTACAGTGCTGTGGGATCTTCACTTGCTAACACACACACACAACATAAATTAATACCAGATTAGTGACTTAATAATACAGTGATTGGATAGCTGATTTTAAGCTATAGGGCTAAATGTTGAATGCATTTGAAATGCTTACATAGCTTATTAGATACATCACTTAAAGTGTGGCATGTTTGCCATGAATTCTTTCAGGAAGTGTGTTGCATTAATTATTGTCTTCAACTTCAAGACAGAGAACAAATAAGAAAGGTATGTGAGGGAACAATTATTAACATGATAACAAGAACTACCTGGTGTCATGGACGTGCCACAACATTAGATGTAACTATTTGTGTATAAAATATATGATGAGTCATTCCTTAATAAGTAAAACGCTGTAGTTTAAGAAGAATGAAACACTTTGTGACATGCCGTCATTGGAAAATAATCAACTTTAGGGTGGTAAAAGTAACTCTGCTATACATCTGGCCACATCATACCACGCCATCATTGATTATTTTCCTATAATAGCACACTCTGTCATGTTGTATTCCTTATTTAATACACTGAAGAAACAAAAATAAGCCTGTAAGATCTACTTTAATATTGAAGGCAGTTGGCTGAATCCCAATTTGAGTAAACAGAAGTTATCAGAAGTTATCCATTTAATATGAAGAACCAACTTTAATTGAATTTAATTGAACTTATTTAATAAATTTCATTGAACTGACCTGAATTAAGTAACACAAACATTAATTACTTGCCAATTTGAACATTTTCTTTAGTACTATATGTCCAAAACAACTTGAACAATACTGTCTATGGACAGTATGTGTAGAAGTTAGCAAATATTGTCAAAGAAATATACCATTGTTTTTTTTTTCTGTCAATTGATTTTAAGCAATACCAGTTGTTAAGTTGGGAAGATGCAATCATGGGCAACATAAGCTTGATTGTATATTGTGTTGACTTTAACTCAGGATACCCTAATACATGTTGCGATTCACATGCATACAATCCATGCTCAAATATGCTGTAGAAAATCTCTTTGCAGTATACTGAAACACACGGAGATCAATGATATGACAGATTCATCTCAGTCAAAATGAGCAAGAATTAGGTGCAGAGAGTGGAATAATATGACACCAGACTTCTCAGCTTTATCGTCTTCAGCAGAACAGCAAAAGATGTGCGACAGGCAATGTACACAATTTCTATATGGAATTAAATTAAACAGACATTAGATGTTTAGCTGGGAGACAGAAAAAGTTGAGAACTGTTGGTTTAATGATGCATCACAAGCAGTGCAGTGCATGTGAAAAATAAAACACTTGCTATATTGACCAATAGCTAATAAATTGTAATATATATTTAATATTTAATATACTATCATTATTTTTGTAGATTTGTATGTGATGGCCATGATGGCTCGTGCACTGCACTTAATGACACTGCATGCATGAAATGTGAAAGCTTTGTAGAGTTGTACAGTAAGTTTGGGGTTATAAACTAGTGTATAAAATACAAACAATCCACCACTTCAATACAACATTGTGGCTTTCTATCTGTGTTTAAAACCCTGTGATCAAGACACAGATAGAGATAATGCAATTGTGGTCGAATGAGTCAGTAGAAACAAATATACGTTGTATAAAGTATATTCGAAGTGTCAGATGCTGTGCATTCAGCAATCTCAAGGCAGGCATCCACAGAATAGTATACAAGGCAGAGTCTGTACATTACCCCTTAAAATAGAAAGAGTAGTAACAGCTTGGTTAGATAAAACTCATCCCCTGAAAACAACTGCCTTCCAATAAGCAGTAGGCAGTAAGTAGTAACAAAAACAGAACAAACACACACTATTATTTGAACAAACACAAAGACACAAAAAGGGCAAAGTGAAGCCATATTTAATGAAATGTCTAAACTTATATAGTGACATTAAAATCTTACATTTTGGGGACAAAAACTAAATAGTCAGATTGTCATCATCAGATGGTTAACACCACAGTGGTCAAAACATGGTCATTCTACTAACAAGACTGCAACAGTGTGTGCTCTTCCTTACCTTCCTCTCGCACCACCAGTTCAATCTCAATGGTCTTCTCAATGGAAGGGGTGTATGAGTTGAAGGAAAATTGGCGGTGCACCACACACTCGTACAGGCCGCTGTCATTCAGTGTGACGTTGGTAATGCTGATGGAGACGTCCTGCAGGTCTTTGCTGCCATTCCACAACAGACGGCCCTTCCACGGCCCCTCCCGGTCCTGCGGCTCGCCATCATATAGGTAGATCTAATGGATACAGAGAAGCCTCTCTTAATTAACCCACATGCAAACAGAGTTAATTAATTATCGTAAATCCTATAGAGTTGGGGTAAAATTTGTGAAGGTCCAGCTACATAAAAATCTTTGTTTACAAAGCTCTGTTTAAGCAACTAACATGGCTGAATGGCGACAGCTAGGCCTGTGTGATATAAGGATTTAATCGTCTCTACATGATATTACACTGCCACGATTCCGAGTGATGTTTACTCCGATTATATTATATTACCAGAGCTGCCAACCTTTACATAACTTTGAGATATCACTCAAGAATATGCCAAAAAATTTATTTTTCTCCACAATAAAATGGAAGATGAGCCATTTTATAGCATGAATCTGAAATGATTTGCTCAGGTGTTTTAAACATCTGTATTAAGCAAAAGTAACTGATGCCACCTGGAAGCCCCAGCCCTTCGCCCATCGCAAATGATCTTGGATCTCTGTCGGACTCTAAGGGCTTGTGTTCATTAATATGATTTGATTAATATCAATGTATATACAACTTAACTCTATGTATATACAACCTAACTAATTTAATAATTTAGACAACTATACAGGGATGTCACTAAATATTTTAGCCAAAAATTCCAAAACTTAAAAACAAACAAACAAACAAACAAAAAAACATTTTGACCTATAAAGATTACATAAACCTACCACAAAGTGTCAAATTTAACACTTTACAAATAATGTTATTGTTGATGATATTTAGAAAGCTATGGGGTTTTTTCATGTTTACGGTACAGCAAAAGTATTGGTTATTGATGATTAAATAGTTTATCCCAATTTTTTAAATGGTTAATGGTAAGCAGGGAAAATTTATCATGTCGCACAAGCCTAGCAACAACAGATACTTTTTAATGCTCAACCATTAATGACTAGTTCATGGCTGTAAATAAGACACATCAACTGGAAGTAGTTGTTTTGTTTCACACTGGTGCATTACATTACCACTTTTAACTACAGCCATAGACTTTAAAAGATGAGACATCTGTGTTGCACTTAAAGCAGAGAATAAATAACATACTTTTCTGTCCAATCATCTTTAAATATTGTCATCTCCGACTTATTTTTTCAGTAAGCCATGTTGTTACTTCACTAGTAAGATCAGAAAGCTCTTTCAAGTCTAAAAGCTCTTCCCTTTCTCAGTAAGATGCCTTCAGGTAAATAATTTACATAAATGCTTGTGACTGGCCTTAACAACCTGCACCAGAGGATCTGATACAGAAATCACGATGGTTCATGTAAAAACATATCTACATACAAATACACATAATATATATACACATACTAGTATACATATATATATATATATATATATATATATATTGCTCTGCACTATGGCATCTTTTCATATTCTGACTGGATCTGCTACAGTATTTTTGAGTACTCAGTTTAAGATGCTAAACTACTATGCTGTATCTGCATCCAGACTGTAGTCTGCCATTTGACGACCCCTGTTATAGGGTGTATATATATAATCGTCTTCATTTACCACACCAAAAATCACTGTATATTTCTTTTCAACTGAAGGTCAAAAATCTTTTCACTGTGAATTTCGTGGAAATGTTCATATCTCTAATTTAGATAACAAGTAAATCTGAATCACAAGCAGGGCTTGAAATGAATAAATGCAGGTCAATTCTGGCACCGACAGGAATCTCGTTTACTTCACTAGCCATTTTGCTGAGTAACCTTGAAGTATTCCACATAAAAATGAGCTTGTTACATAGTCTATATTAGTACTGCTTGTTTATATGTCCTTGTCCTACAGTAGCTTAACAAGGCCAAATGTAGAGATGTATAACTGGTGTGAAAAGATGGGACAAATAGGAATGGAAGAGATAGCACTACAGTATGAAAAGAGTAAATTGATGCTTTATTTATTTTTTAAATTTTTTGGCAAGACATTTGGAAAATGATGAGGTCAAAAACACATCATTTGTAACTGCAGGCAGTCATCTGTTTTATGCATTTAGTATACATGTGGTTAACAAAATCAAGCAGGATTCTTTTTTTTTTAAATTGCACACACTCATATACACAGTGTTTTTACAGTGATCAACTCTTAATCACACAAAATATAAGACTAAAGCACTCTTTTGTATTTTATAACTGTAAGATGTGTATAGTTATGTTTGTATGGAAGCTCATTTCTGCCAGGTATGAGAAGATATTACACAGATTTATGTAATCGAGTTATAATAACATGGCTCAACCGTGACATTTTTTTATCTCATAATTGTGAGTTGATATCGCAAAATTGTGATTTTTTTTTATCTTAAAATATCCCACAAGTGCAACTTAGTGCTTCCAGTAATCAAACCACAACAAAACCAAATTATTTACTACGTATTGATCTTATTCAAACAGCGTAGTGGTAGAAGTGGGCTGGGTTAAATTACATGACATGCAGAGCATCTGAATGAATGTTTGATACATTGATATACAACCTTTGCTCGTGACAGAACGTTGATATTCAACATATAGAAGGTGCTGCAGATAAGTTGCATGCAGACGTTTTTTTTTTTTCTGTGAGACTGTGTTGCCCCATAGATGCATGATGAGCTTACCTCCTGGCGGACGGCATCCCGGTCAGGTTTGTAATACCAGTACACCTTAGTCTGAGCACTGATTTCCTCTCTCTTCATACACGAGATGCAGGTGAGCTTCATGCGGCTCCCCAGCACTGCCTCTGTGTCTGAGATTGCGTCCACGCACACTGGTCTGCATTCTCGCACTGGATGCAAGAACAGAGAGTATTAGAAATGATTGGAATGTATTATCAATGCAGGTCTTCTCTCTATATTATTCGACTACATACTCACGTGGTAAATTGTGCAATCCCAGACCATTATGCTGAGACTACTGAGTATACCATGACACATTTATTACATTTGCTCTCAGGCAGTTTAACATTACAGCACTAATGCAACTTATAGCCATAATAAATTAGCCTCTTAAGAATAGTTCACCTTATTGGGCATGCTTTTTTCAGTTCTAAAAAATGAATACGTTTCTAGCCTCATCAAACAGATCAGATCTCACCCTTAAGACCTAATTTTATTCTTTCCTTTGTCAAACTTCTAGCCTTTCTCTGAAAAGCAGGTCAATTAATTCGGATTCAGACAGCTGCTAAGGGAGAACAGGAGCATTCATTATTATTAAGTCTGTATGCCAGAAATAATGAAACTTAATTGAGCTCATCAGCCTTCACAGTGTCTGACCCAAGTCAGACATGCATTTTACACCTGTACCGGACAGTGCGCACACATGTACATTAAAGCACGGTGGAGTACAAGTCACTGTGATGCAGAAATTAAAACACTCTTTAGAGCATTGTGAACACAGTCTCTTGGTCCACTGTTTGAAATAGCAGCCATCTTACATAACCTACAGCCCCGAGCCCAGGCTGCCAAGACGAATGACGTTTTGTTGTTTGGAAGGGTTACACTGATGAATAAAAACCACAGTGGTCCAAGAGCTAAAGCTTTGACTATTTTGCCTGAAGCATCACTATTGATATTTTTAGTGTTTTTGGAGCTGCACTAGTCTGCAAATTTGATCCAAGAATCTGAGGCTGATTAGCAATATGGATAGGTATTGGATCAGATTTGACATATTTCCAATCAGATCCTCCATGACAGGTTTTCTAAATAGAATGAAGACATGTAATATTTATTGAAAATTTCAAGTAGTTTAGTTGCAAAGATTTCCATCTTAAGAACATTTAACAGATTGTAACCCCTTGAACTCTCAGGAGCCGTTGCAAGTTCTAGATTTACATTTTTCACTCTCTAATAACATACATTTTTTATTAGTTTCACTATAGTGACTTAACAGTGTTTTAAGATGTATAACTGAATAATAATACAATAGTCTGAGGGATTAAACACTTTGGCAATTATTTACAGTGGAAAAAAAGTGTATCAAATCAGTATCAGGTATTAGGCAATACTCAAAGCTCTGATAGTGATATCTTATTAAAGATGGAGAAAAATGAGTTTAAGCAGATGTCTGGCAATGAGATAAGAGTTTAAGCCTATGCACAATATGCATCACTGTATTACAATATGTTTTCAATACAGTAGCTCTTTGCAAAGACTTTCATAAAGAAACATTAAAAGTAGATTATGAAAAGTTACTCTGCATCTGAAGCTTGGTTTTTTTTAAGAAGCAATGTATCAGTGTACTGCACACAATATTTCATTACCTGTTTGATAATGACATGTTTATCTTAATTACAGTTCACACTTAAAACAGTGTACAAAGGCTACATGTGCTTTCAGCTTAAATGCTCACTGATGACTTACCAACAAATATGAGCAGCAAAAGAAAATGCCACAGAAGCCTGGTTTGAGTTGTCATGATGCTAATGGCAGGGCGGCGTCCCCTGTTCACCAGCAAACACACCAAGAAACAAACATCACACTGTTGACACTGTTGCAAAAAAAAATAATAAATAAATAAAAATAATAATAAATAAATTTGAAACAAATGACAAAGGACACATGAATCAAACAGGAATCAGGAAATAGGAGTTCTGAAACTGAGTCAGCTTTAACAGAAGACCTTAAATCATAAAGGAGTTTGTCAGGACCACGGACAGCGACTTTCCACTCTCACGTTAGTCAATAATAATAATAATTATGATAAAAATAATAATAATTATAAACAAAAGTGTGCGCGCGCGCCCCACTAGGCTGCGCGAGCTAACAGGTTTCATTCGAATGTTTATGTTTTCGACGCGCCTCTGTTGCTAACTCATCTGACAGCTTACTCAGCTTACTCTAAACTAACGCTTAGGCTAACAGTTTTGGTTTTTAAAATTTATTTTTCTTTTCAAAGGAAAGTTTAAATCATACCGCGAGAGATACACATTACATCCACACCCTCGAAGACAAGCCCCTCCACTCTCTAGAACTGACGCTCCGTTTTTCCGCCGACGTTTTTCATCGTAGTAATGTTCATAAGCAAAGCAACATAGCTGAAAGACTTAGCTAAAAGATAATTCTTCAGAGAAAAATCGCTCCTCTTCGAAAAAAGAGAGCTCTAACGTTTCAGGAAGAGCGACGAAGGACCTCCCTTTCCATCCATTTGAGTACCACAAATTATCCGCTGCCACACTGACGCGCTACTCTCTCTCTCTCTCTCTCTCTCTCTTTCTCTCTCTCTGTGGAAGAACCGCCTGGCTTTGTGTTTTTCCCCGCTATTAGTCTGGTCATGAGTCTCTTTTATCTCAACTGCGCATGCGCAACAGTCTCACACTCCAAGCAGACTGACTCAGTTCCCCGACAGAGGAGAATGTAGAGAGAGTAGTGGGCTAAACATGTTAGTCAATTGCTACAAGTGGACTGGCATCCATTTTACCTCCATGCATGATCTTTACATGGAAATTTGACCTGATACGAACTGTGGAGTAAAACTGGAAGATTACGCCGTCAATACCATTTTGCATATATTTGGCTTTTATTATTAGGTGATCATACAGCACACTTTTTGTTTTCCACAGAACAATCCTCAGTGCTGAATTAGCATTTGTTTATTCATAAATTTTCAGAAAGGCATCAGATCTGATCGGGTCTGGGGCCTTTCTCAGGAACACTAGATGCAAGGTGGAATGCACGCCATCTGATTAGGACGCCAGTTCATCGCAGGTCACTGAGTTAACACCTAGTGATTCATTTGTGTCCAGCTGGAATTACACTTACGCAGTTCCCAATTTTCAGGAGTTTTCAGGAATGAGTGTTTTTTTTACTTTCTTGTAGACAAGAAATTTCTTGTAGACAAGAAAGTAGCACACAGTCAGATATGAAGCTTGTTGTACAAAGCAAGGCCACGTTCATTAACACAGGAATGTAGTTGAACAAAGCAGACTGAATGAGTCACATTTACTGAGTTCATTCATGCATCCTCATTAAATGCTTTACCCTGGTCAGGGTCGATGCAATTTAAATTACTAGTTTGTTTATATTTTGTTAAATAGCACAAACCAAGTCCATTAGTAAATATAAGTATATAGAAGTATATAATCAAATGATGCTTAAGGAATAAAACTTGATAGTTGTATACCGATATGGGACAATAATCAGTGAAGAGTGTGATATGGCCTGACATGAAGTGAGTCATGCTGCTACCCCGAAATCGGTTATTTTCCTATAACAGTGCATCCCAAATTGTTTTATTCCTCTTATACTGCAGCAGTTTCCAGGAATAATAATAATGTCTTAAAAGGAGTTGCTGTTATCCCAAAGTAATCAATACTTTTTGACCAATCAGATTCAAGAATTCAACAATTCAACAAAGAATTCTGTGCAAAAATATAAAAGCTAGCTGCAGGAGTGGGATAAAAAAAAAAAACTCAGGGGTGCATTGATGCTATTTTTTTCAGACTGAGTGTGAGCATATATTTGGTACTCATAAGTATCAGTACTGATACTCAAATGAGTAACCTATTTAGTATTAAGCAATCAGGGTCATCATGGAACATTTTATTGAGCTTGGTTTTGGTTTATGTTGAAAGCCAGTGCAAGGTGAGGTGAATTTTACCTCGACCAATGCCGAGCGTAGACCCTGGCAAGAGATGGGAAAGTAAGCATGTATGTCTCAGTGCTCAGTGCTCGCGGAAGTGAAGTTCGCTCACATTCACACTTGCATCACTACTCCATGCTTGCAAATGCCTTTGTGTGTACACAGTTCATGGCACTTTGCATTCATTTTTAATGACCATGCTCACTGATACTGCTGTGTGAGGTCAAGTCAGCCGCTCTCAAGCTCTCTAGTAAAGATATTGTTTAAATGAAATGAAGATGTTTTATTAGGTTACTTGTATTGTAGGAAGTTGCTGTAATACCTATTGTTAACATGAACGTACACTAGCCTTATGTCACATCAAATGTAGGTATCATAGCATTTTTTACGAGTACTAGTGAATGAGCAATAAATGTATTACAATCAGTAACTGGATACCTAAAATGTGACCTGTAAGGTAAAATGGCCAATAACTGCATTGTCTGAATATGCTTTTCATTATAATGTCTAGTTTCTCACAAAACACACTTATAAGTACACATAGATTTTAAATGTGTAGTCTTGGTTCCCTGATATCATAGGGATTATGCAACAGGGTAAATAGAGCATGTTGAGTCAGAGCACACACGTTAATCACAGACCAGTGAAGCACTCATGGGCATCGATAGCTTTGCATGACAGTTTGCATACACTAGTATACAGATCAGTGAAGCACTCATGGGCATCTATAGCTTTGCATGACAGTTTGCATATTCAGCATCCACATCATTCACGCTCTGATAAACAATATCAAGTCCCAGAACATAACAACAGTGGTTCATCTACAGCATTTATGGCTAGGCTTCAGTCATTTTGTTCTAGAACAGAGGTTCATTTTTCCAGTGTTCAAACCCACGCACATCTCTTAACCAAGGAGAGGCTGGAAAATCAGCTTCACTGCAATCACAGCAATTATTTCATGAGTCACGCTGAGTGCAACAGTATGTGCCTTGAAATAGTACCCAGACTGAGTTTAGAGGATAGTGGAAACTGGGAAAAAAAGTGTGATATAGTTCTCTTATCTGTATGCGCAATCATTTTAATAATTTTATACCATACCAGTGTTGAATTCTCGAATCTGATTGGGTTGAAGGTGTTTTATTTTCTATAACAGCAGTTCAGACAGTAGTGCCTGCTGTAAGGCAAATATCAGGTTTATATTATATTAGTTCCCTCTTTCTAATACATTAGCATTATAATAGAAACGGCTAATTCACAGGGACTCATATGGCAGATGCTCAGCATAATCTAAGTATAATAATAAATGGATTAAAAACATATTAAACCCCTAAAAACATGTTAAAGAAAAACCTATAACCTATAACCTATAAACCTATAACTTAAAATTCTTAAAATTTCCATGACAGGTAAAGACAGAAGATGTAGTGCTTTTTTCTCAGTAACAAGCTGCAATTTTACATTAAATGTAATTATAATGGATAAAAAAGTATATATCATTCTTTAATAAATGAAAAACTGCAATCATTGGTAAATTTCTGTGGTATAAGATGAATTAAACACTTCAGGACATGCTGTTATAGGAAAATAATGAATTTCAGGGCCATATCACAACACCCCGTCATTGATTATTTTCCTACAACAGCACTCCCTGTCATGTTTTAATCTTCAGTTATCATTTTGTAATGTGTGTAAATCAGATTGTTGGATGTCATGAATTTACAGGTCCAACTCTTGGTGTTAAAATCTGAGGTTGAGGATTGATAAAATCCACCATTATTTAAAGGTCAGCAATCAACTATTGGCCTTTTCATACATACCCACTTTATAGTGGAAGACAATATCCTTTAGATTGCTCTTCTTTCAATGGATTAGACAGATTCATCTTTATTTATTCTTATAGTGGTCCGGATGATTTGACAGATCAATTTCCTCCCTGGGATTGTTTTTACGGTTAAAATGTATTCTTCTTCTGCCTCATATGAATAAATAAATAGATTCTGAGCTTGAACAAAGGTTTATTGTTAATTTTACTCCATATACGGCAAAACTTTTATTTTAACCAATACTCACACCAGCATATTGCCAGTTTATTGCACTATAAAATTGTTGTATTGAGAGATTGTATGCTGTCTAATATAGAGTTTCCTGGTATAGACATTGTTAATGCAGTGTAATAGCATTAGCACTGGTGTGCTCCTGAGGGAGCAAATTGCTGGCAACCGCCTGAGACTCAGCCCAGGCTAAAAATGGCAGTCCTGGTGGTTGCCATATCCACAAGATAGGGAAACCATGGTAACAGTGATGCAAAATGACAGCATGCTCTGAGCAGCCCAGAGTAGTGCACTCACATAGGAGCAAAGCATGGAACTCTGCTATTCTACTTATTAGCCTAAACGCTCTATTAATATCAATATACTGTGTGGGACAAGACAACTATTTACAAGCAAACACTTTGATCAATGCAGAGGATGTGAATTTTCCACTTTTATTACTATATCTATATTTTTACTATTATAATATGAAATCATATCATAAATCATGTAAATAATGCTTGTTGTATATACTGAACTTACTAATAAACAGTATAAATTTAAATAAAATGTCCACATTTACTAATGAAATATAATAAGCCCTTATTATTTTTTTTCTCTCTGTGAGTAGTCATGCATGCTTTAAGTTCCCTTAGGCCTGTTACTCAACACACAAGAGCACGCTACAGCTCAGCTGTGTGTTTCAGCTGTCTGGCTAGTACTGAAAAGTTCTCCCAAATAACCCAGAGCTATTCAGTTGCAGTTAATACACACTATCTCTCACTGACGTGTGTGTAATATTCAGCTTTCCGATCAAGTTCCAGTATCCAAATAATTTCAAATTACTCACACGCTAAGATTCGGAATTAACTTGTCTCCCCATTGGATAGTGGTCATGTGACAGTAATGAAAAATCACCCCGGGCTCTCTATGCTTCCTTGCCTAACCTGCACTTTGGTCTTTTACTCATTAAATAGGTTGACAAGGCAGCTTCATCAGAGAGACTGCAATGTTTATTACAGTGCTTCATGGTGGTAAGTGCTCTTCCATATGCTCTAGGAAAAACATTTCATTTAGAGTAAAGGCAATATATAAATAATTTATGGTTTTATGGGCAATTCACAGACAACCAAAGGAGTCTGTTCAACACTCAGTGTAAAATAGTAGTCCTTTTAGACTGGATCAAAGTGAAGTGTGGATGTGAACATGAAGGTAGGTGTAGTGGGCATGTTAATGTTCTCATAAGGTTGCTAGATTTAACCCTTATCTCCTTATTTACCTGTTATTGTTCTGTCCTGGCTGTGTAGGCTAATGACATACATGAGATTTGTGTTCTACCCCAATGTGTTGATATTGTTGTTATCTTTGCCAGCTGAGATAGATTTGGCAAATTTGGATGGTCAGGTGATGAATCTGCCTCATCACCAATCTGCAGTTGCTTCAGATGTTCTAGGCCAGAGGGAGGAATATATTCTCATCAGCATAAACCGTAAGCAAATGGAAAATCTTTACAAAGAGATATTACCATGTACTACATTCACACTCACGTCTGGTCTTTGTTAGTCTCGCAGGGCCAGATGTAATCTATACTGAGAATGCCTGTCTGGAGACACAATGCCTTGTGAAGGTGGAGGTCAACGTAGGGGCAGCAATTAAAAAAAAAAAAAGCACCCTTGTTAACATTGTCTACACTGTAATAAATTGCTGTAAATTTTACAGTCAGTTACTGGCAATTTGGGTTGCCAGTAAAGTACTGTAAAATTTACAGTAAACAACTGCAAAATATATTTATAGTAAAGTACTGTAATATATTTATGGTGTATAAAATGACACATAACCCAGCACACTTGCTCAATTGGCTGATGCAGGATACAACTGAGTTGAAGGTTATGAGTCTTGCCCAACCATGACACCTTTACAGTACTGGGATTTGAACGCACAAACCTCTGAGCTGTGACTCAAAGCCTTAACCACTGAGCCACCACAACTACACCACAACACCACCGCAACTACCTTGCACTGATTCGGCTGCTTCTAACACTACTAAAAGATTGCAATGAATCAGTCCACTCTAGTTGTGCTAGCTGTGGTAGCTCAGTGTTTACAGCTTTGAGTTGCAGATAAGAAGGTCATGTGTTCAAATCCCAGCACCACCAAACTGCCTTGAATGGATCCTTGAGCAAGATCCTTCAGCTCAGCTGTATCCTGCATCAACATAGCTACTGGGCTATGTGATATTTTATACTATGTATGATATAACAGTACTTTACTGTAAATATGTTTTACAGCTGCTTACTGTAAATTTTACAATACTTTATTGGCATCCCAGGTTGCCAGTAAATGACTGTAAAATCTACAGTAATTTTTTTACAGTGTAACCAACAGCAAGCATACAGTATGGCTATAAACCAGGATGTTTGAAAAGATGCCAAATAACACACCGTTTAAACATGCATCAGTAGTCACGTTTACATGGACACTTTTTGTTTCAATCGGAATGAAATTAATCAGATCGCAGTGTTTACAAGAACGCTGAATAAAGTAATCGGGCTGATATGTGCGTTTACATGACAGAATCGGATTTGATCTTCTGACATGTGCACAGTGCATGAATACACGTTTCCCGCCGTTCCAACATGCAGACACTAGCAGCCACTCTCTTGCCATTGCTTCTTTTTTTCGTTTTAAAAAGCAGTATTTGTCTGCTTTTTATCACTGTGTGTATTTATCAAGCAATTAAAATGCCCCTTCCCGAGCCCAGAACAAGGCATCTGTGGATGAGGGTCGGAAGCAAGGACCAGTGGTACAACGTCGTCTTGCACCACTTCACAGACGAGGAGTGGAAGGAGAATTTTAGGATGACACGACAGTTATTTATGACACTATGCTCAATGGTGGAGGGGTACATGGCACCTGGTGAGGCTACGGTCAGAGCCCCAATACTGCTGACAATGCGAGTCGCAATTGTACTGTATAAACTTGGCAGCTGTGCAGAATACCGTGTGATCTCCAATCAATTTGGCGTCCATAAGAGCAAGGTCAAGAAATTCGTTTACATGTTCTGTAAGGGCATGGTGAGAGGGCTGAAGCAGCTGTCAGTCAGCCATGCGTCATACGTCATTACGTGATTTGTACGTCATTGCACATGAGCAGAACTATCTGGTTTCATTTTCAACCCGATGAAGTGTTTACATGTCCTCTCCATCGGATTAGAAAAGGTTTAAACTACCCCTTACGATCCGAATGAAATTTTAATCGGTTTTGGCCAATTCATTCCGATTGACGTGTTTACATGCGACTTTTTAAATTTGATTGTGCTTCTAGTCCAGTTACTATCAGATTATTAGTGTCCATGTAAACGGAGCTAGTGTGTTGTGTGTAGAGAACAAATTACGTGTAGTGTTGGGGAAGCTACTTTGCAATTGTAACTTGTCAAGCTACAAGCTACACATGATTTAAAATAACTAAACTACAGCCTACTACTGATAAAGTAGCTACTTACATTACAAGCTACTAAAGAAAAACTAACTACACTGAAGCTACTTTACCAAACAGAAACATCAACTGACATTTTCATTTTATTATGCAGTTAATTTATTACACAAAAAATTACATGCTTTTTATAAGATCAAAAAACTTTGTTGTTATTTGTAAACTACTCTTAATAATAAAAAAAAGAAGTATTACATAAATTGCTTAAAATAACAACCATCAAGAACAGAGAAGACCCACTCCACTACTTGGGGTTCAGGTTATTTCAGGAAATATCTAGCTAGCTAGTTTTGTCCTGCCATGCTGCTACCTGGGAAAAAAGTAGCTTGTTACTGGAAAAGCACCATTATTTAGAAAACAGCTCCCCTACTGCCACACTATTAAGATATGAGGTTAAGCTAGTAGCATCACTACTTGTAGCTAGCTACTCCCCAACACTGAAGTACAGACAAATATTATCTTTTAAAAAGCAAAAGTGGTTCAGTTAAACATTGATTATGAAGACGTCACTTGCACTAGATGATATTAAAATTGTGTGAACTACAGGAAAAGCTTGTGAGTGTAGCTTTGTTTTCACCACAAGTCACTGCTTTGAAAGACTGTCCAAAAGTGTGTTCTTGTTAGAGATCACATCTGGCCCCACAAGACATGGGCTTTGTTAATAAGTATGTGTGGTTAATATATTATTTTGCTCTCTCTCAAGGGACCAGTGATCCATCAAACCCAGTACACACTTCATTGCTTCATAACTATGACCTGCATGATCCTCAGGGCCTAGGTAAGTGATACGGTTGATATAATGATTCAGTATTTTTTCAGTACATCGATTCCTGTTTTGACAGTGTTTCATTCCTATAGCTACATTACGAGAGGAAAAAACTGAAAAGAATCCATGTGCATCTGCAGAAGCAAACAAGTTGAGCAGAAGCTTGACCTCATCACTATCCATTGAGAGTAAGCTCTTCACTCTAATGCTCATAGTTCAACCAATTCAAATGACACCTCTACAAACGTTACTTACAGTCAGCTTCTGTACATATTATTATCATGGGCTCTACTATAAAATGTGCTATATTTTCATCTGTTGTAGGCCAACCAAGACCCTACAAACAAATACGCTTCTCAAGTGCATCAACCTTTCAAACATACCCTGTGTAAAAAACAAATTGTATTATTCTTGCAAGAATTGTTCCTTTTAGGCCAGTGTATGAGCCGCAGAATGTAAATTCACATATACTATTTATAGTTAGTACTAATAATTTCATAGTTAGTACCAGCCAAAAATCTGAGGGTATTATGGGCACTGAAGCTCCTGACCTGTACATGATTATATTCATTGCTCTGCTGCCACATGGTTGGCTGATTAGATAACTGAATGAATGAATGCAGCTGTACATGTGTTCCTAATAAAGTGGATGGTGAGTGTAGATTATTATAATAATTTGGCACAGGACTAGGGGTGTGTTTAATTTCAAGCAGTGAAAGCAAGCATATAGCGCTAAGGAAGAGATATAAAGGGATTTGGTAGCATTTCAAGATTACTACATGATTACAGCATAAGACACCTCTGCAAACCTCTTTTATTGATGATCTTCCATAATTTTAAGAATATCTTTAATTGAGATCTTATAACACTAGGTTTAGAGGTTCTGAAACGTGAACAGCCAGTGACACTTAAAAAAAATCCATGGGCTCATTCAGCACAGATTTATTTTGTGAAAAGAATCCAAATATTCAAATATTAGGATTATTATTTAAATATGATGCACAATAATATTTTGGATATTTGTTAGAGCCAGAGAGCTTTTTATTGCTGAAATGATACACTCACGGAAAACATTTTAATTAAAATTGTTATTAGTTTGATTATTTATAGGTATTTATAGGTGGATTAAACCCATTCTTTACTGAGAACCAAGGCTTTAAAATTATTGGAGCACAAACAAATGCATAAATCTTACAAGCTTTATCTTCTAATGCACTTGGACACATCACATTCACTGTATGCTCTTAGGTTTTCTTTTACATTACTATTAAGTTATTATTTGACCGCTTAATGCCTCAAAATCAATACGATTCATGTACATTATGAATAACAAATGATAACACTTACTTGGTAAGGGCTCCTCCTAACTGATATATTACTCTTCCATCTCGTCTACTACTTTAAAATTCATGCAACACAACACTAGTCTCTAACAAACCATTAACTTCCAGAGCAAACACAGTCCCCTCGCAGAACAGGATCAGTGTGTTTAAGGTTATTCAAGCCCACTCTGTCAGGTATTGCAGCTGTCCATGTGTAATAGAGAGAGCCAGGACAGAAATAAGTATAATAACAAGCAGCCCTCCACCCCTGCTCTGGAAATACAGCCTGACAACCTGTTGACAAAAATATAAATGACTGCATCTCAATACAGTGAGAACAAAGGCACAACACCAGACGTGACATTCGCCACTGCAGCAGTAGGAGCAGCTGAAAGGTATGCTGAGTGTCACAGTCACACTTCTTTGAATTAATCTAAGCGATAGGACTGAGACAGAATGCAGCCAGGACAACTTAACAGTGTATCAGCACAGATAGAGAATGAAAAAATACTCCATCTGGCCCTTCCCAATCTGTTCACAGTCTGTCCTGGAGGAATACTTGCCTTGCTCTGCCAGGCTCTGGGGATGAGCTTACTGAGTGCATTGATGACATGACACAGATAAAGCATCAATCTGCAATCTGAGTCCTGTCAATCCTAGACTTTCAATTTCAAAATAAGCCTTATCATTCTGAACTAATAAATTGTTGGTTGAATGTTGCTTTGAATACTATGTCGTTAGATATAGGACTATTTAAAGCAAGCATCATCTGTTCTTTTATTTCACGTGAACGTGTTGATTAAATGCAACACAAGAACCACAGGGGATTGAACGCTGACCCACAAACAAAATCAGAAGCAAGTTTTGAATCGTCAGGCCTTGTTTTCCTCAAGAGACAAGTCCAAGTTTTCATTATTAATATCGAGACCTAATTAAGTAAATACAAATTTGATTGTGGACAATTTTGGATCAGCTGTGAAATGTAGGAGCTGTGGAATTAAAAGGAATTAAACATAAAGCCAGGAAATCAGTAAACCTTTTCTATGAGGTTACAGTACATAAGTCAAAAGGTACATCTACAGTAAATCCAGTTAACTGCAGTTATTTTTCCAAATACATTAATATAGATTAATCAGTATTCATTTGGTTAGGCCTCGGCGCTCTCACCGCTGCGGCCCGGGTTTGATTCTCGGCCAGGGAATCGCACAAGACAGTACACTCCCAGTGCCAGTCCCAAGCCCAGATAAAATTGGGGAGGGTTGCATCAGGAAGGGCAAAAAAAAAAAACTGTGCCAAATCAAATAGGTGGACCAATGAAGCATACAAAAGAACATATAGTTCGATATAGTAAAGCTTTGATATTATATATATATATTAAATATTACAACTTAAAAACTACCCATATGTAGCTGATTTCCAGAAATTGTAAACAAATAACAGAAACACATCCTCAGTTTGAGAAACGCAAAAATACATAAATATTTACTGAACTACCTAAAATCAGTGACCTAAATGTCAGGTCGATGCTTGCATTCCTCACTCTTATAACTACACTTCTGTTCCTATGGGTTCGTTCTTTTCTGCCTCTAACATACTTTGTCACCTCAACTTCAGCATTCATTAATTCAGTATTCCACCAACCTGATGTGGAAATGTTTTTATTTACTTTCCAAGTCAAGTCAAGAGAGTTTTTATTGTCGTTCCTCTATATAGCTTGTATACATTGGAATTAAATGTTGTTTCTTCAGGACCATGGTGCAACACAGAACAGTACACAAAACTACATAAAGTGCAAATACACAACAGGGTCATATGAGTGCAAGACAATAAATACACAGAACAGGATAATAAATATACAGAACGATAAATACACAGAACATGGCTGTAAACTGTAAAGTATTGTGTGAGCATAAGTGTAGCAGCAAAAACGAGTTCCATTATATTAAAGTGTCTGATGCAGCTTTGTAAAGTGCGGTGTGCAGTGGTACTGAGTCATACTGGGTTAGGTGACTAGTCCAGGTGAGCATTGGGAGGCAACAAGGTATTGAGTAATCTGACTGCCTCAGGGAAGAAACTGTTGTGGAGTCTGCTGGTGGTGGCACGGATGCTCCTGTACCTTCTGCCAGATGGCAGGAGGGTGAAGAGTCCATGACAGGGGTGAGAGGAGTTGCGGTTGCAGCGGTTGTTGAACGAGGTATAATCATTTTATAATCACGCTTTGGATTTTTGTCTGCAAAGCTCATGTTGGATAAAAGTAGTCAGTCTACTTAAAAATCTTATTTGTTTGTCGGAACCTTCATTTTACCAGGATAAAAAAACTCACTGAGATAAAGTCTCTTTTACAAGAGTGACCTGGCCAAGAAGGCAGCAAACAACATAACAACAATTAAAGACACAACAACAGTTAACACATTAAGAAAAACTCCCCCCTCTCCTCAGAAAGGGAAAATAAGTAAAAATAAATAATTCAATCAAACAGAAAGAAAAAATACATGGTAATATAGAATCAAATATTGCAGAAGCTACTTCCAATATGGCTATACTCAAAGTTATTTACAAGTGCTGTAAAGTCAACCAGTGAAGGGAGCACAGTAAGTTTTAAGTGTTCCTGTAAGTTATTCCACTTTACTGTGGCATTAAAATTAAAACTTTTTTTTTTCCTCAGCTCAGACCTAGGGAATAACAAGCTGAATGATGTCTTTTGAGCGAATCTTGGTAATGTTCATTTTTTACAGAAATGATGGCTGACAAATAAGTAGGTAACAAGCCACATATTGATTTCTAAGTAAAACGTATAGTTAACATAAAGTGCAAACAATAAATGAACAATGACTTCAAGTTGGGAGAAAAGGAAATCACAAGTCAGATTAAAAGTTAAAAAAAATTGTAGTGCAAGTCATGACAACAGTATGAGGATTATTGTGAGCCACACTTAACTGTGCAAAAAGATGCACAAATATATGCTATAATGAAACAGACATAAGTCTAATCAGTTTAGTTTATAATCAGATTCCAGCTTTGAAAATGTCCTTGATGCACCTGCACTCCTGCACCATCTGAATGAAATCTTTAAAAGTTATTTTCTCCCTTTTTACTTTTGAAGGTAACCAGCCTTTAAAATACCTTTAACCTCTTAATGTCTTGTCGAGATATGTGCAAAAGAGAAACATAGTCCAGGAAAGTCTATACCTTTCAGAATGATACACGTATAGTAGGAAATGTCAACATTTCCCCAGGTGAAGGGTTTTCCCTTGCCATGACATACATAGTGGGGTCCAAATGTCTGAGACCACATTGAAAACCTGGGATTATTTTCATGTAAAATGGGAAATAAACAGAATTTTGTGCATGTGCTTAGACAACACTGTGATGGACTTGCTCTAACATGGCTCATCAGGTTTTATACACACTTGTGGAGTCCAAGTTCAAGTTCAAGTTCAAGTTCAAGTGGAGTTTATTGTCATTTCAGCCATATACAAGCACATAGTGAAACGAAACAACGTTTCTCCGGGACCAAGGTGCTACATAAGATGACACAGAACAACACAGAACTACAAGGGACTACATAATTTATATATAAAGTGCACAAGTGCAAACATGTGCAGACAGCACAAGACAGTACAAGACAGTACAATGACTACTGGGAAAGACAATGGGCACAGTAAGACCCAGTGCAGCGCCGACCAGTACACAGTTCTGTTTAAAAGTGAACCTAGTGACAATAGTGCAAAGAGTACAAGAGTACAATACAAGTAGCTGAAATAGTGTAAATAAATAGTCCCATGACAGTTTGAGTGCATGCTGTCAATAAAGCAAAAAGGAACATACCAAATACTAAGGAATTCTGAAATTCATGTAAGTATTTCTAAGATTCTACTTTTCACTGATAAAATAAATAACTGTATAACTGAGTGTTTAAGGGATTACAGTAAAAATGTATTTACGGCTAACAGTTTTGAAATTTCAGGACAGAGGTACAAAGTAATATAGAACACTAAGTCATCATAACAGTCTATGTTACACTGTAGTACTGTAGTTATTTTCTACAAAACCACCTTAAACCACCATGTCCTTTTCTCCAGCAGCTTCATCCACGTGTTTGCTGTGTTGTTTATTGCTGGGGATCTGCTCAGTGACCGCTCCCTGGTTGTCAGCTGGCTTGACTGTGTGTTTGCTCATGGACTGGCTGTCTGGATGTGTTTGTTCTGTAGTTTGGGATGGGCATTCTTCCTGACACACAGTTCTCTGTGCTGCACTATAGTTAGACAGCCTGTCTCTCATTTCCTTCAGTCTCTGCTCTACTGTGTCCTGCTGACGCTTCAACATCAGTGCTTGCTCCTGCAATGACAGACAAAGACTCACTAAGAAAGACAGAGTGAGCAAAGGGCAGACTTTGGATGGATGCCAAGAGAAAAAATGAAGCTGAATGACAAAAAAGAAGCAAGTGAGGAGAAAGTTAAAGAGAGAACAAAAGCGAATACAAGGACTGTAAGAGACAGTAGCTTGCCAATCATTAAAGCCCACTAGACGTTAGAGCCAAAAATAGCAAAGCACAGCTGAAAGACTGAAAAGAACTTGAACGTTAACAGGGTGAATCAGCGTAGGGACACACACACACACACACACACACAAAGCTGAATCAGAATCATTTTGGAAAGAGGTAGGATGTATATTTTGCTTCTGTGAACTGAGTTGACAGTAAATTTCACTAAGCTGTTCTATAAAATCAATAATTCAGTCATATGTGGAAGGAGGAGCTCCATGAGGAGATCAGATCATTCTAAAAGTGCCTTTATATCCAGTACAAAAAACTTACCTGCTCTACAACTTTACAGCTCATTTGACCAGGATCTGGAACAAAGAAGAAATAATATCAGACCTGAGTTTGGTTTTATTTGTTTTTCATGATTCCCTGCTCGATCTTGTAGCTTTACTCAGATTTAAGATCTTACTTTCTGCAGATCTGTTTGCCGGAGGTGGTTTTTGTTCCTGGAGGAAATGCTCTAGTTTGAAGTAGTTATACTTCTGCAATCTATGATTGGATATAAAACATGAATAAATGGACACACGCTAATGTTAATTTAGGAGATATTATATAAAAAAGATTGAGAACAAACCTTTCTGCCAATAGAGTCTGGGAGAATTGAGTTTCTGGTGGTACTTTAACACTGAGGAAGTCCTCCACTATTGTTCCAAAGGCAACATGTGGGTTCTCCTCCTTAATCTGTGAGCATGCCAAGAATCATTACAAAGATCTAGAGGTGAGTTTACAGTGTTGACAAATGTGTCGAGTGATGTTACCATGCATTCCTGCCGCTCCTGAGTGAAGGAGAGCTGGAATAACTGCATACTCAGGGCAGATATAGCTGAGTGGAGAGCACCCATGAAGTCTCGAGGAGCAGAGCCTGGGAGTAAAAACAGGATTTCAACATGCTTAAACCTCCAGTGTGGTCATTTAAAATTGTTACTGAAATTGGAACAATACCTAAAATATATTTTACAACACAAAACTTTATATGTGGCTAAATTTCTCTAACAAACCTCTTTTTGAATATTATAGAGAAGAAAGTTATTCATTGTAAAACAGTAAATAAACTAATAGGAAATTAAGAATTAAATACATTGTACTTTAAGAGGTTGTAGCAGTTTAGAATTTTTTTTATTATATTGTAATGTCTAATATTTTGCAATATTTTGTCCCTATCAAATGGCCTCTGTCTCTTATTTGCAGTCAAGAGCATACCAGAATGTGAATGTTTTTTGTCTTGATTTCATCAATTTTTATTATACTGTTAATAACTGAGATTTTAAAATACATTCATATGTGTATTTGAAATGGAACCAAAAAAAATAATTAAAAAATTGGAACAGATTATTTTTGTTACAGATCCTGTAAGAAATGGAAAAACCTGAAATTTGATTTGGAAAAGATTTTTTTTTTTGGGAACCAGAAATGTTTACATAATAAAGGTTAGGATTGATTTTTATTATATTTATACTTTATACTTTATTTTCCTATTATTTTTGCAGTGTAAGTTATTTTTGGGTGAAAGAGTTTAACTTAATAAAAAAGCTGTGGTTTTGTGTAAGTTATGTTTTTTGCCATGTATTTCCCTGTATTTCATTTTAAAGATAAGTAGTTCTACTGGATGGGTATCGATATTGGCCGATGCTCCAGGTTTCAGCATCAGTATCGCTATTGGAAAAGAAAATGTGATGCTGTGCCATCTCTAATTTGTATAGTTACACAGTAAAAAGTGATGCCCTGGGTCAGTGGGACATCTGGTAGTTTAGTGACCTCTATGTACACACCTGAGCTAATGTAGGCCATAGAGTGTAAGAGAACTGAGATAAATTGTCCAGCATTTTGAAGCTTGCTCTCGAGGATATACAGGATCTGGTTGGATGTATCGTAGTAAAACTCCTTGTTGCAGTAGGCCAGCAGAGAATCAGTGCATGTGACTGGAAGAGCCTTAGCAAGCAGCAGCATGACGGGAGGGAACGAGCAGACTTGGGTCAGCAGCTGTACAACATGGCAGCCAAACAGGAACACTGCAAAGCACCCTGGAGAGAGGTTGTCAAGGGCAACAGGGATCAACTGTGCCGGTGCCCAATCTGCTGGGCCGTCGGGAATTGCTGAAGGAGAACCTGGAAGACACGGAACAAAAGCAAGTTTTACACTCTCCAGAACATTTTACAGTTCATTAAAATTCACCCAAAGTGTTAGAACTACATAAAAATTCCTAGCAAGCATTTTATTAGTTAAAAAAACTTGTTCGAAATACATTATTTTGTTTATTTTAGTTCAGGTTTTGTTAAATAAGTGTGTAAATAAAGTGTTACACACTTTTCCTGGTTCATTGTTTCTCAATGTTACTTCCAAAATAGTAGAAAATTGTAAAGATTTTGAAAAAAACAACTCTTCAAGCAAATGTGGTCAAACATTTGACTATTTTACTAAATAATTTGAATGTAGGATATTTTTAGGAGTTTAACAATCTAATATTTAGTTGATTGTTGAGTCTGAGGAAAAAAAGTCATACTTGTATCTTCCTGTGTTCTGGACTTGTGGCTCAGTTCTTGCAGTGACTGCTGTATGTCCTGCAGAGTTCTGGTGAGAGGTGTGAGCGCCACCAGCTTGACCAGATCCTCTTCACTCACACAGGGTGCTGTACTCAGAGGGGGCACTGAAAGACATTTCCGCCCACCCGGGCCAGTAGAAGTTGCTTCTGTATCCGGCCGTGCTTTCAGTTCACTCATGTCAGTTGAAGAAATCTACAATGGGTCACAGATAGACTGATCAGAAATTGAAGCATACTGAATGGAAAATTTGCTATGTTCCATGTTTCGCTGTGGCTAACCTGGGTGTTTCTGGTGTGGATTTGACTCTCTCTGCTGTCTCCGTGCTGCTGCTGCTGCCAGGCCTCTCCGTTCAGTCTTAACATCACAGCCTCTAAAGACTTCAGCACGGCCTCCATCAAGCCCATTGATGACTCCACTGTGACATGCACATGCACACAAATACTGACTACTGACCTCTTACCAGCTCACATGTCAGTCATTAATCTTCAAAGTCATACCAGAAATCAGTTCCTTCTTGGCTTGTGCATTACTGTCTATCATTTTCTTCCACTGGATCAGTTTTGAGGGCTCCATATTCTCCAGAACATCCTAAAAAAGCACAATGAAATTAAAAAGCCATTGCACTGACAAAGAGAATTTTGCAAAAACTTTCATGTGGTGTAACAGAATGATCTCATGTCTCTCACCCGCAGCACGTCAGTCTGCTGACAGATATTCCTGTAGAACTCCTGTGTATCTTTGCGGTGCTTAGCCAGCTGTGAAGCCAGATGCAAATTCTGGTCCTCTAATTTGTCGTACAGTGTTTTGACATTGAACCCTTCCAGCTCCATGAATATATTCTTGAATCCTTGAGGTGTTGTTTTAATACAGGTTTTAAATAACATATTAACAAAGTCATAAGGTTTAGATCTTTTTCAGACAATGGATTGTGGTTAATTAATTGAGAGGTGTAAGTTGGTCACCTTTGCACACAGCAGGTTCTTCTTCTTCTGCACCTTCACCCACTCCCCTGAGTCCCAACAGAGTGCTATCCATGCTGTGGGACAAGAACAACAACAAAAAATGCATCATTTAGTGTGCACAAATCCATCAGGGCCATACAGTTACCTTCACTGCTGACTCACCACTCGCCATTGTAAACATACGCTACAGGAACCGCAGGTTCTCCCAAGCTGCGCCATTTAGGCTTAGGTCTGCCTTTAGCAATGAGGTTGGCATGATTAGGTCTCAGAAGCAGGGCAGACAGAGTCAACACAACTATTAGTAACACCATCAGTGCCAATACCCCTGTAAATAAAAATACCCAACAAAGTCCAATCAGGATTACATCACTATGTTGATCATACACACAATAGGAGGTTTTGAACCACCCTTGATCAATTTTTCATGTTGATGGCAAGGCCACTGTTTGGGAAAATATTTTGGCTTGGGGCAAAATACACTATGCACTAGGGAAAAATACACTATATAGCCAAAAGTGGTAAAAATGGGGGCAGTTGTAGCAGTTAAGATGTTGGACTTCTGTTAGGAAAGTCATGAGTTCAAATCCTAGCACCACCAAGTTGCTGAACCCTTGAGCAAGGCCCTTAACCCTCAACTGCTCAGTTGCATAAATGAGATGAATGTAAGTCGCCCTGGATAAGGGCATCTGCCAAATGCTGTAAATATCAAACGTGTGGATGCCTGGCCATCACGCCTATATGTACCCATTCCAAATCCATGGGCATTAACACAGATATGGTCCCACCTTTGCTGTTGTAACAGCCTCCACTCTTCTGGGAAGGCTTTCCACTAGAGTTTGGAGCATGGCTATGGGGATTTGTGCTCATTCAGCTACAAGAGCATTAGTGAGGTCGGGTACTGATGTCAAGTGAGAAGACCTGGTGCAAAGTCGCTGTTCCAATTCATCCCAAAGGTGTTCAGTGGAGTTGAAGTCAAGGAATGGGCCACTAGAGTTCTTCCATATCAACCTTGGCAAACCGTGTCTTTATGGAGGTCGCCTTGTGCATAGCAGCATTGCCATGATAAAATAGGTTTGGGCCACTTAATTCCAATGACGGGAAAACTTAATGTTAAAACATACAAAGATTTTCTAGACAATTGTGCGCTTCCATCTTTGTGGCAACAGTTTGGGGAAGGCCCACATATAGGTATGATAGTCAGGTGTCCACATACTTTTGGCCATATAGTGTACCAGTGGATTAGCTTGGCCTTGCCTCAATCTCAAAGCTTCAGTTGGCCTGGAGAAGCACTCAGGAAGAAACATATGAACCAGGGTGGCTCTGACATTACAGCCATTGTTGCTCATATAACAAGCAAAATTTGGAGTCTTCATGCACAAGGGCTATGACGCTAAATGCAATTTTAATGGACTATGCACACACACACCTCCAATGGTGCCCCAGTCAGGCAGCAGGTTGAGGCGCTGTTGTTTGACAATCCCATGTCGCACCAGCTGTGCTGGAGAGGTGGGCTGGAAGGCAGCTGCAGTAGGATCACACTCAGTGCCTTCCTCTTTCACCACAACTATCAGGCTCCAGTCCGGCACTGCATTGTCCAGGAACACATACTTCCCTGGCTCCATGAATACATGTGCAAATCTGAAAAAAAGCAAATGATTGTGTTTTAATTAAACTGCTTAAGTCTAGATTTTAAACTTAGAAGGATGTTCAGTATAAGCATATTGGAAATAGGAGTCCTGGAATAAGCCCTGGAATAAGCACAGGACAGTCTTTATGATTACAGCAGTTCTTAGAAGGTACAAATCTACATTATCCACTAAATCAAAGGGTGAGATTTGAGAGTTTTGGGAAGTGCACATTTTAGGGTATCCATGTAGGACCATCCACAGCAGAAGAAGGTTTAAATGCAGAAGCAGAAGTAGAGCATCAGGTTGAATCAGGCAGGTCCTGAGGGTCAGTGAACCCACAGCATAGACACTAATATTAGAGATTATGTATACCTCAAGTTATTAATAAAGCAAATTAAAAGTTAAACCAAATGACTGGCCTTTGTAACTGTATATACAAAAAGTGATGCTGACCAGGATCCATAAGCATGTGAATGGATTCTGTAGTCTATTTCAATTAATATTCTTTATCTTGTTAATAATTGACGTGAAGTTGTTATAAAATCAAAAAAGGTGCTCTGGATCGTTGGGATACCCACTAAGCCATGAATAAAACAAGACAGTTAAACGTTTGCATGTAAATGAGTGACCATACCTGGTGGAATTATATTGGGAATGTTTGACAAGGCGTTCCAGTTGTCTGAATGCACCAAAGTCCCAGGCAGGATTACTGCTGAACAAATGGTTCTTTTGATAGACTGGAAAGTGGCTGAGGAGACGGTCTGGATTCATAATCAATAGAGTGACATTACATGTATGTATACAGTCCTTCATAAATATTTAAGAAGAAATTGTTTGTAAAAATATCCTACCTGAGTAGTTGATGGTGAGCTGAAAGATGAGCATGTCATTGGGGGAAAGGCAGGCTATGGGGTTGGGAATGCGAGGGAGAGGCCCTGAGATCAGTAATCCTAGCTCATGGGTGTGTCTTTGCTTCCTTGGATGTCCATTTAGAATTTCAAATGGCTCTGTTAAGAGAAACAATATGATTAACTATCACACTATACACATCACTTAAGCCTCCAAACAGATTAATGTGTTTTCACTAGACCATAGTACAATATTTCCCTCTTTTACATTCAAGAAAACCTAGAATAAATGTTTAAGATGCAGGTTTGTTATTAGGATATAATAAACTAAACCTTGAAATGTCTATTTGAGGTACCAGATAAAAAGATGTCAATAAGCACAGGGTCCTTTAAAATCCACCCAAACACTCCATCTGGAGAAAACTGAACCAAGTGGATCTTTCCGAAGTTGCTGATATGACCGTCAGGCCCCAGTACATTCATCATATTCTAAAAAGAGAAACAACAGTTGATCGATACATCTTACAGCGAGGAGAGAAACGATTTTGGCTATCAATATGTATTAGTAAGTTGGCACTGTTAGGCAAAGAAAAAAGAACATTCACAAAAACCCACACATACACACAATACTCACTCTGCTCCAGATCCTGCTTTCATCCATCGCTTTGATCCTGAGCACCAGCTGTCCATTTGGAGCCAGTCTGGCAGATAGCACAGGCAGTGCAGACAAACATGAGGAGTTACACAGCTCCTCCACAGAGACATACATCTCACACTGACAACTGCAGGGAAACAGATAATTGTTTCTTTTATAGTCCTCCACATGCACTAGAGTTAATTACCAAATGCTGTAAAAATATATCATAGCCCCTACAGCTCATTCACTTGTTCTGTAAAGATGATCATGTAAAGTTTGTTTACTGTATTGTATCATGCTGTATTTAATCTAACAACATTAATCAAGAACATCTTTAGTGAACTCACATGCCCAAGCTTACATCCAGACTCCCTCCATGAAGTCCACAAGTAATGTTGCATGAGTATTTAGAGGGACTGACACAGTCTTGTGATGAAGCCAGTCTCACTTGTCCAGTTCCACAGCGTTTACTCACCTTTAGGGACCACAAGCTTTCATCATGCCTTTTATTATTGATTTATAAAATAATGCAGTCATTCAGATGAATATTTTATAGCTCAAGGCCAATCTACATCAGATGCATTTCTATATATCTATTTTTTTTAAAGATGCAGGTCACATGGTACATATGCACTTCCACTTTAACCATCATTGCAATCCACACCAACTCATAGAGATGATAATGTACAGTAATGCACAGTATGTTAATGTGAGACCATTTCCTGCTCACATAAGTGAACCATAAACTCCATGGCGATTAGTTTAAATCCAAAACCTATACACTGTGACCATTCTTAAAATCATAATCTACAACAGTGTCATGATTGTGTAACCATAAAAATCTGTCCTTCTTTGTCATGTCCCATTCATTTGGGTCAATTTCAACTATCTCATGTTTTATTGACACTGTTGTCATTTGTTTTCTTGTTAAAATTGAATAGTGTCAGTAGTACACACACAATGTATGCTGTGTGGATTAGATGGACAGTGACTAAGCAATGCTTACTGAACACATCCAGTCTGTGTTCTAGATAAGTGAGTGAATTCTCGTACCTCAGGTTGACAGTCTAGATCACTGTCAGCACTGGAACTTTTGAAGTCCAGTTCATTGTAGAAGACATAACCAGCTTTACACACGCAGGAACCGTCAGAGTGCTGGAATGCCCGGTTTTTGCCTATGCACATGCACGAGGATGCCCCTGGACAAAAACACCATCGTAAGTCACCATATAATGTTGTGGATTTCACTTAACAGGACTCACTGTATGCAATAGAGTTTGCGCTGATCACACTGTTCTAGTATGTTGGTGTTAATGAGGAGACCTTGTGATGATATGGAAGAGCTGCCACATGGGAAACAGGCTCTCTGGGCATACAAGTGGTTGAATGTGCCTGGAGGGCAAGGGTGGCATTCCTCAAGTAGCTCAGCCTTGGTGCTGTTGCCATAGCTGCCTGGTGGGCATGCAACAGGATTGGCTGTGCCCCATGGACAAACATATCCAACTGGACATGGCTGACTACTGTAGTCATCAGTGCCTGAGGGACATACATGATGCTTGCTGTCTTCATCATAGTTTTTTTTTTAACTTAGTAGAATTGTTAAAATGCCTCACACCTGTAGACTGCTGGTTTCCAGCTGAGAAGACTTACCTGGAGGGCAGTGGTAGCCTGGGGGGCATGCAAGGCAGCGGAGGTGAGAAGAGTCACTAGGCCGGTAGGTCCCTGCCTCACACATTATGCAGCTGCTTTCCTGAGAAACTCTTAGGCCACTGGAATTACGGGGCATAAAGCCACCACCACACGACAACATGGTTGAGGTGTTAGCTGGGCAGTAATATGGGTATGTACACCTACCAAAAGAAATGAATACAAAATGTGAGTAAAAATATGTTTCCATTTTTTACTTCTTATATTTTCCATTTTCTTAAAGCATATTCATTTTACATACATTTGCTGTGGTGTGTTGTAGGTGTGTGAGCCTACAGGGCAGTGATATCCTGCAGGGCATGGAGTGGGTTCTCCAGTTTGTGGCCTGCAATATGAGCCTGCTCTGCATAAGACCTCCACCACTGATCCTGTTAGAAGACAATGTAGACCATTACTTTATACAAATAGTGTATCAAGATCTTATATACAAATATAAAACAAAGCATCTCTGTACCCACCTATAGGGCACTGGTAAGAGGCTCTGCAAGGAATTCCCACAGTGTTAGGTTGACCTGTGAGGCGAGGATCAGGGCAATAGGTACCAGCAGCACAGAGTTGGCACTGGTTAGAAGCATTTGCCCCTGGTTGAGTTCTGAAAGTGCCTGCAGGGCAGAGAACTGGCAAGCCTGTACCACTGCACCAATAACCAGGTGGGCAGGGGAAGCTGGAGAAATCAGTCAGACCTGAAAAACAATAGGCCTTTGAGTTATGTGCAAGAAATTATGATTTAATACTAAAATTGAGCAGATTGTTACTCAGATCTCTAACGTAACATTGGACATAAGTGCTAAATAGAAGTTGCATGAGACTTATGCATACAAGGTGAAGTTTGTTTAAAACAGAGGCATGTCATAGTCACGTGCACTTTTGACCTTAATCTTAAGCACATTTTCTTGTGTGATATTGGCTTGAGTGAATAGCAGCATTAAGTTGAGCGTCACTGACAGACAGCTTGATGAGAATAACCATAAAATGTCGCACTAAAACGTACGTTAAAAACGGTAATGTTTTGGGCTATTTGTTTGTATGGTTTTTTTGTTTGGTTGGTTGTTGTTTGTTTTGCATTGAGCACTTTGGAGGAGACAGCATCTAAATCAGAAGCATGATTATTTCCAGGAACAAATTTATGAACAACACTTGTAACACTTGTGTTACCATGTTTTGTCTCATCTGGAAGAACCCGCAAGTTATGCGAGGATTATGTTCTTTGATTTTTCGAGTGCATTCAGTACCATCCAACCAATCATCCTTAGAGACAAACTGAAAGGGTTGGGGGTTGACCTCTCATTTGTTTCCTGGATCACTGATTACCTGACAGAAAGGCCACAGTTTGTCAGGCTGGGGAACTGCATCTCTGGTAGAGTTCTAAGCAGCACAGGGGCTCCACAGGGGACTGTTTTGGCTCCATTCCTGTTCACACTGTACACAGCAGACTTCACCTACAATTCTGAGTGTTGCCACATTCAGAAGTATTCTGATGATACTGCGATTGTTGCATGTATCAGGAATGGTCATTAAGAGGAGTACAGAGCCCTGATAAAATCCTTCAGTGACTGGAGTCACAAAAACTGCCTCCTAGTAAACACCTCTAAAACCAAGGAGATAGTAGTGGATTTTCGAGGGGCTAAACCCCCTCCTTATCCAGTCAGCATCTATGGTGTGGACACTGAAGTGGTGTCAGCCTACAAATATCTAAGTGTGCACCTGGACAATAAGTTGGATTGGTCACTTCACACAGAGACGGCTTTTCCTCCTAAGACGGCTTAGGTCCTTCGACATCTGCAGGAAGATGCTACATATGCTTTACCAAACTACAGTAGCAAGTGTGCTGTTTTATGCTGCAGTCTGCTGGGGAGGCAGCATAAAGCAGAAGGATGCAAGGCGGGTGGACAAACTGGTGCAAAAAGCTTCTTCAGTGACTGGAATGAGGTTTGAATCACTGGAGGCCGTGGTGGAGAGATGCACACAGAAAAAGCTAGAGGCCATTCTGGAGAATCCTGACCATCCCCTACACAACACCCTGATGGACCAGAGAAGCAGCTGCAGTGGATGTGTAAAAGATGGACATCAACTTAACAAAAGACACTGGTATTAGTTATTAATTTGGAACAGCATCTGTAATGCATAATAAAATAGCCTATAAAATACCCATCCCATGCATACATTATGATTTTATGACCTTAATTTCATGGATTCATTAGGTTTTATGCATGACTAACTGTCAGAGCACAGTAAAAAAAAATGTATAATAGATGTGCTGTTTTATAAACTGCTAAATACTAAGAATGGAATCCATATTGTTAAATTAAATTTAACAAATTTGCACTATATGTGTATATAATAATGTGATGATTACTGTGCAAATTTACAATACAGAAATACAGTAGATAAATTGAAACATCTAATTTTGTGTTTCAGTTATGGATAATCTTCTATATAGCTATATATGGAAGAATTTATACTGAATTAATTGTATATCTGACCTGTAGCATTGCAGAAAGTTCCAGCCGGACACTGAAGACAGTCTCCTTTGCTTCCTGCACCAGAAGTAGGTCTGTAGGTAAACTGAGGACACTTTTTTGGTCCAGGCCTACCCTCAGACTCATAATCAATTATACCATCACAGTAATGACCCTCAGGACACATGTAGAGCTTGGGATCACCTGTGTGTGGGGTTGAATTGAAGTGGTTTATGATTTATTCATATACATTCAAGTTTATAAAATAAGCTTCCAATATACAGTACTGTGCAAAAGTCTTAGGCATATGCAAAGAAATGCTGTAGAGCAAAGATGCCTTCGAAAATAATTAAATTAAATGTTTCTACATTTAAAAAAAATACTATAAAGAGCAATAAACAATAATAAAGAAAATATAGTCAATATTTGGTGTGACGACACTTTGCTTTAAAAAAAAAAAATAGCCGACTCGGGTACTATTTTGTGCAGTTTTATTAGTTAAGGAAATTAGCTGGTAAGTTTTACTGAAAATCTTGCAGAACCAGCCACAGTTCATCTGGAGACTTTGACTGTTACAGTTGCTTCTTATTTTTGTATCAAAACCCAGCAGCTTTCATTATGTTTTTGTCTGAAAAGTGGTCTCTTATGTAATATGCTGCTTTCATGACTGACATACAAACGTATTTCTGTAACATTTAATTTTGTGCTGGAAAACTAATGTTTGGAAATCTAAAATGTTTTTGTACAGACTCGATAATGTAGAAGTCATAAAATAAAAATCTATAACGAAGTTTGTCCTGAAAAAAAACAGGGTGCCTAAGACTTTTGCACAGTACTGTCTATCGCTCATGCTCAACGTAAGACATTTTGAGGTGTTCTTTTTACCCTCTTTGCACCAGTGTCTGGGTGGGCAGGAGAGACAGTCATGTATGCTGCTTCCTCCAGGGGTTTGCTTTAAGGTATTTACAGGGCAGGCTTGAGGTTTCTCTGTGCCCTTTGGGCAGTAGAAACCTGCCAATACAAATATGGTTACACGGTGGTACATACTGTGTGCTCTTAGCTTAATCTGTCCTCATTGACTTACCAGCAGGACAGGGTCCGGCACACTGCACTCCCCATTCACAGTGGCTTGTGTTAGGCATGACTGTGCCCTGCGGGGTGAAATCTGAGCTGCCTGAGATACACACATATCCCGCTGCACACAGGCCTCTTATCTGACCAGCCCTAAAAACAAAAGGCTTTTCCATTACATTCATCTAAAAAATGCTGCACGAAAAGACACATTTTTAATCTGTGAACATAGACTGCTGTTAGGTGGATTAGATAACCTGCAAAATTTCCCTGGTGGGCAGGCCAAGCACTCTCTCTCACTCTGTAGACCTCTGACATCAGGAGAAGTGTATGTGCCATTGGGACATGGCTGAGGAACCATAGTGCCTGTATATATACATAACTTTAAACCATAAATGTACTTAATTTCAACCATTACAATACCACATTCATATAATCTGATTATATAATCTGATCCAGTATACATTTCAGAGGCTGTTACTGGATATGTGCCAAATCACTCTTTAAAATAATCAGGTATAAGACTTGTCCAATGTCCAAGAAAGGCAATATAAAAGTAAGGCTGCTTTCTGTTTTTACTCTCTGAAGTTATGAAAGTCCCTGGCAGTGGACATTCTACTAAACCTCTACTGAAGTGCTAATATACTTATATTTTTCTATTTTTAATTTACCTCAAAAAAAAAAAACAGAATTCCAAGATAAAGTTAAAAATTAAAAAAAAATTTGGACATAATCTGAAACAAGGCAGCAATCCAAAATATAAAAGTAATATGAAAAAAAAAAAAATAAAATAAATATATATATATATATATATATATATATAGAGAGAGAGAGAGAGAGAGAGAGAGAGAGAGAGAGAGAATAGAATTCAACAAGAATTCAATAAGAGCAGAATAGAAAAGGCTGGTAATGTAAAATAGCAGAGAAAGAACAGATGTATTTGGAAAATTACTACAATTGAGAGGATTCTAAAGTTGTTCTGTGGATATGCCACAAGACTGGATGTAGTTATAAAGGTAAAGGGTGGGTAAACAAGTTGATAAAAAGACTTAAACCACATTCAGAATGGTAAATGCTAACAGTTGAACTGTAAGACTTTCAAATGTCCTTTAACATTCACCAATTTACTATTTTTGTTACTTGAGATAATGGAAGAATGTCAGTGAAACTTAATACTTTAATGTTGTGGTTGCTATAAATAAAATGCCTTTGCTTTCTCTTAAGTGAATGCCATTTGGATGCACAACTGTATCCATCCATCCATTTTCCGTACTGCTTATCCTACACAGGAGCCTGGAGCCTATACCAGAGAACTCGGGAGGACACCCTAGACAGGGTGCCAACCCATGGCAGGGCACAATCACACACTACGTACAATTTGGAAATGCCAATCAGCCTACTACATGTTGTTGGACTGGGGGAGGAAACCCCCAAAGGACAGGAAGAACATGCAAACCCCCAAAGGACAGGAAGAACATGCACACAGGGCGGACGCAGGATTTGAACCCCCAACCCTGGAGGTGTGAAGTAAACATGCTAACCACCAAGTCACTGCACCCCCACACAACGGTAGCAGCAGGTTTAACTCACTTGTACTTACTTAAAACATACTCTGTTAGATTGGATTTTCACTAAATTTTATGTCAGTTGTTAATTTTTTAGTATTTATTTGGTATTTGTGGTGGATGAGTGGTGAAAATGTCCAACTGCCTTGATTGACTACTACAGCTAAAACCCTTTATAAAAATATTTCATTGTTGTTTGTTCTATACACCATATTTTGTTGTCTTTATTTATTTTAATTTTTTACTTTCACTGATTTTTTTCTGACCAGATGTCACAATCTTGTTATTTCTGTTTCTGTTCATTTCATTATTAATTTGTTTGTTCATTGTTCTTACTTGTTTCTAGTGTCCCTTAATAAGTTTTATTCATTTACACTCTGCTTTTTGTCTAGTTGTTAAACTTTGGTGTACATTTGCCTTTATTTCTGAGCCGTATTTTCTTTTTCTTTATGTTTTTGTATTTCGTGTTCATATTACTGCCTGGACCCACATGTTACCAGCATTGTTCTGTTTTACTATGCTGTTAATATTACATATAGTTATACTATGTATAAATCAACTTGAGCTGAACACCATGTATGGAAGGTATTAGTATTATATACTGTGTGTTGTCTGTGTCTCTAATGGGTATACCTGCTGGGCAGTAGGAGTGAGAGGGACATGGTGAGGGGTCTCCTGCAATGGCCTCCTCACAGTAGAAGCCTGGACGGCACGGGATGCAGATCTCTGAGCCTGGGTTGGGCTGATATTGTCCTGTGGGACATGGCAAGGCCACAGGAGAGCCCAGGGGACAGTAGTGACCCTGAAAGAATGCAGCTTGTCAGTCTATATATTAAGCTCTGATTGATGTAAGAGAGGAACTAGATGAAAACAGGTATAACCTTGGGGCAGAGGAAGGCATGGGGAGTAGTAGAGGAGAAATCAGCAGGGCAGTAGAAGCCTGCGGAACAGGGGCCACTGGGAGCATTAAGACCCTCACTGGCACAGTAGTGCCCTGCTGGACAGGGTAGACAGCTGTCTATGGAGTAGCCACCTATTGAAAGAAATATTTACTTTAATCACTTTTTTACTATTTGCTCAGTTTCTCCAATTATTGGCTAATGTGTTCATCTATATTTATCATGGACTTTCTAACTTTATGTTAAAGGTGACTTATGTTCTGCACATTCTCCTGTTACACACATTTATGGTAGAGATTGATTAAAAACCCATGATTTTTTAAATGAATTTTCCTCCTACATATACTAGATCTGTTTAATCTATAGATTTGGAGCTGGTGAAACCTTTCTGAAGTTATGCTTCTTTTGGTAAAAAACTGATATGAAGATTCTTTAAATCATGTAAATAAACATCAAGAGTCTGAAGATCAACACTTTTCTCCCGTCTACCTACTCATCTTTGCCAAATTTTGAACAATTTGGTGCTGTGATGGCACACTAAGACCTTTCTGGTGGATTATGCCATTATTTACAAACCTAACAAAAAGTTGGCTGGGTTCTTTCCCAGATGGAGCCAGAATAAGAGATATCCTCACTGAAAGAAGGGCCTGAAAGAAGATCAGTTGTTTTTGCTGCATTTTTGCTGCTTGTAGCCAGGTTTGTTAATCAATGCAGATCCTCAGCGGTTGATTTTAACCTTTATATTGAGGTCAAAATGATCCATAAGTGGAATAGTGCCATTTTTTCTGACAAATTTAAATCATTTAAAGATGAGCTTTGTGCTTATGCTTTGGGGAAACTCACCCTGATCACTGTAACCTGCAAATATGGCAAAATAGCTGATCTTAGTCCATCACATGACCTCTACAAATTGTAGAATATAATTGCTATAAAATCAAATGAGATGTTGGTCAATGGAGAAAGGAGAAAATGTCACTAATGACTTGCTGACAATTGATGGGCATTTACACACCCGTGAGACTGCGAAATGTGCCTGCAGGGCAGGGCAGTGGTGTGAGAGTTCCTGATGGGCAGAAGTGGCCTTGTGGGCAGGGACCATTCCTCATGATATTGGAGGTGTTAAGGGGGGCAGGGTATGCAGAACCACTCTGGCAAAAATATCCTGCCTGGCACTGGCCTAAGGCATATGAAAAAACAAATTTCAAAATAACCTTTGGGAAATATCATTCATATACTAATATTGTCTGAATAAAGAATACTAAGATGTCTTTGGCAACAAGTGGTGAGAAGTGTATGAACGCAAACAGACCTTGTGGCTGAGAGGCTCCAGGTATGCTGCAGTAGAGACCAGGTGGACAAGGCACACAGGCAGTCTCAGATTGAGCCCCGGTAATCTGGCCTAGCGTGCCTGCGGGGCATGGCAGAGCCAAAGCAGTGCCAGTAGGACAGAAATGGCCTGATGTACAAAAAAAGGCACCATGAAACAGTATGAACATGCCCAATAAATGTAGAATATTTTGCCCAAATGACCAAATATAGTATTTGATCTTTGTAGGGTTGGTTAATTTTGTCCTTCTTGGATAGTCAAGAACATACTACAATAATAACAATAATCAAATTAATTTTACATGATACAGTAGAGAACTTAAGAAACCTTTAGGGCATGGGGAGGGCTCTTGAGTGGCTGAGGAAGGACACATGGTACCAGATGGACAGGAAAGACAATGAGCAGCACCAAAGGCACTGCTATAAGTGCCAGGCTCACATGGAATTTCCACTTGGGTACCAATGGGGCAACTGTAGCCACTGGGACAAATATAGCCTTCCAGTCCATCAACTGGGCGAGCACTGCGACTGCCTCCAAGGCATACATACCTGAGGAAGAAAAAACATCTCTTACAAAATGCCCCTGTCAATATGGTGCATAACATGTCAATCAATTACAAGGACAAATTTCTATGAAATACACTAGGAAAATACAATGACTTTTGCTCTCCTCTGCACTTTTAGAAAAATGTCACCCTCTAGCATGCTGGAGGAACTCTCTTAATATCATGACATGTTTCACACCATCTATCATCAAGTGAAAATACAGAGCCTGTTTTGCTACAAAATGCACTGCATTATGAAAGAAAATGCATTTCTGCTTGGCATATATATGTCTCTCTTGATTATATGCATTGCTGTTCAGCTGCAATCTTTATGGTTTAAACTATACAGACAGCTTCCATTTCAAACTATAAGGGAGTAAGGGAGCAAAATAATGGCTGGAGCACTAAAACGTAACCCCCATCCATTAGTAGCAGGAAAGTGCATAGAGAATGTCAAACTCAAATGGATGTGGGTGTATTTTGGTCAGACGTCCATTCACAGCTCAAAGTATCCTGGAATATTACCCAGCATCACAGAGTAAAGCCTCAGAGGCATTGGCCATTGCAGGCTGCTCACAAAAGTAGCCTGGTGGGCAGGACTGGCACTTCTCTACCATGCTTAACCCTGGTGAGCTTGAGAATGTGCCAGGAGGGCATGGAAGAGGGTAGCCAGTGCCAGCAGGGCAGTAGTGACCAGGAGGGCACATGTTAGTAGCAGTAGAGTTCATCTGGCAATGAAAGAAACATGGAGTGAGTAAGAAAACTAATTAAAACTGGCCATCTTAAAAAAATTGATAATAATAATTGCATGCTTAGTACTATACACAACCCCAGTATTCACATTTAGCTTCTCTCACTAATACTCATTTTCTCCAAAATGAGAAATTAAGACATAATCTGTTGTTAATTCAGACATTAACAATTAATTAATGTCTGAATTAATTTCAATGTGCATGAACATTATATTAAATCTACCTTGTATCCAGTAGCATTAGGGCTGACAGCTCCTGAATGACAATGATAGCCCTCCTGGCATTGCCCTGTAGGCTCAGAAAGCCCAGGCAGTGCACAGAACATACCTATAAGCATAAGAAGAGAGCCATGTTTACCCACTTATCTCTAAAATAAATACTATATGAGATACTATGATAGAACAGAAGTGATAGACGTGTAACCTGAAGGGCATGGTAAGCAATCCCCTTCAGTAGAGGCTCCAATTAGAGGTTGCACTGTCCCTTGAGGGCAGGGGAACTCTGTGCCCATCACAGTTCCAAGCGGGCAATAAAACCCCTGGGGACAAGCAACCGGTGCCACCACTCCATTCCCTGCATTGTAAATACATATCTAATGATGCTATAAAAAATAACACTGTAATATTAATATTGCAGAGCAATATGGAAAACCCACCCTGACAGAAGTAGCCTGCTGGGCATGGTTCACAGTTTTCTCTGTCACTGTTCCCAAAGACTGAGCTGAATGTCCCTGGGCCACAGGCGATGGGTTTGTCTGTGCCAGCTAGGCAATAAAAGCCTGCTGGGCAGAGTCTCTGCTCTGGGCTACTAGATCCCCAGTCACAATAGTAGCCTGGAGAACAGTCACCTGGAAGGCACAGCAATGAAATTAGTTTATTTTCTAGTCATTCTGCCATTACAAAATCTCTTCAGAATGTTGATTTCAGTACAGTGTTATCATTGTTATGCATGTTTTGGAAGCTCTGATCAGTACCAGTTCTGACTCCCAGCTGGCAGTATGCCCCTGGTGGACAAAGAGCTCCTGTGTTGTTGTCAGTGGGGTTGGGAACTGTGGCACCCAAAAAGCAGAGGAATCCAGGGGCACAGGGCCCAGAGGGCTGGACAAGTGCATGTGCACCACAGAAATAGCCCACTGGACAGACCACACACTCATCTAATCACAAAAACAAACAAATTCCAAACTGAATATCATGACTGGTCTACATAAAGGATCCACTTTCTTCCATATACAAGCATAATCTGCTCATAAAGCAGTGGCATTTTGCTAATTTGGTTAGACATTAGACATTTTTTTGTTAGAAATAAGAAGAGTTATACTTGAAACTCAAGTATAACTTGGAGACCTAAAAAAAGCTGCTCAGTGATAAGATAATAACGCATAAGTAAATGAAAAGCTTTTCACAGGCTCTCGGTGTGAATGTATGGTGAATGTAAAATGAAACCCAGCAGCATCATTTTTCATTATTAAGGATTTGTAAATGGTTTTAGTTTGTCTTAATATAACAGAAATGGGTTTCCACAAATTTAAATCCTGACCTTTGGTTGCATTAATTTGAGTATGCAATCTCTGTTCCCGAGGTCACTTTAAGGCTGCAGTAGGAAGCATTTTACATGTAAAATAATAATAATAATCTGCATTAACACCAACATGCATTTTGCAGTTTTAGGTAGAAATACCCCAAACTGTAAAGCTTTTCTTAAATAAATCAGAGTCTGAGGCACAACCTCACCTTTGCACAAAACCCAAACAATATTTTCCAGAATTCAAGTGCAGATTTAAAGTCCTATCCCAACCCAATTTTATGGATTTACACTATTTATGTCACACGACTTCAACATACATAGGCATCTTCACCCAAATTATTAACGAAATACAATAGACATAATTATTTTATCTGGAAAAAATAAGAAAAAATAAATAATAACAATAAAATAATAACAACTCAGAAGTTGTAATATACTAAATATACTAAATATCAGTTAGGCAGCTAATGGACTATTACATAGAACATTCTATAATTATTAAAGTCAAAATTGCCTTCAGAGAGACCAGAAATTAGTGTATGTCCTCTCTTATGTATGTAAGCCCCCATAGCACTGTTATAAGTTATATCAGCCAGATGTTTTTTTTATTCCAATATCAGTGCAGTGAGCTGCTGAATATATAATAGCAGTATAATATATAGTATAATATATATGTGCACTTGTGTCATAAAGCACAAAATAGGAGCCCAATAATCACCCTTATTCCATATATATTACTTTAAATAATGTATTACCTGCTGATGTAAGGCCTTGAGTATTACTGTATGTGCCTCTGGGGCAAGGGACGGGCCTGCCTAGCAGTGTTTCATTAGGACAGTAATAGCCTTCTGGACAGATCAATGGAGTGCTGCTGACATTAGATTTCTGGCTGGAAGAGGGGCAGTAGTATCCAGGAGGACAGGGTTTGCACTCTCTTTGGCCTTTCTGATCCTGAAACAGCCCTGTAGATGAATCGCATGCAGAAATGAAGAAAGTCTGCACAAAAAAGTAGAACTGTGAGAATAATTAATATCTCTGACCCCTTTTACAACTCCATGGGATGATTTTTATAGCAGTGAGGTCTCGAGGTCAACCTGCAGAGTTATAGTGAAGCATTACCATCAGGGCAAGGCATGCAGTCCTCTGCACCCTTTCCACCACTCTCAGAAAGGTAAGTCCCCACTGGGCAGGGTGTGGGCACAGCGCTGCCTCTCTTACAGCAGTAACCTGGAGGACAAACATCTCCAAACACAGCAGACACAGGTGCTGCGCTAGGCGATCCCTCACTGCAGTAAAAACCTGGCGGAATCAACAGGGTCATATTTAAAGTCTGGAGCATAATAAGGATAGAAAAACAAAGGTGACATTTCACTTTTCTAACCTGGCAGACAAGGTCCGCTAACTGCAGTCAGGCCTGCTTTTGAACAGTAGAACCCTGGGGAGCAACTCTGGCACTGCCCTAGTTCTGTCAATCCACTCTGCACACTACAGGCAAAATCAGATAATTAAGGTTACAGAATTTTCTGTACTTGACATACTTGAGCATAAAGCAGGAGCTTTTTACTACTTTGACTATGTTGACGTAAGTGAGTGGTCAGATTAGAAGCTAATGGGACAAAGAAAGACCATGTTCATTACAATGGAGGTGTAGCACTGCACAATGCATTTACAGCATTCATTGTTTCATCCTTATTTATGGCGTCATCAGGGTTATGGTGTTTAAAATTAGGCTACAGGTTTGTTTAGATTTTGGGAAATAGAGCACATCTCTAGTTGAGACCATTTATGAACTCAAGTGATGTAGCTGAGGTTGAGGAACTTGCAGAATTCAAAAAGTCTAGGTTCTTCCCAGTGCTTTCCAGTGTTTCAAGAGTGGTAGGGTTCATATTTATTTATTATACAAGAAACAATCATAAAACAAACAGAAACCTTCGGTTATAGGCCACACCCACTTTTAAATCCGAATATAGATACAGATATGGATACTTGGAGCACTAAACAGACAGATAGTGTCATTGAGTTAGACCCGTAATATAAAATAGTACGTTACACTAATAATATTAGTAAAACACTTTTCTTATTTAAATGTGTGAATTTACCTTTATAATTTATCCTATCCTTTTTACATATCCTCTAAAGAGCTTTAGAATCATCTCATTTGTTAGATTTTCCTTCCTATGTTTATCCTAATCCTTTGCAAATTGTTTGGCCAATCTTTGTCCTTTCTTCTTGATATATCTGTTATGGCTGCCAGATGTCATACATTACCTTCTTCAAATCTTCTTCAAGTCTTTAACATCTTTCTTTTAATTCTTTTCAAACAAAACTTCAGTTGATTTTGGCTTAGGTTTCGAACTGCTGCCCTGCTGCATTTAGGATATCATGGAATACTCGTTTGCATCTACACTTCATTTGGGATCTCAAGGAATTCCCATAAGGATGAAAACATTTACACACAACTGTGTATATCCTTTTCTGTCATTTTATACAAAGCCATGTGTACCTGAATGTGCCTTTGGGGCAGGGAGTTGCAGTAAAGCTCCCAGTAAGACAGTAGAATCCAGGTGGACATTGCATTCCTGTCACATTGTCTACAGGAGATGGTAGAGAAGCTCCTCCAACACACAAGAAGCCGGCCATACACAGACCAGTGGGTGAAATGTTACCTAAGCAGACACAAATGTGTAAAACACTCTAACAGAGGACTCTGATGACCTTTACATGCCGGTCTTGGAGAACATACATTATTCTGTACCTGCTCCTGCACAGTATGTGCCTGGATCACACAAAGTGCACTCAGATAATTCAGTTAAGCCAGACTGGTTTCCATAAGTCCCTGCTGGACATGGCTGCTCAATAGCGGACCACGCAGGACAATAAAACCCAGGCTTGCATGGGACTGGATGTGTCATACCTAGGGTAAAAATAATATCTGAGCAAATGGACTAGAAAATGGAATATAAAATTGTTAAATCTAACCACACAATCTGAACGTGATCTCTAGTCATTCTGTTATATCTGATATCAGCTTTTTTTCCCATACAATCTGTCTCATTCTGCTGACAACAGTGTTCTAACAAAAATAATTCTGTAATGAATGTCTAGGTCAGAGATTGACAATCTACTGTACAGTCTGCAAGAGTTTTAACCATCAGCTGACATGAAAAAAAGCAAAAATACAAGCTAATATAAATGCTATTTTTAATTTTCGCTATTTTGCTCATACAGTAGACAAACATGTGTCAAGTTTATACTGAAGGCTGAGTGAAAGATTGGTCTGCAATATTTTTTTCAACAGATACTGGAACAAAATATACTATATTCTATTCTACAAGGGGATACATAGGGGAAATGAACCCTTTTTAGCAAAATGTCTTTCAAAAATTTTCATACTCTCATAATTTTCATACATATATATATATATATATATATATATATATATATATATATATATATATATATATATATATATATATACATATATATATATATTTCAGAGAACCCTTTAAGAAAGTATTTGACAAAACATGAACATATTGAAATCATTCTCATGGCTGGATTGGGAAGCTGTCGCAATGGAAGGTTGCGATGGACACGCAATTACATGCATAACACCAGATGTGTTAACACGAGTTCATCATGAGTGGGAGAGATGACTCCGTGTGCGTTTACAAAGAAATGGCAATCATGTAGAGCATGTTTTGTAAATAATTCAATTCAATTTTATTTGTATTTAACAATGGACATTGTCACAAAGCAGCTTTACAGAAATAAATACATTCAAATTAAATTAAATCAAATCAAAATAAATTGTAAATGTGTGAATTTATCCCTAATGAGCAAGCCAGAGGCAATGGTGGCAAGGAAAAACTCCCTGAGATGATATGTAAATAAAGTTACATTTTGCAGAAAAGTGTTAATTTCCCCTATGTATGGAGACTTGTGGAACACCCTGTATATTAGTAAGCAACATAGTGCAAAGAATATAATCTCAGCTGGGCATTATCTACCAGAAATAATAACTATATTAGCTGTTATGTTAAGGAGCCAGTGTGGGTAATGGAGCTTCCAGATTAGCCGCTAGTTTACAGGCTTGACAAAATGATTTTTTGCCCTTGTATTATAATAATAATACTGTTTTGTTGTTGCATAATAACAATTCACTTTGGTGGGACTATTTTATGTGGCAGAAGAAACGGGTGATATTTAAAATTTGCTTGCTATACAATAACAGCCGTGATGTTATTGGTGACAACAGATTCCCTCTTGTGTTACATTGCCTACAAATTTTCTTCTATTAAAGGAACTCCACTTACCTTCATGAGGGCAGGAGAAACCAGCAGGACACATCTCACATCTCTTTTGGCCCTGCTTGGGCTGGTAGCTGCCTATAGGGCATGCTCTGCCACTGATACTTCCCTATAAAATTGGTAACTTACTAGTGGTAATGAATACAATAAAAAAAAAATGCTGTACCTATTCAGATGGTGTAATGTTTTCACCTCTTCACAGTAGTGACCTGCTCTACATTTATACTCTGGAGGCTGCGATGAGTTCTGCCCTACGGGACAGTAATATCCCTCAGAGCACAGTCCACTGGGTTCAGTTAGACCTTTCTGGTCACAAAAATATCCAGATGGGCAGAACAGACAGTCCTCTATACTAACTGCTCCAGCAGAGCCTAAGATATACACAGAAACAGAATTTATGAAGCCCAAACCACAAAGAGATTTGTTAAATAACATCAAAGTACAGCCACTGCTTTGGGAGATATTAAAGCTTTAACTGGCCATCGACATAATGTAATAAGAATTCACTTTGACTTACAGTCTAGTAATATGATAACATTAAGCGTTCGTTAAATTAAGTGATTATATTTCAGGGACTACACTTACTGTATACTTTGAGTGTTTATAAATATTGATTTGGAATATCCCTAAAGATTACAGCTAAAAATGCATTATCTTACTTCTCAGTGTGCCTGGCAGGCAAGGCAGGGGTAAGGCTGTGCCTCTGGGACAGTAATGTCCAGGAGGACAGGGTGTAGCATAAGGATCTGACGAGCCTTTAGGGCAGTAGAAACCAGCAGGACAAAAGCCAGCAGGTGCCTCAAGGCCAGTCTGATTGCAGTGAGAGCCTGCATTACAGAGCTGAGGCAAAGATGAGCCCACAGGGCAGTAAAAACCTGCACAGGACATTCACTATATTATACCAGAGGTACTAAAAACAGTGAGGTCATACAGGAATTCTCTATAGTCATTGCTTGATTTCAAATCTAGTACAGTGTAATACAGAGCCATAACCATACACATTGTCATTTTCCAATTACTTATAGCCTTCACTGTATATCATTCATGATCACCAGCTACATTAAGGATATACAGTACATTACTACATAAATACATATATAAAAAGGCAGCATCTTTACCTATAGGGCAAATGTCTCCTGTGAAGTCATTGCATACAGCTTGTGTGACTTCCAGAGCTGATTCTGAATAAAGTTCAGTCAGTGCTGAATCTGAGGAAGGCCTGGAGTTCACATTCCTGCAGTTTCTAATTCCATTTTCTGCACAAAGAAACAAATAAATTGGTTGTACTTCAACTACCGCACATGCTTTTGATTGTTTCAGGCACAATAATATACCTGTGCTATGAGCTGTGCAGGCAATGTTGTATCTCTGAGCACAGAGATAATACTCCGAGTGGCTGGACTCTGGCAAGAGGTCACAGAAGCATGTCAACTGAACGGCTTTGGCCTTTGGTGTTGCAGTATCAGCACCACCTGTGCAGTAGTGTCCAGGAGAGCACAAACCTGGAACCAATAAAACTAATTTGACTCTTATCTTCAATTTTGATTTTTGACAAATTTGTTTATTGTATTGTATTATTTAATAAACCAGGTTATTTTATGCAATGTTCATTAAAGGTGCAGTTTGTAATGTTTATAGGTGTTTCTAGCCCTATGAACAACTCCAGAATGATTAGCATTTATAATGAAAATGAGCAAAAAAATAATACCCAGGAAGTATTAGCCCTCATAACTATGTCTTGCTGTTTAGTTTCCCTGCAATTACTGAATAATACATAGTAGTTACTCAGTAATAAGTTAAATTAATAACTCAGGAATAAGCTGGATGTAATTCAAACAATAGAACCGTTCCAATATGTTAAACATTTCATTATATATTCTATAGGGCGTCATAATTTTTTCTATGTATATTTCTGAGAAAAAATACTATTATTGAAACAAAAATGGCCAAGATTGAATTGCGGGACGAAATGTTTATTAGTTTCTCCAATCGTTTGAGTGGGAAATATAAATTATTGTTTGCAATGTTTATTTTATACAATCATATTTGCTTCTTTTCATGAAGAGTGGCGTTCAATCTCAAACTGACGGCATAAAGATTTCATGAATTTCAAATATACTGTTGAAGAAGACAAGTGATTCACAGTAATGCCAGGAAAATGATTTCATGCTAGTTTCTCTCTCTCAGTCTTTTGTCTCCTTTTTTCCCAGCCCGAAATTAGCTCCACCCCCAGCTGTAATAGAACTGCTCCTTTTCCTTACAAGCTAAATCAAAAAGCATGCATAGTTTTAAATAGATGTAGAGGTGTAGAGATGGTTGAAGCCTGCCTACCTGATGGTTGAGAGGAGCCCAATGCAAAGCAGTACCTGCCTGGAGGGCATGGGGAGCAGACAGTATAAGAAGATGCTCCTTTATCTTGCAGGAAGTGGCCAACAGGACAGGGTAAAGGAGCACTGCTCTGTTTAGGGCAGTAATACCCTGCTGGGCAGATGTCTCCATATGTCTGAGAGACTGGCCTAGGTTCTGTGGCTCCAGATAAACAGAAGTGGCCTTTGGGAAAATGGATCAGAAAGCAATTTGTGGCAACAAGCTCTGACTGAGAAAAAACAATAAAATGAACAGCAAGAGACACCAACCAGCAGAACAGGGTCCTGAGGGAGTGGTGAGTGCACTAATATTGCAGTAAAAGCCTGGAGGACAGGGGGAGCAGTCCAGCAAAGACTGCAACCCTTCAACTTGATTCACTGTTCCTGCTGGACAGGGCGTAGGAGAAGATGCACCCTCCAGACAGTAAAATCCTGGAACAGGAAAGGACAGATCTTTAGGACACAATCTTGGTGTATACATGTTTCTGATATACCGTAACACTGATGTACTGCATTCACCTGTTGGACATGCCTGGCAGGACGGCTGAGCTGGTTGAGACTGATAGGTACCAGGGGGGCAGATGGCAGGCTCCGTACTACCATATGGACATGAATGACCAAGCGGGCACTGTTGACCTGACCACACAACATAGTACATAGCAGGCCTAAGCCCTTCCTCTCTTTTTTGTGGTAGAAATACATTACAATAAAGGTCAGTTTTTACATTCACATTTTTCTTGCTGTTAACGAATGGCTTAAAGTGGATTATTATCATTATTATTATTATTATTAATATTATTATTACTACTTTTTTGCAACCAAGAACAACAGCACAACCAACAACTAAAGTAAAAATTCACAGAATGGTATTAAGTAAAGGCTGAGGCTTATTTCTTTCTAGCCTAGACTACAGATTTACTCCTCACTGATAGTTTCATGCGCCTTAGTGAAAAGCATATTTATTGTGCATTTATTTAAGCCTGTTATGCTGACACATGAATAATATATCATCAGTAGTGTTTGAGTAGGTGCTTGTGAATTAGAGTAGTCTATGCAAGAAACATGAACAAGGTGGATTACTTTCTCAATCACCGATTTTGAAAATGCCTTTGGGGGAGAAACCAAAAGTAAATAAACTAGGCAAACATTGTCCAAGTTACATAGGGGAATAAATATGTGGTTTGAAAGAAAGAGCTGGCTAAGAGCAAGTGCAGCTTTTCTGCATATTATCCTCGAAAGAGACACAGGATGATCACGGAAACACTTGACTTAAAAACTTGACACCTCCCAGAGGTGTTTTCTATGACTGGAAAGCTAGCCTATACATTTCCATAACCACGTGAGACTAATATTCAGCATTGCCACTACCGCCTACCAGGCTCATGTGCAGTTGCGGAGCCTGCAGGGCAGAACCAGCCCTCTGGGCAGAGGAGCTCCACAGAGCTCTGGCCCCAATCAGGGCAGAAATATCCAGGCACACATGGGTTACAGTCAGACTCGGACACAGCACCATACCGGCCCAGGAACGTTCCTGTAAAGAAGCATGTAAACAATTAATGTCATTATAGTGAAAAACACAACCAGCAAAAACATTCTGTATTTAAGCATCATACTGTATGAACAACATTCAAACACGTGACTGTGTGAAACTGTGTCTATAACTGCGTATACAGTATGTGTCTGCTTGACCACTTATTATTTCCTGTCCATTTTATTTTATCACATTTTACTGTTCTGTTTCATCCTAGGGTAATGTTAATCTATCTAATATGCTTCCTAGAGAGCTGATGGTCCTGGGCCAAATAATGTTAGGTACATTAGGCTCAGTTTATGCTCAACTGCAAACAGCCTCTTTAAGATCTTCATGCCATTTGAACTCAGGCCAAAACAACTATAAAAAACAACTACAGTGAGAGGAAATAAGTATTTGGACACTTTTGTTTTTGTTATTTAATATACTTCCAGTGCATATATCCACTTCAAATTTACAAATGTTACAAAGATGACTTTTGACCTTATACTTATAAATATGATAAATATGAACCAAAAAATATGTACTCATAACCCCAATTAAAGAAAAGGTTTAATAAAAAAAATATTCAGACACTTCAATTTAACAACTTTAGTACTTTGTTGCAAAGTTGTTGTTAGCATTTACAGCTTCAAGACATCTAGGTAATTAGCTTTTTGCAGCATTGTGGATACAACTCTTTGCAAATCAATTCCCCAAGGTTACCAGAGTCCCTCTGATGGACTCACAAAATCCCCCTACATTGTCAGCGGGTCAGTCAAGTCAGGAAGCTAGGCCATGCAAGGCCTTCTTGAGATATTTTGACTGTATGTTTGGGGTTGTGGTCTTGTTGAGAAATCCATCGTCTCCCCACACATATTTTCTTGGCCTATGAGATTAAATTGTCCTCTAACATGTCCCAGTACATTCCTCCATTCATGTTTAATTTGATGACATGTTATGCCCCAGTACCATTTGCAAAGAAGTAGCTGCAAAATCATTATAATCCCACTTTCATACTTCACTGTGGGTATGGTGTTCTTGGGATCAACACTTCTTTCTCCAAACAATTAATTTAGATTTTCAACTACATATTATTAAGCCAATTGTCCTGACAGGAATGTTTAAGGTCTTTGTTATGGATCTGTAGCTATTTTCCAATTGAATGTTGTTTAATCTTGCTAACCCTAACCCTGCGAAATTTAGGAAGCTCCTTCACCTTTCTCATGATTGCTGCTTGTTACAAGACATCTTACCAACCAATAGCAACATCTGTTAGTATACTGACACCAGGTGCAATTTGCACAAGAACATTTTTTGTAGCATTTATATCTAGATTTATTGATTTAATGTATACATATTTAACATACATAATACATATATAATACATATGTAATTTTTACATATGTTTTTTAATAGTGTCCCAATACTGTCCCAATTCCACTAACCATTTCATTTTTAAACATAATTTTTATTCATGCTTATGAAAACTTACTTTTTTGTTCATATTTATATGTATGAAATCAAAACACTTGCATGTATGCAAGAAAGTTTTAATACTTATTTCTCCTCAGTTTAATCTAATGCTTGGGTGTGATTTTAATTATGGGCCAAAAGTAGCCCAAGTATATGTTCTGCTCCACACCTTGCCTAAGAAATGGGCTTGTTGTGTCTATGTTTTAAAACCAGATTCAGATTAATTTACTTTCATGGCAGAGTATGGACCAGATCTAAGTACTAAGTGTGAGCCAGCACTAATTGCTCATTTGTTAACTTAGTTGTGTGGTTTTATCTTTACCTGGTGGACATTTTAATGGCTGGACACTCCCAATGGGGCAGTAGTGCCCCTGAGGACAGATATTCCCAGTGATCTGATCCAAATCAAAGAGTTCATCTTCTGCATTTGACCCAAGCACCTTATCCTCTGAAAAAAAAGAAATTACAATGCTGTTGTTATCATTTCGTTTACTGTATAAGGAATATTCCAGCCTTTTTCAACTTAATATCTATCTACTGCATTTGGGCATGTATCATTGACAAGAATTTCTTTATACCGAGAAAATAAAATACAAACTCTGATTACTTGAAACTCATGTATAACGGTAGTCCATGGGCAGTTGTTGGGGCAATATATATTTTTGCTAACTATATTTTTGATAAAAAAGCTTTCATCCTTTCAGAGATGGGACAACTTTTTCAGAGAGAAGAATATGTGCCTATGTGGTACTGCTGTACCCCAGTTTCAGCCTGATGTGCTTGGAGACCACAAAACCTTAGGGAAATTGTTTGAAACAAGATAAAGCTGCATAAGAACAGCTTTGATAAGACACTCTATCATTTTTTGTCTCATCCTAAGACATTTATTATTAGAGTGTAGTCGTTGTATAGTTGTATGTGAACTCATATTAGGGAAACATGTTGCAATTCTTGTCTTGAGCAACTGTTCATATGCTACAGATACAGGAGAGAGAATTTAGGATTTCAAAAAAAAAATGCTAAAGAGCTCTCGAGTGGCACAGAAAAACATTTGGGAGATTATGAGTTCGAATACTGAGCCACAGCAGTCTGTGGCCCAGGAGCCAAGGGAGATAAATTGGCCATGTTCTCTGGGTGGGAGGGAAGGCATACTATCAATCCCCTGTTAATCACAGTGAAAAATTGCCAATTGCTGGCTTATCTATGCGGAAGAGAGCAGATAGCACTTTTCTCCAAGAGTGTTATGCTGCCCTGTGACACAGCATGAGCAGCAGTTCTAAAAGATGTGGTTGGCTGGCTTGATGTGTCCCAGAGGAAACATGTGCTAGCCTTCATCCTCCTAGGCTGGTGGTTGTTGTATGATGGGGAGAGCTGGCTGGTGGGTGGAAATTAGCATGTGACAGAGGGAAAAAAGAAAAATGCTAGAGTATTCCTTTAACTCTGCATTACATTTGCGAGCAGTTATTTACCTTGACTTCTGTTATGATGCGGTGTAGGGGACGCTGATCTGAGACTGCAGTAGTATCCTGGGTTGCAGGGGCCAGACGGTGAACTTAACCCATAGTCTGCACAGTACTGGCCAGGTGGACATGGCTGGCACTCCAAAATGGATGTTGCCCCTATTGGAACATATATTTCAGTTGCACGTATTGCAATATGAATTACACACTGCATGTCTAATTATACTCAGAAACATACACTATTTGTTAATAGGACGTCTGTTGCTATACAGCAAGTAGAACATGAGCTTTATGAAAATATGGATTAGACCTTGTAATGAACTGAATGTTCCTGGAGGGCAGGAATGCATATGACTGGTGCCTGCTGGGCAATAGAAGCCTGCTGGGCATTTCCTTCCTGTGGCATCTCCAGGGGGCTGTGACTGAGAGGCACCCTGGATACACACATACCTACACCCCAAAAAAAGTAGAGGTTAGTAGATAGTCACTTATGCCACTCAGTATAGTGCTGTGGTGAAATAATGTGTGTTATTGACTGTGGAGGTGGTCACTCACCCTGGAGAGCAGCGTCCAGTGGGTGTGGACAGGCCAGAGGAGCCACAGTACTGTCCACTGGGGCAGGGAATACACTGTCCCACACTGGACATACCCAACTCATTGCTGTAAGTACCAGCTGGACAGGGGAACTCATACCCAGATTTTGTACCTGATGGAAATTGAACTTCTATAAGGTGAAAACTGCATATTTCTATCTGTTAGCATATTCCAAGAAATGTGTTTACCTGCTGGGCAGTAATGCCCCACAGGACATGGGATAGGTGTGGAGGTCCCTCTCATAATTCCTGTTTCAGGATCAGCTGAGCCTGCACAGAAAAACCCAGGCAGACAGAGCAAACACTCTGCCTGCAGAACAAATCTATCACTTGTATAGTCAGTTCAACCAGGCATGGTCTTATCATTATTGTCTTAACTAAAATTCTAGGGCCTATAAAGACATGCATATAATAATCCTAAAGGTTGATATATGTAGAGTTCCTAAAAATTGCTCCAATTAACTTATAAAAAAAATGAATACACACAAAATCACTTTCCTAAATCTTTGAAAATCATCAAGAAATCAATTGAACTGGAATGAACACATCAACACCTTTAAATATTTTTAGATGGTAAGACATAATCAATATTAACAATATTAAGTAATTAATATCATCAGTATTTATTGTGTCCCACCATTAGACTGGATCAGGTGAGCTTGAGCAGGAGAAACTTGAAACATGTGTCACAGTTGAGAATTGCTGCTGCAGAGATAACACTTAAATCTCTTTGCTAACCTGTGTGTGTAGGCTTTGATAGCTCCCTGGAGCACAGGAAATCTGAGTAGCACTGCCTAGGGGGCACATATGACCAGGTGAACACATATATTGAGCAGGCTGACTGGAGTTCTGGCCTTGTGGACAGTAATAGCCAGCATGACAGGCATGAGAAGGAGCAGAGAGCCCCCTGCTGGAGCAAGCAAATCCTACAAGAGAGAAAATATCCAGCAAATACAAAGCAGTGCAAGTAATGGTTTATAAAAATGTCACGAATCACATTGACACAATATTCACTGCAATAATTTTTTTAAGAGTCCTATAGCTGGTTTGTTCTACATCTTGGGATGATCTGCGCTCTCACCAGCAGGGCAGAGCAGGCAGGCAGAGAGCCCTGTGTTCTTGCTGCTGTTGCTGTAGTGGCCAGGTGGGCAGGGCAGTGGAAATGAGGAGCCTGCAGGGCAGTAATGACCTGGAGGACATCTGTCCCCAGTCACTCCATCCTCAGGTGTTGGGGACACAGCCCCTGAGAGGCAGTAGTGTCCTGCTGCACAAGTTCCAAATGGGACACTCTGTCCAGGAGCCTTGCAGAAAAAACCTGCAAAGAAAGTGTTTCAAGGACATTTCACATTTTTACTACAGTTATGTGGTTCATTTTTAAAGATATATTTCAGTGTTTTCAAACTAATCTCTATCCACCACATATAGAGTATTATCAGTCTCCCTGTATAACACAAATTCAAAACTATTACCATTACCACAACGGGTTGTGTTATCCACAAATTACCTGTCATTTACTGAATTTTAAAAGCACTGACAGAAAATTTTGATGAATGTAAAATAAGGCATTTAATCCATTCAAGTTGTCTTCCACCATATATATATATATATATATATATATATATATATATATATAATTTAACACCGATGGCAGTAGCTGAATTGTTCACTTTTGTGTTTACGAATGCTGAAACCTATGTATTAGCATTTCAAATCTTTAGGTGAGATAGTGAACAATGGCAGCAAATATAGCTCACAATCACTGCAGCATCTGTAAATGCACAAATAATTCATGCAAACATCCATACTTGAGGTTTCACTCATTTCCCACCAAAGTGCTTGTGAGGAAAAAAATGGCTTTGTGCTATTTGCCAGGAGGAGCGTGAGCATTTTAAGAGCCTGTGGCCAGCATTTCAAAGAACCTCACTACTCAACAACCACAACAACATTGCCTAAAACATTGGTCTATACTCTCTAGATTTGAATGGACATTTCAAACATCTGTTATCTGGTGAAATGTATTCAAGAAACTCAGAAAAGCCAGCAGTGATCTGCGTCTGTTACAGACCCAGACTACGCAGCTGTTTCTCCTCCAGATAAATGAGCTAACATTCACTCACTGGTCACTTTAACAGGAACACCTGCTCACCTGCTCATTTATGCAGTTATCCAATCAATCATGTGGCAGCAGCACAATGCATAAAATCATATCAAACATCAGATGGGGAAAAAGTGTGATCTCTGTGACTTTAATGTGGCATGGTTGTTGGTGCCAGATGGGCTGGTTTGAGTATTTCAGAATCCCCTGGGAATTTCACACACAACAGTCTCTAGAGTTTACACAGAATGGTGTGAAAAACAGTATTTCAGCCTGCAGACCCTCGTGTGAGCCTTCTGCTCTGCTACAACAGCAGAAGACCACATCAGTTCCACTCCTGTCAGCCAAGAACAAGAATCTGATGCTATCATGAGCACAGACACCCCAAAACTGGACAGTTGAAGTCTGGAAAAAGTGGTAATTTTTTTTAATCTTTTTTAATCTCAAGTTTGGGTGAGTCTGTGCCCATGACACCTTCATATTCCTGTTCTTGGCTGACAGGAATGGAACCCAATGTGGTCTTCTGCTTTTGTAGCCCATTCGCCTCATGGGTTGATGTTTTGTGCATGCTGAGATACTTTTCTGCTCACCACAGTTGTAAAGAGTGATTATATGAACTACTGTATCCTTTCGGGCAGCTCAAACCAATCTGGCCATTTTCCTCTGACCTCTGACCTTATCAACAAGGCGTTTCCACCCACAGAACTGTCACTCTCTCAATGTTTTAAATTTTTTTTTGCACCATTCTGTGTAAACTCTAGAGACTGTTGTGTGTGAAAATCCCAGGAGATTAGCAGTTTCTGAAATACTCAAACCAGCCCATCTGGTACCAACATCCATGCCACAATCAGATGTAAATAATGTGATCACACTTTTTCCCTGTTCTGATGTTTGATGTGAACATTAGCTGAAGCTCATGACCTGTACCTGCGTGATTATTTTTGCATTGCACTGCTGCCATATGATTGGCTGATTAGATAGTGAGAGTATACATTAAAATATTAGAAATTTTCATCGTTTCCCTGCTCATGCCCTGATTATTGCCAACACTAGCTAAATAGTTTATTGGTGGTGTATTCATTAGCAACTGCAACTTAAATAAACTAGCTAGCTAGCTAATTATGCAAAAGTCCCTAGGTATTTACTGGTTAACTTTATCTAGAATATACTATTAATAGATGGCTCACATTCACTGTCACTCATACAGCTCAATACCTGAACAATGTTCAAAATGATACTCAGAAAGCTACATTTCATTGCCAGATATATCAAAATAGTTTTTGCGAGAAAAGACCTCAATTGTTGAAATGGCAAATGAAATAAAAATTTGGACCAAAATGGACTATGACACAATTTGTACAACTCTGTCCATCAGCGTGACGGATAATGATTTACTGTAATGCAAACTCTGTCTAATAATATAGGAATATAGGAAAACTATTAGGTAGTTTTATCTTTATCTACCATGGAGCAATATAGTAAAATGTAATTTCCATTATTTACTTGCATTCTCTATGGTTCGTATGGTAAAAACTATTTTGAGCTATTTTGACTATGTTGGTAATACAACCACAAATTTTTCTCTTTGAAAAGAGTGTTAATTTTATCTCTGAAAGGATGGATTATACAGATTTATAACTAATTTACCTAATTTAGCTTTAAAAAGTCATGTTCTACAAAATAAACTTTTAGATTTCAGTTCTTTTTTAGTCAGTGGAAACATAAAGAAATAGGAATTATTGTCCATGCTAACAGCCCATGAATTACATATGCAGTAGACAGAGGTTATGTTGTAGTATTTCTTTCAATTAGGGGGAAAAAAATTCATGCTTGAAGTATTGTACCTGGTGTGCATGGTAAACAGTCGTCTGCACTGCCCATTCTTGTATAGGGATTAATCGTCCCTGCAGGACAGGGATACTGATTTTTCAGGGCTGTGCCTGTGGGACAGTAATGACCCACTGGGCAGTCTCTGCTTTCAGTGATAGAGCCATAGGCCAGGCAGTAGTAACTATATTGAAGAGAAAAATAGAAAAAAAAATCCTGAAATTCAGTTAGCCAGAGCATTATCCATATGTTAGAACCAAACACAATACAAACTAGATTGCAAGTAGGAATTAATCTTAAAATACTCATTATATCTCATTAACCCTGCTCAAGTCTTAGCACTGCTTAGCACTGCCCTCTCTTGGTCACAAAATGAACTAAACTAATGGAACATCCTTGTCTAGCCCCTTCTACTGAAAGTCCACATGAGTCACCCCTAAAATGAGAAGGAGTATCATTGACCTCATTGAAGTATTCTGTAAAAAAGTGCATCTGTGTAACCACCTCACCACCCCTGTGACCTCATAGATGGGGCAAAGTTCATCTAGAGTTTTAGAAACCCTAACCATGGATGAGTACATAGAGACCTTTGTTGTTTTTATGCTGTCTATCACACTCAAAAATGCTAAAAACTGTACTGTGTCTACAATTTAATTAGGATATGGGTAGGTGAGGAAAGGAAAATGGGCTTTAGAATGACTAGAAGACATTATGAATATCTAGTGATGCTGTACGGGTTCACCAGTGCCTCCCAGTCTTCTTGGAAAGATTCTTGGGATTTGCAAACAAACTATTACTGTTTCAATAGCAGCCCTTCACCTCCCTAAATAAAGATTTCCCAAATGACCCTAAATAAAGATTTCCCAAATGCCTCTAGACTCCAGAGGCAGATAAAGCTGTCAACTCATTGAAAGTGAAGTTTACAACAGCCCCTATCCTTTAACATCTGGATCTTTATCTTTGTAGAGGTCAATGCTTCAGAAATAGGAGTTGGGTAAATATTGTCTATTATCTATTATGATTTCATCAAAATGTTTCCACGTACATTCTTCTCCAGACACTCTGCTGAACAAAATTATGATGTCAGAAGTAGCAAACTGTTGACAATGAAATTGTACCCACAGGTTAGACTGCATAACACACTGATTGTTGACCATAAGAATCTTAAATATCTGACATGCTAAGAGAGTCATCATAAGACAAGCTTGCTGGGCTCTGGTTTTTTTTTTTTCCTTTTTTTTTCAGGTTTACTATTACCTGCAGGCCAGAAGTGAATACTTTCTAGAGTTTATGAACCAGAACCTAACACAGTGGAACCTGAACACACTATTTCCCGTTAATGGCTTAGGTTTATTATTCTTGTTGCCAGCACTTTTTTAAATCAAAGTTATGCTAAGGAATAGTCATGGGTCCCAGCCCAACACATACTGCCTCCCAAACTAATAGTCAAATTCTGGATTTCCCTGCACCTTGACCCCTGTGCTCTGTATGCATGTATGGAGCTGTGCCTGAAATGTTGGGTACTGTAATAGTCGCATATCTTTTGCTGACCACCAGGGGTCACTATCACCAGAGTTCTGAAGTGCTTGCAGCATTAATAGGGCCTTTCGCACCACGGGAACCTTTTCATAGTACCTGAACTAATTGTGGAACTACCCACTTTTTGGTGTTTTCGCGCCTCCGGAACTGGGTGTGATTTTAGTACTGGACTGCCTTTTTCGAGAACCAAATTAGACTGATTGATTGGCCAACGCGTACGAAAACGCCCTCACCCGCCATGATTTAAAAACGCCATGTAAACATACTGTAATGTCAACTTATTTCGCAAGTATGGAGAACAGCGATAGATGGACGGACGCTGAAGTGCAACACAGCTCCGATCACAGCGTCCTCCATCTTCCGGTTGTTTACGTTGTTCTTCTTTGTTTCCGTTGTTGAATGCAGCGCACAAATGACGTCGCTGTCGACCAGCTTATGTCACTTCCTAGTGCCCACTGTTGGTGCGAATGCAACCCTTTAAACGGTACTGTGAAATAGTTCGCGCAAAATCGCCCAGTACTTTAGTACTGTAAATTTAGTTCTGGAACTAAAGTGGTGCAAAAGGCCCAAATGTTGTCTCTAATTAAACTGCCTGTTAGATGCCTTGGCGAAGTCTTGCCAGTGTTTCTGTGCATTTCTGTGCCAATCATTATTGCTTGTTTTTGCTTTGTATAATATGTGGAAAACTTGAATATCTGCCCAGAAATACCAAAACTGAGTCTATGTTGCTGTCTGTCTATCACACTTGGATTTTGCATCTGTTTTTAATAAACTGTAATATTGGACCTATCCCTGGTTTTCACTCTATTCAGCCAAGACAGCCTAGATAGTAATTTGGAATTATCTCATGTGTGAGAAGGCTATTATCTTTCTAAAATAATTAAAAAGCAAATTTTCTCAATGTATAAAACTGTGTGTACCCGCGGGGACAGAGGCTGCAGTTGGCTTGGCCCTCACTTTTGCTGATGTATCCTTGTGGACAGGACTGAGGCACACTGGACCCTCTAGGACAAAAATAACCTGTGGTATGGAACAGAGATTGTGCATATTAGAAGTCAGGGGTTTAAAGAGAAGAAAGTTAGATTTAATTCAACCTGAACAAGGTCAGCCTGAGCGACCTGCAGGACATGGCCCTCCTCTGTGGTCTCTCATTAAAGAATTGGGCAGTGAAGCTCCTTGGCTGCAGTAGAAACCCTCCCAGCATTCCCCTTTGGGAGCAGTCAGCCCAGGTTTGTCACAGTAATGACCAGGAGAGCAGGGAACACACTCATCCTGCAGGAGAGAAGTGTCTCTTAACAACACTACTACCTAATTTGTAATATAGCTAAAAGAGGACTCTCTTATACCCATGGACATACTTATTGAAGTGAAATGAATCATGCACATACCAGTAGACATGGGTAAATGTACACATAGCATGCAATTGATGCAAGCACAATGGTTATAAACAAACAATGTGATCTCACAATAAGAACATAACCATTTAGCTTTATGTTTAAGGAATGTACTGTCATACCTCTGAAGTTAATTTGGTCCTATTACTAAAAGTCCCCACTGGACACGGCTGGGGGTCAGTGGTGCCTTCTAGACAGAAATGACCTGCAGGACAGGGTCCACCATCTCCTAAGAAAGCAATATCTCCTTAGTTCTGATTACAAAGCAGAACTAGAAACAGTTTCTAGTTTCTGAGTAATTCTTGAACTCAAGAGCCCTTACACTAGGAACTGAAAGAGCAGAGATTACACATATTACATATTACACATATGGCACATAAATGGATATTATTTTCTCTCTAGTAAATCTAAGGTTCCTATTGAGATGACAGTAGTGCTTTTTGGGTATTTCTTTTTGAATCTTACATAAAATATTTCTATCCTTTCTATCCTGCTGTCCCTAACATCACATGCTACAAATACCAAACCATCAAAGACTTGCCCTAAGCCAGTTGTTTAAAGTAAATCAAATTATGTTTTATTCTTGAAGATTATTTACACCATACTGAAAAATCTGTTTTCATTTCACCTACATGGCATCATTTCTTATCTTGAGTTTCCATAGGTAATCCCCAATTAATCAAAAAATATGAACCATTCATAAACAACTGCACTTAATTAATTAGCAAAAGCAGCTCAGCTATTCTGTTTAATTAAGATAGGCAATCAACTAATTCCACTTATAACTGCATCATTCATTTTCATTGTAATTTTCATCATACCTGTGGACAAGGTGTGGGGCTGCGGTGAGGTGTTTCCACGTGTGCAGTAATATCCTGCGGAGCACCGTCCAGAGACAGAGGTAGCATTCTGGTAGGAGCAATAGTGTCCACCATCACACTCCCTGCACTGGGAGAGCTCACTCAGGCCAGAGTCTGGGCTGTAGGTGCCTGGTGGACAAGCTCTCCACTCATAAGCTGTCCCCTTTGGGCAGTAAAATCCTACAGGTAAATCAGCAGGTTTCAGACACCAATTTGGAACCAATTCAAATAAAATTTGTCTACACAGTGTGGCACTGTTTGCTTTCTTATTGTATTTTGTCCCAGTTCTTTGTCCTGTGCAGAAGGTACTTAGTAACAGGACAGAATTCATTTCACAAGTCTGGCAGCACCATGTTCCTGAACAAGATGTCCCTATCTTCTCCAAGTCACATTATTATTTTGTATCAATTATATTGTGCATAACTGTCCTATAGGTGTGTCCTTTCTCTTGTCATATCTCTGATGCCTTCCTTCAACATTACAGCAAATCAATTGGACCTATCCTAGACTATCCTTTAAGAACACAAGCTTTTAATAGATGTCTATGAGGAGTGTGAGAAACACACAAATCACCCTAACCTTGTGGACAGGGTAAGCGAGCTCCATCCACACAGTACCAGCCGGCAGTGCAGGGCCAGCACTGAGAGGTCTGTGTAGCAGTCATAAATGTCCCCAGATCACATGGCACAGGTCGAGCGGTTCCATACGGACAGAAATGACCCTGTGGGCACATGTTTCCTGAGGTTCCATCAGTAGGCATGGGGGTTGTTGCTTTCTCAATGCAATAAAATCTTTCAGAAAAAATGCAAATAAATTGGTTACATTGATAAATGATTCTCTGATTAAGCATTACATTAGAGCACTAGAATGGTTTAATAGGTTTGATTTTGCACACACCCTTCAGAGCAGAGTCCAGTGGGCACAGATAGGGCAGTGCTAGCACAGTAGAATCCTCCAGGGCATGGCTGGCACTCGTCTTCACTCCTCTGGCCTGTTGTGTTGGACAAGGTGCCTAATGGACATGGCACAGGACTGGTTGTACCTACAATGTAAAAATAAATTCATAGTTAGAGGTATAACAGCATGAAAAAATCACAGTTTTAGCTGTACTTTCTTAGAAGGGTTAGTTCTTTAGATAGGTAAGGGTCCTTAGCTTCCCAAAGAAGCAATACTTGGAACCCTATCAAGTAACGAAACACACTGAGTCTACATAGAAGAGTCAGATGGAGTCTTAAAGTTTCTTTCCATAAAAGGAAGAATGCTGCAAAAATAATATCTAAGCGATTTGTGTAAGATTTCTCATTATGAGAATATTATGCAACACATATAAGGTTATCTAGATTTTTTTTTATTTTTCCACGATTTTCACATGGCCAGTTCCCACTCATCAGACATCCTTCCCCTATCAAACGACACTACCAACCAGGGAGGGCGAAGGCTACCATGTGCTTCCTCCGAGGCATGTGAAGCCAGCCAACTTCATCTTTTCAAACTGCTGCTCATGCAACATCAGGGGGCAGCATAACACACGTGGAGGAAAGCATGGGCTCACAGATGCCCATGATTGGTAGTTTCGCTGTGATTTATCTCTCTTGGACTAAGTAAATATATGCTAGAAATTAGCAAAATAATCTGCTAATAGAATAATATTTACTAATGCTTGAAATTAGTCATGTTTAGTAATATGATTAATAATCATATTTGTTTTAGAATATTCTAGTAATGAAAAATATTTGATAAGTTCAAGATGATTCAAGATTATATTCAAGATATTTTACTTGCTAAGATATTAGCTCTTGCAGTAAACCCTTAAAGCGTTCTAGATTTAGCCTGTATCCTACTGGTATTTTTTTTTACAGCTTAGCATTGTCCAAGTGTTGATTATTAAATATAACACCACAGCAGCTTAGCATAAACATTGAATTATCCTAAGAGAAAACTACTAGAATATGTTTTAAAAGTCACTATCCATAACAGTATAGCATTAGATTAATGGTATACACCTACTTCAGATTCCTTTATCATATCATATAATAAGTCTTGTGCTTCATGTTCAAACACAATCTGTGCATTTAATACATTGACTGCATGGTTTATTAAACAAGAAATTCATTAATCGTTTATCAAGTGCCCGCGCCAGTGTGATAAAGAAAAACACATTTATCTCCATTTATACCACAGCGCTGTTAAGTTCTCAAATCTGATTAGTCAGAAGGTGTTGATTAATTTTCTATAACAGCATGGATCTGACATTAGTTCTGGCTGCAAGTCAGGGGTTTATATGAATGCTTTTGTTCTAATACATTATTGTTTCTATAGTAACAGCTCATTCACATGGACTTGTATGATGGACTCTCCACATAATCTAAGCCTAATAATAAACTGTTACAAATGTGTTCCTATTTAATAAAGAGAAAATATATAATAGTTGATATGATGAAATCTTCTGTAAGTAGACCTTTATTTAACATTTATAGAAGAAGCCTCGGTTGTAAGTTTTGTGACACAGGAACATCTTCAGGACAGAAGACTTTAGGCTTTGCAGTTTCTAAGGAACATGACGAGATGCTTTTTTGTCTTATTAACATAAAGAGTGAGAAAAAGAGAGGCTGGTGAGGGTCAACTGTTCATTCATTCATTCATTCATTCATCTTCAGTAACTGCTTTACTCTGGTCAGGGTCTCAGTGGATCCAAAGCCTATCCTGGGAACACTGGATGCAAAGCAGGAATGACTGTTTAAATCTGCTCTAACATAAGTGATATCAGGAACTAACGTGTCTTAGGGACATTAAATGTAACTACAAATTGCTAAAAGGTAAGATCTGTTGTTCATTAATATATAAAAATGTAATTAGCAAATTGCTGTGGTATGAAAAAGAATAAAATACTTTTGGACATGCTGTTATAGGAAAATAATCATCCACTTCATATTAGGCTGCATCAGACCACCCCATCACTGATTATTTTCCAGCACGCCCCTATTATGTTTTTATGTTTTACGCCCCTATTATGTTACTATTGTTTACTAACTCCTCTGGGTGAATTCATACTGTTTTTTTGCTAATGCATGTTAATTATGACTATACGTATAACTGTGACTGATGGAACTGTTGTGTCACCTTTAGGGCAGTAGTGTCCAACTGGACAAAGTGATCCTGAGGATCCAGTAGAAGGACTGGCTGAATAGGAGCCCTCTTTGCACCAGTACCCAGACATGCACAATCCTATAATTCAGATTTATTTCTAAGTCACACTCTGAACAATAAAGGTGTGCTAATAAAATAAATCCATGAACTCTCCATTATTATAATGCATTAACAGAATTAGATATCTGCTCCTATAGTGTTACCTGCAGGCTCTGCTAAACCTTCAAATGGGCAAAAGTGTCCTACTGGACACAGAAGACAGCTGATTAGGCTGCCCATGCCCTCTTTTGGGTTGTAGCTTCCAGCGGGACAAGGAAATTGAGTGGCATAGCGGGTTCCTTTAGGGCAGTAATATCCTTTAGGACATGACTGCAGGACAGATACGTTATTGACTCCGAAGCTCTCGTCACAGTAAAAACCTGATAGAGGGAAAAGAATATAGTGACAATAAATTAAGAAATGATATGAAATTGCAACTCATGTTCAGCACTTAATTTACTGGTTCATAACAAGATGTTTATAACTATATCTTGCCCTCTTCACAGACTGTGCAGTTGGCCTGCTTCTGCTTGTCCTGGTAAGTCCCAGAGGGGCAGAGAACTGGGGCAGGGCTTCCTGGGGGACATTGATGACCGAGCGGACAAGGTAGAGCTAGGTCGTCAGTCTGACCAGGGGGACACCAATAACCTGTCATACAGAGGACAAGGACAGACAGATGTAGCCTCAAAACATGACTATAAGAATTGTGAGGTTCTATAAATAGACAGAAGTTTTAAACTGAATTATGTTCTATTTTTGTGAGATTTATAGCCCATATGTGTAAAATAGAGGCATACTCTCTTGAGCTCAGTTTGAGGCATGTTCACAGAGTTCTGGGCAAGTATACAAATCTTTCCTGATTCAGTATGTGCTCACACATTAATCTACTTGTCTAATTAGCTGCACTGGTATTAGCATTATTAAAATCCAATACACGTTTCCCCAAGATAGTAATCCCTTCTAAATGAAACATCAATGGTGATAATAATTACTGATGTCTAAAGTAATTACTGTGGAAACCAGTGATTTAATCCCACATGAAAGAGACTTTACTCATGTGCGGTGCGATACAGAGGGTACTCTGCTATATTTACCCTGACTGCAAGGCGCAGAAGGAGCTCGCAGGCCTCTCGAGCTGCAGTAGTGACCGGCTCTGCATGACTGACACTGAGACCGATGCTGCAGACCTGCTACTGCAGAGAATGTTCCCACTGGACATGGCTCCGGCTCTCTCGAGCCATCAGCTGATTAAGAGAAACAGAATAATTACTAATCTGGTTTCTTGTCATCTACTGATACATTAGGTTGACCAGTGAGCAGTAGTTACCACAATAGGTGCCAGGAGGGCAAATATCGCCAGTGATGCCATCTGTTGGTTTAGACTGAGTTGCTTCCCCAGTGCAGTAATAACCTGCAGCACAGGGACCACTTGGCAAAGCCAGACCTGTTAAAACCAATTTTTTGACACTACTGTTAACTAAATGAATGTTTAGTTTTTTGAACTAAACAAATCTGCACCATAAACTTCATTTTTATTCTATTTTAGTCACGCACAGTTTCTACTTTTGTGTATTTCACCGCTACTACAGCTACCAAGGGAAATGAAGGCAATTAATCTGTTGTGTATGCAAAATCATGGATTGTGGATGGATTTTTGCCAGTGTGTCCTACAAGACATCCTCCTTTTCAAATTATAGGGAGACAGGATTGTATCAATCTTTCCCATCCATTGAGAGCACAGCTAATTACATTCATGCGAATCCCTTTACACCACATGAGTAGCACAGCAATACTGTACGTGGGTTACTCAGAACCTAAAGATTAATCTCTAAATACGTTCTTCAATAACTTCTCATCACTTTTTGTATAGAAGCTAAAAAAACACGAATGCACCTGTGGCATTGCAGAAGGCTCCAGGAGGGCAGGGTATAGGCTCAGAGCTGCCTGTTGGGCAGAAGTACCCTGCCTGACATCGTCCCCCAGTGGAGGAGGCTGGACACAGACAGTTAGCACTGGTGTAGTTATCCAGATCGAAGGGTTGAGGGTTCCAGGCTGCAGAAACACAAAACCAGCCTGGAAGAGAGAGAAAAGCAAAACATGAGGGCCAATATTCATCAAAGTTGTGTAGAAACAAGTGCAGGTCTGAGCACATAGAATGATGTATGAACAAATCTGTGTTTGATTCATGAAAGTGTGGTGTGACAAAAAAACCAAACTATGATTTGAGAACAAATCATGAATCGCCTTTGGCTTCACCACACACTAGTCCAGGGGTGTCCAATCTTATCTGGAAAGGGCTGATGTGGGTGTAGGTCTTCATTCCAGCCATGGAGAAGCCACTCCTGAGTCTATTGATACCCAAGATCAACTGATGAAACAGGTGGAATCAAGTGTGGCTCCTGCTTGTTTGGAATGAAAAATGGCACCCACACTGTCCCTTTTCTTTTAATATCATTAATGTCAAAATCACCTGAAGGGTGAAATTGGAGTGAACTGCAAACCACACTGTGAAAAAAAAAAAAAACTAGAACATATATGGTGTCTTCTAGTGTTGAAATATAATGCACAATTATAATTCATCATTTTCCATTATTACTGTTATTATTAATATTACATTGCTTACTATATTTGCTATTAATTTTTGATGATATTGTTTAGATTGTATATCAAATCAAACAATTTTTTATTCTTTAAATGTTAGGCATAAATTTACACACACTCCGACCAGGCGCGAGTTTGATCGTAGAGACACATCAAAGATGAAATTAATAAATAGCAAAACTGTCTGTGGAATTTGTGTATGTATCTCATGAACACAGTGCTTGACTGAAATAGACTACACTCACTGAGCACATTATTAGGAACACTACTGTATACTAATACTGGGTGGGGCCTCCCTTTACTCTTAAAACAGCCTCAATTCTTCGTGACATGGATTCCACAAGATGTTGGAAACATTCCTTTGAGATTATCGTCCATGTTGACGTGATTGCATCACGCAATTGCTGCAGATTTTTCAGGTTTACTTTCATACTGCAAATCCCCTGTTCTACCACATCCCAAAGGTGTTCTATTGGATTCAGACACGGTGACTGGGAAGGCCACTGAAGAACATTGAACTCACTGTCATGTTCATGAAACCAGTTTGAGATGACTTTTGCTTTGGGACATGGTGCATTATCATGTTGGAAGTAACCATTAGAAGATGGATAAACTGTGGCCCTGAAGGGATGCACATGGTCAGCAACAATACTCAAATTAGCTGTGGCATTCAAGTGATGATTGATTGGTTTTAACGGGACCAAAGTGTGCCAAGAAAACATTCCCCACAGCATTACACTACCTCCACCAGCCTGGACTGTTGACACAAGGCAGGTTTCGTCCATGGATTCATCCCTTTGGTGCCAAGTTCTGACCCTACCATCTGTGTGCTTCAGCAGAAATCAAGATTCATCAGACCAGGATACTTTTTTCCAGTCTTCAACTGTCAATTTTGGTGAGCCAGTGCCCACTGCAGCCTCAGCTTTCTGTTCTTGGCTGACAGAAGTGGAACCTGACATGGTCTTCTGCTGTTGTAGTCCATCTGTCTCAAAGTTCAACATGTTGTTCTTTCTGAGATGCTATTCTACTCACCACGATTGTACAGAGTTACTGTAGCCTGTATGTCTGCTTGAACCAGTCTGGCTATTCTCTGTTGATCTCTCTCGTCAACAAGGTGTTTCAATCCACAGAATTGCCACTCATGGGATGTTTTTTCTTTATTGCACCATTCTGAGTAAACTCTAGAGTCTGTTGTGCGTGAAAATCCCAGGAGATCAACAGTTATAGAAATACTCAAACCAGCCCATCTGGCAGCAACAATTACGCTACGGTCAAAATCACTGAGATCACATTTTTCCTCCATTCTGATGGTTGATGTGAACGTTACCCGAAGCTGCTGGCCCGTATCTGCATGATTTTATGCATTGCACCGCTGCCAGATGATTGGCTGATTAGATAATTACATGAATGAGTAGGTGTACAGGTGCTCCTAATAAAGTGTTCAGTGAGTGTATATGAAATCACTAATAACATCACTTGACCTTTATAAATGCTCTATACTGTATATTTCAACTGAGCAACTAACCAGCTTTGCATTTCCCAGACACAGCCGTTAGTCTTTCCTTCTCACAGTAGTGGCCTGGCAGGCAAGGCAAGCAGCTGTCCAGGCTCTGGGTCATAGGCTCAGGGTTATAGTAGCCTCTTGGGCATGGGAACTGGGTGGCTTGCCTTGTGCCTGTGTAAAATTTTCAATGCATTATATCACTGAGCACTTTTGCATGAAAAACAAGTGAAAGAGCTAAAAAACGACATTCACAGTTCACTGCATTTCATGCCATACCGTCAGGGCAGTAGAATCCAGGGGGGCACGGAAACTTTGTGTAGTTACTGGTGCTCTCTGGGCAGTAGTACCCAGCATGGCAGAGGCTACATTTACTTTGACCAGTAAGGTTAGTGTAGGTACCAGCTGGACAGGGAAGAGGCATGACACTGCCTAGTGGGCAGTAGTGTGCTTGGGGACAGAGCCCACCCTCGGTGCCAGCACCTGCGCACATGTTAATTAGCCACTTTAGCAAGTCTTACTTCATTAATAACACTAATGAGATCCGTATGCTTGCAAGGACATATTATCACAAGTGATTTATAGTCTCACACCTGTGGAGGAAATAGCACCACCAGGACAATAGAATCCCTCCTGGCATAGTCCAGACGGCTTGCTTAGGCCAACAGAGCCACAGAACTGCCCCGGTGGGCACAAACTGCATCCTGAGCTCTCTGTGATATAAAGGCTGTGAGCAGAAAGACAGTTCTCACTATATGTATCTCCATCTCACTATATGATTAAACATATTGAGGTTTGTGAGTGTTACCTGCTTGAAAAGGTCCCCAGTGGGCAGGGAAGAGGTTGGCTGGTGCCTTCAGGACAGTAATGGCCTGGAGGACATGCTCCCCCTACCCCTGTGCTAAAGTTCCCATCAGGGTTCCTAAAATTTATGCCTGAAAGAGTGAAGGTCATATATGAAGTCTTGACTAATTTATCACCTCCTTCTGATAACACAATCAAGAATGAGACTCTAATAGAATGATGTGGGGAAATATACGCTTTTATAAAGAGACAGATGAAACTAACTTGGCATACCTGCTAGACAAAAATACCCTGACTGGCAGGGACCAGTTGGTTCCACTAGTCCCCATTCCTCACAGTACATTCCTTAAAATGATAGGTGGGTGTGATAAATACAATACCCGATGAATGCAATTAACACTGCCAAAGAAGTAAGCATAGCAGGGGCACTGTTCTCACCAGCTGAGCACAGTGAACACTGCTCTACTTGTCTCTGTCCTGCTTTGGGGTTGTATGTGCCTGGAGGGCATGGGAGGACATTCTCCACTGTGCCCCCCAGGCAGTAGTGTCCTTCTGGACACAGCTGGGCCTCCTCGCCTTCCAAACAGAGCCATCCAGGAGGACAGTCACTGCACTCAGCAGCACCTGTACATATAGCACACATCTTAATAATAATAATAATAATAATAATAATCATAATAGCGGTTACAGAAATTACAAAAAAGCAACATAGTGACAGAATAAATTGAAAAGAGCATAAATTGTGGGAAAAAAAACATGTTTTATTTGCACCTAATGGAGATGCACAGTGGTAGAGCTGGAGGGTAGGAAAAAATGAGTGCAATAAAATTCCATGACAATCATTAGGATGAATTCATTTATATTACATTGTGTGTGAGTCAGAATATCTTTTATTATCTACAGTTATGTTCACATATTACATTTTTTCTTGTGTGTGCTTATACTACATTACATTAAAAATATACAAAATATGTAGATACTGTAGGTTAAATAGCAGCAGTGGTAGAAGCTAAATTCTAATGATTTCATTAATTTCTAAAATAACAACGCTAGACTAGACTAATGCGACTGACTTCAATAAAAGTGCAATAAAAGCAGCCACCATTCGACACCTAATGTGGTGATGTGTGTTTAAATTAAAAACTGTGCGTACCTGTACTGTTGGAGTATGTGCCATCAGGGCAGTGTTGAGGTGAAGTGCACCCTTGTGGGCAGTAATATCCTGCTGGGCATCTGTTTCCAGTAACTCCGTCTTCAGGCGAGGCGGTCTTAGCACCACTAATACAAAAAAATCCTGAATGGGGAAATATAGTGGACAAATCACTAGCCTGGGAGCCTGGGGCAAGCAGATGTGATACACTATATGGCCAAAAGTTTGTGAAAATCTGACCATCACACTTATATGTGCTTGTTGAAGAGCCCCTTTGCTCTTATAATAGCCTCCACTCTTAAGGGAAGGCTTTCCACTAGATTTTGGAGTGTGGCTGTGGGGATTTGTGCTCATTCAGCCACAAGATCAGGTACTGATGTTGGGTGAGGAGGCAGTCGGGTTTCCAATTCATCCCAATGATGTTCAGTGGGGTTGAGGTCAGGCTTTCCTGCAGACCACTTAGTTTCTTCTACTCCAACCTTGGAAACCATGACTTCATGGAGCTTGCTTTGTGCACAGTGGCATTGTCATGCTGGAACAGGTTTGGGCCCCTTAGTTCCGCTGAAGAGAAATTGTAATGCTATTGCATTCAAAGACATTCTATGCAACTGTGTGCTTCCAACTTTGTGTCAATATTTTGGGGAATGCTCATATATGTGTGTGGTCAGGTGTCCACATACTTTTGGCCATATAGTGTATCACGGCAGACAAACAAACAAAACCATTTCATTTTTCATTTTGCATGTATGTTTAAACTTAAAGTGCTTCACACTGGTGTGAAGAACTTTGATGCCGTAACTATAGCTCACGCTTCCAAATCCCACCACCTGCTGCACTACATACATTGGCTGAGCCGTGATTTGGTTGACAGTAGAACAATTTTTACTATGTTGATTAGTTAGCATGCACAGATGACAGACTATCTTTGCTGAATCAGGAACACTCAGGTATGTGAAACACTGACAACTGAGCAAAACAAAGTGCAGTGTTAGAAGAAGATTATGATCATTAACTCATTCAGCACTTAGTCTCTATGAATGCACTTAAATAACTAACTAGCTTTCCATACATTACTACATTTCCTTCTAGCACAGTTTACATTCACCTCAAGAGAAAACAAAGATGCTAGCATCTTTTACATGTGATACGAGGACAAAAACTCACAGCTCATAGCTGAAACACTGGCCAATGACTTACTGTCATTATGTGCAAAAATGTGATATGCTACATTAGAGACTTTGTTAGAAGAGGATAATGATCATATATTCATTTGTTACTCTTAACAATGTACTAAAACTTAAGTACACTGAAAAAAGCTACTTGAGTTCACTTAATTCAAACAACTTGATTGCACGTCGGTTCCATGTGATTGAATTGAGTTACTTTAACACAATTTTTTTTTACATCCAACACAATTTGATCATGTACGTTCAAAGCCCTGAGGATCAAGCCCAGGTTGATGGCATTCTGCAATAACCACATTACTGCAGTGCTATTCTATCCACCATTTCTCATCAGTGCCAACATCCTTGCAAGATTTCATAATGTAATTGGTTTACATTAATACTACGTGTATTGATCGCTCTCACTTTACATAATTCAACCTAGTAATTAGAAGCCTGTTTAAATTAAGTTTAGTATAAGCAATGAAATTTATGAGAAATTGATTATTTTTTATGTAAACTATATGTTATATATTCTCTTATATCTGACTGACCACATAGCTACATCCCCCCCCCCCCTTTTTTTTTTTGAGTATAGATCACTGTAAGTTATTATATTAGCTAACACCTTTTAGCCTAGATAACCAAAACATGAGCCTGCGCAGCACACTGGAGCTTTTATTTGCCTGGTAGGTTAGTTAATGAATTTATGATTTGCCCACTCCTGCATTTGCTTTATCAGAGCTGTACCTGCTGCACACACTCCTGTGGGCTGAGTGAGTCCAGTCTTGTTACAGAAAAACCCTGCAGGGCAAGGTGAGCAGGAGGACAGGTTCTGAGCTCCCACCACACTGCTCCATGTTCCAGCAGGACACGGGTACTGATGTGGGTGTCTGGTGCCTTCAGGGCAGTAATAACCCGCAGGGCAAACATCTCCAGATCTGAAGTTCACCTGATGAAATGTACATTCTGGTTGACCTCATTTGTAATGAATAAACACAGTATATTTCTTCATTTATTCTCATTTATCTGTGCATATTCCTGATTGCTTTCTTCCCCTCCTCATCATGCTTCTGTCAGTGAAAACAAAATGATACCCAAACAGATTTTGTTTGTTTATCTGTGCATGGTGGGTGTAATCATTCATACTGTATGTGTCATTGCCAAAGGCCCTTTATCTGGCCTTGATTTACGCAATCACACATTTTATGCACAGTCAATCAACACATATATATGAGGGGGTGAGCAAGGAGATTCAGAAAGTAGGTCAATAAACTTAGCTAGACACATTAATGTGTATTGTAAAACAAAAATTTTAAAGTGTCTTTTAAAACAAAAGTTAAATACTCTATATCAAAGATCTGCAATGAAAGACGACAGCTGGGTTGAGTTTCAGATTTGCTGTTGATGGCATTTTAAAAGAGGGATTTTAATGAAACAATGAAAATAGTTAGCACTGACCCAAACAAGGCAAACGTTTTGTGTGCCACTTAAAGGTTAGGGAACATGGCATCTTTTTATTTTAAGGTGATGCAATGTTAAATATATACCCCAATGCTTAAAAACCTCATCGCTAACCACCACATCTGTAGAGTATGTGCAATCACTACAGAGAAGGATCCGAACACACTGACCTCTACAGAGGAAAGAACAGAAAACTTTTTACTCAACAGTCACTAATAATGGAGGTCTAGCCAAAGTTGTTGAACTCTATCAATAAACATTTGAAATACATGACTGTATTATTATTCTCAAAAATACCAGTGCAGACATCAATATAAGGTTTGATTTTTGACATCAACGTTTGATTATCTGCTGTTAAGAAGAATTATTTTGGAGTTTTCAGAGTTGCATGTACTCTACAGATATGGTGGATAGAGATGACACCAAGCCACATTGCCAAAAGTCGTATGAATAATATCCAGAATGGTAGGAAAAAGTGAGGCTAAGCACTAAGGTTTTTTTTTTCTTTTCTTGAATTAAAAGGTTCATCTATCCTGAGCTCCAGAATTTCTGTGCATATTCTCCCTGTGTCCATATGGGGTTCCTCTGGGTTCTGTGGTTTCCTCTGACCTCCCAATGACATGCCAGTAGGTGGTTTGGCTAAGCAAAATTGCTTATGAGACTTTGTGATATAATGCATTGCTCAACCCTAATAGTTTTGTTGTCAAGCTATGGTACATACTAGATTTTAGCCATCACTGAACCTTATTGTATCCAAAACTGAATTCAAAACTCTATAACAGTGAAGGTATTAAAGTAATTCTAAGGATTTAAACTGTCACTGATCACTATTTTTGAAGAATTCATGAAAGTGTTCTACAAAAACTGTCCTTAGTCTTGACTAAACAAGTTTTTGTTGAAATTATTTCCTGTACACTTGCTCATACACTACGGATGAGGTAGATATAGAGATTCCTCACTGAAAAAGTACTTCTAACAATAGGCATTGTCATAAAGCAGCTTTACAGAAATCCAGCTGTAGATTTAGATCTCATAAAGAGTAAGCCAGAGGTAACAGAGACAAGGAAAAACTCCCTGAAACAACATCTTGAGAGGAACCAGACTCAAAAGGGAACCCATCCTTTTCTGAGTGACACCGGGTAGTGGCATTATAAATCATTACTCTATAGTGTAGAGTCAATGTATGTATGTATGTAGGTAAGTACTCCAGTGGTTATATTGTGTAATGTATGCTATAGTTACTGGAGTGGCAGTGTTGGCTCCTCCGCTGCAGTAGAACCCAGGCTCACATGAACCCTGAGGGCTTGATAGACCAGGAGCGTGGCAGTACTGACCAGCATCACATTGACCACAATGCTGCACTTTTTCTGCTCCTGGATTAGCCATGTAGGTTCCCTTTGTAGGGAGAGGAATGCATACATAACAGCATAAGGGAAAGATACAATCTTAAGTCAGTTAAAAGCAATATAAACAGAATTTCTTAATACTGACTGGGGGACATGGATGTGCAATTGACGTTCCAGCTGTACAGTAGTGTCCTGGAGGGCAAAGAGGCTGATGGGACAGGCCTGTCAGGTTACACAATCTACCTGGCTTGCACTGAATGCATGCACTTTGTCCTCTTTCCTAAGGCAGATAACAAGAAATGAGAGACAAAAACAAAGTGCTTGGTTTATAATTAGTATTTTGCAGAGGATTTGACTTACTGGTTGAAAAGTGCCCAAAGAACAGGGCTCAGGCTTCACAGCTCCCTCTAGAGAGTAGTGGCCTTCTTCAACTTGATGCTGAACAGGAGATGCAGAACCACCACTGCAGTAATATCCCGCAGAACATAGGCCAGTTGGAGAGGTGGAGCCTAACCCTAAACAGTAATAACTAAGAAAACAGGACAAAATGTCAAGACACACACACACACACACACACACATATATATATATATATATACAGACCTGACTATGTATGTATATATATATATATATATATGTATATATATATATATATATATATATATATATATATATATATATATATATATATATATACACATAGTCAGGTCCGGAGGTATTTGGACAGTAATGGAGTTTTTGTGATTTTGCCTTTATACACCACAACAATGGATTTGAAATAAAACAATCAAGATGTGATCGAAGTGTAGACTTTCAGCTTTATTTTAAGAGGTTCCACAAAAATATGGCATTTATCATTTAGGAATTACAGCCATTTTAAGCAAAGTACCTCCATTTTCAGGGGCTCAAAGGTATTTGGACAATTGACTGACAAGAAGTTAATTGACCAGGTTTGGTCCATTCCCTCGTTACTTCAAGACAAATGAAGCAGATAAAAGGTCTGGAGTTGATATCAGGTATTGAGTTGGCATTTGACAGCTGTTCGACTGGAGCTACCAATAAGAAGTCCAAGAAGATCTCAGTGCAAGTGAAGGATTTATTTCAAATCCATTGTGGTGGTGTATAAAGGCAAAATCACAAAAACTCTGTCATTGTCCAAATACTTCCAGACCTGACTGTATATACAGTATATGTATATATATTTGTGATTTCATGTACTTAGTATTGTAAGGTCTCCTAATTCCCCTAAATCTGACCTTCATCTCTAGTTACACTGCAATGCTAAGTTTATTAAGCATATTGCACATAGCTAATGTCTAGTTAATATTTAATATTGATGTTAGCTAAAGACATTAGCTACTATAAAACTTTCTGCTGTGCTGCTGTGCGTTTACAAATCATAAGACCAGCAAGTACAGTAAATCAAGACCAATATGTTTTGAACACTTGCTTTTACTCTCATCGAGCATATGTAACAAATCTATAGCTAAAAGATTCTTACTACTATGGCTCACCATACAGACGTCTTGCTCTTTTCGTTCAATAAATATATTGCTGGGATTGCCCAGCTACATAGAACCTCATAATACTAGGTATAACCAAGAATTTGAGCCAAAAAAAACTTTGCAAATTAAAAAATAAGACTGTGAGAAAGTGAGGTTTACACCAGTGATGATGTGATTGTCTCGTTAACTCATTTTCAACTAAAATACTAGGTAGAACCTTATAATACTAAGATTACACATTGCGAAAGAGATTACAGTATGTTGTACCCTGCTGGACACTTGACACACTGCTGGACATGTTTTAGGCCAGTGCTGTTGCTGAATGTGCCTGAGGGACAGGGCTGTGGGTGAGCTGAGCTTGGAGAGCAGAAACTGCCAGCTGGACACAGGCCTCCAGTCGGTCCATCAAAAGGAGTCTGTGTTGGGAAAAAAAACATGTCTGTGCACCTGATCTTGATAAGTGCTCTGAATAAATATCCAGATTCATCAAAAGCTCTTACAGCACTAATAGATTGCTGTCTACAGTAGAATCCTCCCTCACAGTTTCCTGAAGGTTTTATCTTGCCCACACCAGTGCAGTATTTGCCCCCATCGCAAAGTGTGCACTCTGACGCCTCACGTAAACCTGGCCGAGAGCTATAAGTGCCCTCCTCACATGGCTCTGGAGCAGAACTCCCCTCAAGACAGAAAAAGCCCTGACATAAAGCAGAGTCAGAGGTTTCTTCATCCCAATGCATTTCATACTTTTAAGCCATGACTCAAACAGTGCTTTTAATGTTCTACCTCTGGGCAGACTGATGGTGTGTGTGTCGCAACACTCGCACAATAGTATCTTGCTGGGCATTTCACACAGGCACCTCCACCATGCCCGTGAGATTCATTCCTGAAGAATCCTGATTCACATGGGAATGAAAGAGGATGTCCAGTGCCCAAAGGGCAGTAATATCCATCAGGACAGCCTCCAGTCTGAAAGCAAAATGATTTAACAATAACATGATTCAGAAACATTACATAACACTAGGGCAAGCCATATATGGTAAATATTGCCTAAAGATACAGTTAGTAAGTCTTAAACAATGTCTATAGTTTAATTTTTCAAATTATATAATAATATTTCAAAGGTACTTAAGAAAGGCTATGATTCACAATGCTGTCATGCAATTGATCTGGCTAGCTTCTTCATTTCATGCTTCTGTTTACATTTTTCTGGGCCAAAGAATTAGCTCCGCCCCCACGGGAACAGAGCTGAGCTTCTTTAAAGAGCAACTCCAGAGAAGTCCATGAAAAATGTAGCAAAAACCTAAACATCATCATGTACTATTTGAATTATTTCTGACTTTAAATAAAAGAACTGTTCCTATACTACTGTATTTCATACAAAAAGAAGGCGAGGTCTACTGGTACTGGTGGGCGGGGCTTATTTAATTCCCATGCTGTTAAAACGCATCTGACAGTAACACACTCATCAATCCCACGCTAGTGAGAGGTCACTGAAAATTAGGCCAAAATAGTGTATTGTTTAAGAGACCAGGTAGTGGAGGTTTATCAGTAGGCTGTAAATGAGAAATTGGAGAAAACCATGGAGATTTTTAAATTCAATATTTACCATAATAATAATAAAAAACCTCATAAAAAAACATAAGATTTATTTATTTATTTACTTACTTACTTATTGCTTATTTGTTTGCTGTAGGTTATTTTGTTTCCCTGAATGCACAGAAAAACTTCTCATCAACCAGTTCAATATCATACAACAAAAAATTTCATACTTCCAGAAATTAATGTAATTTACTGTGCATTTCAGGCTTTTCAATTCACACTACCCTCAATACTCTTATTCATCAATATCTGCATTGTCATTCATTGGAGCTTCTGAGCTTCATTTTGGTGTTTTCTCACCATAAGTAAAAAAATATATATATATTGTAAAAATGATCTGTGGACTGTCAGATCATTATAAACATGCATTACTATTGCATATGATCAAATAAAGTTTATTAGCTAGTGTGTGCAAAGTATTAATAAAGGGGCATTTATTAAACCATTTATTCAAAGAGATATTCACATTTAATTTCATTACAATGCTTCACGGACTCGCATATAAACACCATATGTGGAGCAAAACTCAGACTCAGATAACTGCCAAAGATTCGTTGCTCTTAAGTTTTGTCGAGGGCAGAAACACAATATTTTTATAAAGTCGAGCAGAGTTCTCGGGAATTAAAGGACGCTCATTTCTGTCGAGTCTTTGAGCTGTGAAAATAACCAAAATAACATCAAGTAAAAAATATGGAGGATCTTTCTATGATTCAACGCCCTTTTCAGTGATTACATAAGCTTGTTTAGTGGCCAGTGACAAAGAAGGTTTTTGAACACAAGAGCATGATGATAGAAAAAAAAGGCTGCTGGAGTTACTTTTTAAAAGGCAGTTCAAATGGCATACCTAGGTTCATCAGAGATGGTGTGGTTTGTTGGGGGAAAAGAGGAGGCTTGTCAAAGTTGCACTGTAATTGCATTGTAATTGTAGAGGGATCAAAGTTTTAGAACTGCATCTTTAATAGTAAATCTAGTTAAAAGAAGGAGAAAATGAAGAAAAAAGAAAAAAAAAAGACTCACTGGTTCAGTAATTGGATGTTCCTGGGGTTGCTGAGAGAAGCAGTACATTCCTACTGGACACACAGTGCAGTCTGAAGGGTCCCGCAGTCCTGGTTTCCGACTGTAGGTGCCATTGGGACATGGTATGGGATTTGGATTCTGCACAAAGTAGACATGTAGAGAATGCAATGACTGATGAAACATATAATGTCCTCCAGAATTATTGGCACCCTTCATGGAAATAGACAAAAATATATATATAAAAATACATATTGTATATTTTACATGTGTGCAACCTCAGATTTATACCCCAGGGATATAGGACATGGCAATAAGACAAGAAGAGAGCTCCTGGGGAGTGAGAGTAAATAAAAATAATATTGTTGTTATATGTTTTTCAAGAATGACAACAAACAAATTCCTTTATATGTATATATATTTAAAAATATGTTCTAATGAGAATGATTTTTGTTAAGCAAAGATCAATTGTTTCTCCTTGTTAGAAGCAAATTTAAATGATTGTGTACAGTGTTTATCTTGTACAACCATTTTTGCACATTATACTGAAGGGTGCCAATATTTTTGGAAGGCACTTTTTTTTTTTTTTTTTTGTATCCTGGCATTGCACTTGGGTGATCACTTACAACACCACCCCCAGGGCAGTAGAAGCCTATAGGGCAAAGAACGGCTGAGCGCTGGGGATCCCGATCCAAGCCCTTAGAGCACAGGAAACCAGGAGGACACACCATCACTCTGAGCATGGCCTCCTCACTGGTGGTCTCATCACTGCAGTAGTGACCAGGTAGGCAAGGCAGGCACTCCTCTGAACCCTCGTCCTGAGAGAGGAGAATGGCAATTTGAGGTGCATAAAGTAAATAGAGGTAAAATGTAACATTTGGAACATGCCACACTAAGTGTATTTACAAGCCCACAAAATATATTTGTACTTTAAACTGTGCTTACTGAGTAACTGCCTGTCCCACACACTCTGGGGTGGACTGTGGCTGAGTGGGGACAGAAGTAGCCGGCTGGACACACAACACAATCCTCTGGCCTTTGGCCTCCTTTAAACTGGCGGAATGTTGTTCTAGACACAAAGGCGACAAAAATCAACTTCTCCCAGCCCACATCAGTCATAATACATACAGTAAGATTACTAGGGCTTTTACTTACGGAGGGCAGGGTATGGGTTTGGATGAACCCTCCTGGCAGTAATATCCTTCAGGACATACCACACAATCCTCCTTTCCACCATTGCCCATTTTTATGCTGTAGGTGCCTCTAGGGCAAGGAAACTGGGTGCCATACATTGTTCCTGAAAAGAAGAATTTAATACGTGTATAGTATTGTTTCAGTTCAATTGATAAAGAAACAAGTAGAAATAACAGTAAAGGAAAAAAGATGACAGTAAAGGAAAAAGTAAGCCTATAATAATGATTTTGAGCCATGTGCTACCTTCAGGGCAGTAGTATCCTGAGCTGCACCTTCCAGAAGGAACGCCTACACCAGCCAGACAGTACCAGCCTCGTGGGCATGGCCGACACTCGCTCTCAGACTCCAGCCCACTGCGCTCATTCCAGGTGCCTGCTGGACACTTGTGTTGGGTGGGGAACATGGTGCCAACCGGGCAGTAATGGCCAGCAAAGCAGGAGAGTGGCGGTCTCTGGATGCCACCAGTGCCTGTGTAGGAGAATGAGAGGGGGATCAGAACACATTACAGATACAATACACATAAAATATCAAATCATGGCAGAGGGTAGACTAGCACCTCGCAGACAGGCATAGCGTGCCGGACACAGCTGGCACTGAGCACGGTCAGTCAGATCTGTCCGGTTGCTCAGGGTTCCAGGTGGACAAGCGTTGGCAGGGTCATTGGGTCGTGCTGAGCCAGGTGGACATACAAAGCTGAAAATAAAAAATTTCATTTCATCTGCATTTTATAACTGAAATGTTTTTACAGGCCTTTCACACAAAATAAAATTGAAAAGGGCTCACTGTAGGACTTACCCTGGCATACAATCAACATCAGGAGCCTTCAGAGCCACCTGTGTACAGGCCTTGCCCGGGTAACACGGCCTACAGTCTGTCAATGCATCCTGCCCCTCTAATGGGTTAAAAGTGCCGGGCTGACAAGGCAATGGGTCGCTTGTGCCCTCTGGGCAATAGAAACCTGCTGGACACTTCAGACAGTCTTTCACACCTACACAATTTATAAAATGTGCATGTTTGAATGATAAATAGAACAGCGTTCCATCGGTTTAAGAAGTATAAATGGTGAGAATTACAGATGCTCTTACTTAGAGCCCCTTGATGCGGAGTGAAGGTGCCTCGTGGACATACAACTTCTACAACTGTGCCTGCTGGGCAGTACCTCCCTCGGGCGCAGAGCAAACCTGGACCTGCAGAGCCTTATTCATCCAGCAAAGGCAGAGAAACAAATCAGGCACTGAGCTTTAAAAAAGCAAGTGAAACTAATTACAAGAACACCATTACAAGTCAAGTGGTTCAAAATAATAAATATACATGCACCAAATCTAAACTAAAGGATAGAAAAGTGACAGTTGAAACAGGAACAGTAACATAGGAAGGTAGAACAGGGAAGTTTTCCATCCCCTCAGCAGCCTGACCCACATCACACACTGTACTACACATAAGAGGCAAGGAAACAGTTGAGGGCAGGAAATATAAGCTCCTTTAAATATAGTTCATGTGGTTTTTAAAAGTAAGCCATTTTAGATTGCAGTTGGTACGACAATTTATACTTCAACAGAAACACAGGATATTTACTCTACATTGTTCTTGAAGCAAAAGCATGTATGTGGACGTGTGTATAAAGTATGTGACTTTACCTGTGGGACAGTAGCGACCCTCTGCACACCTTTTGCAGGCTGCCCTACTTGTCTGACCCAGTTGTCCTCCTGCGGTACCAGCCGGGCAAGGTGACCCATGTGGCACAGCAGTGCCCTCCTCACAGTAATAACCTTGGGGGCATAGAAACTGAGAACTAGGCCTCCGGGAAGTGCCCTCCAAGCAGTAAAACCCTGGAGACAATCACACTAATTTCAGCACTGAAATCACATTTTACAGCATTTCTTTTTACATCAGACCAAATCACGCATCTCATTCTGATTTAAGAATCCTGTTCACACAACATTTCCAGTTATACAAATACTAACTACAGTATATATGCAGGTCCTTAGATAGGTATTCACTCCTATTGAACTTTTCTACATTTTGTAAAGCTATGTTACAACCAGGACCTGAAAAGGATTTAATTAGGATTATTACCATTTGATTTTCACAATATGCGTTATTTACACATATGAAGGTAGATATTTTTTTTACTGTGACACAAAAGTTAATACTTTTTAATTCTGGGATTTGTGCATCTGAGTCCTGATATTTTTGCCAATTTTTCTTGGCAAAATTGCTCATGCTCTGTCAAATTGGATGGAGAACATTGGTTAACAGCAATTTTGTAATTTTGCCACAGATTCTCAATCAGATTGAGGTCTGGACTTTGACTGGTTCATTATAACATATTCATGTTCTTGGTTTTGAACCAGTAACCAGTACAGAGAATCTTTGGCAGTATGCTCAGGGTCATTGTCTTGTTGCCTGTTGAACCACCACATCATTCTCAAGTCTCTTTCTTTATCTCTGACCAGTTTCCCAGTTCCTGTTGATGTAAAGCATTGCCACTACGTGATGCTACCACCATCATGCTTCACTTTGAGGATGGTGTTCTCAGGATGATAGGCTATGTTGATTTTATTTCAAATTACTTTGCGCCAAGGTGAAACATTTCACTTTTAGACTTATTAGACTACAGACCCCTTTTTTCCCCCTACGTGTTGCTGGGTCTACAAAAGGGATTTCATCTGGTTTTTATTTCCAATAATGGCTTTCTTCTGGCACCTCTGGATCTGTGGAGCTGTATATCCAGCTCCTTCATAGTTACCCTTGGCCTCTTGGTTGGTTCTCTGACTAAATGTCCTCCTTACCTAACTGATTTTTGGTGTATGGCCTCATCTGGGCAGAGTCACAGTTGAACTATATTCTGGATTTGGAAATGGATTTAATGGTGCTTCATGAGATGTTCAAAGTTTGGGCTATTTTTTTAGTACTGAACCCTGATTGATACAGTTCCAGAACCTTGTCCTGGACTTGTTTTGCTACTTGGTCTTCATGATTTGTTTGTTTAGGTATGTTCTTTAACAAAATCTGAGGTTTTCCAGGAACAAGTCTGAGATCACGTGACACTTTCCCTGAACATAGATTTACTCCATTCAACTAATGAAGTGATGGCAAATGGTTGAACTGATGTTAATATTTTGGATTATTTTGTGTACATTTATGACATACGGCCCTAAATAAGTCCTTTTCAGTTCCAGGTTGTAACAATGATGTGGAAAAATGTGGAAAAGTTCAAGGGGGAGAATACTTTTGCAAGACAATTTTATGTGGTTTATTAAATATGTATTATTAATTTTATTTATGTTCTTTTATCGTTTTCTAGGAAGATTTTGTTCAAACACCTTCAATCTGTTATCTGGGTATTTTATGTACCATTTGGACATGTTCCTAAAGTATTCTTGGAACATTGTTAGTTGACCCCAATGTTCTTGTCTAACTGGGAGCACCGTGTTCTAATAATATTGTGAAATGACATTATTTTTGTAATGCTATAGCCTAACCATCTTAGAACCTGTCAAATTTTTACTAAATGTGCTTGGAATCTACCTGCAGGGCAAATAGTACAGTCTCTCTCTCTCTGCAGACCCTCTTTTGGTCCATATGTTCCAGCTGGACATTGTATAGCAACATTTCCTACACAATAATGTCCTAAAAGAAAGCAAAATTGCCAGTTTGGGCTGTGAAAGTGAATTTTAACAATTATTCATTAATAATAAGGGCTGTGTATAAGTGATACATTTTAGAATTTTAGAAATTTACCAAGAGGACAGACATCACAGCCAGGTCCTTCTCCATCTCTGTGTGTGCCAGGTGGACAGGAGACGGGCATTCTGTTCCTCTGGCTAGGCTGCAGATCAGTCCTGGCCATGGATGCACAGGCTATGCTACTATTACAGATTTTACATGAGCTCTGGCCTGCTACATCTGTGTACTGCCCCATCGGACATGGCAGCGGCTGAGACATCCCACTGTGAGGGCAATAACTGCCTATGGGGGAGAAATAAATAAAACATTTTGTACAGAACGACAGTTCTAGGTTGGGTGAAACCAGGTGAAAGTAGGTGATCAAATGCACTAAAGTGATCAGATACACAGGTTTTTCTATTAGGTGAAACCGGGTGAAAGTGATCGAATGGACCTAAATTAATGATAAAGCAAAGATCTTCCAGTTTTACCAGCTGGGCACAGCTCACACTGGGCACTGCACAGAGTGGAGTAGTAGCCTTTAAGACATTCTGTGCACTCAGTTCGGTTTAGGTCAGGCTCCTCTCCAGGCCCACACTAAAACAGTACACCCACAAACACATTCATACAGTTATTCCTTATTGATCCATGTGGAATGCCAGAGGTAAGAAACACCAGTGTTACCTTGTGAAGCAACCAGGTTCAGTAGTTCATGATTTAAACATACCTTCTTTTGAAATCCATCCTTGCAAACAAACCCAAAGGGACACGGGAGGCACTGGGTGTGGCCCTCTGGTGAATACTGTCCATTCTGACATGCTGTGAGAGTGCCCGTTCCTCTGTCACAGGAGTATCCAGCAGGGCAGAGCCTGCAATCTACACCATCCTCTGTACTAATCAAACCTGGAGCACAGGGCTGTAATGGACAGATAATTAAGATTTCAGAACATTAGAGAGTCAGTACAGATCCATATTAGCCTGGGTGCTCAGGACAAGCTGATGTCATGTCTGGGCTGTTACTTTATTATTCGTAGTTCCTGGCAGACAAGAAGGTTCAGCCAGAAAGATACCCACTCCAAGTTCTATGTATTCAAACATGATGGGCTACATTAAAACCTGTGTCAAAGAGGATAATAATCATATTCTCATTCGTTACATCTATATTAATGCACTTAACTAGCCAACCAGCACTCGATACATTATGACATTACATTAGCTACTACTTTGTTGCATAGTCACTTAAGTTTCCACGCAACCAAAACACAGGAGTGGGCAGCACACTGGAGCTTAAGCTAAAGAATTCATTATCTGTCATCCCCTGAAGATACATAAAGATATAAAGTACGATTTAAAAAATATATGGTTCGACGCTATCCAACCTGGAGCTACTACATATTTTGATTTATTATGATTATGTAGAGATATTGTAGAGGTGATTGATACCTGACAGTCCTGAACACTGCTTCTCCCAGGATGGAGATTATGTGTGCCTGGTGGGCATTTTCTAGGTGCAGATACATTGCCAAAGCAGCTAAGACAGAATAGATAACAGTCTTAACATAAATCAGTATTTAACATTTTAATATAATAAATATAACCCAAATAAAGTTCCTACGTACTATTGCCCTGCAGGGCATTCAGCACAAATCCCTGATGAAAAGTAGGATCCCTCAGGACATAACGTTACTTTAGTTAGATTACAGTTGCTTATACAATCAAGAATATCAGCCCTTATGTCTGCTCCTGTATCATAAACATAATCATACATTATTGGAACATCTAATATGCATGCTATATATTAAACAACTATAGTTAAGAGTTGTTCAAAACCATGCTGCTAGTGCCTACCTGACACAAGGATATTGTGTATCCTCAGGTGTTTATTCCACACTTGGCAGAAGAGAAGGAGAGCAAACCATCGATACATGGTGAACAGCATCCAAACACCTTGTTCACCACTTGTACCGTCTGGACATTTTCTGCTGCATGAACCAGTAGACCCACTGGGTTTATCAGAAAACACAGAGGCCTCAATAATTGAAAGTGAAATACAAACCACGTAACTCGATTCCTCCAGCAGCCATTCAGGCACTCGCTGGGTGTGGAGGTGGACAAGGGCACATCTAGAATGACTCTAGAATGACTGCCATTTCAGTCTTAGAGGAAGGATGCTACAGGATCTAATCTGTTTTGTTTATAATAATAACCAGGTTTTATATTTCTACAGATTCAGATGGAAGCTACAGTCCTAGCATATTCTACAACATGACAATATAACATTTACAATTAAACAATGAGTCAGAAAAAAAATGTAGATACTGGAAACGATTTCACTTGAACGTTCTGTTGATGCACAAAAGATGTAGAAATGAAAAGAAACAATGATAAGAAGCAGTTACATTGGGGACTTGTTTTGTGGTAAACTATAGGTAGGATGTTTCCTGTATTTTTTCTTTTTTTCACCCACTAACAGATGGCAATGCAAGGTATCGTGGTGCAACTTGGCTCGTCTGTGCTTCTGCAAACTGCACCAACCCAAGTTTCTACTCCAATGACCATATACAGTCAGTAAAATAATTATCAAACTGAAAAGGAAGACATGTTGATTAATTATGAACGGCTGAGTATGGCTTCTTAGTATTATTTATTTAATTGTTTGTTTGTTTGAACTATAGACCTCCAACCATATGTGATGTACAGAATCATGTGACCAAAAAAGAGCATGCATATATAAAATCCTACTGTATTATTCAGAACTATAACAATAATAATAATAATAATAAGAAGAAGAAGAAGAAGAAGAAGAAGAAGAAATATGAAATTAAATGAAAAAACATTTTTAAAATATTCATTTATTTATTAATTTATTAATTTAAATATTTTAATGTCAGTCAACCCATATTTTATGCATTAGGTTGAGTCGTAGTTCACACGATATAATAAACCCCCAGAAATTATAAATATACCCAAATTCTTTACTCATGTAAAAGTGTAATAACTCTTCTGAATAAATACTCTGGTACATGTTGAAGTACAGCTTCAAATTCTTCACTCAATTTAAAGTCATAAATGTACTTGAAGTATGAAAGTAAAAGTAAAAAGTGACTCACAAAAAATGTCTCCTTCAAATCATACACAGATTTTAGATACTGATGCAAAATTAAAGCCCCTTTCACCTAGGAAGGTGGGGAAACATTAGCTAAAGCTAACTAAAAACATCTTTATTCCTAATCTTTCAAATGTTAACTAGCGTGATAATAACTCTGATGATATAAACTAATATACAGTGATATAGTGGTCTCGTTCTCGCTATAACATCTATTACAGTTTAGAGTTGTTAAGAGTTCAGATCAACTGCTTGATGTCTGATGCTAAAAGGTCACTTCCGACAAATATATAATTATAGAAAAATGTAGAGGTTGTGTTTGGAAATGTTAACAAAAAACGAAGAGAAAGTAGAGGAATTTTTTTTGGGTTAAGTGTAAAATTACTTTAGAATAAATATATTATAATAAATTGTATTAAGTAAAAGTTATTTAAGTTTATATAAGTATTAGATGAAAAAAAAAAAACCTCAAGTACAGATATTTAAATGCCAGACTTAAATATAGTAACAAAGTGATTGCATTTTTTTTTCTTCCCACCTCTGTGAACCTCAGTTCTTCAGCTGCTGTCATTTCCTGGAGGCAGGAATTTTTAACGAAACTGTTCAACCTCAAAAGGAGGAGCACAACAAAGCCTTCACATGTTCCATCATTTCTTTTTTCACAAAGAGTTTTGAGCTTTAACAGAGACCCAAAATACCAAATCCTTGCGTTCGTACCATGTTGTTGTTTCTGCCTTATGTGGCTCTGCTGCTTCATTTTGGAATCAAAGGTATTTTCTTATTGCCCTCTTCTAGTGAATAGTCAATCAGGATATAATTATCCCACTGTATTACTCACTGCCTGCTAATGTATTGATCTTTCTTTCTCAGATGCTGCGTGCAGAAAGACTGCCAAAAATCCTGACATTATTAAAGCTAGATTAGGAGAACAGCTTACTTTAGATTGCACCTACAACTGCTCCTCTGGGTTCATTCGTGGTATTTGGAAATGGCAAGATACTCCAGCATGTGACACCAGTTTGTGGGCTGTAGTAGAAAAAAACATGACTGAAGACATGTGCATTGTGAGCTTGCAAATTCTTAATCTGACCCTGGAACAGACCCTGTATAACTACTCGTGTTTTTCTGTGAAGAACGATCATCAAGATCTCCCTCATAACCTTGAGCGGCTCATATCACTTCAAATTGAAGGTAAGAAATTGTACGCTTAGGGAAAGACCATTGGTCTTGTTGATATGAATCTTGCAGATTTATCGGTGGTGTTTATTTGGTGTTTATTCATGATCATGTTTGTGGTAGATAAGACCACAGGACCAGTCATCCCTCCTAAAGAAGCTCTAGGTAAGTCAAAAAAAATGCATTACTCATGTATACTCATATAGATAAAGACTCATATAGACTCGCAACATTGTACAAATTACTCAAATCCGCTTTCTTCTGTTTCAGATGTAGCCATGAAAGTGGCGATTTACCAAAATCAGAAAGAGTTAAAGCTTAATCATTTAGACAAAGGCTTATTACCGCATTCCATCCAAGTTCCAGTGGGAGACAGACTAAAACTGGAATGTCTGTCTACCAACCAACATTGTGAAGGCCAGTGGATGAGTGATGATGCAAATGTCACAGAAATCATAGAATGGACTAAGATTACAGAAGAAGATGAAGGAACGTACACATGCCACACAAACCAGCCTTGTACCAGCCAGAAGATTAGTGTTGTGATTGATGTCATTAAAAATGGTGCGTTGTTATCATTCTAACTAATGGACGATGAAAACATAACAGACTCTATAAAAATAACTGATGTGATGCAATTTTCAAACAGATGAATTTGGATGGATCAGGCCATTAGCAGCAATTGCACTGTCTGTAGCAGTCATGCTACTATCTCTGCTGATATATCTATGCTACAAAAAGAGGGGGAAGAATTTGTTGGATGCTGAGGATTCATCAGCTGTAATCTATGAAAAGTAAGGCAAACATTTAAAACCTTTTACTTTCTCTCTCTCTCTCTCTCTCTCTCTCTCTCTCTCTCTGAGTCTCTCTCTCTCATATTCTCTCAAAAGTCTTGTTTCTTTGAAGACTAGAATGTGATGAATATTACCACCAAGTCCTTTCAACACCTACCCATTACCTATCACCTATACACAAGACAGTCGGGGAAAGCCCATGAGTTGCTGTAGCCAAGTTCTGAAAAAACAGCCAAAAAAATCAGCAGAAAAATCTGGTTTAGACCAAAATTTTGTTTTTCTGCTAATAATATACTGAAATCTCTTCTAAAAATGTAAATATGCTATATTTTACCAAAACAAGACGTAACTATTTTTATTTAGGCTACTTTCTAACCTTGCCTTGGTCTCGCCCTGCAAAGATCGTGTTGGATAAGGAGCCAGTTTAACAAATGTTCTGGTTAAAACGATCAGCCTAGACATGTCTAAACCTTGCTAAGCTAAGTTTGGGTTCCTCACGTGGCGAATAGCAGGCTTTGATTGTTGTTGAATAGCTATGTTCCATAATCAGATAATGACTCTCAAAATGTCTGCAATGCTCCTGCACCATCATATCATCATCATCAAAACTGAGAAGAGCGCTTACACACTCTGTACAGATGACAGCGGACAAAGTTTTGCATTTTTTTTTGAGCTATTAAAAAGAGATTAATAAAAAGAAATTTAGCCAACAGAACTGAATTGACTGAATTATTCAGCGATTATTTCCACACTAATGCTAGCACATTAGTGTCATCAGTTGAGTGAAGAGATGTCAAGACGTTTAAATGCGAGCAACTTTTAACCCAGGTGAAACTAATGTTGATGCTGCTTATCAAATTGAGAACTCATTTTCCATTATAACCTTAAAGTTCATTCAAATTGGGCAGTAATGTTGTTTTCCTTGTTTTTATAAGTAGATTGGGCTATAAATGTAGAGGTAGATGTGGTGTCTTTCAGTGGAATTGAAACAAAATCTTTACATGTGAAAATCTCCCTTTTCACTTTTGGGTTGAGGTTGAGGTACATGAAAAAAAATACTTCAGATCAGGAAATTATGTAGATTTCAAAATTATATATAGTAGAAAAATGTCCAAATTTGACCATTTGAAAGTTTTTCTCAGACCACCACACATTTACCTACTAACTAAATATGTCTTAATTTTTGAAAAGCACAAGAACCAAAAATGAAGGAATGATCCACAAACCCATAGCACAAGGTAAGTTTTATTTGAAATTGGTGCTAAAATCTTGCATTTTAAGAAGTGAACACTTAGTCATGAAACAAATCTTCTACAGTAGGACTGAAGTTCGGTTGTGCTTGTTTTCCTTTTAGACTGCCAGAGCGATCATGAAGTCCCTTACGCCGACATTGTGATCTCCGTCAGAGGCTCCAGCATTCCAGAGCTCACAGGACTCCATGGCCAAACTCCACGGGATCACAGACTTGTAAGAACAGCTTCATTACTTGTACTATGGACTTGAGAACATGAAATATGACTCACCACAGGCTTTAGGATACATAAAGTAACAAATTGCTGTGTTCCTGTGTGTGCAGAGATGGAGGGAAGAGGCCATGGGTGCATCTCATCTACAAGCTTGTCGCTCTGCTGACAGACTACATGTTCACCCCAGAGAGATCAGCAGGAAATTAAGCACAACCTCAGAATACGCCATCATCACATACTCCACAGATGCGCTTAATTAGTCTATTTAAATACATAAGCAGTTAAAATAATGTAAATGATATGATATGAGAAGTGTGGGACAGTTTTACTAATATTTGTAGTGCTTTAATATAAAAAAAAAAAATAAAAAAATATATGTATATATATATATATATATATATAAAACGTACTTTATTATACAATGTACTGTACAATATTTTGTGTGCTCTGTTTTTAAGTTTTATTTTCTTTCTTTTTAGCTTTTGCATGTTAATGAAAATGTATGATATATTTTTTTAACATTTATATAGATATGCAGCTTGGGTGTGCTTTTTTTCCAAGTCTAGGCATTTTAAACTGTAAAAATTTTATTTTTTATATAATCAGTAATGTATTCAATAAAATATTTAGTACTTGTTACAATTTTTTTTTTATTATTATTTTAAAATAGATTTCATTAATACAATTTATTTTGCATTATATTAAGCAGTATACACTATATGGCCAAAGGTTTGTGGACACTTGACCATCACACCCATATGTGCTTGTTGAACATCCTATTCTATTTTTTTAGTCTCCACTCTTCAGGGAAGGCTTTCCACTAGATTTTGGAGTGTGGCTGTGAGGATTTGCTCATTCAGTCACAAGAGCATTAGTGAAGTCAGGCACTGATGTTGGGCGAGGAGGCCTGGGGTGCAGTCAGTGTTCCAGTTCATCCCAAAGGTGTTCAGTGGGGTTGAGGTCAGGGCTCTGTGCAGGACACTCTAGTTCTTCCAAATCAACCTTGACAAATCATGACTTTAAGGACCTCACTTTTTCCATGGCACTTTTTCCACTTTTTTGTCATGCTGGAACAGGTTTGGTCCCCTTAATTCCAGTGAAGAGAAACTGTAATGCTACAGCATACAAAGACATCCTGTACATTTGTGTGCTTCCAACATTGTGGCAGCAGTTTGGTGAAGAACCACATATGGGTGTGATGATCAGGTGTCCACAAACTTTTGGTCATATAGTGTACAAAGCAATTATCCTACCATAGTGGGTATGATAGTCATATTGTCCTATTATTCAATTCAATAAAATTTTATTTGTATAGCGCTTTTAACAATAGACATTGTCACAAAGCAGCTTTACAGAAATATATAAATTCAGGATATAAATTTTCAATTTATGAATTTACCCCTAATGAGCAAGCCAGAGGCAACTCCCTGAGACGATATGAGGAAGAAACCTTGAGAGGAACCAGACTCAAAAGGGAACCCATCCTCATCTGGGTGACATAAAATAGTGCAATAATAAATAATTCCCTTCTATAACTGTGTTCTACATGGTCAACAAGTGCAACTGTGTAACCAGGAAAGTTCATTATAGTTTACACATGAAGTCTATTTTGTTGAAATTATCACCTGAGCAGTTGGATGCAAAACTGTTCATGGGAACTGCAGCCCAAAAGCTATCATAGCAATTGTAGTCATAAGCCATCATAGCAAAACTGTGCATATCAATTGAAGTCCAAAGCCATCTTTATGGACTCTATGCGGTACCATCCTCAGTAATCTCATGTAACTTCAGCAGCTGCGAGCGATCTCAACGATGAGAACTCCAACCAGAAGTAGGGCATCAGGATGGATCAGGCAGGTCCAGAGAGCAGAAGGGGTCAGGATCACTGGCATCTCAGGAGTAGCATGTGTAGCTCAACAGAAAATATAAATTATAGATATTATAATTTAACAAACATACTATATATAATTATTAGACTCTTTGACTGTCTGGTCACTTGAATTAAATGAGTTTAATCCAGACTTCAATTATTAAAAAAAAATAATAATATCAATGTCACCCTAATGCTAATCTTCTAGTGTAAGATTCAGGAAAAAAAGGCTGTATGACTCTGATATCATTGTAAACATTTAAATAAAGAGTTTAAATAAGGATTCTGTTTATCATAAGTCTGTATTGAGGAGGTCTGTGGTATTTATACAGTTAAGGGGTGCCAAAATTTTGAGAATCCCTGCCACAGAAAATAAGTAAACTCATGTAAGTAAGTAGAAAGGCAGAAAAGTAGGTATAAGAATATTTATTGCCGCCTGGAGGTTTACAAAGAGCTCAGGAAAAACTCTAAGCACCAAAATCCTAAACTCTGAACACATGCTATGCCCAGGTTTATGTTTAGTTTAGGTGAACGCGCACTCTTTTAGGCCCTCTTTGCTTTCCGTAGTCGCAGTCGGTTGCGTAGCAACGCCTGGCAACAAGTAGAAGTTTTGGAAACGGAACGGTAAGGCTTGAAAAATTAGTACGGTATTACCATTAAAAATAATAATAATAATAATAATAATAATAATAATAATAATAATAATAATAATAATGGTACGGTGCAACCTATTTTAAGGAGATAATCTCTGGATTGAATGTCAAACTGCACTATTGTAAACATTGCTAGCTATCGTTTAATGAAGGCTAGATAGCTGTGTCATTAGCCATGTCATTCTTATAAATTAATATACTGAATATAAGATAAAAGTCTTCAACACTGCTGCATTGTGATGGTCTAGCCTGAATTTCCCCCAAGCATCACAGCACAAAGATCATCATTACTAATCAACTCAAGTCTCTCTTTCCTATAGTTATGATCATATTAACTTCTTATCAAATTACAGTGAAACTGAGCCCCATGTTGTTGCAAGGATCTCACAAATAATCCAGCTAATAAGCACTTTTATTTTAAAGTTTGTTATATGTGTTTCATGTTTGTTTCCATACTGTTCCCTTCCGAAAGTGTTGGAAGCAGATCATCTGAGAAATGGCTGTGCCTTTCTCGAACGCCACCCTGAGAGTTCCTCATGGGTTTGGGAACATCCTAGAGGGACTCGCCAGAGAGGTGCTGAGAGATCAACCTGAAGACATCCCTGCCTTCGCTGCACAATACTTTACAGCACTTCTCAAGAAAAGAGAGGGTAATTTCCTACAGTAGTGTGTACAGTGGCTGTTCAGGATTGTGTCTGTCATCATGGTATTCTCGATTCGAGCTTGGATTTCGCTGTTGTTCTCCACGTTTCCGTCTGGTTTTCTCCAGGCTCTCTGGTTTTCTTCCCATCTCACAAACATACATGTAGGTGGATTGACTACCCTAAAGTGTGCCTGAAGATGAATGAAGATGAACTGTATTATACACTATACTATACCCAAAAGTTTGTGGACACCTGACCATCATATCCATATGTACTTTTTGAACATCCTATTCCAGTTTTAGTCCTCCCCTTGCTTTTATTAGTAACCTCCATTGTTCTGGGAAGATTTTCCACTAGATTTTGGAGCGTGGCTGTGGGGATTTGTGCTCATTCAGTCACAAGAGCATTAGTGAGGTCATGCGCTGATGTCGGGTGAGGAGATCTGGGATGCAGTCAGCGGTCCAGTTTATCACAAAGGTGTTCAGTGGGGTTGAGGTCAGGGCTCTGTGCAGGACACTCGAGTTCTTTCATGGCAAACCATGTCTTCATGGACCTCTCTTTGTGCACAGGGGCATTGTCATGCTGGAACATGTTTGAACTAGGCCGCTTAGTTCCAATGAAGGGAAAATGTAATGCTAAATCAGTGACACACAATACATTTGTGTGCTTCCAACTTTGTGGCAACAGTTTGGGGAAGGCCTACAAATGGGTGTGATGGTCAGGTGTCCACAAACTTTTGGCCATATAGTGTATATATTATGTCCTGTATAAAAATGGAGTTTATTGTTTACAGTTTAATATTATTGTATTATGTGACACACTCCAAGAGAATTACCAGAAAGGATTGTATAAAAAAAGATTGAAAAAAGAACTTAATTTTTTTTAATAATAGTATTTTTTTCTCAAAATGTGTGGGAGTTTCTTCGTTCATCCACTCAGACATGATGTCAAAAGAAGGAATAAGAGGGGGAGTTATAGTGCAGCGTGCTTGTCTATAACATAACGATAGTAATATGTAGATTTTATTGACGTCTTTAATGTAACATGTCTGCATATAGAATTTCTGAAATAGATGTAATCCTAATATATTGTAGGTGAAAAATAATTATCTTAGAAATATTTAGAGTAAACCTTTACTCAAATGATGAGTTGGGTGCTTTGAGTAGTGCATCTTCTCCAAAGTTTAAATGAAAGCTTCATCTATAACTGAGAAGACCATGTTTTGAGATATAGCATATTCTCCTTAATGATTTTAAGGTTACTGATAATGCACTATATATACAATATATTGAAAACTATACTGAAAATTATTTTATTTTATTCATCATTCATTAATTCATCTTGGGTACATGGAGGACTAGTGGTTAGGCCTCGGTGCTCTCACCACCATGGCCCAGGTTTGATTCCTGGCCAGGGAACCAACCTCAGCCACTGGTGTTGCACAAAACAGTGCACTCCCAGTGCTGGTCCCAAGCCCAGATAAAACTGGGGAGGGTTGCGTCAGGAAGGGCATCTGGTGTAAAAACTGTGCCAAATCAAATATGCGGACCAAAGATCTACCATAGCGACCCCTAACGAGAGCAGCCGAGAGAACAGCAACAACATTCATCTTCAGTAAGTACTATAACCTGATCAGGTTTGAGGTGGATATGGAACACTGGATGAGAGCTGGAAATACACCCTGAATGGGACTTCAGTCCATCGCAGAGCAGCACACACACACACACACACACACACACACATTAACACTCATTCACACCTCAGACAATTTAGCATAGCCAATTCAATTTGGGATTTTTTTTGGGAGGAGGGAGGAACCCAGAGAAACCTGAGGAACCCATGTAGACACAGGGAGAACATGTTAAACTCCACACAGACAATAACCAGACACTCTGGAGCTGTAAAGTGGCAATCACTGCACCACTGTGGCACCATTTGTTTTGTTTTTTTTAAAGAAATGTCTAATCCTAGTTGGGGAAAATTGTTTCACAGGTAATTTGGACTATAATTTGCACTATTCATATCCTTCAGTTTTTATATATTTTGCCTTTTATGCAGTTTGCAATTTCTTTTCTCCAGAAAGTGGCCTTGATCCAGCTAAATGGGGTGCACTGATGGAGCACAGGTTCTCCAACGATGACGCTTTCAAGGTGGGTTGAATAGATTTTGCAGTATCCTCAAGCAAGAATTTATTTATCATTATTTAACAAACATGTTCTTGGTTTGTCTTTTTATTTTCGAACAGGACGCAGTAAACCAGGAAAACTGCAGCCCAGGCAAAGAAACTGGAAGCTCTGTAAACGAGTGAGTCTGTTTTCACCATGACTTGACAAGAGAGGCTACATCGATCAGTTCACATCCAGTTTCTCTTGATTAAAAAGAAGGGACAGAATGTAGGAAATAAAATGTGAAATGGCTCCAGATTTTACTTTTTTGAGTGTTTCTGTATTTCATGGCTTTGCCTGAAGTGTAGTGGATTTCACTTTGAGAGCATTATGAACCACAGCAGTTAATTTTACCTTAATCAAGATAGATGTTCAGTCACGCGGTAGTAAAGTCGCTGGTTCAAAAGACTAATTACAGTACCAGAACAGACATCCACACCTACTGTACAGGATCAGTAATGAATTATCATTGTGATGCTTGTTTGGGTTTCTGCTTTAACTGAGCCTGCATTATGAATCACTCTTAATTGCTACTTAATTGCCCTTACATATAAATGTCACCTTTCAGAGACAGAGTTTTTCAAGCTGATTCATATGAAAATAAAGAAGACAAAATTACCCAGCCAACTCAGAACTCCTCCCCTTCACCTGAGACCCTTGATGACTCTAAAGACATTGTAGAGCCGGAACTACAAGCAAACAATGAGCTAAATAAATCAGAAGACGAATCAGGAGAGACTGATTCTGAACTTAATCCGGGGTTTTCATACAGGGGAACTGCAGATGTTGACATATGTGCTGAAGAGCTGAATACAATGGAAAAGGTTGAGAAGCAAATGCTAGACAATGTACAGGAGCCTGCCAGTGTTGATGAAGAAAATGAGACAGCAGAAGAAGAGCTCGATCCTGTAACCCTGTCATCATATCGTGGTCTCGCAGATGTAGATGTGTGCTCTGAAGAACTGCAGTCTACTTTGCAGGAAGAGGAGCACACTGAGGGCAGCGGAGACGTGACTGATGCAGGTTTTATTCCACCTTCAGAAAGCCCAGACCCTGTCCTAGTCAAGCAAGATGTCCTAGATACCCATGACGAATTCACTCCTTCTGGTACTGAGACTTCAGTATATGTTGAACAGGATGTTGGTGAAGAATTAAATGACATTTCTTATAATGAAAAAACGATTACTTTCCCTGTCAAAGAGGACGAAATAGGAGAAACTGGTCATCTTTCTGAGGATATCAGAGAAATGACTAATACTTTGTTTGATGATGCAGGGCCAGAAATTTGTAATGCTGAGCAACTACTTCTAAACGAAGGAGCAGAAAGTATCAGTGTGTCAGAAGAGGCAAAAACTTTTGATGAAACAAATACAGATGAAATACCACTGGGGGTTGAAAACCAGCAAGCAAATGACATTTTGGCAGCTGAAGCTATGAGTGAATCATCATTCATTCTGGAAAAAGCCAGTCTAGCAGACAGGAGCAACGAAGATAGACCAGGAATGGAGGATTTTGCGAATGTATCATCTGAAGTTGAGGAGGAAAATAATGATTGTGAAAGTGTCACTGATGTCCATGCTGCCAGTGATGAAAGAGATCCTCAGACTGATATGCAGGAAGATGAGACAAATGATGATAAACAGACTGACCCCCATGATATATTTGAAACGATCCCTGTGGATGATATGGAAGGCCTGGTGGACAGTAACCTTAATCCCGCTGGCTTTTCAGCTGAGGACGTGAGCAGTGACACTAGAACATCTCAGCAGGATGTAGATGAAGTCGAGGATACCAGTGAAATTGATAAAGGAAATAATGGTGTGAATGCACCTGAGACACAGGAAGACAATTTGTTTTACAGTATATTCACTCATAAATCTAAAGGAACTCTTCCTGTTCCTACATCTGAGGAAACTGAGCAGGACATGGAGGTCACCTATAAACAATCTGCTACAGATTCACAAGAGCATACAGAGGAACCTGAGACAGCTATAGATTATGCAGAGTCTGAACATCAAGAAGACATGATCCATGAGCCCATACTTGAAAGTGAGAACAAGGAGGTGGACCAACAGGTAAGCTGTAGAAGTAGTGTTTTATCTGAATTTGGAACGTTTTTTGGTAAACAGAGAATCCAGGATAAGTGATGACCTTATCCTGGATTTAGACTGTTCCAATTTTTGTCCCAAGCTGAAATTTAAAAATAAAAACCTCAAGGACACGTCTGATCAACAGCGAGGTGCCTCTGTTCTGGTCTCGAGAGATAGGTGATTGAAGATGCCCCTGAAATAGTTCAGTTTCTGGGTAACAGACTGCATCATTCAGACACACAGGTCCAATCACTCAATGCTACAATGTTGTCAGTAGAGATATGAATCACAGTGGAGAGTCTCGTACCTGTGATTTCAGACAATGTGGAAAAATGTAAGACAATGTAAGATTTCTATACAATTCTTGTAGTAGGAAGTTTGGTGGTGAAAGATTTATAAGTGTTGCCATGGAAACATGGTACCAGCCATTTCTCCTCTAACTCAAGATAGATGCTCTTATATTATTATTATTATCATTATTATTATTATTATTTTAATTTTTTTTTTTTTTACCAGAAGTACTTCACTAAAACCTCAGTGTTGTTTTTTTTTTTTTTTTTTTTAAAGAAAAGCAACTATCTGTTATGGAAACCCAACTAGATCTGTAATACCAGTAATGCGTATGAACTTTTACAGGGGGTAATTAGATCTGTGCAGTGTGTTCTCTCTTTGTCTCATTCCCTCTTTACAATGTAGGTCATCTAATCTAATCTAATCTATATCACATCCAGGAACTTTTACATTTTGCAAATGCGTTTGCTGATTTCAGACACAGTATTTATGGTTATCTTTATCCTGCCATTGATGTAAAGTACTTGTCTACGGTGATATTCTGAAAATCTGGATGAAATTCAATATTTAACAAGTAGCAAAACACTGAGCTATTTTTTGTCTCCGTGTTTTTTCCCTACAAGTTAATCTGGTTAGAGAATGGCGGTAGGGGAAATGTGTAATGCTCCAGTGTGTTAGGGATGGATGGATTTGGTGCTGCATCTTGGCAGAATGCAAACGGGTCAGAGGAGGAATATCTTTTGAGGGTCTAGACATGCAGGCCAGGCTTTCAGCATTTTTTTTAGCACACAGTAGGAGCTTCTTTTTTTTTTTTTTTTTTTAATGCGAAGCACCACATGGTCCTGGCAGAAGCAAAGCTGGATGATAAGCAATTTCTTAGTGCCTCTAGGCAATGGACAGCAAGCCGAGAATGTTGTCTGGGAATTAAGTTCATTTGCGTAGGCTTTGTTAATGGAGGAAGCTAGACTTCTGCTGACATAAGACCTATAGCAATGGTTTCCTGTCCTGTTTTGCAGTGGTAAAATTACAATGTGCCGATATTACCAATGCCGTCTTAGAGGAATGCTTCTAAGCATCACCATGTGCACCATGTGCTCCGCGTGATGTGTCTCTGATTTTCACAGCTGGTCCTGACTCCTGATTTTGAACAATGTCCAACCTGCAGCCGAAGACCAACCTGAGCATATGACAGCTGGTAGCAATGAGTTCTGCACAGTACAATTTACTATAAAAATATCATTTCTATATGTAGAATAAAATACTGTAGCATGAGAAGACTATACACTGTAAGGAATGGTATAGAGCAAAAGTGGACGGGGTTTTATTGAGGGTCCAAAGAGAGATTTTCTGGCATAAACCTGCACCAGCAGACTCTGACAGACACACCGTATGGAAACGCAGGATACATTTAATGCTGTCAGCATTGATCTCCATTTGGAGCGATAGTTCTCAATCCACTTCACTGACACGTCTGCAACACATCATTAGTGATGATAGAGAAGGTGTATGTAAAACACCTGCAGTTGTAAAGAACACTCTGAATTGATTTTGGATTATATACAAGTCCAAGTAGATGGACTAGGCTCCCACTGCTCAGCCCTAATAGTTTCACTGTTGAGTTATTTATAGATATTACATTTGATCCGTCCCATCTAATATCACAACCAGCCATCACCAGCACTCAGAGCAGCATAATGTTTAAATTATTCCTTTGCTACCTTTTGCATGAATATAGCAAACATTTATTTTCAAAGACAGTAAAGATTTGCTGCTCTCAATAACCAAATTGCTACACCCAGAATAGTTATTGTTACTAATACCGAGTTATCAAGCTGTATGCAGAGGTTTCTTTGTTGTAAATCCTTCATTTTCATGTGAAAAGCCAAAAAAAGATCTACATCCGAACACACTACAGGCAACTGTCTCATGTTATTAGCCCCGCTAATATTCATCCCAGACCTGCATACTTCACAGCGGGGTTGTGTGAAGAATGCAAAAAAAAAAAACACACACACACTCCAGGGGTGTTATGTAGATTAGTGCTTTGCATCAGTGACACTCTATCATCCGTTTCATTCATTTCCATTCCGAGGGTCTTATCCATCACATCCCTGCCACCCCACTGGCACTTTATTTGACCCCCACCCTTCAACTTGGAGTTGCTCGACCCACAAGATGGCTCCACGTCCCCAAGATTCAGACCGAGCCTGACCGGGTTACACAGATTGCCCAGTCACTAGAAGCTTATCTCTGGACACCACCCCAGGCCTGACACCAGGGGTGGGTCCCGGTAACCCTAATCCAAGCAGGGTACACTTAGTCACTTAGTTTTTTGTACATTTCTTGGAAGTCGTTAGAATTGGACCTTCACATCTGTTCACAAGGGGTGAACACCTACTGGGAGGATAGGATTAAGCTCACGGTGACATACCCTGAGGTTCACCGAAGTACACAAGCCCTTTTTTTTTTTTTTTTTTTTTTGGAAATATGGCACGAGGCATTTTTATGTGTAGCGTTTTTAGCATTTCTATGTTAGATTTGGCTACAGTTTTTTTTTTCTATATGACAAAGATCATTTTACACTGAAAAGTCAAGTCAGTTGAGTCAGAGTGATAATAGGAGGAACAATATAGTGATAGTGAGACACAAACATCTTTAGATGTTCTCTCTCCCTCTCTCTCTCTCTCCTCCTTTATTCCCTCCCTCCTTCCCTCCCTCCCTCTCTCTCTCTCTCTCCCCCGCTCCTTCTTTCCACCCACCTCAGCTCCAGAATAATAAGCAGAGCTGAGTGAGAGGCGCGCGCGCTCCAATCTCTCTGGCATCACCTTTCTCTTCTATTAGTCCACTAAAGAACACATTTATCAGCATGGACTGCCACTGCGTAAGTACACGTCTGCCTTTTATAGACAAATAGTCATGGCTGATCTGTAACACCGCATTACTAGAACTTATTTAAGTTTTTTTTTTCTTCTTTTACGAAAAGCGAGACTAAGGAGACAGCCGTGATCGAGTGCACTTGCACACTATTCCGTGCAACTTCTCACGCGCACGCCAGCTTTAAAACGGAAAATGCATGGACGTCCTGCTCGGGACCGTATGCGCGTGACACTACAGCCTATTCCTTTCAACAGAACGCGCTACTCTGGCACATTTAGCAGCGTTTGAAACCAATTTGCTATTTTTTTGACTTTAATATGATTTTCCTGACGTCACTTCCACACTCGTCCTCTAGAGGGCACTGCAGAACTCGTATTGCACACAGCCTTGGCAGTTTGAAATCCAAGCTTTCTGCACTCTAGTTGAAGGGGTTTTGTAGCGAGAGATGGAGCCAAATAAGGTCTTGAACGATTTACTCAAGGTTTAATGTTTCGAAATGGTGTATTATAGTGTATAGTATAGTGACCTCTGGTGGTCAGATAGTACCAGATCAGTGATATCATACCACAGGTTCAGAAATGTTTATGAAATATTCAGTGTGATTAAAAAAAATGCAGCAGCCCATTAGGGATGTACAATATATCCCTGAAGTTATCTTGGATTATTAGTAACCATGGTATTTGCAATATCTGATATTCCTCAATCTGCAAATGAGGACTCATAGTTCATTTTTCGTTAAAACAGTTTTTGCTGTGGGTGTTTTGATAAATCATGGCATTAGCATAATGAATGAATGAATGAATGAATGAGCAAAAAAAAAAATAAATAAAAATAAAAACACAATCACTAACTGTGACCGCATAGGTTCACAGTATTACACCCTGCAAGACATACTCTAAGGTGATATTTTGTGTCCATAGTGTCCAGTTCTAGCCCCTATGAAAAAAAGGTTTTTAAACTTCTGAATTAGGCATGGGTCTTGTGGGTGAAAATGTCCAGAACCCAGATCACCAGATCACCAGTACCTAATCATGCCATTCCAGGGATTCAGACTTATTTATTTTATTTTATTTTTTTTTAAATGAAATGTCAAATGACAAAAAAATGTGATTGTCCCTATTAGGGATGCACAGTGTTGGTTAACTTGAATTATTATTAATACTGATCTTTGTAATATCTTTGTAATATTCCTCACTATGCAAATGAGCCCTCATAACAAACCTTATTTTGTCTTCTGTGTTTTCTGAACATTGATCTCTCTAAATAAGTTCCAAATAAGTTATTAATTTAATCCATGGCATTAAATTAATGCAGTCACTAACCGTGACTGCATAGGTTCCCAGGTTTACATCTCGCAGTAGTAATGTGTATTATAATATTATTGTAAGATTAGTAATAATAATATAATTGTTACATGTTATTTTGTGTCTCTATTGTACAGCCCTGGCCTAAAGTTTCAAATGTAAATTCACGTAGCCTAAAAAACACAGATCAGGCATTTGTGAGGATTTTAGACCTTTAAAGTAAATGTGTGTCTTTCGGGTGAAAATGTTCAGAATCCAGGTCAACAATATGAGGGCAAAGTGTATGACTTAAGAATGATGCAGTCTGGATGGTCAGTTGATTTAGTCCTTTCAGTACAGACACTGGAAAAGTGTTTCGAATGTAATGATTTAGAGTTAAATATTTTTACATTTAACATCACTAACAAATATAACAAACAGCTCATTTAACAAAAATAGCTCATTTAACAAATAGCACAAAGAATTATATTTGACAAAAAGAGTGATATTGTGATGTACCTTATTATTTTTAGTTGCCAGTAATGCATACTGTTTGAAACAATTCCCCTAACACTTATTATTTGTTGCCACAGTGGAACCTGCTTTGAAGTGCATATGGCTTTTTTTGAAAAAAGTACAGATGCACTTTACATTATGCTCAAGCTGCTTATTTTATGAAAGTGCAACCCTGAACTTGCAAACAGGGGCATATTGATGCATTATTTTGGTTATCTCTAGTCACACTATATTTAACTTTAAATAAATCATTTGGAAAGGCTGAGGAAGATTACATGATCACTGGCAGAAAACATGAATGCTTATTTAAGAATTCAAGAATGCATAACACCCCTGTCTTTGTCCATGAGGTGGGATAAAAATGTCAAAATGTTCAACAAAATGAAAAGGAGCTGATTAATTTTTAGTTCAGTGGGTGGCTCCATGCTTCACCCACCCGGAGGCTGTTTCAGCCCTGTCACTCATCCTCTGCTCACCGCCTTTACAGATGCTTGGTGGGAGAATGCATGGGCTCACAAATGCAAGCCTCATAAATACATAGTATAGTATAGCCAAATCCCACCAACACAATGCCTGAAGACAAGGACAGCTTCATGTCCTCATTTTCAGAGAATTATATCATGTGTGACATGTTTTTAGCTGTGGAAAGGTTAAGTAATTATAATCCTCTTTCTGTAACTGATGAAATGTTTGGGGCCTTAATTACTTTTCTAAGTTTTTTTTATAGTTCCAAAATTAGAGCTTCCTTTTACTGTGTATTGATATCTTTTTCTGCAAGTGAAAAGTGAGACTGTTATAAATTTGCACTATATTGGGTCCAGTACATACTGGGTAGGAGTTACTTTGAAGAGGATTAAGATGGCTGGTGATCAGGCTAAGCCCACTAAACCATCGTGGATACATTTCTATAGATTATTATAAAGGTTAGGCAAAGCAAAAAAAAAAAAACATCAATGGGAATGTCTTGGTTACTGAACTTGTCCTGCTCGGTTATTGTGGTAACAGGAGGAGAGCAGCCAGCCACAGGAAGAAGAGGACATCATGGACATCCCCTTGGATGACCCAGAGGCCAACAAGGCAGCCGCCAAGATCCAGGCAGGTTTCCGCGGCCACATGACCCGGAAGAAGTTGAAACCCGGTGATAAGCCCGGGGAGGAGGTGAGCAGCACTGGTGAGACGCTCAACGGAAGCCAGGGGGACGCAGGTCAGTGACTGTCCCCAGTTTCTGTAGACTATAGACTGAGGCCCAGGATTAGTTCTGTAGTTCACACACTTCAAAGTATTCTTCTTTCTCCAAAGACACATTCCAGTACTTAAAATAAGATTGTCTTTCACATTTGAAGTGAAGTTAGAAGTGAACTGAAGACTTGTATTGACTTGCGATATATATACAGTTCTATTTCACCTGTCCTAACTGCCACAGCTGGTGTGAAACATCAGTATACCTCCCTGTGTATGTGCTCACACATGCAAAAACCTTCCAACAAAGTCAAGTGGTGGCGTATAACACAATATTTGCAATAAACACCAACTTTCTTCCTCTCATCTGTGTGCATGTCGGGCACTTACACATAGTACACGATATGGAGCTTTCTGCTTAGCAGCTTGTGACCACTGCTGGTAACCTGTCCTCAAAGCTGTGGATAGCCTCTTCTCATTCTCTTCTACCTCAGTGAGTGTCCTTTCTTCTACACTTTGAGCAAAGCTCCTTAGGATCCTTTAACTCTGAGTCAGGTTTCCCTTGATATCATTTCTTGTCTACATTAGCTAATCACTTTCCGCACTGTCTACTGCATTGTCTCTCTGAGCTTGCACTATTTAGTTCTACTAATTTTTCTGTATGTGGCACATACCACTCTTGCTCTCCGGGTCACATTTTCCCCTCAATATTTTCTCCTCGAAATATGTTGTATTCTCTGCCATCTAGTCACAACTAGTGGGCCTGTGCTGCTAGCATGGTTGGACCCCAATTTCCATGGACAGAATCATGTCTTTCTTTCAGAGAATGGAGCCCAAGCATTGGCTTGCTGGAGATGCAGGTGCCCCATCAGAGAGGGATAATCATTACAGGTGCCTTCCTTACAAGCTGTTGAGCGTATGATTCCATAGGTATACAAGGGATACAACAACTAGCCAGCTAGAATTGATGGCAGTCATCTGGCCCTGAAGTTCTTCTTGCTTCTATCACATTATCACATCTTGGTCCATTCAGACAATGTCAAGCTGGTCAGTTATATCAACCATCCGTGTGACATGAGGTCAGGAACCTCTCTCTGCCTTGCACAGAATCTCCTAGGTGGGCTCACCAGTACCTGGCCTCACTGAGGACAACTCATCTGCTGGGGTACAATGGTTCAGCAAATGCACTTTCAAGCTTCTGCATCCAAAAGTTGTAGTCCATATCTGTGAAAGGTTTGACAAGATACAGGTGGACCTCTTTGTCAGTCAACACGTACACAGATATGGTTTCTATTGCCAGAGCCAGACTGCCTGCTGGGATAGGATGCCCTGGCCCTAGCCTCAGTTATACAGCTTTTTTCCAGTAACACAGCTTCTTCCCACATTGTGCAGAATTCAGTAACTAGGCCACAGTATCCTGCATGTGGCCCTGAGATTGCTGGCAAGACCCTGGTTTCCACTGTTGGTTTCTTTTGTTGTTGTTTTGTTGTGACATCAGCCTGGTCAGTTGCCAGCATCTGATGGTTTGGCCCCTCAGACTGAATCACCAACCCAAGGACTGTGACCCAGCAGTCCAGAAGACACCTCTGAAAGCAAGAGCCCGTAACATACAGTACAGGCCTTTTATGACCTGAAGTGGAAGCTGTTTTGCGAATGCTGTTAATTTAATCAGGTAGACCCAGTGCATTGCCTGAGTCACAGAAGCCTGTCTTGACTTTTTTCAGGGACTGCTAGAAAGTATCTTGCATGCAAGATGACTGTGGGGTGACTTAGTGGTTGAAACTGGTTGACCAGTGTTATACTAGCCAACTTCGTAAATCAGTCCATTGACCTTGCAGCCTTCGCTGAAGCCGATCCTGCAGAGTATTCCTTGCAGTGCCTGGTACATGCCCTGTGGTATATATTTAGACCAGATGGCAGCCGTCCAATCCTCAGACCAACTGTTCATTTGCCATGGAGGAAAGACATTGGGGATTCCTTGTCGAATAGGGTTACTTGATGTACTAGGTGCCCAGCCTATACTTTGGCATTCCACTGTATGAGAATCTTCTCCTTGTCATGGACATTACTTAGAAGAACAGTGCTCAAGGAAGTTGCTGATACTTGGAAGTCACCATGCCTTTTCTCTAGATTCCAAAAAGTTAATATCACCCCTCCAAGTAATATGAGTCATGTCAGAACATCTTTCAAAGTAAAATGAGTTCTGTACCATATTACATTCTTGGCATACATTACCCAAGTATTTCACACTACTCCTGGCAGTTACTGTATGAGAGGTGAAATAGAACTCTAGTTACACATTTAACTGTAGTTTTATGAAACCTGGATAACCACCAAGGTTGTCATTTGGAACCAGCACTGGTTCTGCAAGATAGGGAATGATGGTTGTAGGATGGGGGTATTTATTGTAAATACTATGTCACGTATCACAACGTGACTAAATTGGAAGGTCTTGGCATGCATGCACATGCCCTAGCAGTTATACAGAGTTCATAGTAACACAGCTACATGAAACTAGTCTTATTTTCAATTCATGTAGCAATTTTATTAATTTTAAAGCATATTATTCAGTAACTACTAAGAAGTATTCAGTAACTACAGTAACAGTTATGTAGATATGAGAGTAAGGAATCAAATTCTGGACACACCAACAATTTCCTGAAGTTTGTAGGGATAATAAACATGGACAGATTTTGTGATTATTAAAAATAGCTGTACTTGCAAATAGTCTTCACTACCACAGTTAGAAAGTTAATGCTTCTGAGTGGAGCAACAGAAAAGTGTTTGTCCTGTCATTGGGAGATTGAGAGTTTGAATTCCGTCAACCGTCAGTCAGAGTGACACTAGCCAATCGTGGGCATCTGTGAGCTCATGTATTTGGAAGAGGGTAGATAGCACTTCTCTCAGATAGTGCTTGCCTTGTGCTTGTGACGTGTGACGATCCACCCTGTTATGTGATAGGGGAGAGCTGGCTAGTGGGTGGGAATTGGCAGGAGAACAAATTAGGGAGAAAATAGGGAAAAAAAGAAAAGCAAATTTAATGGATTGACAGAAAGAAACCCCACATCTGCTGTATGGTAATCTTATCTCAGTTTTAGACGCATAAATCTAATTGTAATTGTGGGTGGCTGAAACCTCTGCATTTTTTTCATAACTGGGTATGAACATATCTCAAACAAAGTTTCTCTTTTCTTATCCAATATTGCATTTGGGAAGATCTTATTCTTCATAGAGTCAGAGATTTAAAACAATGACAAAGCCTTATTAATGCAAAGCACCATTGTACCCCCAGCTGTCCCTCTATTGTCCAACTCTTCCTACACCGTCCCCATAGGGTCCTAACATCAGCCGTACCCCATCTTCACATACTTCAACAGTGTCCCTAGCTTGACCCCGTGTGCCTTGAATAGAAATGCAGAAATCAAACTTTAATTCAACAGTAAAGCCAGCACATATAAAAGGATCAAAACTAATATTGGATATTCTACAATTTTTTTTTTTTTTTGGCATTTAAGAAATACCTGAACTTATTGGTGTGCTTTGTTAAACCTGAGAAGAAACTAAGGAAAGCTGGTGATTCAAAGTGGAAATTGGGGCAGACGATGAGTGTGAGCGCGTCCTTCTCATATCACCAGGCCTAGATTTCTCTCCTTCAGCTGTGCTGGTCTGCTGTACCCCACCTATGAAGAGGACTGGGGGAATTTAGGCCTTTTTCTGTCAAGCAACATCAACCCAGTTCTTGGTTGCTAAGCATTTTATAAATGGAGCTGTTATTTTTATCCTCAGGTGCATCTGCACCACTGAGATCAAGCTGAGAAACTGGGTTCTGTCTTAACTGTGGTGTGGACCAAAAAAAGGCCGGCATCTGCCTAGGTGTGGGAGTTATGCCCTATAAATGGTAGACATGGATATTAAGAAATTATAATGATCAAAACATAAAAGTAGTAATACTTTGAAACCATGCTGTGTAAAATATCCAAATGTCATAATAGAAAGGTTGTTTATAATGTAATTAGAGAAAATTGTTTAATAGTGTCTATCCTGTACATTAATCCATAATAGAGCCAGGACCAGACCAATGCAGTTATGGATATCATTTTAGACATCACTGTTGACTATATAGTTCAAATACATGAGAATATATATTTACTGTAGCAATAGCACTAATCATTTATATATTCATCCACCCTGTTAGTAGCCAGCATGTTTTTGGAGATATTAAGCATGTTATAGTAATGAACACACTGAAAAAATCCACTGTTAAATCTGTCGCATTAGTAGCAATATTTGAGCTGATTACTGCTAAGTGTGAAAACAATATCTCACACTTTTTTATGGTTAAGTGCTGACAATGTAACTGTCTGCAATATTGTGAGCAGAGCATGCTAAACCTGTTAAATCTGTTGTGTGTTTTGGACAGCAGGGGGATCCGAAGGAGTAGAGACAGATGAGACGTCCGTGCCAGAGCAGTGAGGATTCTTCACTCTGGGGACAGCAGTTCCTGGAGATGTACCTTTTTATGTAAAGACAAGCTGTAGTTGTAGGTTGGATCTCTCATCTGAAATATGATCGCTCATTCTTTATAATTCAGTCTCTCTCTACCTATTACTCTTTTTTTCTCTTTTTCTCTTTTTTTCCTGCTTCTTATCCAGTCTAAGGGGAATAACTGTCCCAAACCAGCATGCATTTGCATCTCACTGGGCATGAACTTGGTGCACTTGTACTCTTCCTGATTGTGTGCTAGTCCAAATGTTGGTGTGAAAGCGACAAGGAATGCCCGTAAGAGTTTTAACATGTACTGCTCGACTCAGATATATTTTAGACTTGAAATTATGTATCACAGCTGTCTTTTGTATTTGCTATTTGCTTGAAAGTTTGCCTCATCGTGGTGGTTATTATGTATTATGCATTACGTTTAAATACTTTAGGATTTTTTTGTGTGTATAATTTATTGGATGCTACTCTATATTTATGGCTCTTATTAATCTGCTTTAACTTATGATAATCTGTTAAATGTTTGCTTTGCTCCCTTTAATATTTATCTTCTTAGTCTGTAGAATCAGATAAAAAATCAGAGCTTCCAAAACAGCAGTTAGCATGGCTGGCCTTCTGTTCTTTCTTCCTTTTTTTAAATAATCAAAGTTGCTGTATTTCAAGGAGTTTAAGAATTTTGATTTGACTAGGAATGTATGTTTTATTAATGGCTATAAAGATCACCTTGCATGTTCACAATGGAATGATGCATCAGCAGTAAACTGAATAAAAAGCTCTGAAATGTAGTTTCCTGTGTAGATGATTTCATGCTGTTTGCAGAAGATCATTAGTCTTTGATGGCCTTTCATGAGAGAAGCTGAAGCTCTGAAAGCAAAGGCATGAGGCAGTAGCTGAAATATTAGTCTACACTCTTTGGGTTCTCCGAGTAGGAAACTAATCCAATAAGCCTGGCCAATCATTTATTATGACCAACTGAACCCTTAACACCTGGCGTCACTTCTTCTCCTTATGTAACACTACCCAGGAGGAAGTAGTAGGAAATATCATTAACCTGCCTCCAAACACACGGAAGATGTCAGAGATAGTTACTTCCATCAATGGCAAATACAAGAAAGTCCAATGTAAGCATTATTCCTCATTTTGGGCATTTGGGGAACCTGAAGAAGCTTATATGTAGGTCTGGTAAACATGCAGTTGAGTAGTGTTGATAGTGGAATCTGTGGCTATGGATATTTAATATTTAATAACTTGTCTGAATGTAAAGCATTGTAATAAATGGCACACCAGTTTCACTGACACTGGCTAGTTGAAGATTGGAAAAAATGTGGTATTTTTCCAATCTTCTGCTCTCCAGTTTCAATGATCCTGTGCCCAGTGTTGCCTCAAGATTCCTGTTCTTAGCTGACAGGAGTGGAACTCGATGTAGTCCTCCGTTGTTGGAGCCTATCCACCTCAATGTTCAGCATGGTGTACATTCTGTGATGCTTTTCTGCTCACCACAGCTGTAAAGAGTGGTTATTTGAGTTACTTAGCCTTCCTGTCAGGTCAAACCAGTATGGCCATTCTTCACTGATCTCTCGCATCAACAATGTGTTTCTACCCGCAGAACTGTTGCTCACTGGATTTTTAAAATTTTGAATGAATAAAAAATCCCAGGAGATTTCCTGAAATACTCAAACCAGCCCATCTGGCATGGTCAAAGTCACTGAGATCACATTTTTCCCCATTCTGATGTTTGATGTAAACATTAACTGAAGCTTTTACCCATCGTGCTTACCCAGCTTTCACACAGACTCTTAAGTGGTTCATGATAAAACCAAGGCATATAGCACTTCATTCATTCATTCATTCATTCATTCATTCATTTTTACTAACCGCTTTATCCTGGTCCGGCTACTGTGGGTCCGTAGAACACTGAACCCGGGAACAATGTGCACAAAGCAGGGATCACCGGTGCATCTCAGGACAACATACACATATTCACTCCTTGGGGCAGTTTAGAGCAACCAGACCACCTTTATGTTTTCAGAAGGTAGGAGGAAACTGGAGAACGAAACCCACATGGACATGGAGAGAACATGCAAAACTCTACACAGACGGCATCCTGAGCTCTGAGGCAGGAACGCTACCACTTCATTATTTCTGAATGACAAATATGGATCTGCGGGTGTACTGTACGCAGCAGTCGTGTCACATTGCACCAGGCTCCTCTGAATCACACTTCCTGAAATGATGAATCTTGCTTTGTGGTGTTCATAGCTGTTTGTGATCAGGTCTGACTCTGGAGTGTATGAGATAATCTGAATAATTTACACCACTATAGTGCTATTGAAATATACCCTGTTGCAGATATCATATCGTGCCCTGGTCTAAAGTATCTCATAGTAAATAGCCCAAGTTCTCTTACTCAAGACAGCCCAGGAGAGACCCTCACAGTAATTGTCATGTTTGTCATGTTTATGGCTGAAGCTGGCTTCTTCCCAAGGTGCAGAAATGAGCAGTGGAGCTAGCCGGCCGCCCACACTGCCTCCCACACGCATGGGGCCCAGGCAGATAGCAGCGTCTCCTCACAATGAATCCTGTCACCAGCTACAGGAGTTAGAGCCTGCCATCAGCATTATCGCAGGTTGCCAATGGCAACCCAAAGCCTGCAAGACAGCTCTTTCTTCTCTTGTTCTTACACTCTTTCTGAAGCTGTTATGGGGCCTGCGCTGCTCCCCAAGACTGCTGTTGACACCTCTGTCTGACACTGAACCTGTTCAGCTCAGAAACATGTTGTATTTATAGACGCTGAGATCACATGTAATCCCTGCAGAGAACATATTCATGATGCACAGCATGGGCTGCAATGCAAAGTATAGTGAATCAAGTTTTAACTGATAGGTATTGTATTAACTCTTCAAATCTGTCAGGAGAACAGCATTGCCTGTGTAGCACAAGTCATTTCAGAATATGGCTTATATTAATTTAGTCTTTCACCATCTAGTGGACATCATGGTGACTAGCAAACTCTAGATGAAACTAGTCTAGATGAGGAAGCTTGTTGTGACAGCTCAGATGTGAAAACTCAGATTTTCTGAAAGAAAGGTTTTGGTAACACTTTATTATAAGATCCTAATCATACATAATCATATAAAGATACTTAGGTAATGCTTTCATAATGATAAATTAATACATGTACTGCTTCTTAAGAGAGTCCGGAGCTAATGAATAGTCACAGTATATTAATTAACAGAATGTGTTAACAAGATATCAATATTGACTACTATCATTATTATTATCATCATATTATCATTATGTCTATTCATATATGACTCAGAGGCTCTTAATGTATACACTTCATTATTTGATATGCTAAGGATGAGTGCATATATTAATTCATCATTATGGAAGTGCTAGCTGGGTGTTAATATATGTTTATTTGTGGACATTATAATGAAGAGTTACTAAGGTTTCTTTTTTATATCTCAGGAGATTTGACATGTCGGAATTTAACAGAGATTCTCACTTACATTTAATTTAGGTATCAACTATGTCACATTTTTTTCCTAAAACATGAGTTTTTTTTCTGAAAGAGAATCTATTAGTTAGTTTACAGACACACTGTACTTTTCACGTATTAAACAAGTGCTGGACAGTAAAATAAAGTTATTCTAAATACAGTTTAAAATCCTCAGTAAAATAGATTCTGATCATATTGTATACTTGATTACTGAACTTGCCTAAAAAAAAACAACATAATAAATAATTTAGTGTGGACCATAAATAAGTAGACCTGAGTGTTTATCATAATCAGAAGATTTTTATACCATAAATGTAGCATTACTGCATTTAAGTAAACTAATAGTTCACTTGGCACCTAGTGTACTTCCTTTCATGTGTGTGATGGTGTACTTTTCTGCAAATAGGCCTGTATTTAGACATGATAGTATACCTGAAGTGTATGTATACATATACAGCAATCAGCCATAACATGAAAACTACCTGCCTTATATTGTGTAGGTCTCCTTTGTGCCTCCAAAACAGCTCTGACCCTCTAGGCATGGACTACACAAGACCTTTAGCAGCAGATTCTTTAAGTCCTGTGCATTATCCTGCTGAAAGAGGCCACTGCCATTAGGGAATATTGTTGCCCTGAAGGGGTGTACTTGACCTGCAACAATGTTTAGGTAGGTGTTCCGTGTCAAAGTAACATCCACATGAAAGCCAGAACCCAAGGTTTCCCAGCAGAACACTGCCCAGAGCATCACACTGCCTCCACCAGCTTGCCTTCTTCCCATAGTGCATCCAGATGCCATCTCTTCCCCAGGTAAGTGACGCACACGCATCACTCAATGCACTGTGTGTCCTGACACCTTTCTATCATAGCCAGCATGAACCTTTTCAGCAATTTGTGCTACAGTAGCCGTTCTGTGAGATTGGACCAGACGGACCACCCTTCGCTCCCTACGCACATCAGTGAGCCTTGGGTGACCATTACCCTGTCACTGGTTCACTGGTTGTCCTTCCTTGGATTAGTTTTGGTAGGGACTAACCAATGCATACCGGGAACACCCCACAAGACCTGCCGTTTTGGCGATGCTCTGACCCAGTCGTCTTATGCTTGCCCATTTTTCCTGCCTCCAACTATTCTATCAACTTCGAGAAGTGACTGCCTAATATATCCCGCCATATACTACCTAATATATCCCACCATTTGACAGGCGCCATTGTAATGTGCTTTTAATGGTATGGGTGATTGGTGTACATTAGTATGCAAAAAAAATCCTTGGTTAACTTATTTTCTTAATGAACTTGGCATCATTTATCTTTGCAGATCTTTGTTGAGATCTGCTGAAACTCTTTTAAACTCTGCCGAAAGACTCTTTTAAAGTGTTTTGTCTCAAGTCTTCATTTTCTTCCATTTGATCTAATTCCTGTCTAGGAGGAGCTACAAAAGGAAGAAATCTCTTTTCAGATGTTTTTCTATGAGATGTACTAATGTCTTTTGATTAAAACAAATAACGTGGATAAAATGGCTAATTTCCACAAACATCCTGAACAGCACATACTACTGAATGTACTGAATTTTACCAGGTGGTAGTTTTACTTGTTCCAGGAAGCCCCTGCACTCTTCTCATGCACCACTGACCTCCTTTCCTACGTATTCTTATGATTTTACTAGATTGAGATCTTCAGAAGATGAGCATCCCAGTGGGGCTTTTATCCTTCTTAGAAGGCTACAAAGCCAAAGCCTGTCTGTATTGGGGTATTAAAGAGCACTCTTAGATCCCCATAAAAGCTTTGATTAGCTCAAATAGAAGAGTCATGCAACAGAAAAGGGGGATTTGTGGCTTGGCTCTTTGTCTGTCTAACTCTCATTCTTTCCAAAATACACATCCTTCTGTTCACAGAGGAGCCTAAATTTCATTACATGTTATGCTGCAAATTTCCAGAGGTGTTATTCAAATTCTATCCTACTCTCTATCCAAACAATATTTCTTAGACTCAATGTAAGAGACAATGATTGCAGCACAATGACATCATCCTTCAGTTGATGCCGCTAGGAGTGTTAGTCACATGTCATGTTGGAAAAAAAAATATGCACCATGCTGTCATTTAAACAGTAAAATTGGAGCATTATGCTTTATCCAGCGCTTGGATATCACGTAGATCTATAGCACACTAACAGAAATCTTCTAAAATGTTCTAGTCTTACCAAATTCTTTATTTCTTCCACCCCTAACCTTGAAGCTCCAAGGGGCTAGACATGTAATGCTCATTAACGAAAAAACCAAACATGCTCTCTGTGCCCGTTTTAAAGGGTTTGAGCAGTGTTTCGGTAGACTGGTGAGGATGGGGCTCAGTTGGAGGGTGAGTGTTTTTCAGCAACAGCAGGTCTATTCATTCTGTGCTCTTGTTCTGACGAGCTCACATGTGAACCCAAGAGCTTTCTTTTATGTAGCCTTTATGTTCTGCAAGTTCCTGACCTGCAGAATCTCATCAAGGACCTTATTTATAAGAAAGACTATAAATTGCCTTCATGTCATTTATTTCAGGCTTTCCGCAAGACAAAAAAAAAAAATCAGTTATATCAGGACTATGAACTGAATTTAGAACTACGGTAGAAAGTCAGAAAAATAACAGCAGTGGAATCAAAGTCTGTTTCAGAGAGAAAATACAGTGATGATAGTTCAATCTGTCACGTAACAGTGACTTATGGGGAAAAGACAAACACCACCACACACAATAGACACCACTGCATAAGGACACACACAGAGGCTCCCCTGAAAATAGATGTGCACTGGGCAGAAACTCAGACACAGAGAGAGAGAGAGAGAGAGAGAGAGAGAGTAGGAAGAAAGAAAGAAAGAAAGAAAGAAAGAACGAAAGAAAGAAAGAAAGAAAAAGAAAGAGCTGTTCAGTGAGGGGTCCTGGGAGTGGGGCTCAGAGCAGGCAACGTCCAGTCTGGCAGGAAGCGTTGTGTGTTCTCGGAGACGTGCCTGGAGTGGCCAAACCATGCTGAGTGCGGGGGAGAGAAACCCAGCGCTACTCCCAAGATGAAGGCGGAGAGGCAGGCTTCCTCCAAAGAGGCAGGAGTTTTTTCACTTTTCCAGAAACTGTGCATCCTCACCTTCTTCCTGGCAGGTGAGTACAGAAATACCTACTGTCATGTGAACCAGGGTCAAAACTTCAGCAGAGAAATGACAAAAAAAGAAGAAAAAAAAAAGCTGCAACTTGCTCTACAATTGGTGTGTGATGTTGCTTGCTTAATTGCAATAATTGTTATGTGTTCTGTTTCTTTTTTTTTCTTTTTTTTTAATTATTTACATATTTTAAACTAGGCAGACGATTTAACATCTTAACAGATGAAAACTTTTAGGTCATGAATTTGATATGCATTCCTTGGCATTAGCTGAATAATTTCAGGACAAAAGTTTGTGAAATTTGTGCTTCAGCCAAAACACTTTGCTTCAAAACAATGTTATGTAATTATTTATATAATTTCCTCCATAATCAAATCAGTAGCGGAAGTTTTTTTGTAGATCTCGAATGCTTTATTTTTAGTGTTCTTGAGGAAGGGTTTGTTTAGATCAGCATGCTGAGACTCTGTAAGTGATGATGTGTATTGTGCATTAGATGTAAAAAGACATTAGGGGAAAGGAGGCTGTTTCATGTAGGAGAACATGTAGCAGTCGAAGCCTGGCTCCAAGCACTACTTTTGTGTCATTGTGCTGTGTGTTGATTAGCAAAATCACTGAGCTGCCACTGTCTGCTAGCCACCAATCACACAAGAGCATGGCTCTCACCCAGCTGGCCCTCACTGGACGGGGACAGGCCTACAATCCTGGCCTTTGTTAGCTTGTCTTGGCAAGCCGTGAACGCCGAGGCCTGTTACCAAGGCGATGAAGACATGCCATGCTGACTCGCACTACATAGTCCTGCTATGGCGGAATAGAGGAACAGCCTTTGAACCTGCTGGAACATTCAGATAGCTTTGCTACAAAATAATAATGGTTAAGCAGCTTTGTAAGCCTGGATAGTATTTAGCCAACATGGCAGATCTGAGATTTGGTCCTGAATTATCTCTCTTTATTCAATCCAATTTGTACAAAGCTGCCAAGGTGACAGGGAGAGTGTTTTTTAATAAGGCATGGTCATAAATTAATATGGAGGCCCTGAGTTAATATTTTGAAGCTGTAAACAAATTATCAAATTTCAAATTCAAATATTATTGGTCACACACACAACCATACACAGTGTGATGTTCAGTAAAAAGCTTTTTTACGACTGTCTGGTGACGTAAAAATAGAATTTACATAAACCAGAATTTCCTTGTATACAAGTAGAAAAAGGAAAAATATAAAAATATAATATGAAGGACATAAAAGACAGATGGCAGCAACAGTATGGACTATATCTGGAATAAAGTGCAGATATGTACAGTTGTATGTGCAGTGCAATGCTGTGCAACATCAGGCTGAGGTAGTTGCAGTGAAATTGCTAAAATATATATAAGGTGTCTAACATATAAGTATATGATGGACCTGAATTATTATGTCTTGGCCACGAGATACCAAAGTTGTAGCCACAAATTATGTAACTTAAGCTTAAGACTTAATATGTAGTGGTAACCTCCTACTTAACATGTGTCCAGTTAATTATTTGGTGGAAACAGGCAAAATTCACTTAAGGTGATATGGTCTAATGGTGTATACATTATGACTCCAGTATGTTTCTCATATACAATATGCTCTCATACTCCAGTATGTCTTTCTTTCATTCAAGGTTGAAGTTACGTGTAATATTATGGATCATCTTTATGCTTAGGTTCCTTTGGCTAATTCAATTGATTTCTCTGTGCCTCATTCATTTTAAAATACAATAGTTGCCACAAGTTATGTACTTAGTGACCATGAAATAGATCTTGAGAAACTTAACTCGTAGACTCAATACATTAATTCATGACCACACCTTATCCTCAAAGGCATGCGTAGAGATTTTCTTATTCATGTTATGAAACAGTATATATTACAGTGTTGTTGGAGCTCTATACTGACGCCTAGCTCCTTGAGTTTACTGGAGTTTCTCTATCACCACCTGTGGTATGGAGAGGCAGTTGCTGTGTTTTGGTGCTGTGTAGTCAGTAACTGACCTGGCTGTTGTTATAGCTAGTTTACACTATGTGTATTTGTGGCAATCTTTTGAATCAGTTGAATTTAATCTCTCCGAGTAAGCAATGTTGTGAGCCTTACTTAACACATGGGTAGTTGTATGTTCTTTCTTGTACTGCATGCAGCTGTAAATCATCAAAATAGCACTTTATAAAGCTATACTATATCTTTTTTACAGACCTCATTTGTATTTCGAGATAAATACATATAGGATGTAAGTGCAAGCAGGCTATTCTTGATGATGACAAATCACATTTATTTACCAAAGTAAATAAAGTAGAAAGAACAAAAATTATAAATTTGTTAAGATACCAATCCAAATGAAAACAGCTTTGGCTATTCTTCGTCAGAGCTTTCCATCCAAAAACACTATAGCAACTATTGCACATTTATTCATTTTACATGGCCTACAGTTATTTGCTCCCATTGTGTTTGCCTGCTATGTGTACTTCCATAATGATCCAACTGCACATCTTGTTATGTAGGTACTATTGCACCGAACCAAATATTAAAACCTATGCACCATTCAGGGTTAAAGTGACAGTAGCTTCTTCTATGGAGTTTTTACCCTTGATTAGACATTGTGGTCACTTGGCAGGGAGACTTGAACTTTGTAAAATAAACTAGCTTGTTCAAAGCCTACAAAGTTAACTTGCTCTTTATCTCAAGTGAGTTTTTATTATGGTCGTACACATTGCTTATTGGAGTTTGATTGCGTATGGTGAAGATTACATGCAGGATAGAAAAGCCTAGGGAGGAAAAACCTAAAATGCAATACACAGACAGTATTGCTTTCCGTTTGTAACATGGGGACAAAGTGCCACACTGAAAAGTAAAACCTTCATTGCATTGTTCTTTATAAATCAGCAAGGTATTGCATTTTTAAGAATTAAATGCTGACTCCTTGTCTGAAGTGAATGTAATTCCCTGATGCATTGCATTTCACTTGCATCAGTTTGTTACAGTCATGCCACACTGAAATGCAATCACTGTCCAATTGCAGCTGCACTCAGGGGCATGGCTGTAGGTGGAAAAGTGGAGAATGGCCTGTACTTTTTAGCTAGTAAGGAGCAGCCTGCCATAGACAAAACCTCTGTGTAAAGATTTTTTTTCATATTCTGACAATATTCCTTTTCTTATTTTCATTCTTTTCATTTACGCTGTGTAATTATGCATCATAAAAGTGTTTTGTTGGAGAATTTCTTTGAATAAATCTGACAAGACATTTTTGAACTGATTTGTTTTTAATTGTCTAATAATCCTTAGAGCAAAGCAACAGTACAGTTTTCAGAGCATGCTTCTTTGAGCATGCTTGTTTGACTTAAAAAACAAAAGGTTTCAGTCTATATGTGCATTATTATCCTACAAAGGATTAAGGAGCTATTGGTGAAGTTGGCAGGCAGTTTCTGCTTAAACATGATGTTTGACTCTTATGTGGTAGAATATCATCTGAAAATAGTAGAGAATGGGAGTTTATTGTTACACATAGATTATGAATTCATTAATGTCACCGATGTGTCTTGTGTCATATTTTGTGTTTGCATTAAGTCGTCAGTGGAGTGAACATCACCTGCCCATCCTCTGTCATAAGAGGTACCCTAGGTGGCTCGGCCCTACTCTCTGTCAGCTACACCAGCACCAGCTCAGACAGGCCCGTCATCAAGTGGCAGTTGAAGAGGGACAAACCCGTCACTGTGGTGCAGTCTATTGGCACTGATATCATTGGAAACTTGCGGAGCGAGTACCGAGGCCGCATCATGCTCTTCGAAAACGGCTCACTGCTGCTCAACTACCTGCAGCTGTCAGATGAGGGTGCCTACGAAGTGGAGATCTCCATCACTGATGACACCTTTACCGGGGAGAAACACATGAACCTCACTGTAGATGGTAGGCAGGGGAAGGAGAGGTTTCTTTCAGCATGTAGCTTACCACTTACAGCTCCAGCACAAATACACTGGTGTTTTTCAGGTAACATTTCAGGTCAGGTCACCTGAAATATGTCAGAAACTGCTGAGGGTTAGCTCTGAGATAACCCTCAGCAGTTAAGATTGTTACTGGGTCAAAGTTGGAAAGGTCTTTCAAAACAGCAAAATAATAATAAATACAATAAAAATGTAAAATGTAATATGAATTCATTTAAATGTTTAATATACATTTGAATTTGAAGTTGAAGATTGGAAAAAGACCAAGCAGTGTATTCCCAATCTTAAACTGCAAAATTCAGTGAGCTTCAGATTCCTGTTCTTGGCTAACAGAAATGAAACCCAATGTGGTTGTAGCCTGTCTGCCAACTATCTGCTTAGTGGGGTCCAAAAGTCTGAGAAAGAAAGTAAATATTCAATATCTTGAATGTTTAGTATTCAAAATTCTGCACTATTATAGGTCCCTATTTAAATGTAAGCAAATCTGTGATATTGACCATGTTAACTGCTTTGTACAAAAGGTCAGATTTTCCTCATGCCTAATCTCTTCTATTGAGGCATGTGTTTAGACGAAACTCTGATGGATTTGATCTAAAATGGATCATAAGGTTTTGTGGAGTCCATGCCAGCTCAAGTGCACACTGTCATTAAAGCAAAAAAGGGGACACACCAAATACTAAGAAATTCGGAAATTCATGTAAATATTTCAAAGATTCTACTTTCACCCAAGTCATTGCCAATAATATAATTTGTAATAAAAATACTTTATTCACACCTGTGCATCTGCACATTCATGCAGTTATCTAAGCAGCTGATCATGTGGCAGCAGTGGAATGCAAAAAAATCAGCAAATACAGGTCAAGAGCTTCAGGTAATATTCACATCCCACATCAGAATGGGGGAAAGTGTGATCTCTGTGACTTTGATCGTGGCATGGATGTTGGTCCCAGACAGGCTGGTTTGAGTATTTCATAAATCTCAGTATGCACAAAACATCAAACCTTGTGGTGGATGGGCTACAACAGAAGACCACATCAGGTTCCACTCCTGTCAGCCAAGAACAAGAATCTGAGGCTATCATGGGCACAAGCTCACCCAGACTGGACAGCTGAAGACTGGAAAAACATCATACATAAATATATATATATATATATATAAACACACAATAATAATATTGCATTGTTATATAGTGTTTACCCATGACAAAAACTGATTAAATATCACTTGTTATGGAAACTGAAATAAGCTGCTCAACAATATTCCTGCAGATTTTAAGATATAGATCAACTATGTTAAATGTAACATTATGCAACACAGCCACTGCAAACATTTCAGTTATGAATATTTTTGTGTCTTTCCTTGCCAGTTCCTGTGTCCAGGCCATTTGTGCACTTGGTGGCTTCCTCTGTGCTGGAGCTTACTGAGCACTTTACACTGAACTGCACTCATGAAAGGGGCACAAAGCCTATTTATGGCTGGCTGAAGGGTGGGAAGCCTCTGACCAATGACTCGCGTCTGCTACTGTCACATGACCAGAAAGTTCTGACTATCTCCAGGGTGCTGATGTCAGACGATGATGTCTACACCTGCACTGTGGAGAACCCCATCAGCAGCATGAAGAGCATGCCTGTCAGACTCACAGTCTACAGTAGGTGCAGGGATTGCTTCTTGCTCCATAGTACATTTTGTTAGAGATACTTAAAGGAAAATTTAATCCTTTTTTCCAATCTAATCTCTGTCTAGTCTGTGTAGCATATGAGAGGTTACCAAGGAGAATAGTTCTGACATATTTCCCTGTACTGAACAAATGTAAGAAAACATATTGACTCAAAACCCACCTTTAATGGAAGCCTAAGTGGAGCCTAACTCTATTAAACTTTTCAATAAAGATTCTAAGATGTCTTATCAAAACTGTTCTATATAACACTGTAATTCTGAATAACTTTCAAAGCAATACAGTAAAAAGCACATGGTTACCAGTACACATGCAAACTGAAGCCAATTCACTAGCACTAGGTGAAATAGCTTGTGCTTGTGCATTTCTAAACTGCACACTTACGATGAATAAAATAAGTGAAATCAACATTATCATCATCTAGTTGTAGTTAGTCGCTCACCATACAGATGTAAAGGCCTCAGTTAAGAAACTCTGCTCTGAAAAACACCACCGGGTAACCTAGCTAACTTAAACATGAACAACGCTAGCAAACAGCTAATATTCTTGGGTCAACATACAAATAGAAGTGCCACAGTTTCTACCTGATTGTGCAGGGATACCACAAAACTTTGGGGAAAACACAATAACCTGGAACTAGGCTTCTTTTTTTGATCTGTGATTATGAATGGCCAAAATTATCCCCTTGGAAAGAGTGGTTTGAACCCTGAAAGCAAGAATTATACAAATTTAGTGCTTAATATAGTGCAAATACTTTTGAATGAGGGTTTTTTTTAAACATGTGCTCTGCTCCCAAGTGGCACAACTGAAAAGCCGTCACCCTATCTGTTGTGCCCTTCTACAATACATAACATTCTTGGCCAGAGATTGTGAGCTTGAATCCTAAAAATGCCAAGTCTTGAGTCCAAAAGAGCAAAATTAGCCATGATCGATGGGTGGGAAGGATGGCATACTCTCTCTCGTCCATCAATCACAGTGACACTAGCCAATCATGGGCATTTGTGAGATCATGTATGTGGAAGAGGGTAGACAGCGCTTTCCTCTGAATGTTTTACACTGCCCTGCGACGCAACATGTGCAGCAGTTTGTAAAGGTGCAGTCGGTTAGATTCAGATGTCTCAGAGGAAGCATGTGTTAGCCTGCACACTCCCTTGTTATTGGGTGTCAATACCAAGTTAGGAAGTTCATGGGGAGAAAATGTGTTTGTTTTGTTTATGGAAAGCTGACAAATCCAAAAGGCCAGAGATGAAATCAAAGTAAAAAACATGCCACGATTCAGGCGATCAACAAACGAACTAGTCTACACAAAGCAAACTAAATAAAAAACTCAGTCAAAACCATAATGGCATGCATGTAAATATAAAGACTCATAAGCTATGAGCAATACTTCAGAGCAGAGTTTTGAGGTGTGTAGTGACCTGGTGAGCTAAACTTGTATGATTAGAAGTCCAGGAAGTGAGAGGTAAGTAACAAGACATGTAATGGTTCAGGTGATAGGCCTTCTAGCAGAGGATTCTAGGAAATGGAGTTTGGGTTTAAAGATGGGATTGACATGACAAAGAGGTTTTTAATTCTTTTATCAATACAGGGAAATGGGTCAAAATTATCCATGATAATTGTCCATACATCACTAATGGGATGGATAAAGTTTGGGGTGAAGTAAATCAAATTCGTTCTATATTATTTCACAATTGATTGTTATACTATATGTTCACTATTGTGTATCACTACAACAAGCGTTGGTGACCTCAAAACCCAAACCTAACCTCATTTAAACTAGCTGCTGTCATATGTGGACACTAACAGGGCTTGCTGAAAGGGCCAGGTAAAGATTTCTGTCCCAGCGAAGCTTGGCTTACTAACTATTGCCTCTCCTTCCACCACTACCTCTTCCTCCTCCTCCTTCTCATACACTACTACACAGTTAAGACACAGCAATAAACCAGTGGGGTTCTGTGTTCACTCTGCACACATTGCCCTTTAAAAAAAAAAACCAAGCACCACTATTCATTCCAGCTCTAACAAAACCTGTAAACAAAACCAAGCCGTCATCTCAGTTTGAGCTCTCAACCTCATCTACACTCTTGTTTCCTTGGAGCACAATTTAAAGGAGTTCACTCTTTGTTTAATTTGAGAGGTAAAATCACTTTACAGTAGTGCTGCATGCATGTAGGTAGAGAGAGATGGATGAACAGTGGCACATGTTTTTCAGCACAAGAGAAGAGCACCATGACAACAGTGGCCTTCCTGGTGTTTTCTTTTTTCTGCAGGACGAAGTTCTCTCTATATCATCCTCTCCACTGGTGGAATTTTCTTGCTCATAACCCTGGTGACGGTGTGTGCCTGCTGGAAGCCCTCCAAAAAGTAATCTCACCTTCTGAGTCACATTAAACTATACTGTGCTTATAATAAGCCTGGTGTTTTTGAGTGTTGTGTAGACAAGGAGTATACAAAAGAACAGCTGTAGATACTTTTCAGCAGGTTTATGGATAACACTTTACTCAAAGGTCCACAAATACTTATGCAGGATTAATAAAGATTATTGACATTATGAAGGGTGTGTTTCGAAACAACAAATGTTAACCCAAATTACAAGCTTTAATGTAAGTCAAGGCAAGTAATACAATTCGAGACATTTTATATTTTTTCCTACCCCTCCAATTTTAAATCTAAACCCTAACACGGGATATATTACAAACACAAATGAAATATACATACTGTTAAAATTTTCATCCATGGTATGCTTGAATGGATCAACCTCCTGCAAGATTGCCATCAGACCCATTTTTGTAATCATAAAAGTGATCTCAAAGCAACTTTTTAGTAGTGCTGGCTTCAAATTGTGAACTGTCCCATGTTGCTTAATAGCCTATAGTTTGGGTTAACCTACATCATCCCCAAACACATCCTCTCCTAATAACATATTACTGCTGGATGTCACAGTATTAATTAATAGAACAAGTTAACAAGATGTTAATACGCTACAATTTCCATTATTAATGGATATTCATATATGACTCAGAGATTGTTAATGCATATGCATCATTATTTCCTCATGCACTAAGGGTTAGTGCATGTACTGATTCATCATTATGGAAGCATTAGTAGTATTACTATGTGTAATAATGGTGACTCTGTTTTAAGGAATATGTATAAGGGGTTAATTAAGGTCTTGTTATTTGTATAATAAAGCTCAAATTAGACACTTGTAAAAGTTTTAGTCACGATGTATTTGTCTTTATTCATCACAACCTGTATTGGTACATAACTCGACATCTGTTAGGTAAAAATGGGTAATTATTGCAGTATTAATTGTGATAATATGCAATAAACACTAAAAACATGCATGAATTAATAACTATTACACCTATAGGTTCTAGGTAGCATTTAGTGAAAATCACTATTAATATCACTATTTATTTACTAAAAAAGTAAGATGTTTTCAATAAACACCTGTCACTTGACACTACCTAGAACCTAAAGGTCTAACATGAACAAATAATGAACATGAACATATCTAATAAGATATGAATTTAGGGTATTATTTCACACTCAATAATTATCAAAACTAATAATGCAGTTATTAGTCATTTTTACATTACAGATATCTAGTTACATAAAAGTAAATAAACATTTACCAAGTGTCTAATTTGAGCTTTATTACATAAATAACACAACCTTAATTAACCCTAAACTCTAAGCATTAATATATGCTTATTTGTGTGGACCTTATAATAAAGTGTTGCCAACAAACCTGCTGAAATTCTGAAAGGTTCCTGGTTTTATTTCAACACTGCAGCAGATATGTGATCTATTTGCTTATTTGCTATTAAGAAAGCTCATCTGTTGATCTGATTTTATAGAAAAAGGCAACAACCTGTCATGCAGAGCAGGCAAAATGTAGAGCAGAGCAATGGCAATCATGAAGGTAACATCTCAAGATTTTGATCTTTTGGCTATTTCATAGGCAATTGAATTGTAAATATCATGCATCCTGTGATGGTGATGTAAAATTTATTTATTTGTATATTCATTAATTTAGAAGAATTAACACTTTATAGTAAAACACTTTATAGTGTTTATATAAGCTACATATCCCCTACATAGCATAGGTCCTTCATGACAACTGACATAAACCTACATTTATAAAGGCTAATTGTGACAGGCTTCAGCTGTCATATTTTTATATTTGTCAAATATTGCTTTTTATCAAAACTGATGTCAACTGAGACTTTTTGTTAACACAAGGTGGTGCCATAAGCTGGTTTAAATATGCCATATTTACATAATGGTAATAATGTGACAGATGTCAGACATATGACATTGCCATAGGTTATAAATGAAAATAAAATAAAATTAACTTTACGCAAGGATCAATGAAAATATACTTAAATCATTCATTACACTGTCATAAATATTAATTAAATAGTAATTATACGAAAGTTAGCCACTCATTTGATTTTACTATAACCCCGATGTGAGGTTTCACAGCGTGTATCACTCCGCTCGTCTGTGTTTGCTACATAAAATTCCACTTCCTAGTTCAAAAAACAGTTACTACAGTAGTGTCATCATCTGTGGACATGGCCAGTGATACTTTCCAGGAATATAACTTTTTACTTAAAATATGAAAGCTTGTCAGATGAAAATGGAAAGAAAGAAGGGATGCCAATTTTACCAAAAGCACCTTTAACAGGAATGTACATTTACATTTACGGAGCAAAAAATAAACATTTGGCCAAATGTCCGAAATGTCACTTACTCAATATTAATTTCTTGTGTATAGAACTGTTGTATAAAAGTAATATCAGTTATACTGAATATCGGCATGGCTGTGATTAGCTACGGCACTCAGTCTACAGTCTCGTGCCTACGACCGAATCACAGCCATGCTGATACTCAGTATAACCTCCCTCTTGCGTGTGCGATGTTGCTTAAATGTACTTTACTTAAGGTTCTTAAAACCATGTCTTACAGTATATAATTTTCGCAGATATTTTCACATCAGGTTTACATGTTATTACACATACAGGAAACACTTCAGACAGTGTTTAGGAAGTGCTCACCTTTGCTAATTTTCCCAGTTGATCTCACTTAGCAAACTACACCCGGTAGTGGAAATTAACAGAATATAAAAACTCTGCTACTGTACTTAAGACTTTTAACATTTTAAAATATCTATCCTTGTTCACGTACTTCATTTCAGAAAAAAAACTCTCTTCATACTTACTGCATATCTCTATAATCATTAATTTGTAAAGCCATGGTGTATTTTTAGCACCAGATAGCTTCAATGATTCGATCTGAATTCCTAACAAAAACTTTACCTGATATGGCAGCGAGAATGAGAACTCATACCCATCACTGTAATCTTTCTATTACTATGTACACTTTGCATTTATCAATGCAGATTGCACTGTGACAGCTAGCTAGTAGCATTCAACAGTAGCATCATGCTAGCTGTCATTTGAGAGATTAGGAATAAAGCTGCCTTAGCTAATATTTTCCCACGTTCCTATGTCGCTTTTTGAAAAAGTCGATAATTTACTATCAGCAACTAAAGTCAGTGTGAGGCAGACATTATATTCTTTTGTGAATCTTTTGCTTTCATACTGTAGATAAATCTAATAGATTATACTTATATTTAGATAAATAATTGTGTTTTTTTTTTTACTGTACACTGAGATACAAAGTCAGGTGTCATGAATTTTGAGTGCAAGTCAGTCTGGTTGTGTATATCAATATTACTTAATTCAGGGCAGGTTTTATGTCATCCTGACATTAAAAATGTTATCAAATAAGTATTAACAATACATATCCATACTTTGTAGTTGCAGTTGATATTGTACCAGGAAGGAGCTACCATAATCGTAAAGGCCCAGGTGGTTTATATGTTCTGAAGGAAACAGTAAGTAAAAATGTCTTCCAGCAACATTAGAGCAGAATTGCTATAAATGTAAGTACAGTTGCACCATTCCTGTTAGGTCGGTTGATTGTATTTTAATATTTTCTTACATAACTGCAGGACTTTGCTGAGGAACAAGAAGAAGAGCCGTGTAACTACATCCACCCTTTGGATCCACACAGTCCACCTTGCTATCCCAGCATGTTCTCCTCTCCAGATGCATATACCTACTCAGGAAGAAGATATCCTCGCACCCCTGTTCCCTCTCCTCCCACAACCCCGACCACCACCATGGCCATGGCGCCTTCACCGCATTTGCGAAGCTTAACACGAAAGCCCCACCCTTCGGCTGCAAGCCCCACCCCCTCACACACAGAGGAACAGTCGACTGTACACGAGACTAGTATTCACAGCCGCATTTAACCACCGAGTCAAAGCACACAGTTAGATACAGAAAGAGAGAGAGAGAGAGAGAGGGAGAGAGGGGGGGAGAGAGAGAGAGAGAGAGAGAGAGGATACGTCTGAATGTGCATGTTCATGTGTAGCTGTCTGGGAAAACCGTTCACACTGTGCCATTTTCTACTATATGAATTTCTGAAAGCTACATACTTTTCTGGACTGAAATACATTTCTTTTTTGTATGTATCTCTACCAAGAGTAAAGTTTTAGCCTTTTAAATCTGGCTATCCCCAAACGTGAAAACAGAGAAAGTCTATTCTGACTTAACTGCAGCCGTTCTGACAGTCAGTATCTGAATTTATTAGGCTTATGCTTATTTCAATATAGCATGTTACTATCCAACAACTTGATAAAAGTGGGACAGTCACTGCAAGCCATATTCAGAGTTGAGTTATGCACACATAGTAAGGATTTGTTTAATACTAAAATTGCACATGTTGGTATTCAGAAATAAAACATAACTAGTTACACATGCAGGGTGGAGTTTGAGTAATGCAGACTTAAGCCCGTTTTTCTTGCATGACATGAAGCAGTACAAAGAGGAGTAAATCCAGCACCACTGTCTGGCCATTTGATATAACCACAATATGCCACGCTGGAATTTATGTCTTGGGCTGTAAATACAGTCAAAAAGCTACGGAATGGCATTTGAAACCAATATTAATTGCATAAATATGACACTATTAATTAATTAATATTGTCATCCCTTTAAAATCCGCAAAAAGTTTTTTTGCATGGAGGAGAATGGAGGATAAAGCATCTTTAATTAAAAAACCCTACTATTGATGAACCCTGTCTTGGACATTTCTGGCAACCTTAGAGGTGTGAACTACACTATATGGACACCTGGCCATCACACCCACATGTGCTTTTTGAACATACCATTCCAGATTTAGTCCTAACTTTACTGTTATAATAACCTCCACTCTTCTGGAAAGGCTTTCCACTAGATTTTGGAGCGTGGCTGTGGGGACCAGAGAATTAGTGAAGTCAGGCACTGATGTTCAGGTCAGGGCTCTGTGCAGGCAACTCAAGTTCTTCCACTCCAGCTTTAGCAAACCATGTCTTCATGGAGCTTGCTTTGTGCACCAGAGCATTGTCATGCTGGAACAGGTTTGAGCTTCTTAGTTCCAGTGAAGGGAAATTGTAATGCTACAGCATACAGACATTCGGTACAACTCTGTGCTTCCAACTTTGTGGCAACCCACATATGGGTGTGATGATCAGGTGTCCACATACTTTTGGCCATATAGTGTAATCAATCAGATGATTTGTATAATTTGAATGCCACACCCATAAAAAGCAGCTGTGTAAACTATTTCTGAAAAAGCGTAACTTTCCTATCATAACTATTTACATAACATCTGTACTTTAGTCGCCAAATTTGAATACAGCCCTGTGTGAGGATATCATACTTACTCCTTACCCAATATGATGTAAATATATAAAGCTGACGCAAAACACAATTTTGTCTTTTGCCTGAAGTCAGCCACAGGTTTTCCCAGGCCGCCACACATACTGTATATCGTTGGTAATAAAATGAAATAAAATGTCTCACTGAAGTCAAATATATCTTATTACATTTGGAAGTACCAGAAAATAATGGAAGTACCAGATAAAAGTGGGGGTCATGTTGTGAAATGGCTTCATGTCACTTCAAATCAACATACCTGTGTTTCTTGTTCATGCATTGCTATGTTTCTACTTTTTAAGAGCATGTTAAATGGAGCACATTCACTTTTCAATTCCTAAAGCAATATCAGACACCTAACATAGCAATAAACAGTAAATAGTGGAAAAGACAGTCATTAAATAAATAAAACATGAAACGGTTGTGATATTTTATAAAGTGTCTACTCAATACAAATGATGACCATCCGTGAACGAGCCACAGAACTCATTTGGCCTTAGCTGATATTTCTTTTCCACACTTTGAAAACAACCTCTAACTTAAAACAAGCCTTATATAATGACTGCAAACTTGGTAAAGGAAAGTAATATTGTCTGGTGAGTCATCTTGTATCTGGAAGGGTTTCACTTTTACAGTGCCTGCCCTCAGCAATTCCACATGACAGTATGTTCTTGAAGTGTGGTGTATTTTCACACTAGAAATGGCTCAGGAAGGGTTCGTATAGCTCCTCTGAAAACAAAAGGCAGCCCAATTCTCACTTATCATCACGTTGTCTGCCACCTGAAATCTAATATTGGGTCTCACAATTGGGCCTCATTTATCAATAATTTAGTAAAGTTGTGTAAATGTTGTCATAGGACAAACAAAAAATTTCTGCTTGATTTGCAGAATTTTCAGCAGTCCTGATTTTCTTCATACACACGCATGTATGTTGATAAATCACCTGTAAAAAACAAGAATGTTCACGGCACAGCTGATTTACATTTGTCATGACCACGATGCTCCATAAAAGCTCACAGAGTGCTGAAAATGACAAAAATGACAACTAATTGGCGATTGAGTGCCTCCTAAACACAGCATGTGTTAAAGCTTCCAGTAATGCAGCTCAGCCACTGCAGCTACCACAGACATATTAATTCTTCCAACTTTAATAGGGTGCCAGTACTTTTGTTCTAATCGAAAGGCTAGGAATATTTGTCTTAATTTATGGATTTGTTTCATTTCACAGTCATTTCACAAAATTTTCAACAAGTTTTAATTAGCTTTCAAATTAGGTTCACATTAGTAAGTCTTCTTACACATAAATTTACACAAACTCAGGAGCGGTCATAGGAGTTGTTTTTAAGTAACTAGATTCTCATGAATACCACATTTCTTGTGTAAATGCTCCTGCAAATTATTTACAAATAGATTTGTTCATATTCAGCTTGATAAATGAGGCCCATTGTCCTTAGCCTATATTATTAAAATTATATGTATACACTGACTTCAAGATTCATGATTTTGTGCTTACAGTACATCACTGTTGCCTAGAATGCATCTGATATGAACATATATTATATAATATAGATACTGTAACCATACACCGTTTTCAAAGAATATCATTTTTATGTGTTATCAGGAAGAGGATTTATGCATAAATGTATGTAAATATTCTGTAATATAAATTCATATCACTATGACCCTTTAATATTTTATCCACAGTGACCATCTGGATGCCTTTAAATGAAGTTATATTTTTGTTGTAATTTCTATAAATAGAATATGGACAATAAAAAAACACATTCATGTTCCTTAATACACCTGTATGAGATATAAAAAGAGATGAAAACAAACAATATTGTATGTCGTCATTTAAGAAATACACACAGCAGTTAAACAAGTAAAAAAAAAAAAAGGTTTTGGGTTTTTTTGTGTGATTTTAGAATTAAATTGTTTAGTTCACTTGAAGACAAAACAGTTCGTTAGAACAAATAATGGTATTTTTAATTGTTTAATCAAGTAAACACCATGTGCTGTTATAAAAATATCATTATGTCACTAAGGTCATGTCATAACCCTTACGTAAAAGTCATACAAACTTGAATAATCACATTCACATGTGAAATTTTCAGACACTTCATTTGTTATGTGTCATGTTTTTCACATGATTGCATATTATTCACTTGATGTCACATGTGAAAAACCTACTAACACGTGAAATGTATGTGATTTTCCTGGAAGGAAAGGCTGATTCCACGATTGTGGTACCATTTAGCCTCTGTACCTCTTTAGAAATCTTTATAACTTTGTTTTTCATTGTTGTTCAACACTAAATCATGCAACATAACATAAAACAACATAAAAAAATGCATTTTAACCATGTAAAAAAAACTTGTTAACCCATCTCAGGCAACAGTAATGATTTTTACAAGGTTTCTTTGCTAATCCTGTGTGTATTTTGCTCTTAAATGAGTAACAGGGTTGAGGTTTTTTTTAGCATAGAATGAGCAAATAGCCAAAATGTGGCTAATTAACAGCCATATTAGGAGAAGGATATTAGGAGAATATTAAGGACATTCTAATGATTTACTTACAATGTTTTTAAGGGATAAGATAACTTAATTATATCTTATTTTATCTTTCTTTACTGGTGCTGCCATCGCTTGCTTCTCCTACACCAGAAGAAGAGAGCATAAACAAAGCAAGAAACTGATACAGAAAAAAAAGCTTATTGAATTTACTTCACAACAACTAGCTTAGCCCACAAAATTACATAAGAACACATCTTCTACTAATACTACATCTATCCATCCTTTTCTCTTATCCTACACAGGGTCACGGGGGAGTCTGGAGCCTATCCCAGGGAACTCGGGGCACAAGGCCGGGGACATCCTGGACAGATGCAAACACATTCACACACACTACAGACAATTTTGAAATGCCAGTCAGCCTACAACGGATGTCTTTGGACTGGGGGAGGAAACCGGAGTACTCGGAGGAAACCCCGAAGCACGGGGAGAACATGCAAGCGCTGTGCACACAAGGCAGAGGCAAGAGTCGAACCCCCAGCCCCGGAAGTGCGAGGCAAACATTGCAAGTAGTAGTAATAGTAGTAGTAGTAATAGTAGTAGTAGTAGTAGCAGTAATACTAGTAGTAGTAGTAGTAGTAGTAGTATTAGCAGTAATACTAGTAGTAGTAGTAGTAGTAGTAGCAGTAATACTAGTAGTAGTAGTAGTAGTAGTAGTAGCAGTAATACTAGTAGTAGTAGTAGTAGTAGCAGTAATACTAGTAGTAGTAGTAGTAATGGTATTTTATTTATAAGTGCCTTTCATGGTACTAAAGAACACTGTACAGAATATAATAAAGGTAACCAAATGTGGATAAAAATGAGAATAAATAGGGAAAAGCTCATATTCATATGTATATATATATATATATATATATATATATATATATATATATATATATATATATATATGGAAAACTATGACATAAATTTAGCAGACTAAACAATAAAATTTAATAAGCATAGAAATATGCTTATCAAGTGAAGCTAGGTTTGTGTGATGTAACTATGCTTGTAGGAATGTAGTAACTGCAAATCCAATGACATTTGTTTGTACAGTTTTAATTTATTTCTGTCCATTACTACTCTCCTTCATTATGTTCCAGCTATTCTACAATATTACACTTTGACCAGTAGATGGCGACAGAGAGTTCTGAATAGTAATTTTATTTGTAGCAATAGAAAGATCATTTAAATTGTGGAACACCAGCCTCCCAAATAGATGTTTTAACCTAAGCAAAAATAAAATAATAAAGCCTTATTTATTTATTTATTTATTTGAGGTGCATGGATGTTACAGTATGAGAATACAGACATGCGCTTGTAGGTTTAATATTATCATTCGGGTCAGTATCTGGCTCGTCAATTATGAATATAACTGTGTGGCATATTTAGTAATAACAGAGATTAATGTGAAAGACAAGATTTTTGGCATATATGTCACTGCTGTTATGACATTGAAAATGGTCTTTCTTCAAAAACTATTCATGTCATTTTGTTTATTTTTCACACAAACATTAAAAAAATTTTAATTTTATTTTTATTAAAGTTCAAGCCTTAGCACACATATCACAATAAACAAAAATGACGGACTTTCCTTGACTATAGTCCTTGTGTCTCACTTTTTCTTTAAAATGATGAAATCATTGCCAAATCAGTGCAAAATAGATCCACTGTGCTTTCATATATTTCAAGAATATGCGTCTGCATACAGAAGGGATGTTGAACAGCTGGCTGTCAGGTGAAGTCAAAATAACCTGGAGCTGGACTTCAGGAGGAACTTCCCAGAAAACCCCACCCCTCCAACACCACCATCCTGGACAGCACTGTGGCCGCCGTGGAGTCCTTCAGGTCCCTGGGCTCTACCATCTCTCAGCATCTGATCTGATCTGACCCATATAGACTCTATTGTGAAAAAGGCCCAGCAGAGGCTGTGCCTCCTTCGTCAACTGAGGAAGTTCATCCTGCCACAGGCTGCTGACCCAGTTCTTCTTAGCTGTCATTGAGTCTGTTCTGTGCACTTCAGTAACTATCTGGCTTGGTTCAGCTACCTAATCAGACATAAGACGACTACAACAGACAGTCCGGACTGCTGAGAGGATTACTGGTACTTCTCTGCAAGAGCAGCTTTTTCCCCACAGGCCATCTCCCTCATGAACAGTTAACTGCCTCCAAGGACTCTCTTAGTGCACTTTTTTCACTGTGGATATTATTTTATGTGCAATTGTAAATTCACTCCTATTTATTCTAGTACCTTCTGCACATTGCATTACCCCTTGCATAGCTGTACATAGCATCTGTACAATGTCTATTCTGTCTTAAGCTTTATTGAGCCTTCTATACATTTTCTTTTTAATCTTATTATTATGTGTCTTACTGTTATGTCAAATTCCTTGTTTATGGCAATGAAGCTCTTTCTGATTCTGATTCTGAACATCATGTAAAATTTTAAAGACAGAAAATGCTCTCAAAATAGAATTGTAGCACCAGTTACAAGTGTAACACCACTAACCAACAACAGCACAACTAATGATTTCCACAACACTTTTACAACCAAAATAGCAATGTCACCAGTGTTACACACCTGTAATGTGACACCAGGGACCATCGCACCAGTGACATTTTTTATCAAAATGGAAGATTATTTCAAAATGGCTGACACTTGAGGGGAAATGCCATCTTGCTAAAATGTCAAATCAGTAATTCTAGATATTCGTGCAATTTTTAAAAGTAAACATAAGATACAGGCCTTCTATACAAGTGTGACAGAGGTGACAAATGACAGACAGAGGTTATTGCCACCTAAGATACCAAAATAACAGATACATTTAAGAAATACAGGGAGAATGTACCGTAGTTTTAAATCAGCGCTTCTAACACTGAGCTTTTGACACATGAACATGCTCTGACACATTACAAATGCACCAGTGACAAAAGATTTTAGAAAAAAAAATTTTTTAATTATTTTGATATTTTAATTATATTCTCGTTATCCATTATTTAAAAAAGACAGTTGTTCCAAACTATTTCATGATTTTAACTGTAAATAAAATTATTTCTGTATTAATTATACGTTACTAAATGTTGAATCTGCTTGTGGGACAGCCTATTATACACTCACACCAAGTACACAAAATATTTTTACATATTACAAAACAAAATTCATACAACTGATGTAATTATTTACTTTAACAACATTTTCCCTTGAAATATACTAAAAAACTGATGCCATATTTTACATTTAAAACTTTTTTTTTTTTTACCTCAGAAACCCCTGAGATACTTTGCTACTCTGTTGAAATAATGATCCATTCATAAAGCTAATAAATCCCTAAGCCAAAACATCCCGAGGTATTATCACATTTATACCAGAAAATAATCACATATGTGATTATTTTATTTTATATGTGCCTTCTTTTCAGGTCATGTCTGCTAGCCCTATCTTTTCATAAAACTGCCACTGATTTCAGTTCCTTCTGACTGGTTCCCACACTGTTTAACTTTGATTGGTGTCACCACTCAGTCAGTTCAAAATAAATAACTTTCTTCCTCAGATTTGTGATAGTCAGTCAAAAGCTCAGTTCAGGGCATATGCAATGTACAGAAAAGTGTGAGGGAAAGAATCACTTGCCTGTGAAAGTGCCTTGGATGTGCAGATGCTGTTGTGTAATTAGACACATTTGGTCTTCTAAATCTACATTTTTAATACTGTAGTGTAGTGTCTCGCCTTAGTTCATCCAATAAAGGCACAAGCATTTAAAAAAAGGTTGTGCTGGAGCTGGAACATGATTTTAACACTGCAGGAGTAAGCACTGTGGAACCTCTGTCATAAACCATATGAAGATGAACACCAGGTCATCTACTCATATTAAACACTAGAGGACGCCATCTTGTAAACAACGAGTTCTACTTCTCTGGGAAAAGCTCATTCTAGCTGGTCAGTTTTGATGGATTCAGAGACATTTTGGACACTTATAGGCTGATTCTAGGTGGGCAATATGATGGCTGATAGCAGTTTGGGACACTTACAGGCTGATTCTAGGTGAGCAATATGATGACTGATAGCAGTCTGGGACACTTACAGGCTGATTCTAGGTGGGCAATATGATGACTGATAGCAGTTTGGGACACTTACAGGCTGAATCTAGGTGAGCAATATGATGGCTGATAGCAGTTTGGGACACTTATAGGCTGAATCTAGGTGGGCAATATGATGACTGATAGCAGTTTGGGACACTTACAGGCTGAATCTAGGTGAGCAATATGATGGCTGATAGCAGTCTGGGACACTTACAGGCTGATTCTAGGTGGGCAATATGATGACTGATAGCAGTCTGGGACACTTACAGGCTGATTCTAGGTGGGCAATATGATGACTGATAGCAGTTTGGGACACTTACAGGCTGAATCTAGGTGAGCAATATGATGGCTGATAGCAGTTTGGGACACTTATAGGCTGAATCTAGGTGGGCAATATGATGACTGATAGCAGTTTGGGACACTTACAGGCTGAATCTAGGTGAGCAATATGATGGCTGATAGCAGTTTGGGACACTTACAGGCTGATTCTAGGTGGGCAATATGATGGCTGATAGCAGTCTGGGACACTTACAGGCTGATTCTAGGTGAGCAATATGATGACTGATAGCAGTTTGGGACACTTACAGGCTGATTCTAGGTGGGCAATATGATGGCTGATAGCAGTCTGGGACACTTACAGGCTGATTCTAGGTGAGCAATATGATGACTGATAGCAGTCTGGGACACTTACAGGCTGATTCTAGGTGGGCAATATGGTGGCTGATAGCAGTTTGGGACACTTACAGGCTGATTCTAGGTGGGCAATATGATGGCTGATAGCAGTTTGGGACACTTACAGGCTGAATCTAGGTGGGCAATATGATGGCTGATAGCAGTTTGGGACACTTACAGGCTGATTCTAGGTGGGCAATATGATGACTGATAGCAGTCTGGGACACTTACAGGCTGATTCTAGGTGAGCAATATGATGGCTGATAGCAGTCTGGGACACTTACAGGCTGATTCTAGGTGGGCAATATGATGGCTGATAGCAGTTTGGGACACTTACAGGCTGATTCTAGGTGGGCAATATGATGACTGATAGCAGTTTGGGACACTTACAGGCTGAATCTAGGTGGGCAATATGATGGCTGATAGCAGTTTGGGACACTTACAGGCTGATTCTAGGTGGGCAATATGATGACTGATAGCAGTTTGGGACACTTACAGGCTGAATCTAGGTGGGCAATATGATGGCTGATAGCAGTTTGGGACACTTACAGGCTGATTCTAGGTGGGCAATATGATGACTGATAGCAGTCTGGGACACTTACAGGCTGATTCTAGGTGGGCAAGTATGATGGCTGATAGCAGTTTAGGACACTTACAGGCTGGTTGTAGCTGGTCAGGTTGACCAGCCCAGATGGTCAGGCTGAGAGACCAGCTAAAGCCTGTTAACCATCAAGCTAGAGCATACTGGGAACCAAACTGGCCAGTAAACCAGTCAACTGAAGCTAGACCAGGCAGGGAGACCAGCTAAACAAGCTTATACCAGCAACTCATCTTAAGCTATTCTAAGTTGTTTTTTAAGCAAGGAACTACCAGGTTACTGCCTGATACATAGCCTATACTATTGACGTTTACATGTTAAGGGATCACATCAGTCTTTTCATCACTGATAATGGTGTATTGACATGGTCTGAGTGGTTATTTAACCTAAAACCTAATGTAATCAGTACGATCTATTCAGGTGTACAGAGTATTAGTTACATTTCAGTTCAGCCTAAGCTAACATATTCTAGTAAAGACTGGGAAAGGATCTGTTTTTCCTAAATGCTTAATCTGTGATACTTAGCTCTCATCTCAAATGATAATACTGGCTGTATGCCAACATTTACCATGCAGTTTTTCTAAAGAAAAGGCACCACAAAATGATATTTGCTACATAAATTATTGTGTGCTTTAATAGGGAGTAGTCCATATAAATTAATTCAGTTCCATTCAGTTCAGTTATCCTCCATTTGCATGACTGCCACATTTACCTTTATTGAAGCACTTGCTTTGCATGAAGTAACGATACTGTTCCTTCAGTGTACTTTTGGACTTTAGCCATATTTGATTATACTTGACTATGATGGGTCCCAGAAGGCTCAAAAGTTGTTATTTATGGATTAAGAACTCTTCATAGGAGCGTAGTTAAGCTTACTGAGTGCTTTTGCATGGCCCTAAATGCTGCTTTAGAGTGTTGATAATAACTCTAATCAGGCCCCATGGAAGGAAATTAGACAATTTAGTCAAATCCAGTGTTTATCAGAGTATTCCAGCATAAATATAGAGCCAAATCAAGTCCCATCAGCTATGCAGCCTGTTCATGTGACTCATTTTACTGAATAGATTCCTGATTATTTTTAAATAGCTTTAATTAAGTGGGCTTTTTTTTTATTAAAGTACTAATAATGAATGAATTACTTCCAGTTCCGCTTAGTCACTTTTTGTTATGTACGACTATGACGTCTTTTGGATTGTGTTTTGTCAGACATCTATGGGATCATTTTAAACTTGACCTTAATGTAAATATGTGAAAAAAAGAAGTTTACTGTGCTATAATGTATACTTGACAAATAAAGGCTTCTTTTAAATCAAGAAGCACCTTGAGTCCTCTTCTTTGCTAATGTGATCACAAGAGCACTCAAACACTTACAGTACAAAGCCATGTCTGTTGACAATCTATGTTAATCAATAAATGTTCAGGCAAGGCTTTCAAGCACTACACGTGTGGTGAAGATTAAAAAAAAAAAAAGGATAGGGATATAAATCAGAGATAAGAGAAGATAAAAGGAGCCCATGAGAGGAGTTTTCCATATTACTGGCTTCATCTGAGTCCCACACGGCCAGTCTAGCTGAGTCTCCATTATCAGGACAATGTCTTTCTCTCAGATCTCCACCTGAACACCTCTTATCATTCAAATGTGATTGGACGCCTCGCCTTTTGTCTCCTGATTAATTGCAGCCTCTCGCATCCTTGATTACACAAAGTGTGAATGTCTAATGTGGTGGATTGCATAAGCTTTTCCAGCTTCTCTATATTGTATGTGCTCTGTGTAATACTGCAGGGTTTGTCGGTCCTGCTGAGATACAAAAAGAGACGTGTGGTTTTAAAAAATACTTTGAGCTATATGTGTGTGTTCTGCATGGTTTAGGGCGGAGCAAAGTAGATTTGGTGAATGGAGGTGTGAGAAGTGTGTGTGCCCCCCAGGGAGGAAGCTAATTAGAGCAGGGCTGTTGAGCAGGCTCACTCTTGCCTCCACTGCTGACACTCTGATTCTATTCTCACAAGGGATTTAATGAGTTAGCCATATGCACCTACAGCTTTATTATCTCATATATGTTGTTTTTGGAGGCATATCTGATTGATGCTGATTAGAAAATATGCTTTAAATGAGCTAAAATGGTATAACACCTTCTTGTCTTGCTTATTCAGATCTGACAAAAACATCTGCCACTATATGGAGACACAGTTCAGTCCAGTTGATTCTATAGTGCACTACATATTGTATATATGATCAGTGATGTGTAGAATTAATGAAAATAATGAAAAGGTACACATAATATTTATAATATTTTGAAGAATAGCTTTTAGCAGACTACAAAAATATCCTTTGGATTGCATTTAGCCCTTTTTCTTTTCACCTAAGTGAAATCTTAGACATATCTTAGACATACTGCCGAATGTTAATGATTTTAATGAATTGCAGGTTTTTTTTAATCAGTTTATCACAATCCTGATGCATGCATAAAGCTGTCAATGCTTTTCCATCCAAGCCAAAATTACACACGTCAAGCATAATTGTTGAATCGGCTGACATCATACGCAGCTATACGTATAAAAAGCAATGCAATAGCAACTGAAGATATCTGAGGGAGACAAGAGCAGCCCACTTTCTCTGTGTAGTAACAGTCCCCTGGCAACGGTGAAGAGCTGCAATTACATTAAAAATCCTACAATCCCTCCACGTCTCACCCTTTCACTTCCCCTCCATGCATAGCACCTGGAACAGTGAGGGGCTTCGTACATCTCAGGAGAACGGTACAGCTTGAACACATCAGGTAAGTTAACATGGATATTGTTTTGAAAGTGAATTAAACCTATTGTACACAGAGCCAGCATGATAGGATGGTAATGTGAAGTGTTTACTGTATGTTCAGCATTGTATGGTATTTTATTATATGTTCAGATATTGTTGCCATTACTCAGTATTATATAAAGACGGTCATTCATACATACAGAAGGTTTACAGCAAACCTACTGTGTTTATTTTAAAAGCTATAGACATACACACATACATATTTTTATATTATTCTGATCAATTTGCACAATTATATTTCATTCCTTCATGCACCAGCAAGTTTCTTCTGACAGTATCAAATTCAGCTGCCACTATTATAAAGGTATATCAAAACCACTTCAGTGTTTATTCTCAGATTAATCCATAAGGTCTTCAGTGGGTTCCTGTATTGCTTCTCAGTGATTCTGGTCTTGGGGAAGGCTTATTCCAGAGGGGCTCTCAGAGTTCCTCCTGCTCGCTCGGTGAGCCTGCACTGCCAGCATGGGATCAGGCTCTTCATCCTACGCCCCCAAAACCATCTACCTTGACGTGGATGGCAAAGTACAAAAGGTCAGTAGTGCATTTCTGTGTATGTTACAGCTCAGATAGCACTGATGCTGACATTAGTATTCAAATTCAAATTTTATTGGTCATACACACAGCCATACACAGTACGACATGCAGTGAAATGCAATTTTATGACTGTCCGGTGACATGCAAAAACAGAATTTACATAAAACAGAATACTAACATAGAAGTAGAGAAAGAAAACTAGAAATATAATATAAATGATATAAAGGATATGACTGTCAGTCCAGTATAAGCTCAAGGTCATTTTATCAGACCATCAGGCTTTTCATTTCTTTACAATTCTCTCTGGGACTTATTGTGAAGACAACATTCACAAAATAAATAATAATATTTTAAATAAATAGACTAAAACACCTGGATACAGTAAGTTGTTAAACAAACACAGACTCTGTAGGTACCTACACTGCAAAAAAAAAAAAAAAAAAAAAGTGAAGCAAGTGAAGAGTTCTTGAATAAAGGAAAAGTTATTTAATATTTTCTATTATGGGATTTTATTATATAACAAATTTAAAACCAATAAGCTTATTTCTAAACGTATTTACTAATTCCAAGCTTAAAATTGTTTTATTCTATTGGCAGATCATTTTGATTCTTTCTAGAAATAAAAGCTTGAAGTAAAATTATTTGCAAATAGAATAAGGCAATTTCAAGGTTGAAATCAGTAAAAAAAAAAAAAAAAAACTAGAAATAGGCTAAATAATGTTGTTTTTAATTATAATTAGCTTATATTCAAGATATTTTACTTGCTAGGATATATTTTTTGCAGTGCATTTACCGTGCAACAATTTGTTGCCGATTCTTATCTGTGAGCAGCTGGTAAAACTGAAGATGAATCAGAAAGCTACAGTATGATCTTCCAAAGTTTGACTCACATTTACTATTAAAACCTCTCTAGGTCTTTAATGGAAAAGAGCTATCAATAACAGTAAGTTCTGTAGCATGACAAGCAAAAAAAAAGTGTTTAGGAAAAATATGAAGCATGTCCGAATAATTTCACTAATTCCACTCAAGGTGTCTTTGTTAACATTATTATGGATAATTATCAAGGACTAGTAACCATTTAAAAGCAGTTTTCTTACTACCATCACATCTGGCTTACTCATTAGAGATATTAATTTACCGGATTTCTGGAAAGCTGCTTTGTGACAATGTCTATTGTTAAAAGCGCTCTAAAAATAATATCAATTCAAGCCACATTTATTTATATAGTAGAAGTGCTGCACAATAGAATCAGATTAGGGGCAATCAGGAACAAAATAAAATACAAGTAGAATTAAATAAAACAATTTAAAGAATAAAAAACAATTAAAAAACATTTAAAAACAAAACCACATATGAAAGGGCAGGACAAACAGAACGCTCGATACAGACCTTAAAAATAAAAAAAAGTTTTTAGATTGGATTTAAAAATGTCTACCATGGCGGATGCCTTTACCCTTTTATTTATATATATATACATATATATATATATATATATATATATATATATATATATATATATATATATATATATATATATATAAAAAGGGTAAGAGATTGAAATTGTTCTACATTGTCAGAACTGCAAAACAAAAAAAAAACCTAGGTCACTTTTAGAAACTTCATCCAAGTCCATGGAATAGCAAAAAGTCAGAATAAAATATGACTGATTTATATATGCTTATATATATGATTATATATATGATAAACAGGTTGCGAGTTCAAGACTGCCTGGGTGCGACTGGCCCTCAGCAAAGCCCCTAACTCTCATCTAACCTATATAATTACTGATCATGTAAAGCTTTGCATCTTCATAACAGTTTGTGATATACAAAAATGCTTGCCCTGTTTAAATATCAATACATGCAGTTAAATCAGTGTGTCCCAAATATGCTGTTTTTAATAAATAGGTCACCAAGCAGATAATTTATCATCAGGAAAAAGGAAAGGGGAGTAGTAGTCAAGAGCATGTGCAGGAATAGCAGTGAGTTGAGGTTAAAAATAAAGCTGAAGATGGCCTGATCCACAGGTGTCAGTGGCATAATAGGCTGCAGTGACACCTGCTACTAGCATGCTCAACCTGCACCACCACTGTCAGCACTTCTCAGATCCATTTCCCTGTGGAAAGACCTTAAGAGAAGTAAATGATCGTAATAAAGAGAGGGGGCAATTTACACTACTATTCCATGGGGACATCTCACTCTCAGCATTGCATGCTCTTTATGGTAGAGGTGTTGCATGTTACTAAAATCTGCGCATGTGTAATTGTATTCACATTCTACTGTGCTTGTTCAGTTATATAATTGATATAAACGATGATCATGTGCTCACTGCTTAGTTCTCTGTGAAATGCATGCTGCAGAAAGGCCAAGTGGGAGCTGGATGTGACATGTGTCCACTCTAGATTAGGAAGTGCTGGAGACTGGAGCTGAGTGAGCTGTCTCGTACACCTGTAGGCCATTACTCCAAGCTGGTGCCACTAATCAAAGTGAAATTGCCCGCTTATCTTCCCTTATATATATTTATTAACGGTCCTCTACACAATCTCATCAGCTTAACCAAGCATACTTTATTTGTCTTATTAGCTTATGTCTTCCTACATAATTTAAACTCAAATGTGTGAATCAGTGCATCAATATTTGATAAGGTTTTAGCACTAAATGCTGAATCACAGCTTTTTTTTCTAGGTGTTGTTCAGTCGTCACTGCAGTCCATGTGACATTAAAGAGCTTTTGTGTTCCTCTTCCAACATCTCCAGGTTAGTAGATTGTGTTAGTATCACACTGACGTAGCATTTAGGCCCCTGTTGTAAGTCTAAGCTACAGCAGAATCTTTTGGTTTAAGCTTTAAACGCATATGTGTTTCTTCATATCTCACATCTATCTATTATATAAGTTATATACCTTTTATCTAACACTAATTCTTCTATATAAATTGATTATAAAATGATTTCGTATTATTAATCTCAATAATAGTATAAAACTGTCAAAACACTCCACTGACCATAAATAATACACTCTATCAAAAAGAATGTGGTTAATTACTTATAAACATATTTTGTAAGGCACTAGACTACATAAAATACATATTAAGCCAGATATTACAGAATACTGTCCACAAATTATGATTTATAGTTTGAAGAAGTAGGTATTGGGAAATTATTGAAAGCAAAATGTTTAAGGAATACTAGAGAGGTAGGCATTTAACTGAAAAAAAAAGAGGTTGAAAGGGTGAATAAGGACCCTAAAGCGAAGTATATATAAATATTTTTTTTAAATGAATTCTAACAGAGCCCCCTGGTGGCTCAGGGGTGCTAAGTGACTACTTACACTTCTTATCACTAGAAACAGCCCTGGTCCTATCTCTTTCCACAGGACCACAGCTATAATGTTAGTGGACCCTGAGGGAGCTCTGGTATCCATCGATCCCACCATGCCCACCAACTCGCCCAAGTAACTCAGTTATTTACCACATTAATACAGAACATCATCATAATATGTTAACCAACTATTTTCCTTTTGATAACTATTTATTTCACATAATTTCTTCCCATCCAGTTCCCTATATAAAGTTGTTCCCCTATCAACTGGTCAGCTGGGAGGTAACATACAGTAGAACACACTGTACTTCCCAACACTGTTATGACTCTTTCCATCTTTACCAGTGACATTTATGATGACTGATGACTGTTTCCTCAGTCTATATTTTGCAGATAATTTAAGTTAGCATGTGATTTACAGTCTGTATGCTTCCCTGCGCAGAGAAAGAAGACATGTTTCAGAATGTGTTATCGCAGGTGGCAGAGCAGTTCAGCAGGTAATGCCAGTGTTTGTTTTCCCAGAGACCGAAGAGGCACTCTTTTGCATTTCAGATGCAGTGCACTGACACTTTCTTGGGCTGTGTGTCTGAAAAGAGTTTCTCTTCTTTAGGGCCTTCAAGATCAATGAACTGAAAACTGAAGTGACCAATAGGCTGGCTATGTTGGAGAAGAGAGTGGAGCGTATGTGTCCTATGCCTAATTGATGTCTGTGTATGAGCATTAAAAGTATGATGTAATTCTTTGTAAAATTTATAACCCATTTTTGCTTCTTTTGTAACTCTTAGTGGAGGGCCTGAAGGTTGTGGAGATTGAAAAGTGCAAGAACGACCTAAAGAAGCTGAGAGATGAGATGACTTCCAGAGCCGGAGGAAGGTAAGCACTTGGAGATCAGATCAAATTATTACGATCATGAAATTCATTCAGTCAACCGAAATGTTTCATAAATCAATAGCTATACATTGCATTAGCAGCTATCTAATGCCATCTTCTTCTTCATTAGAGTGAATTGTCCATGTAAGTACAACTTCTCGGACGATGGGAAGAAATTAACTCCTAGACGTGATGTGCCCAGCTACCCAAAGGTACTTTTAAAGAAATGTTTTGAATGAGTTTTAGAAGAAAAAAAAATCCATCCTCACACCATTTATTTTCCTTTTCCTCAGTACACACTCTCTCAGGAGACTATTGAAGCTCTGAAGAAGCCGACCTTTGATGTCTGGCACTGGGAGCATAATGAAGTAAGTGTGTCTGCGAAGAATGTAAATATTTAGATGTGACAAGATTTCTTTTTCACTATGCATCTTTGCGTTTAGCAATTTGAGAGTGGTTTGATTTTGCTTTGTATTTCAGATGCTCAGTTGCTTGGAATACATGTACCATGACTTAGGCTTGGTAAAGGAGTTCAACATGAACCCCATTACTCTCAAACGCTGGCTGGTAAGAGAAAGATTTTAAGCCAGTTTGAAAGGCCATTATCTGTTACAACTCTGGTTATTGGGCTTTTGAATGTGAATTTATAGGCATATAAATGTATAGACCCCATAATGAGTTTAAGGTTATATTTTCCCAGCTTGCTATTCAAGAGAATTACCGTAGCAACCCCTTCCATAACTTCCGCCACTGCTTCTGTGTGAGCCAGATGATGTATGGCATGATTCACCTCTGCAACCTTCAGGTGAGAACTCTCTTGCTTACTAAAGGCGTGACAGCTGCCCTGTGATAGAAGCACGTAAACATGTTGTTTGTGTGTGTGTGTGTGTGTGTGTGTGTGTGTGTGTGTGTGTGTGTGCACGCATGGTTGATTTTGGTCAACAGGAAAAGCTGACACTGACAGACTTGGGCATTTTAATGACTGCTGCAGTATGTCACGACTTGGACCATCCTGGCTACAATAACACGTATTTAATTTAAAATTAACTTAAAACTCACTATATTACTATAAATGAATACAGCAAGTCGGTGGAGTGTAAACTCTTCAATTTTCTTTCAGTTACCAGATAAATGCACGCACTGAGCTAGCCGTACGTTACAATGACATCTCTCCTCTGGAGAACCACCACTGTGCTGTGGCCTTTCAGATCCTCGCTTTGCCCGAGTGTAACATCTTTGCCAATGTGGACTCTGAGGCTTTTAAACAGATCCGTCAGGTTGGTCCATGCAGGCGTCAGTTTCTAAAAAATTCTATAAGAGAGAGATCTTTAAATGATGGATTTAAAATAAGAAGGTGTAAAATATACTGTGCAGTTGCAATATAACTCCTTTACCGTTCACCTACAGGCGATCATCACACTGATTTTGGCTACTGACATGGCCAGGCATGGAGAGATCCTGGACTCTTTCAAGCACAAAGTGGACAATTTTGACTTCACCAATGAGGAACATGTAACCTGTGTATGTACAAACCCACAGAGTGTAAATTCACTCCAAGAATAATGTGCCGCATTCAGAGTTGGTGAATTAAGTCAGCCATTTAAGTCCAAAAGATACATCAGTTAATAAGCTGAAAAAATTATTAATATTGAGACTCGTGCTAAACATCTGAACTTGATTGCTGGAAGGTCAATTCAGATTACAGAAATTATCTTTTTTTGTAATTTATGCCACATTTTGTCTTTTGCAGAACTTTTGTGGCAGGAGGTTTTTTCAGTTCTATATAAATGCAACATTTTCTATTATACCACAGTTCTGCTCAGTTCTCGAATCTGATTAGTCAGAAGGTGGCTCTGACAGTAGTGCTTGCTGTAAGGCGAATCACAGGTTTATATTAATGCCCTCATTCTAATACATTATTGTTTCTATAGTAACAGATCATTCACAGGGACTTTTATGGTATTCACTCCACATAAAATGTTTTAAAAATGTGTAATTGTTGATATGGTGAAGTTTTCTCTGAAGTGACATTCATTTTTGAAAGGAGTGTCCAGTGTCAAGTCTTTGTAACGCTTGGTAACATGACAAGTTGAATTTCTTTGGCTTATTAGAGTCATCTGGATGTGCTATTATTGTAAATAATCATCTTTGTGGTGGCAAGAGTAATTTCACTTTGCATCAGGCTGCATCACAACACACTGTTGTTGATTATTTTCTTATAATAGCATGTTCTGTCATGTTTATTCCTCACTTATGCTTTACTATATTATGCTTTACCATGATAATGCAGATGCTGATAGTTACAAAACAATTTACAGCAAGAGACAATCAAGAACAAAAAAGTTTAGACAAATACCATCACATACAACACATTCAGATGAACATCTAATTGTATCCATGTACTGAAAATATACTGAAGTTGATAGTAATGAATAGTGCTAGTTATCATGTTTATTAGCTATCAGTTTAAAAATGTTGCAGGCTATGGTTCACCTTCATTATTGTTTGCCAGCGTATGGAAACACTAGATACTACAGTAGCATACAACAGATCCTAATAATAATGGAAAAGCTGGTAAAAAGATGAAAGCCCAAAATATATCAAATAGAAAGGTGATATAATACAACAGTTTGTCAGACGGTGGCTCAAGACTTAATTCGGCTCCACAAGACGTACATCGGCCCGTCATCTGAGTACATTTTCTGCAAGTTTTAATAGAGGATAACTGAGACACGCCTGTTTTGGGCCAATTCTGTCCAACTATAAAAACATTGAGCTCAGTATTCAGCTCAAATTCTGAGCTGAATACCGAGCACACAATTTCAGTATTAGTTTCTCACGATGCACGCTTAACTTAACTCCAACTATAGCCCAATGTGATGAGTGCCTTTTTTGTCTTTCTTGCATAGCACCTGATGAAAAGTACAGATCTGATGACCCAGTCCACAAAAGTCCTCTTTGTTTCTCCCTTGCTTGTGTGTGTGTGTGTGTAGCTGAAGATGGTCCTGATCAAATGCTGTGACATTTCTAATGAAGTCAGGCCCACAGAAGTTGCTGAGCCATGGGTAGATTGTCTTCTGGAGGAGTACTTCATGCAGGTCAGCACAATGTTCTCTCCTGCACTCTTCTGCACATTTACTGGTTGGGTTGCTTTGCACATAGAGTTACACACGTGCATATTTCTGCTCAGAGTGACAGAGAGAAGTCTGAGGGTCTACCTGTCGCTCCGTTTATGGACAGAGACAAAGTGACCAAGCCCACGGCTCAGATTGGCTTCATTAAGTTTGTCCTCATCCCCATGTTTGAAACAGTGATGAAGGTATGGACCAAGTCCTTATTGGTGTATGTTAAACTCAGATAAGACTCTCCTATTGATAATATTTGGCAGTCAACATGTATGGCACAACTGAATGTTTGATATTTTGCATCCAAATAAAGAGATTTTGTCCTTTATTTAAATAGCAGCATTCTAGGAATGAGAGTGTGGCTCTCCTGACTCTATGTTTCATGTGTGTTTAGCTGTTCCCACAGATTGAGGAGATCATGGTACAACCTCTGAGAGACTCACGAGATCATTACGAGGAGCTCAAGCAGATTGATGATGCCATGACTGAGGTAGACTCTCCACTGCTCCCTCCATTCATATATAGTATCCATTTAGTTTATATTTTTAGTTTTAATGTGCATACTCATGATGGTTTATGGTCTTTATCTTCTGTGATTCTGTATTGAATAATTACAAGCTCTATGTTATCTTGTGATATAACCAAAGATTTCTAAGAAAATATTATTACATTTGTTCCGATTTGACTGATTAACATACAGCGTTATGCACAGTTACCCTATGTTCACACTAGCAAGCAACAAAGCAACAAGTGACCATTCATTTTCTGTGTATGTGCATGACACTGACCTGCGATTTCAGTAACAGCAGCAAGTGGCAAAGCGACAGCAAAAAAACACATTTGAATTGACATTTTCTCAATTCTATGCAAATTAGGTATGACATGGTCAAACAACAAATCCAAATGATTCATTGGACCAGTCCTATGGTGCATGTTTTCTGAGATTTCTTCAGTTCCCTCACAACTCACAATTTGAGTTCCTACCTGCAATTAGTTTCTATTTACTCTCAACCTCTCATTAAATGCACAAAGAGACATTACAGCAAAAAAAAAAAACGATGTTGGTACAAAGCCTAGCATGTAACATGTAAAATGCTGGAGTGTTCATGCCAACAAGCGACAAATTACAGTGACACAAGCAGCTTGTCGCTTGCTAGAGTAAACTTAGGGGTACGCTGGAAATACTTTATATCTAACCTTTGCTTTACAAGACCATGAATTTGTGCCTGGTCCTCACTCGAAAGTGCTAGTTAGCTTCCTGGTGCCATTTTTCTCAGCACGTGCTAACATAAAAGTGTGTTTTTTGTTCAATGAGGCACAGAAGAAAAAAACAGAAAATATGTCATTAGGAGGAAAGAAGAAATAAGCTTTGGGGCGAGCTCAGTGATACTGTGTAAGTAGATTTGTGTGCTGAGTGCTTTTCACTTCCTCTCTAGCCAAGCTCTCAGGCAAGCAGCACCCAATATTCCCAGCATATACTACTAAATAAAGCTTCACCTTGTGACAGCATACTGCTTTTGAATGCAACCTTGGCAAATAGTGATAGAAGGACAAAGTGTATATTGTTCCTCTAATTATAAGCAACTTCCTGCTGTGACAAAGTGAGCAAGCTTACTTATACTGATCTTCTTTTTTTATGTTCCTTAATGCAACTACTCTTTTTCTCCATATACTCTGAACTAGCCGGTTTCACTTCTCTACTTCAGCTTCACTAACACTTCACCAAGCTTGCCTCCTTTTCCTAAGGACTGACTGCTGGCCATTGTGCCAATCATCAGAGCACTTTGCAGAGCTGAAAATCATGTCGGAACAAGGTTGTTTTACTGTATATTATTTTTTCCCCCAGGGATCTTGCTTTCTGGCCCGCTTCCACAGAGCGCCGGTCTAAGGCTTTGATAAGATGCTCCATTCATTGGTCTTCCCTGAAGCTGAAGTGGTGTTCAAGACGGTTTCTCACTTTGCTGAATCCAAAGAGACATCTGAACTACTCAGGCTTGAGGAACCGGGACAAGGGTTCTCTCAACATAGCTGCAAACAGATAGACTGGTAGCCTGTTGGTCTTTCTCTTCTTCCATTTTATGTGTTGTCTTAAGCTTTTTAGTATTGCAGTGTTGCACTGGGACACCTGTTAGAGGTTACAAATAGCATTTATTATATTGTATGAAGTCAGTGCCGATTAATGTTACAGATGAAGCCAGACTGAAGGCATAAACATGGCTACAGCGTGACGTACACCTATTGAAAATTGCTTCTTAATAGCTGCAAAACTGAGCACAATATAATCTGTTTCATATTGATTCACTCCTATAAACTGTGAAGCAGTGTAATAACATCTAATAATATGCCTGGATTTCTTCTGTATTTTGACTTAATTTGAATAGTGATTGCAGAATAGAATCCATATAAACACTACAGAATAGTGTTTCATATAAATTATTAATGAGCGTGAGAATAAAAAAAATCAACAAAAAGGCATTGAGTGATGCATGAACTCTCTCATTATGATATATGGGTTTGAATTGTGTGATTTACATTTTAGATTGTACTGCACTTGTTTTACATCCAAATATTACTCTGTATTCAACACCTATATATTTTTTTCTTGCATTATTTACTGTTGTCATTTTGATTGATTTTTTTTTAAATGACTACTCTGGGTAGCACAATAAAGTCTCACTGATGAGTTCTTCCTTCAGTTCTACTTGAGTAACGCTGTTTTTTTTTCATAAATTCACTGATGAAGGCTCTTCCAGGAGAAGATCCTGCAAATGATTCCCCAATGGGCCCATATGGGTCCACCGTAGGCTGAATAAAGGGCCTACTAACATGCTTGACCCCTTCAATGTTGGCCCTAACTCAGGATTAACGCCTTCTGGGATTCCTCTTGATACCCTAACTTTATGTGGGCTGCATTTACTGGGCCCATCATGGGCCAGTGTTGGTCTTACCCCCTTTCTCCTGTCTCTATCCATCCTACGCACCCAAATACCATCTACTTTCAGTGCAATTATTGCAATACTTCACAATAATTCATAACAAATATTAAAGGTAATTAATAAAACATCATAAATAACAAGCATACATATATGACAGCATTTTCTGGACTTCAAATCAAATACGAAATTAATATACTAATTGCATTTCCTTACAGGTACATATAATTTGAGACATAATTTAAAGCTACAGTGTGTAGGGTTTTCATCCATCCATCCATCCATTTTCTGTACTGCTGTACAGTTTGGAGCCTACCCCAGGGGACATGGGGCACAAGGCAGGGGACACTCTGGACAGGGCGTCAGTGTAGGGTTTTCATTAAAAATGAAATAATCCTGAGCTGCTGTAAGTTCCCATGACAGTCCTGTACTTGTAATTCCCAGTCAGGACCTGTATCAGTCGTATTTGTTAGGAACTGACAAGAACATTTGTATGTATACATTATATGTCAGCTCAGATATGTCACACATCATCACATGGCAAGTTCAGGCACTAAAGAAGTCTGACTGCATGGTGACTGGCAGGAGTCACAGCCAATCAGAAGAGAGAGAAGAGAATGAGAGTGAAAGCAAAGCAAACAGGAGTGAGAGAGTGGAAAAAGTCCAATTTTATACTATAAGAGAAAAAAAAGAATTTAAGATCCTTTTGGAGTTTTAACTTTTCCCAGCTGTACAGGTAAGGCTTTATTTGTTCTCTAATTTGGTCAGAAGCATTTGGTTTTGGTTTTGGTTTCCAAAACCTCACTTATTATCACTTTGATCTATGATGATAATCTCGCTACATTGTTTTGTTTAACCTTTAAAAGCTAGTAAGAACATATGTATAACTTTTGAGGAATTGTCATCAGATGCAAATTTCCCTGAGATTCAGTGAAATAAGTATAATGTCTGATCATTGTCTGATCAGGCTGACAGGACCAATGCTGAAATAATAACTTTCTTACTTCTAAAAGTTGAGCAGCATATTAAAACAGGCTAAACTCTAGACATTTTGGTAACAGAATAGCCTAGCTAAAAAACTCTATAGTGAGCATGGCGCTCAAACTATTTCCGTACCTCTAGGCTATGTGAACTGGTGAAACTGTCACTTGATGAAAAAGTACCTCTTAGCCAACATGGTGACATGCACAGGGTACCAATTATTGGAGAGAATTAGTGTTGCAATGAAAGATGTTTTATTGGCATCATGTGGATCATTCTGTGTTATTACCAGAGACTGTATAAAGACAAGACAGGCCACTGCTTGAAGCATGAATGGGGCAGGGTGTAATGCTCAACCTGTAGTCGACAACAGCGATATGTACATCCTGCCCTTTTATACAAAAAAAGTGTTAAAAAAAAAAAGGGTTACCTTGTTGATTAAAGGCATAACGAGAAAAAAGATAGGTCTATCAGATTCTTACACTGACACATGTGCAGATATAGGGCACCACGGTCTCTGTGACACTTTTCATCACAGTTTCCTCTTCAAGCCAAAAGCAGCAAACATTACCACAGAAACAGCCATAAATAAACTTGCCATTGTTAAGCCTTTGCCCTGCTTGTTATGGAGAAAAGTGCATGTGCAGTAACCAGAGCAACCTTAAATTTCTTGTGGGTGGGTGTGTGGGTGTGTTTTATTCTGTGGTGGATCATCCATAGGTGCCAATGGAACAATGGAATATATATATATATATATATATATATATATATATATATATATATATATATGTATCTTCATAACATTCCTACTTCGCTGCCTTATACATTCAATTCCATTGAAATACTTATTACCTCTTTTGAGTGACCAGCAATGTAAAAAATGTTGACATAAGCCTTTCTAGATGTTGTGCAATCTTAGGGCAGCTCCCATATTGCACCATTTAGCTGCATAGAGTTATTATTGCACCTAGTGGTCAAAAATGGGAACTGCAACAAGTGCTAATAGAGGCCCATCGGGATAAGAATCATGCTGCCCCATACTCACTCCATGAACATTTTCAGTGGAGGACGAGCAGCAAACAGGATAGTTCATTGTCGGGGTTGCAGTAAATTTGGCTAGTTTAATCTGTGCAATCTGTCTGTGAGCACCACTGATACAAAAAATGAGGGGCTTGAAATAACTGCACAGGAATGCCAAGATGGCCACCGAGTGACCTAGAACTTTATCATTACTCAATTTATCTGTAATTTATGATAAACTGGTTATGAGTGTATTCATAGCTCATAAACTGCCCCAACCCATATCACATATTATATTGCATCACATATTATAAGGAAAAATGCCAGTGGAATGAGGCAGTTGTGATTCTATTTTGGCTAAGCTGTTATTTTGTTCAGCACCACCACCACAGTATTTGGTCGCATGCCAAGATGCCAGGCACCTGAAGGCATGTTCAGCTGACAATCAACATGCACTCTAATAAGTGCTTATATGAGGTGTGAGGTGATGAGAATAGGAAACCTCTCAGCTGGTACAGAAGGCAAACTTACCATTACGTAATGGGAATACACTGAAGAGTGAAGGTGTAAATCAGTTTATTAAATAAGTCTCAGGGATGAACATCAGTATTACAAGTTGGATTTAGATTTGTGCTGGTGTATTGTTAAAGCTGTAATCTTATGTTCCACAGGGTGGCAACATTTCTCCGGGGACACAACACATGGTGATTTCTGAATATAGAGATTTCTGAATATGAATAGTTATTTTAATATGAATGATTGTTTCTATTCATCAGATCTGATCATTTCTTCAGTTAAAACAGCACCTACTGTGCAGTTTTATCAGAGTCTATCATATCCTGATTTTTTTTCCCCCATTTGATAGATTTGCCAGATTAAAAACCATCATATTTGTTTTGAAAACAGTCCAGAACATTTAGGAAAATGTAGTAACCACATATCAATTTAGAGCTTGTTTGCTCTTGACTTGTCAAAGGAGTCAATTAGTGTGTGTCTTTCAGTAGAAGTAGGTCCTAACCACAGTGTGTGCGAGACATGAGCCGCTTGGTAATCTGATCCTGCTAAACCTTTCCCTAGTATCTTATCACAGCTTATCTGACAAATGTCTTGCCTGTGAACGCTGTTCACTGGAATGTAAATCGAAACCGATCAAATCTGCAAATGTCACTGTAGTGCAAACAGTACTACATGTGTGGGATGGTTAAAAAGCATGATGTCATTTATTAATAAATTGCAATCACTGGCAAAATTTCATGTTGGGCCGTGTCACATCATGCCATCATGGATTATTTTCTTTAACACCACGCCCTGTGATGTTTTTTTCCCTTATTTAATTAGAGACTTTCCCAATGATTCAGTTTGTTTACAGACAAAAAAACCCTCAAAATATTATTATGGAACTTTTTCCTCCACAAAAAAGTGTGCTCTAATCTATATTCTACCTAGAGCACAAACCATAAAAGCCCTGATACTGTTCCGGTTCTGAGAACGTCCTCAGTCTGCTTCTTGACAGAGTGTTTTCTAAGAGCAGGTCAGAGCTTGGGGTCATTGTGTGGGATGAACCTGCTTAACTTCTCCCTAGATTCTCAGCCCTCCCTGGCTGGATGACTCATCTTTTCAAACCAAATATCCCTCTTTAATTTATTAGTGGTCAAATGAGTGATGACTAATGTCTAAAACGTTTCAGTTTTTTATGTTCTTCCTTATTATTTCCAGTGGGGACATGGTAAATGATTTCTGCTTCACTGGTAATGACCCTGACCTTTCCTTTAGTACTTTTCATTCAAACACAAAGGTGCCTTTGCGTGTCAGTACCATCATCCATGGTGGGTTTGCATTAAAAAGGCGCTCTTCATTGAGAGATCTGGGAACAAAAGCTTGTTAATAGCAGGAACTTTGTGCTCACACGCATGGCCTGCTCATCTCACTTGCAGACGGACTGTGAGCGTGCAAATAAATACTCACACAAACAGTGCAACTCGAATCATCTTCCTGTGAGGTACAAAGCGGAGGCTTGGGGGGCATTCTTCTCTTCGTGAGAAAGTGAAATCCCTTTGACTTTTTATAAGACAGGATTGTCTCACATCCTGAACAGACTCTTAAAATGGAACACCTGCAACAGTCTTCCACTTACTGGAAAGCTGAGCATTTGCACTATTGCACAAGTGTGCCCATAGTGCTCAGAACTGACAGCAAAGGCCTGGACTGGCTAGACAGTGTGTCGAAAGTTGGAACAAATGTGCAAGGAATCCACTGGGGGGGGCCAAAAGTTCTATGTCTGACCTCAGAAGACCTTGTCCCACTGTGTCTTCTCATGTAGACAGAGTATGACTCTGTGGTCTGCAACTTGTCATAACATCCCTCTTGCTAGCCAAACATCTCACTGGCCTGATTTATGAGAGGAAGCTTATATCTTGGTCATAAATATCCTCAGATATTTGGCTTATATCCTCTACTTACAGTTTACTGTTACATTATTTGCTCCTCCTTAGACTCTGTGTTGTTTGATATCATATAAACTTGCATCAGTTTAATAATTTTAACTGCTACTTTCTATTATGTGACTCAATAAAACTGTTCCTTAAGGGTTCTTCAGATGGTTACTTCCTAAAAGTTTTTATTGGGAGGTTCCCAATAAAAATCTTTTAGGAAGAATATTTTTTTTAATAAAGCTTGCCCTTACCCATCTGAAGAACCCTTAAAGAAAACTATTTGAAACTGAATCCCTGTTGTAGGGTTCTACATAGAACCGTTAAGTGTCAAAGCAAAGAACCTTTTAGTGGGCTAGATGAAACTTCAGAGTGTATCAGATTGCATATTACACCCTGGAGTTGATGAATTCTCGAATCTGATTGGTCAGAAGATATTGATTAATTTTATTAATACGTTGTTTCTATAGTAATGACCCGTATGGTGGATGCTCTACATTAATCGAAGACTAATAATAAACAAATTAAAAACATTTATAATCATTGATATGGTGATGTTTTCTGTAAGAAGTTGTTTATTTAACACTTATGGAAGGAGTCTCCAGTGTCAGTAAGTTTTTCATGTCTTCAGGACAAAGTTTCTACATAACATGAGAAGCTGCTTTTTTTTTTCTTTCAAAAGACAGAAAAAAGAGAGGCTGCTGAAGGAACCACTGTTTATGTCTGTTATAACGTAAGTGATAACAGGAACCTACTTGCATTGCAGACGTTCTGCAGTGTTAAATGTAACTATAAATGGTTAGTTATATGATGTTTCAGCCATTGTTTTTTTTTTTTTTTTGCAATTAAATTAAATACAATTTTAAAAAATTGTTGTTGTTGGCAAATTGCTGTACTAAGAAAAAAAACACTTCAGGAAATGCTTTTATTTGGTAACGACTTTGCTCATTTTGTGTCAGACTGCATTACAATACCCCATTATTGATTATTTTCCTATAACAGCATGTCTCACTATGTTTTAGTCCTCACTTGTGTTTTGCATATGGCATGAATCTAATTGTCCTACTTGTTACATACACAGTATCAGAAATGGCATACTTAATATGATTAACTGAATAGATATTTTTGCTGGAGTATATTAAAACAGATATTTCTGCAGTTAAGTGAGACAAAAATATATAATTCTACAGCATTGGGAGGAGAGGCTTTCACATTTAATTTTGCATTTTATAAGAGTATTTGAACTGACATAAAGGCTCTCACAGTTTGATGCAGTTTTACATGGAAAAATGTGAGTCAGATGAATGTGTTTACTGGATGCAGAACTCATTGTGCTTTGGCAGGAGATCAGCAGTGTATCTGTTGGGCTTGTCAGCCTCTGAGACTGCATTTTTCTTTGAGAATGATGTTTGTGAGAAATGAGAAAAAATCTTGCTCTCAAACCCCAAATCTGGCCTGGGTAACTCCCACTGCCTGCAGGTTATCTGCAGTTATCTTGAGTGCACCAGAGATCCTCCACTTCCTGCCAGACACCATACAGAAACGTCTGCAGGACTTTATTTCTGTTGGAGTCTGTTCTTTATAGTTCACTCATAAAATAAGGGGCACAAAGAGGGTTGAAAGGTGTAATTATGTGCACATTGAAATAATATGAGTACGGAAAGAGAACTCTGTGTTTGTTTGTGAAAATTGTCAAATCGTCCGGCACTGTTGATGTCTCCAGGGGTGGATTTGCTAGGATTATTGCTGTTCAGAGGAGCAGAGGAGTAGAACCAGTCTTTGTAACTTTTTCCATGGAAGTTGACCAAAAGCAGTGGTTCCTCCTTACATTAACAGCACATGGCCACTAATTATGTCTCAAGGACTAGCTGACTTTATCAGCATCAACTGACTGCTCGTAGTTTTTTAGCAACCCTCTGCCATCCCAACCACACCACTACAAATGTGTCACATGTCTTCAAAACTGCAAATTGATGCCTGCAGCTAGGGCTTCAAATGAAACCATACTAGAGCTCATTTAGCTCCATTTGCTCCAGACTGGCCTGTCAGGAGATTATTTTAAGACAAATGGATTAAGCACCCTCAAGATACATACACGCAAGGCTTATGAAAGCTTGGCTCCAGTTCTGTAATTATGGAAAGATGCCGTCTTGTGCATGGCACCTTAAAGACAGACTAGAAAGGGAGCAACAACCATTATGTTCTAAGTGCTTTGACCTTGCATAATAGTGCGATAAATGATACGTCTGCTAGTAGTAGGTAAACGCGGATTTTCTTTCATCTCACATTTAAGGTGTGACATTTAAGCTGCTTGCGAGGGGCTAAGCACTTTCCCAGGATACGTCCAAACATGTTTGTTTATTTTTGCAATCTAAAATACCTGGGTTTTTTTTTTTCATCCCCCCTACAATGGGAATTTCCACAGAGAAAAAAAATCAGGAGCCCTCCTGGAAATCTTGTAGGCATCCCGTAGCAACAGATGAGTTAAATTAGCAACATTTCACATGGCTTGTCCTTAAACACAGCCTTCGGTTTAGTGTAACTCCGGTCTTGTTGGAGCAGTCCCATCTGGAAGTCACTTGAAGAAGTTGGTGGGTAAATAAGAAGCAGAGAGAAAGCTGCAAAGCTAATAAAGTGATGGTTTCAACTACCTTTTTTTCCATACAGCAAAGGAGACCTCTTGATCCATTCTTGATCACTCCTGAGACTTTTCTTCTTTCATTGTTTTTATAAAAATTTCACCATATGGACAATAGGTGCTGAAACTGAATGTGAGGTCTAATGTAGTCGTTCTGGTTAGATGTAATGAGGAATGCGATGTATTGTACATGTGCAGTGCAGATGTGCTTGTATAGCTGAGACGGAGACTGAAGTGACATTGGACTTTCAGTAAGTATGCCTGGTTTTGAGCTATAATAACACCTAGTGTGGAGCCAATCTATAGTTACAATATAGTATATTGGGTGTCATTTGTGCTCCATTGACATTGCATTTCCCAATCTGTAAAATATGTATAAAAAAGCAAAGATAACATTCATTTTAAACACTGGTAAAGTGTCCTTCACAACAAACTATGTGCATATTTCAGACAAATAACTTAAAACTTTAATAAATACCTATCTACACATTAAGAAAACAGCATTTTCTTTTGTCTTCTATAACTCCCCTTTACCTTGAAATATCATTCAATCATTAAAAATACGTTGAATTAATGTGCAAACCTATTTAACTTCTCATGCTTGAAACATCCTTGTCAATGGCCACTACAGGTTATGAAAATTTTTCACTTAACCCTGTTACTTGAACACATTCACATGTTCAGCATATTCAGGAAGGAACATAATCCGAATTTCCTGAAGATCATGAGAAAAAGAAAAGCACATTTCCTCAATCTTTTTTGTTTATTTTCATGATATTGTGAAATTCACTGTCAAGGCCACTTTGAACATGCAATCCTGTTACTCAAATTAAAGTTAAAAATATTTTAAGTAAATCATTAACATGTTTTAATATCCGCATGCCATTAGCATGTATGTTAGTTAACTACATTTTGTGTATTTGCTAATTCTATATATTAAAATCCTCAACCCTGTTACTTTCAACATGGTTATTCATTTAAGAGCAAAATACAGCCACTATTAGTAGCGAAACCTTGTAAAAAAAAAGAGAGAGTTGTCTAAGATGGATTAAAAAATGATGAATAGTTAAATGTGTGCTTTCTTATAATCAATACGTAAAAATTATTCAAAAATAACTTCAATATTAAAGTTAAATTGTAGAGTCACCCAATCACCCAATCATGGATCATGGAATCACCCATAGGTCATATATCCGGATGGGGTTTTAATGCTTCAATGTTTAGTCATCTCTGAATCCTGTCCTCCATTTGTGCCTGTGCTCCAACAGGGTGAAGTGCTCTGACAGAAACACACGTGTAAGATGATGTTCCTCCCGCCAGGCTGGATACCGCAGACTTGAGCAGCCTCTCAGCACTCACACTACAGATATTTCCATTACTTATACAGCACAAGCTTGGATCCATTTTTTAAATCTAAATATTGCACACCCACTCTCACATTGTTTTTTTTTTTCTTCTTTCTGGAAGAGTGATTAAAGTTCTTGCCTGCAGAGCACATTGTTTGAAGTAAGAAGCCTCATGAAGTTAAATCATTCTTCCGGATCACAGTGAAGAGGAATGATTTTTCCAGTCAGTTCTTTATTTGACTCAACTGTTCTACTGAACTGAGTCAATGGGAAGTTGCAAAAGACAAACCCTGATTCGTCAACATGCCATCACAATGTTAGTTTAGAACTGCCATGTGTCTTTTCTCACAGATGAAAACAGTCTGAGGTCTCCATGTGGCATTGTGTATTTACTATGTAAATGTCTCTTCCGTAAGTCTGGTTAGTTTACCCTGTCCTGGGAGAAGCACACACTGAAAATAGACCTGTTGTTGAGAAGTGCCTAATAAGACACTAAGATGATATTCTCAGGCTACATCTCAACCGGTCCTCTTTATGATTAAAGTAAATTAAACTTTCATTTAAGGACAATGATAAAATTTTACTTCATGTCAATTTATGCAATATCGAGAGCCCACGGATCAGCACTTTTCCCTGGTTTATACTTCTGCATTTCTGCGAAGTATTTGCATATTTGTGTCGAGATAGACATGTTTCATGCATATCTTTGGTGCTCTGGAGTTATTGGTGTTGTCAGCAGGCCTTCAGGCGAATTCTGAATGGTTGGCAAGGATGTGTGTTCAGCTGCATACCTTGAAATGTTGTGATGAGACCTGGTGACATTTCTTCTGCGGGTTTTATTAAAGCTTTCAGAGTAATGCTGTTCCAAAGTGTAACTGTTCGGGTTGTTCAAGTGGAAACAATAAAATTTTGAACAATAAAGTGTAAACAACAAAATTGTCCCTTATCACGTCCTTGGCTGGAGACATTCTGGAGCTACACATACCACTTTTTGAAAGTGTAGACCATTAAAGAGTTCATATACTGTATATAAAAGTTTGAGGCAGAAACTGATGAAAAATGCTTTGCAAAAAAATATCAGTTCAGAGCGAAAACTAACTCTGTTAGTTTCTCAGGCTGGTATCTTTAATAAAATGTCTCCTCTGTGATAAAACACCTGCATGGGCAGCTATAAATGAACAGCAGGAGTGAGTAGATCAGTTTTTTTACCCCCTATGATTCCTGTTTGCATCACACGTGGCGATATGAGCACATTGTTTCATAATGGATTTATTTACACAAACCTGCAATCATGATATTGTGTTATATGGAAATATAAAGTGCAAGGCTTTATACTGGCTTTATTCTGGCTTTATACTGGCTGTAGCTCATTATAATGGCCAATTTAATCCTGCAGGATCACACACTTTACTTTCATTCTAACAGACTCCTAATAAAGACACAAGGTGGGCAATGTGAACCACAGCAACTCTATTTAAAAAAATGGAAAGCACCCATCATTGCTTGCTTGCTAGACCTGTGGATTTAAACACAAATTAAATTGAGTACTTCAGTACAAGAGCTGCTTAATCCTGCTTAATACAGATGAGTGAAAAAGTTTCAGAAATGCTTTTAGTGAGAACTGACTTGGTTTATAATTGATCACACAAGGTGACTTTTTCTTACCCGGCACTTTACAAAACAAAGTTACACCAATGTTTTTTTCTGTTTACTATTTCTACAGTGAAACACAGAACTCTCCTTTGCTCTTGGCTTCCGAGGCTTTCGCTCTGTCTCTTCTTCTGTCAATTCTGGTACGTTCACATGACACTGTGCCCTACTGGACACGGCCACGTTACGTACAAGTATGAAGACTTGCCTTTATAATACAACATGTTGGAATCTTGCATTAAAACCTTTAGACTCCATTATCTGTTTATAGCTTTGTTGTCACTATAAAATTCATCCATCTTCAGTAACCGTTTAATTCTGGTCAGAGTTGTAGTGGCTCCACACCCAGAATGGGACACCAGTCCATTACAGGCTCGTTCACACCTCAATGTACTGTATGTTGTTCAAAAAATGTAGGCCTATGAAATGGTTGTGTGGGCATGTAAAGTTTTTCGGGCTCTCAAGTGATGCTACAGAAAAGCGTTTGCCCAACTGTTGGGAATTTGAGAGTTCAAAACCCAGCAATGCCATATCTGTGGCCAGGAGTCCAAAAGAGCAAAACTGGCCATAATCTCTGGATAAGAGAGATCACATTACTCTCTTCCCTTTCAATTAGAGCAGCGCTAGTTAATTGTGGGCCTCTGTGAGCTCATGAATGCAGGCAGTTAGCGCTTTCCTGCAAGTGTGTTTAGGTGCCTGGTGACAACTGCTGTATTTGACTCACGTCTGAAATGCGAAGTTGGAGCTCGGAATTATGTCATTTTCATCCTCTGTGTGTTCGAGCTACAAAGTGGTGAAAAAAACATGTACGACTTGATGTTCGCCTTTTGTTAGCAGCAATATAGCCAGGTAACTGTAATGAGTGATGTATAATCAATACTATGGATTTAACAATCGAATATGTTGATGTTGTATGTTGTTTGATCTAAAGCAAATACTTGTATATACAGCATTTAAAGGTAATAGAGGTGCTACTTTGGTTACTGTTGATGATCTGAGCAGCCATGTTGATTTGATGTCACCTGCTGAGTTTGGAGTTAAGGAGACCATCCTGAGTTGCAGAGTAGGAATTGTACATTGGGGAGGCATTTTCTTTGTTTCTTCCTACTTGGAAATGCTCACTTATGACCATTAGTTGATTGCAGCAATAGCATAAGTAGAAGTCAGAAAAGACATTGTGGCTAGCTTCACATGTCTTGGAGGAAGCATGTGGTAGACTTCATGCTCCCTGGATGGTATCTGTCATGTGTCGAGCCCCTCACCCCCTCACGATTCGTTGAATGATTTGGTCAGCTACTTTGTCATGGTAAGAGTAAAGCATTCTTTTGTTAGCTATGTTAGTTTTTTTTTTTCAGCATTGCTTCATCCAGCAAAATATAAGCATTGTGCCAAATGTTCTTAAAGTCATATTCATCACATCAAATTAATATTCACTGCTGCTTTTGAAAAGAGCCTCAGCCCTTTTAGAAATACTGTCAGGCAAATATGTAGCGCTGCCAGAAATAAAAAGAAAAGAGCTTTTATAAAGCTATTACACTGCCACCTTTTTCAGTGAAATTGAAGCTCCACAAGCACTTATGATTTCCTGCTGATTTTCATGGAATGGAAACAGAAAATGGGGACAGGACTTGTCAGCACATGTCCCACTTAAAATACTGACATTATTATATTGTGCTTCAAACTCACAATTTGCGTACACCAAACATTCATGACTTACTTATCTACTAGATGCAAATAATGGAATGAAAACAGAACAGCATGCAGCTGTTAGTCTTTCTGGAATGATAAGCACTTTGGACTGTGCTGCTTCCTCAGGAAAATGATCTCAAAAAATCATTTGAACTGCCTAAAAAGGAGAATGTAAGACATACTGGAAAATTTCACTAAATCTGGAAACATCATTAAAAAGATAATGCATTGTTTTCATGTGTCTTGTGTAAGTATTCATCCCCATGAACTTTTTTCACATTTTGTAGAAACTGAAATGTGAGTTCTGATTGCACCAGAACAAATTTAGGGTTTTTCACAGCAACAGGGGTGAATACTCATGCAATCTTGTTTTTTATCTAAAAAATAATTTTGCATACTACTGTATATTGATTCACCAGCCCCCCACCCCCACCCCATCCTGTCCTTTATCAAGCTTTCAGTTGAAGCACTGATAAAGTCGGTGTTAAAATAACAAAATACCATTCAGACAATTACAAGTAATCAAGATAATCTGGTGTTTCTAGGAACACCTCAAGAATAAGTTAACAGCTTCACCACCAGTATCAAGAACAAACATGAAGTATCAAGAGAAAATGTACTGCAAGCTGAATCGTATGCAGTATGAATAATGCTGTCTGCATTTGTTGGCTTGACAAATGAGATATAACAATAGAAGTAAAAGAATAGACCATGAAATAGAAATGCTCATGTTCGTGTGATTGTGCCTAGCAACTGCAGCAGAGAGACAATTCTGGCACACAGATGGTGTCAGAAGGCCACTTTTTTAGTTCTACCACAGACCAATAACTGGGCTGTTTTATGGCTATGGAAGTGTTTTAGTGGTTTAAACACTCTGCTGCTATATAAGAAAGACGGCTCTAGGCTGTAGTCTAATATTGATGGGTGTGTGCATGGGTGCGTGTGTGTGTGTGTGTGTGTGTGTGTGTGTTGGCATGTTTTTATATCTTGATGGGTACCAAACATCTCCACAAGGATAGGAATATTTGACAGATTTTCCCCCTTGTGGCTGGACCCCATGAGGCAAACTGCTTTTGGCTGGTTATGGGGGGTGTGTATGCGTGTGTGTGAGTGTGTGTGTGTGTGTGTGTGTGTGTGTGTGTGTGTAAAATTGTCTGATGATTGTACTACTTGAGTGCCTAGTTAATCATAAACATAATGTAAGCAATGTGACAAAACACCGACAGGACAGAATACACTTTCTAGTGTACTATGGCCATTGAGGACCATGCAATATAATAATAATATGTGTAATATTTAACGTCCCTAGTATACTTGCTCATATAAAAAGGAAAACAGGAGAGGAAAAAGAAATAATCACATATCAAAACAGTTGCATCTATTTTGGCTTCAACATCCCACAAAAAGAGAAATGTTTACCTGACCCCGTCCTCACCTGCATTGACCAAAGTACTGGGCCATATGACACTGCTTGATGACATTCAGAGCCTGTGTGTTTGCTCTCTCTCTCTCTCTCTCTCTCTCTCTCCTCCATCTCCTCCACACCCTCCTCTGTGCGCTTGAGTGGTCTTCTCCGTGGTGGCCTATCCTACCTGGGCCACCCAGTGAGAAGCTCAGCACCTGGAAAGAGGAGCATTTGGGGGCAATGATTGAGGTGCGTCTTCTCATTCTGAAGCAATTCACTATTTTTAATATGTCACTTTGATCACTGTAAACATTTCCAGATGTTGCGCTTGATGTGTGGCACTTCCTCCTTTTCCAGTGTTGTCAGATGCTCCCTTAGGGATGTAATAAAAAGTAAAGCAGGGGAGACAATTTAATTACCAGTGTTGGCAGACAGCATGAATAGGCAATACCACATTCACTTTATAATTTACGACCTAAAAATTTGTCACTCTGTGTCATGAGTCCCAATGGTTTGAAAAAAGGTTTCCAGAAGCACAAGACCATTTATTTATTTACATACATACATATGAATAAGAATCTGTAGTGTACTTCAGCAACAAAAGAAGTAGTAAAAATTAAGCATAGTACAGAAAGTTTCCAGAGAAATATGCACTATACTTCATGTTATATAGTTTTTTTTTCCTCTTTATACCACAATGCTGTTAAATGTCCACATTTGATTGGTTAATTTTCTCTAACAGCATGGATCAGACAGTAGTGCTGGCTACTTTTCCACCACGGGAAGTCTTCAAGAAAGAGAACTTTTTGCGCTTTCTGGTTTCTCAGTAACATAACAAGTGTTTTTTTGTTTTATTAACTTTAAAAGAGAGAAAATAAGAGTGGTGAGGGAGTGACCGTTTACAGCTGCCATATCATAAATGACAAAGGGAAACATGTCTTGCAGATGTTCCACAACTTTAAATGAAACTATAAAGACTAAAAAGCAAGAAGCATTGTTCATTATTAAAATAAAAACTGTAATCGTTAGCAAATGCTGTGGTATAAAAGGAATAACAAAGAAAAAATAGTTTTTTATTGACTTTCCTGTGGAACATAACAGTAACACCATGTCCACATCACACCACCCTGTTGTAGATGATTTTCCTATAACACACTCTGTCATAATTTATTCCTTACTTATTTCTTATGCATGTTTTATTGGTTGTTTGAGTGATGGTAATAAAAGGTCGTAATTTCTGAGATGAGCTCAGTGAGGAATAAAATGTACCATGGGCCATTCATTAATAAAATAAAAATTTGTTGGAAAATTGCTGTGGTATAAGAGGAATCAAACACTCAGGAACATGTGGTTATAGGAAATTATTCAAGGTAACAGTAACAGTAATTGTGTCAGGCCTTGTCCAATTCCCACCCACGAGCCATAGCTCATGCTATGTCACAGTGCAGCATAACACACTCGGAGGAAAGAGCTATCCACCCTCTTCCGCATACATGAGCTTACAGACACGCACAACTGACTAGCGTCACTGTGATTGACAGGGGAGAGACAGCGCGCCGTCCCTCCCACCCAGACAGCATGGCCAATTTAGCTCTTTTAGAAGAGAATATCTTTACTGTCATTGTACAAGTACAACGAAATTGAATAAAGGTTGTTGGGGTGAATCCACACCCCTGAAAAGACTGGAGCTTTAATCCAGCACCTTGTTTAAAGCTATGTGATTCCAGTGGTCTTTTACGATTGTTACTTGTCATACCATACGAGATGATCCCATTAAGAATTGTGTAACAGACTGTCTGATAACGTGTTCTTCATATCAGATTAAACAATGAAGATAGTTACTAAGTTCTGCCGTAAATGTGTGTGCAGCAACTCAGCACAGGTTTGTAGCTGTTGAACTGGAAAGCATAAAAATAGTTTCACGTTGTTATAATAGTAAATAAACTCTATGAACAGACCATCTGGATGCCAATGAATAAGCTACACACCTGGAAGCTGTAATTAATCCTCTATTTCTTTCCATGTCCCAGCCATTTTTGTCATGTCATGATATAACTTTGATGAGACATTATAGTGACATTCTGTCTGCTGTCGCATCTCAACAGACTGCTCTTCTTTTAAATCCCATATGTTTTGGCTACATTTCATATTGCCTCTACAGTGTAGCTGTCCTGTGACTTTTGTGTGATTATATGCCATCTTCCTATTGGTGGATTTTAGTCAAGCGTTACAGCAGCACTCACACTGAGATTTTAATCAAAATTTTCTGACACTGTGAGAACGTTGTTGTCAGCTGTCTTTGGTCGCAGCTGCACTAAATCGGCCTAGTGAACTGGTCACATTATACGTTCTGAGACCACCAATCTCAATTCACAACCAAAGATGATTTTACAATGTGTGATTGTCCCAAATCAGGCTGAATAGCGTACAGTGTAAAGCCGGCTCATGCTACCTTCATGCTACCTTTGGACTCTTAATCATTAGTAAATGGTTGTAGTATAAGAGGAATAAAACACTTCTGGACACGTTGTTAGTGGAAAAGAATCAGCTTCTGGATGGTAACAGTAACTCTGTGCCGCATGGCTCTGCATTACGCTACTCTGTCGTTGATTATTTTCCTATAACAGCATGCTCCTAAGTGGATTATTCCTTATTTATTTCCTTGTGTATGTTTTATTGCTTGATGGACTGATTGTAATGAAAGGTTGTCGCGTATAGGATGAGCTGGGTGAGGGTTTGTGAGGGCGCTGCGCCTTTAAGAGCTCGCAGCTCTGGAACTTTGGAGGCCGCTGGAGTGCGGAGTTGCACTTTGGCTTGCTGGAGGAAGTGACGGCTCTTGGACGGCGCGTTGAAGTTAAAAACAGCAAGGAGGAGGAGGAGGTGGAGAAGGTGGAGGAGGAGGAGGAGAAGGAGGGGGCAAAAACAGAAACTCCAACTGAAGTGAGTGTGAAGCGCAGTTAGTGTGGGCTGCCACTCGGTGAAGCAGTGTGTGTGTGTGTGTGAGTGTGTGTGTGTTTGGCTTCAGCCACGTCTCTATCACAGCTCACTGAGTCAAAGTCTGAGATTTTTGAGTTTACAACTTTTTGTTTGTTTGTGTGGTAGTCGAGGGGTTTCTCTTATAAAACTGACGTGAGAACATGGACGCAGAGCTTTAAAAAGAACCCCTGTGAGGTTTGTTTGTTAGTGTGTGTGTGTGTGTGTGTGTGTGTGTGTGTGTGTGTGTGTGTGTGGGAACTCAGGGGAATGAGGCGAATCGGTTCACCGCCGCTTCACTCGGAGACGCTTGTGTGGCTCAGCTCTGTGCGCTCTGCGTTTTGAGGGCGCGTTCTCGCCTCGCTTGGGGATGTTGGCGCGGTTCGGGTCGCAGGGGTCAGTTGGAGTCATCTTGTACCTCTGGGCTTTAGTGCTCAGGGCTGGTTTGTGCTCCGAGCTGAAAGTCAGGGTTCGACTCGCTGATGGCCGGATCACTGAGGAGCTGCTGGAGGCGGACAGTGAGAGAGACTCCATCACACTGGAGTACAGGCAGGCTGACGGCACACTCATCACTTTCGTGGCAGACCTTAAACAGGTGAGATGAGGAACACATACACACTAATACACACACACACACACACAACACACATTACTCACCATCAAGGCAGATGACTACCCTTCTTTAGAGTTACTCTGTTGTTGTTATTATTATTATACTCTATTATGTAGAGTTGGAGGGGGGCATGGTGCCATAGTGGTTAGCACATTTGGCTTGGTTGTGGGTTTGAATCCCGCCTCCGCCCTGTGCGCCCGGTGCTCGCCTGCTCTCCCAGTGCCTTGGGGGTTTCCTCCGGGTACTCCGGTTTTCTCCAAAGACATGGATTGTAATCTGATTGGCATTTCCAAATCACCCATAGTGTGTGAGATTGTGCCTTGCGATGGGTTGGCACCCTGTCCAGGGTGTCCCCGCCTTGTGAATAGGCTCCAGGCGCCTGGCAAACCTGTGTAGGATAAGCGGTACAGAGAATGGATGGATGGATGGATGGATTATGTAGAGTTATTATGGATGCAACATACTACACTAATGCTGCGGTTTATGCACTTTAGTGCAAAACAACCTAAAGAAGCTGTTCCTTACATTGTTCATTCATTCATCTTTAGTAATCACCTTATCTTGGTCAAGGTCATGGTGGATCCTATCCTGGGAACAGTTCTTTGCACCATTCACACTTACACACTCACACACTCTTATCACTTACTCCACACTCACTCACAAGTTTTTGTTCACGGGTGAAGATCCTTCTTTATACCCATTATGCCAAAGTCCAGTATCTTTGAGGCATATTTTAATGGACTGCGATGGCTTCAACTCCTCTAGGACTCTTCTTTTATTCAATTGATTAATATGAAAAGATTTTTAATGAAGTAAGGCCAGATTCAGATTTAGATTTTTTACTTTTTAAAAACGTTTGTAATTTGCTACAGTTTAACCTGTTTCTCGCCATGAAAATAGCCATGGTAGCTGGCATGGTGTTAAATTATAAACAAACAAACAAACACTGCTCGCTTCGCCATTCATGGCTTGTTGGATTAAAATATGCCATCTTCGATATCAGGTAACTACACCTGCAGTAGTTCCTCTCTATCACATGACCTGGGAAAGATTCTAACTGACCAAAATAATATAATACCGTTCAAAACTATGAGTGGAAAATGTAAAAATTGAGTACACTGTATATGTCTGAACTATGGAAATTCCAAAATGCAATATATTTAAGTCACAGAATAGTCACACAGGACTCTACAGCCTAATTCTGATGTCTCAATCAGTAGACCTTAGCTGAGGTAATTATATCACAAGTACAGTACTGTGCAAAAGTCTTAGGCAACCTGTTTTTTTATAGTGCAAACATTGTTATAGATTTTTATTTTATGACTTCTACTTCATTGAGTCTGTCCAAAAACATTTTAGATTTCCAAACATTTGTTTCCCAGCACAAAATTAAATGTTACAGAAAAATGTTTGTCAGTAAGAAAGCAGCATATTACATAAGAGACCACTTTTCAGACAAAAAAACATAATAAAGGCTGCTGGGTTTTGCTGCAGAAATAAGAAGCAAGTGTGACAGTCAAAGTCTCCAGAAGAACTGTGGCTGCTTCTGTAAGACGCTCAGTAACACTTACAGCTCATTTCCTTATAAAACTGCACTAATTGTACCTGAGACTACTAACTTTATTTTAAGCAAAGGGTCGTCACACCAAATATTGACTTTGTTTCATTTATTACTGTTTACTGCTCTTTATAGAATTCTTTTTTATGTAGAAACATTTAATTTCATTATTTTGAAGGCATCTTTGCTCTACAGCATTTCTTTGCATGTGCCTAAGACTTTTGCACAGAACTGTATATGTGCCTTGACTTGCTCTTAATATTAAGGACCCAGATGTTTTTCCTTTAAAAAAAAAAAAAAAAAAAGTTTTATAAAGTGTATTGGTGCACTCTTAAAAATAAAGGTGCCACAAAAAATGCTATTTCGAGCAACACAGAAAAAGAACCATATGGTTCTTTAAACAGCTTTTTTAGTGGAGGATGCTTTAACCATTTTCAATGATTTCAGTTATTTCCCTTTAGAAAGAATTCTCTAAATAATACAAATATATATGGTGGGAAGACTTAAAATGTTATTTATGGAAACAAAAAGGGTTCATCTTTAGCAAGAAGTTCTGCCTGAACCCTTCTCTGAAAAGAAAACCATCTGTGGTAGGGTTTAAGGGTTTTCCCATAAAGAACTCTTTAGAATGCTAGAAGAAGCCTTTTTTTCCCTAAGAGTGTAGACATTTCGAAATGGCTGGGGCAACTGAAAACTGTCCGTGATGTACACCTTGATGAATCTTATTAAGGCTGCGCAGTCACCTCACAGCTCAATGCTCCCCGGTTCGATCCTGAGCTTGGGTTACTGTCTATGGATGTTCTTCTCGTGTCTGTGTGGGTTTCCTCTGGGTTGTCTGGTTTCCTCCCAACTCGCAAAAACATGCCATTTGGTGGATTGGCTATGCTGAATTGTCCCTAGGTGTGAATGAGTGTGTGAATATGTGTGTGCCTTGTGATGGACTGATGGCCCATTCAGTGTGTGTCCCCGCCTGCAGATCCACCATGAACAGGATTAAGCAGTTACTGAAGATGAATGAAAGAAAGAAAGAAATTAGTGTAATGATTCCTAGGCCAAGAAAACCAACTAGTCCTATACCCTGCATCCCAGTTGTCTACCTATGACTGCAAGTCTGGTTATCCCACATCCCACCTTCTGTCACTTTTTCCATCATGCGGCCAATATAGGATGCGTGTTACAAAAGAATCTGTGAATTTCATTTCTTTTGAGAACTCACAGATGCTATTCCATGGATTAGGTCATATCTGAGCTTGTGGCACTAAGATCTCCATGTTTCCAGCTTCACCCAAGGCTAGTGCTCACCAGCTTTCCTTCTAGAGATGTACCTCCTTCCCACTGGCTTTAGCTTCAGCCTGCCTCTGCAATGCCTGATTGAGCGACCTCTCCAAAACACTCAGTTTTCTGAGATGTATTAAATCTTGTGCTGGACCAGAGTGTAATTTATGGTTGGTGAACAGTACTCTATTTATCACTTGTCCATTTATCAAACTTTCCTTAAAAGAATGATGGCAGTGTGATATTACATTGTGATCTGTGTTCAATAACCATTATGGACGCTGAGGGTACGTTTATAAATGTGATGAATTTACGAACTTTAACCCTCATTTGAAAGTGTAGAGCAGTTTATCTCCTGCAGTAGGAATGCTGTCAGAGTCATTTTCTTTTCACTCAGCCTCTTTCTTTTTCCACTTTTTATCAGTTCCACACAGTCTCCTTCTCCCTCACATGTGTTTCTCATCTATGTCATCTGCAAGGATTTATGGAAACTTGAATTAACTCTGACTTGCAGCTGCCTTCTTGGATTTACTGCGTACTGGTTAGCGAGTAATTTTACGGCAATGCCAAAAGATAGACTTTCATACAGTCAGACAATGCTGCGTGTCAAGTAGCTGCGTGGACACCAGGTCTCAAGGCACGACTGGGGCTGCTGAATGAACTTTCATGCACTTTCATTTGAACAGGTCCCAGGTTTTTTCACTTACTGTTATAACAAAATGACACTTATCTCATCAGTCTTTATGTGGGAGAACAAGTTTTGTTCTCTCCATTATTTCAACTGTGCCAGTTAAAGCTTAGCAGTGAAAGTGTTTGCCAAAATTGCTTCAATTCAGTACTTTGCCCAGATGAATAAAGTTGTAAAGTTATATAGAAATGTTTATTCATTAACTACAGAATAACCATTGTACGCTTGGCATGATCAGTTTTGTCAAACACAAGTTTTCTTCAATGATAGTCTTATGAGGATTGGGAAACATTGAACTTTGCAGTGTACAGGAATTGTGATTTGTCTTCTTGGCAAATACATTTGGCTGGGAATCAAACAGGACACAGATAAATCTAACAAACTGTAATCCTGTGTATATTTATTAAGTCCTTCAACTTTTGTTCTATATAGGAGGGGTTTACAAATTCAGGCATTTTCTTTTGCTAAACAGGAAGGCTTGGAAGAAATTATATAAGGTCTTATGGCTGCACAGTATTTTGGGTAATTATTGTCTTAATTACAATCTGCAACAGAAATCACAATTTTTTTTTTTTTGCTGGGTGTGTAATCCTGAGGACTGTTTTGTGAGTGTCGGATATTACTGCTTATAATCTAATGCTTCTAAAAGTGCTAAGGTATAAAGTGTGTATTTAATAGAATTCAAGACATATCACTGTCAATATAAGCACAACATATGTAAGGAATATATATTTATATATATATGTATAGATATTGTTACCACCCTCAAGTGGATTATTTTCCTATAACAGTGCATCCTGAAATGTTAATTCCAATGATTCACCAATAATTTGTCATTTATTAATGAACCACACATTAAGCATTTTTACCAATAACTATAACAAATATAAACTATAATCCTGCTTTTTATTAATGATGATATTAATGATTTATATGTTTTTCTTTTGTTAATTAACACGTTTTTAACAGTGTAATATTAGCCTTAGATCATGTGTCATGTCCTCAACAGAAGTCCTTTTGAATGAATTGTTACTATAGAAATGGTTAGAAATGTTATAGAAAATTGGTCAGTACCTTCTGACCGATCAGACTTGGGAACTGCATAACAGTTTGGTACAAGTTTTGTTAATATTCTGTATGCTTATTGCATAAACGATCTCCGAAGTGTTTGTAGCTGTGTCCTGGGTTTTGCATAATCAGATGCCATCCTGCTATTGGTGGATTTTAGACAAGTGTCATAGCAGCACTTGCACTGAAATTTTAAGCAAAATTTTAAGACACTTTGCTGTGTTTGCCAGAACTTTGTCATTGGCTGTCTTTGGTCTCAGTGGCAGAAAATCCGCCACCAGTAAGCAGGTCACATTATGTGATCTAAGACTACTGTTCGATTGTGCCTGCGAGAGCACAATCGGGCCAAATATTGTACAGTGTAACGCCGGCTTTAACTATAATGAATAATCTATGAAAGAAATAACTGTTTTCTGTTGTATTAAAATGATAGAATCATAAAGTGTGATAAAATAGGCTGAATAATAATAATATTAAGTACTGTATTCGTAATTATCCTTTCAGCCCTTATTGCACAACCCTAGTCTATACCAGCCCGCACTGCTTCTGGGTAATTGGGATCCATCAAAGGAAGGCAGAGGTGTCTGGGGAAACGGGGCATTAATGTCACAGAGTCACAAGAATGTGCTATAAAGACGCGAGTGTGAATGCTCACACTGGCATTGTCTTAAATCACTCTTTTATCTACTTCTAGCTGTATCATGTTTCTAGGTTCCTTCCCTCTCTGCCTTTAGGCTGTTTAATATCTAGGCTGTCTTCAAAAGGAAGACGCAGTTATGGAAAAAGCCCACACAGAAAGCGCTGATGAATGTGAATTGATTCATTTCACCTCACACCCACTGCTGAGTGTAGTAGTTGGCCCTTTCTGCATCTCCACATTGGGGTATCCTTGAAATACTTGGCAGTGACCCATCCCTTCTTCTTTTACCGAAGCTACAAACTCTATCTCGCAGTAACCTTGGCCATGGTGCTGGAACCTCGCACATTGTCAGTACGAATGTAATAGCTGTTTTTTCATTCAGTTTTTAAAAACGTCTTGCTGTTTTCTGGCTTTCCATTTCCACTCCTGAGACCTTGTAAGCCCGGTACTCTAGTAATGCATTGACAAATGACTTACATTTACATTTATTCATTTTCTGATGCTTTTATCCACCAAAGCAGAACCCAGTGCAAACTTAAAACTGTTGGAGGAGCCGATACAGTGATTCAAGAGCCACAAGTAACAACTTTTAGAAACAAATGTTAAGAAAGTTAAATAGCCGTAGCTAAACACCAGCATTGGGCCAAGTGCTAGTACTCCATAGTGCTATAAACACTACTCGTAAAGCTGTCAAATTATGAAAGATATAATCTTAATCTCACCTTGAGCAGAGCACTACTACGTAACATGCTAAGTGACTGCAAAGGTGGTCAATAAAATCGGTGCATTATCTTGGCAAGTAGCAAATGACTGATCCAGTACCAGGGAATGTCGGTAGTTGAGCTTTCCTCAGACTATGCTTGAATCATTGCATGGCTTGCCAGAATCATTTCATTGTTGACTGTGTAGTAAGAGTTTTATCTCTGCATGTTCATGTGCTAACATATCTATATGGGCTGCCTGCCATTATCCCACTCTTGTGTGAGAACAGGAAATGCAGGAGGTGGAGTAACAGTCACATTCATTAGAGTAAACCCCCCACACAAACATGTTTATTGCCTGAGCAGTTTGTGTTCTCTGTCTGGATGTTGAATTCTCCCAGGCTGTGGTGTCACTTGCAGGAACATGCCGTGGGTGTTTTGTGCTCGTGTCACTCTTTCCTGGCATGGAGGGATGTGTCTTTAGGTGCCTTCCACTTAGGCAATATGAAAAGTAACTTTGTGCTGCTGAGTCACTCTATTGTCAGTTCCACAAATCTAATGTGACTATGACTTCACATGAAGTTCTGGTGAATGTGAGTAATGTAAAAAACGGAATAGATACTGCAACATTTCTAGTAAACCCTTTGTGATCTTAGGTCATTTATGTAAAATAGGCATTATTGGCACTTCCTCACCTATTAGTCTGTTTGCCTCGACTGAATCTTTTAATCTGGCTCAACTGGGTTTGACAATGCACAAACGATTTAAGCAGGCCGTTTGGCTGGGAATCAAACAGGGAACAGATAAATACAACAAACCGGATTCCTGTGTATATTTATTAGGTCCTTGAACTTTTGTTCTGTATAAGGAGGGGTTTAGAAATTCAGGCATTTTTCTTTTGCTAAACCGGAAGGCTTGGAAGAGATTATATAAGGTCTTAGGGCTGCGCAGTATTTCGGTGAATTATTGTCTTAATATTACTGTCTGCAATAGAAATCACAATTATAATTATTATTATTATTATTATTATTATCCTGAGGACCGTTTTGAGAGTGTCGGACATTACTGCTTATAATATAATGCTTCTAAAAGTGCTAAGGTATAAAGTGTTTTTAATAGAATTCAAGACATATCACTCTCATAAGCACAACATATGTAAGGAATAAAACATGCTGCATTGTTATAGATAATGTCGCCACCCTCAAGTGGATTATTTTCCTATAACAGTGCATCCTGAAATGTTAATTCCAATGATTCACCAATAATTACAATTTATCATTTATTAATGAACCACACATTAAGCATTTTATCCAATAACTATAATAAATATAGTCTATAATATAAACTATAATCCTGCTTTTTCTACATTTATAGTTACATTTAATGTTATGGAAAGTCCGTGAGACAGGTTAGTTCCTGTTATCACTTACATTACAGGGGCTCATTCCCTCACCAGCCTCTCTCTCTCTTTTTCTCCTCTTGAATTTGATAAGACAAAAACATGGAAACATGTCACCAAGAACCCAGAAAGCACAAACTCCTTCATCCTGAAGACTCTCCAGTGGCGGAAAACCGACTAGCCCTAACAAAGCACGGATACCTGAGACTCCTTCTGTAAAATGTTAAATAAACATCTCCTAACAGAAGGCTTTGCGATACAAATGATTTATACATTTTTCTTTTATTAAATAAAAACATGTTTTTAACAGTCTGATGTTAGCCTTAGATTATGTGTCGTGTCCACCATAGAAGTCACTGTGAATGAACTGTTACTATAGAAACAATTAGAAATGTTATAGAAATGTTTTGTCAGTACCTTCTGACCTTTAAAGCATTTATAAGCATTATCAATTTTATAAGCATTAGTCTGTTTGTCTCGACTAAATCTTTTAATCTGGTTCAATTGGGTTTGGCAACGCACAAACGATTTAAGTGGGCCAGAAACAAAACCTTTGCTGAGGTACAGTATATGTGGCCAGAAACAATAATACAGTGCAGTCAAACATTTCGCAAGGTTGGATAGAAATCAATGGAAATCAACCAAACATGCAGATTGCACTAAATAATAAGCTTGGATTTTCTTGGGGTGGACAAATCACTTGCCCCGGAGATGTAGGTTAAGTATCCAGGCTATCAGTTTTTCATTCACAGTTGCCCAGTGGACAGATGTTGATATATATCAGTTCTGAAACCCTTTTTTCTTCTTTATTTCACTCGTCCAACAACCTCAGAAAGAAAAAAACTCTACTTCCTATTGGTTTTCCCAAAATAAAACATTTTATTTGATGTTTGTTTAAATGCAACATGCTTCACATGGTTTCTACGTATGTATATTTCTCTGTGGCACAGAACCACAAGGGACAAGGACATGGTCTGGCTGTTAGTAGGAACTATTCTTACTGGGCTGAGTAATTAGCTTGAATAGACGCTAAACAGTATTTCCAGACTAAGGAATATGGGGGACATATAATATAAGGAACATTAAAAAAATTCAGCAAAATAAAGCAAAAAAACTTTACATAACTAACTAGGGCTAACACAACATACAGTCATCTTGAAAATGAGCACTCAACCATAGCACATTCGCTAAAGACTTTTTTTGCCTTTTTGTCGTGGGATCAAACAGGATATGCCAGGGATTCAAGTGCTGGCTTATTTTCCATAGTTCCATAGTCTCTGTATTGTTACACTTAATTCAGCTCGTCATACCTTTCAGGTAAATTCTGTTAGTTGCTTTTTTTCTGTCTAGAAAATTGGGATTTTGCATAAGGATAGCATGAGACTGGGCATTCTCGTGACAGTGCTGTGGTATTAATATAATAACATATTAATGAGTCTAGCAGCATTTTTCTGTTCTGAGTGCCATGAGTTACAGTTTCAGCCAAGAATTTTCATTTCAGTATATCACTAGTTAAATCGCATTCTCATAGCAGTCTGACCGCAGTCTCACATGACCTCGCAGGAAATATTGGACTAGTTGGTTTGCTTTCCCTGAGCGTGATTACTGTGCTCACAGCTGCCTAAACAAACCGAGTGGGTTTGATTCAGACAGAAAGATCTCTGCACTCTTCTAACCAGTTTGGTGAAGAATTATTTTCCCATCCATTGTGCCAACTGCAGGCGCTTTCCCCGAGGACACTTCAGTGGCTCCATTCACCATACGCTGATATCTTTATTCAGGCTAGAGCCAAGCCTTGTTGGCCTTTTGAGCGCTGCAGATAATGAAAGAGTCCTGATCCCAGAGAATGGTAGATGCAGCTAAGCGCACTGACTCCTCGTGACCCAGTACTCTGAAACACATTCCACCTGTGACAGTGATGGAGTATGTTGTGTTAAGTTAGAGCCGTCATTCATGATACCACGTTGTCACTCCTGATTGTACCCAAATCCTTTAATATGCTGGTGGTCTGATATATATTTGGTTTTGTATGTACATAATCTAAACAGTTATTGTTCTCATTTAATGTTTTTTTTTTTTAAAAAGAAAATGAGACTGTGAAGAAACCCTGATCACCACACAATCTCCTTCATTGCTCAACCACAAGAGTTTTGCAACCGCCAACATTTTGGCCAGTGGTTTTATATTTGGTACTACATTTCTAACAAAGTGCCTTTGTAGAAATGAAAATGCTTCAGCAGGAAGAATGCGGTGTTCCTGAAGTTTAAATACCTCATATGCGTACCTCCTCCACTCTCTAGCATCACCCCCTCTTTCTCTTGTGCAACAGTTTGGCATGATAAGCAATGTTGAAATATTGATCTGAGTGTGTGGATATTATGAAACCTGTTTCATGAACTTGATTTACTATGGAGTTTGTGCAAAAACTATAAGAGAGTTTTCCTTGAGACGGGGGATGGGGGAGTTAATTAGCCGTACTACACCATGCCGTGCCGTTGGCTGCTGTGCTCATTAGGTCCCGCTAGGTCACGCATGTTTGCGGCTGTTTGGAGGAGGAAAGGCTTCAGTAAAGCAGAACAGTTGATGTTCCATTGAGCACAAACAGGCAGTTGGCTGAAAGTAAACACTCTTCTGTTAGCCACACAAGTAGAGGCCAAAGATCACATGGCACAAAGCGGATGCTACTGGAGTGCCCTTTTCTATAATATCCCTTGTTAAATGTGACCTTACTGAAGTGCTTCTGTTGATACTTCCTCTTGTGATTTTTGCCTTTAGTGAAACGCTTCCTGATCAGTCCTGGGAAGCTTGAGTATTGCTCAGTGTTGTGATTTTTCACACCTGAGTCAGCTTTAACAATTACCACCAAGTCGTAGCAGGTCGGTCATAACAGGTAAAATGCAGACTGAGAAAGGCCGAATTGGTGTTGTTTAAGAAACCCCCAAATCTGTGTAGCTCTTTGCTTTCATTTGTGTTTTGATGTTAAGAGGGATTATGCTTTAACATGTTTCCTCCAAGCTGAGTGGTCCAGATGTGAGGGCCTTCACATTCTTGGTGTAATTAGCTTCAACTCAAGCATTTCTCGCCAGTTTGACTTCCTCCCTCTTTACGTGCTATTGTGAGGAATCGCTAGTCTTTTACAAGAAGAGTTTAAAGCCCGCCTTGCACCTGTGCCTTTTCACTGGGCCGCTTAGTCTGCCAGTGCAAATACCTTCTCTGCAGCAGAATGACTCATAATCCCCTGTGCTCCTGCGAGAGAAATGTCACACAATGCCATTTTTCTTAATTTCTCTTCGCAAGCATTAAACCACGCTAACCTTAAACATTTTAATCTCTACAGCTTTCTGCTTGCCTTGCAGTTTGTTTGCTTTAGCATTTGGCTCAGTGCCACAGTTAAGTCTCAGGACTCTCTTGCTGCATATATGCTTTCAAATGACTCAACCTTTTTACCAGTCACGCAGAAAAGGAAGGCTAGGCTTTGCTAGATGAACTAAATGTTAAGACAAAAGTCAGAAACCTGGTAAAACCTGATTGTGATTTTTTTTTTTCCCACAGTTCAGCCTTGTAGCTAACTGGATGAAGGACTGTTTAAGCAGGCGGTTTTGGGGTGTCAGGTGAGCGGGCCTCATCACACAGGCTTGCACTGTGAGGGGACAGGAAAACAGGAAGTGCAGCAAGCTCTCCTGGGATGTTCCAGAGAAAGCTGCATTATATTTGATAAGGGGTGGCTGTGTGTCCACTGAGAGAGGTGTTCACACTTTTAAAACACTCATACTTGACAGAAAGAGTGGAAAATCAAAAAGTGTGTGAATACCAGTGTGCCCTGAAGGTAATCTGGGTTCAGCGTTTCTCTGTAATGTGTTGTTCGTCTACATGTACTTGTGTGCGAGAGAAACCTCAGGCTGTTTAAGCAGCTTGTTTTTCTTCCATGTTCAAAGAGAGCGTTTAACAAAGACACTTAATATAACTTCCCCGTGTATTGTGTGGCAGATTTTGTCATTTAATACAAGCTCAAAGTCCTCAAACATCATTATATATCTTACATAGTAAACAAGCTTCTTAATTCCATTGCACTCTAAAGCTGATATTTTGCAAAATATCTGCTAGAGGGGGAAAAAATTAAAGCCCTGAGACCAGAATAAATTGGAGTGGAATAAAGAAACCTTCAAAGTGTGTCACTGTTTAATTAAACTCTTTAATTATACTACAGACGGGTATAGTGTGTAACATAAAATGTGGGAAATGTCATTTTACAGTTCTACAGTTATGTAGTAAATTACAGAACCAGTGCAGTCCATCAGACTGCATGTAATAAAAGAGGTAAAAAAATGAAAAGCTGTCATATGTAAGTAGTCCTTATGGCTGTAGAATACTAAAAAGTACTTGCTGACACCAAAATGCCAAGATCTTTGTGGCATTAGTCTCTGCTGATTTACTAATGACCAGCAGTGTTGGCCATTTGCAGTGCATTAGCAAGGACTCAAGACATCTTGTTTATATTGTGATATGACAAATTCCTGGCCAAAAATAATTTTCATACAGTGGAATGTTCAATATTTGACCGTATGAGGAAGTGCTGCAAGCGTACTCTTAGAATCCTCTAACTGTAGCCGTAGATGCACAAATTTCATCTAATCCCTAAGTTTGTGTGTTGAAGGTGTTGATTAATTTTCAATTACAAGGCAAATTACAGGTTTACGTTAATGCGCTACTTCTAATATGTTATTGTTTCTATTGTTTCTATAACAGTTAATTGACTGGGACGTGAATGGCAGACACTTCACGTAATCTAAACCTAATAATAAATTCATTTTTATTTTGTAATGTGATGAGCTGTGTTTTTTTTTTTTGTCTTATTAACTCCAGAAAAAGGGAAAACACAAAGCTGGTGAGGGAACGACTGTTTATCTGAGAGAACAACTGCTATAATTTAAGTGATGACAGGAACGAGCTTGTGTCACAGATGCTAAACAACTTTTAATGTAACTACAAATGATTAGAAAGTATGCTATTCATCAACGAATTACAATCTGTAATCGTTGGTAAATTTCTGTGGTAGAATAAGAATGAATCACTTTGGCACATGCTGTTAAAGGAAAATATATGGTAGCTGATGGTCCCACATGTATGCCCTGGTGGTTTCACTTCCTGGGTGTGGTTTGTGCCCAGGTCTTACTTTTTATTCACTTGGTGGTCTCATATGGGGGGCTGTGGACTTGTGCCTTGGAACTGCTGCTGTGGTTGTGAAAACTATGATGCTCATGCTGGGCATCCTTTCAGCACACTCTGTGCTGTTTGACTTTATAATATACAGTTGAAGAAGAGTAAAAATTTATAACCTCACTATTACCCATTCACCCAGAAAAGGTGGGTTCTGTTTTGAGTCTGGTTCCTCTCAAGGTTTCTTCCTTGTGTCATCTCAAGGCGTTTGTTTTTTTTTTTTATTACCACTGTAACCTTTGGTTGTAAACTGAACTCTTAAAAGATCTAATTCTACATCCGGATTTCTGTAAAGCTGCCTTGTGACAATGTCTGTTGTTAAAAGCACTATACAAATAAAATTGTATTGAATTCAAATGAATGGAAGCATTTTATCCTTCTGCTGTTGATTATTTTCCTATAGCAACACATCCTGTTGTGCTTTATACCTTACTTACATTGCATACACCACATTCCGGTTTTGAACAAGTCTTTGTCCAGTTTGTGTACAGCTGCTCATAATCTGATTGGCTATGCACACTTCCTGTATACCTGCTTATATTCAGTGGATTCCAATGGGAGTTTTGAACTCTGTGACAAAATGCACTTTTCTGCAGATTGGAAATGTTCACAGTAATTCATTATCCACAGTTTGTGGACACCTGACTGTTGCACACACTGTGCTTTTTGAACATCCCATTCCAGATATAGTCCCCCTTCTGCTGTGATAATAACCTCCACTCTTCTGGGAAGGCTTTCCACATGATTTGGGAGCAGTGCTGTCAGAATTTGTACTCATTCAGCTACAAGACCATTAGTGAGGTTGTTCAGGTCAGGTCATTCACTCCATCCTGTACAGTTGTGTGCTTCCAACTTTGGGGAAGAACCACATATGTGTATGAAGGTCAGGTGTCCACATAGTTTTGGCCATATAGTGTATTCAATGCCATGGTCCAAAATGTTCTAGACCACATTTTATGATGAAAAGTACCAGACTCTAGTACTAGGCTCATGAGACTTGTGGTAGTCTGGTGCAAGTTTAGATGGTCAAGCAGGCCATGGTGCTAAAGCCAGGATGCTAAAACTGTTCCAGCTAGTGCAGCTAGCATGGTCTTGCTGATTGCTTGCTTAATGGTCATGCTGGTGACCAGGTATGCTTATATGAGCTGATTTTCAGCAGTAGGCCTGGCAGGGAAACATGGCTCAGTATGTGTTGGCTTGTTAAAGTGATGGGAATGAGCAGAGGCTGTGCTGGCTGAAGTTCACTGTGGCTTTGCACTGGTGTGTGTGGAATGGGTGTAGAGTTGTCTGCTGTGTGCTGGACCTATAAAAGAAGCGCCAATTCAAACAGAAGTAGGGGAAACGTTCTCTGCCAACAGGAGACGCTGCACATATGCTGCTACATTTCTTACTCCAGTAGAGTGTGATAAGACTTTATCACTTCTTTGGAAATGTTGTTAGGTTTGGTTCCTTGTCTACTGTGTATCAGCTTATTGAAAAGTATTTTATCAGTGGTGATTGATATAGGTATTATTGTGGCTGTTATTAAGTTATGAAGAATTTGTTGAAGTTAATGTTGTTCAGAATAGCCTACTGTTGTAAGAGTAGGGCTTTGCACTACTCTTCTGTCTTTTTTGTACTTGATAATCGATCCACTGTTTTATTTCAGGTTGAGAGAATGTGTGAGCATTTGGAGCTGTGTGGTGAGACATGCCAAGCTCTGCTGGTAGCTGGCACTCTACTAGCAGTTAGACAGACACTGGCGTATTTCAAACAAACACTACTCAGAGGATCAGGCCCCTGATGTTTTTCTTGCTTTCGGAGATGACACCCAACCAGTGAATTCAATGAAAATAAACCTGCTGTGCGTCATGGTTTGTGTTTAGTCTCGTGACCAGCCCCTCTGTATTTGTAAAAGCTGATGTTTTACAAAGGTGGAGCTGAGGGTGTCCGTTGTGGCAGTATTTGCTACAGTGTGTGTGTGTGTGTGTGTGTGTGCGCGTGTTTGCGTGCGTGTGCATGAGAGAGAGACAGAGAGAGAGAGAAAGAGAGAGAGCCTGAGCCCGTGTATGCATGTGATCCCCAAGTTTTCCCCGAGTATGTTTGAGGAGTGTACAAAAAAAATTATAAACAGCCAACAGATGAAAATAGTGCCTATCATTTTACAAAAATGCGTGCACAAAAGTGACTTATGGAACTGCGCAATCAGTCCGCATTTCAGAAGGAATTCTTCTATATGAAAGCAAACCTGTGATTAAGAGCCCTGCCCACAAATGAGCCCAGAATCGGCCCTAAGTGCAGACCTGAGTATTGGGACCAAATCAAACTCACTTTCTGTGTGCGTGTGCGTGTGTGTGTGAATTTGTCTTTGTGTTAGTGTTTGCTTCTTTGTGTGAGTGTGTATGAGTCTTTATGGGAATCTGTGTTTGTGGGTATGTGTGCATGCTTGTGTGTGAGTCTGTGTTTGCATGTGAAACTGTGTACATCTGTGTGTGTGTGTGTGTGTGTGTGCACTAGAGGGAGAAAGAGAGATAGACAGAAAGGCTGAGGAAGAGGCTGACCAAGTGAGAGAGATGGACAGAGAAAGGGGCTGAGAGACAAGTGAGATATGGGGTGGTTAAGATGAGGACCAGCAGGCTGCATTGTTTATTCACTGGCTTTGACAGGGGACTGAAACTGGAGTCCACAGTGGAAACATGAATAAGACATATACTTTAAGATAACAAGAGGAAATTGTCAGGCAGTGAAGATACGGCTTTTTGTATAACGGCAATGATGAGATCTCTGATATGAGCGTAATGTAATAGAAGGCTAGACTGATGTGTTGTCACCAGGCAGAGCAGAGTAATAATGGGTCTGTGTCTTTCCTCTGCATTTATGCCCACTGTCAGGGCAATTAATTCCTTTCTCATTCCCATCTTCATGACTGGGAGGTCTTCTTTCTTCTCTTGTGTTCCACTGATTGTTCTGTCATCTGAGACATGTGTCTCCATGAGTCGTGTTTCGTGGCACCATGGTCTCTTTACGGACCAGTTGTTCCCACCACCAACGTGAAGAATCTGGACGTTTTGATCAGCGTTCAAATGAAATAGCAGAAAAGGCTGAGGGTTTCTTGGCTGCCTGTGTGTCTGGACTGCAGGGAGATATCTGCTAACTGCATGCAGAGGTGTATTGTTATTGCTCTGACATTGAAACGTTCTCTGCGGAAAGTTGGAGATGATTAAGCTCCAGAGCAAACAAACGTCAGCTGGTCTCTGTTAGTTTTGATTGTGCAGGAAGAGCAAGGCTCTTGAAGCCACTCTCCTTCTGCTGGTCTTATGCTCAGAGAGCTTGGGGTGTGTGTGTGTGTGTGTGTGTGTGTGTGTGTGTGTGTGTGTGTGTGTGTGTGTGTGGGACAGACAGTTGATGAATGAATAGACAGGTCTCTGCTCTCGCTCTTGTCTGTGGCTTCCCATCATTCCCTCACATGGAACTCTTTATAGGTATAGGAGCCATGCCAGGGTTCCGGTCGTGTTGCCAGTGGTAACCCTGTAATGTTCTGAAATATACAGTGCCTCTCCACTGCTCCGGCTCAGAGCGCAATAAATCTGTAATTTACACTCTGAATCTGACTGCAGTCTCTTCGCTTAAAGGCAAATTTGAAAGCAAGCCCGTGGCCTCACACTTTACCAAGAACTTTTAGTCAGTCAAAAGCCAGACATATTCACCATTTACATACTGTATACTGCATGTGTGTGTGTGTGTGTGTGTGTGTATATGTATATATATATATATATATATATATATATATATATATATATATATATATATATATGGTATGTGTACTGTGGATTTGTGCTTTGGGCCATTAGCATACTGGAAGGTGAAATTTTTCTTCATTTTCACCTGCCTAACAGAGGCCTGCAGGTTTTGTGCCAAAATAGATTTGGAGCTATATATGATTCACTCTATCTTGATCAGAGCCCCACTTCCTGCTGAAAAGCAGTAGCCCCACAGCATGATGCTGCCACCACCATGCTTCACTAGGCAAGCCGTCTTGTTTTTGCACAAAACATATCTTTTAAAATTGTGCCCAAAAATTTCTACCTTGATCTGGTCAGACCATAACACATTTTACCACATGGTTTGGGGTGATTTAGGTGGGCATGGAATTTTTTTCCCCCCGTGAGATAGGGCAATAAAGAATGGCTTCAGAAGAAGAAGACCAACAATTTGGAATGGCCCAGTCAGAGCCCAGCCCTAAATCTTATTGAAAACCTGTGGAATGACTCGCAAAGAGATCTCCTCTCAATTTGACAGATCCGGAGCATTTTAGGAAGAGTGGAATAAAATTGCCAAGTTAAGATGTGCTAAGTTGGTAGACTCTTCCTCAAAAAGACGGGGTGTTGTATTAGAAGCAAAAGGTGCTTTAACAGATTTTTATTTAAGGGGTATACACACTTGTGCAACCAGATTATTGTAAGTTTTTTCTTTTTCTCACCTAAATGTTTCTATTTGTTTTTCACTTGAATTTTGTTGATTGCTTTTTCACATCAATGGTAAAAGGAAAAAGACTGGATGTGATTTACTTGTTTTCATTTTTTTTTTACTTCACAAAAACCTGGAATATTAAAAGGGGTGTGTAGACTTTTTTATATCCACTGTAGGTATTACTGTCATATACGAATGTAAAAATAATGCAGTATAGCCAGAGGTATTATTTGCAGTGTGTAATGATGTTATGTGGTATGACTTGATAAAATATGTATGACGGTCTTGAAAAACCCGTCTGATGTCACTGTGGTTGAATTCTGGCAACCAGCCAAAAGTGACAGAAATTTGCCAGTAATATACTCTGAAATATCAGTTTTAAGAAAGCATGAATATATTTTGCCAAAGTGGTGTGGAGATTTTATTACTTAGGTTGATTTGTAACCTTGCCTTGGATATCACAGTGGTAAAAACAATCTGCCTAAAGATGTCTAAAACCTTGTTAGCTAAATTTGCTTTCCTCACACAGTGAATGTCAGATTTTTAACTGCATGCCATAGTGTAATCAATTTAGAGCAATTCTCAAAATGCCTACCATGCTCCTGCGTCGTCATCATCAAAACACAGAAGAGCACTTACACACACTGTACAGATGATAGCGGACAAGGTTTTACAATGTTTAACATGTTGAAAAGAACTGCCTTTTTTCCCCACAATGATGTTAGCATGAACAGAGATCAGTCGAGTGAAGAGACGAAGATGTGTTTAAATGTCGTGAGTGACTTTTACCTCAGGCAACGAGACAGGTTATCAGCATTGTCCATGTGAGTATCTGACATGATCGAAGTGATAACTCATTTCTGTTTGTAAGCTTAGATTAGATTATAAGTGTAGACATTCAGAGAAATCTGTAGAAATACACTATAAGGCCAAACATTTGTGGACACCTGACCTTTTATAACCAAACATCCCCAAACTGTTGCCACAAAGTTGGAAGCACTCAATTGTATAAAATGTCTTTGTACGCTGTAGTATTACAATTTCCCTTCACTGGAACTAAGAAGCATGACAGTGCCCCTGTGTGCAAAACGAAATCCGTGAAGACATGGTTTGCCAAGGTTTGCAATGGAAGAACTCTAGTGTTCCACACAGAGCCCTGGAAAAGTGGAAAGCCTTCCCAGATGAGTGGAGGTTATAGTAACAGCAAAGTGGGGACGAAATCTGGAATTGGATGTTCAAAAAGCACTATATATATAGTGAAGGTTTTTCCCAGGCCACCACACACACAAACACACAGGCAAAATTGTTTATTTTTCTCTGTTTTTCAGGATGTGAAGATCTTCCGGGCATTGATTCTGGGAGAGTTGGAGAGAGGGCAGAGCCAGTACCAGGCAATGTGCTTCATCACACGCCTCAGCCACAATGAGATCATCTCCAGCGAGTCCATGGCCAGACTCCGGCAGGTCAGTGTCCTCCACCAGAACCACATAGCAGGCAGAAAGAAGAGAGTGCGCCTGGAAGAGTGTCTCAGAGAATGGGGTTTAAATGGACTAATAGTGATATTACAGTAGACTGAGGGATGTAGCGTGGAAATCAACATGAATAAATACCCACCCACCCAGCAGCATTTCTTTTAGCCGTTGACTCAACTGAAATAGTTTAATAAACATTTACGCTGTGTATGTTTTCTTCATTATGAAGACAGTGAAAAGAGAAACAAAGCTACAGATGAAATTTTCACAGAAATTTTGGCACCCTCCATAAAAATAAGCAAACTTGGAGCTAAAACGCACAATGTTCTATTTTGTGCTTAATCATATGAGAAGATATAGTTTTATTTTAACACAGTACTTTTTTCAGACAAAAGTTTTCTTAATTAGTGCAATGTTTTGGAAAATGTCTGTTTCAGAATTATTTGCATGCTCTATGGATGTAAGTTGGTGCCTTTTTTTTTTTTTTTTTAAATCAGACATGAACCCTAGAAATGGAAACACTGGCAAGCACTAGAAAAGGCCCTGAGGTAGAAATGTCAGCATGTCATAAATAAATGCTGTAAATGCATTGCAAAACGTGGTCTTTGTTTGTCTTGTGAGCTTTATCTGAGCGCTTGATCGCACCTACATGAAATAAAAATCTCCCACTCTCAGAAGTTTTTTGCTGCATCTCACGGAATGCCTGTCCTAAATAGTGCACTACCTAATTGTATCTGCATTTATATTCATTTATATTCAGCACTTTTAGGAACATTATACTAATACTGGGTAGGGCCTCCCTTTACTCTTAAAACAGCCTCAATTCTTTATGGCATGGATTCCACAAGATGTTGGAGACATTCCTTTGAGATTCTCGTCCATGTTGACATGATTGTATCATGCAATTCCTGCAGATTTTTCAGGTGCACTTTCATGCTGTGAGTCTCCCGTTCTACCACATACCACACATGTTCTATTGGATTCAGACACAATGACTGGGAAGGCCGCTGACACTGGACTCACTGTCATGTTCATGAAACCAGTTTGAAATGACTTTCCTTTGTAACATGATGCATTATCATGCTGGAAGCAGCCATTAGAAGATGGGTAAACTGTGGCCATGAAGGGATGCACATGGTCAGCAATAATACTCAAATAGGCTTTGACATTCAACCAATGATTGATTGGTACTAGTGGGCCCAAAATATGCCAAGAAAACATTGCCCACACCATTGCCCACACCATTACACCACCTCCACCAGCCTGGACTGTTGACACAAGCCAGGTTGGGTCCATGGATTCATGCTGTTGTTGCCAAATTCTGACCCTACCATCTGTGTGCTTCAGCAGAAATCGAGATTCATCAGACCAGGCTACATTTTTCCAGTCTTCAGCTGTCCAGTTTTGGTGAGCCTGTGCCCACTGCAGCCTCAGCTTTCTGTTCTTGGCTGACAGAAGTGGAACCGATGTGGTCTTCTGCTGTTGTAGCCCATCCGCGTCAAGGTTGTGTTGTGCATTCTGAGATGCTTTTCTACTCAAAACAATTGTACAGAGTGGTTATCTGAGTTACTGTAGCCTTTCTGTCCGATCGAACCAGTCTGACCATTCTCTGCTGTCCTTTTTCATCAACAAGGCGTTTCCATTCACAGAACTGCCACTCACTGGATGTTTTTTCTTTATTGCACCATTCTGAGTAAACTCTAGAGACTGTTGTGTGAAAATTCCAGGAGATCAACAGTTATAGAAATACTCAAACCAGCCCATCTGGCAGCAGCAGTCATGCCACAGGCAAAATCACTGAGATCACATTTTTCCCCATTCTGATGATTGATGTGAATGTTACCCATAGCTGCTGGCCCGTATCTGCATGACTTTACGCATTGCACCACTGCCAGATGATTGGCTGATTAGATAATTGCATGAATGAGTAGGTGTACAGGTGTTCCTAAGAAAGTGCTCAGTGAGCGTATATATTAATATATATTTGCAATCTTGGGGAAAAAGAAAGTACACCCTCCTTCAATTCTATGTTTTTATTAATCAGGGCCTAAATAACAGTTGTGTGGTCTTCACCAACATCTATAAACAAACAAATAACCTCAGGTTACAACAAAAACACAACAGATATTGTATATAATGTATAAAAATAATATATAAGTAGTCTACACTACATGTTTTCATAAATCAAAGTGTCAGATTTAATGAATTTTCAGTTCATTATTAGATTTGATATCCTGCCTGGTGTTCACATTGCTTTTACATTAACAGTGACAGTTTTGTACATTGACATTAACATTTCACATTACACACTGACATACACATTTCATTTCACCCATCAATGTTAAACTTGAAATTGAAGTTTTTGCAGCCAGGGGTGAACAGTAAACTCTTCACACATTTTATTGCTAACATTACACTTAATCTGATTCTCTGAATTTGTTTATTTACTTCATTTCATTTCATTTGTTTATTAACTTATTAATGTCGGGGACAGTGCAAACTTGTCTGCTAATAAAGTCACAGTGAACATAGATTGAGGGGCACTCCAAAATGAGCAAGCTAAGCTACGTTAGTGAGAGAGTTGGGAATGTGCATGACTAAGCATAGAGGTTCATTTATAAACCAGTAAGTATTTGGCTTTTCTGAAATTTAATGGGCCTAAAAATGTATTTAAAATATATTTTGAAATATTTAACAAAATACCACTTATACCTATTTAAAATTTTTTTAGTAACAATCCCATGGACCTGCTGTAATTGTGTCACTCTGTAGGCTGTATGTAATGTAGATGTGTGTGGATTTTATATTCCAATGTGGATGGCTGTTACATGATGCAGAGGGTAGACCTATAATGATGGGTTTTAGGGTCACAGCTTAAAATGTATAACCAAAATGAAGGATTAGTGTTGGTTTGAGCATGTTGGCAAATTTAGTAACTGAATTAATATTGGGTTGTGCACAGAAAAACCCACACACAATAAGGACGGCGGAGGAGAGGAGGCCGACGGAGACGCTCAGCATGAACGTGGCGGTTAATGTGACGCTAGCGTGGCAGCTGAGTGCCCTCATCTACAACACGTGCAGTGTGGCGCGCGACGCCGTGTACACGCGTGAGGCCGACATGCGCCACTGGCTGGACACAGGCAAGTGCTTCTAATTACAGCCTGCCAAAAACACACACTTCAATTGAGTCCCAAACTACTGCCATTTTCCTCTTAAAGGCTCTGGCCCAGTCATTTTCATTCTTTAGCGTCAGCACAAATGCAAATAGCAAATGCACAAACACAGAAATGTATATGTACAGTGTACCTTTTATTTCCATTGCACACAGATGTGGAGTGTTTCTAAAATGCTAGTGTTTGAAAGCAGGGCTCTTTTGAAAACTCATTCTAACCAGAAACAGCAGCTGAGAATGTAGAAGAATGTATTGTTTGCTTCCGTGGTACAGATAACACAACTATTTTTTTTTTTTTTTTTTTTTTAATTTCTTCACACAGTTATCTTAACGTGAATTATATAAATTTCTATTATGTAAATCCATACTGATTAAAAAGCACTTTACAGTTCAGCTTTCAATAAAAATGATTGTATTTTACTGTGTTCTACTCTATATTAGAGCTCACTGAATTTTGATCTAAATCTTACCTTTCTAGTTGTTGACCAGTGATGGACACTGGACAATTTATGCTTAAGCTATTTTAAAGTGGATTAAAATAACCTAGTCCATCACATCTGTAGTATGTGCAGAATTACCATGAGCAATCATTTGACACATTTCACTATACAGACTATAGGGAAAAACCTGTTATGGGCAGTTTTTGAGGCATGAATAAACATTTAATATAAATCACTATATGATGCAACACAAAACTGCAGCCATTACGCTTGAACGATTAAGGTCTTAGGATGAGACAGATATGAGAGAACATCTTACCAAAGCCTATAGTATAAATGCTCTACCTCCCAATAAATTGTACAATAAATTATTCATTCATCTTCAGTAACCGCTTTATCCTGGTTAGAGTCACGGTGGAGCCGGAGCTTGTCCCGGGAACACTGGGTGCGAGGTGGGAATACACACCGAATAGGATTCCAGTCACCATTCACACATATTAACAGGGCACCGTTCACACATATTAACACACTCATTCACAGCTAGGGGCACTTTAGCATAGCCAGTTCAACTACAAGCTTTTTTTTTGGAAGGGTTAGGAGGATGTCTGAGAACCTGGGTGAACATGTGAACATGGGTAGAGCCTGCGAAACTCCATACAGACAGTAACCCGAGCTCAGGTTCGAACCAATTTCATAATTTCGTTGTATACAAAGATATACAATGACAATAAAGGCTTTCAATTCACCATGCAACGCTACCCATTGTACCATCGTGCCTGAATAATGTTACTTAAATGTCTAGCATAAGAATTGCCCATGTGTGAAGTTCAGTGGAATCTTCTATTGGCTAAGACATCAACATTTAGCCGTAGGATGTGCTAGTAAAAGAAACAAATAATAAATAAAGCATAATTCTAATAAATAAATAATTCTTCCCTTCTGAATAATTAGTCACAACCCTGAAAGGACAAATTATATGTTTATTTCCAAATCCTTCTGAATACATAATGTGTAAAAGCTCTTTACAGAAATATATTTTGCGTAAACATTTAGTGACTAATTTGTTGACAACAACTACCCTTAGATTTCGATTATAACTGAGTTTGGAATAAACGTGTGTTCTTTTCTCAGTATAGCGAAATGTGTTTGTATTGTTTGTAGTAATCTCACATCTGCTACAGTATTGTTTTAATGGTCTGCCCTAAAATCAAAAATCTCGTTTGCAGGTATCGAGGGCTCCGTGTTTGAGACCCTACCTCAGGCTGTGGAGGCTCCTGGGCTGCAGAGCTGCCGCTCGGTAAAAGATCTTTGGCAGTCTTGTTCCTGCAGCTATAGCATGAGGCTTGAGTGGTACCCGTGCCTACTCAAGTATTGCCGCAACAAGGACCCCTTAGGCCACGGTGCCCCGTACAAGTGTGGCATCAAGAGCTGCAGCAAAGGCTATGACTTTACATACTACACGCCTCATAAACAGCTCTGTCTGTGGGAGGAGGAGACTTAGCGATGCATGCTCAGCTTCACTCAGCAAATCTCTTTTGTGATCACTTTTTGTTTGAGCCCTGAGCCATTTGAACTTGACTGTCCATGCCTGAGAGCATGTGTGACATAATCTCACACAGAGTTGAGTGTCCGGGGCTCAAGGTAAGAAGAGGAACAGCTTTGTCTGTGGGTTTCCATGCAGCAGGCCACAGCATTGATTTCAGGCATTTTTTTTATTTTTTTATTTTTAGAAATACTTTCACTATGCCTAGTGGAGGTGAAATGAGTATCTACAGAACTTGCAGATCCACTTCCTGTAGACCAAGCAACTGTGAATCAGTCAATAGTCTAACAAGCTATAATCTGTTGATTATTCAAACATTTTCAGTCAGGTTTCAGTCAAGCTATTTTCTGTTTGCCACATGTTCTAATTTATTGTTTGCAGTGGGAAATTATTGAAAAAGACTAATGCACATTTTTAGAAAGAACATGTTCCTCACTTTTTTTTTTTTTTCCAGTATTGTGTTGCCCTGAGATATCACAATCAGTTTGAGGGTGTATGGAGGACTGGGATGAGATTTCTGTTGCTGATATTTCAGTGCAATATGAAACACTGTCTTACTGTCAGGTTCTAACAATTTGTTGCACTCTGATTAAGATTAGCTTATTCAAAGGAAAAATCCACCCTGAACAACGTTGCTATTAATCTATAAAATGACATGGCATCGAAGATTTATTTTGTAATGAATTTATGAGTTAACGTCTTTAGTTTGAACTTCTTTTCTCCACGTGTTAGTCTATTACACCATGTTGATCTAGTGGGAGTTAGTCCTTGCTTCATCTCTAAGTAAGGAGAGCGATGCAGCAGCGCTTCAGTCCTTTTTAATATATTGCACTGTCTCACATCCTCATCTGTACACTCTGCTCAAACAGATCAGGTTCCAAAGCATTCCAAAGTGTAATCTCATAGATCGCTAACTAGCCAAGCTGAGTCTTTGCCGTAACTCATCGTAAGTGTGTCATATAGCTGCATTCTGGAACTTTCGAGTCCAACACTTTCTGTCTCCTCAATTGCTAGGTTGATTTTCTCATGACATGACCATCACTGGAGAATGGTGAGTGAGAAAATAAGCTCTTGTTCTTTTGTTTTTCTTTAGGACCTAACAGCAAAACATGACCGTTTGAGATTGTCGAAAATTTCTCTTCTATTAAACACCATCGTAACCACGCTAGCAATGTCCCGCTGTGATGTCATAGCAGCAGACACCTGCTAACTTATCATCGAAATATCAGAAATACAACGCTAACTAATAAATTAGCACCAGAACCACTAAACCCATCCCAGATATTTAAATATAAACATTTCAGAGTTTCAGGGTGGAGCTTTCCTTTAACACCACAATCACTGTGTGTTTCATATCTGTGGCTTTTTTGATAAGCTTGTTGGAACCACACATCACCAGTATTTTTATTTTCCTTTCTACACACATTTGGATATCTAAAGCATTTTTGCCCCCTAACTATGCATTTAATGGCCATTTTTCAAGTATATATATAAAAAAAAAAAACCAAAGTAATTGTCTGCAGTGCATGAAAAACAAGGTGCCATTTTATATTCAACACCGCCACCTCCTGGTCACAGTTTAAAAATGGCCAAGTCTTCAACAGGACATCAGTTCATCCTCTAATTACCGTAAGTGTTCTTGCCTAAAAGGTTTTAATTAAGCCAGGACATGTTTGACCTTAATCAAGCAGGACCAAAATGCTATTGCCATGAGAGGGCGCTTTGACTAGCAAAGAATTCCTTCTTTTCATTGTAACTGAGCTTATCCATAGTGATGTGTTAATTGTTTACGATACTAAAATGACTGATTCAGCTAATATAATCTGTCACAAAAAATAAGGCAGTGATGAATGTTCAATGCCAAATCATACCTGCCCAAACTGAAATTTGGGCTATTAAAGTGCCTTGATGCATCAGTGTTTACTGATTATTTTAAAGGTAGATGTTATAGAATTGTGCAAAAAAATATTTTTCTACGAAAATGTTGAATGATTATGAAATAATAATTTGAAATAAAATCTATGTTCCAGAAAGCCTTCAAAGTTGTTCTTTTGTTGAATGCAAATTATGACAAATAGGAACCTAATAAATAATAAGTTCACAAGTTCACAAGACAGATATACATTAGTAAAGCTCACAGATGGGAGAAAAAGGTAATCCTCTAATTTCTGTTCCCTACAAAGTACATTACAGGTATTCTTTACCTGCTATGGTGCATCATTTGTACACTAATCTGCTTGAACTTGTAAATGACTTGCTGTATGTCCTAAACAACAGCCTGCTAGATTTCAAAATATGTGATTATTTCATGGGGTGGCATGGTGGCGGAGCTCCAGGGTTTCCGGGTTTGATCTTGAACTCTGGTTCCTGTCTGTGTGGAGTTTCTCAGCATGTTTTCTCTGTGTCTTTGTGAGTTTCCTCTCTGGTTTCCTCCCACTTCTCAAAACATGCCAGTAGGTGGACTCACTAATCTAACTTGCCTCTTCTGTGTGAATATGTGTGTGTGATGCCCTGTGATAGTTGCTCATTATTTACAGGATAGGCTCTGGATTGACCATGACCATGACCATGACTAGGATAAAGTGGTTATTGAAGATGAGTGAATAGTTAGTATATTGCTGTTGTATAAGAGCAGGAATGAATTAGTAAATCCTGGGCCCATGGGCAGGAACTAACTCATTCACCAAATCATCATAGTACAGCTATTTAACATGCTCCTAATGAACAGCCAGTGGTGACAGCCTGTTGAGTCTTCTTTGTCTCATTTTAGTTCGGAGTTTATTTTTAGTCTGACCCATTTGGGAAAATGAACACTCTCTTTGCTCTTTTTTTTTTTTTCTTTTCTGCAACACAATTTGTGTGAGTTCAGTTAGCCATGCTATTTTCATCCACTTTTCTAGCTCAAGCAAAAAACAGTTAGGACCTAACTGACCGCTCATTGGTTACAAATTCAGAACCAGACACCAATAACATTTCTGAGTTCATTTCTGACTCTGTGACTTCATTCATGGGTTCTTATTGTATATATTGTGTGTGACAGCGTAATTCACTTTAAATCTTGCTTGTCACAGATCCCCTAATGGCCCAGGCCCCTGGACACGTGCCTAGTAGATCTGGCTCATAGTCCAATCCATCACTAAAACACATTGGGTCTTGCAGTTATTGGAAAATAATAAACTTCAGGGTGGTAACAGCCATCTGTATTGGACTGCATCACACCACCCTGATTATTTTCCTATAACTGCACACCTTTTGTGTTATTCCTTACATATTGCATTATATTCTTGGACTTGTACAAAGGTCTCTGACAGTCTACTAGATTTCGAAATATCCATACTGCTATGCATATGTAATTATGGCTCCAAGCCTTCTAATGTTTGATTTACAAATGCCTTTTTAAAGTCCCCCCAAAAACCAAATTACATTATATTACAGTGGTTCCTTATAGCCTTTTTGATTTGAATTAAACTGGTTTAATCCAAGCTTCAATAAGTCAAAAACAAGCATAAGTAATGTTACATGGATTTGCCTGATGTGTTCAGTTGGTGGAAAGTTCACAAAAAAAAGCTCTGTTATATTATTTATAAGGCTAATTAGCTCTAATGAGTAGTCAAATTATGATTTAACTAATGAGCCCAATATTTGTATTGTTGGATTATGTTCATAGAATAAATCTGCACAGAGAGGGTGAGTTGAATTTATTTGACAGTTAAAGGTGTCCTTCAATGAGAGTGGTGCGCCTAGCTGAGCACATCTCCGGGTCTCTGCATGACATCTACACCAGGCAATGCAGTACAAGAGCTGCTAAAATCATCAACTCCATCCAACCCAGTAACTGTCTGTCCAGCCTGCTGCAATCAGGTAAGCCCTTCTGTTGTCTGATGGCTAGAACTGAGAGGCTCAGGAGGAGCTTCCTCCCTCAGGCCATCAGACTCCTCAGTACGGATAGGTCCACCACTCAGATTCCTTAAGACTCCATAAAGACTCTCCAGTCATTCTGCACGCGATTGACACTCTGCACACTACACCTTGCACTTTGTGCTGTTACTACACGTAACATACTCGCATATTTTGTACATCCTTTTCTTGCACATTCCTTGCTTTTTGTAATCCCTTTTTGCACATACCTGTACATCCATCCATTTTCTGTACCGCTTATCCTACGCAGGGTCGCGTGGAGCCTATGCCAGGGGACTCAGGGCACAAGGCAAGGGACACCATGGATAGGGTGTGCCATCTTGGGGCACAATCGCACACACCCTCCTCACCCATTCACACACTAATGACAATTTGGAAATGCCAAACAGCCTACAATGCTTTTGGCCTGGGGGAGGAAACCCCTGAAGCACGGGGAGAACATGCAAACCCCACGCACACAGGACGGAGGTGGGATTTGAACCCCCAACCCTCCAATACTGACAGTATTCCTTATTCATTTCTGATTTTTAACTTAGTATTTAAATGCACATTCTACAGAGGAGTAGGCCATGCTTTCATTTCACTGCGAGCTATATACTGTATGTAACTGTGCATGTGACAAATAAAATCTTCAATCTTGAATCTTTATACTGGAGGAAGGTGCAGTAGCGTTTCCGAGCCACCAGGGGCCGCTGTTGTTTTCAGACGTGTGGGAGGAGCTTCAGGGTTCCTCTGGCTTCTCTGCTATGTACGAATGCTGCTTTTGTTTGACGGTGACTCGCGCGCCGTCTCCATGGAGATGAGGGAGCGGAAGGCGGTGACATGATGATGAGGCCCGGACACAGGCGGACGCGGCCATTACTGCGAAGCCACCGAGCTACAATGTAATTCAGGTGATTATTGGTTTTAAAGGGGGGCTGTATTAGTGTGCGGGGTGGTTGTAATGAATTTTAATTAACCAGTGTTTGTTACCTGAATGTTCAGTGTGTAGCAGTTAGAGGTGTAGGTAATAGGGAATAACGCACTCTCCATGTAAACTAATCCAAACTAGCTGTCAAGGGGAATGCATTTCATCTTTACAGTGTTAGTTACATTGATAATGAATGTAAAAATATATACATTTGGGTGTTCTTTCAGCTGTACAAATGGTACAATCTGAGCAATCTAAATAAATAAATAAATCACTATATTTCAGTCACACTCATTTCTATGCAAATGGGTTCATGCCCTAATCCAGAGTATTAAAGAAGAAGCAGGACTTTTTATAATATAATAATATAATAATAATCATAATAATGATCTAATAATATAATGATCATGCATGCACTGTTATATGATAATGTTTATACTGTTATAAGATACACATTTTTTTCTTTATAGCTTATTTTATGTCATGCCCTGCAATGCCTGTTGTCATTCAAAATGGATAAAGTCAAAGTGGAACATGTAACTGTTGCTATGTGAGACTCGCTGCTGTCTTGCCATAGTTACTTTTGGTCTAAATGTTTTTGACACGTGCTGAAATGAGCCAGATCTTCAGCGTTTCTCAATCCCTGCTGTGCAACGCTACTGTGTTCCTACACACATGCACACATGGGAGTGGTCTGAGGTTGGAGTAGGACTCCCAGTATTTGTGTGATTGTATAAAGCTTTGACAGTTTCGAAGTCTTCCCGGAGTCTCTCAGTAAGTGTATCTGACATTGACGTTCCTGGATTTGGTAATAAGAAAGCCCAGTGATATTTGTTTGTCAAACTCTCAGCCCACAGCTCAAAGATGTCGCTGCTGGTTCTTGGAGTAGGTGTTTGCTTGGCCGGGTGGATCGCTCTTTATGCGCTGCTGTGTTACACAAACGGCTCTTGTGGGTATGAATGGAACTGTCGGCTGGTCACACTGTTTCACGGCATCTTAGCAGTGTGTATAACTGCCTACATAGGCTACATAGATGGACCATGGCCTTTCACCTACCCAGGTAAAAACTCTATACGCTATAGATTAATCCTGCATAGGAACCTTACACATGTAACCACGGCTGATTATTGGAATGACATTTGATTTTTTCAGGAGCTTTTTTTCTGACTTTTAGAGATATATTATATATGTAGGGTAGTAGAGACAGACAGGCTTATAGATAGATAACTTTTATGCTTAGTGTAACATAAAATGGCTATGAAAAAAACCCTTTCCTTTAGGAATTAGTATTGAAAGATTATATGAAGTTTGCTTTACAATCTTCTGCTCATTTCATGTATATAGTATGGGTTCAAGAATGGACCCTGACTGAATTCATGTTTACAGTTTAAAGAAACTGAGAACGGACACTATCTATACACTGAGTGATCATTTTTAAACCAGTTACATGTTCACTGAGCCAACAGGACAGGATTCCTAAAAGTAGGTGATGTTGACTGTGTTGAAATGTTTTAAGGTTAATAAAAAGTAAAGCACAATACTGACAGTATTTTGAGATCTTCCACAGCATGCAAGGATGCCTTTACAGAAGAAGATATTTCTGCAAATAGACAAAATAAAACATAAACTTCCACATTAACTTACAGCTTTAACATGCAGGAAATGTAAAACAATTAAGCCTACTTTTTATGTATTTTTAAATACATTTTTTTCCAGGCACGAAGAACACCCCTCTTCAAATCACAGCAATGGTGCTCAGTCTAGGCTACTTCATCTTTGACATGGCCTGGTGCGTGTACTTCCAGACTGAGGGTCTGGTAATGCTTGCCCACCACACCATGAGCATTCTGGGTATTCTGCTGACCTTGTGGCTGGGTGAGTCGGGCATCGAGTCATGCGCCGTGATCTTTGGCAGCGAGATCACCAACCCGCTGCTGCAGACCCGCTGGTTCCTGAAGCACTCTGGCCGCTACAACACTTTCCTGGGTGACTTTGTGGACGTCCTGTTCGTGCTCTTGTTTGTCATTATGCGAGTATTCGTGGGCGGCGCCATGCTGTACTGCGAGCTGATCTCACCCAGGCCAAAGTTCATTATCAAGTGTGGTGGCGTGGCTATGTACGTCTTATCATGGGTGTTCGTGGCTGATATTTTCCGTTTTGCATACCGTAAAAGCAGTGTGAAATTCCAGCACTGGAAGAATCCTGTGCAAGTACGTGCTGATATCAACGGCCAAGAAATTAAAAGGGACTAACAGGGAAGTCTCGGTTCTTTCCAGCCTGGACATCATTTCTATCAGAATCACTACACCTCTACAGTTGTTTATCAAATATAAACTTTGTCTAACTTTGTTAACTGTGTTTTTTATGAACATGACTGTAGAGGAATATGACAGACACTGGTTTTTATAACGGATTTACACTTGAAATAGTTGTTTAAGCCTAATTGTTTAAGGAAATAATTGTATTAAATTTTTTTTACTTTAATTTTTTAACTTTCCTAACAAAATCTAACATGGCCCAGTCTATTTTAGTAGAAATCTCAAAAGCCCTTTGAGCCTGATCCTGTCGAGCGGCTCCTAAATCACATCAAGCAGGTCTGACCAGGAAAAGGTGTATAATGGTTTTAAGGTAATATGGTAATTATATTAAATTATTTCAAATGAAATTTTTAAATAACCCAAGGACTTGGATGTTAAGCATTTTTTGTGTTATTTTAGAAATCTGTATTAAAAATTTTTTTAAATAAATAACAACAGACTGTAATAATAATAAACAACACACTGTGAAGCATTCAGAAGTTTGCTTGCATGAGAAAAATGTTGGAATTTTCTTTTAAGCCACATTGAAGTTTTGACACTTTTTTAACTTGTGCAATATTATGTGTACATTTATTGTGGTTTTTACATTTTTGTAAAACTAAGGATTTCAACTAATTTTGACAGTGATAATAAATGGAAGAAAAAAACAATCTATTATGTATTAATTTCATATTCTTTTTACACTCAAAAAGGTTTATTGTTTATTGAAAAAAAAAAAAAAAATTGTTTATACTCTGTGGCAATGAGTGAGTACAGTGTAGTACTGTGGATGACCACCAGGTGGAAACATTGTACGCATGTTCAGAGACTAGGCCACGTCCCAAACACTGAATATTGTGTTTAACAACCAGTACACAACTATGGCATAGTGTTCTGTACAGTTTGGACGTAGCAAATGTATAATTATATTGTATATGTGTATATTATAGGCGATATGTATTTACAATTTGTATATACAATTTGTAGAAAATTGTATTTGTATGTACAATATGGTCGATATGCTTATTTCTGTGTTTTGTAGGATTATAATAAACATAAACCATCAAATAATTTATTTGCTCAACCAGAACAGCATGAGCCAGATTACTCATATTTGGGTGTGAAGTAAATCTGTTATCAATTTTATAACTTTTGTTGTTGGTAATGGGACCTCAGTATTGTTAGACATATTTCCAGATGTATTTTAGAAACCTATTCTAAAAACTCATTATTTTAATTTTAAATAATTTTAGATTTGATCACTGTAAATCTGACCATCACAAAACAAATACTTAACATTTCTTCACAAAATGATAGCATTTGGTTCATATTTGGTTATATACATATATATATATATACATATATTTTAAAACCATTTCATAATGTTCTGGGAACGATCATTTTTGGTTAAAAGTCAGCGTATGTTCTCCATATGTTCTGGGAACACAATGTTAAAACACAACGTTCTCTTATTAGGTCAGTGTAGCAGGTAGCATTACCACCTCACAGCTCCAGGGTTTGTTCTGAGTTTCTCTGCATGTTCTCCGTGTCCACATGGGTTTCCTCTGGGTTCTTTGGTTTCCTCCCACCTGCCAAAAACATGCCAGTAGGTGGATTGGCTAAGATGCAATGTCCCTAGGTGTGAATAAACTGGTGTCCAGTTTATGGTGGCCATCGGGGGTGTGTTTCCACCATATGCCCATT